>NC_080584.1:1353500-2707000 GCF_029962835.1 Magnolia sinica | reverse complement strand
GTTAGAAGAGACATTCTTACGGTGCAGGATAAGCCTACATCTCCAATGGCTCATTTTAGGGGAAGGCAGTACAATAGCGAAATGAAAATGAAGAGTGAGATTAGTAATCCAGATGGGACCCGCTTCGGATAAGGGATGGCTGGGAATATTCCTGATCGGAAGATCCTGGCCCTTCAATCTTTATTTTTTAATTTTATTTTTCTCTAAAACATTTTTTTGGTAGGCTTTCGATCCGACGGTTAGGATCTACCAAGATTTTTGATGCAACCCAATACATAGTCAGATCAATGGTCAGGATCACTGCACCAATGTGCCCCGCCCTGCGACGATTCTGCATCATCCACTGGTCGTTCCATCCAAGTTGATTTATGGCCTTCAAATGGATGGCAAAAACATGGAAATTGTTAACCGTCCATTAAAAAAAAAGTGAAAGGTCTACTTCTCAGGTGCTAGTATCATTCAACCAGTCATGATCTTTAGTTCAATGGCCATACACAACGAGGCCCACAATCTGAACCGTCGAGATTTACTGACCGTATATCAACATCTACCATAGAGCGGCAAGGGACCCTGACGCGGCTCATATTGCAAAAAAAAGAAAGAAAAAGAGAGAGAGAGAGAGAGAGAGAGAGGGAGAGAAAATCTTTCTTGGTGGCTAGTGACGGTGATGCACGTGCACTTAGAAATTATTCAGAAATTGCACATGTGGCATACAAGTAATTCAAATTAAACTTTCCATTTAGATGTTAAGCTTGCTTGATCATTTGACTCCTGTGCATATTTCAAGACCGAAGTGTCTATAAATCTATATAGGACCTCAAATTTTCATCGACCTATAATTTAAAGTTTTTAGAATATTATTGTTGAGATCTTAAATAAATATGGATAAATATGCACGTTCACACTTTAAAATTTTAAAAACTTATGCATGGAGACCTATTTCTAAGCATTGGTTATTAACAAAATTTCACACGAAGCTTTTAAAAATAAATCTAACCGTTAAAAATTAAAAAATTAAATAAAGAAGAAAGAAGAAGAAGATTGCATGTTCTTAAGAAGCTATTAAATTCATCCGGTCATTTAAACATTAAGTCTAACATTATGATCTATTCATCCAGGATCCAAATCTACTTGACCTACTACCGATTATTAAAAATAATGGTAAATTAATGAAGGTCTATCTAAAATTAAGATACTTGATGAATTAAATCTGGATCATTCCATATACATAAATCAAATTGGCCAAAATATTATATGACATTCAAATCAACAATTTAGAGTGCTTGTAATTGAATCACCATTTTTGTTTATTGCGAATGGCTCAAATTGCAAACTTGGGTAATCTAAACCTAGCTAATTGCACACAGTAATTTTGTTAACCGTTTTATTTTATAAATACTTAAATTAACCAAGCAAGCTCTAAAAGACTCATTAGTGGACCGCTAAACACGAAATTATGACAAAATATTTGTCTTAGTTTGTGACTAAATTTGAATTAAGTTAAAAGTTTGCCCAAGTTATGACATTCGAACCGTTAGATCGTGATTACATTTAGGACACTAATTTAAGTTAATACTTAATACATATTCCGATAGTCGCGGCTTCGATTAATGATCGGTAACCGATGAATTGACTTCAAATTATACCCGTCGATTAACGCATCCAAATAGCGGACTAAACTTATTCATGCATAGATCATTACTAGGGCCTCCTACCTTACGGCGTAGATCGACCCGTGCATCCTTTAGTGAACCCCAAAACTTAGAAACAACCTTTCATAGATAATAGTAAATACCTAGCTTCTGAGGCCATTTGCACCCCTTTTTGGCACTATAAATAGTCCGCTATTTCACACCCTCAGCTCTCCATATAAAATTGTGCCCTAAGATGGGGAAAGAAAGAGAGAAGAAGAGAAAAGGAGAGAGTGTGTGATAAAAAATCTGAGGGTTGTGTACCTTTTCCCTTTTATCCCTTCTATCGCAAATATAGCCACTTCCAGATCCTGGATCTCTTTCATTGACAATCAAATGTAAGAAATGGATCCTACTTCCTAGTTTATGTCTTCTTAGGTTGAGCTTTAAGAATCTTACAATAGCTTATGTTTCAATAATTTTCCTTGACTTATGAGTTAGGTATGATGGTATGAGATAATATGTCTAATTTGTTGGCGTATGTTGAGGTGACATAACTGCCATATTAGTAAAAAAAGGGTGACGAGCCTCCTCGTAGTGACCATTAAGCACTAGTGAAGATCACGGGCCTATTATAATGTTGATGGAATTGATGTCAGGATTTCACCACATTTATGACTAGGTGACGACCCTTATATTATTTGCAGTCATCCTTGGGTGATGAAGCCTAAAATGGATAAAGGGGCACAAGTGAAGAACTGTTATTGACACAATGAGCATTATGATTCATTTACACTTGTGATAGAATAGTGGTATTCTAACTTTACCAATATATTAATTGAATGAGCATGGATAAACATCTAACTAACCATGTATATCATGTGATACATTGGGGTCACTACGATGAGTGAGTATTTAAATTGCGGGGAACATGCATTTGTATATTATGAGTACAGGGCAAATAAGCTTTTATTGTATTGGGTAAACTCAATTGGGCCGGCTGTGGATGTATGTTATTTATCCATGCCGTCCATCCATTTTTACTGCTCATTCCAGGGGTTGAGTCCAAATTTGGAATCAGGTCAATTCCAAATTTGAAGCATATCCAAGCTTAAGTGGACCACACCACAGGAAACTGTGAGAATAATGATTTCCACCGTTGAAACCTTGCTAGGGCCCACAGTGATATTTATTTGTCATCCAACCTGTTCATAAGATCGCACAAACATGTATGAATGGAAAAAAACAAATATCAGCTTGATCCAAAACTTCTGTGCCCCCCAAGAAAATTTCAACGGTAAATGTTCAATTCACATTGTTTCCTATTATGTGGTCCACTTGAGTTTCGGATTATGTTACATTTTTGGCATAAGCTCTAAAATTATCTCATAAAGATGGACGGAGTAGATAAAATGCATGAATCGCGGTGGGCTCACAGAGTTTACTCAATTCGCTTATCATACCGAGTTAGTACACAGTCCGCTTTCAGCGAACTGAAATGACAAAAAAGAAAAGAAAGTCTCTATAAGGGGGCTTTTTCGCAAATTCTAATTATCCAGCCTGAAAGCATAGGGACTTTTTGGGCATGGAAAGTCCAAATTTAGACCTTTAGTAATTTTGGAAAAATCTACTTGCACGAGGAAATTCCTCTTACCCAGCGGTAGTTGAGCGGAGCGGCGATCCCTCCAACATATGCAATGGCTAAAAGCAGTTCCAAATACCAGTCACTGAAAGAGAGAGAGAGAGACAGAGAAAGAGGGAGATTAATGATGGGCTTTTTCTCACCGTTAACATTGCGTGGCCCACCAATGCTGTACCGTTCTTTAAGAGGATATACATCTGGATCCAAATGCTTTATATCAAACATACCATGCTCACCTTTTCAGGTGTCATGGCCCACTCATGCACGACAGGTGTGCGATGTGGATGTTGGATAGACATCCTGGTGGGTCCCACAGTCACTCAGAATGAGTTGAAAAGACAAATACCAAGTTGGTGTAAATGGGCCGGGCTCGGGCATATAATCAGAATTTTGAATAGGCCCGGCCTGAAACAGTTAAAAATCACGGACCACGGCCACTAGGCCCGGCCCGTTGACACCCCTAATACCATCGGTTGAATGGGAGCGAATTAGGTGTTACCCGGGTGACACCTTAGTGGGTGTTACTCTTACCATGTGGGGCCCACCTTGATTAATTTATTGTATATCTACTCCACCCGTACGTTTTTTCAGCTCATTTTGGGACGTTATTCCAAAAATAAAGAAGATGTGGACCACACTACTGTAAAAAGTGGGGAATGACCATTAAAAGCCTTTTGTAGCCCAGAGAAGTTTTGGATCAATCTGATCCTTGTATTTTCCCTTCATCCAGGTCTGGTTGACCTTATCAGTGGTTTGGATGGAAAATAAACATTAAAACCTGCTTACAGTGGGCGCGGGGAAGTTCTTAATGGTGGTTGTTCATTCACTACTTTTCCTGTGGTGTGGTCCATCTGAGATTTGGATCTGGTCAATGGTTCCAACTACGTCCTAAAATGGGCTGGAAAAACTGATGGATGGCATGGACATACAGTACATCATCAAATGGGCCCCATGGTAAGGGTAACGGATGCAGATTGTCCTAGCCCGCCGGCCCACCATGATGTATCTGTTTATCCATGCCGTCCATCACTTCTCTCCGATCATTTCAAGGCATGTCCACAAAAATAAGGCAGATCAAACGCTAAAGTGAACCACACCAAGGATGACTCTTGCATTTAATGCATTGTACATTTAATGCAACTCAAGCTTATTATTTGATGTGGTACACTTGAGCGTTGGATCTGCCTCATTTTTATCCAAATATCTTAAAATGATTTAATAGAAGGGATGTACAGCTACATATACATCACAGTAGGCTGCCCACGGAACTGCCCGTTCATGGGAACGGATTGGCTACTCCCCCTGCCACCAGCCCCGTGGCTGTGGTCGGTGCTCTGTGGGCCCCACCATGATGTATGTGTTTCATCCATTCTGTTCATACATTTTTACAGATCATTTTAGGGCTTGAAACAAAAAATTAGAGGGATATAAATCTCAGGTGGACTATGGGAAAACAATATTGATTGAAGATCCACCATTAAAATCCTCCTAAGGCCTACTGTACTATTTTTTTGACATCCAATATGTTGATTAGGTCATACAGAACTAGATGAAGGGAAGAAACAAGGATCGGCTTGATCCAAAACTTCTATAGCCCCCAAAAAGTTTTTAATGGCAGACCGTCATTCAACATTATTTGAGATTGGGATATACCTCATTTTTGGTCCCGTACTATTAAATGATATAGAAAAATAGATGGATAGATTGGATGAAACACATACATCATGATGACCTCACAGAGCACCAACCACCAGCCTTTGGCTGGCTGCAGGGGAGTAGCCAATCCGTTGCCGGCTGTCATACCCAACAGCTACCCGTCAACGCGCTGGCAGCTGCTGCAACTAATATTTACTGTTCATCTTTCATTGAAGTTAGATGGAACTAACATCTTTATTATTGTACCATCATTATCCACACTCAATGCATCCATTGTTCCAACTGAATTGAGGGCATGAGCTAAAAATACCTAGGTAAATCCAAAGTTCAAGTGGACTACACTATAGAAAGAAGGGAGTGGTACACTCATTATTAAGAACTTATTAGGGCCATTGCTTACTTTGGTGTGGGTGACTTTGGGCGTTGGATTTGCATCATTTTTTAGTTCATACCTTGAAAATTTTTAATAAAATAAATGTATGATGCAATTATGGTATATGTATCGTGATGGGACCAACATATTTAAGCCACTCCTCTTGGACCATTTTTAAAGTAGAAATGCCTACATATTTTCTAATAAGATTGAATTGTAATAATTTATTATTTACGCAGTATTTATAATGAATTTGATGCAAGTAACCTATAAACATATAACTCCAATATAACATGTAAAGGCCATATATAGATGAATGGATAAAAACTATCCATCAACACGAGGGCACAAAGTAGATCTTAAAATCCACCCAAAGTCCAGTATTTGCTACTGGACCTGATAATATAATATTGAGATTAATCTAATTCTTTCTATCATTTTCAAGTATCAGATGGAGTTTACTATTGTAATAGATATTTTAAATCGAGTCTATTGCTGGATCCTTTGATGCAATTGATAGTTTGTTTAATGTCAAATGAATTGTCATCCATCTGTAAGAAATTTAGAGCATTTTTGCTTTTAAATAAGTTTTCTATAGTCAACTGGCACTTATTGTTTTCTACTCAACATGGGTTCAGGAACATTACATGAAACACGCAATCAAAAACCCCACACCATGGCGATGCAGATAAATGATTAAAGCTTCTCTATCATAAGTCAACGTGGGTTATCTATTATTCTAGTATTTGATCAGCTGACTAAGATTTTTATATTAAAGTAATTTTTAAGAGAGATGGACAATCAAAGATGGGACCCTACATCAATGACTGTATTTATTTTACTATAATCAACATGAACAGTCAAAATGATTTTTTAAGGGAAGGATAGGCAATCAAGATGAGCCATGATTGACAGTCTAGATAAATAATTAGGTCTGTTTTATAATCAATATGGACCATTTATTTTTCTAACCATTCGATCAAATGGATCAACAAAGCAAAGTACCTTTCAAGAAGGATGCACAATAAAAAATGGCCCCACATGATGAACGGCCTATATTACTAATTAAACCATTCATTATTATAATCAGTACAGACAATCAACTTTCTAGCCACTAATTGGATGGTTAAGATCATCAAAACAGGTTTATTTAATGAGAGATGGACAATCAAATGCGGGCCTATATGATGGACAATCTTCCTTGGTATAATTAATCCAGATTATCCAATTTCTTGGTCTCTGATCGAATGGTTAGGATTATCTCAAAGTAGTTTTAGGAGGGATGGAGAAACAAAAGAGGGCCCGCATGATAGATGATCCAAATCATCAATCAAACCATTGTTTGTCATAATCCAATTATCTGATCAAAGTGATACTTCAAAGAAATCTATCAAAGGTGGAACCCACATGAAGGATAGTCTATATCACCGATTTGACCTTTTATATTATAATCAATCTAGACCGTCCACTGATCTGATGGTCATGACCTTCTCAACATTGATAAGATGGTCCTTGTTAGATTTTGGATGGACAAGATCGTAAGTCGGGTTCAAAGTTTTACTTCAGACCGTCCATGGTAGGTTCCATTTGAGATAAACGCTACAGATCAACTAGCAACGTGGGCCCCACCAACGGGTAGGTCAGTCCATGAACCTCAGGTGTGATGTGAACTGAAACTTTTTTAAAATCAAACGGTCCAAATCATGGGTCCCACCCTACGTATACCTGAATCCAAAAGTAAGCTTATTTGATTATCTGACAGTCGGATTGGTGGGCCTTTAGTAACCGTCAGCATCGAAAAATATCCAACCGTTAAATAATGAAAACGACACATAAGGTTTCAAATAAAACTGTGCAAACCATACCATGGGTCCCACTCTCTCTATACAACGGAACCCATGATCATGGGCTCCTTGAGGCCCGTCATGATGTATGTGTTTTATCCACGCCGTCCATTCATTTTGGAAAATCATTTTAGGTTATGGACCCAAAAACAAGGCAGATTGAATGCTTAAGTGGACCACATGACAGGAAACCATGGGGATTGAATGCCTACCGCTGAAAACTTCTTAGGAGCCATAGAAGTTTTAGATCAAGCTGATATTTATGTGTTCCCTTCATCCAGGCCTATATGACCTTATGAACAGGTTGGATGGAAAATAAACATCATGTGGGCCCTAGAAACTTTTTAACGGTGGGATCATTGTAGCCATTGTTTCCTCTGGCGTGGCGCACTTGAGCCTTTGATTTACCTCATCTTTGGGCTCATGCACTAAAATGATATTTCAAAATGGAAGGACGTCTCAGATAAAACTCACAGTGGGCTCCACATAGCCCTGATTGGATTATCGGTCTTGAGCTGGGCCAGGCGTTCAATCACCCACTGCTTTTTACAGTGTGGTCCACTTGATTTTTGGATCTGTCTTATTTTTCGGCTAAGGTCTTACGAAGAGCTCACCAAGTGGACGGACGGTTTGGATATAACTCATACATCATGATGGGACCCACAGAACTTGGTGACGTCAACACACCAGCCACATCGGTGGTGTGTGGTACACTAGCCAATCCGCTTCAGGTGGGGAGGCCCACTAGATGAACGATTCGGATCTCGTACACGCGCCCAGTAGGCATTTATAGGGAGGTTGGACTTGACATGTCTACTGGCAAACTCCTCTGTCACACGTGTCCACATGAGATCCAATCAGCCCATCACGTGATTCCCACTGTTCCTGAAATCGTACTGATCTGCATATTGCGTGGGCCCCACATTTACAGAAAATGGACGGCTACGAAATTGACGAACGGTCGGTATCAAATGTACACGTTCATCCTATCTGCTTTTTTTCTTTTTTTACCAGGCCATGTTCCCAGTAGCCCATCTGTCACACGCACGCCATAGTGACAGTGGCACGTGCGAAGACAATCCCTCTATCCATCTCAGGCGACATCTAGTACGTCCATTCGTTTCGGCAGCTTATGTAAGGACAGATCGAAAAGTCAAGTGGGCCACCCGACAAGCAACAGTGGGGATTGAATTCTCACCATTGAAACCTTCGTGGGATCCACGGAATTTTAGATCAGGTTGATATTCATCCTCTCCTCTCTCCCTGTTGGAAATCACATTATGAACGGTTTGGATGGCATATAAACATCACGGTGGGCCCCAGGAAGGTTTCAATTTTGGCGTTTCTATCTCCACCGTTCCTGTAGAGTGGCCCGCTTGGATCTACCTCATTTATGGGTCGCTTCCTAACATGAGCTGGCGAAACTGATGGACGGAGTGGATTTCACATGCAAATCTCGGTGGGCGCCACAGAGCTTTCATGCTACAGGAAACTCGCCTCGATCCTACGATCCTACCGCGTCCCACTTCCCGCGAAGTTACTCAAAGAAAGCTTAACCTTCGCCCAAGGGGCGCAGGATAGCACGAACCTGTTAAGAGCTGCTATAGCGACGACGTCTCCTTCTCCGACGCCGAGCTCCTCCGACAGACCTCGAGCCAGTGCGGCCACGCCGGCGGCGAAATCCTCGCCGTTGATTCTCCTGTTTCCGGTGATCGTGACCGGAGAATCTCGCCTGAGAGTCGAAATCCGGCTCAAGCACTGGCATATGTGGGATTTGGAAAACGCCATTGCAGGCAGAGACAAATGAAAGAAATGGAAATTCCCGAAATCGGATTTCTTATCGGATATCTCTCTTACTCTGACTCTCTGAGCGTGATCTATTTAAAAAGGTTTCGCAGCCTCTCATTTTCGATTGGACCAAAAAGCCCCTGCAAGAAAAAGAAAGGACGAGAGGAGTAAATTGTTACTCAGTCTGGCATGTCTCTTGATACGCAGGCACTCAGAAATTGTACACGTTCCATTTACTAACTTAAATAAAACATACACTGTGCATCTCACTGTCCGCGAGTCACAATCCCAAGATTAGAGTGGTTGAGAAAACCTAAGCTTTGATTCGTGGACACTTGTTGGTGGAAATAGGACCGTTGGAGGTTTTCATTTTTAACCGTCCAATAAAAGTCGATCAATCTGATGTGAAGATAATCAAATAAACCTTAAATTTTAGTTCAAAATACATCTACACTGATTAGTATACTTTGGACGGTTTATTTTATTAGTCGTATGCCACGTGTGTAATTCTATGTAATTTATATGTGCCTGTGCATCATCTATCATATTGGGCCAAAGTATCAAAGTTTTTCTCAACATATGTACGGTGGATGTGTCAATCATCTCAAGTTTGTACCACAGAAGTGGCATATGTGTATCAGATATGAACCGTTCATTCATTGTAAAACTCTTGTAGCAGAACCATCAACCAAACATTACAACGATTGCACAATCTCAACCGTGTAAAAAGATGATATAAAAAAACTGATTGGATTTTAGTGTTTTTCGTACACAATTTTCAAAATGATTAGGATTGGACGGATCATGACCATGTGTCCTTGTTCATTCATGGTGATCCCCTATGGCAATGAATGAACGGTTCCGATCATGCTATACACATGCCATGTTCACACTGAGGAGAGAAAGTACAAATTTCTAAAGTGGATTGGGTGATGACCCTACTGACCGGACTCCGTGGGGCCCACTGTGATGTATTTGTTTTATCCAGTCAGTCCTTTCCCCGGTTATTTTAAGGACATGAGCCCAAAATCCAAGCACTAAAACTCAAGTGGACCACACCACAGGAAAAGTGAGATAATAACCTCTGCGGTTGAAACTTTCCTAGGTCTTACGTGATATTTATTAGCCATCGAACCTGTTCATAAGGTCACATGGACCTGGATGAAGGTAAAACAAAAATATCAGCTTGATCCAAAACTTATGTGGACTTCATGAAGTTTTCAACGGTAGTCATTCAAAATTCCCAATGTTTCCTGTGGTGTGGTCCACTTAATATTTGGATCTACTTCAGTTTTGGGCTCATGTCCTAAGATGAGCTAGAAAAATGGATAGACGGCGTAGATAAAACATATACATCACGGTGGGCCTTACAGACTCCAGTCACCAGGGATATGGGTGATGTTGGGGTCACCTAATCCACTTCCATAAATTTCATCCTCCCAGGTGTAACGGGGGAAGAGAAAGGAGAAGTCTACAACAACGCCTATCTTATGTAGCGCATAGGACATGCAAGACTGTAAATCCATTCTGTCCATAAGGTGATAATTTTTATTTGAACCATACATATAAAATATCAGTCAGATAGAAATTTTTAAAGGACCACACAGATGGAATCAATACAAAATTGCTCCTAAAACCTCTAATTTCATGCCGTGTGGCCTTAGTAGATTTTAGATAGACTGATTTATGTATCTTAAATTCACCAGGTGGGTTACATCTAATTAACGGTTTTGATGAAAAATACACACCATGATGGCACCACACTCCCATCTTTATCTTCCTTTTAGTGTGGCCCACTTGAGTTTCTCCACGGCTAGGATTGAGTAGAGACTCCTATGGGATTGGAGGGTGTATGTAATAACTTCAGCCAATATAAAAATACAAAATGTGATTTCATACCATCATGAGACATGACAATAGCCTTTATTGAATTTCAACATTTGTTTCAATATTAGTATTGGGATTAGACAAGACCTCTTCAAAGGTCAGTATTTGTGGGCGTTGAAAAACATTTGTGTGATGTATGTGCCCTATCCATGCGGTCCATTCATTTTCCCAACTCATTTTATGACATGAGCCCAAAAATGGGGTGGATCCAAATCTCAAGTGAACCATATCACATGAAATAGTGGTGATTAAACACCCACCATTAAAAACTTCCTGAGGATCACATAAGTTTTGGATCAAGCATATTTGTGTTTTCCCTTCATTCATGTTTACATGACCTAATCAACGGTTTAGATGAAAACTAAACATTACACTGGGCCTTATGAAATTTTTAATGATGGGAATTTGATCACCACTATTTCCTGTGGTGTGGTCCACCTGAGATTTCTATCTACCTTATTTTTTTGGGCTCTTGCCCCAAAATTAGCTGGCAATGCATGGACGGAGTGGATAAAACAGATACATCATGGTGGGGCCCACAACACTAAGCAATGGGTCACTGTCTATTTGAGTCAATGCTGTTATGGTATGTGCATGCTCCACGCAAAAACGAAGAAAATGTGCATTTATTAGTTATTATGGGTAAAATTTAAAATTCCCATGTTAGACAACTGTCACACTTTTTGGGAACCTGGATTGCATCCTTCCCCAGCTATGAGTGGGCACCATGATTTAAGAGTTTTATCCACACCGTCTATCTATTTCTCAGTGGCATTTTATGGTACAGGACCAAAAGTTAGACAGATCTAAGGCTTAAGTGGACCACACCACAGGAAACGGCGGTGATAATGATGCTCACCCTTGAAACTTTCCGAGGGCCCACCGTGATTTTTATTTGGAATCCAACCTATTCATAAAGCCACATGGACCTGCATGATGGAACAGCTCGATTCAAAACTTCTGAGGCCCTAAAAAGTTTTCAACCATAAGAGTTTAATCCCCGTTGGGTGGTCCACCCGTGTCGTGGATCTATCTCATTTTTGGGCATATTTTCTGAAATGATACCGAAAAATAGATGAACGGTGCGGATAAAACACATACATCACGTTGGCCACTCGGAGTCATGCCTGTTCTAAGCTAGATACCTCCGAATTGGGACGCAATCGGAGTTCACTTTTTAATTCAAAAATACCTATACTTTATTTAATGCAAATAGGATAGGCTCTTCAACTTTCATCTCATCAATGTTCTTACATTCCTCTATTGTGGTGACTTTAGAATTAAATCTTTCCGGTATGGATTTTAATATTTTTCTACAAATTTTGGGTACAGAAACTATTTCACCTAATCCTCCTATGGAATTGCATATGACATTCAATTTTGTGAAAAATTCTATGAAGGTTTCATGTTCTTCCATTTTTATGCCTTCGAATTGGGAGGTTAGCAGCTACAACCTTGATCTTTTTACTGTGTTGGTTCATTCATAAGCAGTTTTCAATAAATTTCATACTTCTTTTGAAGTTTCACAGATACTGATTTAATTGAATACTTCTTGTGAAACTCCACAGTAAATAGTGTTCATGGTTTTAACTTCATGTAATTTCATTTCTTTATCATAAGTAATCTATTTCTCTTTTGGTTTTGGTTTGGAGACAGTTGTATTGTTGTCTAGTACCACTTGTTCAATTGGAGGTACATATTGTAACGCCCTGAAAATTAGGGGTCGTGCATCGCTCGCCTCCTAAGTTTTCGAGTGTCACTTATAATTAATTTTACTAATTTGTGTTTAATCAAGCTTAAAATACGCAGCGTGAAATTCCTTGGAACATGAAGTACAATCACAACTAGTCTACTGAAATGAAAGAGGTTAACATATACAGGTACAAAAGAATATAAATGGGTCGCGCAAGGCTTTGCCCAATAAAATCGCAAAATAAATAGTATGTCCAAAAGAATAACGCTGAGTCCACAACTCAACGATCTAAAGTTTGCCCGTCAAGCCGATGGAGAGCCGCCCATCAACTGAAAATAGGACAGCTCGTCCTCCTCATCTAAGCTCGCGTCGACAGGCTCTTCGTACTTCTCGACCCCTGCAGCTACAGTAGAGTCTGGTTGGTGTTTTAAAACATTGTCCCAGAGTGGGAGTGAGTGATCAACTCAGTGGGTACTATTAGTCTCAAGTTATAACAAGCATCAATTTTATTATGAACTTAATGAAAAACAGTCAATCATAAACACCTAACTACTCTGATTAATGCGAATACATAATGGATGATATGATGCATGCCCTCGCCACAACACTCCCTCGAGCGACTCCATCTAAAGATCGCGTATGACCAACACTCCCTCAAAGCGATCTTGACTGCCGAGTCGCCACCCTAACCAGTGCGATGCAATGTGATCGTGTTAGCCGAGTTCTTAGTTAAGTACATTCATCCAGCAGGTTGGAAAATCTGATACACCCCACGTATCAATACCCTGAGCTGATTGCGAGGCCAAGGCCCCCTAACACGTGAGGCCGAGACCCCGCGGTCCTTGATCCCGTCGGGTTCCCCATCCCTGACCTCAAGCACACGGGGAGTGTCGAGAGAAAGGGATCTCTCGCGGTCACTATGGGGAGGGGCGACACCCCAGCGTAGGCCGACAGCTCGGACATAGTATCCCATTCCACCATGCCCGGCTCACGAGGCAGTAGACCAGTTTCAATTTAGTTATCGATGGGCTACAACGGTTGTAGGGTGTTCCAGGTTTCATACATATATGAGCAAACAAGGTTAACAAACAAGGTGGTCAGTAAATAGGATAGACCACACACGTCAGGCAAGCACATGACATACGACATCGGGTACAGTGACCCATGTGGTCTAACTACTGTCGCTCACACAACCTCACCCAAATTCATGGGTTTAGCCTTAGGATAGTCCTACCAGCGAGACCACCTTCACTTCCTCATATTCCTGACCAACCCAAAGGTTTGAATGGTGATCCACAACATGCCAACTATCCATGTATTAACTAGCATAAGCAACATCATGTTCTCATATTTCTTACATACAATTCCAATTTCTCCTAGGAAGCAAGCTAAGAACATCGCAAACAAGGTGTGTGTGTGGTGTGGGTTGGTGAGGAAGTTAAGCGCTCCCTACATCCCTTATAACCAAAATATACAAGAATCAATGAATCATACATGTTATAGGGCACATCATATGAGGAAGCAAGCAAGACATAAATATGTAGTCATCCATGGCAACCTAATCATGTAAGAAGCACGATCAACATCATATGAGAACTAAATAAAACATACAATTTTATGCAATCCTCAAACGAACATTCAAATCCTAGGTTTTTTCTAGATCGTTCAAATACATCATCCAAGCAAGCAAAA
Organism: Magnolia sinica; assembly: GCF_029962835.1. Classification (NCBI taxonomy): domain Eukaryota; kingdom Viridiplantae; phylum Streptophyta; class Magnoliopsida; order Magnoliales; family Magnoliaceae; genus Magnolia; species Magnolia sinica. The sequence goes on along the minus strand of NC_080584.1, from coordinate 2,692,794 downwards.
TCATTAAACCCATATTAAAATTGGTGTTAGGCTACCTAAGAACAATAGTCCGTACCTTCGGATCGTTGAACGCTTGGGAGACGACTTAGGAATTTGGATTTTTGGGGTCGAATGGCCGGAATCCCTAAAGCAAACATTTGTATATATGTTAGAACCCCATACAAAACCCTTCTCAACACAAGGGTTTCAAGAAAAAAAAGGATGATGAATCTTACCTAGACGATCAACGGAACGATTATTGTGGTTGTGGAGTAGGGTTTTCCTTTGGAGAAGGGATAGGGAGTTGCAAGATTTGGTTTGTTTGGCCCCACCTCGATCTAAGGTTCACCTTGCTCTTCTTCACTCTCCCTTCCTCTCTTTTACTCTCCCTTCCTCTCTTCTTCCTTTCTTCTTTCTCCCTTTTCTCTCTTCTCTCTTTCCTTCTTCTAGGGAAAAATCGTATAGGGAGAAGGGTGCCCCAAATGAGGCCCTTTTATAATGCCAGATTTGGTGCCAATGGCCCCAAGTGTTGGGTTTTTACTATATTAACCCTATGGGAGGATTTTTCTAGCCTTTAGGGCCCACTATAGGGTGTACATATTGATATACACCGTAGGATAGTTATCCCTAATGATGATCTATGTATGGATACGATCGGCTCGCCATTTGGATGCGCCGATAAACAGATATGATTAGAAGTCTGTTCAACGGTCACCGATAGTCGATCGGGGCCGCGGCTATATGGATATGAGTAGAGAAATATCCTTACTCTACGTGTGAAGTTTGGTCGCAAACCGATGGTCCAAAACTCTCAACTTCGCATAAGAGTGGACGACCTAATTCACTTAAGTTTCAGATTCTTCCTTTAGGGTATTTGCACTTCTCATGCACTCGTCCTTTAGCTCAAGTTGAGTGGTTCTGGACAACACCCAGGTCTGACTCTCGCGATGGACGTTAAGCCCAGTAAGACGAATATTATTCTATAGTTTTAGGACTAGTGGCCCACCAACGAGCGGTATAGAACTTGTTTGGAAAATCGAGGCATTTTTGGAATGAATTAGGTATTGAAATTTCTCGTGGGCGATGATTAGGGTTTAGATTAACTATGTTTATAGTGAGGTCTATTTATACCTAGTGAAAGTAGAGATTTGGTCATGTTTACTCTAAACCGTCGGTTGTAGGCTAAAAGAGTAACGGGGTTGATTTAGTCTTATAACACCTCGGGTTTTCAGGGGCCGTGTAAGAACTTGACTCCCAAATTTTCGGATGTCATGGGTGCCCTAATGGGCTTCATATTTTAATTACATTTGGATGATTTCATAGGCAATGAATGGATTTAGCAAGGCATGAAGCAGAAGTACGTCATAAGCAGTATCAATTGCTACTAATATAAAAATATCTAGACAATGAATCTAAAGTCATCTAAATAGGGAATTAGTCCCACCCATACACAACCCAAAGCGATTAGGGCCCTAGTCCATACCCTGTGTTAACCCGAGCTCAACTAAACGGATCCGTTGAAAGTCTGGAAGCAGGGAAGCTCCTCTTCCCTATCCTTGCTCACCTCGCTCGGCTCATCGAGCTCCGCCTCACCTGCATCTAGAGAAGGGTCTGGTTGGTGTTTTAAAACACCGTCCCAGAGTGGGAGTGAGTGATCAACTCAGTGGGTGCTATTGACTTCAAGTTATCACAGGCATCAATTATAATATGATCTTAATGAAAAGCAGACAATCACATATGTCTAAATAATCTTTTTAATGCGCATGTATGTAGCATGACATGATGCATGCCTTCACCACAACGCTCCCTCGTACGACACCATCTAACGATTGCCAATGACAACACTCCCTCAGTGCGACCTCGACTGCCGAGTCGCCACCCTAACTAGTGCGATGCAATGCGATCGTGTTAGCCGTGTGATTAGTTAGGTCCATTCATCCAGTAGATTTGGGAATCTGGTACACCCCATGTATCAATGTCCTAAACGGGTTGCGAGGCCAAGACCCCCCAATGCGTGAGGCCGAGACCCCGCGGTCCGTGATCCCGTCGGGTTCCTCATCCCCGACTTCAAGCACATGAGGAGTGCCATGAGAAATGGATCACTCGCGGTCACTACGGGAAGGCGCGGTACCCCAGCATAGGCCGACAGCTCGGATACAGTGTCCCATTTTACCATGCCCGGCTCACGAGGCTGTGGACTAATTTCAAGTGGGTTATTGATGAGCTACAACGGTTGTAGGGTGTCTCAGGTTCCATACAAGTGTGAACAAGCAGGGTTAACAATCAAAGTTGGTCAGACAGTAGGTTAGACCACCCGTGTCGAGCGAGCATGAGGCTAGTGACATCTGCCACAAGGGACTCATGTAGTTGAACTACAGCCGCCCGAACACACATGCCCAAACGCATGGGTTTAGCCATAGCATAGTCCAACCGATAGGACTACCGTCGCTTCTCAAATTCCTAACCAACCCAAGGAGGGTGAGGGGATCCATAGCATACCAACTATCCAAAAATCACCAAGCATAATAGTATCCTATACTTATGCATTCCATCCATACAATACAGACATCCTCGCAAGCAAATATACATTGTTAATAACTAAGGTGCGTGTGGGTGTGTGAGTGTGTGAGGAAGTTAAACACTTCCTCCATCTTAAGAAATCATGTGCACAAGGTTATAAATCATACACACAAAGCAACACCACATGTGAGGAAAAGAATCAAGCAACCATGGGCATATTGTCAACCATACATCAAGTCATGTGAGAGGCAAAATCAATCATCATAAGAGTCAAGCAACAATTCCATATTATTTCAACAAACCTACAATTCCTAAGGTTTCTCTAAATTCTCCAAATATGACATATAAGCAACCAAAATCATTAATCTCATATTAGAATTGGTGCTATGCCACCTAAGAACAATAGTCCACACCTATGGATCGTTGAAGACTTGGAAACGACGTAGGAGTAAGGCTTTTGGGGTCGGACGACCGGATTCCCTAAAACAACCATTTGCATGTTAAAATCCATGAAATCTCTTCTCATCACAAGGGTTTTAAGGAAAAAGGGGTGAGGGATTTACCTACATAATCAACGGAAGCATTTCTTGCGGTTGTGGTGGAGGGTTTTCTTGGAGAAGAGGTGGAGAGTTGCAAGGTTGAGCTTCCTTGGGCCCCACCATCAACAACACCCTCCTTCACTCTCTTCTTCCTCTCTCTTTCTCCTCTTTTCTCCTCTTTCTCTTATCCTTTTTCTCTCTTCTCTCTTTCCTTCTTTGGGGCAAAATCGTATGGGGAGAGAGGGTGCCCAAATGAGGCCGTTTTATAATGCCAGATTTGGTGAAAATGGCCCCAAGTGTTGGGTTTTTACTATACTAGACCTATGGGAGGGTCTTTTCAAGATCTATGGCCCACTATAGGGTATACATATTGATATATACTGTAGGATAGTTAGCCCTAATTATGATCTACGTATGAACATGATTGGCCCGTCATTTGGATGCGCCGATCGACAGATACGATTAGAAGTCTGTTCAATGGTCACCGATGGTCGATCGGGGCCACGACTATACGGATATGAGCAGGAAAATATCCTTACTCCACATGTGAAGTTTGGTCACAAACCGACGGTCCGAAATCCTCAACTTTGCATAAGAGTGGATGACTCAATTCACTTAAGTTCTAGTTCCTTTCTTTAGGGTATTTGCACTTCTCATGCACTCATCCTTCAGCTCAAGTTGAGCGGTTCTAAACACTACCTAGGTTCGACTCCCGCGATGGACGTCGAGCCCAGTAAGACGAACATTACTCTATAATTTTGAAACTAATAGCCCACCATCGAGCGGTCTAAAGCTTGTTCAAAAAATCGGGACGTTTCTAGAATGAATTAGGTATTGAGATTTTTCATGGGCAATGATCAGGGTTTGGATTAACTATATTTATGGGATGACCTATTTATAACTAGTGGCAGTGGATATTTGGTCATAATCACTCTAAACCGTCGGTTTTAGGCTAAAAGAGTAATAGAGTTCATTTGGTCTATTAGCTAAGATCCGGGCCTTATCTGACTCTGCCCCGGTTAGATCTTTAATTTAGTCATGCTTGCCTTGATTAGTTAGCGAAGGATCGGTTAGATTTGGGCCCTCTGGCCTTAAGTTTCAATGAATTCCCGCAATAGCCCTCTAGGATTCCTCATTGACTTTGGGGTGGACCCAACACCCCCTTAGCCACCAAATTTAGTGTGTAGGTGCCTGATGGCTTAATGAGGGGCAATATAAAATTCGAGAACAAACGGATGAACGGTTATGGGGTTTGAGTAAACGGTTCCGATCTTCAAATGGCCTTGTGGGGTCCATTTTGGTGATTGGAGTGGTTCTGGCGGCCCTCTGGTTATGAAATTCACAGGATATTTGCTTCATGGCCCGATGAAGAGCCACACAAAATTTGGGGACGATCGGATCTGGAGTTTGGTCGTACGGGCCCAAATTGCAATTAACGGTCACCGTTCCACGATCGGGTCCCCGAGTTTATGGATGGGTGTAGAAAGATTTATTAGACCTCCCCTGAAAATGTAGAAGAGATCCGACGGCTAGATAGCCTTGTATCTCAGTTTCATTTGCGAGCGTTAGATTCCGGTCCTTGCATAAGTGGGGTGCATTTAGTCAGTGTTAGATCCCATTTTTGAGTGTCCAATGGGTCCGTGGTCCGCGATGGTCCACAGGCCCAGTGAGTTTTATGGTTTCCTAAATTTTTAGATTTTTCTGACCTTCCTGCATCGCGGTACAGCCTGCACAGGCTGTCGCTAGGTGTAAACAACCATCTGACTTGGAGGCCCACACTAGGTTCTATCAGGACCCGTCTGACCTAATCAATTGGGCAAATCTTGGTCTAATTTATTCGTGATACCTCACTACGAGTAGTTTAAACGAACGGTCTTGTGGCAAATCTTATGTGGACGCCTCAGGACACTGTTTTGGTTGGGCGGGACGTTACACTACACCTGATGTTCAAGTGATTGGGTGGATTCATTGGCTTCCTACGACTGATTAATCGAACTGGTGTGGTTCTTTACTGGTACCACCCTTACATACACTAACATTGAGTGTTAATAGTTAATAAGTAATATTATAAGTTAATTAAATTTTTTTTAAAAAATTTTAAGGAATTTTGAAAATCCAAAACAGTGAAAATCCAGGATGTTACAGGTCTATTATTTAAGATCCGGGCCTTATCTGACTCGGCCCCGGTTATATCTTTAATTGAATCATGATTGTCTTGATTAGTTAGCGATGGGTCAGTTAGATTTGGGTCATTTGTGAGTAAATCATGGGGCTACACCTAATGTTCAAGTGATCGAGCGAATTCGTTGGCTTTCAATGGTTGACTAATCGGACTTGTGCGGTTCTTTACTGATACCAGCTATGTACAACTAACATTGAGTGCTAATAGTCAGTAAGTGATATTATAAGCTAATTACAGAAGAAAATTTCAAGGATTTTTGGAAATCCAAAACAATGAAAAATCCAAGATGTTACACATATCCATTCTCAACAACTTCCCACAGTATCCACAACTTGTAGAAAATATGACATCCTGGACTTCCAATAAGAGTAGTCTGAGCCATCAAAGAGAGGAGACCGAGAGACAGCTGGTCCCTCTTTACTCATTGTTCCAACTTCTGTTTAGGATCTCTCTCTAGGTTGTTAAGCCCTTCAAGAGGAACCCACTCTGATACCAATTGAAAATTGCAGTTTGCACTGCACTAGTAGAAGTATGGAACTGTCTTTATAGTCCTAGAGGGGGGTGAATAGAACTTTTCAAGTGATTGTACTAAATAAAACTTCTATTGCCTAACTTAAATGATTTACAAATAAACTTAGCAAGCCAATGTAACTTTAATGGCTTCCAAGCAAATTAGAGGGTCCAATCATATAGGCAGCTTAAGATATTTCAATAAAGCAACTAGCCTATTTCATAGTGAGCTTGTGTGTGGGGAGTGCTTCATATCAATTAAATAACATTCATTCAATCATGTATAAGAATTTAAACATTCAAGCATATATAAGCATGATTAAACAGATGCGCAAATAACAATCTCAAATGCAAGCATGTATAATGGTTCGGCTACGTGCCTACTCCACTCCCGGCATCCACACTCAATCCTAGAGTCCATCGGATTTCACTATCAATGGTTTTAAACAGGTTCACTAATAAACTTTACAGTCCTATACTAAAAATACAATTTATGCTCTCTACAAGAGCAAAAGTCCTACACCTAGAACCCATGTTTAGGCTCACCAGCCAAAGTCCTACACAAGGCACCTACAGTTTAGGCCCACCGGCTAAGGTCCCACACATGACACCTACAGTTTAGGCCCACCGACCAAGGTCCCACACAAGACACCCACAGTTTAGGCCCACCGACCAGGGTCCCACACAAGGCACACCTTTAGGCCCACCAGCCAATGTCCCACACTAGGAACCTAATCGAGTTTGTTGATAGCAAACTCTTAGTCTCAATCGTATATGAGGAAGGAGACTAAACTTTTGAACTCTTAATTATGACACTTACTTATCGGATTGAGTTTACTTTTGTAGCTCATCTTGAGATGCTTGATATTCGCGCTTCCATGCTTGAATCAGTTTCCCAATGCTCCCCCAATCGCGTCGCTTGGATTTACCTGTTGACTCAGCTTAATGATAAAAAACCTTGTATATGATATACCTATAAAGGTGATATATGATAACCTATAAAGGTGACCAAGGTTATGAGACATGGTTGAATCTCTAACGAAAGTTATGAATGGGTTTTCTAAGAGATTCAACTGATGGATACACTAGAATATGATTGAGATCAAGGATATACCTATAGGTTTGGTCTCAATATTCTAGTGAAGGCTTGAGATCATGTTCTTCATAAATTTGAGCTTTGAATGCTCTTTAGATGATGAATCACAATGAAGAGAGCATGAATCTCATATGCATAGAGTCTAGGTAGGTTAAGATAAGCTTCAGTTACACTAGGGACTCTTAATAGCCTTAATCCATACTTTTTGCCAGTTCCTACAAGTTATATTTATAGATAAAAGTTTCCAATAGATATAAAACAGGTAGTTTACGGTGCTACCGAAGTAATATTCGGTACCACCGAACTTGCTTCGGTAGTACCAAATTATCTATCGGTAGTACTAAATTAAATACCCAACTTGCTGATCGAAAACGGTCTCTTTTGGTGGCATCGAACTTTGTTCGTCGGTGGCAGTCGATGTTATCGAAATATTCAGTTGGTGACACCGAATTATCATTGTAAGCTTGCCGGACTGTTTTGAGCCCCTTTGGTAACACTGAAAGTATCTTTGGTGGTACCAAATGTGCTATTTGGTGGCACCTTCGTCCTACCGACATTGGAAATTTTTTTCTATTTTTCTTGTTTTGTCCAATACATCTTTCATCAACTTGGGACTTGCTTAAGCCAAAACTATAGGATATAAACTGTGGACTAGGAATTGGCTTAGAATATATGACCTAGGTAGGTATTTCTATTTTGAGTTGGGATCATCTATTTACAAGGTTTAAGATCGTAGAAGCAGTTCTTCGTCTTTAATGTAGCTTTTCCTGTTTCAGTTTTAGTTGCGTCACCGGTCTTTACTTGTCAGGAACTCATCTGATATCAAGACAAAACTAGTCACGTAATTGACAAACATAAGTGCAATTAAGTGCACTAATAACATGTCATTTTTTCATTGAGTTTCCTGAGAACGGTTAAGAATACGATACAACATTGCCCCCCATGTCGCTTCGCCTTTGGTAAATGGTGAATGTGATGTTAATTCATTATTTGGTGCAATAAATATGATTGCTCGATTGTGTAAAAACATTAATTTCAACCATCTTGGTTGAACTTGACTATCTTGATCGAAAAACGTCAAAGTTGGATGACTTGGCCGAACTCAGTCATCTTAATCGAGATACAGCAAATTTGCATGTCTTGGTCGAACTCGACTATCATGATCAAGAGACAACAAATTTGGTCGACTTGGTCAAACTCAATTATTGTGATCGAAAAATGCTAAAATCGATCATCTTCGTTGAACTCGGCTATCATAATCGAAAAATGGTAAATTCAGTCGTCTTGGTCAAACTCGGCCATCATGATCGAAAAAAGAGAAATTCGACCGTCTTGATTGGAAAACGGCAAAATAGGTCGTGGCAATGGAGATTATCAATCAATCCATTTTGAATAAGGCTTATGGTTGATCGAGGTAGTAATACGGTCGCGAACTTGGCTTATTACTTTACGAACCATTTGAATACTTTGGTAACGATTCAAATGATGCAATTCGGGCATTGGATGTGGTTTATGTCCTACCTGGTTTTGTTTTCCATGATATAATGGATTCCCAAGGAGTGGCTTCCCCTAGGTATATCCTGATTTACTTTTTCAGAAATAAAATTCCTGACCTCCCGCTCTAATCACCTAAGCTCGACGGACAGTGGAGTGTTCTGTATCTCCTAGATTGGAGCTGAATGAATATTCCATTGTGATAGAAGAGGTGGCTACAGTGCTAGCGGTACCGTAACATCCGAGCCAAAATGACACCAGACCCTAGAGCGTCCACCAGCGAGTCGCCTCAGGAACGTATTAAGCAGTCCTTATGGAGCATGTGCGTAGCTTCAGGAAGTGAGAGTGAATAAGGTCGAATGACCACATTTCAAAAATTCTAAGAGGGTAACATCGTAGACACAACTAGTCTTAGATATGACCGGGACCCGGTAAGGACCGCAAGAGCTGGCTTTCCAAAAATTCGCTCCGATTGACTAAAATGAGCGTGGGCTGCCCGTCAAAATTATACTAAGTCTGAAACTATAAGAAATCGTCGGCCTCACCGGGCTTGAGGTCCACCCCGGATGGGAAACCCAAATGGTGCCCTGAACAGCACAACTTGGGCTGGGAAGGAAGTGCTTGACACACGCAACACTCATAGACCTGAATGTGAAACTTACGTAAAGTAGGCCCCACCACTCAATTGTAAAATTGTGACTTTTCGACCATTGGATTGCGATTAAACTCGAGACATGAGTCAAGGATATTTCCCTGCTCATATCCGTATAATTGTGGCCCCGATCGAGCACCGATAGCTGTCGATTACAAGTAGGGTCCCCACGGTCGATTAAGGCATCCGATCTCCACTAAATTTAGACCGATCGCTCATCCTATGATGGGTTAATTAAGGCATCCGATCTCCACCAAATTTGGACCGATCGCTTATCCTATGATGGGGCAACTGCCCCATGGCGAGGATGAGCCAACGGGCCCCTATAGGAGCCATGTGGACCAAAAACCATCCCACTAGGGGCATGCATGATGAAAAAAAAGGCCCCCATGGCTATTTAGACACAAAAACTAGACTATATAAAGCCCAAATACACACTCCCTCACTCTCATACAAAATTTCAATTGCAAGGGAGAGAGGGAGTCAGGAGAAGTGAGAGAGGGAGCTCCTTGGGGAGCTGATTTGGGGGATTTTCGTTATTGCCGCTGCCCATGTCGAATCCCACAACCACGCCCCACCATAGAGAATGGGTCACTGACAATAGAAATGTAATCATCTAGCCCCTTTAAAAATTTGAGCCGTGTGGGTTGTCGAATGCACTCTTACAAGCTAACCTATTCGTCGCAGGGCGTCAAATCCGTCAATTGCTCGGTTGGTATCCTAGAAGCGGCGCTAGAGAATTTTCGGACCACCCTTACGTGCGGACCATTATATTTAGGTTGCCAATTATCGAACCTATGTCGTAAATAATAATTGTGTAGTGAAATTGTGAATTGCATGCTAACTAGTGACTAATCCTTAGTCTTATTATCCTCCATGAATTACAAATTTCGCTTAAGGCTGTCGATCATTGATTACATGCTAGAATATACTAGATTCACTGAAATTCCATGCCCATATGCTCCACATTTTCCCCTTGATACATGCGCGTAATTATCTTGTTGTTGTAAATTTTACGATGATTGAATAATGCACTTGCATGCCTATTTATCTGCCTATATTAGCTAGAATATCCTAAAATACTGATAAGTTTGGTTGCCTATTCCTGAATAGAATTGTTGTGGCAAGCTATAGAATTTTAGTCTATTGGTCAATTTGGTTAGCCAGCAAATCAGAAAAATTCACAAGGACAACCATACTGGATCGGCTGCCCTGGGCCAATCCGATCAACCCAAGTCAAAGAGAGACAACTGACAGTAGTTGGATTACACATGATGCTTACACCTAATGCCGGTTGCGCCATAGTTTGCCTGAGTCACCTGAATTAGTCCACTAGTTGGCCAAACATGTGTGTTCACCATGTATGATCACGCATGTTTGAACCTAGGACACCCCACGGCCCTGTAACGCTCACTTACAAGTGCTTATGATACGATCCACAAGTCTCGAGAGTCGAGTCATGGTGGTATGAGACACTATGCTTGAGCTGTCGGCTTACACTGGGGTGATGAGCCTCCCTGTGTGACCGCGAGCAAATTGAGTTTACAAACCCGCCTTTCGTATGAGTTCAGATGGGAGTAGGGTTGTACACGAACTAGGCTAGCCCAGTTAACTCGCTCGACTCGGCCCAACCCGGAACTGAGTTCAGGCCGAGTTCAAACATGTCCCAGTTCCGCCCGACTCGGTCCGAAACCCAACTCGACCTGGCCCGACTCGTGTGTGTGTGTGTGTATATATATATATATATATATATATATATATATATATATATATATATATATATATATATATATATATATATATATATATATTCCTAGATCCTTACCCTAACCATTTGAGACAGAAGTGAGAATGCTGCCCGAGCCATGAACTTGCTGTAAGGTCCAAAACTCACCCGAACTTGCCTGATTGCTGATCGGGCCGAGTTCGGGCTGGACATGTTGGCCCGGTGACCGGGTCGGGCCGGGTTCGGGTTGGGTTTGGCTGGTGACTGAGCGGGCCGGGTTGAGCCTAGTTCGACTCGGTTCGGCCTGATGTACACCCCTAACTGGGAGTGACAAACCCATACAGATTGAGGATCGCAAGCACGAAGCCTCTACGACCACTCTCGACCTCGCGGTCATATTAGGGCCTTGATTTCGTGGGAGTGCCTCAGTTTCCCTAATCTTACTGGACGGACGGACTTAACTAAACACACGGCTAATATGACCATTGTCGCATTGCATTAGCTAGATGTGGCGACTCGGCAGTCGAGATCGCATGTTGATGGAGTGTTGGTCATTTGCGAATGTGAAGATGGGGTCACTATGAGGGAGTGTTGGATGATGAGGGCATGCATCATATCATAATAGCATGCATGTGCATTAACAAAAGTATTTAGAGACTGTATACTTAAATTGCTTTTCATTATTTGTGCATATGAATTTGATAACTTGTGTAACTTGATGTTAATGGAACCACTAAGTTGATCACCACTCCCACTCTGGGACGGTGTTTTAAAATACCAACTAGACCCTATCTTAGATGCAAGTATCATGGAGTTCGATGCGCTGGACGAGGCATCCATAGACTTAGAGGAGGAGGTCTGGTATTTCCAGCTCCTAGACGGGTCTCTATAGTTTGCCCTAGGGCCAACGATGGGGTCGCAGGGCAGGGACATTTTGTATATTTTTTAACTATACGTATTTTTGTGGGACATGGTCCCGTGAGCAGATCGAATACACATCTTTTTGCTAGTCGAGTCTTGAGGCTTAAGTTATGTTTACTTCCGCATTCTTACATGATCCACTTAATTTCTTGAATGTTCATGCACCAACTAAATGAACCCAAATCACTCGCTTCCGCAAGGCATAAGTGACACCCAGAAATTCGGGAGTTGGGTCTTACTCGACCCCCGAAATTCAGGGCGTTACTGGTATCGATGCTAGATTTTCAATAGAACTAATATCAACAATTGGTTGACACACATTTTACTGCGGCATGGTAAGAGTTCTTTCCAAAAATATCATATTCAGGCTTCTGGCCTGGCTGACCATCCATTTGTTGATGGTCTTGGCTTGAACTCGTAACTACTCGGCTTGAGCTCATAAATGCTAACATGCTGATTCACCATTTGCATATCACATAGCCAAGTCATCGTTATCTCAGAAAGATCTGTTGGCCATCTCGCTTTCTCATTACTTTCATACTGGCTCATGTTATGGCTCCCACGGGGTGTGCCAAAAACTGTTGAGGCTTGGTATGGCCAGTATACAGTAAATATTTATGGTAACCAAGTAGTCTGTGGTCCTACAGGGTATGCCAAAAACTATTCGCACATTGCGTATTCAGTCTCTGGCTATACATGTGTGATCGTGCCGGAATTAAAATTGGGGTTTCAATTGAAACTGAACAGCTATGACCCTAAGCGCTAAGATATGCAAACACATAGTGTATGACCGAGATCTGACGAGATCGGTCCCCTATTCAGCCACTCACTCAATGTATAAACAAAATCAGACGATATTTAGAGGGTGAGGTTTGTCCTCTGATGATGGGTTACACCTTTGCTGTAACATTCTGGGTTTTCAGGGGCCGTGTAGGAACTCGGCCTCCAAGTTCCCAGGTATCACTTATATCCTAATTATGGTGATTTGTACATAAATAAGTTTAAATGAGTAATAAAGAAATCGGCTGGAACATAAACCAGAACCACAACTAATCTACTAAAATAAAAGCGGCTAAGAAACACAAGTCTATGGGAACATCAAACGGGTCGCACAAGGCGTCGCCCAAAAAAATTTATAAAATAAATGTCCAAAAGAAATGGTGCGCTAGATCCACAGCTCAACAACTCATAAACAACCCGCACAATCTACAGCGATCCACCCATAAGCTGGAAGTAGGAAAGCTCTTCTTCCTCATCCATGCTCACCTCGCTCAGCTCGTCGAGCTCTGCCTCACCTGCATCTAATGACGTGTCTGGTTGGTGTTTTAAAACACCATCCCAGAGTGGGAGTGAGTAGCTAACTCAGTGGGTGCTATCAGCCATAAGTTACATCAAATAACAATTCCATGATGAATTTAATAAAAAACATAAATTCGTAAATCACGAACTAGTCTTTGTTAATGTATATGCATGAGTTATGTATGATGCATGACCTCTCTCATAACACTCCCTCGTCGTCTCACGGTTGCGCATGACCAACACTCCCTCGTTGTGACCTAAACTGCTGAGTCGCCAAATCCTAACTAATGCAATGCGTGAATAATGTATTAGCTGAGTTTGTAGTTAATTTCGTTCATTCAACAGGTTGGGAAAACTGGTACACCTCGACAATATCAATGCCCTCATCCATTTACGAGGCCCCATCAGAGTTCCCACCCCCAATTTCAAGCACGTGGGGAGTGTTGGGAAGCGGGATCGCTCGCGGTCACTATGAGGAGGCTCGTCACCCCATCGTAGGCCGACAGCTCTGACATAGTGTCCTATTTCACCATGCCCGGCTCACAAGACTGTGGATTAATTTCTAACTGTTGTCAGTGGGTGTCAATGGGCGAGAGGTGTTCCAGGTTTCAAATAGGTGTGAGTAAACATGGTTAACAAACATGGTCAATAAGTGGACTAGACCGTCCAAGTTCAGGCGAGCACGTAACAGATGACATTGGGTGCAAGCAACCCACATAGTCCAACTACTGTTGCCAATTCGCATTCGCCTAAATCCGTCAGTCTAATCATAGGATGGTCCTACCAACGGAAACCACCTTCGCCAATCCCGGTTCCCTGACCGACTCAGAAAATGGATTGTATTCAATAACACTTCAACAATTAAGAGTTCATCTTCTAGCACAAGTGAAATCATGCGCACAATACATCGAGCATGAGGTTTCAAGTTATTAATATAAATGCAATACTCTTAATAACATGAGTTAACAAGTGTGCGTGTGGTGCTAGATTACCAAAGAGACCAAGGACAACACACCACTCATAGTATAAGAATACAAGAAGAAATAATACAATCATACATGTTATAGGAAAAATCATGCAAGAACCAAATATGAGATGATCATGCAACACCAATTTCATGCTCAAACATGTTGAAAACTAAACAAATAGTAATTTATCGTTGTATGGATGTTGGTGGACCTAATATATAGGTTTGTAGCTAGGTTTTTTCTCAAATCACTCATGCACATCACTCTAGCATTCAAAATCATTAAATTTATCCTAAAATTGGTACTTGGCCACCTAGGGATAATAGTCCGCATGTTATTATATTTCACCCCATTTCACGGAGTTCTTAAGGTTTGGGCGTTAGGGAAAGGCCGTCGAGAACCTAAGTAAGCATACAAGCTTGTAATAATTGGAAGAAATTAAACACAAGACCTAAACCTACAAATATAACTCAATACTTACCTTCAATAGTCACTGAATCGACACCAATGAAGGACAATATTGCTATAGAGGAGATGAGAGGGTGAAGGTGCACAAACTCTCATGCGTCCAAGCTCTCCCTCTCTCTTCCTCTTCTTTCTTTTCTTTCTCTTCTTCTTTTCTCCCTTTTTCTCTTATTGAAATTCGTATAGGAGGAGGGGGTGCCCAAATGAAGCTCTTATATAGTGCTAGATTTGGTGTAAATGGCCCAAAGAGCTAGGTTTTTACTGTACTAACCCTATGGGAGGGTCTTTCTAACCTCTACGGCCCACTATGAGATGTACATGTCGATATACACCGCATGATAGTTAGCCCTAATGATAATCTATGTATGGACATGATCGGCCCGCCATTTGGATACGCCGATCGATAGATATGATTAGAAGTCTGTTCAACGGTCACCGATAATCGATCGGGGTTGCGGCTATACAGATATGGGTAGGAAAATATCCTTACTTTACGTGTGAAGTTTAGTCGTAAACCGATGGTCCGAAATCCTCAACTTTGCATAAGAGTGGACGACCCAATTTACTTAAGTTTCAGCTTCTTCCTTTAGGGTATTCGCACTTCTCATATACTCATCCTTTGGCTTAAGTTGAGCGGTTCTGGACACTCCCAGGTTCAACTCTCGCGATGGATGTCGAGCCCAGTAAGACAAACATTATTTTATAGTTTTGAAACTAGTGGCCCACTAACAAGTAGTCTAGAACTTGTTTGGAAAATCGGGACAATTCTAGAATGAATTAGACATTGAGATTTCTTGTGGAAAATGATTAGGATTTGGATTAATTACGTTCATAGTGTGGCCTATTTATAATTGTGAAAGTCGAGATTTGGTTATGATTACTTTAAACTGTCAGTTTAGGCTAAAAGAGTAACGGGGTTGATTTGGTCTATTAGTCAAGATCCGGGCCTTATCTAACTCGGCTTTGGTTAGATCTTTAATTTAGTTATGATTGTCTTGATTAGTTAACGATGAGTCGGTTAGATTTAGGCCCTATGTGAGTGAATCATGGAGCTAAACTTGATGTTCAAGTGATCAGGCGGATTTGTTGGCTTCCTACGGTTGATTAATCAGATTTGTGCGGTTCTTTACTGGTACCACCTATGTATAAACTAACATTGAGTGCTAATGATCAGTAAGTGGTAATATAAGTTAATTACATAAAAAAAATTCATGAATTTTTGAAAATCCAAAACAGTGAAAATTCAGAATGTTACATTTGCCTTCCGTACAAGAGGACTTTTCAATACATATAAATGGAAATGAGAAAAGTGATTCTTACAGTCAGTTGCAGAAAACAACTGTAAAACACATTTCCAAGTGAAGAACCAAATCCAACGTGCGAGCGTAGACCCAAATTATAGCTAAAATTACTAGTTACTTGATTTAACATTATAAATTACACCACAGAATGTAAACAGCGAGCTGAAAATAAAGGATTACACTACGGAATGTAATTTGCCTGACAGAGAAAGTAAATGATTACACTATGGAATGTAAATTGACTAGTAATCGAAAGGATAATTGAAAGATATATTTGGTTTGTTTGGGTTGATATGAGATAAATTTTCATGTTGAACTTCTTTGCTATTTATAACTTTGATCCGGTCATTTGGATCATTCCCATGTTTTAACGGTTACTATAATCGTTCAACGCTACTATCTTCTAGATGCTTCCCATGTTCTAAAAATTATTGGCAACCATTTCAATAATACTTAGCTTTCTAGATGCTTCCCACGTTGTAACAGTTGTTGTAATTGTTTAGCACTAGACAACATTCTGGAGACTTCCTTGCCACCCGTTCTACTAACCACTCGAGGCCTCCTTGCTGACTTGATCACATTCCACTCGGCCGCTTGATTGAGCTCCTGGATGACCATCGACCACTTGGTTTGCCTTCTTAATGACTATCGAGCTCTTGATCGATCTCTTGGATGGCCATCGGTGGCTTGGTCGAGATCTTGGATGAATATCGACCACTTGCTTGAGCTCTTAAATGAATATCGGCCGCTTGCTCAATTGCTTAGTTTGTTTTTGAATTCCTCACAACTGCTTCATTTTGTCATTTTGTTACCTATGATTCAATAAATAATACTCCAAACATCCTTGGAAATATTTAATATACAATATCTTTTCATTGCTATAATACATGTCCTTTTCAATCGAGTTTCTAAAAAATAGTTAGGAATGGTGCTTCGTTCTGTCATCCTATAGCCTATAATTCCATAAAAAGTACATAAGTATTCTTGAAGATATTTAACCTATTATATATTTCATTGCTATAACAAATGTAATTTCCAATATAAGTTTCCCACGAACAAGAATACACTCCAACAACAATACTCTTGTCATAAAATGAAATAAATAAATAAATAAAATGATGGGACAGCATAGACAAAATCCATGCATGCATGACGGCAGGCCTGTGCAGTTGGACGCGGATTACGTACTACCCCGCCCATCCCTAGCTCCGAACGGGCAGTTTGTGGGCAAGCCCACCATGATGTATCTGTACATTCAAACCGTCAATCCCTTTTATCAGATTATTTTAAGGCATGAACATAAAAATGAGGCATATCCAACGCTCAAGTGGACCACACCAAATGAGGCATATCCAACGCTCAAGTGGACCACACCAAATAATAATCTTGGTTGCATCAAAATGCCTAAATGTCAGTTGCATTAAATGCAAGAGTCATCTGTGGTGTGGTCCATTTGATCGTTGGATCTACCTCATTTTTGTTTTATGACTTAAGATAATATGAGAAAAATGGATAGACGGTTTGGATGTATAGATACATCACGGTGGGCTCGCCCACAGAACTTCCTGTTCAGAGCTAGGGATGGGCAAGGGTAGTACGCAATCCACGTCTTGCACAGCCTTGCCTGTGTGGAAGCGGATTGGCTGGTGTACTTCACACTAGCTATATAGCTATTGTATTGATGTTAACAAGTTCCATGGTTCTGATCATGAGGTATGTGTTATATTCAAACTGTCCATCCATTTGACGAGCTAGTCTTAATGCTTGAGACGAAAAATAAGATAAATCTAACAATCAAGTGGACCACATTGCAAAAAGCAGTGGGGGATTGAACGTTTACCATTGAAACCCTTTTTAGGGTTACACAAGTTTTGGATCAATATGAAATTTATTTTTCCTCTTAATTCAGTTCTTTGTGAACTTATAAACAGATTGGATGGAAAATAAATGTTATGTGGGCAAATAAATGTTATGGTGGGCCCTATAAATTTTTTAACGGTGAAAATCATCATCTCGGCTGCTACTTGTAGTGTGGTAGATGATCTTTGGATATGATTCATTTTTATGGATAATGCTATAAAATGATCCCTAGAAATAGATGAACGGTGTAGATATAATAAATACATAACTGTAGGGCCTTGTAACTTTGATCTCCTTTGAACCGTTCGTACAACTCGGAGCTGGAGGAACGTCGGTGCTCGTCTTCGCACGATACGTACCTACAGCCGCTATATAGCTGGTGTGAGGTACACTAGCTAATCCGCTTCCTGCGTGCGTCGTTGGTTGCTTTTTTGCGTCAAAGCCGGCGGGCTACAATCAGCTTCCATCTTAAGCATCTTCACCTAACTTTTCAATATTTAAAGCTTTTGACCGGAATTAATTACAGGAAGAAATGTCAAAAGCTTGCCACATTATTTTTTTAGTGTCATGCTGGCATGAGTAGTCGTCCAAAGATATTGATAAATGCGTTTATAAATAAATATACAACTTTCAATATTTTACACATACATGAATTTTGCTTAGAGGGATTAGTTTTTTTATTTTTATTATTTTACTCAAAATGCATTCATGACCGGGCAAAGCTTACGTGGGTGGGACCAGTCTATGGGTTTATAATAATGTATGTGCCTTAAATCCAAGCCGTCCAACCATTTTCCCAAAATGACCCAAATCTTAAGTGGACCACACAATGGGAAATAGTTTTAATTGAATCCACACCATTAAAAACTTCATGGATTCCACCCGAATGTTTATTTGCCATCCAACCGGTTGAATGTCACAAAGACCTACACGTAGAGAACACACAAATATTATCTTGATATAAAGCTTTTATAGTCCACGGGAAGTTTTTTAATGACCAATTACTATTGTTTTGCTTGGATCCACCGAAGTTGCGCTGATTAGTGCAGACTGAGTACTACCCCCATCAAGTCCTAGCTAGAGACGACAGATGATCCAATCAGGGGCTCCATGGGGCCTACTATGATGTATATCCATCATCCATATTAAATTTTAATATATAATTGTATAAAGGAGGACAATCGACCACACCACAGGAAGCAATAGTGACAATGATTCCTACGGTTGGAACCTTTCTAGGGCCCACCATGATGTTTGTTTGCCATCCAACTCATTCAAAAGGAAAAACATAAATATCAACTTAGTTTAAAACTTGTGTGTCTTATAAGAGGTTTTCCATGCTAGGCATTCAATCCCCACTATTTTCTGTGCGGTCCACTTAAGTATTCGATCTACATCACTTTTGGCTCATCACTTAAAATGAATTTTCAAAATGGATGGACAGTGTGGATAAAACACGTAATGCCATTGGAAATTTTATGGGGGCCATATAAGTTTTGTATTAGTATGATATTTATGGTAATAAGCATACGGACGGTTTAGACGGCAGCTAAACATCATGGTCAGCTCCAGGAAGATTTCAACTGTATACATTTCATTTCCACGTTTTCGTTTGGTGTGGCACACATGAGTCTTGGATCTGTCCGATTTTTCATTTTATGTCCTATTGTGGTCTTGAAAAACTGATGTACGGAGTGGATTGCTCACAAAAATCTTTGTGGGCCCCACACAGCTTCCAACTAAGGGAACTTCAAGTGCCCGGGAGCACAGGCAAACCGCGTCCGACAGGTTCAAGTGGTGAGACTGGCTACTGAAGTGATGTCACCAAGTTCTGTGGGCCCCACCATGACGTATGTTTTGTATCCATACCGTCCATCCATTCGGAAATATCATATTAGCTGCTCATGATTCAAAGAAGGAGTCAGATCCAAGGCTCGAATGGACCTCACCATAGAAAACAGTGGGGAGAATGACGCCCACCAAAAAAAAGTTGTAAGGGCCACAAAAGTTTTTGATCAACCTGATATTTGTGTTTTCCCTTATTTCATGTCTGATTTAACACATGAACAGTTGTATCTCAAATAAACATCATGGTGGACCTTTTGAAGGTTTCAACAGTGGGCGTCACTCTCCCCTCTATTTTCTGTGGTGGGGTCCACTCCAGCCTTGGATCTGCCTCATTCTTTGGATCATTCATAAAATGATCTCTACAAATGTATGGACAGTGTGGATATAACACACATCATGGTGGCCCCACAGAACTTGGTGATGTCACTTCGATCTAGAGCTGGGCATTTCATACCCGAACCGGTGGATCCGACCCGATCAGACCCAATCCGACCCGATTCGAACAGAACTGATGGTCAGGATCGGGTGGCATAAGTTACATCCGAAATATTTTCGGGTTGGATTCAGATAGTCCTTGTTCCGAACCAACCCGATTCGTAATCCGATCCGGAGATATATGTGTTTCATCCATTCTGTTCATCCATTTTACAGATCATTCCAGGGATTTATACAAAAAAAAAAATGATAGGGATATAAATATCAGGTGGACCACACCACAGGAAAACAATAATGATTGGATATCCACCATTATAATCCTCTTAAGGCCCACTGTATTGTTTATTTGACATCTAATCTGTTGATTAGGTCATAAGGACCCAAATGAAGGGAAACAATAAATATCAGCTTGATCAAAATCTTTTATGGCCTCCAAAACGTTTTTAATGGTTAACGTTCATTCAACATTGTTTCCTATAATGTGGTTCACTTGAGATTTCGATGTACCTCTTTTTTTTTTTTTTTTTAACTCATAAATAAAATGATCTATAAGAATAGATAGAGGCCATGGATGAAACACATACATCATGGTGGGGCCCACAGAGCACCGACCACCAACCAGTGGCCGATGGCAAGGGGAGTAGCCCGTCCATTTTTGGTACAGGGTACCAACGTTTGGCACTCCTCGAGCTCCGAGTTGTACGAACGGTTCAAAGGAGATCAAAGTGATATGGGCCCCACAGTGATGTATTTATTATATCTACACCGTTCATATGTTTTTAGAGCAAATTATAGAGAATTATTCAAAAAATAAACAATATCCAAAGATCATTTGGACCACACCATAAATAACAGCAAAGAATGATTTTCAATGTTAAACAATTCATGTGGTCCACTTGATAGTTAGATCTGTCTTATTTTTCGTCTCAAGCCTTAAGAAGTGCTCGCTAAATGGATGGACGGTTTGATATAACATATACCATATGATCAAACCCACAGAACTTGTAAACGTCAATAAAATATTCATTATGTGGACGTTGTGCTTGCGTGAAATTCAAGCTACTGCCATTTCATGCAGTGCGCCGTGCACGTCAAAAGTCAAATTCCAGTAAAAGTATGTATACGGTAGATTGAAATCTTCTAGAGCCATGTGGGGCCCACCTTGATGTATGTATTTTATCTAAGCCGTTTATCCATTTTGAAATATTATTTTAGACCATGGGCACAAAAATTTGGTATATTAAAGACTGAAGTGGACCGCACCACATGAAACAGTTGAATTAACATTCATACTATCCGAATCGTACCCAACCCGATCCGACTCGGTTTCCCTGACCGAGTCAGACTCGATTCGGGTCTAACCAATCATGCATCGGATCTGTCCGAGTCCGGTGACCCGGATTGGGTCTCGGATCGGATCGAGTTCAGGTCAAGCTTTTGGAATTTCGGATAGGATCGGGGTTGGACATAATCTGTTCCAATCCAGATCGTTGCCCAGCTCTATTTTGGTTGCCACTTGTCATTAGCTAATTTGTGTTCGAACCGAGTCCAGTTGAGGCAAGCCTGACTCAGCTCGGCCAGTAGTTGACCCCAACTTGAACTTGGCTTGGCTCAGTCCTAGAGCCTGATTGGGTAGCTCGGCTTGGTTCGGTCAGCAGCTTCGGCAGTTCGAGCCGAGTTTGAGTTAAGATTGAGCTTCTGCGACATTTTCTCAAACACATGGAGTGCACCTTTAATTTCTCATGGAATGTAAAGCAATGCCATCGGTTTTTGGGTATTTCATTTAACACTCAACAGGAAACATAAAAATCAAGATACGAGGATATTTGTTTCATATTCATATCTTCCTTGTCACCAGCCGACACTTCGTTAAATCATTTCATCAAAAACTGGTTGAGCAACATCAATATCAAAATAATCGAGTCACCGAACTGGTTCGATCCGAGTTTGATTTGTGTTGGGGTTTGATCTAAGTCAAGTCGAGCTTAGGCAAACTCGAACTCGGGCTCCAAATATCAATTTGACTTAGCTCGAACTCAGTTTAAATAGATTGGAATCGAGCTTTTTTGAGTCAAGTCGAGATAGCTAACCGAGCTAACTCGGTTCGTGTACAGCTCTTTTACCGGGGGAGTGATCACATACGTACCATGTATGTGGAGGTTAACATACAACACTATCTTCCCCGCAAATGTGTTATACGTGTTGAACATCCAAGCCATACAAATTTTGGGTCACACTAACATTGGACGGTGGAAAGATCAGTTTGGTTGACACAATGGACAGGCCACATCGCTGAAATCAACAGATAACCGTTGGTTTGACTGATTGTACCAGTACGGGTCACATGATGAGCGAATTTATCTGATTCCCATGCTGTCTGTGATCTTCATGGCTTGATCAACCTTTTGTATGGCTTGGATTCTCTCTAAACATGATATATTAGCAGGAAAAATGAGGCTGAATGTGAAGGTTCACATACATCATCATTTATATATTTAATCAAAGTCAGAAGATGCAGTTTGCTTTGTCACATGCGCGCTCTAGACACGTGCACGTTCCCACGTAGCAGAAGTCCCTAGTGTATGAGACACTCGGTGCAATGAAAGTGGGTCGTACACAAAAATCGAGTGGTCCACTGATTGTTTGCCTTCAAGTGCAGAGGTTCGTAAGTAGTATTCCGTGAGTACAGGGTCGATCCCATAGGGAGATAAATTGTGAGAAAGAAAAAATCAAATGTAAAACAAATTAAGTAATAAAAACTAAACTGATGATTTAATTTTAGGATTTTTAAATGGATATAATTCAACTGAATAAAATAATACCCAAGCTTCAAAGTTCCACACATAGGTTAATGTTCCAAAATCATGATGACTTGGATAACACAACTAAGATCTGAGCACTATGGTCAGCCTAATCGGAAAATAAAATAATTTAAATATTTTAATAAGTGATACAAAATATTAGAAAATCATGAATTTACACAATTGATATAAATTCTCATGCATCAGTGATTTTAAGAATTCAATATCAATGAGATAATGAAAATCAAAGAAATATAACAGGTTGAGAACCTCTCCTATCTAGGAAATCTGATTGATCTAGAGTAAGCCCATCCATCAATGTGGATCTCATATGATGGAAACATTTGAATCTCACAAGAGGATAAAAAATAAAACCTAAATAATAGATAACATGCATACACCATTCTTTTCATCATTAAAACAATCCATTATCATAATCTTAAAAAATTATTAAACCCACGTGCTTCCCTTTTAGCTTGGGCTAGAAGGAATTTCGAAAAACATAATTAAAATAAGAAAGAAAAAAAATAAGAAGAAAGAAATAAATGCAAATAGAAAAGATCAAAAAAAAAATAATTTTATAAAACTCTAATAAAATTAAAAACTCTTTAAAAACCCTAAATTTTGCTTTGGGATGCCTTGAATAATGCTTAGAAATGCCGTAGGAAGCCCTATTTATAAGAAGGGAACTCCAATTTTCGTACAAAGTTGAAAAACCTTAGAAACTGCCTCAAATATACGCAGTTTCTCAAAATAGACTTATTGCTACACAGTTTATTTAAAATAGATTTCCTGCTGCGTAGTTTTTCAAAATAGACCTCAGAGCTTCATAATACACTTTTTCAGGATTCTTCACTTCAAATCTTCGATTTTCTTTATTCTTTATTTGGTTTTCTTGGATCTTTAGTATGTGAATCCTTCAATCTTGGTTTCCTAAGATCCATCTCTTGCCTTGGTGATTATTGAACATCAAATCCATGCTTTTTAGCATCATTTTTCAATCCAAGTTCTTAAATTCATCTTGCAACACATACATAAGTAAAATAAAACATTAAGCTAATTCATGTTCATAAAACCAAGATGTAAATGGAAAAAATTATGGAATATTTGAGTCTCAACATCCACTCATCATACTGGCCACACTTGTGATTGACTGTGGACGGTTGCACATGTGTTTTTCAACCATCCAGTCGTTTCATGCAGTGCTTTGTGGGCCACCATGATGTATGGGCTTTATCCAGACCGTTCATCCATTTTCCCATATTATTCTAGGGTATAAGCCCAAAAATGAGGCAGACCCAAGGTTCAAGTGGTCCATATGGCAAGGATTGAACGTCCACTGTTAAAAACTTTTTGGAGGCCACAAAAGGTTTGTGTGACTTATGAATAAGGTGGATGGAAAATCAGCGTGGATAAGTTACATAAATCAGGGTGGGCGCCACATAGTCCGGTCACCAGAAATCCTTGTGATCGGGTCTTCATGCAATCCACGTCCTGCTGTTGTTAGAGAAATTTTCGACTTTATACCTCACTTTTTATCCACTAGCTTTTTTGTTCAACCCAAACTCTACTTTCCTTCACTAATATCTTTCCTTTTTCTCGGACGAGAAAGCCCATGCAATAGAAACCTAATTTTCGAAACTTCTATCAATACTCTAATTCATGAAGCTGGTCAAATTGAACCAATAATTCAATAACTTGGACACTTTGACAGAGAAAATTCATGAGGTTGCATGAGTTCAAGTGAATTTGAGCAAGTATTTCACCGACTTCTTGGTCAGCTTCTTGAGTTTCTAGGTGGAATCGACTGAGATCTCGGTAAATTCTTCAGATTTTAAACATCTTTACCTTCCACAGCCGCCGTATTAGTGAGATCCTAGTTGAAGAAGAAGAAGAGTGCGTTGAAATGAAACACGATTTATGGAGAAAAACTTTCAAGATTTCAAGTTTATCGATGCATCCAATTTGAAAGAATGAACGTAACCCTGAGCAAGATGTAAGATGGCAGATGTATAATGATAGCATATGGATATTTAATGGAGATTTTAGGATGAAAATAGATGAAAATAAAGGATATTTTCATACAGATGCCTTGTTACATTTTTTTGGATGTTAGTGAGGGAAAGGAATAAAAATCATAAACAAGGGGGTATTTTTGTCCACAAATTGTGCATCGTACAGCAGGGTATTACCTTGGGAAAGTAAAGTTTGAATTGCACAGAAAAGACAGTGGGTAAAAAGTAAGGTATACAGTTGGAAAAACCTCCTGTAATTACTAGGCTGTCAATGGGCCGGGCTGGCCCTGTCGAGTTTTGGGTTTAGCCCACCATGTGGTTTGGGCTGAAATATCAGGGCTGAGGGTGAGGCCAGTTCTTAAATTTTAAGCCTGTTTATTAATCAATATCATGCATGATTTGGCACATCTAATGAACGGCCTGGATCTTGGGTGATGGTGTCAAGGCTCGTGCAGGGCACACATCTTCATCACGGATCGACCGGGTTTTGGGCCTTATCATGTTTGCATCATGGGCCTGATATGGTTCTGATGGGCCTACCAAACTGCTCTGAGTTCGGCCCAGGCCCATGCAAATAAAATACGCCTAGAAAAAAGGATCTTATCCAGTCAATCAGTGGTCTTGAGTGCTGAACTGTAGCTGATTGAACGGCTAGGATCAATTGTCTGTTCCATCTGCCATTGAAACATCTCTTTACTTCGAAATCTCCTAACTATAATTCATAAGAGCATCAATGTCTCATGTGGAAGATCCAGACCGTTTATCATGTAGACCTGCATCATGTAATGCGTCAATGGCACAAATACGGCTACAACTGGGGTTCTTGTCAACCCAAGCCCAATTGACCCAACCCCAATTTCGGTCCGGTTGGGTCGAGGTGTCAGGGCCTTTGAGTTGGGCTTGGGTTGACCACATTTGGGTCTGGATTAGGAATAATCAAATTTATTTTGGTTGGGTTAAAGTCAGGTTCGGTTTACCCAGGATGGGTCAAGTATAGCACAATTTAGGTTTGGGTTGGGCGCCTTGGTTTGGATTTAGGGTCAGGTCGGGTTGAGTCCTCTTGACATTGAATTAGGTTTGAATTGACTCCCAACCTGACCCACACCCAATCTACCTTGTGTTGCACCTTGGTTTGGATTTAGGGTCAGGTCGGGTTGAGTCCTCTTGACATTGAGTTAGGTTTGAATTGACTCTCAACCTGGCCCACACCCAATCTACCTTGTGTTGCACCTTGGGCTACAAATTAGCATAGAGGGCAGGTAATATAGATATATTTAGGTTATTTCATGGGAAGTTGAATTCATGCAGCAGTGCTTTTCACACATCTGCACAATATATATATATATATATATATATATATATATATATATATATATATATATATATATATAAATAAGAAGAATAATAGGTCTAACGTGTGCACATGACGTTTTTTTAATTACCGAAGCACTATTTCAGCCCAATAGAAGTATTGCATGCAATCATATATCATATGGGCCCACCAATACATGAGTTAGACAATCGCATGCATATGCCACTATATATAGAGTTGTACACAAACCGAGTTAGCTCAGTCAACATGCTCGGCTCAAAAAGCTTGATTCAGCTTTAGTTAAAACTGAATTCGAGCTGATTATTTTTTGAGCTTAAAAAATTTTCGAGGTGAATTTGAGCTAGATTGAACTTGTCTGACTTGGCTCATAACTTGACTCGAATTGGACTCGGTTCAAATCAACTTGACTCGGATCGAGATCACTTAATATAAATATTTTATACATATTTATATAAATTATATATTATATATTATATATATTAAAAATCTTAAAACCTAAACTCAAATTCAACTCGTAGGTGTGAACTTGAACTCCTTGAGTTAGCACGAGCTGCTGATTGAGCTGAGCCGAGCCGAGCTGACCAATCAATCTCAAAAACTAACGTGAGCTGAGTTCGAGTTGATGTAGCGTGCTGGCCTGGCTGAGCCAAGCTCGACTCGGTTCCACTCGTATACAGCCCCCATCATACATCCCATCAAGGTGCACATGTATCCAAGCCGCCTATTGGGTAGTTTTACGGTTCAGATGATCTTGCATTAAAATAGATCTGGTCCATTTAGTAGGTGAGCCACAATTTCAGAAGCAGTTTGATGGGTAAAAACTTTGATCAAATCATTTTCAGCCGTATATCTATTTCATGAATTGTGGCCCACTCACCTGATTGGTGGATCAACATGATTCTTGAGTAATAAAAACTACGTGATGGTGCAATTCCAATGGATGGATTAGATGTCATTACATTTTTCCAAGCTCATATATATGTTATGCTTACGTAAGAATCCATATTGCAAATAGCTGGATTCCAAGAAAGAAGTGGAATCCAGTATCTGTTCTCTTCTCTTTATTACTGTCCATTGACATTGCTGGTACATCTCTCTAATGGCCATCAAAATATGGGACATGGGAATGGCATATGAGATCCACACCGTTCACCCTGTCTAATTTCTGTGATTAGGTCCAAACAAGAGGTAACAGGCCTGGTGGCCGGTTTTCACCTTGGTTGCATCATTAGAATGATCTGAACCGCTCATGGTCTCATTCCTATCATATCTGATCATGCTTCATTGATAATCTTGACCTTTGAATCTTGAATTTGAATCAGAGCCTTTGAATGTTCATCTCCATACACAATGACCGGTCCAACAAATGCTTCATGTGATGGTGGGGATCATTTATTAAAAGCATGCCTGGTATCATATTATATATAATGGTGGGTGGATGTAGGGTGCCGATTTGGTGGGGACCATCAAGCTCGGTGGATTTGTGTGGGGCCCACCATGATGCGTGTATTTTCTATCCACGTGGTCCATCCGTTTTGCCAGATTATTTTAGGGCACAAGCAAATGCAAATCTCAGGTGGACAACACCACAGGAAACAATGGTGGTAGAATGCTCACCATTAAAAACTTTCTGGGGCTATAAAAGCTTTGGATCAAACTAATATTTGTGTTTTTCCTTCGTCCAGGGATGTTGATAAAATCAAGGTAGGGGTGACTTTATCAACCGGTTGAATGACTAACTAATAGACATTATGGTGGGTCCTAGGAAGTTTTTAGGAGTGGCCATTCAATCACCACTGTTTCCTATGGTGTGGCCCACCTGATATTTGGATCTGCTTCATTTTTGGTCTTGTGCACTAAAATGAGCTGGCAAAATGGATGGACACACAAATATAAAACACATATATTATGATGGCCCCCAAAAGCTCCTTTTTAGCTGTGCCTATTGAAATCCAACGATGATTTGGGTGGGGCAAGTTGTGGATGTAAACAACCAATGTCAAATAGTCTGTTTGTTACGCCCATAAATCCGAATACAGAGTGTGCACCTTAGACCTAAATTTCAAATCGCAGTTCATACACTGTATATATCATCCTATCAATTGTATGGTTTATTCAGAGGTAAAGGCTGTGTTCATTCTAAATTCCATCTAAGTCCATCAAATGTCATTCATACATAATGATAAAACGCTAACATCCATATGTTTTCAATGTCCACAATCATTTCAGCTATATTAACTTTTTACTATCCAACAATCAATGTGGCCTACCATTGAAATCTTATTACAAATCCAAAACAATTCAAATAAATATGTAACTAATCAAATACTTAAAGTCTTAAAATTAATATCAACGTTCAACGCATATCAAGCTACATCTAATAATGGATTGAATGCCTTTCTCTTGCAACAACACATGACTCAATCAAATCATATTAAGTAATGTCACCAAGCAATCAGTTTCTCTTTCAAACATGCTTTGCTTTGGCTCATTTTTTAGAGCGGGCACATGGCCAAATCAAATCCTATCATGTAAGGTTACCATCAACTCTGCATAATAGGATTTGATTGAGCCAAGTGCTTCTATTGGTAGGAATCCATGTAAAGCATGATTAAAAAAGATACAAATTGATCAAGGAACCATTGAGCTTGGTGTATTTGGTCGTGCCTCTTCAATGTATATATGTTCTATACCTATGTTGTCCACCTATTTTGACTACTCATTTTAGAGGCAGATTTAAATCTCGAGTGGATCACTCTATATGGGTCCTTGCTCTTGCTCCAATGGTAGACCCTGAGGAGTTCCAACACCGGGTCAAGGGTTCGAGTACCCATACGTGGTGAAATTCCACTAGCGTGAGTAAGGGTGCACAATTAACCGATAGAACCGTGGAATCGGACCGGAACCGTTGGATCGGTCTGGTTTGGTCCGGTTCTAGATAGCACCAGTTCCAGTTCTGGTTCCAAATTTGCAAGAACCATTGGATATGGTTTGGTTCCGGTTTAGGGGCATGTAGAACCGAACCAAACCGTTAACCAAACCGTGGAGCCGATCTGTTGAACCGTGGCCCAGAATCGTGGATCTGAACCTGGGATCCCAACCGTTGATCCCAACTTAAATATTAAAACAAAAAAAAATTCTATCTCTTTCTCATTCTCTCACCGTCTCCCTCTTTCTCGCCGTCTCTCACCCTGCAACTCGTGTGTGGCTCTCTCTCCGGTCATCACAAGACCCACATCCTGTGGATGGTTTGAATCCCACCAGCATAGCTTCAAACAATTGCAGGTCAATTTGATGGTCATTCTACTTCTCCAAGTCACACCTTATCGATGATTCCGACTTCTTCTTTGGCTAGAACAGGACTTAAATTGCATATAGGGGCCATCTGTTGCTCCTTCAAGCTTTGGATCTCTGGCCAATGTGATTCCAAGATCAAGTGGAATGCTTGGGCATCAACAGTCACAGCCTCTTAGACCTGCATCACCACCTGCACCATCATCTGGACACCGACATTCCCTCTCACCTTCATCATCAACACTCCATCGGCATCAACATTCCCAAGGTTTAGGTGACCACAATCACCCACCAGCTCAATCATTACCTCAACCAGGTGAAAGATCTTCTCAGCTTGTAGGACAGCCAAACCAAATACCACACATTAAAATTGCTCAAGATTCTTCTGCTGATGTGCCTCAAAATCACATTCACTCGAGCATGTTGTGCAATTTACAGTTGCCCTCTTCACAGTCCACTCCTTAGCATTTGCAGAATCCATTGCATTCATTAGCATTGTTTGATCAGCTAAGGCATCATCTACTCCTCTTGCAGTAGCCACAACCAAAAATATCACTGCAACCGACACAATCCCAACCATCTGGTCAGATCTAGAAGTCATCAGCTCAACCACCCATCATCGGTGCTACCCAAACAACAAAGAACCTAAGGTTTGGATTTTTTTTTTTTCACATTTTTTTGTTTTGTTGAATTTTCTAAAAACCCAGAACTGTGGAACCAATTCGAAACCGAACCATTTTTCACGGTCCGGTTCTGGTTCGGTTCTAGTGTGCTAACGGTCTGGTTCCGCTAACGGTCTGGTTCCGGTTCCGAAAATCCCGGAACTGTTAGGAACGGTTCGGTTCCGGTTTTGCCCCAGAACTGGACCGAACCGACCCGTGTGCACCCCTAAGCGTGAGTGTGTGGGTGTGTGTGCGCATGTGTAAAATAAAAAAAAATATATTAAAAAAAAAAAAAGTGGATCACACTATAAGAAATGGTGGTGATTAAAAACCTACAATTTAAAAACTTCTTTGGAGCCAGAAAAGTCTTGGATGAAATTGATATTTGGATTTTCCCTTCAATCAGGTCCATGTGATCTTATCAACAACTTGGATGGTAAATAGACATTTGGATGTACCTCGTCAAGTTTTTAATGGTGAACATTTCTTGTGGTGTGGTCCACTTGAGAGCTGGATATGCTTGAGAGAAAATGGAACATACAATACATACACCATGGAGGCCCTAAAATTATGGGTATACCCAGCTAAGTGTTATGTGATTTACTCAATTACATCTTTTTGGAAGTTATGCCTCATCTCATAGGGTTCAATTAAATTCATAAGTTGAATGGGTCCAACCCCACCCACCTCCAGCTAAGAACCAATAGGGCTTTGAGGGGCCACCCTTATGTATGAGTTTTTATTTATATTGTTCATCCATTTTGTCATGTCATTTTAAGGTATAAGCCCAAAATTGAGCGACATTCAAGGCTCAAGTGGATCAAGCCACACCAAGTATCACCTTGAAACCTTTTCTGTGATGGTTAATGGCCAGCCAACCTGTATATAAGGTCACATATACCTGCGTGAAGGCAAAGCACAAATATTAGCTTATCCAAACCTCCAAAAATGTTTATAATGGCGCATTTAATTCCCATAATGTGGTTCGCTTGAGCCTTGGATTTGCCTCATTTTTTGGGCTTCTACCCTAAAATGATATTGCAAAATAAATGGATGGTGTGGATTAAAATCACATATCACCATGGCCCTGCAAAGACCTTGCCCGTTCTGAAATCAGATTGCCTACTTAGTAGGCTATTATCACGCTGGATGTGGTTTATCCACACTATCCATCCATTTTTCCAACTAATTTTAGAAGATGAACCCAAGATTGAAGTATATCTAAAGTTAAAGTGGACCCCACTATAGGAAACAACGAGAATAATGATTTCTTGAAATCTTCCTAGGGCCAATAGTGATATTTATTTGTCATTTAACCTGTTTATAAGATTACATTGAGATGGATGAAGGGAAAACACAAATATCAGCTTGATCCAAAACTTTTGTGGCCCCCAATAATTTTTCAGTGGTGAACGTTCAATTCACGTGGTTTCCTATGATGTGGTCTACTTGAGTTTTGGATGTGCTTAAATTTTGGGCTTAACATGTAAAATTATTTGATAAAATGGATGAATGAAGTGGGTAAAATACATGCTCGTTTGGGAGTTTGTAATTGAAGTTAAACAATAAATGGAATTGAAGATAAATGAATTGAGAGTAAATAGCTTACATAGTTGTGTTTGGATGGGAGAAAATAAAGCACATTTGAAATCCAAATATTCTATTTGGATGAGAGTAAATGGGTATATATGAACATCCCAATTCAACTTTAATATATCAACATATTGTACATATGTGATGTTTAATAGAATTATTGTAATAAGCACATTAAAATATATATTTTAACAAAATATAAGGAAAATTCGAGTCTCAGATAAGCTACAAATGTAAGGATCACAAAAAAGTAATTTGCTAACTTTTTAAAAAGTCCATTTATATGGCCATACTTTAGACGGTTTGCATCATTCTTTTAATACAATTTTAGTGATGTAAGTGAGATAGACTTGCATTTGGTTCCATGTAGCATTTTCACGAATTTTGAAATCCACTACACATGTGGGCGCCACATTGATGCATGCACTTATTCATGCCGTACATCTATATATACCATTTACACTTGACATTTTGGTTATATATGTATACGAGTGAATGTCATTCTTTGTGAATTTGGTACACTGATTACAATTCAATGGTCTACCAAACAGGATTTTTGCATTTTCCCATAGCAAAAATTTTATTCCAAACATGGAATTAGATGGCTAAAATACCGTATTTAAAGACATGCAACTCATTGTGCAATGACAATATCAATGCCATTTTATTCCACGTACCAAACACGCAAGATAGCTTAAAAATGCATTTCACTTTCAAATCTTTCATCGTAAAAAGAATTTCATTTAAATGCACTTGTATTCCCATTTCATTTCATTCACGTGTATTTACCCTCATCCAAACGCACATCAATCACTTTATCTCCTTTTATTCCTGTCCAAACGCACATGAATTATAAGTAGTGGAAACGGATTGGCTACTCCCCCTAACATCAGCCAATGGCTGGTGGTCAGTGCTATGTGGGCCCCCCCATGATGTATGTGTTTCATCCATGCCATCCATCTATTTTTAGAGATCATTCTACAATATGAGTCCAAAAAAATGAAGTATATCCAAATCACCTTGGACCACATTACTGGAAACAGTGTTGAATAAGGGCCAACCATTAAAAACATTTTAGGGGCCATAAAGTTTTGGATCAAGCTGATCTTTGTTTTTTCTCTTCATCTGGGCCTGTATGACCTAATCAACAGATTAGATGTCTTAGAAACAGTACAGTGGGCCTTTGGAGGATTTTAATGGTGGATATCCAATCACTACTGTTTTCATGTGGTGTGGTTGACCTGAGATTTATGTACCTCTCATTTTTGGAACCAAGCCATAAAATGATCTGTAAAAATGGATGAACGGAATGGATGAAACACATACATCATGGTGGGCCCCACAGAGCACCGACTATCAGCCAAGCAATCCACTTTCTATCCCTTTCTAGCCAGGGGGGACTTCCCATTAGCTAATCTGCGCCAATCAAGCCCTGCCACGTACGCTATCACGGACGTTCGCGGTCAGTGTCAACACGCAATCCGCGTTTGATCATGATGCTCCGATAAGAAGGTGGGCCCATGTACATAAAAGACAGCCTACTACCTTCAAAAAAGTAGCCACTGCAGGACTGCACACTCGCCATTCATCATACCTGTGTAGCACACGTGTGGTAAATCTAAGCTGCTCATCAGATTGGTAAACCTGAAAATAATCCCCATCCATTCATCAGGTGGGCCCCAACTGCCAAAAACTAAACTAACCGTCAAAAAACAAATATACACGCGTGGCCTACCAGATTAACGGTCCATTCTGAATTTCGAGTCTACTAATCTTAGAAAGTAAGATCAGCCTAATGAGCGGTTTAAAATCCACACACGTGCACCGAATTACAGCAGGGGAGAGATCGCGCGAGTCCACTTCTCACTTCACGGTACGACAGCTGATCTGCTTTTGTCTGGATAAAGGAGAGAGATTTGAAAAAGCATAACTCTAGCAAATGGCAGAAGAGACAGGAAGCGGATTCGGTGGTGTGTTGACGTCACCAAATTCTGTGGGCCCACCATTACGTATTTGTTCTATCCACACCGTCCATCCATTTTTTCATATCATTTTAGGGTATGGAATACAAAATAAGACAGATCCAAAGATTAAGTGGACCACACCACAGAAAGTAGTGGAGTCAATGATTCCAACCGTTGAAACCTTCCTAGGACCCACCATCATGTTTATTTTCCATCCAACCTGTTCATAAGGTCAAACAGACATGGAGGGATGAATGGAAAATCATATATCAGCTTGATCCAAAACTTCTGTGGCCCCAAGATCCTTTCAACGGTAGGCATTCAATCCAGACTGCTTTCTGTTTATGGTCCACTTGAGCTTCGGATCTGCCTCATTTTTGGCACTATATAGTAAAATGATGTCATCCAAAATGGATGGACGGTGTGGATAGAATGCATACATCATGGTGGACCCCACAAAACTTGGTGACGTCAACACATCACCGACCTCGGTGGTGTGTGGCACACCACGCAATCTGCTTCCGAAAAGATCACGGGTTTTCCCGCTATTCATCAATCCAAACCGTCCATCTGTCCTCATCCCGACCGTCCGTCCACGACCGAACTTCACAAGCAAGAAAGACGCGTAGAGAAAGCTAGATCTGAAACTCGCCCTGCAAACTCCAGCAAAAAAAAAGGAAGAGAAATGGCCGCTCGCTGGATTAATCCCATCCGTCCGTCGGCCATTATCCTGACGGCCGTCCTTCTCTCGATCTGGACCGTACGATCCGTATCCCGAGAGATCCGCCCGTCCGACCACGGCCTCCCGTTCCAGAAGCCCCCGTCGAAAACCTCGCCAGCGATGGCGGCGTTCTTCAAGGGCACACCGTCGTCGTCGTCGCAAGTGGCGTTGCCGGAGGCGAGGAATTCCAGCGATCCGTACTGGGGGAGAGGGAATCTGGAGCACGGGAAGCGGGAGGGCGGCGGTCACGTGAGGGGGGTGCTGCTGGTGGCGAGTCTCACGTGCGGGGCTGTAGGTTTCACTCTCATGCTCGCAGCTGCCTTCGTCTATCTCTTTCAGGTTCGGAAGTCTAAGTAAGAAAAAAAAAATGGCGGATTTTTTACTTTTACACCCCTCCCCGATTGATAGAACACACCTCCATCTTTTGATTTTGGGAATTGGAATGGTACACTCACTTCCCGAACTCGAAAAATGAGGGTGTGGGAATTTAGAAAAGTGGGTGTAAATAGTCTCTCTTCATTTCATTCCATTTCATTATTTTTTAGGGTTTTATAAATTTATGTATGAGAAATGATTCAGTGCTCTGCCAGTAGTGTATAAGTTATAGTGCTCCTAGCTACATTGGAATAGTTAATCATTTCAAACGATTGATCTGGACTGTCTATTATTTTGATCTCACATTTCTGGGCCACCATTGAAAAAATTACACGGATTAAGGTTATAGCCATCCGTTGGATGGTCTTCTTTTCTGTAGCTGTCCGTTTTCCACGCCATGGATGGTATGGTTACTGTGAGCTGATGAAAATGACGCTTTTGAACCATAAACGATAGATGATGGGCCCTAGTATATGAATGGATCCAATTCTTGGTTGGACATGTTTTTATATAAATGATCTTGGCCGTAGAGTTTATATGCGACTGATCGGATGGTTAGGATTGTCCTATCAGTTTAAGGGTTGATTTGTAGGACACGAAATATATGCTCGACGTAATGGACGGTTCGGATGAATCGTTTGGACTGTGTAAATTGACTGGTGCAACTAGGAGCACTGTAACTTACAGTGCTCTGGGAGCACTGGATCATTTCTCGGTAGATATATGTTGTATATTTGTATAAGTGGGATTCCCGGGTTCTTATTTATGACAAGTGGGCCCATGCTTTGGGTAATCTAGACCACTCGCCTGTTGGGTCCTACTATGGATGGACCGTGCCTTAAAAATCTCGTTGATCGGACAATCTTAACCCGTTGATTTGTGGCCTAAATATGGACGGTTGAGGAGAATGCAATAAGTCCACATTCTATCTATGGTGGGAGTCAACAGAGCAATGTTTTGGATTACAGAAGAGTGGGCCCCACTTGTTAGGGGGAGTGTCGTGTCCTGTAATTCCTTGTGTTGTATGATGCATGATTAAGAGAAACAACATTCTTTTATTGAGCCGGCTATGGTATAAGTGGGGCCCACCTTTGGGTAACCCATCTGCACATCAGATGAGCTGAGTGGTTTGTAGAAATAAGACAAGCACATCTAATGGCCCACAATTTAAGTGGGTCAAATTGAACGGTTGGGATCCTTCAATAGAGGATTTGAAGGACTAAGATCATCAGGAGATTGGTCCCCCATGTATAGCTTTTTATTCGGCTAAAAGAAAAGCCGCCAAGAATATCCCTTTTTTCTTTGGTAGTTTTCCGGTGTTTGTGCAAAATAGGTAAAGACTAAGGTTTTGTTTTTCTTACTCTATTCTCTTCTTGCATTCTAAGTATTCTAAGTATGCTCATGTCCCGTTCTCATAATTTGGACCCATTGCTCGCTGATTTGGATGGTTGGTTTGATAATCCCATTCGAACCACTAATGTCTTAAGATTATAGTTCTTCAATATATGAAAAGAAAACATTTTACTTTGATTTGATGCTTTTAAAACTTATTTAATTATAAGAGAAATTTATTCTCGTAAGTTTGTTGAAAAATCTACCACCCATTTGGATACTACTAAATAAGTTACCTTTTCTACTTATAGCAATAGATAAATAAGTTTGGTCTATGATTAGTTAAAAGAAACTTTGTTTTTACTTAAAATTATTTAATCACTTAGGTTATTATTTTTCAACTTATTCCATAAGCTGATAAATAAGTAAAAACTAAGATAAGCTACTTGTGGGATAAGTCCCCTTAATTTTAAAAATGGTTAAAATTTGTTATTTGAAGTCATGGGTATTTTTTTTAAAAAAAAAAAAGAAAAAAAAAAAGATGCCGAATCGATGCGACGCGAGGAGAAGTCATGGAAATTTTCAAGTCTAAAATGTTAAAAATCCTTTATCCCAAAGAGATTCCTTGAATCCAATGGCAGCCGAAGGTGAAAGCTTAGGTGTTAGATTTTTTTTGGATGTGTGTCACATCGCCGAAAGTAGGTATGCCACGTCATTGATGAAAGAATGTGTCCAATAAAACAACATTTTTCTTGCCAAGAATCCACGTTGATGGAACCCAAACTTCTTTTTCTTTGCTTGCTCTCTGTGATGATCACTCTTCATTCTTATGGATTGAAAATCTCTCATCTACAAGTGATTTTTGTATGTCTACGTAACCAAGAGTGGTGGAGAGGTGGCCGTGCTGTTACATTACTGCTCCAATAAATAGGCAAGCAATCACCTAGTAACTGCCACACACATCTATCTCCAAGCTAGTGGCGCCCACTTGAAATCTATTTGGTTAACATTGTAGAAGTCTTAGAAAAGATTAAATTTTATTTTTAGAATATTTATTTTGCAAGTAACAACAAAGACCAAGGGCCTGTTTGGGAGTGTGGCTTTGGAACCCTTT
Source organism: Magnolia sinica (assembly GCF_029962835.1). Classification (NCBI taxonomy): domain Eukaryota; kingdom Viridiplantae; phylum Streptophyta; class Magnoliopsida; order Magnoliales; family Magnoliaceae; genus Magnolia; species Magnolia sinica. Next base: position 2,655,795 of record NC_080584.1, on the reverse strand, counting down.
GGATAAAGGTGTACACGAGTCGAGCTGAGCCAAGCTTTGCCCAGCTCGTGCTCGACTCGGATTGCTCGAGTCCTAGCTCGTGCTCGGCTCGGCTCGGCCTTCGAGCTCGGAATAGCAGCTCATGCTCGGCTCGGTTGAGTTCGAGCAGAGTTTTCAAACTGACAGAGGAGGAAGACAGGCCGTCAGCCGTGCGTCAATGTGGCCGTGCAGGTAAGGGAGGATGAGGGAGAGACTAGAGAGAGAAAAAGGGAGGAGCTTCACCGGCTGGACTGACGGAGTGGGAGGAAGAGCGGTCGTGCATTGGTGCGGGGGGGGGGGGGTGGGGGGGGGGACTTCACTCGCCAGACTAACAAAGAGGGAGGAAGAGGTGGGGTAGGGTTAGGGTCGTGCGGGCGGGATGTATTTTGAAAAGGGGGTAGGGTTTTTTTTTTTAAGGGTATACATACCCTATACCGAGTTAAGCCGAGTCGAGCCGAGTTCGAGCAGTATTCAAGTTGAGCCGAGTCAAACTAGGTCCAACTCGAACTCGACTCGAAATGTTCCGAGTTCCCAAAAAAATGGCTCGACTTGATTCGAACAGAGTTTCGATCTGAGTTAAGTCGAGCGAGTTACCGAGCTTTTGCTGTACGTGTACAACTCTACCTCTGGATTTGAAATACACCTATTGTGTTTGGCACTTGGGAATCAACTTTAATACAGCTATGCATGGTATATTTAGGTGGGGTTTGAATTTAATTATTAAATCAACTTTAATAGCTTTAATTAGTGACATATGTAGTGTTTGACTCAATGGTTGTAATAAACCCATTGAAATATATGCTTTGCTCGAAAATGATGAAATTCCAAGTCTCGAATGGGCCACAAGTACAAGATCATGTCCAAGTGACTAAGTAACGATTTTAACTGTTGATTTACATGGACAAGCACAAATGATGAAATCCACCATGAGAGCTTGGATTACACCTAAAATTATTTCAATAGTTGTATGTGTAACATGTATGTCACGGTACTATTATTCTATTGGGCACATGGCCCACTAATGATATCCAAAAAACAATTAGATTATCAATGGCATCACCATTAATTACTTTAATATGATGATCAGCACCGTCCAAACATTGTCCATGTAAATTAACACTTAAAATCGTTGGTTAGTCACTTAGATATGATCTTGTGCTTGTGGCCCATCCGAGGCTTGGAATTTCATTGTTTTCAGGCAAAGCATATATTTCAGCAAGCTTATTACAACAATTGTGCCAAACACTACATATGTCACTAATTAGAGCTATTAAAGTTAATTTAATGGACTTAGAATTTCATCATTTTCAGCCCAGGTATATATTTCAATGGACTTATTGCAATGGCCCACCCCGTCCATCAGTTTCTACAGCTCCTGCTTGGTCCTGATCCAAAGAAAAAAAAAGTGGCAGATAAGAAACATAGTGGACCACACTACATCAAACAGTGGGGATGGAAATACCCACCATAATGTTTATATACCATCCAAACCGTTCATAAGGTCATTATAACTGGGATGAACTGAAAGAACAAATATTAGCCTGATCTGAAACTTCCGTGGCCCCGTAAATCTTTCGATGGTGGGCTTTTGATTCCTACTATTTCCTGTAAGTGTGGCCCACTTGAATTCTGGATATGCCTAATTTTTGGAATCATATCCTAAAATGATCTGTAGAAATTGATGGACGGGTGGATTTCTCACCGTCATCTTGGTGGGGCCCATGTAGTTTCCGACCACAGGAAGGGGCAGAGGCAACTCATAAGAACTGTGCAGCTAGTAGAACCAGAATACGGTACATTTCAATTGGGCCCTGTTTCCTGAAGGCCACCCTGATCGATGGCTACGGTGGCTCGATCCATTTCTTTTGGACAATTTGTAATCCATGGCAGAGTAAACTTGATGGACGGCCCCAAATGGCAAATATTAAATGCATTTTTACTGCGGAGAGATGGCCCTCTGCATAATCCTGACCGTCCAACGCATAGCCAGCATCCTGAATAATACTGTCCCAAAGCTCACTCGGATCGAATGGCTTTAATCCCTCAGTCAGTGAACATCCTATTTAAGAGGTGGCCAGCCAATTGGACGGTTCAGATTTGATATTCCTTCCCCTCTTTGAAGAATAATGACGTGGCCAAGTGTATTCTCCGCCTCCCATCCATGGCAAAAATCCATGCTTGTGCTAGACAATCCTGACCGTTCATATGGTTCCCTACATTCTAAATGGGCCCATTTTCAAAAATGAGATGGACTGTTCACCTTTCTAGGAGGTGCCGAATCTACCGAGCTGTCTAGATGATTCTCCCTAGTGGTGGACACTTGATCATGGTCCATCCATGTTCAATCAGATCAAAGGTCTAGATCACTAAAACATGAGGTCTGTCGTTGGATTATGCAGACCGTCGAACTGATCGGCGTAATCATCTACATGCGTCTGCTAGAAAACCCCTATTGACGGGGGAAAACATGGTCCATCCACTGTGGGCCACTGGCACATCATATCAAATGGTTGGAGTCATTGACCGTTGATCTGATTGTCGTGAAAGTTAAAACACACATGCCTCTTTGGGCCCCACCATGTTGTATATGTAAAATCCACTCCATCAATAATGTGATAAACCTTATATTCACCGTACGTACAAAAGATCAGCCCAACGGAAAACTCATATGGGCCACACCAACGGGACGAATGTAAAATTGCTCCTGAAACTTATAAATTCACGAGTTGTGGCCCACCTGTGAATCCTGTATCGGTCTAATTTTTGTATCTTCCCTTCATCCAAGTGATTCACACCTGATGAACGGTTTTGATGAAAGATACATAAATGGTAGCCACACACACAAACCCATGATCATCGTCCATCCAATTTTTCCATGCAGCGTGGCCCACCTGTGTTGTGGATATAAATGATTTTTCTCCACACGTTCTAGAATCGAGGAGCGCACCTGATTAACGGTGTGGATTTTACATATATAACATGGTATCCCAAAAGAGCTTGGGCGTTTTTACACCCTGCGTAAATCTGGTGTTGGAGAGATTCCATACGTACCTGCACTGCTTGTCCTCGGTATGATCGCGTATGAAATGGGGCCCACCTATAGGTGATCCAAACCGTTGGTATGAATATCCCTGACCGGGAGATTTTAATTTGCGATCCTGTCTCTTTTAACGTGGACCGATGAATTTTTCTCTTCTTGACTGTGTACTTCGACACCCAAATCTCAACGGTTGGGATACTTTCATTCAGGAAAAGTTTAGCCATGGCCCATCGAAGATGAGGCCCAGAGTACTAATGGTCTGGATCACTGAACTATAGTCTCCACATGTACAAAATAAAAACCCGAGTATATTGTGGGTATCCTCGGGTCGATGATTACAATTCCTTCTTCTAAAAACCCTAACCCTAAAACGCCCTATTTCTCCCCCTTTAAATATAAGTGGGGGACGCCCTTCCTTCAAAACCCTCTCTCTCCTTCTCTCTCTCCCTCTCTCTCTGTGCCTGTATTTCATCTGGGCCGTTAAATCTGTTGGCCCATCTGGTGGGTCATCCCCTTTCATTGTATCAGATCGGCTGTTGTTCATTGATTTCTTTGGTCTGTACCATTTGATGAACAGATCCGGCTGATTTTTCAACCACATGGCCTTCATGGTGGGGCCAACAGCTTGAACGGTTTGGATTTGTACACGGATGACACGTGGATGCCTGGGTGGTAACGCATAGCTTGTTTCCATTATCATTTTTTTCTTTTTATAAAATATCTATTTTCAACGGCTGATGATGATATATATCAATATCTTAGCGGATTTCAGTGAGACACGTGTCAATGATCTGATTTGTTACACACACTGAAGCTGTATTTCTTCCTCTTTCTCATATCAGATTTTTATTCTTTTATTTTATTTTGTTTTTGTTTTTCTACAATGCGCCGGTGATTTTCTAATATTTTCAAATTTAATTTTCTTTTTTATTTCTCGGTGGGTATTGCTAAACTGCGCTGATGGCGTATTCCTTTTTTCCGTTTTCTTGCTAATATGCGCTGGTATTCGTGTTGATTCTGTTAGGGGTAATCTGTTAAAATTGCGTAACTTAAGCCAAGCAATCTGGGCCGTTGGCTTAATGCTGTGGGGTGAAATGAATGGTGGGATTTGCGGCGATGATGAGATTAAAGAATGTGTTTGGGCAGTGGGGAAGTATCTCAGTAGAGTACTCCGCCGTGAGCCTATCACTGATAAACGACTTCTCCTTCCACTGAGCTCAAATCTCCACCCATCGATATTACTCGTGCCACACGTGCGAGCGATGCGTACCAGTCATCAAGTGATGCCCGGGTCCCAGTGAATTCGCCTCATCTTGATTAACGGTCTGGGCTTTTGATGGCAGGCTTCAGCTTTTGAATGGTCGGATTCTGCACACGTGCATGTGCTACAATCCACATGTATTTGGCGTGCACCGGTTGCTATTGGTATTGGCACGCATTCCACTCGTGCCAACGTTGAGCTTGTGTTCATGGCCCACCCCACGTTTTGTGATGGGCCCACCGTGATTTATGTTCCTTACATCTGCGCCGTCCATCCGGTTTGAAAACTTATTTTACTGCATGTTTCAAAAAAATACGAAGCAGATCTAAAATCTCAGGTGGATGAAACAGTGTTAATCGATCAATTAAAGCTTCTCGTGGGCCACAGGTTTTGGATGAGGATGAAAATTACCTGGTCTCTTCATCCAGGTCTTTGTGACCTTATGAACGGTTTGGATTGCAAATAAACATTTATGTGGGCTTTAATGGCCGTGATTCAGTCATGGCTTAAAATGAGCCATCAAAATGTATGGACGGTGTGGATGTAAGTTATGTACGTCACAGTGCCCCCGCACTAGGTATCGACCGACATCGTTGGATCCAGGGTTCCACCCAAACCCACCCGTACTGGATGGACGGTCTAGATTCAATATGATGAACAGCAAAAATGAGAGTTTTTAATGTAAATATTTGAAGAGCTTAATGGACGGACCAGATGAACTGTCTGGATTCAATATTATGAACAACATAAATGTCAGTTTTAAATGGATTATGTATTTGGTTGTTCCGCAGAGATTGATGTACGGTCCAGATGAAAAGACAGGATAATTTTTTAAGAAAAATAAAATTTACAGAAAAGAAGTGCAATGATACACTGGTAGAGATTGATGGACAATATTGCACCGAATTTCATAAAATATATTGAAACGTATGGGGAGTCTATATTGTAGGTGGCCCATGTGATCTTAGGTCCACGTTGAACTGTTTCCTTCCTAATGAAGTGTCGGCATCAAAAGATTGCCCCAACATAAATGGATTTGGGGCCTCAAAAATCATGTATTGTCCACGTTGAAGGTGGTATCTACATGGATGGCTAATATTGATGCAGTTCCTCTAAAAAGTCACTTCCAATCAATAATTTTGACTATTAAATCAAATACCCAGTAAAATGGACGGTCCACATCTATTACTTCATGTCATGTAGTAAATAAAAAATAAAAATTCATGAAGATAGCTACCAATTTGAGCCATTTAAACATAAATGGTAGGCCATTGATGGTCTACATGGATGGCCCCGCATGAAGTGTGGTCCATGTTGAATTGCGCCATATATTGCAATGTCCACATCATGTAAGGTCCACAACAAGGATTGGCTCCACATGTACTGTTGATATTTGATGGAATGTTCATTATCCGAGCTGTCTCTAAGTTGTCAATTCCTTAATAAGACACTTTTATACCTAAAATTAAATTTTAATTATAAGGATTTGATTAATCTTATTTAGATATTATTGAGAAATTCACATTATCCTCCTATATTTCCATGATCCTTGCAGGACATTGGACCAAAATCCACATGGATTTAAAACTCAAGATTGCTACAACAATAAAGATTGAGTATCTAATGCAAGGGCATTTTCACACCGAGCTCGAGTGGGATAGCCCGTGGGATACACTCGGGGTTGGTGACCCATGTGATTTAGGGCCTATAAGAGAGGTCTTGTATTCGAGACTCCTCACCGGAGGTAATTAATGCCCATTTCACATTGGGCTCAAGTGGAGTAACCTGTGAGATGTGGAGACACTCGGGTGGACGGCCCATTTGAGACAATACCTGTGTGAGGTCTTAACCCATGCGATGTGGGACCTGGGCTATGAGATAAAGAAATTAATTTAACATACTCTAACAATTCGAGCTCAATTCACCCCAAGTAGGCATTTCCCTGCCTACCTTTTCCTATATATAAGACCCTATGTGTTAATGACCCTCTATTTTGGTGGATTTTATGGTTGGATGGTAAATAAACATCATGGTAGGCTAGGTTCAATGTCATTGGCACTACTCCCTGGGGTGAGGTCCATGCCTTCTTTATAGTTTATGCCTTAAAATGACCTATATTAAAATGGATGAACGGCATGGGTAAATTATATAAATTATAGTGGGATAGCACGCAATCAGCAACTATTGTTTATAATTCTCAAGAAGTACTATTGATTAAGAATCATACCCATCTCATTCATGGCTTGGAAAATGGATACCTACATGCAGCACATGAAATGATGTGCTTTGGAATTTATGGACAGCTATGATTAGTTCATTTGGTTGCGACTTACCTGCGAACTTCGAACCTGGCCTACCTTGGTATATGCATTATATATCCACTAGCCAGCTTATTTTAAGGCATGGTCCAAAAAAATTAAGCAGATATAAATTTGAGGAGCACACCACAGGAAACAGTGGACATTGACCATTAAAAGCTTTTTTGTTGGCCACCATAACATTTATTTGCTATCCAACCTGTTGATAAGGTCACAGGTACCCACAAAAGGTTTTTAATGGTCAATGACATGTTTCCTATGGTGTGGCCCACCTGAAATTTGTATCTGCTTGATTTTTTCGACCATTGCCTGAAATAAGCCCCCCAAAATGGATGGACAGTGTGGATATACAATGCATACATTGAGGTGAAGTGCAACTATGAGTACTATAGCTTAGCTAATTTTGCATGCTGCAGGATTTATTCAGTGCATGAAATGTGTCCTGGAATGGACAGCTAAGATTGATTAATTGGACATGTTTAAGTGAACTGGTGTACATTAAATAAGATGACATAAATGGCCTTTTGAAAATATGCAGTGTGCAACTAAATGCACCCTTGGGTTTATGTATGCCAACTTTTCATTTCTAAACATCTGTGTATCAAGTGGCATCCTCTACCAGAGTAGCAAATAACAAAACTTTCAACTAAAGAAATACTCTTTGCCAGAATGGCTCAAGACTTCAGTCAATGGCAGTCCACAGCAACATGGACCTGATTAATGTCACACAGATCATGCACACGTGTCAAAACACTTCTTCCCTGTATATGTATGTTTCTACACATCTATGGTACAGATCACATCTTCTAACCTCTATTGAATTGTAAATCTTTTCAAGGAATCATTGGTCCAAATTGGATAATGGGTTGGTTATGATTGGTATATCAAACATCTTATCATATAATCAGCATCGTGATGAATGTTGGCTAGCAGGGGAATTGAAAATGGATATATATAACTGGATATGACAGCAATGGTTTATATATAACCAGTGCCCAAAGTCTGAACTTATATCCAAATTGGACCATCCTCACCCACCATTTTTTAAAAATCCATCCTCATCGACCATGGCCCCACTCCACATACAATTTCAATCACCCAATCTACTCTTTTTATGCTATTCACAGTTGAAAGGGATAAAAGAACATAGGAAGAAATGATTTCACAATTAACTTAAGTAGAATAAAATTATTAAACAGAGGGAGGAGATCCAGTCCAACTTCATCCTCCTACTTTCTATGATGTGGCATGCATGACGATCAAAACCATTTGTTCATCTGCGACAATCGTGAACGGATCATAGACCAAAAAGAAAGAATGAAAGACGAAAAAAAAAAAAAAAAGTGATTAGACAATCCTAACCACTAAAACAAAGGGGGAAAAAAAAAGAATATAAAATATGGTAGTGGTGATTAAATGGCAGTTTTAGTGTGGCAGGGATTGTCCGTCTCTACAATTTTTGGTGTATGGTCCATTTCTAGAGCCCTACTAATGAATGAAAGGTTTGGATCATCAAACAAAAAGTGGGATCTCCTCCCATCAAACAATAGTATATAAACAATGATCATTGGACTCATTGATCTAGTGGAATCCATTCCAATTCTAGCTGAAGTTCTCCACATTCCACATTCTGGAGCTTGAGTAATACCTCCTGTCTTACCTTCCCATCGACAATGTTGATGATACTATCATTGATGAGCGCATTGTCATTCGATTTCAACCATTTCCCTACTTGCATATTTCCGAACTGGGAAATGTCTCCATATGCTGTTGCTGCTGTGACCAATGGCTGGATATCAATCTCAGCTTCTCCCATGATGTCATCCGCCGAGAACATGTCATGATCAAAGACTTGCTGCTTGATAATTGAAATTTTAGAAATTCAATATTTAAAAAGAAAAAGTGTGATAGATTAAAAGCTAGACTCTTTTTTTTTTAATACAAGTTTTTCTAGAGTAAGAAATTCAAGCTTGCAGTGTTCATCAATTCATGACCTTTGAACAAAAGATTAAATCACAGATTCACAATGAAGAAAAACTTTGATACTTTGGCAAAGGGTGATGGATGAAAAACAAACACTGAGAAACTGTTTGCATGGCATACAGGAAATTAAAATAGAGCAGTATGGGTCCCAGTTAAGACATAACAAAAACAAAAAATGAAACTCATTATACTAGTTATGGATTGCTGCACATTTATTGGATGGTTGGAAAGTATTGAACAGTCCTACTTCAGCAAACAAGTGTAAACGCATCAATGGTAGGGATTGTTTAACCGCATATTTAGGGATTGTGACTTGGTTACAGTGGTTTTAATGCATTCCACATCTACAATTTCTAAGCACCTGCGTATCTTGCATCATACAATGCCAGAGGAATAAATAACTCCTCAGTAATGATTGTGGCCATATGTATGATACCACAAAGACTACCACAAGTCATGGCCTGTTTGGGCCCATCAAATCAGTGTTTTAAATAGCTTTGCTATGTAGCATGTTGTTTTTTTTTAAAACCCACACACCCACACCCTACCCACTCATACCACATGGGCACTCAATCACTGGTCTCAGTGTGATTTTAAGGAAGGTGTGCGAACTTTCTCAATGAAGTTTTTCTTGCATTGTTTTACTCTTTCCTTGCGTAAATGTCTTTGTCAGGACGAAGATTTCTAGCGGCCAGTCTCAAATCTTTGCCTCTCCTAGTATTGAAGAAATCATATATAGGCTTCATACTCTTTAGGGGTTGTTTGGCACCATTGATTTGAGGGGGTTTGAGGGGATTTCAAATCCGCTGGTATGTTTGGCACCATAAAGTAATTGGGGGTTTCAAATCCACGGTGAAAGCTTTGATTACATCTAAAATCCTTCTAAGAGTTGTTTGTGTGTCACTAGACTATTACTCTAAGCACATGACCCACTGATGGATATCCCAAAACAATTAGATTATCAATTGCATCACTATAATTACTTTAATATAATGATATGCGCCATCCAAACATTGTCCATGTAAATCAATGGTTAAAAATCGTTGGTTAGTCACTCGAATGTGATCTTGTGCTTGTGGCCCATCCGAGACTTGAAATTTCATCATTTTCAGGCAAAGTATATATTGTAAATATATTATGCATAGTTACTTTTGAATTACAGGGAATCCTGAATCTAGAGTGCCAAACACAACAGGAGGATAAATTCATGCTCCCAAATGGGCCCTTAGGCTTTTTTCTTTTTTTTTCAAACCGACTCACCCACACCACTCACACCACAGTGGGATTTCACCACAATGGGTACTCGAACCCATGACCCCGTGTTCAAACTCATGTGAGTCTACCACTAAGGCATGAGTTCATTTTTATTGCGAGTACATGGCCTATGAAGAAAACAACAACGACGACGACGACAACAATGACACAGTCCTTATTTAATTAATTCACTATAAAATGCAAACAAACTACTATTTCTTGGTCTGATTATTGCATGATTTTCAACATTTGTAATTGATTCTTGTTTTTCTTTTTTTTCTTTTTCTTTTTTTTAAAGTTGGACTGCTACTATTAGTTGTGATTAATTTACTCTTTTTTTCTGTCTTTTTTTTCTTTTTTTTTGTAAATGTAAGGTAAAGACCGCAACACTGGGACTTTTTGTAACAATGAAGAGTTGTGAATTCTGTCCTTCCGAAAGACGAAGGTCTTGGTGTCTTTGATTGGAGGAATAGAGGCTACTTCGAAGGAAATTGGGAAGTTGAGGCTTACTTTTTTATTGGCAGTGGTGGAACCTCATCATCTTTCATTGCCTTGCCCCTTACTTCCTCTTTGTATCTTTTTTTTTGCCTAATAAAAATTTCAGTTACCTTTGAAAATAGAATTTTCGTTTGTTTTTTTATGTTTTCATTATTTTGTTTTATTTTATTAAAAAAATACTTATTTGTGCATGAGGGTGTCCTTGTGTAGATTTTTGGAGTTTGCCACACCGAACACTTTGGCACGCACATGGCACTTGTGCCATGTGTCCAAGTAATTCCGATACCATGTGCCATGTGTCCAAGTAACTCCGATACCATGTATACAATTGCCAAGTGCATGCGCATGGCTGTCAAGCTCTTTAACAATGTGTTAGCTAACTCCATATGAAAACAATGGACGGTTTCGATTAGGCCCGCCAAATGGTCTAAAGCCAAACTTGCATGTGAGACTTGCTTTATGAGTGAAGCAGCCTAATTTGAGAAGTCTTCATATAGGGCCCTACCTTTGCATGCTTCCGATGTCATATAGGGCTGTCAATGGGCCAGTACAGAGCCAAGCAAAATAAAAATTTTGAGTAGACCCGACCTTACCATTTTAAAATCTGAGACAAAGCCAACTCTAGGCTCAGCTTGTCAACAACCCCTAATGCCCAACTCATGATTCATTGGTATGTATTCATGTGAAATTGAGATGCAATGCATTGGAATTGAAAATTCCTTCATTTCATGTACACGTGGTAGCAAGTTTGTCTCATGGAGAAGCTATATGCAAAATGGTAAAACATGCAAAATGCCATAAAACTGCATTTCTCTACATTAAGAGTCTATTTGATATCATGAAATTAGATGATATTTGGTGCAACCAAATGCACATTAAACTCGAAGTTGAGTAGTCCTCAAATGGTAGTCCCGTAAGAGCCACCGCTCATTGGAGGAAAGCAAGGACCCTAAAGTTTGAAAAGTTATGGGTCCAAACAGTAGTACTTAGAGGACTACAATATGATGATACCAAATTGAGCCACATAAATAAATCAACAAACCGGAGCTGACTCACCAGTTTCACAGACCCGCAGTTCTCAGGAATTGATAGTGTAAGAATCTCATTCCAAACTGGATTCAAATTGCTCTTTACAACAGTCGTCTGAACCTTCTGCAAGAAATAGTAACACCGCGAAAGAATCCACCATTATTTTAAACGTAGAAGAGCGCGATTGCCTCTAAACTGAGAAAACCACTTATTTCCAGTCTAATCTCATATATATAATTGAAGTACAAAGAGTAGGATCCAGGCATGCCCCACCTGTTTAGTGCAATGGCCAAAAGATTAGGTTGGTTTTGATCACCAAGTGGGACAAATGTGTATTAAAAATGGATGGTTAAAAAGGAATTCACACATAGTTGACAACACATGCACAAGCAACACACTAGATGACAATACCAACCTAAATTTTGGCCAACAGCACGAGGCACACTTGATGGACTGTCCAAATCTTGTTCATGTTCACATAGTTGGGTTTCAAAAAAATGGCTGACCTGTTGCCCAAGTATAAGGATAACATAAGGATCACTAGTTAGCATATCTCTAATGGCTAAATCCGTGCCCTTTATGACTTTAACTTTCAAAAATCCAACGAGTTCCTCGTTGTTTTCCTGCACCACTCCCAAAATCACATGGTCAAGCAAATTTTCAGAATAAAACTTATCAGCAAACAAAATCGATTCCAAAGTTTGACAACTACCAATAAGTGTATTCGATCTGGCCCAAATGAAAAACTTGGTGGGCAACATCAAGTACCTACCTTAGATCCGTGAGAAAAAGCTCAAGAATGGATGTGAAAATTAACCAATTGATCCTTGACCAAAGAATATAGCATCAGCTTTTCAATTTGTACCGGTAGGGCCCATGGTACAATGGTCCAGACATTAATGTGATGGGTCCCACCATGATGTAAAAAACCCCAAAAATCTCCCAGATTGAAAGATCCATGCTATCCAATCTTCTCTCTCTTGTCATTTGAATGTCAACCATTGTATATCTTTCCTCAACAATCTATTTGTAGACTACCAATCTAAGGGTCCGACCTATCCAGGAGATTGTTGGGAGCAACAACCTGGATCACCAACTATGGACCTTGCTGTTTACAAATTAGGACCTTATATAAGGTTTGATGATCATATAATTTCTCATGAGTATTTACCGTCTTCTTTAAGATGTTTATATCAAGGAAGCTATCCAAAATCCTTCTAGAAAAACTAGTGTGCGAACTTCTTCCGGAAGCAAATGAGGTAATTCGCAAGCTCGGTTTCAAAAATTCTTGCCGTTCATACTTTGACCTATTTACCAAACAAAAGTGCAATAAGTCAAAAATATTCAAATGCCCACATCAAGTGGGATCCAAGCAACATATGTCAAAAGCACAACAAGTGTGGCTACTTCAAGCCACAAATGCATGTGGAATAAGCAAACACATACCAACAAATTGATATTTTCTGCTAAAATCACCCTACCTAATGAAATTCAAACGTTCATCATTACTTGCATTCGGACCAGGCTTAGAAAATCCATCGGGCAAGGAAGCTTCATAAATGGCATTTGCTGCAGAATTTCCACCAACGTCAATGATGGATTCAATTTCATCCTCAGACCATTCGTCTAGTGTCACAGATAAGACCTGAATGATGAGGGAAACAACTTCATGGAAACATTATACAGATAAGAGGAAAAGAGAATTTTAGCAATCAAAATCATATTTCCAATTCCAACAGAATCTAACATTCCATGGAAAAATGTTGATCAAAATAGAGTGAATCCTTCTTTATTTTGTGAAACCTAATTTGTTTGCGACAAAGTTTTAAAACGGTGTCATGACCTTAAAACAGCCAAAGGGTGTTAATATTATACAACGGCTATGGCCATAATGAGATGAAAAATGAGAAAAATGGAAAAATAGAGAACTTAGCAGCCATGAAGTTTACAGATATTAGAGCTATTTTAAAATAAAAAATAAAAAAAATACTTTTTATTTGCAAATTTTCAATGAAATCTCAGCCTTTGATTTAATTGATGGGCATTTTATTTTCACCAAAATGGCAATATATTCCATGGAAGAATGGCATTAGATTTATAAGACATCCTGTGTAAATAGTGGAGTTTTTTAGCACAGTGATGGTTATTTCAAAATTAATGAATTTGTTTTGAAAATAAGGGCTAGTATTTAGTACAACAGGTTTTCTGTTGCACAACATGATGGAAAGTGACCATCACAGTTATATCAGGTGTGCAGATACTTTCTGAACAATGGTACGTGATAAGATGACAAAATGCTACACATTTGCACACTTTAGAGAAGTTCCATAAAGTATCATCCCCACCATACAAGGGAAAACGTATCAGGATAGTTCTTCTGGTGGCACGTGACATGGGCTAGAGGCCAAAATTTGTAGGTTCTTCTGATTGGTGCCAAGTTTGCACATTGAATGTGGACTGTTGCTCTTTTTTGAGTTAATGATCAATTCTCAGGCAACCAGATGGGTAAGATAGTCTGCTTATCTTGATGTTTAGATTGGCTATGCCCTTGGGGCCCACCAAATAATGATTGCAACCACTGTATAATAGTGGCATGTGCATGATAGCCATGTTTCGGTGCATGCTTCACAGAATTCCACAAGGCGTATGGTCATAGTAGCATTACTCGTAAGATGATAATTGTTTTTGATCATTTGATAACACTGCATTTGTCATCTGAACTGTTTAACACTTGGTACTTAGTTATGAAAAAGGGAGCAGATTGATTAGAAGTAAAAATGATAACAACAACCACAACAACAACAGCAGCAACAGCAACAACAATAATAATAGGGAGAGAGTTGCAGTATGATCCATCTAAAATATAGAATGCATAAGAGATCTTCCATTATCATTTACGACCTCCTTATGTATGCAATTATAATATAAAAATGTGCTACAAAGAGAAGAAAAATACATAAAGTAAAAGCTTTCAATGAGAATAACTAGAAAAGGTAAGATGTGGATGATGACAATGACAACAACGACAATGTACTACAGAAGACATGGAACAGATTTATGCGAGTTTCATAAAAGATTTCAAGGAGAGAGCATAGAAGGCATGGCATGATGATGATGATGATGATGGCAGCATATCAGCAATGCTAATAAGGTACATATGGCCATCAACGCTATGGTCTAACTGAAGTTATGACCCTTGATAGTGGAATGACAGAACAAGATTCATGTAGCTGCCATTAAATAAGAAAAAAAAAAAAAAAAGAAAAAAAAAAAAAAGAAAGAAAAGAAAAAAAGGGAATTCATGTAGCTGAACCAATTAGTTGGGATAAACTGATGATGATGATGATGATGACAACGGCCATCAAGGCTACCTTTGAGATATGTGGACCAAGACTTCTGTGCACACTGCTACATTTTAAGCAGATGAATACCCCAATATTTGCTGACCTGAAAAGGCATCAGTAAAAAAGGATTGGTCAAACTGGACAATACTATTACAAATTGCATTTTAGCACATTGAATCTTGCTTTATAAACAAAATAAAATAAAATAAAATAAAATATTTAGCTTAAAACTAATAAATCTTATTATCCAAGACCAAATCCAATATTCTTGCAAAAGAAGACGCATACATTACGGGGGTTTTGGTGGAAGTTGTGCCATTTAAGCATTTGTTCATATATTTTGCTTGGAATTTTGGCAGGTTAGCCTTTAGGAATCCAGGTGTGACTGGCATAAGTATTCTTACGGACAAGAGTGGCAAAATCAAGATGATGAGGATGATGATGTTTGATGAAGACGATGTCAATGATAGTGATGGTTTGAATTAGATCATATTGGGGGCGACTAATGGTTGTTCCGATCTTTGAGAATAATTGACAAATTCACATTCTTCTAGGTTGAGGGCTTCTTTCCATTGGGCACAAATTCTACTCCTAGGCTATAAGTTCATATTGGGTAGAGATCCCAATGTCTTTGCTTTCTTTCTTCTTCTTCTTCTTCTTCTTTTCTTTTTTTTTTTAAAAAAAATTAATTTTATTTATTTATTTATACAAAGCTAACAGAGCTTTTATTAAAAAACCACTAGCTGAGAAGCCCTCAACCAAGGAGCCAACTACAAACTAAGCAAAGAAAAAAGATCACAAACATCCACGGGCTTGCCCACAAAGGCCCAATCCCTAACATCCCTCTTAGCCCTTCTAACAACATCCTTTGATATTTAGGAGTTAGATATTAAGGGGCCATTTGATAAAACTTATTTTCAACACTTACCATTGAAATTTGATATTTTTAGTGATTTTCACTGATTGAGATTGTTTGGCAAATCCAACTTATGAATTGCTTAAATTAATTTTCACTGAAAATATGGGCCTTTTTTTTATCCAGCTCCCCTCCCTTCACTTAGTGTTGAGGGGTGAATGCAGAAAGTGGTACTAAAATATCCCTAAAAATTATTTCAAAATTACAATTCAACACTTAATTTTTAGAGCTTATTTTTCAGTTTATCAAACAAAACCTAAGGAAGAAATCTCATATAGTATTGGAGGAAGAAAAAGGTTTGTGTAAATTAACTCAAGATTATAAGAATCACTTAAAGGAAGAAGAAATCAAGTTGTGACAACGATTCAGAGTAGTCTGGTTGAAGAAAGGGAACAAGAATACAAAGTTCTTCCATGACATTGCAAGTGCTAGGGCCATATGCAATAAAATTACCAGTATGATAGTGGATGGGAGGATGGTGCACTTCTATAAAAGGATGTTAACTGGGGAAGAATGGGTTAAGCCGAGGTTAGATAATCTAGATTTCTATAGGTTAGCTAATCAGCAATTGGAGAATTTGGAGTGTTGACTCGCTAGGCAGAGACAAGGCGCCAGGTCAGATGACTTTTTTATGGTGTTCTTCTAGTTATTTTGAGATACAGTGAAGAGTGACATCATGAATTTCATAGCAAAGTTCGTGAAGGGGGGGCCACCTATCAGCAGATATTGGTGCCTCTTTTATTGCAATCATTCCAAAGGTGATAGAAGGACTTTAGGCCTACTAACTTGATCGGAGGACCCCATTAAATCCTTGTAAAATCGCTGCTTTCAAGTTCAGATTAGTTTTGAGTAACGTGATATCAAATGACCAATGTGCTTTTGTAATTGGTAAACAATTTTTTTATTGTGCCCTCATGGCCCCATGAATGTATTGATTAGAGATACAAGAAGGGTTCAAAAGGTATAATGTGCAAACTGGACATTGAAAAGGCCTACAACCACGTTGATTGGAATTTTTTGAATTACACGCTTGGCAAGATTGGGTGTGGCACGAAATGGCGAAGGTGGACAGGGGAGTACATTCGTTCTACTAGATTCTCTTAGTTAACAGATCACCTAAAGTTTTTTTAAGAAGCTCAAGAGGCCTGCATTAAAGCAATCCTTATCCTCATTTCTCTTCCTAGCGGTGGCAGAAGCTTTGGACAAAATATTGGTAAAAGGGTAGGATGTGGGTCTCTTCCATGGCTTCAAGGTCAATAGGAACAATATTACAATTTCTCACTTATAGTTTGCTAATGACACTATCATATTTTGTGATAAGGATCTGGATGTAGTGGAAAAGTTACATATGGTGATCACATGTTTCGAAGTGGTGTCAAGATTGGGGGTTAACATTGCAAATAGTGAAATGTTAGTTTTTTTTTTTTTTTTTTTTTTGGGGGGGGGGGGGGTTGGGGGGGGAGATTCCATATGGAGAAAATCAATCGCTTCCAAATATAGTTGTAAAGAAGGGGGATGATGGACAAAGGATGCTTCCCTTTATAGTGCGTAAGGATGGTAGAGGGGTGTATATAGTATGAAAGGCACATTTAAGGAGGGGATCAATTTCTTGGTTAGAAATGCAGAACATATATGATTTTGGAAGGATTGTGGGTGACTGAAACCCCCTATTGAATGTATTCCCAAGATTGGCGCGGGTAGCAGTGGATAGTGACATTTGCGAATTGTTGGTCAATTAGCGAAAACTTGATGGTGTGGTTGCAACCTTGTCACCAACCTCTCAAATGAAGAAATAGAAGACCCGCTCCTACTCTTTCAGAGAATTCACTTAGTTAGCCCATTGAGCAGGGAGGAAGACAACATGGTGTGGCGCAAGGAGAGTTTAGGTTGATTCTCGGTTAACTCCTATAATCTACTTTGTCATTCATTGGTTGAGTGTTGGGCCCCCAATAGCTATGTTGTGGCGATATGAAGCTCCTCTGAAAGTGGCGTTCTTCGCAAGGTTAGTAGGTAGGAAGAGTATTCACTATTAATAATCTCCAAAAAAAAAAGAGGACTGGTTATTTCCAATGTTTGCACTTTGTGCATGGGTGATGTGAAATCAATAGATCATTTGTTCATTCACTGCCCCTTCACATGTGGGATTTGGGCTTGCCTTCTCTGTTCGTTCAATGTTGAATGGGTGATGCCTACCTCTGTGGCGAGCTTGTTTGTGGCATGGTATGGGGTGTGTCTTGGGAAGCAAGCTTGGACAGAGTGAAGAGTAGCATTGTTGGTTATTCTATGGACTGTATGGGGGGAAAAGAATGGAATATACTTCAACAATATTAGTAATGTCGGCTCTCTTATGTCATCCGAATGGCAAAATCCTATGTGGCATAATTTGCTTGTCCCATGTGACGTAATTTGCTTTTTGCTCGATCCCAACTATGTGTATCCAGTTTTAAAAAGGTGGAAAAGCTCTTAGCCACCCATTCCTTCATTGCAGGACTGGGAGGGACATTTGGTATCACTTTTTTAACCTCTATGGGATTTCCGGGTTCTCAATGATTCCATTTCGATTGTATTAATTGGGTAGGATAAAGGTTCTTTCTCTATGAAAGTCGAGATTCTTATAGAAATATTCCCATATGCAATTTTATGTGGCATTTGAAAAGAGAGGAATTTAAAGATAGTTAAAGACCCTCGCTTTGATGGATTCCTTAAAAAGGAAATATTCAATCTATGATCTTAGTGTGGGCCATATGCCATCTGAAGTTTAAGGGGAGGCATCTTCCAGTTGGCCTATCTTCTCGATAGTCTTTTATAGTTGGGGAGAGCTTTGACCAATTGGATCGAAGTATGCAAACTCCATTGCTTTTGATGTCCTTTTTTATCTCGTTTGTCCATTGGTAGGGCCCATTTCTACGTCTTTGTGACATCCACTCCATCCATCAGTTCCACCATGTCTACAATAGGTTGTATGGACAAAAAATAGATAGAACAAATGGACCGGAGGCCCACGCAACAATACCATTCAGTAGTGACCCCTCCAATACCATCAGTGTTGAAAAACGCTTTGGGGCCCACCATGGAGTATGTGTTTTGTCCACACCGTCCATCCATTTGACGAGCTCATTTTAGGGCATTAGCCCAAAAATGAGTCAAATACAAATCTCAAGTGGACCATATTAAAGGAAAAGGTGGGGATTGAACGATTGTTGTTGATCACTTCTTGGGGACCATAGAAGCTTTGGATCAAGTTGATATTTGTGTTTTCCCTTCAACCAATTCTGTGTGACCCAATCAACAATGAGATGGCAAATAAACATCATAGTGGGCCCTAGGAAGTTTTTAATGGTGGGTGTTCAATCACCACTATTTCCTATGGTGCGGTCCACTTAAGAAATGGATCGTCCTCATTCTTTGGGCTCATGCTATAAAATAAGCTTGATGGATCGTGTGGATATAAATACATACATCATGGTGAGCACCATAGTCATGGATCCACAGAATCCGCGTCCTCTTTCTAGGCTATTAATATTAGGGGATAGATCAACACCATTTTAACATGGTGGTGATGCGTGGAAATTCCGACCATTGAAACTGATGACCTGATCGTGGATGAAGCCTAATTGAATAAAAACACTGAGAAAGTGCAGCAAACATCTAACTATTTCATATTAACGTTTGGATGATTCTCTATTGTACTTCTAACCATCTATTTGATTGCCTGCGATTGGGTCGTTGGGATTTCCCCTGTATTGACATGCGCCAAACTTGTACCACCTTCCACTTATTGATGGCCACACGTGTAAGCTGAGTCTGAGTGTTGGTAGTCCATTTTTCTCCTTGGCGTGGCCCACCTAACGAGTGGGTCTACCTAATTTTCAAGAAGGGTGATCTTCATAGATGGGTGCATTGTTTCCACACATTGGCAAGTAAGTTATGTCGTCACCCAAATGGCTTTAGGTGATTAGTGTTGCTGCCCTAAATGATGTCAAACTAACATCTTGGATTGGAATCCTTTACCGCACCTGTTGTAAGAAGCACGTGCAATGCCCTGGCTCTATGGGACCCACTTAATGTTTATTTGATATCCACTCCGCCCATTAGTTAAAATAACTATTTTTCACTGCACATAACAAACATCAGATGGATTCAAAACTCAGGTGGTCCACACCATGGAACAATGTAAAATCACCCCTAAAGCCTCTAAATTCAATTGGTGTGGCCCACCTAAGTTCTTATTAGAATTAATTTGGGTATTTCTCCTCATCCTTGTGGGGAACACCTAATGAAGAAGTTGGATTCCATATAAACAACACAGTTGACCAAGGAAGTTTTCTATGTTGGGCATAATCCATCCCATTGATCCTATGGTGTGGCCCACTTGAATTTTGAATTGGCTCGTTTTCTGTTCTTTGGTCATGACAAAGGTTTTAAATAAAGTGGATGCCATACACACATCATGGTGGGCCCACAGAGCTCAGGTGTTGCATTCTCTTCCTGCAATAGGGGTTCTAGACACGGTTTGTGTGAGAGGGCGGTAGTAGGTGAGAAATTATTAAGGGTAATTTTGTCATTTTAAAAACACAAAACAAGATAAGTATAAATCTCTAGCAACCAACGCCCGTGTGACTAATAGATTAAAGGGTAAGTGGCTTTTAAAAAATGTTTTTTTTTTTAAAAAAATTTTTTTAAAGTAGTCAGTTATCAGTCCATAGCTTAAACCTTAGGCAGTTGTATGAGAAAAAAAATGAAAATTTACAAAATAGTACCTCATTAATATGATATTTACATCTTGGTACCTTTTTTAATTAAGTTTTCATTATGCTACTTCATTAATCAAGTTGTTGTCAAACAAGTACCATCGGTTAGTTTTATCTAATGTTCATTAAAGACTAATTTTTCCTAATAGGACAAAAATGGCCACCAAGTAATGAGGTTGCTTAATAAGAATTAAATAGTTACCTAGATGTAAAAAGGGAAAGAAAATCTCGCCATCGATGGCATACTAATAGGGACAGGGTTACCAGTCAGTGTTCTCGGACACCCACCACGATGGATCCATGTAGTCCATACATTTTTTCAGATCATTTCTAGGCATGAACCCAAAAATGAGGCAGATTCAAATCTTAGGTGGACCATGCCATAAGAAACAGTGGTGGGCATTCATCACCATTGTTTCATGCAGTGTGGTCCACATGAGACTTGGATCTGCCTCATTTTTGGGCTCATGCCCTAAAATGATATGGAAAAATGGATAGACAGTGTGAATTAAACATATACATCATAGTGGGGTCTAGGTTAAGGGCTCCTTGGGCATTTTCGTCATTTTAGGAAAAATCATACTTTAAACAGATGGAGTTAGAGAAAACTAATAGAACGTACCTGGTTGACAATAACTTAATTAATGAGGTGGCTTAATGAAAATTTATTTAGAAAAAGGTATCGAGGTGTAAATACCACATTAATGAGGTCCTTTTTTGTAAAATTCCCAAAAAAAAATGAAAAATAAATAAAACTTTGAGGGTATAGAAAAATACCCCTTGAATAAGCTGCTGATAACTTTTCATTGTCACTTCTCTAACACAACCCACAAGCACAAAGTGACTAACCATTTCCTTAACCACTACCGCCACAACTGGTTACCCTAAACCACCATTGAGAATAGTGGCTTTTCCAAAGGATAAACCCTAATACCAAAAGCATTCCCATTTTTTCCCTTACATCATTTCCCCGTAAATTACTTATTTGTGAGTGAAATGACTAAAATGCCTAGAAAAACGGTCCATGTAAATGGGTCCCTTTCATTAGATAAAACCCAAGTCATGTGGCACAAAATGTGATTTTGGTATCACAATATCAACACTTCACTCTCTCATTGGACTGCAAGCAGACAATTTTTTTTTTTCCTGTGAAACAAATGAACTTCCTTTCCTGTTTTTATCTTTTCATTTTGCCTCCCAAGGATACTCACATGACATACTTGTGGACATGTGACAATGTGGTGCATATGTACAAAATCTGGACTATTAATCAGGTGGGACTCACTGTCTTGTCTACAGGAAAAAGGACAGTCTAACATTCAATGTGAACATGTGCCCACCTAAAGAGCGGCACCAATCTGCTATGCATATTGCATGTCGGCACATGTGCTCATGTCTAGGAGTAGAGATGTGAGGACCCAGCATACTTCTTGACTAAAAAAGTTAGCCAACTAAATCGTTAAGAGAAGCCTATGTAGCCCAGTTGTCAGCACATGTGCTCATGTTTGGGAGTAGAGATGTGAGGACCAATCATACTTCTGATTGAAAAAGTTAGCCAGCTAACTTGTTAAGAGAAGCCTATGTAGCCAGTTGTTGGCGCATGTGATCATGTTTGGGATTAGAGATGTGAGGACCCATCATACTTCTTGATTGAAAAGGTGAGCCAGCTAAGTTGTTAAGAGAAGCTTACGTAGCCCAGTGGGATAGCAAAGGACACAGACAAAAACGATAAGCCAAGCTTATTTCCATTTCTCTTCAAGGAAACATCAGCAAACAAACTGATAAATATCTCTTGATTTTTCACAATTCACCTACACAATCATATGTAATTGGTGCCAGTAAAAGTATTGATAAAAATATGATAAAAATAATAATAATTAGATAACAAGGTTAATCTGATGAGAATATCTAATAGAATGAGTTTGGAGAGTAAAAGCACATCAACTTTAAACAATGGCAACAAGGGATATCAACAGAGTCACAGCATAATTAATCCCCACAGAAGAATTAAGTTGCAAGTTATGACCACTTACGCCCATTTAGGATCTGGAGCACCACAATCTGCACATACACGATTCTCACTTTTAAACATGAGATCTTTCAATCTCCTAAACCCTGTAGTAAATGGTAAAACTTAGTTACTAAAGAAGAATAATTATAATTTGTGTTGAAACTCACAAAGTCATACACAACTACTAAACTATTCATAGTCCATGGAAAAAAAAATTATGAATTACGAATCATTATTTGTTAAGATTGAACTGCAAATGAATTTCAAGTGGCAACAAACTTCATCTATCCATTTATTGAGACAATGTGGTCAAATAGCTACTTGTACCATTATTGATAAGATAGATGCCCAAAAGGTGACCGATAAAAAAGTACAAAAGTTACCTTTTGAAGCATATTAAATATGCTCACATCAAATAATACATAAAGAAGAGCTGATGGAAGAATATCCTATCACTTTGTTCTTTTCCTCTTCTTCTTCTTTTTTTTTTCCTTATCAGAAATCCATTCTAGTTATGTTATAAATCCTAAAAAGAGGTTTATGGAGTTATCCTCACACAAGCTCCAACAGAAGCTCTGTAGCATGGTTCATTGGGTTACTATAATTCAAAAAAAAAAAAAAATCTCAAATGCAAACATGATCAAGAAGTTGGAACCATGGATAGATACTACTATATAGCCATGTCCTTCCTACCATACATCAAAACAGCAATGAATAGCACGCATACAATTTCAAGGTGCCCCTTTTAGTGGTCCCTATTTCTTTCCTTCGAAGATAAAATCAAGTATGGATTATTGCCTCCTATGAGTGGTTAGTTACAGTACTTGAGAATAAGACATCTGTGGAGTATGACTTTTGAGTGATTAGTCACCTCCCTTCATTCAAGGGCCTGAATTTGGCCAGCGTTTTGCTGCCCACTATCATTTTCACCATGGACAGATGGCAATCTACGCGATATGGCCTCCAACATCCTCTAGATATTATCTATTTGTCATTAGGTAGCATCTGTTGCTTATGTCCAGGCACTCTCACGACCCCAACCTCGTCCATGAAACCCACAATGAGCCATACTAGTCCGATCTACAATCTTATATGCCCAATCAACAAACACGGCCCAGATCCACTTGCTGTCATACCAATTTGATGTGATCCAACTGTCGAAGATGATGATCAGGCCACAATCTATTTGATGAGATCTTACCATTGAAAATAATGATCAATGGACAGACATCGATTTTGCATAGGTCCGATATATATCTGATGTCAAAACACCCATCAAAGAAGCCTCCATCACTAAAAGGGTGCTTACATTAATTTGGACAGCAATAAGCACATTTCATAAAGGACATATAATCATCATCGTAATCCAAAAAAAAAAGAAGGCAACCAACATCAAACATATATAAAAGATGAATAGGATTAAAGAAGAATAGGAATACCATTTACTAAAGAACTAGATTGAAGTTTCAACATTATAAACCTTGACCAATACTTGAAGAGTATGAAACTAAGAAAGCTTGGAGCTGTAGAAGTCCCAACAAGCTTGCATAAATGAAAGGGAAGCACTAGTAGTTTCAACCCTCAAAAAGGCTTCAAAGAAAATGCTCCCAAGACAAACATGTCCCAAAAAAAAGAAAAAAGAAAAGAAAAAAAACTCTCCGCCCTATTCATTCCCTGCCTTTTATTGAGCCTCTATTAATAAATTGCAAGGACAAAATCTCCGTACTTAATAAAGCCTAAGACAACCACATAAAAAGTGCCTTAAAAAGTGTTCCGACACCTACATATCCACCCACAAATCGTTTACTTCCCATGCACAGAGGAACCCACACATTAATAACAATGGGCCACATGTGTCCACCTCCAAATCCAGGCCATCCATTGGTCAAATCAGAATGAAAGTATACCACAATGAAGCTATTGTCTTCTTGTATCCATCCAAACTAACATCCAAACCCAAAGACCACCAAATCCAGGCCATTCATCAGATGTGAAGTTAGACCAAAGCGATGCACTTGGTCAGGATAGAAAAGTCGTTCTAGGTCCACCAAGGTATCAGATCGCATTAAATACAACCACAATTCGAGGATTTATTCCTCATTATGAATAACAGGAAATGCTAACGCAATGGTTGTTTCTTATTTGAACTGTTTGCAATTCAATTAACAAGCACAAGTGCACTAGCTAAAAGTGACCCACTTACACAGAAACATTGATTCTTACCTAAGAAAATATAGTAGTAGCAACTAGCAACCTCACGTAACAAATGGAAAAACTATATAATTACTATTTGTACCTGATCACTAAATGTGCTTCATTATTTAGTGGATTTCTATAGATCATGATGGTTTTCTCAAAACTTTCCCTGTTCCCGTTGCCATGTTGGTACATGTGTCTCAACAACTACAATCACCTATTCCATAAACATCTTCTCAAAAACAAAAAACAAAATATCACTTACCAAATACACACATTGTATTTTATTTAAAACATCTACCGCTTACAAAATGCCATTCAAGAAGGTGAGAAAACCAACCATTACCATGACTATATAATACCTTTTTTGAAAAAAAAAAGAAGAAGAAGAAGAAGAAGAAGGAATATTCAACGGATGTTTAACTGCTACAAGGATCTACCTGCATACATGTGTAAGGTTTTCCAAACTCACCTTGATGGTTACTCATTCCTTGGTTCACAAGTTGAAACTAAAAGCATCCAACAAAGACGATCGTTACCTAAGACAATAAAACACCACAAATAGAATAAATTAAATTAAAAACTCTTGATGATAATTGGTTAGCCCTATAACTAAAGCTTACAATAGCACAAACCCTATTCCACATAATATTAAAACTAATAATATAACAACAAAGCTTTCCAAGAAGCAAATAATAGATGTTGGAACGTGCTTTTTAATAAGAGTGAGAGATAGTGATAAAAGATGAACAATAATCCACATTGAATCCAATATCAAGAATCAACATTATAAATAGTCTACGCATTCATACTATCTGAAAACTTCCTGCTCATAAACTCAACAAACAAATCCACGTATGAGTCAAACTCAGCTTGGAAAAAAAAAACTCATGTTTCAAATAGATGAGCACTACGCTTCTAATTCAAACAAAATATTTTGCTATAAGAAATTTTATGTAATTACATTATTTTCAAATAGCACAACAACATATATTTTTCCAGTATGATTTCGTTTGGTTTGTAGTTCATGAGTGTTGGGTGCCTAGTGAATCCAATTTGCAGAGTTTGGGTTGACATCAGTTCCTACAATCCATGCATTATTTTCCTTAGTCCAGGACTCAATTCAACCAACTCATGAACCTAATTCATTTAGACTGCATTTGGATGCAGCAGTTATTAGAATTCCGAACATCTAGTTTAATCAAGAGGAAATGGCAAAAGTTGATGATGCATCCTACAATTCATAGTCATGAAATAGCCCTCAAATTGAAGTCACATTCCTTCGAAGTCCAAACATAAAGCAATGTAATTGCATTTTAGAGCCGAGGCCTTCGATATGGATCCTAGGAAACCGCAATTTGGTTATTTCCATTTTATTAACTCTAATTTGATAATGCATCCAGACACAACCTTCGTTTCACAAAGCCACCTACTCACCAGTCACCACTCAAAACCTTCCAAATCATGGGTCTATTGTAGATTTACCTTATTCAAAATGACATTAATCAACTCTGAGGTCATGGTTTCGACAACCCATGTGTGTGGGACTGTAAGAGTGTGTGTTCTCACCTTTTTAAAAAAATCACATTAATCAAGCGATTTTAACTGTCCAATTGGACTCCGTCAAGTGAACAACAGTCAAATTCATGAGGCAGAATCAGATAGCTAAGATTGTGTGTGATTTCCAGGCCACGCTCCATCCACAACAGCGCCCATGATTTGGACAGCCAACAAAACTGACAGTAAATGATTGGATTTCATGCAAGAGAAAAACTTTAAATACTTAGGCAGAGCATGATGGATGATATGCAGGGACTTACAGATTACTTAGAAATTGCATACATTGGAATTCAAGAAATTCAAATTGAAGTATCCAATTATGGCTTCCATTTTAGGTATGTCATGAACAAAAACATACACTTACTTGATCATCTAACCATTGGATTGGTGGACTTTTCCTTGGCGTTGAAATGAAATATATCTAATAAACCCATTTCAACAAATATGTATTTAGCGATGGTTAGTTCCACAATTTAGTCGGTTTAATTTAATGCATGCCGCATTTACAATTTCTGAGTGCCTGCATATGAAGCATAACATGCAGCCAGAGTATCATATATAACAATCCATATCACAGATATGAAAACGCTACTATGATGCATAGCGCATTATGGAATCCATCAAGCATATCCCCAATTCATCTCCACCACACACATCACAATTGCATGAGATGATCAGAGCCATTAACTTGATGGGCCATCATGCGGATGGGTCATAGCCGAAGAGCTAAGTCAAACAGACTATGGTAGCCACCTATTAGCAGCCTGCAATGTACAATCACACAACGTCGACCGAAAATCAAGCAACGATCTGACCCACAATCATATAAAGCCCAATACCATCCCAACCAATTGGTGCCCCACCAGATAAACGGTCCCGACACAACAAAAATTTGTTACGTGTAATAGCATCTCTTCGCAGATATTATAAAAATCGAAAACGAGAATTTCAAAAACAAGAAATTCCAACAATAGATCCTAGTACGAATAAAAGAAAAACGTTTAAAAATCTAACCCTCTACAATCACATCAGATCAATACCGATTCAAATAAAAAAAAGGAAATAAAATAAAAATATTACCAAAAAAATAAAAATAAAAAAACCCTCAAAAATACCAATAAAAATGAAAAAAAAAAAAATTGGAAAAAAAAAAAAAAATACAGATCCGGCAAAAATCTCACAAAAATTGAAAGAAAAAAGAAGAATTTAAGGGGACAGAGCAGATACCTTTGGATTTTTGAGAAAATTCGAACGAAATCTCAGCTTCGGAAAATGCAAAGCTTTCCGGAAATACGGGGAGAGAGGATTGTTTGAGAGAATGAGAGTGGTATATTTCATCTGTGAGAAACGCTAATGTACAACCGGTTGGACACTATTCATCATTCAACAAGCATATAAATTCGATATATCATGTACATTAAAAAATCCATCTTATCCAATAGATTTTAAACATTACTAAAATAATTTAATAAAAAAATAATATTTAATCTGATGTTCAAATGGGCCACGCCAGTGAAAAATATATATAGACGCTTATATAACTCAATGTATATTTTTGGATCATATACTAAAAATTGCATATAATATGTGATTTTAATTGAAGAAAAAACATTTTAGACGGTTTCGATTTCTTTTCCAGATTTACCATTTGTAATTTTATTCTGGTTGGACGGTAACTTTTAGTCCAGTCGGTTGAACATGAGCAATCCTCACATATGAAATAGAAAGACGACCATATTAGTTTTGCATAATTTAATAAATGGTAGTGACATGTCCTGCTTAAATTCATCCTGATTTAAAGCTATCCAGACCATAAAAAACTGATAATACCTCTAAAATCATACAATAAAGTAATCTCGACCATCCAATTAGTGGTTATCAAAAGGAGGTATGAGGATAAAATTAGTCATTTGTGAGTTATCAGTTAAAATTAGATGATTGATAACTTTATTCTCAATAAAAAAATTTATTTGTGCTCTATTCAGTTGAGTCATCTATTTGGACGGTCTGGATTTCCAGAAAACTCTGGAATATGTACGATTGAGGAGTCCCCACTTTCTCTTAAGTTGTAAAAAACTAACACATCAGTGACCTGATTTCGCGGGTATTTTCGCCGGGGGATTCAAATGAAAGGGAGTTATTTGATACTCCGGCTGCCAATGACGGTTGATACGCAAGCACATAGAAATGGTAAATCTTTCATATATTATCTCAACCTAAACAGATTAAATTGTGTAATTCACTGTCTCTAAATTACAATCCAAAAACCAGATTCTTTGAACAATCCTCATCTCTGATTGGTTGAAAATTACTTTTTGAAATAGGACCATTGGATATTTTCTTTTTCAACCGTCCAATAAATGTCCACTAATCTAATATTAAGATAATTTAAAAAGTATAAATTTTCGAAATGGTAGACATGATCTAGACGGTTTGATTTGAATTACCTTTATTCCATTTATGAAATTTGTAAATAATTCTAAGTCCTTGTATATCATCCATTCCACTCTGGCAGAGAATCGGAGTTTTTCTCTTATAAATGTTCAATTGCTCATCAGGCCAAAATTGTACACGTGGCAGACCAAATAACCTACCGTTGCTAGGTTACATTCCCAAGATCAGATTTGATAAACAATCCTAACCTTTGATTCGTGGACACTTGTTTGTTTAAAGAGGTCCGTTGGGTATTTTTCATTTTTAACCGTCCAATAACTACCCACCCATCCGAAAGATGATCATTTAAGTCAATTGGTTAATGGTACATCTAAATTAGAAAACGTAATTTGGAGAGTTTATTTTTACTCGGTTGTATGCCACGTGTGTAGATTCTAAGTAAGTTATAGGTGCACGTATATCATCGTTCACACTCCGCCAGAGTATCGAAGTTTTTTTCCTAACGTCGTGGGCTCTCTCTGTTGAATATGAGCTGGTCGTGTTTTCAACCATGTATTTTCTGGCCACCTATTTAAGCATCGAGATTCTATCTCATATGGGGGTTTTTACTTCATGTGTCATCCTGCATGGATACCACAGAATCAACGGTCTGGATCACTGAACTGTTGTCCCACTAGTGCAAAATCGAAATCTGCAATGGGACCGTACACATTGATCCTCCATGCCATGGTATCCATCCTCCTGCTTTGTCGTTACTGTAGGTGGGGCAGATGGTCCATCGATGAATAGATGGACGGGATCATCCAGTCAAGGTGGCATTAAATGGGGCAAAAAAAAAAGGCCTGCACAATCTAAATCAATGACTGGACATCTGTTATAATCAACATGAAACTTAAATTTTTTTTATTGGACTTAATTTCTAATAAAATAATTAATATAAATTACAAAAATCTACAACAAACCATTAAAAGCTGTAGATTCATTAATATCATCTCATTAAATTGACTTTTAAGAGTGATTGACAATAAAAGTGTACTTGATTAGATGGACAGTCACGTTTATTTTCTCATCCATGGACTTGATGAGTAAAATTATAATTTTTAATAGTGATTGGCAATCAAAGATAGGCGCCACAAGATGGACGGTCTAAATCAATAATCAGACCTTTACTAATATAATAAATGTGGAGCATGGACTTCCCATCCATTGATTGTATGGGCAACTAAGGTGGCCCATGATATATGGTCTAGACCAATGAATGGGGCTTTTATATTATAATAAATGTGGACCACCAATTTCATTGCCATTAATGATGACTTGGTGAGGTTTGTATATTTAGACTGGAAGTGGATTGCATCCATGGCTCTGTGGAGCCCACTATGATATTGGATTTTTTTCCATATCATTTTAGGATATGAGCTCAAAAATGAGGTGGTGTCAAGGCTCAAGTGGACCACACCACAGGAAGGCGCTGTGATAATAACACCCAATGTTGAAATCTTCCTAGGGCCCACCATGATTTTTATTTTCCATCCAAACTGTTCATAAGGCCACACAAACCTGGATGAAGGGAAACATAAATGTCAACTTGATCAAAATCCTCCGAGGCTCTCAAAAAGTTTTTAATGGTGGGTGTTTGATCCCCACACCCATTCAACCTTGGCTTTACGTACTTTTTGCCTTAAAATGATATAGAAAAATGGATGAATGACATGGATAAAACACATTCGTCATGGTAAGCCCCACAAAGGGATAGACAATTAAAAAGGCCCTATATAATGGCTAGTCTAAATTATTTATTTAACCTTTATAGTATAATAGTTATGGACGGTCCATTTCCTATACATTGATTAGATGGTCACAATCATCATATCAATGGTGAATATGTCTCCAATCATTTGTTGCTTGTGATTCTCAATAATTAATTTGGGTAGATGATTTTAACTGTTAGATCAAATTCAAGAAAAATGAAGGTTTCAAATTTCAAGAAAAGGTACAATCATTGATTTGTATTGTCTTTTTTTTTATTTTTTTATTTACACATGCACACACACCCCACGCACACACTCACGCTAGTGGAACTCCACCACCTATGAGTACTCGAACCCTTGACCGGGAGTTTAACTCCTAAGAGTCCAACTTACTCTAAATAACTTTCAAAATTGCATGTTTATTGGGTACTCAAAATACTCACAATGTGTATAATATAATAAAATTATAATTTGCAAGAGGCTGGCCAAACAGTCATAAACCATTTATAATAAATAAATAAACGATTTTTTTTATTAAATCAAGAAAATATGATGTTAAAAAAAGAAAGGTTAAGACATTATTTAAAGCAAATAAAAACAATACTAAATCCCACAAATGAAAGAACAGTTAATTAAAAAAAAAAAGGTAAAAGACTAACGTTTTGGAAATAAACGAGCAAGTTAAAAGAGAAGTCAAACAACACTATCTATATCATCTTTAAAAAAAAATTCCAGTGTACATTATAATACAATATAATTATGATAATATTTCCATACCCTGTATTTGGTCTACTCCAATGCCTCACTATTGTATGATAAATTTCAATTTTTTTTTTTACCATCATGGTGCTTGTTGTTTTAGAAGTTAACTAAAATTTCAGTCAATGATAGCCCTGAAAATGACATAGTTTATCATACATCAGTTGCAGAAAAAAAAAAAAAAAATGTACGCAATTAATACAAGTAAATCAATACTAGAAAAGAAAAGTATCAAACCTAAATTAAAATTTAAAAGGAAAAACGAATAATAAGGTATAGAATTTGAGGTGATCTAATAATATGCCATGTACAAAGACAACAATACATACTTTCTTCTTTCTTAAAATAAGAGAAAAGTAAATCATTCCTCTGGACTCACAAAGAGTTTCTAGAGCAATGATGAAATCCCACTACGGCATGAGTGTGTGGGTGTGAAAAGAGAAATAATAATAATAATAATAATAATAATAAGAGAACAAAATTACAAGGCCCAGTCCAAAAAAAAAAAGCAGCAGTGGCTGACATGGCCCAACGGTATCAAAGGATCTTGTAACAAAATCTCATCTGCATTCCTCTCTGGAAATCAATGGTCAGATAACATCCACACTTTTCATGCACGAGCAAGGCGTGAAATCACAACGAATCCATGAATTGAACTACTCAGTGTTCCAAGTATCATGACAAATTATTTTCTGTCATGATAAATAACCAGTGGGCTCTAGCCCTTGTCGTGGAATCCAAATTGTGGGACTCGGATTGACCTGGAGACTCTGGGGTCCACCATGATGTATGTGTTTTATCCACACCATCCATCCGATTTGCCAGCTCATTTTAGTGGCAGATCGAAAGATCGAGTGGACCACAGCACTGGAAACAGTGGAGATGATGAAGTCATCCATTGAAACCCTCCTACGGCCCACCATGTTATGATGTTTATTTTCCATCGAGCCTATTCATAAGGTCACACGAACCAACCATTGAAAACACAGATATCAGCTTGATCGAAAACTTCTATAGCCCCCAAGAACAACAGCAGGCATTCAAGCCCCTCTTTCCAGTGGTGTGGTCCAGTTGAACTTTGGATCTGCCTCATTTCTGGGCTCATGTCCTGAGCTGACAAAACGAATGGACCACATGAATAAAGCACACGCATCCCTGTGGGCCCCACAGTGACCTGGTCGCCAGGCAACCAGCATCCCGAATTGTGCTCCTGGTCCCTCTTCATAGCACTCGTACATTCCTAAAACCCGTATATTCACTTATTGTGGACCACCTAAATTTCAGGATATCTTGAGTTCGGCTATCCCCTAATCCTGGTGGGGCGCACCTGATGACTAGGTAATGGATGACATGTACAAGCAAGGCGAACACCACATTTCATCCTGAAGTTTTTCCAAGGTAGCCAGCCACTTCCCAAATATCCCCTGTTTCCTCTGGTGGGGCTCACCTGAGTTGTGAATCAGGCTGGATTTTGGGGTCCATGCCCAACATTGGGTGGCGCATATAATAGACGGGTTGGATGGCACTTACACATCACGGTGGGTCCCACAGCTAGATCGCATGGTAATGGAGGTGAACAAATGTAAGAGACAATAAAACAGAGATAAATGAACAAAAACAAATATATGTTCTGTAAATGGAAAAAAAAATAAAAATCAATAACATCAATGTAATAATGGGAAATGATTAAAAATACAAAGGAAGATTTCCATCCCCTCCTCCCCCTCTTTCATTAAAATGGGGGATGTCATGAGCTTCCTTTCTTTTTTAAATCGAAAGAACTCAAGAGCCTACACCTCACATATAACACATGACATCACCACTCGCACCCGACTCTGGAAAAAAAAAAAAGAAAAAAAGAAAAAAGAAAAAAAAGATCACGATAATACACAATCACGAGAGGTATGGGGGAGGCAAAAACTTGTGATTTCTTCAGATCATAGCCATTGATTGTTCGCTGTCTTCTACTAGGATGATACAACAGTGAAATTCAAATCGAGAGGCCTCAAAGCTCCTTGGACTATCTCATGGACCGATCTGTTGCGACGGCAAACTTCCGACAGCTCCCTGATGGGAGCCGTTAGGGAGGAAATACCTGAACCTGATGCAGCTTCCATCAAAGCGTTGAGAAAGCTCGAGCGCTCAACTTCGGTCACGGCTGTCGATGGGATTAATGAAACGCTTCCCTTGGCCCATTCCAACACCTTGATGCCGTACGTTCTCGTTAGAGCTAGCAGTACATAAGTCACCTGAAAAAGAGGAAGAAGATGAAAAAAAAAAAACAGATGCTAACACATTGATACATTTCACAAACTAGAAATGAAGTGTGAAGATGCACACGACAATTAGGCCCTCCTTCAAATCCTTCAAGTGCCCATTTATTGGGGGTGTATATTCAACAAGGGCCCATTTGGATGCACTCCCAAAAGGGGATTTTGGGGCTGAAATGCTGTTTTGATTCAAACGATAGTTGTTGTTGTTGTGCATTTGGATCCACTTTTCAAACCCTCTTCTCATCTTCCGCCTGACAAAATAGGTGCCAAAACACCGACTTGGGAAAAACCTATCTGATTGACTGAAAAATCAGGCTTGAAAACCCCCTTTTGAGGATGTGCATCCAAACTGGCCCTTATGCTGTAGTTTGGCATCTCATCAAGTGTTAAGAAACCGCTCCTTGCTAACGAAATCAAAGGAGTTCTGTCCACAAAAATCAAATTCAACTGAATTTCTAGAGTGGCCGACACGGTGGCGGATGAGATGGCCAAGGAGGGTACCATCTAGATGTGTTTTATGTACTGCAAATGAGTGTCGGAGTGTTCATTGCCTTGATGGATCCTTTACTTGCTTCTTCTTCTTTCTTTCTTTTTTTTTTTCTTTTTTTTTTTCTTTTCTTTTTTTTTGATAACATCAGGGTGTTCTCGCGTCACCCCACCCCTTTTGAGGCAAGACTATTCCCTGCGGATGCACACAATCATCCGCAAACTTCGTGCATCAAGTAATCCAAGGGAGGGGAATCGAACTCACGTTTGTGGGGAGCATACCCATGATGCTTGCCGTTGGCCCAGCCTTTTATTTTATAAAATCAGTTCCTTAATAAATCAAATCAAATCAAATCCAAAAAAATTGTTGTATGCCGCATAGCTAACTAATGGATGGATGCACCCACCACCAGGGTTCCAAAGTGTTGGGACAGCATTGTGTGTAGGGCCCACTGCTAGAACAAGATGCAAACCAGTCTTGGCTAACCCCTATTCCATGTTGCGCACATATATGGATTATTTGCTACATGCAGTACACTGGATCATTCCCTCCATTTACACAGATTGGCCCAGTAAACTGTGCATGTGGGGCCCACTTTTGGTGATCCTAATTGTTCATATGACTCTGGATGACCCTAAGTCCAATTTGGACCCGTTAAATGTGGGCCATTGATTATAATGTCCATTTTCAGCAGAGATGGACAGGATAAATTGAAAAAGATATTGGGGCATGGCCCATACCACAATGTTCCCACAAATCAATGGTTTGGGCAATGGAAAGACAGGTCAATGAGAGCCGCCAGATCTAACAAAAAAGCCCAGGCATCATAAAATACCTCTTGTACAGCATGTAGACATGGTGCTACAAAATGAAATTTTACCTCCTCTAATCGAGAACTTGGAAGCGCCCCAGTTAATGAAGCTATCAAAATTCTGGTGAGACTCGCACCGCGAGGAACAATCACACCATCTATGATAGGTCGGTACCGCTCCCCCACAGAAGAGTTTGTGAGATCGAGGACGTCAGATAAGAATGTCAATATGGAATTGCAAGCATCTCTGCAAAAAGCACGGAAATATTGTTGTGCCAATTACTAGCGACAAACATGTAACAACTCAACAGTGAAGGGTTTAATTAACAACCAGAGAATTGCTAAAACCAAAGTCCCATATTTGTTGTTTGTTTCAGTTCGAGTTTTAAGACAGTTTGTGACACTGACATCTAAGTTGCAAAGATACGCATACAACTGTTGAAATTCGACACTGGTGAATAGTGCACAATTCAACAAACCCAAACAAAAAGGATCCATGGATTTTAGCATTTTAATCAAAATAAATATTTAACTAAGAACAAATTATATATTATTGATAAATAAAGGATAATGAATTTGCATGCACTTAACATAGCCTCCTTTTTTTTATACCATGGCTTGTGCCTTTCGAATGTCACCATTCGCCATCTTACACTCAACTCATATTCAATACCTTGGGTTGGGCTTGGTTGAGGAGAGCTCTAGTTGGGTCTCAGGTTGGGTTGGTCCTCGGTCTGACTCATCTTGAGGTCAGGTTGAGCTTGGGTTGACCCTTAAATCGACTCAACCTGCTCGAATTGCACCACTACCCAAAACCAATCCATTAGTGTATGGATCAGGTCCCAAGTCTTAATAAACTGGGTTTAGGATTGGTCTAGGTAGGGTCAAGGCTAGGAGCATCCAAACCAAACCCATTTACCTATAGATCGTGTCTAGGTTGGGTTGGTCTAATTTCTAATTCCTTATTTAATATAGACTTTTGGTCAAGCTGCCAACTACATTTCTGTCAGTAGGTTTTACATTTTAATTCATCATCATCATAATCTGAGCCTTATCCCAATAAGGTCGGCTACATGAATCCTGTTCCACCATTCCACTCTATCAACGGCCAGACCTTTAGTTAAACTGACCATAGGTCATCAAATCTTTTCTTGCTACCTCCATCCACATCAATTTGGGCCTTCCCCTTGCCCTTTTAGAGCCTTCAATTTGTATCAACTCACTCCTAACTGGTGCAGTTCCTGGTCTCTGTTGCACGTGACTGAACTATTCAAGTCTATTTTCCCTCATCTCATTACCCATTGGTGCAACTACTCAGTTCCCTCAACCGCATTCACTTCTAGTTCCACCCTTCCTCATCTTGCCACTCATCCACCTCAACATCCTCATTTTAGGTACACTCAATGCTCAACATTTTGTCCCATAAAGCATGGCCGATCTTATAGCTATCCTACAAATTTTCCTTTCAGTTTTGAGTGGTACACGATGATCACATAAAACTCCAGTGGCAACATCCTTCTCAATCACCCCACTCCCCCCATGTCGAAAGTGGTCATTTTGGGAAACTGTTTGGTAAGTATCAAAAGTGGTCATTTTGGGAAACTGCTCGGTAAGTAATATTAACTAATTCCTTGTTTTTACTCCTATTATTGCTAAAATTGCACTCCAGATGCTCTATTTTAGTCCAACTAATTATAAATCCTCTAGATTCTAAAGCATCCCTCCATAAATCTAGCTTGCATTTACACCCTCCCTCGTCTTGCCAATCAAAACTATGTTATCTGCAAACAACATACACCATGGGATCTCTTCCTGCAAATGACTTGTTTACTCGACCATAGCCAATGC
Source organism: Magnolia sinica (assembly GCF_029962835.1). NCBI lineage: Eukaryota > Viridiplantae > Streptophyta > Magnoliopsida > Magnoliales > Magnoliaceae > Magnolia > Magnolia sinica. The sequence goes on along the minus strand of NC_080584.1, from coordinate 2,619,293 downwards.
GAAAATGTAAGGGCTCAGTGCCGACCTGATGCGAGCCTACAGTAATTGGGAACTGTCGTCCCTCCACTAGTGGTCCTCGCATTTGTTACCACTCCCACATACATATCCTTAATCATGTCAATGTATCCTCTCAAAAGTCTTTTCCTACCCAACACCCACTAGATTAACTTTCTAGGGACCCTATCATAAGCTTTCTTTAAGTCAATAGACCATGTCGAGATCCTTTCTTCTCTCCCTATATTTCTCCATCAATTGTCCAAGTAGAAAAATAGCTTTGGTGGTACACCCCCCTAGCATGCAACCAAACTGATTTTTTTATACATTCATCTCATGCCTAAGCCTTTGCTCAATCACTATCTCCTGAAGTTTCACAATATGGCTCATAAGTTTTGATCCCACAATAGTACAGCTCTGTATGTCTCCTTTATTCTCATAAATAGTTAGCAAAATACTTTTCCTCCATTCATCTAGTATTTTCTTCAATCTTACAATATTGCTGAACAACTTTATCAACCAAATTAACAAAGTCCCTCCCATACACTTCCAAACCTCTTTTTTTTTTTTTTTTTTGAAGACACAGGTTGTCCCCACCTTTTTTTTGAAGTGAGACTAATCCATGCGGATACACACAATCACCCACAACCACATGTATCAGGTAAAACCAAGGAGGGGAATCGAACTCTCACCTGTAGGGAACAAACCTATGGTGAAGACCATTCGCCCAAACCTCGTTGGGTCACTTCCAAACCTCTATTAGTATACCATCTCTACAGGCCTTTCCTGTTTTCATCTTTCTCAAGGCTTCTCTCACTTCAAATATCCAAGTCCTACGAAAGTATCAATGGTCTTTGACGTCATTTCCGCTTATGGTTCTTTCTATCCCTGAGCTTTCTGAGTGGTCGTCATTTAACAAGTTCTGAAAATAGCTTCTCTCCCTTCCATTGATCCCATTGTCCTTGACTATTACCCTTTCATCATTGCTCTTAACGCATCTAGCAGAAGAAGTTCACCCCTATTCCTTGAGACAAATGAAGGGTAGAGGGACCTAGATCATGTTAGGTTTTACATTTTAATTAGTTGCCTACTTAATTTAAGGGATTTTTAAAGGTCAATTCTGGAATTTAGAGAGAACTCAGGTTGAGTTTGAGTCAGCTCTATTTTTGGAGGTGGTCCAAAGCCAACCCACTAAGAAATCAGGTTTGGGGTAGGTGGGGTCAAGTCAACTTTGAGACGTTACCCATATGATAAGGAAGTATTTTCAACACACACACCTGTTCCAGTCCAAAGGATGAGCATCAGCCATGGTTACGGCTAGTGCTGAAATTTCATGGTTTTAGCATCTTCTTGCTGAAATGAGATTCAGTTTTCTATCACGTAATCTATACAATCGTAATCAAAGTGCTCAAGAGATCTCCCAAGAACCAATATTTCATGCTCAAACTAAGCATATTGAAATTGATACAGGACATGGGGCTTCCCATCTCGCTCTGAATTCATGTTGGATGGTGTCTCTCATGCTCAGAAGAATCCATGTAAAGTGATAGCCACTCACTCAAACTTGGAGTCTATTAGGATTGTTGGGTTCTAAATCAGCTTGATGTGCTCACTCCATCAGCTTCTAAGGATTTAAATCCAATAGAATAATCATAAATAATAAGTTTTTTATTTAAATAATTTTCATCTTCACACTATCTCGTTTTTAATGAAATTATAGTTTGTTGTTCAATTATAAGCCAAGGTGTGGAATGTAGTCTTGTGTTTTGGAACTGCACGCCTGATTTGTAACTTTTTTGGTGGTGGTTTCAGTGCTGCAGATCTCTTCACTTACTAGGAATTAGTTTTTACAATGAAAAAGGAAAAGGACAAGATAAGATAAGAGATAAGAGATGGTACCTGTGTTGTATGGTGATCCCGATCATAGAACAGTCAACCAATGATGGGAAAATAGAGGAGGAGACAAATATATGAGGACAGTAACGAATACATCTAGATGCAAGCAAAAAGCAATCATCTGCAATATCTGGTCTTGCAGTGAAATCCTACAATGAAACAGATTCAATTAGAATCAATATCACGCAGAATGTTTCAAGAATAGGAAAAGGTAATATGCCAGAGTTCCGCTGCGCCCGCATGCACCTCTATCTAGGCAGACAAACATACTCGCCAGGCCTTTGTCTAGGGCCTCTAAGCCATGCATCAGGTTGGTCTTTCCATGTAAAGATGACCTGGGCCATGAATCAGGTTGGCCAACTCAGCAATTGGGGCACATGTAAAATCAACTATCAGTTTAAAGAATTTACAAATGGTCTACTGCAAATACAAACATGTGGGCTGTGTGATGATCAGACTGGATTGATTTAGAGTCAGGTCATCCACGCAGAGGGGCCCAGATGCTTCACAAACATGCTCCGTTGACATGTCTGGCCAGATAGAGGTGCATGTGGGTTAGACCTCAATGTCATGTTAGTTCATGATGTAATCATAATATAAAGGTGCCATGGATATAATACCTGAATTGTCATTAGGAGATGTGTTGTATGACCAAAGAGCGCTTCAATTAAGCTTCCAAGGTAGGTCGTGCAGGCAGGATCAGACCCAAATATCTGCCACTCAAAATAACCATAGATCACTCTAGGAGAATAATAAATATGATTTTATTTGGATTGAAATGTGTTCAACTAAGAAAGACAAACCTTTACGACTTCACTTGAAAGATAAAGAAAGCACGGCTGATGGTGTTGCTGATATAGGCCTTGGATCTCCTCTAGCATTGCTCCAATCGTGACTCCCATGAACTTTCCAGAAGTCCTCACCTTAAAGAAAATAGTGTTTCTATCAGTAACAATATACTGAAGTCACTGCAGAAAACTCTGCATGCATTTCGATTTGTATTTTCCTCTCTCATGAAACTATGGTAATTATATACCGAGTTAGCAAGACCCAAAGGTAAATGTGACTACATGCCAACCTTTGGATGGAAGCAACCATGACATGCAGTCTTGCTCAAATGATCTGACTGTTAAAGATATTATATGCCAGATTTGCATCCCAATAAAACCGATGCAAATGTAGACATCTTAAAAGAATAGGATCATCATCATAGCCTTGTCAGTTGTCACAGCTATTTGGTTTGGCTTTACAAATCCTATTTCCCCTATTATTCCCAAAGCCATATCATTGTCATATTCCTTCTCACAACCTCTCATCTATTGCAAAATCTTCGAAGCTAGGAAAACAGCACAAGAGGGAGCCGAATTGCAAATCCCTGATGTTGGTTAAGTGATGGAAGTTTCATTGCATAAATTTAGTATTTTCCATATATTAGGATACACACATACATTGAAATGTAAGATGCATAACAACATATACGCCCAATATTCAAGCATGAGTCATATTCAGTGCAGAAGCTGTCAGGAAAAAAAAAAAAAAAGGGCAGTACCATCATCTGGACACTTAGCACAGCAATGTTCAGAAGGAGCTTCAGCAGCAGATACATAAAGGGATCAGTCATTGGTGGCGATGAGTGCCCCACTTAAGAACAGCCCTGCTGCTAAATGGACTCCTCCGGATGATGCGTGGGAATTTAAAATTCGATCATGCTTCTTTTTGTAACCTGGTCCCTCAGGTAAAGCTGGAGTCTTAAGGGATGACAGCGGCCACATCCATTTGCATTCACAAGTCATCTTCCCCAGGGCGTCACCAATATCACTGAATCATTGTCTCTTCATGAGGCTCTCCAGATTTCCCAATGGAATATCTAGGTAGGGAGCTACAGTGGAGGGAGATGTGGCTAATGTAATTAAATGGTCAAACCAAGCTGAGTTTTGTCTTAAATGAAATTAAATATTTGGCCTCTAGGTTAAACATTAGTTTCCTCCTGCAGTCAGAAAGGCCGATTCCATTGCAGACAAGTTAGCTAAAGACAGTTGAGTCAGGAGTCCCTTCGTGCAAGGGATTCTGTCCCTTAAGCTAATCCTTTTTGCAATAAATTATAGTTTTCTCACCCAGGGAAAAAAAAAAAAAAGAAGGTATACTTGCAAGTTACAACAAAGGTTCCCTTGTGATTTCAATTATCTGGCATAAACATATATTTGTTCATCTTAGATAAAAACTTGGAGGAGATATAAACTGTGGAACTCGTGAAGCCAGTCGGTTGGGTTTATATATCTTATCCAAAACTGATCTCCACAAATCACATAATCATGGATTTTAGATGTACATCCATCATACAAAGATCATTTTTAGATATTCACATTAAATGCTTATAATAGTAGATGTTCATTTTATTGTTTACTTTTAATCATTTCATCTACTTACTGATCAGATATGACAAAAATCAGCATACAGTTTCATTAGTATCTGTGGCTCTGTACCAGAACCTTTTAGGCCTTTGGTTTTTTATTTTCATTACATATCCCTTCTCTTAGACAACTCCACCGCCTGGGTAAAGAGTAAGGCTCATATCTGGTGGACAGCCGATCATAAACATTTGCCAATCTACCATTTGAAAGCTGACCCAAATTGCTGGCAGAAGAGCTAAGATGATAGTGATGATCTGGTGCAACACAGTTTGCAAGAAATCAACACAGTTATCAAGATCTCAGCACCCGAATCGCGAAGAAATCAATACATATACATTATTCACAAGAAATATTAGAGCAGAGAAGGAGAAATAACTTTATTGGCATTCAAACTCTCTCTTACAATACTTGAGAAAACTACAACTTAGAACATGAATGCCTACCTCCTACACCAGTCCCCCTTTTATAGACCCTAAAGATAATATATATGAATAAAAATTCACCAACTAATAGATTAATTTTAATCTTTCTACATTGAGTGATTTTTGACCCTCCTCTTTATCAAATTCAGATGTTGGAAGATATTTTACTTAGTGCAATGTGATATTAATATCATCAATAACGAAGGACTAGGTGTTAACCTGTCAAATGCACCACATCTCAGTCTCACAACCATGGTCTCCCTAACAAAATGTTGTATGCATCCATGGGGATCACGTCACACCATACCGCATCCTTATTCTTAGATCCAAGAAGGAAACTAAGCATCTAGAGTTAACATAAACTTCTTCCCCTTTTTTGAACCAACAAATTTAGTATGGACTGGATGCGTATGCTCTTTGAGTTTTAATTTATCCAACATTTCCTATGAGACAATGCTCTCACTACTTCCACAGTCTATCAAAATCTTGCATATTCCCACCAAAAGTATAAGTGGTGCGGAACCATCGTCCCCCATCAATAACCCGAGAAGCCGATAGCATAGTCCATTAGATAACTAAACCTCGTGATGTAGAACTGATGCATGAACCAAGTATCATGTTGGATCAAGTAGCAAAATTAAGATAAGAATATCACGCATAACCCTAGCCTAGGTAACCAACATCGTCACACAAGATCATTAAATAAAAGGAAACTGAGATCTAATGGATGTAGGGACATCCAATTAGCATATACGGTGAAGTCTATTTCAAAATATTTATTAAAAAAAAAAAAAAACCTAATTAGGGTCATGGGAATTGGGAAAATATAGGAATCAGGGTTTATGGGATGAAACTGGGTGAAGGGATTAAGGGTTTATGGGTTAGGATGTGGGAATTAGGATTTTGGATAGAAGGGGTGTAAGGATTTTGGGTGAATTGAAGAATGTGAAAAGTCAGGGATTTTAGGGTTTAAGGGTTTTGGAAAAGAGAAAGGGGGGATTTGATTTTAAGGGTAATGGGAAACCAAGAGGGACAAGGTGTGGCCATACGGCCAACCCAAGGGGTTCACACTTGTGGCCGTACGGTCACACGTGTGGCTAGGTTTGTAAGGGTTTAGGGCCTTTATAGGATTTGGCTTGTGGATGGATATGGGTAATGGAGATTAGAATAAAGGTGAAGATTTGGAATGGATGTTAATGGTTGGGATGAAGGAGAACGAAAATTGGATAACATAGACAAATACCTCGATGGTTGATGAAGGAATGATGATGTGGGGATAGATGGATTCCTCGCACCTCCGTTGATGAAAATCGGCCTCACACTAATCTCGCTTCCAAATCACATGGAAGTATCTTCAAATCTCATGAAGATGGAAGAAGAAGAAGAAGAAAATGAGCAAAAGCTTCCTTGTTTTTTTCACAAAATCCAATGAGGGAGAGAGTCACACGCCTACCCTCTTTTTATAGCTCCATTTCACTAATTACAAAAAACACCGTCTTATGAAATTTTAATAAAATTGGCCCTAGTCTAAAGATAATCTACTAAATCACTCATAAAGGTATCCAAACATAAAATAATCAAAACTAAATTCTAAAAGATGATAAAATCTAAAAAAAACTGGTGGACAATCCACGATCAAGGGGCCGATCATGTGATCCATGCGATCCAACAGCCCGATCGTCACGTCCCTCCAATCCAACGGTATAGATCACTCCATATAGCATCCCATGTGCATCTTCCCAATGTGGGATCTTCCAGATGCTTGCGCATGCACATGAGGTCTTCAACACGATCACGGGTAGTCGCCTAGCCACAGGAAAATCAGTGCGGCCCACCTCCTCTGATAAATATGCAAAGGTATACGTGGAGTGATGTCCTCATCAACTTGTCTCTATCACCATACACATTTGCTACATCTTCCGTAATATGTGTCCCATCCTCATATGCATGTTCTTCATATTTTGTGGTATCCTTGGCTTTCAAACAATCGAAAGTGTTTTGAACATATTCTCCTTCCTCAGCCAAGTTCACTTTTAACTATGGATTGATGTTCAAAACATTGAAAACAGCAATGTCTCAATTACCCACACTTAAAGCATGAGAAAAGAGTGTTGTTTTCTCCAGTCTTGGGTGAACAAGCACGTCCATAACCACCTCCCCCTGGGTTGGGGCTCAACTGCATTATTGGACGTTGGCCTATCACCCCTCCACTTGTAGGACACCATGTGATTATCTTACATGGGAAGATGGCATGTTTTTCCATCATCGATGAAGGTCCCCTTAGGGTACCAAATCGTCTTCCAAGTCCCCAATTAATTATATCCTCTGTTTTTAACATAGGCGTGTATACACCAAACATCTTAAATACATCTTTAAAAGCCAATTCATTTCTTATTTTCAGATTGAGACTGTTAAATTAACTTGAATTTTGTTTATCTTCATACTCACGAAACCCTACCCGTGGTGTCGGGGTATGGAATTCCTCGGTGTATTAATTCACCTATTTATTTCCTTAACGTAAACTATGACATCTTTGTAAAGGTCACGGACAAGTAGTAGGTAGAAACTTTCATTTTAATTTCTTTTTTATCTTTTCTCAAGAATTTATTATCCTTACCTTGACGAATTTGTTTGGCTTGGAAAGCGTCCCACCATGCTAATGCATGATTGAGAATTTTCATAACTACTAACCTTCTTCTTATCAGGAATTCCCTTATACTCGAACACCTTTTTCACCTTATTTCGTCACTCGATGAAGTCGTCAATTCCAAGCTCTGTCATGTCCCAACAATCATATCCGATTCTAGGTGGACATTTGGTGTGGTGACTGTGTGCCTCAATAGCTCTTCCTGAGAGTTGCCTACCTTGCTCCCGACCGGTTTCTTCATGTGGCATAGTGTTTCACTATTGAGGGGGGTCGGTGTTGTGGTTTCCTCCTTACCGAAGGAACACGTCGGATGACAAGATCGCCAAGTTTGTTGAGCTTTTGGAGTTCCTTAAGAATGTCAAGCCTGAAGTTCAAGAAGGAGATTTGATATATTGGTCGAGGCACTACTCCGAAAAGTTTTCTGCAAGGTCGCTATTCAACTTGATTGTTGAACCGCCTCACCTTGTTGGTCTACCTCATCTGTTTCATAAGTGGTTCTATAGAGCCCCTCCTCGTGTAGTGGCTTGCATCTGGCTTGTGGATGAGAGTTCTTACGGTCAATAATATCTAGAGAAGATCCCTAATTCTCCCTAATATTTGTTTGATGTGTGTGGAGAATGAAGAGTCGATTGATCACGTCTTTATTCATTGCCCCTTCGCTGCAAAAGTTTGGGATTATTTCATTTGCTTGCTCCACACTGATTGAGTGATGCTAAAAAGTGTGGAGGACTTGCTTTGGGCTTGGCATGGAGGAGCAGTTAGCAAATTCAGAAAAGCTATTTGGAGATTGATCATTATGTCTGTGTCTTGGGTTATTTGGGGAGCTAGGAATGGGCGTTGTTTTAGGAATGACTGTGAGGGAGTGAATGAGGCTATAAGGAAAGTCAAAGGCCTTGTGTCAGGTTTGGTTGTTTATGCAAAGGCCACTTCGACTGGCCCTCTTTTTAGTCATTTTGATTTTATCTTGGGTTGTATTCTTTTCTCATTTTGTAAGCTTTCTGATAAGTTGTTGTTTTCTCTAAAAAATAAATGACTTGATCTACTTCCTCGGTAAGCGTGCAGACAATTGGGTTACTTGCGCAAACTCTTCATGTGTCACCCCCTTCAAAGCCATTAGGAGATGATGTATAGTTGAAAATTCCCAACGATGGCCAGCTCTGATACGAAAATGGTGCGACCCAGTTATCGAGTCAATGAGATCTTGACACCCGAATTACAAAGAAATGAATATACACACACACACACACATACTTACAAGAAATATTTAAGTAGAGAGTGAGAAATAACTTTATTAAATAATATTCAAACTTCTCTTATAATACTTAAGAAAACTACAACTCAGAAATGTGAAATTCCTACCTCCTACACCACTCCCCCTTTTATAGTCCTTAAAAATAATCCCCTATGAGTTTTTAATGAAAATTCCCCAACAACTAGATTGATTTTCAAATCAATCTTAAGTGATTTCAAACCAATCTATAATTTATTTAAGATAATAAAAATCCCACCAACAAAGATTCGGCATAAAATAGGGAAAAAAAATATAGTAAAATACCCCAAGATCTTTAATCATATATTTCACATCAGCCCCACTATCTTCCACAAATGGAAAATGTGAAGTTTGACATTTATGCCTCAAATCTTGCAACAAATAGCCAAAATCAGCACATATTGGGCCCAAAAATACGAAGAAACAAGTGGACACGCATGCACATGTTGATGCAAAGATGCATGTATAGTACATATTAACATTTGAATACGTGCATTTATCATAAATATCTATGTGCCAGTCTGCTTTCTGTTTGTTAAGAGCACCATTGTCCAATCTATGGACTTAACCTTCATGGTTACTTCAATTTGACTGGGAAAGGAAATAATTTCAGTCCGTTATTTGGTGAGTATAGTGAAAATCAAATATAGCAAGAACGAGTAAAGACTAAATTTCATTCATTTTGGGTTATTAATTCAAGAGGAAAATTAAAGTAAAAAAAAAAAATCACTTTTGTTTGAAACAAAATAAATGCATCTCAAGCATAGAGAAAGAAAGCTTCTAATTACGTGTATAAGCAATATACTAAAATATATTGACGGATTAGATAAATGAAATTTTGGATTGCCTTAGCCAATGTAGTGAAGATCTGGTTGAGAATTACTCACAGCGTATTTACACGCTCGGCATAGGGATTCCATGGTTCGCATGTCCCAGGCACGACTGCATGAGAAGAAAGACATTCAAGCTCAGTTCTAAGATCAGAAATGAATATCAGAATTTTCAAAACTTATGGCGTACATATGTACAAGGGAAACCATACCATACAAGCAGTGGTATTTGATAAGCAGTTGCAAATACTTACTGATCAAAGATCGCTTTAAGAATTGGCCATAACCTCTGAATTGCATCAGCTACAGCTTCAGGGTGATTTACATGCCTAAAGACGGTTCATAATGAGAACAAACTTTTACTCAAATAATATGGATTTAAGCGCATTAAAGAGATGTCATCTCTACCTAAAAATAGTTGCAAGTCGGTCAATATGAACAGTGAACTGACGGGCAACTACTTGCTGCAACATTCCTGAACCTTGATTAATGATTTCCTGCAAGTTCCAATAAAGAAATCGTAAATCAAACTACGTTGGATAAAAACTAAACAGAACCAACTAGATTCAATTTCATTTTCAGCTTCTTTGGCCAGTTTTTCAGTCAATTTTGGCCATTACCCCCAGTTACACAAACTCCAAAAGAGTGATTAAATTCCTCAATCAACCTGCTAATGGAAGCAGCAGATCTTCTAGAAATGGCCTACCTGCAAAGGAGCCACAGCTGGCAGGCACAACATCTCCAGGGCCTTCTTTGCATGGTCTGGTGGAAGTTCCGTAATAACCATACTGCAAAAAAGGTTTTTTAGGGCAATTTGCATAATTTCATTTTTAGACAGCAAATATGGAGCTAATGTCATTCACCCATGCATCTATCACTTTTTTTTTCTCTTTTTTCAATGATGCCCATTTATCTAACTAACTCTGCGAGTGGGTGTTTTGCACACCCTTTGCCAGTCTAAACCCAGACATAGGAGGGTTGCACCAGGTTGCGAGACTATTAAATTTCCACCACAAAGTTTATCATGAATCCTGACAATCTGACATTTCGAGGGCACAGGATTTGTGTAGCTGACACCAAGTAGTTGGGATAAGGCTTAGATGATGATGATGATGACAATGACGACAACAACCCATGTGACCACCACTGTAGCAGATCAGTTTTATGCTTTTTAATGAATATAAGTAAATTTAAATATTGAAGCACTTCCAAATACATGAATGTTAAGTTTCTGGAGAAACAAAAGTACCTCAAGGCTTCAACTAAATGCAAGGAGTCCTCAGGAGAGAGTTTATAGCCACCCCCTTCCCCACTGACCCCCTGATGGTAGATATGGAAGAGACCATCTAGTGATCCACAAAGCTTCTTCCGGCATGCTGGTCGGTAGAAATGAAGAAATATACAAATCCATGTTTAGAAATCAGTCCACACAAAACCAAGATTTGCACATGGTTGTTTATTACTCTACAATGATTATAAGGGCCTGTTTGTTTCGCCGATTTCCCAAGTGATGTAAAGGAAATATGTCATCATTACGATTTTACCACTGCCAAACAAATATGGGCATGGTCGGTCAAATGCAGATGTATTCGAGATATAAGGAATTTGTAATCATTGCACTTTTCATGTAATTACTATGAAAATCTTGAACCAAAACAGCGACATCAGTGTATTTTGATGATGATTTGACATTGATGTAAAAATGTAATCATTACGATTTTACTGCCGACAAACCAAACACGGGAATCGGCAGTCAAATGCAAATGTTGTCAGGAGACCAATAAAGTAATTTGTAATCATTGCATATTTTATTTACATTGCCGTGGTAACTAGGGAAACAAACAGGCCCTAAAAGAATAAATTAAAATTGGATGGAGAAGCAATTTTTCTGGCAGATCTCTTGGATCTATGCAGGAATCTGAACATTTACTTTGTTACTGTCCCTAGAGAATCAAGAGGCTGACACCTTGGCAAAGCAGGGGGCTTTTATGTATGCAATGGAAGTCACCATGAACAGCGTTTAGCTGTTTTGGGGCTTCCTATGGTAGTTGTTTTCCCTTCAGGGTGTTTAGGGTGGTTTCTTTCTATTTTGTTAGAGTTGTTGATGTGGTTGTAGTCTATCTGGCTCCCCTATTGCATTATCTTCCATTTGATGGTTTCTAATAAAAGTTTGATCACCCATCAAAAGCAGGAAAAAAAATCGAGGAAACCACATATGGTAGGGGAACAACAAGCGGGAAAGTTGAGTTACTCATTTTGTTTGCTCCTTTCTTCAATGTTAAGGGTTGAGCCTCAAATTCATCTACAGTTTACATGTTGTTTCCATACCAAAGATTATGTCCTCCTGATCTTGTTGACCTTAATTTCTGCCACTTTACCGATACATTATGGTTCAAAATGTTTGTACTCTACGCTACCCAGGTACGGTTACGGGTAGAGCTAGGCATCGAGTCAAGTCGGACCGAAAGGGCTGACTCGACTCGATCCGGTTTTGAAATAGGCATGACCCGAACTCGATCTGACTCGATACCGAGTCCAGCATGCCTGACTCGATCTGAGTTCGGCCTGGCCTGAACTAATCTGGACCGAGTCCGATCCGGTCAGAAGTACCAAGTTGGGTAGAGTTGGCATCGAGTCGGATTGAGAGCTGAGGGAGGGAAGGAGTGGAGAGGAGAGAGAGGAGGAGGGTGATGGTGGTGGGTGGTTGTCGGGCTTGGAAGAGGGAGGGAGGGAGGGAGTGGAGAGGAGGAGGAGGGTGATGGTGGTGGGTGGTGGTCGGGCTTGGAAGAGGAGGAGGATGAGGGAGGGAGGGAGGGAGAGCGAGAGAGAGAGAGAGAGAGAGAGAGAGAGAGAGAGAGAGAGAGGTTGAGATCGAGTCAGGGTAGGGTTAAAGAGTCGGGTCGAGTCGGGTTTCGGATCGAGTCGAGTCTAAATTGATCAAGTTTCAGGTCGAGTTACTGAGTAACTCGAACTCGACTCGGTTTGAATTCGGATTGGACGAAGCTTACTCAGTCTTACTCAGTTCGGACTGACTCACCCATTCGGTTCGGGTCGTGTCGGATGAGTCGAGTTAGCCGGATCAGGTTGTCCCGTGCCCACCTCCAATTACAGGCATTGAGAATAGGTGCATGTCCAGATGTTAGACTCTTCTTGACCCCCAATCTCAAGGTTCAGGAACAGAATTATATTTATTTAACATTAAAATATTAACATAATTTTCCTAATTTTCTAAAAAATTTGTAATGCTTGATAATACTTTTAGAATTAAACATTCAAGTATGGTTGAGCCATATCTAACATGGGTCCTCAACCCATGCCATGTCATCTCTGACAAGAGTGCCCTTAGGGCCTATTTGGAGCGTGGATTTGGAACCCCCTGGATTTGAAATCCTCCTATTGTGTTTGGCACCCTAGATTAGAAATGAACTTTAATCCAAAAGTAGCTACGCGTGGTATATTTACAGGGGTTTGAATTTAATTACTAAATCAACTTTAATATCTCTAATTAGTGACCGTAGGTAATGTTTGACACAATGGTTGTAATAAGCCCGCTGAAATATATGCTTTGCCCAAAAATGATGAAATTCCAAGTCTCGGATGGGCCACAAGCACAAGATCATGTCTGAGTGGTTAACCAACAATTTTTATCCATTGATTTATATGGACAATGTTTGGACGGCACTGATCATCATATTAAACTAATTATAGTGATGCAATTGATAATCTAATTGTTTTAGGATATCATTAGTGGGCCATGTGCCCAATAGAGTAATAGTCTAGTGACATACATGTTACACATGCAACTCTTGGAAGGATTTTAGATGTAATCCAAGCTTTCACCGTGGATTTCAAACCCCCTCTTTGAGGGGATTTGAAAACCCCAGTTACTTTATGGTGCCAAACAACTGGGGGATTTGAAATCCCCCCAAATCCATGGTGCCAAACAACCCCTTAAGGACTTGAAGGATACAGGTACTGTAAGCAATGCTTATTTGTTAAAGCAATAATTTATTATTTAGTTGATCTTACTCTTGTAACACTAGTTTTCAGTACCATGTGATCAAGTCCAGCAGCAAAAATAACCAAACCTCAATTAAGAAATAGAATCGTCATAAAACAACCAGCCTCTGCCAAGTTGGTAATCACTTTGTGAATAGGGTCATTAAGTGTTCAACAACCACCTCCCCATCTCAGGGTACTTCTATCATAATTACTCTCTCATTTTCAAGAAACACTACTACATACCCCTTAATGGCTTAAAGCTAAATAAGGCACGCAATTAAATATTGGTAGCAAAGATTCTGTACCATCACAAACATGCCTAAACGCCACAGCTGCAGCGGCTGCTGAATCTTCAGATGTGCTCATGCCTCTTGTAAGAGTCTCTATAATTGAAGGTAAGATGGATAGTTCAGCTGGTGCAGCGTTGATCCATCTGGAATATGCTCCAATTATTAAGCAAGCTGAAAAATATTTTTAAAAAAATGAAGACACAAGCCCGTCATAAATGACAAATATTATCAATACGAAGCAACATTGAGCAATAAGAATGATGATATGAAGTCTAGCATTCAAAATAACATGCATTATGTTTAGTACTTAAAATTTTACCTGTTTGGAGTAATTGAGGTTGATGAGGAAGTTTTGAAAGCAATGCCATAACCTGGACATAATACACACATCAGACAACTGCTCCCACAGGAATTACCTTGTATGGAAAAAATAATCTCAAAAGCAAAAGATGGATGTTGCAAAACAATGACACAATTCAAAACACTGACAGAATAATTCAAATTTACATGCCTACTTCAAAGACATCATCATCGAGTTTCACATAATAACAAAATCAAGTTTCAGACTGTTGAACCACTTTTTCTTTTTAAGTGACATTTTCCCGTTTATATATAATACCAAAAAAAAAAAAAGACCCAAACAATTGCAACAAAAGGGATGTATAAACCTAGAGAATATAAGTTTCATTTTTGGAATTACTTTTTTCCTTCATTCTTTTGGAGGTCACAAATAGACTGGGAAATTCTACAGTTCACAGATGTGTTTCCAAAAAAAATAAAAAACTTGTATCCCAATGGCCTTTTCCAATATCTACATTAATTGCAACCTTTACAAAGTGACTCATATTCAGAGGGTAGTGATGGGAAGACTGGATTTCATTTCAATCAAAAGCGCGGAAAGGAGTCTTGCCGGTCACTTTCCACAAGCCAACAACACCACCGCCAAAGATGGAAAGATGTTACCGGCTAGTAGGATGAAAAATAGAGATGATCTTCTTTATTGGTAAGCATAGACAAGCTGTAAAATGATTGACCTGTTCTTGACTAAATTTCTTTGCAAGCTTCTCCCACTGTGAATGAACACATATCTTTCTCTTCATCCTTGTGCAAGGCAGCTTGCCTGTGGTACATCCGCAGTTTTGAGATTTTCACGAGAGTTATCAGAGTCCGAGTGTGTAGTCGATAGAATATGGTTGCTTAACTAGTTCATGAGTCAGAAAAAGGGAAACATTCAGGAATATTGACAGAAAAACATGCTGGCATAAAGACTCTGACTCCTCTAGGAGGAGCAGATATAATTCCAGCAAAAAAGAAAGAAAGAAAGAAAGAAAAGGTCTCCTGCCAAGATTGTGGCTATTATGCATGGAAGTTGTTTCCGTTTACACTGTCAGGCAAAGCTTCCATGTGATAGTCAAGGACTTCAGAAGTGCGCCAGTACTCTAGGTAAACAAATCTGGTGGCAGAGGTTTCTTAGAACATTGCTATTTTGATCCCTAGTGATAATGCAAGTCCTAGGAGGATTGACTTCATGTTGGACAAGATTAGGGATCTTTCTTCAAGGACAAAACAATTTGGTGCTAGGCATTTTCTTTCTTCTTCTTCATCATCATCATCTTCTTCTTCTTCTGGTGATGAATGGCAATCTTTACTTTGTATTCGGATTCCTTCCCTTTATTGCAATGTGGCTTCAGTGTCTTAATAAACTCATCATTATCATTTGAAAGAATTATATATATATATATATATATATATATATATATATATATATATATATATAAAGAACGAAATAAAGGAAATCGTTACCATTCTGTAGACCCACCTGATACAAGTCCCTAAGATTGTATAATTGGATCTGATTAGGAGGATATCGCTCTCAAACTCCAAGTTACAAGGTTTATCACCATTTAGAACCAGACCAGACCAGACCTCAGCCCATTTTTAGGCCAAAATATATATATTTTTTTTAAATCCACTTTGTAAAGCAATGAGAGGGTTGGGAACCAAGTCCCACCCCTGTCATTCTTTAATAGCAAATTGGGTGCGGAAATCAGATTCCACGCCATTGAGACAGCAACTCGTTGTAGGGCACATCAAGAAATTGGACCAGACCAGACCAACCCTCGTCCCATTTTTGGCCAAAAAAATAAAAAATTCTCACTTCACAAAGTACTGAGAGGAGTGGGAACCAGGCCCCAACTACACATTGTTTTTCCATAGAAAATTGGGCCCTGAAATCAGATTTCTGCACCATCAAGAGATCAACTTGCTATCGGGTCCACATGGAATTTGGATTTGCACTCGCAAAAGATGTTAATCATGTTATTCTGGTGAGATTCCACCCCCTCTGACTTTGGTGGATTTGCGCTTGCAAAATGTGCTAGCCAATCAGATTATCCACCAATTTAAGGGTGTTGTTTATCGCATTGACTCCCAAGCGTGAAGGGGCAGAAAGTTTGAAAGGCTTCCCCGAACAAGATCCTAGCCAAAATCCTTGAAATTAGACACCAAAAAGTTTTGAGCAGAGTCATTTTGAAAACCAAGGTGCCTTCATTTCAGCGATAGATACTCGAAAGAGCTCTCATTGCCCATAAGGGCATAGAATCTAGATATAGAGTGAGAGCGCCAGGGGTTATCTGAAAATTAGATGTGGAAAAAAAACTACGATATGTGAATTGGGAATTCCAGAGATATTATCCCCTTTTCTCTTTGTTATTGTTGCAGAAGCCCTTGGCAAAATGCTAGAGAGAGCGGGCGAGATGGGTCTGATTGAAGGTTTTGAGGTGAGGCAAGCAGGTTTATGGATCTCTCACCTTCAATTCGCGGAAGATGCCATCTTATTCCGTGATGTGGATAAAGCCCAAACCTTGGGAAAGTGATGCAGTGTTTCAAAGAGTTGTCTGGTTTGAGAATTAATGTCCAGAAAAGTGAGATGTTGGGGGTTCGTATCAGCGAGAGGGAGGTGGTGATTTGGGCATTGTCCTCAATTGTCAAGTTGGAAGCCTTCCTTCACCGTACCTTTGGGCTCCCATTGTGCATTGGCAAGCCAGCAAGGCACCTACAGGATGTGGTGCTCAAAAGAATGAATGCAAACTATCAAGCTGGAAGAGTCATCACCTTTCCTTAGAAGGTAGAATTACGTTGATCAAATCTGCACTCTCTAGCATGCTGACTTTCTTCATGTTGCTATTTCAGTGGTCAGCCAATGTGATTTAGAGGGTAAAAAAATTCCAAAGGGACTCCTCTCGCAAGGATTGGAAATCAAGTATAAGCTTCACTTAGGTAAGTGGGAAGACCTTTGCAAGCCAAAGGCAGAAGGTTGCTTGGGAATTAGAGATATTAAATTAATAAATTGGGCTCTCCTGGGCAAATGGTTGTGGAGGCTTGGGAGGAGTGGCCACCTATGGCATAAGTGTTGGTGGGCAAATATGGAGTAGGGGAAGGATGTTGGTTGCCAAGTTTATAATCAGGTATAGAACATTAGGTATTCGGAAAACACTGCTAGAAGTAATGAGCTTATTTGAAAGGAAAATTGCATTCAGACCGGGAAGAAGGTTCAAGAATCAGGTTCTGGAGGGACATCTAGTGTAGAGACAGGCCTCAATCTCTTGCGTTTTATTGACTTTTCAAGTTAGCTGAGGAGGGTGGTTCAATATCCAGGTTTGTCTCAAAAGAGGTAGGCAATATTGTCTAGTGCCCCTGATTTGGAAGAGACCTTCATGACGAGGTGACCAGCTTTTTAAGTCTCATCCCCATTAAAATCACCACAATACCTCCCTCAAGTCTATGAATAAGAACCCTTGCCTCTAAGCAAAGGGCCCCCAAACCTTATGTATCCTCCTTTCTCCCTTCCCTCTCCCTTTGCTTGTAGAGAAAACCTAGGAAACCCATTTCCTTTTAGATTCTACTTTGTGAAGGAAGAGGAGGAGCAACTAATCATCAAACCTGAAGGTTAAGGTGCACCCCTCTAATCTTCTTTTAGTGCAATCGGCAAAGGAGTGTGCCTTTTTTTAAGGTTAACGGAGAATTTTATTAAAGGCCCGCAGCTGAAGCAAAGCAGGAAAAAAAAATACAAGGGGAGCCCAAAAGAATACACCAAAAGGCACCCAACCTAGCACTTAGCACAAAATACAGCCCATTCCGAAACAGACAACAGAATGGAATCCACAATCGTCTCAAGAGACTTAGAGGTATCCCGGAAGGATCTCCGATTCCTTTCGCCACATAAGATCCACCACACTACCGGCAACATCATGAGCCATCTTTCCCTCCCAACCTTCTTGTTATATAGCCTCCATGACATGCCCATAGAAGCTCCCTAACATAAGACGGTGTAACCCACTGCAACTCTAAGAAGGAGAGAACGCAATCTCAAACCTTGCTTGTGAAAGGGCAAAAGATGAAGAGATGATTGATGGATTTGGCGTCACAGCAACACAACCCACACATATATGGTATGACAATGGCTCTTTTTTGGAGGTTGTAGTTAACACTATCTACCTACCCACCAACCACATAAAAGCTACCACCTTAAACGGCACCCCATAAGACCAAAAATGGAAAGCATAAACTTCTTGTGGCGGAATATCAGGAGGTCGAAGAAGGTTATAAAATGATGAGGACATCATGCACATGCACACCCGCACACAACCACCCCTACGCATGTACGTATGCAGAAGGAGGACCCCACCATCGATCTGGCTCGATGATAACATCCAAGGAGGGCCTCCTAGCTAGAAGACAAGTTTTGGTTCAAAAAAAGTGGGTCCGATAGTCAAGAAAAGCCCATCATGGGATCTCATGATCGTGGCCCACTCGTCAAATTGATTTCATATTTTAGGTTTTGCTTATTGTTATTATTTAGAACATCATGAACACTTTAGATTTCTTTATTTGATTTTTATTTTAGTTTACTTCATCGCCAAGTAATAGGTTGCGCACATAGTGCGAGTTTTTTTGGTATAAGGTTTTTCCTATAAATAGGCTCCCCTTGTAGTTCTTTTCATCCATTCAAGTTTAATAAAAATTTCTGATTTATTTTTCTGCTCTCTTCGTGAGTTGTGAAAGAATTCAAAAGTGGGTGCGAAGCCCTCCCTTTTCGAAAGGCTAACTACGTGGTGTGAAGCCACATCTATCTCCACCCGTCCCTACCCTATCCCATCCATATATCTCATCTTCTATCATCATTATTGCTTTGAATTTCCCAGCTTTTGCAGCTATTCATCCCCTTACAGCAAGTTTCCAGAATCTGGACCTTTAAGAGGGCTGAAACTTCAACGGAGCACTACACCTCAACCTTACGTCGGATCGTCGTCAAACTTGGAGGGATTGGAGGTCTCCCCTGGCCGACTAAGGCCTAGGTGTCACTTTGGGGAGACGGGCTTCCATCACACGTGCGGCTAGCCCACCCAAGCACGTGCGTCAGCCCCGGGCCACCATCTGCACGCAAGAGCTTTCTTCGGGTTAGGTCATCCTCTAGTTTTCATCTTTTCATTCTTATTTCCTAAACCCTAGCCTTAGTTTGCATTTGCCCTAATTTATTTGCCCCTTTTTTCACCCTAGAGTTCCTTGAATTGAAATTGGGGAATCCCTCTAATTGAAATGTGTGGTTGATTTCTATTTCCCTTTGACATCATTTGGTTTATAATTTTTTATTGGTCCAATCCTAGCCTGTGTCAGTCTGGACCCGCATAGATTCCCCTTTTAATTGAATGATTTGGACTGTCATGTGGGATGTGGAATTTGTGTAACTGTTTCTGAATTAGTATTATCTAAGCCTGAATTCTTGCATCTCATACTTAAATTTCATGTCTTGCATCATAAAAGGATCTGACCGAGAAGACCCTCGAAGGATGCAGTTTCCAAACCCAAGAGTTAGCCTCTTTTGAGGGGACTACAAACTGTAATCGAGCCAAAAGACCAAGAAACTCCTCCAACTCCACATCCGCCAAACTCTTCCTACATCTGGGGGTCCAGCAAACTTGAGACCCCTCCCAAGACTAACCATCCGCCACCCCTAACCCCAAGATCGGCGACACCCACTAGATTAGGGAAATCAAAACAGAGACGATAGTCCCCGCACCAAGGATCTACCTAAAATTTGATGTTAGACCCGTCACCCAAACCGTAGGAAATTCCTTTAAAGAACTCGTCTCTAATAGACAGCACCACCTTCCAAACGTGAGAAGCTCTATAGATTGAGGACCTCTTGGTTTCCCATCCTCCTTCCTGAAGACCACACTTTGAAGCTATGATCCCCCGCCAAAAGCCATCTGCTTAGTCCCAAACCGCCACAACCATTTACCCAGGAGAGCAATATTCATTGTGTGGAGGTCCCGTAACCCAGCGCCGCCCTAAGAAATTGGTTTACACACCTCTTCCCAACAAAGGAGGTGGAATTTGGATCTGCCTGCATTCCCTTGCCCTCCTCAACTTATCCAATCTAGCGCAAACTGACTGAGGGCATTTGAAAAGCAACATGAAATAGAGCGACATGTTAGAGAGGGTTGTTTTTATCGAAGTTAAGCGTCCTCCAAGAGACGGGACTCTACTTTTCCACTTCGACAGCTTGCCATCAATCCTTTCTATCACCTTGTCCCATAAGTGCTTAGTTGGCTTCCCTATGCAAAACAGGAGGCCTGGGTAAGTAGAAGGAAAGGAGCCAACCTTACACCCAAAAGATTCCGCTAGGGCAGCTTGTGACTTCTTGGAGACATGGATGCCCAACATTTCACTCTTGGCAGCATTAATCTTCAAGCCAGAGACCGCCTCAAAACATATGATCACTTTTTGCAGGTCTACAATCATCATCAGATCCGCTTCACAGAAGACGGTCGTATCATCGGCAAACTGAAGATGCGAAACCTGATCCGCCGAGGTGTCCACCTGGAAACCAGAGATCAAGTCCTCCTCTTAGCTCTTGGCCAGCATGCGGCTAAAGGCTTCTGCAACAACAAGAAACAAGTACAAGGACAGCAGGCTGACGAATGCCCCTCGATGGCTTAAAAGAGCCTTTGGGGAGCCATTCACAAGCACCGAAAAAGAGGGAGATCGAATGCAAATCTGGATCCACCTAGGACCAACTCTGCTTAACATATAGTCGAGAAAGTCCCAATCTACATGGTCATAAGCCTTCTCCACATCGAACTCGCAAACCACACCCAGCAATCGAGCCTTATATCGCGAATCAGCACATTCGTGAGCAATAAGAGCAGTGTCCATGATCTGCCTCCCTCCTGCAAAAGCTCCTTGAATGGGAGAAATGATGGTGGGAAGGGAAGAACCTTCCTAAATCTCATAGCTAACACCTTCACCACAATTTTGTATGGGCTACCCAAAAGAGTGTGCCTTAACCTTCAGGTTTCGAGAACCAGCTACTAAATCATTGCTACTAGGAAGATTAGAGAATCCTTTCCCTCCCTAGAAAGCAAGGACCGCCTCAAGGCAATTTCTACATATTGCATTTTCTACATTCCCACTTCTTACACCTCACTTGTCTTTGCTATTTGTCTATTTTGTTTGAGTTGCAGATTTGTTGTTGCAGCTCTAATCTGAAGAATTTGATTCCTGTTCAAGCGGAGACCGTGTGAAGACGCAGGGGAAAGAGGTGCTTAACACCTTCCTTTTTTTGTCACAAAGGCCCCTTACCCAGAATCTTTGGAGCCAAGAGCGATTGTTTTGGGCTCATTCAAACATAAAGATAACCAATCTAAGCACTTGGATACCCAGGTCTAGGGAATTCTAACCTCCCATAGATTCCTAGATTTTGGCTGGTGACTCCTTTGCTCATGCGGAAACTTTGCCAATGATGTGGAAACTTTGCCAATGGATTTGCCAGTCTATTTCACACATTCAAAAAAAAAAGAAAAAAGAAAAAAGAAGAAGAAGAAAGAAAGAAAGAAAGAAAGAAAGAATATAAGCTTTACCATTATTTTCTACTGATATTCAAGAATAAGCCTCCATGTACTATCTTTCCCAAGCACACACCTGTACTCCAGACCCACACAGCAACCGGCACATGCATGCAATATCCAATGCATGCATCAGGTGGGCCCCCCAATGGACAAGCTGGCCAAAAGATTAGATGGTCCACTCATTAGGTGGGCCACATGTATACGTTGAATATGAACCATTGGAAAAGTTTCTAAACTATATACTGTTTTTGTACATTGTAGCCCACAATTAAGTAAATCACCCTGATTTCTAGGCCAGATCACGTAAACTGTCAGGCTCAACTGATCATGGCTTGGATGTCCAATGCAGCCTAGCTTAGCAGATGCATCAACATCTAGAGGTGTGTTTTGATCTCATAAAAATATAACATGCACTTGACTAAAATTTTGAATAAAGAGTAATGGAAGTACAGGAGAAACCACTGCAAAAACTTAAATTGTGCAAAATCCCATGCACAAATAGGATCACACCAAAGTAGGATCCAGCATACCTGGGGCATTATTTCAGCTTCAGTGAAAGAAACAGATTTGGATATCGCCCATATACAATATAGAGCAGCTTCTGCTGGACGCCATTCACAGGACTCATCACTTCTACAGCTACCTACAGCCTGCAAGTTCAATGTAAAATGACGATGCTCAAACCAGACCCAAAAGATCAACACAAATTATCCTAACCATCATGTATCGCAATGTCATCCAAGTAAAATTCATGAACAACCAAGCCATTTTTTTCTAGCAATTACACTGTTTTAAGAAAAATATCGAAAAGGAAAAGGAAGAGCAAGCAGAAGCAGTTGTTATTTGATCAAAATGGGAGATGATACTATGAATCATCTGGTTGTAATATGAAAATCTATGACCACCAGAGGCTGTCATTTCTTCCTAATTCACGTCATTTCAGAGTCATCACACATTATAAAATAAAACAGAACAGAATTAAGAAGAAAAATGCTAGTAACAGAATCAGCACTGAGAGCATTGCAGGTAGATAAACATCTGAAAATAGAGATCTGAACTCTGTTCAATAAGACAGCAGAACTGGCAATCTAGATATGACCAAAGCAATATAATAGGAGAATTATTATTTTTTTGAAAGATGACGATTTCATTAAAAGAAAAAACAGAAAACAGAAACAAGGAAGATCCGCTGAGATAGCAGATCGAAACTAAAATCCTAGAAAAAGATAATCACTGTCTTTAAAAGAAGCAACATGGGCGGCCCATTCAATTAAGGCTCTTTTAGCCTTAGACAGCACAAAGTCAGCAGAATTAGCCATGTCCCGAAAACAACGATTGTTTCGCTCTTCCCACACGAACCACCAGACCGCGAGGAGTGCCATCCTCCAAAGCTTAGTTTTGGACTTGCCTATTTGCACACCATGCCACGATACAAGCAGGGTGTCGGTCTTCTCCGGCAGACACCAACTTACGTGGAAAGAGCGAAGAAAACCTGCCCAAACAGGTTTGAATGAAAGGACAGTTGACAAGAAGGTGATTGACGGTTTCTGCTTCCCACATGCAACAAAGGCAAATATTCAGAATGATCATTCCTCTGCGCCTGAGGTTGTCAATAGTGAGAATCTTCTTTCTTCCTACAAGCCAGCCGAAAGCCACTATCCTAGGAGGAGCAGCATATTTCCACAAAAAAAGGAGCCTGACTGGGCTGAGAAGTGGGGCTGATGGCCGTCAGGAAGCTGTATAGAGATCTGACAGAGAAGGATCCTTTCTTGTCAGGGTTCCATCTCAAACTGTCAGCAGCAGAAGAAGAAGGCAGGATGACTGAAAGGCATTCCTATAATTTAGCGTATTCGGCAATTTCCCAGTCGTGGAGATTTCTTCTACAACCGATACTCCAAACAGGCTTTCCGCTTATAATCTTGTAGCAGTCAGAAACAGAGGCTGATTTTTGTGAGGCGAGAGAGATTGGAAAGCAAACTCTAAGGGAATTGTCCCCAATAGGAGAATTGGCTATCAAATTTTAGGATATTAATATTCCAATAATTATTACCTTTTGCAATAGCATTTTGCCTCTGAAAGGAATCATGAACATTGGGCTATCTGAGGGCCCTGATTAAATGAAGGACTCCTCGTGTGAGGGGGAAGAAATTACCATTGGACCAACTGTCAGATGGCACATGTGTCAGAGTTTGGAGCCATTGATCAGGTAGGATACACTGTGAACATGCCATGGACTAAAAGTAATGTTGGTCGGCTGATCAGGCATGGCAAACTTGTGTGAGGAAGCTCAGCAGTTGGGAAAAAAAAAAAAAAAGCCCAACAGCCCATATTCTATGTACATGTGTGGCTCACTTGATGAGTGTACTAGTAGTAGTAGTACTATGATTTTTGCATGGATCTCTGATATGTGTGCCATCTGACGTGGGAACCAAGCCCCGAATGGGAGCTGTCATGCAAGAACACACATTCTATCCAAACCCTTATCTAAAATCAAATGATAAAGGGAGGAAACAAACGTAAGAGAAATGGAAAACAAACATCGTGGACCTACGGATATTATTAAGAATAGATGGAAACAGAAACAGTAAATCTTTAAGGTCTTTTGGTATATATCTCACTAATAAACCTTTACAAAGTTTTCACAAGATCACTCTCTAGAACAAACCCCTTTCATTGCAGTCCTCTTATGTATACAAAGAAGTTCCCCTAAAATATATTCCTTGCACATTTTCTCTGACCAAATAAAATTGAAAATAGGCACACACACAAAAACAAAAAGACCGAATAGACAGAGTTTCATTGACTAGACAATCTTTTGTATTTTATCCAATTTTGAAAATCCCAACATCAGGAATGCCCAAAACAATTTACTTGACATTGTTCTGAGTTCAGGTACCAAGCTCTGAGTGTTTTTTCTTTCTTTTTTTATTTATAAATGGTACTGCAATTTTCTTTAAGCTCTGGGTATCAGCATATAAATTGCAATTACTAACTCGAATACCTAAGGTTATATATAGCATGAATCTGAGAATCACAATTTTAGCTGCTAAATGAAACACAGAAACTAGCAATGCTTATGCAAATGTCATAAACATAGGTTACACGAAAATTGAGGAAAAACAGTACAGATTTCAAGTCTAAAAAAGATTACTTTCAGCATCTGAGAAACAGATCTCTCACCTGTACAAGCTTCATAAATAGAATCCTCAGTATTGGATCGCCACCTAAAACTGATGCTGCATCCATTAAGACATCCTCAACAGCTGGCAAAACGATAGGTTTCATTAATGCTAATCAGGTGTCAGACCTAATCATTACCAAGAAAATAATATGTAAAGAGGCAGAAGTGACATCTGTATCCAAAATAGGAACCATATTACATCATATAAAATGATAGAGTAAACAATAAAGAAAAGAACATTAATTAATATTCTAGAGAGAAAGACAGAGAAACAAAACATTTAGCAGGATGCACAATGAAAAAACTAATCCAAGCCAGCGAACTTTGGTGTTGTCTTTCCATCAACAAGGGTACCGTTACTTTTTCCCATGCTGGACCAACTAGCAACAGTGATGCTATTGAGGTAGAAGCCAACTGAATGGTAACGTATGGTTCTAGGCTGATTTCAATCATTAACCAGCCCTTTTCTGCTACTTTGTACTATTTTTCAGCATTTAGTTTCAGTTCTCCTTTGAATGGATGCACCTGTCTCAGTCAACACAATTTTCAGTTGAACTTTCACTGATATATCTTCAGGTTGCAATATTCGCTTTTCTCAGCATGTAATCTGCAAGTATCATGATTTATCCAGGAATAACAATTTTTTGGAGAAACCCCATTTCTGTTTCTGACATATACTGCAACCTCATTCTTCTCATCATATCCATATTTTGTGGTAAAGGAAAAAAGAACCAAAGCCAAATTCTAATTGTGATTGTCCTCGAACAATCAGCTTTGGTTTTATGGCAAATTTAGCTATAATAGGCAAGAGAGCAGAGAAAGAATTGTGTCCAGTGCCCCTATTGATTTAATATTACAGAAATAGCAAGGCTTTGAGCTGCTGAAATAGTTCTACCATTAAGTCAACACACATTACCATATCTGGTCTGCTTAAAATCCTTGAGGTCCTCTTTTGAAAGGTCCTGATAATCAGTTGGATATTGGACTCGGAAGCTCACCTGTGCAGGAAAATCTTCAACACTCAGAGGCAGCCATAGAGAATCTTGGGAAGAAAATCCAAGCAACGAAATATGTTATTTAGTAGCGGGAGTCCTCAGCGCCCTACTTGTTCAGCACGAGACATGTCTGAGAATAAACTATAGACAAAAACAGCTGCAGTGTTTGGCATCGCGGGGAATTATCAGGTTCTCATGCATCAGGACATAAATGGTGTCCCGGTGCCCCCATTCTGTACAAGTGGAGCAACAGTTCAGCGATCCAGATCACCGATCTGATTGCCCCAAATATCATCTGTTCAAAGACCACTGATTGAAGGGCTTACAATTTTCTGATCTGAGAGAAGGCACCAGATCAAAGGTCTGGATAACCAAACAATGGGCACTACGCGCATCAGGACTCTATGCACGTCATGATGCAACAGGAACAGACTTTTTCTCTGACATCGCAACAATATAAATGATATAGACAAAAGGACTCACCAAAGATACAAGTAATTCAAATGCCGGACGGAAAATTTGTAGCCTCCGGCTCCTCTCTGCTTCGATAGCTGCTTCAGTCCCATATGATGAATAGAATTCCCTGTAATTTAGAATCTCTAACATTAGTATAATCCCTTTGGGTAAAACCCAACAAACTCGCTGCTCTTGCAGCAGGATTCACCTTCCAGTTAAGTTAGCCTGAAGGCTGTGCCAGAAGTTAAATGTCATTGAAGCAATGTCATATTCTGGGTGTGAAGCAACTTCAAGTAATGCTTGCACTATTAGCATCGACTCGTCAGAACCTGAAACAATTTAACAATGCTAAACTGATCAAAACAGAAATAAATAAGACAGGGCTCTTAAGTTACAGGCAAACAAAGATAATGGTGGTGTCAAGCCTGCATGAAGTTCTTTTGAATTACTTGGGTGGCTAAAAAGAAGCAAAAAGGTTCTGAAAAAAACTTCTGGATATCCATATAGAAATATACCAGTCGCAATCAATTCCACATACGAATCCCCCATATCAGCAAATAATCGAGCCATGGCCTTCACATCTTCCTCATCCTGAGAATAGAAGATCAATTTTGTTCACTCACTTAAAATCATGGATTGAAAAATATACAAGGTAAAATTGAAGATGAGCTGGTGGAGACAATGTAGTGTGTGTGAGTGATCCAGGGTTCAGCTTGTCACCTTATATATATATATATATATATATATATATATATATATAGACACACACACACACACACACCAAGGTATCCCATATCGGTATCGATTGGCGTAACGGTGCCTTCCAAAACCGATACGGATACGGGGGGGCATAACGGCCCGTTACGACGCAAATTTTTTTTTTTGCCAAAAAAATATGAAAAAATATGGATTAAATCCAGAATATTTTAAGCATTCCAAATATGCATTCATTTATAAATTGGAACATGTTTATGGTGGTGTAACGGTCCACTCTTTGGTGAGAAGTTGTATCGGACTATCTAATTAATTTTTGAACCAGGTAACCCGAATTTGACTACAAAATTCATATATTTAATTTTCTAAATATCTAAATACTTAACAATTTAATATCTTTCTCCCAATAGTTCTTTAAAAAAATGAAATTAAATTCATGTAGATGGCGTTGCAAATTTCGGGCTAACTTGGAGGACCAATCTATGCCTCAAATTAGCCTCAAATTCATATGCATTGGTGGACATTTATTGGATAGTGAATCATGAAAAAAAAAAATCAGAAGGCCCTATTTTAAAAAATAAAAGTCCACAAAAAAACAATTAAAACTATTCAAATAATTTGATTTTGGCATTGTGAGTTAGCAATTGCAGTTCATAATTTAATTGGTAAATTTTAAGTTAATATATGTCTCGTGTACAATTTTTTAAGGGCTCGAATTAGGCGGGACTCGGATTGTGAAGTGTAGCACACGTGTCAAAGTTTTTTGGGCCCCACCCGTGATGAATGTGTTATATCTAAACCGTCAATTCATTTGACGAGATCGTCTTAAGGCTTGACATGAAAAATAATACCGATCTAATTATCAAGTGGACCACACTGCAAAAAGCAGTAGGGGATTGAACGTCTACCATTGAAACCTTTTTTGGGATCACAGAACTTTTGGATCAATATGAAATTTGTTTTTCCTCTTCATTCAGGTCTTTTTGACCTTATGAACAGATTGGATGGAAAATAAATGTTATGGTGGGCCTACGAATTGTTTAACGGTGAAAATCATCATCTCCGCTACTATTTTTGGTGTGGTCCAGACGATCTTTGGATACGTTTCATTTTTTGGGTAATGCTCTAAAATGATATTTAAAAATAGATGAACGGTGTAGATATAATAAATACATCATTGTGGAGCCCATATAATTTTGATCTCCTTTGAACCGTTCGTACAACTCGGAGCTCAAGGAGTGTCAGCGCTCGTCTTAGCGTGACACGTTCCTACAGCAGCTAAGCTGGTGTGTGGTACACCTGCAAAAAAAAAAAAAAGGAGAATGGGAAACCGAAAAGAAAAAAGAGGGAAAGAAGAGAGAAAAGAAAAAAGAGGGAAAGAGGGAAAGAACAGAGAGAGAGAGAGAGAGAGAGGAGAAGAAGAAGAAGAAAACGAAGGCTGTAGCCGCAGCTGTCCGAGAAGAGGAAGAAGAAGAAGAAGAAGAAGAAAGAGAAGAAGAAGAAGAAAAGAAAGGAAAAAAGTAAGTTTTTTCTTCTTTTTTTTTCTTTTTTTTTTCAAGGCCCGTAACAGCCGTTACGGGTCCGTTACGGACCGTAACGGCCATTACGGTTACAATATCGGCCCATCGCCCATTACGCCCCTGTATCGCGTAACGGGCCCTACTGTTACCGTTACAGCCAATACGTAACCAATTTGGGATACCCTGATACACACACACACACACACACACACACACACACACACACACACACATATGGCTCCAATATTTCTTTAAAACATAAGGAGAATAGCTTAATACAAGGTAAATGAAAGCCGTTAGGATGTAGCAAAAGTTGCTCCAGATAGGCAACCCGGGAGAGGCTATCCAGAACATCCTACCCTGCATGCCTTTTCGTAATCATAATCATGTACAATCTATCCAGGAAAGGCTGTTCTGGATAATAAACTATCCTGTATGTTGTTTATTAGACACCCTAAATAGAGAAGGATCATCTGGCATATGAGGTACATGTGTATATTGACACATTGGCACATGTGGGCCGCTTGTGGATTGATGGTGGCACATGTGGCGAATCACATGGCCACTTGAATATGGATGTTGGCACATGGAGCACATGTAGGTTAGGGTGGTTGAATATGGATGATGGCACATCTGGCACATGTGCACATTGACACATCGATGGATGCTTGAGGGTTAAATGTGGTACATGCGGTACATGAGGGGCAGTTGAAGGTTGATGGTGGCACAGGAGGCTGTTGAAGGTTGATGGTAGCAAATGCGGAACACTGATACATGTGGTGCATGGGTACGAAACAACACACACCAAAGTGTGACATAATGAATTGATAAGATATGTTATCCCACATTTTTCAAGAACAGGCTACACTCGTTTATCTTGGCAATCATGCAAATAAGGGTGTTAACAAACCAAGGATAGAGCTATTTGTGCCATATAAAAAGAGCTTTTGCTGAATCCAAACAGACCCTAAATAAAGACCAAGGCATTATTATTTATAGACCTAAAAAGAAACACATAACCCAACCACTTAAATCATATTCCTATTGTAACTTAACTGCAACAAGATTCCAAGAATACAATGGCAACCCAATAGGAGCCAATAGGAGTAGCATGATCCAGTAAACAGTAGCACATCTTCAAATAATAATATAGAAAATACCATAATTGGAAAAAGGGACAAAAAAATATGTTGCACGGAGCAAAATGCTTTTTCCAGATGCAGTATAAAAATAACAAGTGTGGACTGTGGAGAAAAGAAACTACACAAAAAAGATCTATCTGGCTAAATACCTTCAAAGAATCTTTAAGCTGCTCTCTCAGACCCATCACCCGAGGCACAAGTACTTGAACTAAAGGCATCTGCATAGAAAGACCGCCGGACCGCTCTGATACTGTGTAGTGTATCAATTCAGAGACAACTACAAAAAAAGAAGTGAAACATTATATTTATAAATAAATAAATAAATAAATCAGAAAAGAAAAGAAAAGAAGAAGAAGAAGAAGAAGAGTATCGCAGATTTTCTAAATCATAACAAAATTACAAAATACTACCTCATTAATTTAGAATTTACATCCAAGAAGAAAAAATTAACCACCTTTTGTTAAGATACCTCATTAATAAGGTATTTTAATTCTGGTAACTTGAGTTTTCGGAATGACAAAAATGCCCTCCTATGTGCAATGACAAAAGAATTTGTAGGAACACTGAACATTCTTTAGATGTCATTTTATCACCTAGTTAGAACATCATTCCAGTGTGTCCTTTGACTTGTAGACCATCTAAAGTGGGTCCCACTACTTGAATGGATTAATTGGAGCCAAACATCACTACTTTGAAGGATTTTTGTGTTCGCCTGTTTATCATCCAGCACACCCTCCAGATTATCAAACCCTATCATCTGTGCAAGCTCCCAAAAGTGAAAAACTTCCACACTCTGGCAGAGTTTGATGGATGATATACATGCATTTAGAAATTGCAAACATAACATATAAGTAATTCAAATAAATGTCCAAATAATAGGCCCCATGTTTTGATGCATCATGAACCAAAAACTGTGCTTGTTTGATTATTTGACTATAAATTGGTGGATGTTTACTGGACAGTTAAAAATAATTTAAAAAATCCAATGGTCCTCTTTCAACAAACAAATGCCCACAAGCCGGATGTTAGGACTGTTCAAACAATCTGACTGGTAAGCCCCACCAAAATGCCACAGAGGTCTCCCACTTGTTAGATGAGCTGGTAGAGAAAGTGCAGAGTGTGTGAGTGATGAAGGGTTCTTGGTAGTGTTACCTTTTGAAAAAAAAAAAAATGCTACAGAGGTTAGGATTGGTAATCCCCACCAGGATGCTATAGCTCCAAAGTACTACAATTACATAATCCTAACCATTCCGTCGACTTCCCACACTTGGATGGTTTGGGATGAAATGGAGCAATTTCTATGGAATAACTGTGTGACTCAAATGCAATCAAATTTCAATCTAAATTAACATCACAACCATTTCATATCTATATAATAAATGTTGAGCATAGGGCCCACCAGTAGAGCTGTACACGAGTCGAACTGAGTCTAGCTTCGCACAGCTCAACTTGGCTCAGCAACTAGCTGACCCCAGCTCGAACTCGGCTCGGCTCGGCTCGGTCCTCGAGCCTGACTGGCCAGTTCAGCTCGGTTCGGTCAGCAGCTCGGGCCAGTTCGAGCCAAGTTCGAGCCTGTGAAGCATTTTCTCAAACACATGGAGTGCACCTTCAATTTCTCACGGTATGCAAAACAGCAGCAGCAGTTTACAGTTATTTCATCAAACACTCAGTTGGGAAAAATAAGGTGGCTTTGGAAATTGATTTACTCCTAGCTTTTCCTCAAAATCTGTGGATATTAATTTCGCCTGGAAAAAAAAAAAAAAAAAGGTGTTAAATCAATTTCCAAGCCAGAGAAGAATCATGAAATGACCGTTCCAGGTGATCGTATGTGGAATCGATCACAAATCTGGATTCTAAAACAAAATAGAAGGTAGATCAGAATCCATGGTTTTCCATTTCCTGAGACTGCCAGATTACTTCTCCATATCCACTTGGAACTACATAGATATTTGAAGTATGGCTAGCTTGATT
This sequence comes from Magnolia sinica, assembly GCF_029962835.1. Taxonomy (NCBI): domain Eukaryota; kingdom Viridiplantae; phylum Streptophyta; class Magnoliopsida; order Magnoliales; family Magnoliaceae; genus Magnolia; species Magnolia sinica. Next base: position 2,587,642 of record NC_080584.1, on the reverse strand, counting down.
CAAGAGCTTCAGAACCAGCTTCTCTGTGACTGTGTAAAAGGAAATTTTATATATATATATATATATATATATATATATATATATAAGCAAAGAATCAGCATCCTTCCACAATAGAGCCGAAACGGCCTCACCCCAGAATTACATAAGATCTAGTCGATTGTACTGCTCCCAATAACTCAACTGAATGGAAGAAGGTTATGGAAACACTGAAGTGAGGAATTGTCATGTCCATTTTCTTCTTTTGATTGGTAGTAGGAAATTTAGTAAGTGAAGAAATACAATAGGTGAAGCAAAAAAGGAAATAGGAAGTATAGTGGAGTCATAAGTGGAAATCGCTAGGGCTAGCAACCAAAAAAAGGGCATCAGCCCAATGGATATTTTGTCCCAGTGGCAATAGACACCCTTGACAAAAATAGCAGGAACATAGAAAAATCATTATCATCATCATCATCTAAGACTATCCAAATTAGTTGGGGTCGGCTACATGAATCGTGTTCCATCATTCCAATCTATCAAGGGCCATGCCTTCAGTTTGACCATAGGTCATCTAATCTTTTCTTACTACCTCTATCACATCCTTTAAGGCCTTCTGTTTGTCCTTTTAGAGCCTTCAATTTGTACCAACTCACTCCTAACAGGCACAATTCTCTGTCTCCGTTGCACATGACCAAACCATCCAAGTCTACTTTTCCTCATCTTATTACCTATTGGTACTATTCCTAAGTTCCCTTGAATGAGTTCATTTCTAATTCTATCCTTCTTTCAGCGTAGAGCAATGCCAGTGGTATGAAAAAAGTGAATCCAACAGTGCTGGATCAAGAGTAGAAACAAAGAACAAGGTAATGGTGTTGGGGTTGTGCCCTGGAAAACCAATATTTAGGTTGCTCCTTGGACCTTGTCATTTGTTGACTTAGTTATGCATGATCGTTATTCATTCGCATGGCATAGTTATTGTGTGTGGACATGTTTATTGTCAACTTACGTTTGTCAAGTTTTTCCTCTGAGTCTTTAGGCATCCTTAAGATTGGACACATCAGTTGTTACCCAAGGGAGAGATGTGGTTCATGGATCTCAACGTCTTGCCCATGAGGCCCATGACCATAAAGGTACCAGGACTTGTCTGTGAATGACGACAGATGGTCATCTTGTGAAAGGGGACTGACTTGGTGTCAGGATGGACAACCTCCACCATGGTGTCGGCAGGCCTTCGCCCTACCCCACTTAAGTGTGTTTGTTTGCCATGGATGATCCCCTCGATCGGGCGCTTTGATCACTTATATTGGCAAGATCACTTGCAAGTTTCTAGATTAGAAGGCCCATCATATCCAAACTGTAACGACGCTTGTGATTTGCACTAGCTTCGTCAGATCCTTAGACCTGAGGATGTGTGAGCCGAGATGGATTGATTGCTGGCACTTTAGCTCACTTTACAAGCTATTGCATGGCCACTAAAAATGGGTGATGTTGGGTGTCTTCATCAATTTAATCGAGGACCACATGATCCAACATGGGATTCACATGGTTTGCCATATACACTAATTAGTGGGTTGATCTTATGGTTTGAATCATCCATCGGGTGTTTAAAAGGCTGGCAAGCACTTCTATAGTTTCAGATTGGTTAATCAAAGTATTTCAATCATACCATTAAAATATGAGTTTTAACCTTTGATTGGTTTTAAATCAACCATGATGGAGATTCAATGGTTAAAATCTAATGGTCCATGCCTTAAAGTGGCATAGGATTCACCTGAGGTTGGATGCCACAGAAATTGGAAGAACATGGATGGTCGACGGCACATGGATTAGGAAAGTAAACAAGCATACACAAAAGTCTATGGGATGGCGAAGTACCATAATATGGTGCTCCCTTGAAAACCTAACCTCTTAAAAATAAGATCCTATTGCAAGAGGGATGGGAGAGCACAGAGAAGCCCTGGACATCCACCCATGTTGGACACCCAAGCTAGAGAGTAGAGAGAAGAGAGACGGAGAGAAAGAAGAGTGGGCGTCCCCACCACATGTCCTCCACACGTGTGGGATTCACCCGAGGTTGGATGCCACAAAATTTGGAAGAATATGGACAATTTGGGTGCATGGATGAGGAAAGTGAAAAGGTTTACACAAAAGACTATAGGGTGTCGGAGTACCATGATATGGTGCTCCCTTGAAAACCTAACCTCCTACAAATAAGATCCTATTGCAAGAGGGATGGGAGAGCAAAGAGAAGCCCTGGGACGTCCACCCCCCCTTGGACGCCCAAGCTAGAGAGAGAGTTACATAGTAGAGAAAAGAGAGGAGTAAAAGAAGAGCGGGCATCCCCAACTCATTTTGATGCAGGATGGATGACCTAGCCTAGAATGATGCAATGAGATGATAAACGGATTAACTAGAATAATTTAAAGCACAAAATTAAGCTAACCTAACACAAGTTTTTTTTTATTCAGCAATGTAACATGTTCGAATTCAAGCCATACGACGGTCCCGCAATGTAGATCCAATAAAATACGAAATAATCAGGATCTATGGAAGGTAGGTGACAAAGGACAACTAACCACTTGCTCTAAAAGCTTGAACTGATAAAGCGTGGTGAATCAATCCCTTTATCCCATAGCCTAGGTCAGGCCCTCGGTCGAACCCCCCTCATGGGCCCTACTTCACATGGGTCTCACCTCACACAGGCCGCCCACCCTGATGGGTCTCGCCTCACACGAGCCACCCGCCTCACACAAAAGCCACCCACCCTAAGTGTGCCCTCATTTCACAAAGGTCACCCCACTCGAGCCCGGTGTGAAAATGCTCTTGCATTAATCACCCCCCATTGAGGAGTCTCGAACACAAGACATCCCACTCCGATACCACTTTTGACGCAGGACAGCCCTAATTATGATGCATGCTCATGGACATAATTAAACAGCGGAAATAAAAGGAATAAATGATCTAAAATTCTAACAGTAATCATCATAACTGAGAAAATCATAAAGGAAACATGCAATGGAGCGGGCCATCAACACAACCATGGATTATGGAATTCAATTACTACTTAGGTTGGATCTGGCGAGGGATGAGACCTCCCGATCTTGCATGGTCACACCCAATCGATCAACGAAGATCACTAGTCCGAAGAACCAAGAAGTTTCTCGGATTAGGGATTTGAGAATTTGGAGCTTTAGGGTTTAGATCGGTTCTCAAGATTTTGATCGAAGTAGGATTAGCCAAAACTGAAAAATAGAAGGAAGAAAATTATTACCTTGAAGAAGTTGGAGGGGCACAAGAAGAAATTAGAAGAAGAAGATCAAGGGAAGAAAAGAAGCACCATTAGAGAGAAGAGAGGAAGGAGGCAACCAAAGGGTTTGTTTTTCATTAATCAATAGTTAAAATTCGAAATAAGCAAATAAAGACATAAAATTACTAAAATACCCCTAGAATAAGCAAATAAAGACATAAAATTACTAAAAGACCCCTAACTAAGTCAAAAACGCGTAAATAACATAAGTACAGGAAAGTTTGGGCGCTCGGTCTTCTTTCTCCAATCTTCCTTCACATGTGTCTTCCCTGAGTGGGGTCTTCTATATGTCCAATCACATGTGAAAGGTCTTCAGCTCCTAAATAGTCGCCTATCCACAAGGACGGCACTTGTGGTTAGCACTTTCTTCGTTGGTACACCTTGAATGCGCTTGTGTCCTCATCAATTCCCCTCAAGTGAGAAAAACTCGACTCCGACGAGTTGAAACTTTTGTAGCACTCGAGCAGATCTGGATCAATACCCTGCAATGCGTCGCCCGACAGCCATGCAGATTCAGACAATGGTTTGTTCTTCCACTTGACAAGATACCTTTGGAAACCCCCATCTCTCGTGGATACTATCTCGTCATCCAAGATTTCCTCAATTGCTTCTTTATGGGTAATGGGTGGAGGAGGGGGTGGAAGGGGTTGGGTAGCAAACTCAGAAAAAGGCCATGAAAGGGACGATGTATCAACAATGGGAGTATGGGCACGGATTAGATCTTCCACATTAAAAGTTGGATTAATGTTCATTTCAGGTGGAAGGTCAACCCGATACGCGTTGGACCCAACCTTTTGTAATATCTTGAATGGTCTAGCACTACGCGCTTGTAATTTCTTTGCAGATCCTTGAGAGAATCACTCTGGCCTTATTCGCACCATTACAGTCTCCTTCTTGAAATTCTTGCACTCTACGATGAGAATCAGCTGAAACTTTATAATCAGCATTGCTCTTATTTAACCGCTGTCTAATATGTGTATGCAAATCATGAATATGGCATGCGAATGCATCGGCTGACTCAGAAGACCTTTGGGTAACAGACATAGGTAAGAGATCTATGGGCATTCTAAGTTTATAACCACTTACAATTTCAAAAGGACTCAACCCTGTATATCTATTAACTGACACATTATAAGCAAGTTCAGCAGTTGGTAAAATTAGGTCCCAAGTCTTAACATGTTCACCCACTAGACAACGTAGAAGATTTCCAAGGCTACGGTTTACCACTTCAGTTTGACCATCTGTTTGTGGGTGGTAAGCAGTAGATAATTGCAAACGAGTTCCCATAATGTGCCACAGTGTCTTCCAAAAATAGCTAGTAAATCGAACATCACGATCAGACACTATGGTTTTAGGAAACCCATGGAGATACACCACACCATCAAAAAAGAGACGAGCAACATGAGACGCATCTGACGTCTTCGAACATGGGAGGAAATGCGCCATTTTAGAAAAACGGTCCACAACGACAAAAATGGAATCGTGCTTTTTTATAGTCTTGGGAAGCCCGAGCACGAAGTTCATACTAATGTCCTGCCACGGAGCATGTGGCACTGACAATGGCGTGTACAGCCCGGTATTTTGCTTTCTTTGCTTTGCCAGCTGACATGTTCGACACTGCCCTAAAACTTTGACTACGTCTCGCTTGAGGCTTGGCCAATAGAAACGATCTTCCACGAGGGCAATGGTCTTATCACGACCAAAATGGCCAACTATCCCTCCTGAATGAAGCTCCCAGATGAGGAATTCACAAAGGGACATACGGGGAATACAAAGTCTGTCTCCCTTAAAAAGAAAGCCATCTTTAAGAACATATTCACCCATAATATGTTGGTCACTAGAGAGCGACGCGTAAGTACCCCCAAAATCATGACATATAGGGTATTCATCTTTCAGTTGCTCAAATCCGACTACCTCTACACTCAAGGAGTTGAGCAACGCCACTCTCCTACTAAGGGCATCCGCTGGTTTTTTTTCAACCCCAGCCTTGTGTTTCAAAACAAACGAATATTCCTGAAGAAACACTACCCACTTGGCATGCCTTGGGTTGAGTTTCTTCTGAGAATGCAAATATCTCAAAGCCACATGGTCAGAAAACAAAACAAATTCTTGCAGTAGGAGGTAGTGTCGCCAATGTCTCAGGGATTGCACTACCGCATAAAATTCTTTGTCGTAAGTGGAGTATTTTTGTTTTGCCTCATTCAGTTTCTCACTGAAATAGGCCATTGGGTGTCCTTCTTGACTCAACACTCCACCTATACCGACACCAGACGCATCGCACGCTACTACAAAGACTTTAGAAAAGTCAGGTAGACGTATGACAGGAGCTTCCACCATCTTGCCCTTAATTTCTTTAAAAGCCTTGACGGTGGCTTTAGACCACACGAACTCTCCATTTTTCATGCACTTGATAATGGGAGCCATGATCGTGCTAAAACCCCTAATGAACCGACAATAAAAAGTTGCTAGGCCGTGAAAACTTCGCACCTCATGAATGTTCCTTGGTTCTGGCCACTCAACTATGCCCTGACTTTTTCAGGGTCTGCGCGCATCCCTTCAGATAACACTATAAATCATAAGAACACAACTTTGCTAGACATAAATGCACATTTCTTAAGATTAGCGTACAACTTTTCCTTCCTAAGGACACTACAGACCTTCTTTAAATGTTCAAGGTGTGATTCCTTAGTGGTACTATAAATAAGAATATCGTTAAAGTACACCACTAGGATTTTTCCATGAACAGCCTCAAAGCTTCTGTCATCACCCGCATGAAAGTACTGGGTGCGTTAGTCAAGCCAAAGGGCATGACCAACCACTCATACAGCCCATCTTTCATCTTAAACGTTGTCTTCCACTCATCTCCTGGGCGTATACGGATTTGGTGATATCCACTCTTGAGGTCTATCTTAGAGAATATAGTGGACATGGCCATCATGTCAAGCATATCATCAAGTCTAGGTATAGGGAACCTATACTTGACAGTAATTTTGTTTATAGCACGGCTATCCACACACATGCGCGCCACGTGCCGTGTCTCTTTGGCGTCAACAATGCAGGCACGGCACACGGGCTCATACTCTCTTAGATGAAACCCTTTTGCAGAAGCTCATCAACTTGCTTCTTCAACTCTGCATGCGCTGTAGGGTTCATCCTGTAGTGAGGAAGGTTCGGTAGAGTAGACCCTGGGACAAGATCAATAGCATGCTGTATGTCCCTCATACGTGGCAACTCATTCAGTAAGTCTTCAGGAAATACATCACTGTATTCCTTCAAGACTGAGGTCACCTCACGGGGCAACTCTGATGGAACCTCAGGTGTAATTTCTCTAGCCACAAGGGCATACACCATAGAATCTTCCTTACCCTCTTTTTCAAACTCTCTTGCGCTGATTATATGTAAAGACTTAGGTTTGGATTTCCTCATTTCTCTAGGCTCACTTGCCTTCTCATCCTTCTTCTTCCCTAGTGTATTCTCAGATGGCATGGGATTAAGTTTGATCTTTTTACCATTATACATAAAAGTACATGCATTCGAACGGCCAAAGATCATGACATCATTATCGAATAGCCACGGTCTACCTAGGATAACATGCCCCACATTCATAGGCAAAACATCACACCACAGGGACTCTTTGTATGACCCAAACTCGATGCGGACTAGACATTATTGGGTGACAGGTAGGGATGTCTTGTCAACCCAAGAAACTTTATACGGGTCTGGATGAGATGTGGATTTCAATTTTAAGCGATTTAAGGTGCTAGTGGAAATCACATTCTGACAACTTCCACTGTCCACTATCACCTTACAATTCTTTTCACCACACTTAGCAATAATGTAGAAGATAGTGCTTCGACGCCAGTCAGCACCACTTCTAGACTGAGCTAACACACGCCTGACTACTGCAAGCGTTGCTTCTCCATCCACTTCTTCTTCATCAGTAAGTCCTCCTTCAGGGTGATACTCTTCAACTTCATAATCACCCTGGTCATCTCCACCCTCGTGGGACTCGCCTATAACTAAGGCTCTCCCACGGCTCTTCGTAGGACACTGATTAGACATGTTGCCAAGGTTGCCACACTCATAGCACCTCACTTGGCTGATGTTACTAGGACCGGCACCAAGAACCCCTTTGCCCTTGTCCTCCCTAGGCCGAGGCGGAATGGTCGCCTGTGCCCTAGGTTGACTACCAATATTAGGTCTAGTTCCTTGAGAACTAAATCTAGCACTGGAGTCTCGGGACTCAAAACGACGAACAACAGGAGCTTTCAGATATTGCTCTAACTCCTGCACGACTTGATATGCTTCATCTAAGTCCGTTAAGGGCCGAGTAATAAGCTCGCGCTGAAGATCCGCACAAAGGCCCGTCTTGAAACGCGAGAGCGTTACTAGAGGGTCTTCTCGAATATCACATCGCATCACATACTCTTCAAATTTAGCAATGTAGTCAGCGGCAGGCATTGACCCTTGGCGTAAGGATTGCCATTGGTCAAGGAGCTTCTGACGGTATGAGAGAGGAAGGTACTTCTCCTTCAACTTCTCTTTCATCTCATACTAATGTGTGATAGGGGCTCTACCAACTCTCTCTATCCTACGCTCAGTGTTAGTCCAGAAGAGCTTGGCTTGACCCACAAGCTTCATCTTAGCAAACCGCATTTGACAGTTTTCCGACATGCCATACCACTCAAAGTAGTGGTCCATGTCAACAACCCAGTCAAGGAACGCCTTGGGATCCAAGCGCCCATCAAAACCCGGGGCCTCAACTCTCACACTCTTCATCGCACGTTCATCTGGATCATAGCGGTCTTGATGACCACATGTGGCTCGTGCCTCTCGCACCACATAACGACCGTTACTACGATCTCTATCCTCACTACCACCACGTGTGGCAGCGCGTTCTTCAATGATTCCTTTCACTTGGGAGTGAGCATCTTCCCCTATAGCGGGGTTTTCCTTTTGGGACGCCTCTAGTTGCTCCACCTTAATTATGGTAATGGTAATTTGGTTCTCAAGGCGGGCAAACCCACGCCTTTAACCCGCTTCTAGGGTGGTTATCTTTTGTATCAATTGAGCAAGTTGCTCAGATAACTGCTCGTTATTCATGGTAGGTTGAAGTCCGAAACCTCTACCTCTTCTTGTGGGCATATAATGAAGACTTGAACCAAACTCTACCTAACTAGACTACTAGGTGTTATGACTCTTAAAATGAATGCGACGAATGCAAAACTACTATGAACTGACACAATTAAGTTGAAACAGGAAACAACTCAAATCTGGAAATTTTCCAGATTAGGAACTTTCTAAAATTGGAAAGTTTCTAAAATTGAAAACTTTCTAAACCTGGAACTTTCCTAAGTTAAACCTAAAAATCAAAACCCTAATTTGATAACTCGATCTAGACAAAAACCATGCAAGCCTAGGCTTTAATACCAAATTTGACGCAGGACAGCCCTAATTATGATGCATGCTCATGGACATAATTAAACAGCGGAAATAAAAGGAATAAATGATCTAAAATTCTAACAGTAATCATCATAACTGAGAAAATCATAAAGGAAACATGCAATGGAGCGGGCCATCAACACAACCATGGATTATGGAATTCAATTACTACTTAGGTTGGATCCGGCGAGGGATGAGACCTCCCGATCTTGCATGGTCACACCCAATCGATCAACGAAGATCACTAGTCCGAAGAACCAAGAAGTTTCTCGGATTAGGGATTTGAGAATTTGGAGCTTTAGGGTTTAGATCGGTTCTCAAGATTTTGATCGAAGTAGGATTAACCAAAACTGGAAAATAGAAGGAAGAAAATTATTACCTTGAAGAAGTTGGAGGGGCACAAGAAGAAATTAGAAGAAGAAGATCAAGGGAAGAAAAGAAGCACCATTAGAGAGAAGAGAGAAAGGAGGCAACCAAAGGGTTTGCTTTTCATTAATCAATAGTTAAATTCGAAATAAGCAAATAAAGACATAAAATTACTAAAATACCCCTAGAATAAGCAAATAAAGACATAAAATTACTAAAAGACCCCTAACTAAGTCAAAAACGCGTAAATAACATAAGTACGGGAAAGTTTGGGCGCTCGGTCTTCTTTCTCCAATCTTCCTTCACATGTGTCTTCCCTGAGTGAGGTCTTCTATATGTCCAATCACATGTAAAAGGTCTTCAGCTCCTCAATAGTCGCCTATCCACAAGGACGGCACTTGTGGTTGGCGCTTTCTTCGTTGGTACACCTTGAATGCACTTGTGTCCGCATCAACTTTTAATGCAGAACAACTAACCACTTGCTTTAAAAGCTCGGATTGATTAAGCGTGGAGAATCAATTCCTTCATACCATAGCCCAGGCCAGGCCCTCGACCGAACCCCCCTCGTGGGCCCCACTTCACATGGGTCTCGCCTCACACAAGCCACCCACCTCACATGGGCCGCATACCCCAAGTGTGCCCCTGCTTCACACAGGCCACCCCACTCCAACCTAGTGTGAAAATGCTCTTGCATTGGTAGGAATTCCATCTAAGGATAGGGATTGTTCTTAATTCAAAAGGGTTCACTTGGTTTATGTGGGTTTGGGTAGGTTAGGGTTAGGACTTTAGGGTTTGGGAATTGGATTTTGGAAATTAGGATCTGAAAATAGGGTTATAGGGAATTAGCGTCTTGAGGGTTAGAGTTTTGGGGAAATAGGTTGGTGAGAATTAGGATTTTGAGAATAAGGGTTTGAGACTTGGGGTTTTAGGAAACTAGGGTTAGGGTTTGGGGATTAGGATTTGAATTAGGGAAAACAAAGGATGAAAGGAAGGGAGAGGCTAAAAGTATGGATAGCCTACGAGTTCGTCCGTACATTTGTAGGGACGGGTACAGTTATGGGGTGGGGTTGGGTGAGAGTTTGGGACGGGTTAGGTTACAGGTGTATGGATTGGAAGAAGGAACAACAAGGATGGAGATGGAGATGGAGATGGAGATGGAGATGGTTTGTTGTTGGAGAAAGAAGAAAAGAGATCAAGAAAGAAAGAGAAGGGAGAATGGAGAAAGGAGAAGAAATACCTTTTGATGGAAGAGAAGGAAAGAGAATGATAACTTGCATTCACTCTATAACATCACACCAATTCAATCAAATCACAGGAGATTTGCTTCATCTCAAAGTAAAGAGAAAGAAAAACTTTTTTTCATATATACGATTAATGGGCTAGGGTGTGGACGTCCAAGCCTTATATAATCTCATAAAAGACTTTTTACAAAAAGACGCTCTCAGAAAGGAAAAAAAAAAAGATTCACATAAAAACGTTCAATAAAAATTTAAAAAAAAAAAATCATAACTCCTTAAACTCAACAAAAATATAAACTAAACAAAAAATAACAAATATATAAACAACTAAATAAACTAAAATATTTTGTGGCCCGCGATCAAGATGTCCAATGACGATGATCCAATGGTCAGAATGGTCCAACTAAGTAGCCCACATCCATCTTCCTAGTGTGGGCCTTCAAAGATACATAATCATGCACGTTGGGTCTTCAATGAGCTAAGCACTTGAATTGGGCCCACAGGGCCCTATTTATGCATCACCTACCCATAAAGAAACGGGAGCTCTCCTCCTCCTCTAGTATACTCTGACCGGTGCTCGGATGTCCTCATCACATTTCCTCCACACGTGCATGCCTAGGCGTGTGGCCTACTCTTTAGATGGCTCTGGTAAGCCCTCAACCCCTACCAAAGGATCTGACATGGCTTCTCACACTCCTTAACCTGCAATAGAGTTGGGAGAGACTCTCTACATTGAGAGACCGATAGCGGCAAAAACAAGCAGATTTTTCTGCACACAGGTATTCATTATGGGATGTGTACTTTGGGTTTTGAAACATGATTTGTTCAAGGACGGTGATCCAAAATCTTAAAATTGGCAATGGGTTCGAAATCTTAATTCCGCTGTGTTTATCACCTTAAAAACCAACAAATGGCACATCAAGCAGATGTTCGCGGGTGAGAATGTGTTTGACATTCAACTTTCTATGAACATGCATTGTGAGAATCAAGTGGCCATTCACATAGCACCTAACCTAGTTTTCCAAGAGAAGACCAAACATATAGAGGCCAATTGTTCCATATAGAAAATGCAGTCTCGAAGAAGATCAACACACAATGTGTCAGACGGTCAACTAGTAAACATGTTAGCCAAAGCAATTGGGAGATATCAACTTCATGATCTATGAGGCAAGTTGGGGGTGAAGCATATCTAAGAACCAAGTTGTCCAGTGTCAAAATGCAACAATAGAGAGGGGCAGAACTTCAGTCACTCTTCAACGAATTAGGATATGTTACAATAGGCTCTAGGTGAAATCATCTTGCATTGATCGACACTGGATCCTAAATGAATAAATGGTGATTGATTTCTCCTCTTTACTTAAGAAAGTAAATAAACGGAAAAACAAAAACAAAAAAAAAAAAAACAAATATTCCCTGAGCAAACAATATTCTATTCTTCATACCATTTACTGATGCCTCTAAAAGCTGCTCAGAATTTAGACCAGAAAGAGCTGCGAACACCAGAGGGTGAGAAGCAAGTGTAGAAGCAGGGATCCTGAAAACAACAAAAGTTCAAGTAAGTTCATGACTCAACAGAATAAAAGCTTATTCTTTCAAACTGCACTCAGAATAGCATACACACAAACAGTATCATATTGCCTCAACTCATGACATAAGTATATGAATTATCTATTCATCTGTATATCAGCATGCATGCAACAAAAACAGGTAGCGTACTGATGTACCTGTCACAGATATATAAACAACAAAAACAGGCAGCGTACTGATGTACCTGTCACAGATATATAAATATAATAATAAATTTTCAGTGAAAGGTGTGATGTGTGTGAGTGTGTTTTTTTTTTTTTTTTTTTGGGTGGGGGATCACTTATTCACTACCCATTTGTCCAGGAAGAGATTCATTGCATTTTTTTTCTTTGGAATGCCTTGAGTGATGCTGGGGCCCATTGTGCGCTTCTTTCTAGTTTGGCACGGAGGAATTGGGAAAAAAGAGAAAGTGGTGTGGAAGCTAGTTTTGATGGCTGTTATTGGGCCACTTGGAGGGAGAGGGATGATCAGTGCTTTCAAAAAAAGCTAAATTGGATTCAATAGGTTGGATATCTTGTATTAAGGATTTTGACCAAAATGAGTGGTTTTTCCTGTCTGAAACGTGGTTGCTATTTTGTAGTTTTGAGCCTTTTCGTGCTCATTTAAAGAAAAAAAAATCGCCATGACCTTTCAAATGATAATGATAATAATAGTAACAACAACAATAATAATAATTCAAGAATCCAATTCTACAAAATGATATACATTAGGCCCAGAAAACATACCCTTGGCATAGCCGAAGCCAAGAAGCAAAGGCCTCCAGAACCTGGTACCAAAAGTAAATAGTTCATAACCATCTGGATAGCAATGTCAATTAAAACTTGAAAACGAGCAAAAAGAATGAACAATATGAATATAAAGTTCTATTACTTGAGTGGAATAAGTAACTTACAGAGTTTCTAATATAAAAAATTGTGATATTCAGCAGAAAAGAAAGCCAGGCACCAAAAATTAAAACACAGAAAGATCGGATGGGAGGACATTTAAAAGGTCCTGGAATACGTGGTGCATGTTAGAAATAAAAATCACCGTAATGACATCAAATTAACAGTCCTAAAGTATCATGCGAGCACCCACCCACCCACCCACCCCCCCTCTTCTTCTTTTTTTTCCTGCTGGCTGTTCCACTCATGATGCTAATCATATTAGCAGGAACTTAGAAATAATAATCAGAGAAATGACATCAAATTAACAGCCCTAGAGCAACACACAAACATGCACACAAATGCGTGCTCCATGTATTGCTACCAATTGCAATGCTAATATGAATTAATAGCCCTCAATCATCATCATCACCATCCATGTGCCCCTGGATGCATTCACACAAGAGACTTCCGTCAACAGTTTGCCAAAGAAAAATAAATGTATCGTCTCAAAAGAAAATTAAATGTGATACCGGTGTAAGGCGTTCACCGGCAATGCAGGCCTATTTATAATCAACAATATGCAAAGAAAAGAAAAGAGAACCTAGTGCACACAATATGCAGTAGCCTCGATTGACCAGCCTAGAATATTGTTCAATGTTTCTCCGTTTCCTGCTGGGTGTTCCACTCATGTTGCTAATCCTATTAACAATAATTTACTGACATTTCCATTTGGATTTGAGAGAATGGATAGAAATTCAAACATGGTGGGGTTTGGTGCATTGAGATCTATGTCAAGCAAGGAGCATAGAAATAAACACAGGTTTATTTTCTTCACAAAATCAGAGTGGCTTGTTAGTTATCAGTAATTCCCCATTATGTTCTGCTTCAGCCAAACTGTTTGACAAATGTATAATACAGTACCAAAATTGCTGGTTCCTGTTAAATGTAGAATACAGTACCAAAATTGCTGGTTCCTGTTGAATGTAGAATACAGTACCAAAATTGTTGGTCCCTATTCTGGTTCATTCAGCCAAAGGGTGGCGCCCCCCCACACCGGGGGAAAAAAAAACTATTGATTTCTGTAATTCTGGCCAATTTGGCATGTTTTTCTCCCTGTCCTCAAGGGGCTTAATTTGAGTTAACTTTATTTGGCACTTGCAATTTGCATGCACACACTTAAAAACATCATACTTTGCCGAGTACCATGCTTATAACAATCACACTTTGCCAAGTACTGTGCTTATAACCATCACACTATGCCGAATCCTACTAATGAGATTTTAATACTTCCCGCATTGACTATAGGGCTGAAAAGATGTGGTAGAGTTGCTTATTGCATCATAATGTATTGAACTTTAATAAAGTGATTTTTCAAAAGGTGACATCCAAACAGAAAGAAAAAAAAAAAAACCAGAAAAACAAACAGTGTTACCCAAACAAGATTTCCAAATAAATGAGTTTTCAGAAGCAGCATCTGCAAAACTGCGTTTCCAGATATTCGAGATCTCAGAAACTTATTTCTGAACTGTCATCCAAACAGGGACTATGTAAAAAGGGGGGGTAAAAAACACCCACCTGAATGAAGGTGGCAAAAAAGGGTTTTTTCTTTTTTTCTTTTCTTTTTTGCATTTCTCGTGTCCTGTCTGCGACAGATGAAATGCTGATATGTTCCATTCCTATGGGAAAAACAATATACCACCACAATAGGATTGAGAACTATTCTTATAACAACTCTCTCCAGGAAGTAGATCACAAAAAAATGTGATGCACCTTAGAATATTTGCTCTGTGCAATTAAGATATTTTATGGGAGGTTAATTTGGCACGGGCTGCTTCATTTTGTAGAAAGGATCCATAGAGAGCCTCCTCTCATTTCCGCTAAACAGAGAAATAAATTAATGATTGGCATAATATACACAACATGATCTAATGTAGCTCTACATCATCATCTACAAATTCAGAGAACCAAACAGGCCTTAAATTCACTTCCCATGAAATAAAGCCAACATCTAATTAGACCTCAAATTTGTCCTCATGGATGCTTTGAAGATGCCATGGGGTGACAAGTGAAAACCCTGAATCTAATGTGGCAATTCCAACAGTTTGTTTCATAAGAAGAGGTGGCTTACCAAAATGTTTTCCAGTGATATCAAGAGTTGAATGAGGCCTATCACCCTTTTCTATTTTGAATCACTACAAGAAGGTGATATAGTTCTCTATTACCACCTAAATGTACAACACGATACTATTATGGGAGATACCAACGGCCTAGCCTTATTGTCCAAGTATTGTGTCGTTCTTAATAAGAAGTTCATACTTGCTGGCCAATATAACCCACAGCAAAAAGAAAATAAAAGAAAAAAAGCCATTTGTAGAATCAATATTACAGAAACTCAGCCTGGTTTTGTTAATTGGTAGTTTTGCAAATTCACCTACTTGTAATATATCAGTGCTTCATTTACCTGAGAGAGTGTTAATTTGAACAATGGGAATCAACTGCAATGGGTGAGTGAAAGCCATGCAGAGTAAGTTCTTAGGGTCTTTTTGAATAGCAGGAAACGAAAAGAAAAGAAATCAAAACTGTTATGATTTCCCACAATTTCAATGAGACGTGGACTTCCATGGATTCCATTTTGGACAGCTTGTTTGGACTGATAAAGCTCTCATGTTGGTTACCTTGTATCTTGTTTGTGAGAATTTGACTATGGCGTTTGGGTAATGATTTGTTTTTGAAATCCAATATTTCTTTACTATCCAAACATTGTGAAACATCGCATCACGAGAAAAGTCATCCATTTTCTTTTCCTCTCTGTTCTCAATTTCCAAACAGGCCCTTAACCTCTTCTAGCATGGGGATTTCACAGCTCTCATCAAAGTATTTCGTTCATGAATACTTTCCATGACAGCTTCTAGCAGTTGCACCCAGGAAGGTTTAATTAGGCAATCTAAGGGCAGCTAAATAGAGAAATTGTTGGTTGACAAAACAGAAATAGTAGAAAAAAAAAAAAAGGAGAAAAGCGAGAGGGCATGGCTCCGAAAGACATTGGTCACCACTTCCTGACCATAAGAAAGCAGAAAATAGTAATTACCTGTTCCATCAATTCATTATGGCCCAAACAAGCAGTCAAAAGATTAAGAGCAACTTCAGATAAAGAAGAAAGCTCCTTCTCAAATTGGCGGCGTCTTTCTGGGCGAGCTGCTATCCTGTAGTTGAATGCCTCCTGGTTGAAAAAAGGGATGCACAAGGCTAATTAGTATAAGCAATAAGATGGAGTTTTGGAGAAAACAGTAATTCGATTTTACACATAAACATGCGATCATGAATAAATCAGAGCTGAGAAACTCCTCAAACAACACAAATCAGATAGACACCAAATACTACTATGGAAATATTAAATCTCTTCAAATCATACAAGCTAACCAATTATGCAATTTAGGCTTGCACTCTGACCAAAAGCTACGATGAAAGATATCCATGAGGTCAGATCAAAATAGGTTCAATCTAGTCAAAGGGAAAAGAACGAAGGGGTTGATTTCATCATAACTGGCAAAGCATGTAACGACCTTAGCAAGCAAAATTGTTTATATCATTTTTTTTCCCGCATCACACCAGTAGGACTTGATCGTGGATCTTTCCTCTAGAGCAGTTATGCACTAACCAACTCAACTCTCAAGCAGGAGGCAAATTAATGATACAAAAATCCAAACAAGGGAGGCTGACAAATTAATAATGCACAGTTTGAGACAGGGAAGCGATAGAAGGAGATGAGGGGTCGAACATAGGTCCTTGAGAATGTTGCCCCCAGGTGAAGGTTCCAGGCTGGCAACAGAGAATATCAGACAACTGATAAAAAATGGAAAGATGGTCAGACTGTAGCTGCTGCCGCAGGGTGACACACCTCTTGCCAAGCTGTTCTGGAACATATACAGACACTCCGAGGAACTTGCAGAAGTGGATTTCTTGCACCATAGTCATGATTTGTGTAAGCTCCAAATTGTGGAACTATTGTCAAGCATGAGTCTAAATTGATTCCCTGCCATTATAGAACATCGTCATCATCGTGCAAGCCTTATCCCAATTAATTAGGGTCAGCTACACGAATCCTATTCCGCCATTCCACTCACTTTCAGTTAGACCATAGGTCCTCAAGTCTATTCTTACCACCTCCATCCATGCTTCTTTGGGCCTTCCCCTTACCCTTTCAAAGCCTTCAACCTGTACCAACTCACTGCTTCCAACCGGCTTGGTTCTTGGTCTCCATTGCACATGACCAAACCATCTAAGTCTACTTTTCCTCATCTTATTACATATTGGTGCTACTCGTAAGGTCCCTTAAATTCATTTGTTTCTAATTCTATCCTTCCTCATCTTGCCCCACATCCATATCAGCATCCTCATTTCAGCTACACTCATCCTATGAACATGGTGGCAGTGCAGGGTAAGGTTCAAGACTACTACTACACACACTAGCAGCGGGGTGCTCAACTATATTAATTCTGATGTTTGGGGGCTAGTGACAGTACCGTCTAACAAATCTGAGATATTCACCAAGTTCAAGGAATGGAAGGCGGAAGTAAAGAAGCAAACCGGAAGACAGGTCAAGTATCTCAGGTTAGATAACGGTCCAAAGTACAGAGAGGCGGGATTCATGGAATTCCGAAAAGAACAAGACATCACAAGGCACTTCTCAAGTCCAGAGACCCCACAGTAGAAGGGGTGGCAGAGAGGATAAATAGAACTCTATTAAAGAGGGTGAGAAGTATGCAGTTGCATGCGGGGCTACCTAAAAGCTTCTGGGCATAAGTGATAAACATGGCATGCTATATTGTCAATTGGTCAGCATCTATAGTACTTGACACTAAGGTTGCAGAAGTCTAGACAAGCAAAGACGTCGATTACTCAAGGATGAGAATCTTCGGATGTCCAGCATATATTCATATGCCAAGTGGACAAAGAAGAAAGTTGGAATTCAAATCCAGGAAGTGCATCTTTATCGAGTATGAAAAATGTGTTAAAGGCTACAAGCTTTGGTATGCAAACTCTCAGAATGTGGTCATTAGCAGAGATGTTATCTTTGATGAGGCATCAATGTTAAATGCCAACAACCATACTACAGAGAAGTCAAAAAAACATGGTGAGACAGAGAAATTATAGGTATAGGCGGAGCTAGTTGAGTTGGTTATTGAAGGTGAAATTCAACAAGAGCAAGAAACTGAGCAAAACAACCAGCAGGACACTTTGGAAAGTATAGCCAAAAATAAGGAGGAAATAACTATTAGAGTTCCAGTTCGGTATGGGTTCGAGGACATGGTCTCTTTTACATTGATCACAAGGAGTGGAGATCCCTTCACCTTTCAAGAGGTAAAATCTGGAAAGGATGGAGACAAGTGGATGTCGGGCATGGCGGAGGAGATGGAATCTTTACATAGGTATCAGACATGGGAGTTGGTGGAACTTCCAAAAGGTCAGAGGGATATAGGGTGCAAATGGGTATTCGGGAAGAAGAAAACATTAACAAACAAAAGGACGAAAAGTACAAGGCACGGCTTGTAACAAAGGGGTACTCGCAGAGGGAATGAGTAGATTACAATGAAGTTTTCTCTCGGGTCATGAAACATACTTCAATCAGGGCGCTAGTGCTACTGGTGATAGTAGCGAAATCCAATTTGAAATTGGAGCAGCTCGATGTGAAGACGGTATTCCTTCATAGGAATTTGGAAGAAGTCATTTACATGAGGCAACCTAAAGGATTCGAGTAGCTTGGTAAAGAATGTCACATGTGTAGGCTGAAGAAATTATTGTATGGACTGAAACAGTGATACAAGCAGTTCGATTCTTACATGTTGGAGATTGGGTATATCAAGCGTGAGTACGATTGTTGTGTATATTATAGGGTGCTTGAAGACGGGTCTTACATTCTTCTAATGATTTATGTTAGTGATATGCCAATTGCTGCAAAGGACAACAAGGAGATAATCTTGCTTAATTCTCTGTTAAGCAAGGAGTTTGACATAAAAGATTCAGGTGCTGCAAAGAAGATCTTAGGCATAAAGACACACAAAGACAGGGAGTCTGGGAAGTTATGGCTTTCTCAAAAGGGCTATGTGCAAAAGGTATTAGAGAGGTTTCACATGCAAGGTGCTAAGTCAGTTAGCATGCCCCTAGCAGGCAAGGTGTCCCGTATCGGTATCGGTTGGCGTAACGGTGACCTCCAAAACCGATACGGATACGGGGTCATAACGGCGATACGAGGGCGTAACGGCCCGTAACGGCGTAAAAAAAAAAAAAAAATTGCCAAAAAAATATGTATTAAATCCGAAATATTCTAAGCATTCCAAATATGCATTCATTTATAAATTGGAACATGTTTATGGTGGTGTAACAGTCCACTCTTTGGTGAGAAGCTGTATCGGACTGTCTAATTAATTTTTGAACCAGGTAACCTGAATTTGACTACAAAATGTATGTATTTAATTTTCTAAATATCTAATTTATATACTTAACAATTTAATATCTTTCTCCCGGTAGTTCTTTAAAAAAATGAAATTAAATTCAGGTAGATGGCGTTGCCAATTTCGGGCTGACTTAGAGGACCAATCTATGCCCCAAATTAGCCTCAAATTCATGCAATTTATTGTCATTATCCCACTTATGTATTAGTGGACATTTATTGGATAGTGAATCATGAAAAAAATCAAAAGGCCCTATTTTAAAAAATTAGAGTACACAAAATAACAATTAAAACTATTCAAATAATTTGATTTTGGCATTGTGAGTTAGCAATTGCAGTTTATAATTTAATTGGTAAATTATAAGTTAATATATGTCTTTCGTACAAATTTTTAAGGCTCTAAATTAGGCGGGACTCGGATTGTGAAGTGTAGCACACATGTCAAAGTTTTTTAGGCCCCACCCATGATGAATATGTTATATCTAAACCGTCCATTCCTTTGACAAGATCGTCTTAAGGCTTGACACGAAAAATAATACAGATCTAATTATCAAGTGGACCACACTGCAAAAGGCAGTGGGGGATTGAACATCTACCATTGAAAACTTTTTTGGGATCACAGAACTTTTAGATCAATATGAAATTTGTTTTTCCTCTTCATTCAGGTCTTTTTGACCTTATGAACAGATTGGATGGAAAATAAATGTTACGGTGGGCCTACGAATTGTTTAACGGTGAAAATCATCATCTCCGCTGCTATTTTTGGTGTGGTCCAGACGATCTTTGGATACGATTCATTTTTTAGGTAATGCTCTAAAATAATATTTAAAAATAGATGAACGGTGTAGATATGATAAATACATCACTGTGGAGACCATAAAACTTTGATCTCCTTTGAACCGTTCGTACAACTCGGAGCTCGAGGAGTGTCAGCGCTCGTCTCAGCGTGACACGTACCTACAACATCTTACGCCTGCAAAAAAAAAAAAAGGAGAGAGGGAAACCGAAAAGGAAAAAGAAGGAAAGAAGAGAAAAAAGAGGGAAAGAGGGAAAGAACAGAGAGAGAGAGGGAGAGAGAGAGAGGAGGAGGAGGAGGAGGAGGCCGCAGCTGCAGCCGTAGCCGCAGCCGCAGCCGCAGCAGGGCCGTAGCAGGCCGAGAAGAGGAAGAGGAAGAAGAAGAAGAAGAAGAGGAAAAGAAAGGAAAAAGGTAAGGTTTTTTTTTTCTTTTTTTTTTTTTTCCAAGGCCCATAACAGCCGTTACGAGTCAGTAACGGCCGTTACACCCGTAACGGGCCCATAACAGCCGTTACGTGTACAAAAACGGGACTCGGCCGATACGGCCCCATATCGCGTAACGGGTACCACCATTACCGTTATGGCCGATATGTAACCGTTTTGGGACACCCTGCTAGCAGGCCACTTTAGGTTGTCAAGCAGGTCATGTCCAAGTACAAAAGAGGAGATTTCAAATATGTCATGGGTGTCATACATGAGTGCAGTGGGGAGTCTCATGTATGAAATGTTTTGCACGAGGCTTGATATTTCACAGGCAATCAGTGTGGTTAGCAAATATATGGAGAAACCATGGAATGTTCATTAGAATGTTGTCAAGTGAATTCTCTGGTATCTCAGTGGCATGATCAACACTAGGATCAAGTTTGGGGTACATTGAGGTTCAGGTAGAGTTGTAGGCTACATAGATTCGGATTATGCAGGTGATCTGAGCAACAAGGGGTACACTACGGAATATCTTCACATTAGCAGGCAGACCAGTATGTTGGAGATCTACGCTACAGTCTACGATAGTGTTGTCTACAACCGAGGCAAAATGCATGGCTACGACAGAGGCGTCAAATGAGGCATTGTGGTTTAAAGGTCTGATAGGAGAACTCGGGTTGAAGCAGGAGGCGATTCAGTGGCATTGCAATAGTCAAAGTGATATCCATATGGCGATGAATCAAGTGTATCACATGAGAACCAAGCACATCGAAATAAGGTTCCACAAGATACGGGAGCTCATTATTTCAGGAGAGATTCTGTTTCAGAAGATTCATATGGACGAAAATGCCTCGAACATGTTGACAAAGCCAGTGACCACAAAAAAGTTCAAGCATTGATTAGGCTTGATCAATTTCACTGGCCATTGATGAGATTGGACACCCTTGCACAAGGGTGTGTGGATGGATTTGCATTCTAGGTGGAGAATACAAGGAGTGGTCTACACTCAAGGTGGGGGTTGCACGAGAGGTCTTCAAGGTGACATGGCAGAATGCAAGTTACTTGGAGATTGTTCCGTAGGATGCCTTGGATTCTGTTAATCTATTGTGCAGAGATGTCCTAGTTCAACTCAACCGAAGTCTAATTCGATCCCACGGAAAATTGGAGGATTCTCAAGTTGCACAGTGTGAAGATTTGCACTTTTTCAGTTCGACCGAAAAGTGTGGTCGGGTTGGTTCGGTCTAACCAAGGGTCATCTCCGGTCCGATCAAACGAGTTACGTAAATTAGCAAAAAGCGGGGTATTTAAGTCCAATCGCGATTAGGGCTTGTTAATACGAGTGTTTTCCCCCTAAGGGCAAGGTTTTACAATGTGAGAGGGTTTCTAAACGCTTATAAGGGCTTGGAAATGGATTTTCTCAAGGGGGCAAGGGTTTTCCTAAGTGCGCATTGTAAGGAGAGATCCGGGTTTCGCAATGAGAGATCTGGGTTTCATCTGTAATCAAAGAAGGCAGGTGATGTAATCTCTAAGGCTTTAATTATAGTGGATTTTTGTCGCTTTATGCCATTTTTTTTCTCGCAAGGGTTTTTCACATGAATATCTTATGTTTTGTGGTTGCTTGCTCTATTGTTTGGTTATTGTTTATTCAATTGTTCTATCTTTGTTGAACGTGCTTCTACAAAGTGCACAGATTAATAGCGGTATTAGATCCAAATTTCTAATACATATGGTTGATTTTGTTTGTTGAGGGCTCAGAATTTCAACAAAAGGAGTGTTGACAAAGACAACAATCATGCAAAATTGACCAAAAACCGATATAATTAAGTCCGCTGGCAAGGTGTGCCAAATGGACACTAATTTTAAAGAACTTGAATTAGGGCTCAGTCTAATGTTGCACTTTACCTTTTTTTCACATTTCTTTCCCACTACACACATCTAACAGTGCATCAGAAGCACTGCCACATCAGGATTTGTTCTGCAACTCGAGCAGAACACATCACTTTCAGGAATGGCACGGAAAATGGAAAATGCATTAAGCAGGTTCAGTTTTCCATTTTTTTCCTGCCCCAAAAACTTGAGACTAGGACCTCCCATCTTTAGCTCATGCCATCCAGTGGTAACTTTCAAAAGCACAAATGAGATTGTGTTCTATATGGAGGGAAAAACTATGAAGAAAGATCATTTTTTTGAGAGAAACAAAAACAATTTATTAAAAAGCCGCAAAAGCGGACAAAGAAAGATGTGTCAAACAATTGGAAGAAGTTAACATTCAAATGGATTATATTGGGGTGTACCTGCGGTAATACAGTGAGCAACTCCAGGAAACTCCGTATCCATTCTGGATGTGAATTCATCTCATCTCGCAGCCAACTCAAAACACCACCACCTCCCCAGTCTTCTGCAGGAACATGTACAGCCAAAGCTGCCACAGCAATGCTAATCTACAACAGAGATTTGGAGTTAAGTAATACCTCGCAATTAAGACCATTACGGTATTTTAAGTTATTTTAACGCCTACTTCAAAAAGATACCTGTGTTCGAACTTTGGAGGGCCCATTATGTAATTTTTTCAGCAAGGTCTACATTCAAAATAACCAAACCAATCAAAGATAGACAATAAAAAGACAGCAGAGCATATTGCATAGCAAAAGGAAAGTATCATTTTCTAAAATATAAAATGTTAGGATTCTAAATAAATGGCATGACATAGTTTTGCAACTGTGTTACTATTTTAGTTATAAAGATATTAAAATATCATACCAAATTACATAAACTCACATATAAGGAATCACGTAAAGGACAAAAGGCTTCTGAAGGTAGCTCTTCGAAATCTCTTTGTACCTGTGAATGAGATACAGCATACGGCATAAATATTACAAATATATAAATAATTTTCTGAGATACAGCATACGGTATAGATATTACAAATATATAAATAATAGACAAATTGAATTTATGCAAAGCATAGAAAATAAGACATCAAAGTTCAGAATCCAACATCACACCTCACAAGCGCTAAAGTGTATGCCTGGAGTACCTTGGGAATCGGTGGCAGGCGGAATACTCATCATCCGAAATAATGTTTCATTTGTTTCCAGTAGTACGCGAGTACTTGAAACAAAGGAAATAAACTTTTAAGGGCCAAAAAGGCAATAACCTGTCAGTCATGACTCATCTTTGTGCTGCCCCAAGTGCACAATAAGTTCAAACTTCAAAATGGTGTCCCCCACTGACAGATTC
This sequence comes from Magnolia sinica, assembly GCF_029962835.1. Lineage (NCBI taxonomy): Eukaryota > Viridiplantae > Streptophyta > Magnoliopsida > Magnoliales > Magnoliaceae > Magnolia > Magnolia sinica. The sequence goes on along the minus strand of NC_080584.1, from coordinate 2,563,951 downwards.
AACCAAAAGTAGATTTTGAGGTAACAAGACAAGATTTAAAGTTACTCTTATGCAAAGAAAATTACCTTGCTTCTAAGAGTCTGAGAACAAAAGATGACAGTTTCTAGGTTGCTGCTGGCATCATGGAGTAAATTATCAGAGACCTGAATGAAAACATGATTTGTTAATAAGTTAATAGTAAAACATAAATAATACAATCTTCAACTTGCATGTGTGTGTGTGTGTGTGAATGTATGTACATACACAATAAAAAGCTACTAGCTAACTAATCATGGCCTATCAAATACACTTCGAACAGTTATGTAAAAGCAGTCAATTCTGTTTCACATAAAACATACTCTACTTCGATTGATTCTTGGCAAGCTGCAAGGACAAGTGGAAGAGATGAGGAGTGATTGGGCCTTATGGAGAAGTACAGTGGCCAAGGGATAGCAGGAGCATCCAAAGTATGGATGTTGTGATGTGACTCGATAACACTTCACCTCTACGGTGGCAGAGGCATCGTGCGACATAGAACGAGGTACATGCACAATTGAAACTTGAAAGAGCTTTAATAAGGAGCTCTATGAGCAATTCCATCTTGAGAATGTCAAGTGTACTTTTGTGTGGGACTTAAAAGAGGTTGAAGCACATAGGTTCCGAGTACGTCAAGGAGCTCAACGACGTTTGTACTAGAAATTTCTAACCTCGGAACTACTCTTCGACTTCATAGATGGACTACAACATTGGGCCCAAGAAGAACTCCAATGACAAGGTGTGCAGGACCTTCCAACGTCCATGGCAGTAGCAGAACCATTGATGGATTTCTCTTGTGGATGGTCATGGCAAGGGTGGGGGAGAAGAATAGGACTTCCGCCAACCATGAGGTATTTAACTGGCCATCATGAAGAAGAGATAGGAAGAAAAAGAAGGGTGGAAAGGACAGACAGGAGATATCCTAGCCACACGAGGTCAAATGCTTCATTCACAATGGGCCTCACTTCTCAAAAAGTTGCCACAAAGGAGAAAGTCCCTCGCTGCTCTTGCAGTGAAAATTGAAAAAAATGAGGATAAAGGCAACAAAGAGTTACAAACTGAGTTCATACAACTCCTTAATACCATAGAGGGTAGGCATAAGAGACAGGAAAAGAGCTCGAGTTGCTTCTTTTGGTGACCATTGAGCAAGGGAGTGCCCACAATGGAAGACTTAAATTTGGTTCAATTTAAGGAGGAATAGGAGGGGCCAAGGATCAAGATGTTTAATGCATTGAAGGATCAAGTCGCAAATGAAGCCAGCCCATTTGGACAAGGGTTGATGAACGTGGAGTCGTGGACATCCATATCAACAAAAAAGCCCACATGAGCTGCGGTGGATACGAAAGTAACACACTACATCTCATGAGAAGAGGTGAAAAGGTTGGGTCTAACTCTAGTGAAGGACTATAGTATAATCAAGGCAGTTAACTTAGAAGCCAAACAAGTCCAAGGTGTGCCAAAGGATGTGGAGCTATGCATTGGTCGGTGGACCAATAAGCCAAGTCTCTCCACTATTCCATTAGACGATTTCAAGGCCATCTTGGGCATGGATTTCTTGAGTGAGGCAAAGGCAATCCCATTGTCCTTCCTCAAGGTGATGTGAATTATGGATGAGACACTTCCATGCACAATCCCTATGGTGCACAATGGAGCAGCAAAGGTTAAGACGATCTTGGCCTTGCGAGGAGACTGAGACCACACATGTAGCACTGGAAGATAAGGGGAGCATGCTCAGCCGTAATAGGAAATGGTTGCTAGACTCAATGGAAAGTGGCCTACTCAGATTGGTCCATGAAAGCAGGACAAACCAATGTGGCAATCCAAGGAACCAACACCGGAGATTACCAACAAGAGGTTGACCCGGGCATCAGCACATTGGGTGGGGATATTTTCACAGACCAAACATCTCTATGAAACTAACTGATGTAGTTAGTCATTTTTTGCTCTAGCTTGTACATTAAAGAGGCTACGTGTACAGTTTGAGAACACTAAAGAATATTAGAGCTCTCATCGCTGGAGATGCTGGTTACTTATCCAGCCCCATGTATATGGTTCAGGGGAGTCATATGATACTCAGCCAGCGTATGCCGCTTGATACACAGACACCCCAAAATTGTACATGTAGCATGCTCTAAGCTAAACGGGCTAGAACGAGTAACACACTATCACTGAGTCACATTCCCAATATCAGATTCATTGAACAATCTTAACCTCTGAATCATGGCCGCTTTTTAGTCGAAATAGCACCATTGAATATTTTTAAATTTTAACTGTCCAATAAATGTCTAATATCATCCAATAGTCATATAATCAAATAAGTGTAACTTTTGGTTTGTGATACATCAAACCTGGGACCCATATTTCACACAGTTGTACGCCACGTTTGCAATTTCTAACTAATTTCTAAGTGCCTGCGTATCATCCATCACACTCTGCCGTAGTATCAGGGTATTTCTCTAGGGTCTATACACGATCGTTCAGTGTCTAATCTGTGATGCTGATTGGAGAGAGATGGAAATAGAGAGAGACAGAGAAAGGGATAGAGGGGGAGAGAGAGAGAGAGAGAGAGAGAGAGAACCTGCCAAGCGTCGATGGTGCGCTGGAAGCGTTGTAGCCATTGATCGGCCTCCAACCGTACGGAGTCTTCTGGATGGTGGTAGAGAGCGTTTAGGGCTTCTTTTACAGTGTTCTGCAGTTCAACAGAAGAAGATTCCATCCTTTCCACTCTCTTGCTATCGGCAAAAGGGGCTTTTGAGAGAAAATGAAGTTCCTTTCACGGTCGGGAGAGTGTGGTGTGTATATAGAGAGAGAGGGAGAGAAGACGGAAGAGAGTCTGGCTTTGATCTTCGGGGGTGTGCCTGATCGATCACCTGCAGCCGGTTGCATGACAGCTATGCATACAGCCTCATTTTATCTGGCAGGTCATCACTTGTATGATGACATCTGAACAGTATGGGGTTGGGACCCACCCTTATGTTGCGAATCTACACGGAAGGGGATTGGATGGTACCCCAACACCACTCAGCTAGGTGGTGTTGGACAACGTGGGGCTCACCGTGGTGTGTGTGTTTTATATTAACGTTTTTGGGCCGTTATAGAGCTAATTTCAGGGCCTGACCCCAAAAATAATAGGAAATGGACCTAAGCTGACCATACAGTAAAATAGAATGGGAATTATGCAACCATGGTTGAAACTTTCTTAAGGCCTACAGTTATGTTTATTCACCAAATATCCTGTTGATAAGGTCGCGTGGAACTGGATGAAGGGAAAACACAAATATCGACATGATTCATAACTCTTTGTGGCCTTCATTGGCCATTCAATCACCTTTATATTTTATGGTGTAGTTTACCTCAACTTTTAATGTGTTTCATTATTTGGTTCAAGCCTTAAAAGAGATTTAATTATGTCTATGCACTCATTAGATACATTGTATTTAAAGCGTGATTTACCTCTCCTCTCATATTAAAGGTACAAGGGATGCTATTGGTGACTTTACAACCACATTCTTGCCCTCACAAGCGTGCCGCGCTCTCTCTCCATTTCTCCAAATAAACCAACCTTAAAATCATCTATAAACCATAAAAGTTTCATATCTCCAAGCGATGTGAGACTAAACTAAAAAATCACATTTTCCGCAATTTTCAAGTTTATTTTAGAGGGAAATGAATGTTTTCAACAAAAATTGAAAAATAAAATCTGATCTAGAAAATTCAAAATAATTAATTTATTTAACCAATATAATTCACAACAATTCCCCACTTGATTAAATTAAATAATAATAATAACTGACATAAATAAGATATAATTTGTGTGCATAAATAAAAATATCTCTTTGATTTAAATATTTTCTTAGTACAAGTATTTCGAAATTCTATTGAAATTTCCGATAACCACAACTTTAAACTAGTTATTCTTTAGTAACATATATAAAGATACCACGCAATAATCACATATATGTTATATGCGTTCCTTTATATTACTCGCTCGGCACTTTTAATGCCCATGTGTTTTTCAGTGAAAATCATTCCAGTGTCCCTGTTACTCTTAGAACACTCATCCTTTATACCACATTTCATTGATGCCTTTACAATCCATCCATTTATATGTAATCCATCCATTTGTATGTAACAGCTACCATTATTCATCATGGATAATGTTTTATATAGTTTGAGTGCTACACATTTTTACTTATCAGTGACTTATTCTTACCCATTAAATCTTATAAATTTTATAATGTTGGGTTAGATTTTCATCAATGGTTGAGCTTTTGGCGATGAGTTTCAACCTCGTCCCACTATATGTCGTCTTTACTACTTTTCTTATTAGAGATTTGGTAAAATGATTAGCAAAGTTATTACTTGACTTTGCATATGAGATCGCAGTGGTTCCATCTCGAATCAATTGCCTTACATAGTCATGTCTTGGACTTATCTGTCTCGACTTTTCATTATATGTACCGTTGTAGGCTCTCACTTGAGTGGTTTCATTGTCACAATTAAGTGAAATGACCGGCACATTCTTCGCACAAAATGAAATTTTCAATTGAACATCTCTAGGCTACTCAATCTCTTTATCTATTGCATCCGTGGCTATGAACTTGGATTTCATCACCTAGCGTGTTATGCATCTGTTTCTTTAATCACTAGGAGACGGTTGCACATCCAAAGGTGAATTCTCACCTTATTGTGGACTTATTGTCCCATGCATTCTATATCCAACCCGCACCGGTATATCTTTCCAATACGGCAAAAAATTACGAGTAAAACAACCAAAGTTATTTGATTGCTTGGAGGTAACCAGTAACCCTACCAATAAACTTTCAATGTTCTATACTAGGATTACTAGTAAACCTGCTTAGCTTACATAATGCATATGCTATATCTGGTCTTATGTATCACATAACATACGTGAGACTGTCCATAACACTAGCATATTAAAGTTGTGCAACTACTATTCATTTGTTTCGTTTTACTCGGTATTTATATCAAATAGGGCATTTGACTATTTGATTTTTCAAGTGGTTAAATTTGCTTAGTATCTTATTGGGGAAACTGACACAATGCAGAATTCTCATTATGTTTTTAAAAAAAAAAAAAAAAACTTTGATACCTATTATGATATCCACTTGTCCAATATCATTCATTTCGAAAACGAATGAGAGAAACTTATTCGTTTCACTTATACCTTCCATTATATTATTGATAATTAACATGTCATCGGCATATAAACATATAATGGCAATGCAGTCACTACACATCTTATAATAAATGCATGTATCATCTACATTATGCATGAAACCACAGGATAACACTTTCGAATCGAAATTTCTATACCATTGTTTAGGCGCTTGTTTCAATCCACACAATGACTTAATAATTCTACACACTTTCTCTTTATTTCCCGACAAAACAAGCCCTCTTAGTTGCTCCATGTATACCTACTAGGGGTGTACACAAACCAAGCTAGCTCGGTTAGCTCGCTTGACTCGGTTCGAAGCTGAGTTCGAGCTCAGCCGAGCTAATTTTTTGAGCTCGAAAATGAGTTCGAGCTGAGTTCGAGCTGGCCCGAGCTCGAATCGAACTCGGATCGAACCAGTTTGATGACTCGGTTACTTTAATATTGATGTTTCTCACCAAGTGTTTGTTGAAATGACTCAAAGAAGTGTGGACGGTGGCAAGGAAGGTGTGTATATGAAACCAACACCTTTTTTTTTCTTGATTTTTATGTTGCTTATAAGGTGTTTGATAAAATACTTGTAAAACCATTGCTGTTATCTCAAATACAGTGAGATTTTGAAGGTGCGATCCAGGTGTTTGTGAAAATGCTTCATTGGTGAACTCGGGCCAAGCTGCTGAGCAAACTGAGCCGAGCTGACCAGTCAAGCTCGAGGATAGAACTGAGCCGAGTTCAAGCTGAGGTCCGCTAGTGGTCGAGCCGAGTTGGGCTTGAGGCCATCTCCACTTTGTTCAACTCGATGTACACCCCTAATACCTACACATTAGGGTCAACATTCAAAAATGTTGTTTTTCATGTCCATTTGGTAGATGTGAATATAATGTATGGATGATAATGCGAATAATATCCTAATTGATATTATTATAGCCATATGTGAATATATGTCAAGGTAGTCTATTAAGATTACGTTAGCTTGAATTGAGAGATATTCTTTCATGTATATATTTAGGAGATTTGTAATCCCTTCAATTAAGGGAATTAGTTAGATATTTATTTTATTTTTCTGCAATTTAAGATCTATTTTAAGATCTTGATTTACTCTTGTAAGCTTATATATAGCAGTCCATTTTGACTGTCGAATACATAGAGAAAAATACAAATTTTTTTGTAAACTTATTTTTGTCATGGTATCAGAGAGTTACTGATCTTGTTGCCTCCGTAGATCATTTCCGTCTACTTTGATCACGCTGTGTCTATGTTTGCGATTGATTCCGCAAATCCATTTTTTTCTCCATCCTTTCGATCATCCTAGCATGATTCTTGTTCCAAAAGTCTTGGATGGAACTAATTATGGTATGTGGAAGAGATCGATGCTGGTAAGTCTCAATGCTAAAAGCAAATTGGGGTTCATCAAAGGAATAGTTTTCACTCCAGATGAAAAAGATCAAAAATACTCTTTATGGCAGTGCTGCAACGACATGGTGCTTTCCTGGATATTTAACTCTATAAGTCAGGAGTTTATAAACAAAGTACTCTATGTCGAAACGCCTATAGAGATCTTGATAGATCTTCAAGAACGATTCTCTCAAGGTGATTTTTCTCATCATTATCAAACTCAACGATCTATTGTTGAATTGAAACAAAATCAATAATCAATTTTTTTATTACTATACAAATATGAAAATGTCGTGGGATGAGCTAACTACCTGTAGTCCTCCAATCACGTATACTTGTAGAAGACAAAAAGATCTAAATGAAAATGAAGAAATGATTCGGCTGGACAATTCCTTATGCGATTGAATGAGACGTACTCTGTTGTGCGAGGACAAATCATGTTAATGCACCCTCTACCAACTATCAAAAAGGCACATTCACTTTTACGTGAAGAAGAAAGGCAGCGAGGACTTACCGAGGCCAAGGGTACTGATCTCATTCATGCTATGAGTATCAAAACCTATGACAACTCTAAGGAATCACAGTCTGATGCTCAACAACAACACAGACAGTGGTCATCCTCTCATTCTAAGTCACAAGGCACTGGAAAATCTCTGTTATGTTTTTATTGTGAGGGCACAACTCACATTGTGTATCGTTGTTACTACATGAATGGATTCCCAGTTGGTCACAAGCTCCATGGCAAAGATGTCCAGCCACCAAATCGAAGTAGAAAACCTGCTGCATATCAAACTAGTACCGAGATGCATCAGGACACAATCAGGATACCAACAGAATAGACTCCCCAATTCACCCCTGAAGAGCTTGCCTAAATAAAAGCCTTTTTTCGTAATGGCAAAAATTCTGCCAGAGTAAAATATATAGGTATGTCTCCCCCTTTCTGCTTATCCTTTAGTGTCCAAAAGACAGTCTTGAATCATTGGATTATTGATAGTGGTACAACAAATCACATAGCATTTTTGGTATCTAATACCTCTCCTTTATCTTATCGAGTAGCCTTACCCAATGGTGCATATTCTAAGATAACTGGCATTGGCTCCACACAACTCTCAAATCATACACATGTTAAAAACATTCTATGTGCACCATCTTTCCATGTCAATTTACTATCAGTGAGTCAACTCACAACTGCCATGAATTGTTCAATTCACTTATTTCTCACTTTTTGTATACTTCAAGACCTAACTTCGAAGAAGATGATTAGATCGGGGAACCAGCTTAATCGCTTGTACTACTTTGTTCCTCCAGTGAAGTCTGCACCAACTTCCTTCTTTGTTACTTATAATGTTAATTCTACTACAAACCTTCCATGGCACAGGCGGTTAGGACATCCCTCCAAGGCACCTTCACAATTTTTGAGTCATGTTATTCCCTCATTTGTATTTGATTATAAACATTCTTGTGATACTTGTCATTTGGTTAAGTAAATACGGCTATCATTTTCTTCAAGTTCTATTCAAACTTTACGTTCATTTGATCTTATTCATTGTGATATCTAGGGACCCCTTTGTACTGCAACTCATACAGGGGCACATTATTTTTTAACCATCATTAATGATTATACTCAATTCACGTGGATATTCTTAATGAAATTCAAATATGAAATGTAAGAATTACTAAAAACCTTCATTTCTTTTGTCAACAATCAATTTAATTGCCAAGTTAAATGCATTTGAATTGATAATAGCTCAAAATTCATCCCCATTAAATCTTATTTTTCTAACCTTAGCATTTTATTTCAAAGCTCTTGCCTATCTACACCTCAACAAAATGGTGTAGTTGAACGAAAACATCGACATCTTTTAAACATTGGCAGAGCCTTAAGAATTGATGTTAATCTTCCCTTGTGTTTTTTGGGAGGAGAGTTTACTTACCACTGCCTATCTTATTAATCGTCTTTCTACCCCTGTGTTCTTGTTGTTGCTACTATTAAACATTGGCTATTGTATCAAATGGATGGGACCAATGTCTTCCTCTATGGTGATTTAACCGAAGAGGTGTACATGACTCCACCACCGGGTATTTGTCGATTGGGGGAGAAACTCGTATGTCGACTGCATAAGTCTTTTTATGGGCTTAAACAAGCCCCTCGAAATTGGTTTGTAAAATTCTCGCATGCTATCAAACAGGCTGGCTTTGTTCAATCACATTCAGATTATTCTTTATTTGTGAAGACTAAAAGCTCATCTACAACTATGGTGCTTATCTATATAAATGACATAGTAATAACTAGAAATGAGGCAACTGCTATACAAAGTCTCAAACAATTTCATATTAAAAATCTTAGTCTCCTTAAGTATTTTGTTGGGTTGGAAGTTGTAAGGTCCAAAGCAGGTATTGTTATCTCTCAACGAAAATATACTTTAGAGATCATAGAAAATATTGGATACTTTAGTGCTCAACCATCAAACTTTCCCATGTAAATGAATTTGAAGCTCACAGATTATCAAGGTGATCTGCTATATGATCCAGCTTATTGCAGGAGGTTAGTTGGACAACCAATCTATCTCACAATTATAAGATCAGACATTACATACTTAATAACAACCAATCTATCTTACAATTACAAGATCGAACATTACATACTTAGTTAATATTCTAAGCCAATTTATGTATGCTCCAAGAAAGCCTCACTAGGATGTTATTCTTCGCATTATCGAATATTTGAAAGGCAATCCTGGTTTAGGATTGTTGTTCTTCTCAAGCAATTCCTTTGCCTTAAACGCTTATTGTGATGCTAATTATGCAAACTATCTTATGACATGAAGATCAAATATAGGTTATTGTGTGTTCTTAGAAAATTTATTGATTTCATGGAAAATAAATAAGAAAAAAACAGTTTCAAGATCATCCTCATAAGCTGAGTATAGGTCCATGACAGCGGTAACCTGTGAGATAAATTGGCTCAAATTTTTGCTTAATGTGTAACGCCCTGAAAATTGAGGGTCGTGCATACACTCGACTCCCGAGTTTCCGGATATCACTTATGCTAATTTTTACTAGTTTGCGTTTAATCAGGTTTAAATGCGCAACATGGAATTCCTTGGAACATGAAACAAATCACAACTGATCTGCTGAAATGAATGAGGTCAAACATATATATATAAGTCCAAAAGAATGTAAATAGGTCGCACCAAGCATTGCCCAACAAAATCTCAAAAAAAATATCATGTCCAAAAGAATAGCGCTGAGTCCACTACTCAGCAATCCAAATCCCGTCTACTGGGCCGATGGGGAACCATCCATAAGCTGGAAGTAGGACAACTCGTCCTTCTCCGCAAGGCTCGTGCCGCGAGGCTCCTCATACTCTGCATCATCTGCATCTACGAGAGAGTTTGGTTGGTGTTTTAAAACACCGTCCCAGAGTGGGAGTGAGTGATCAACTCAATGGGTGTTATTAATCTTAAGTTGTAACAGACATCAATTATATTACGAATTTAATGAAAGACAAGTATTCATAAACACCTAACTAATATTGTTAATGTAGATGCATGAAAATGATATGATGCATGCCCTCACCACGACACTCCCTCAAACGACTCTGTCTAATGATCGCGCATGACCCACACTCCCTCAATACGACCTCGACCGCCAAGTCGCCAACCTAACTAGTACGATGCGTTATGATAGTGCTAGCCGAATTCTTAGTCAATCCCATTCATCCAGCAGGTTGGGAAAACTGATACACCCAACGTATCAATGCCTTCAACCAGTTGCGATGCCAAGGCCCCTCAACGTGCGAGGCCAGGGCACCGCGATCCTTAATTCCGTCGGGTTCTCTAACCCCGACTTCAAGTACATGGGGAGTGTTAAGGAAAAGAATAGCTCGCAGTTACTACGGAGAGGCTTGTCACCCCAGCGTAGGCCGATAACTCGGACACAGTGTCTCATTCCACCATGCCCGGCTCACGAGTTGGTGGATCGGCTTCAAATGGTTAGCAATGGGCTACAATGGTTGAAGGGTGTTTCAGGTTCCATACATATGTGAGCAAACAGAGTTAACAGACAAGGCTAGTCAGTAAGTAAACCAGACCACACGAGTTCAGGCAGCACGTGGCAGATGACATCGAGCACGAGCGTCCCATGTAGTCTAACTACTGTCACCCATACGCACCCGCCTAAATCCATGGGTTTAGCCTCAGGATAGTCTTACCAACGGGACCACCTTCACTCGCCTCATATTCCTGACCAACCTAAGGGTTTTGATGGTAATCCATAACATGCTAACGTTCGGGATTATCATCTAACATATGCAATATCACACATTCATATTACTCAACATACAACTCAAATTTTCTACCAAGCAAAGCTAACATTGTTGTGACATCAAGTGCATGTGTGTTGGGTGGATTAATGGGGAAGCTAAGCATTTCACATATATACATATCATAGAAAACAAATGCACATGGGTTAATAAATCATACATGCTATAAGGTAACATCGTACACAAATCAATAAGACATGCACATGCAACATCAAATTCATACCATTCATGCGAGAGACAACAGCATTCCATAACTATTATATGTCGATTGAAAGAATCAAGGTAAGGTCTTTCCTATGTTCTCTCTAGATCCTCTAAATACATCATCCAAGCAATCAAAATCATTAAACTTATACTAAAATTGTTGCTAGGCCACCTAAAGATAATAATCTGCACCTATAGATCGTTGAAGGCTTGGAAATTGACCTAGTAGCGCCGAACTCAGAGTCGATTGGTCTGAATCCTAAGAGAATGTAATTGCATGTTAGAACTTCATGTCAGTCCCTTCTCAACACAAGGGTTTCAAGAAAGGGATGAGGGATTTACTTACTCAATCGGTGGAGAGCGGTTCTCCCGATTGTGGGTGAAGGATTTGTTGAGGAAGAGGTGAGGAGTTGCGAGAACCGGACTCTCCTAGGCCCCACCTTGATCCATGGTCTACCCTTGTTCCCCTTCACTCTCTCTTTCTTCTCTCCTTACTCTCTTGCTCTCCCTTTACTCTCTTTAGTGGTTGTAGTAAAAGAGGGAGTTATGAGAGAGCTAAGGCTTTATTTCCTAGACTTAGGCCCTTTAGCCTAAAGTTTCCTCAAATGCCCACAATGGCCCTTTAGGACTCCCTATTGGTTTTGGGGTGGCCCTATCACTCCCTTGATTACCAAATTTGGTGTGTAGGTGTCTCATGGCCCGATGAGGGGCCATGCAAAATTTGAAGACAAACGGATGCGGGGTTCTATCGTACAGTTCCGATATTTAAATGGCCCTATGATGTCCATTTCGATTATTGGGATGGTTCTGATGGCCATCTGGCCCTGAAACTTATAAGGTAGGTGCTCCATAGCCCGATGAAGGGTCATGCTAAATTTAGGAACGATCGGATGTGAGGTTTGATCGTACGGGTCTGATTTGCGATCAACGGTCACCGTTCCACGATCGGATCCCAGATTTTGTGGACAGGCATAGAAAAATACGATAGACCTTCACTGTAAATGTAGAAGAGATCCGACGGCTAGAAAGCCTGAAATCTCAGTTTTATTTATAAGTGCCAGATTCAATTTTGGCCTTGGGTGGGTTGCCTGCTCATAATTAATTTTTGGGTGTTCACTGAGTCTGTGGTCCGTGATGGACCACAAGCCCATTGAGATCTACGGTTCCCTAAATTTTTTGATTTTTCTGACCTTCCTTGATCGCTATATGGCCCGCATGGGCTGTTTCTAAGTGGAAACAGACTATCTGGCATGACGACCCACTCTTGGTCCAATCATAACCAAATTGGTCTACTCTAATGGGCTAATCCTATTTTAATTTACTTATAGTACCCCACTACAAGTAATTTAACGAACGATCCCGAGGTAAATCTTACGTGAACGCCTCAGGACACTGTTCTGGTTGGATGGGACGTTAAACAATGATATGCAAGTTTCTATAGGACCAGCAAAGTTGCTATGTGATAATCAAGCTGCTCTTCACATAACAACAAACCTAGTATATCATGAGCGTACAAAACACATATAGCTTGATTGTCATGTTGTAAGAGAAAAGATACAAGAGGGTCAAATCATCACCAAATTTGTTCCATCTCATTTGCAGCTGGTAGATATTTTTACGAAGGCTCTTGGAGGAAATGTGTTTAAAGAATTAAGAATCAAGTTGAACATGCTGGATATAAATGCTCCAACTTGAGGGGGAGTGTTAAGATTATGTTAACTTAAATTAAAGGATATTCTTTCATATATATATTTAGGAGATTTGTAATCCCTTCAATTAAGGGAATTAGTTAGATCTTTATTTTATTTTTCTGCAATTTAGGATATAATTTAGGATCTTAATTTGCTCTTGTAAGCTTATATATAGCAGTCCATTTTGACTGTTGAATATTTTGCTGTAAACTTATTTTTCTCATAATCAATTCATTTTTTTTCTTTAATGGAATTATTTTGCTACTACTCAGGTCTTATAGGTATGGATAGTACCATCAATGTGATATTTCCACCTGAATACCTATCTATATCTTGCAGGTTTTGAACCTGTAGGCGAATTTATCAATTTTCATATTTGGTTTAACACGATTGAGTCCATTTCGCCATTAATGACCTCTTTAGAAAAAGTAAAGTTATTCGAATATACTGTCTCACTATAGGTTATAAGGTCATCTTTTGCTGTAAATACTATAGGTATATTCCTAATAACATTTTCTCTGTTACCTTCAACATGTGAAAAATATGCATCGATAGTCTATCTGATCAGGATCAAAACTCTTTTCCACCCTCGTAGTAAACGGAAAGGGGGGTAAAAAGAATAAGAGAATGAAACTTGACTTGAAAATTTAGATTCATTACTTTTATAAATAAAAAAGGCCACTCACAGGAATGTTGTCAAACGTGGCCTTTTTGTAATAAGTTCTTTTATCCTATTTGTGTAATTAGAGTCATGTAAAGAGTTTTAAAAACTTTAAGGTTCGTTTTACTTGTTGGAGGATTGCCACGTGACACTATCCCAACCATGCATGTGCACATTTTGATATGGCCTCGTTTATGTTCACCTGTTAAAACAATTATATAACCTTCATAATGCAATAAGAATTCATTTGCATTTTGATCTTTTATTGAATCTCTTCCAATGACAAAAGTGAGCATTTCAATGATTAGCTAACCCATTCGTGGTGGAATGTGGGGTAGGCATCATAAGCATTTAACATGGCTCAATGGATAAACCGAGTAGATGTCACGTTTCAGTAATACGTGATGTTAGAAAATGGTAGGGATCCACTGAAGCCACATCCACAAATTTTAAAGTAAATTTACATCCATGAACATTGTCCAACGCGGATGATTTGTGCACGTCCTACTTTGGTGAAGTGTTATTGATTAGTTCAGGCTCGCCTTTTGTTTTCCCGGTTGTGCAGTATTATAAGAGCATGATTTAAATGCATGAGATATGCTTTAAACTCCGGAGTCACCACTAACTAATGAAGCCATTAAATCTACAGTCGACTATAAACCGTAGAATCACTTACAAAAGTGAGAATCGTGAAATCCCCAACTCAAGTGACTATTCTAGTTAATCCATGACCGTAGGTCTAGGCAAGGGTCATGGTGGCAGAAGAAGAGGTAGTTGGATATTCTTTTTCATCCATACAATGTATGCTTTCTACTTCATATGATTTATGACTTTTAAGGGGATTTAATAATATCATGGCATTATATATCTAGTAATTTTTTGTGTAGTTGAAGAGGGGATGAGCATAAATAAAAAAAATATAGAAAAATCATTGGCCTAACTTTGCTGAGACAAGTGACCCTGGGTGGGCAAAATGAATAAAATGAAATGAAAATACAATAAGTGAAATAAGATGCGAACTTAACCTTATTTCACAGAGTTTGAGACCCCAAGTAGGTCAATACAATAAAGTAAAGAGAGATGTAAGAGAAGTAAGAATAGAAATGCGAGTTGATGATACATATATATTGGAAATTTGAGCTTGATTTAGATGTGACAAAGAAAACGGGACGTTAGACACCCATTTTGTTCAAAAATAATGATCGGATCTCCCTGATTTCAACATACTCTCTGACTTTTCTAACTTCTTTAGTTGATCCTATTTATCCAAAGGCTGACTTCTCAAGTTAGACGGGAGTTCGGTGTTGATGAAGATTTTTTTAAGTACTCGAAGAAGAGGACTCTTCTCGATGTATCCTCTCTTTGTCTCTCGCTCTCTCTAGCTCTTTGTGACCCTATGTTGCGGAAAAAAATACCCGTGTGTGATTAATGTAAGCAAGGCTAAACATAAAAAACAAAAAACAAAAAAAAAGTAAATACAAAAGAAGAAGCAAGAGGCGTAGGGTTTGACATGATTCGACAACACGCTTGCTTCGATGGGCAATAATACAAAGCTTTCTTTTTCACTAGAAACAAAGAAAAGCAAAAATATAAAGCTTACCTCTCTCCCACCCATACAAGGAACTTCACACCAACAAATATCATAAAAAATAAACTAATAGAATAGAATATCCCTCTCTACATATGACATTCCTTATATGGACCACCACATCAGAGAGCACATAGAGAAAGCATAAAGGAACTAGGCTTCGCCTTACATGGTCGTACGGACAAGCATATGGACGAATGGGACAGAGAGATAACCTTCTCTCAGTAGGAAACAGTTTCCCACTTGATGACATCCACTACCTCAACACCCTGGACCCCTAGGAATAACAGCTGCGATGCTAAATTTAGAAACGGAGAATCTCAACTTGTGGCGAGCTGACAATCGACAAATGTCCCTATTTTGAGATCCCATCGTCTAAAAAGCTAGGACAAGATTTACACAAGGCAGAGAGCATGCTAGGTGGCCATCGGGGTGCGACGGGCCAATGGTCTACTTATTCTGTTTATGCATTTTCTATCATGCAGATGGGGTCTTGGGCTTTTATAGGGGGCTGGGCTCTCCTGTTGACTCTAGCCTACTTGGTTCGATTGTCTTTGCTTTTAGGAGGTGTTAAGGTTCTATTTACTATTTCTTATTTGATTTCTAATGTTTTTCGGGATGTGAAAATTCGGTTTTATTGAATGGGTATATAGTTAAGATTTTAGAAGGGGGATAACTTATCAATTTAGATTTAGGTTTCTCAACTTATGAATTTCTAAATCAAGTCTATTAGTTATTTATGTGACACATGAAGGGTCCCCCTTTGAGCAATAAAAAAACTGATGGTTCTTAAATGGCTCAAGGATGATTTTATCAAAGATCAATCAAAGTTTGAAGAAGTAATCCTATCTCATTTAGTGTTGGATGTCTACAACGTTATTCTCATCGGTGCGGCCATATGAAATTTTAGTTAGATATCTACGTGGGAAAAATGGTTCTCACCTGAGGAGTGGACTTTACTTATACAACATACGATATGGTGGACAGGAGAAAAGGTTTTGTACACACACCGGAAGCGGATAGTGTGGTAAGTACGCTTAGGTGTATTGAGTAAATTTTTTGGGGTCCACCATGATTTATATACTTTATCCACTCATTTCATCGATTCTACCAGATAATTTTAGGGCCTAGCCAAAAAATAAAGCATATCTAAAGAGAAACAGTGTGAATTGAACATTTACCGTTGAAAAAATATTGAGGGCCAGGCAAGTTTTGGATCAAGGTTATAGCTGTGTTCTACCTTTCATCTGTGTTTTTGCAATCTTATGAACAGGTCGGATGGCAAATAAACATCACTATGGGGCCAAAAAGGTTTCAACGGTGGAAATCACTATTCCCACTGTTTCCGTGGTATGGTCGACTTCGACTTTTGATATTATTCAATTTTGGTTTCAATCCCATGAATGAGCTGGGAAAAAGGATGGACGGCGTGAATAAACCACATTCATTCATTGGTAGGCCCAACGGAGTTTACTCGCCACGACAGGAGCATAGAAAGTAACTTGGTACACAATCGGATTTATTGCAGACCGCTCCGGTTCCATGAGAACATTGGAAACGGGTTCCCACGTTACCCGTGCTGTGGGGTCACCACAAAGTACTTGTTTTATCCATGCGGACGCAGATTAGATACTGACAGGTGCAGTAGCGAGACTCACTACTCAAGTGACGTCACTAAATTATGTGGACCCCATTATGTATGTGTTGTATCCAAAATGTCCATTCATTTGAAGATATTATTTTAAGCCATTATACAGAAAATGAGGCAGATTGAAAGCTTTAGTGGAACCCACCAAAGAAAACAGGGGATGATTGATGCCTACCACTGAAACCTTCCTAAGGTCCACCATGATGGTTTTTTGAAATCTAACATTTTCAAAAAGTTAGCAAAGACATTAAAAAAAAGGAGAACACAAATATCCACTTGATCTAAAACTTTTGTGGCCTTTAGAAGTTTTAAATGATAGAATATCTCTCTCTGCTGTTTTCTGCAGTGGGGTCCACTGGAGCTTTGGATGTGACTCATTCTTTGGATCTTACAATGATCTCTCGAGATGGACGGATGGCGAGAATACATAACATACATCATAGTGAGGCCCATGGAACTTTGACGTCACTTAAGTAGCAGTCTTGCTACTCAACCTCTCAGTAGCAAATATGCGGGCTATCCATGCTGTCCATCCGTTTGCGGGCTCATTTTAACAGGAGCTAAAAAATAAGCAGATCCAGAGCTCAAGTAGGTCATGCCATATGGAACAATTCCTAATGAATACGCCAACAATCGAAAACTTGCTGGGCCATATAAGTCTAAGATTGAGCTGATATTTGTGTTTTCCCTTAATTCTTGGTCCACGTGACTTTATCAAATAAGTTGGATGGACGCCGTAGATATAACCGCACATCAAAGGTGGCGCCACAGCGCCGCCACCTAGCAATCCAGTTATTCGTATTCGTGCGCGCGCGTTACATTCCATGGTAAGGACATAGCATGGTTTTTGGAAACGGATTGGCTACCCTCTTCCAACGGCCAATGGCTGATGGTCGGTGATATGTGGGCCCCACCTTGATGTATGTGTTTCATTCATGCTGTCCTTATATTTTTCTAGATCATTTTAGAGTATGAGTCCAAAAATGAAGTATATCCCAATCTCAAGTGGACCACATTACAAGATATAATATTTAATGAACGTGGACCATCAAAAACTTTTTGGGCCAATAAAAGTTTTGGATCAAGCTGATATTTGTTTTTTCCTTTAATCTGGGTCTGTATGACCTAATCAACAGATTGGATGTCAAATAAACAATACGGTGGGCCTTAGGAGGATTTTAATGGTGGATATCCAATTACTATTGTTTTCCTTTGGTGTTGTCCACCTGAGATTTATATCCCTCAAAATTTTAGAATAAACCCCTAAAATCATGTGTAAAAATGTATGAACAGTATGGATGAAACACATACATCATGGTATGGCCCACAGAGCACCGACCATGGGGCATCGAGCTAGTGGCTGGGGAGTAGCCAATTCGTTTTCATGGCTTTTAATCATTCAATTCGTCACCCGACGCGGATTGCGTCCTGCCCCCTCTGTCTCTACGTACGAATGGACAATTTTATAGGAGGGCTCACTGTGATTTTTTTGTTTATCTATGCTGTCTATCCCTTATCTCGAAATATTTTAAGCCATGTGCAAAAAAAAAAAAAAAGAGTCCATCCCTTCTCTTGAATCATTACACGCCCAAGAAAAAAAAAAGGAAGCTGATACAACGGACTACACCACAAATAACTCTTGCATTTAATGCAACTTGCATTTTATGCGGCCAAGCTTGTTATTTGGTGTGGCCCGTTTGAGTAGTTGGAACTACCTCATCTCTTGTGCTTACTTTAAAATAATTTTGAGAAAAGGGATGATGGAACAACCACTTCATTGCTGGAGACAAGCTAGGGTTGAAGGCTCACCAAGTAGAAATGTACGCCGGATTGAGTCATACCCCTGCACCTCTGGCCACTAACGTTTACTTATGTAGGTGGGCCCATTGTTCTGTATCAGTTCTCTTTTCTGAATTTATTTTAAGGTACAAGCACAAAAAGGAGTTAGATCCAATGCTAAGTAAATTACAATACATATGACTCTTGTATTTAACGATTTATACATTTAATGTAACCAAGCTTATTATAGGGTGTGGTCCACTTGAGCATTTGATCTACCACAAAATTGTACACACACTTTTAAAATGAAATGAAGAAGGGATGGATGGAGGGTGTGAATAAACAGATGCACTTAGAAGGGCCTACCCATGGACACTTAGATCCATAGCTCAAGTGGTGGACTAAGTGAAAGATATGTCGTTTCAATGCTGAGGTCTTGATATTCCCTGAAAAGGGAGCGGCTAACATTGAAGTGTGAACTAACAGCGGATATACTTAAAAAAAAAAAGAAAAAGAAAAAGATTAAAAGAAGGGAAAAAAAAGAAAAAGAAAAAGATAAAAAGAAGGGCCTGCCCGTGGAACTGCTCATTCGTGGCTAGAGATGAGCTGGAGTAAGACCCGATTTGGGCCTGCCCATCTTTGGCCACTAAGGGGCAGATGTATGTGGGGCCACAGTCCTTTTGTATCCACGCCTTCCATCCGCCTGGAGAGATCATTCTAGGGTAATATCCAGAGTAGTTAAATCCAAAGCTCCAGTAGACCCAGCACAGAAAACAATGGGATAGTGATGCCCACCGTTAAAAACTTCTAAATGCCACAAAAGTTTAAGAACAAGTTGATATTTATGTTTTCTCTTCTTTCGTGTCTTTTTTAACTTTTGAATGGGTTGGATTTCAAATAGACATTATGGTGGGCCTTAGGATAGTTTCAACTGTGGGAATCACTCTCTCCACTGTTTTATGTGGTGGGGTCCACTATGAATTTTTATCTATCTCATTTTTTGACTCATGCATTAAAATGATATCTGAAAATGGATGGACGGTGTGGATACAACACATACATCATAGTGGGCCTACAGAACTTGGTGACGTCACTTTAGCGGTGGACTCGGTAGATGCGCAAAAGTGAGGCAGAGCCAAAAAAACGACGCAGATTGGAGTAGATCACATGGTTGGCCTTTAGGGCGTGTTTGATTTTCTGGTGAAATGGTTAATGCAGTGTAAAAAAGTAATAATTACTTCCCCTTACATTTACAACTTACTTGATTTGATTACTTACGTTTTGACACGAAAACTAAAAATATTATAAAATATCTTTGGGTCTTACTGTGTTGCATTTCGCTTATCTACACCGTTCATCCATTATTTCAGTTGAATTCATAGAATGAGTAAAAAATTGAGGCATATCCAATACTCAATTGGATCACGCCAGACAAAAAAGGGAATCGAATACTTACCGTTAAAAACTTTGTAGGACCACTGTTTCTTTTGGCGTGGGCCCCTTGAGTGTCGGATCCGCTTCATTTTTTGTCTCATGCTCCAAAATATTGTAATAAAACAGACTTACGGAATGGATATATCATTGGCATTACCTTGCATTTCAAAAATTAAAATTACATCTTTTGAACCAATTTCACAGACACAAATTCCGATGAATTTTCAAACGCAGTGATATTGTAATAATTACTATTTCCCAGGTATTTCCCATTTCTTTGAAAAAAAACAAACAGGCCTTTAATGCAACCAAGATTTATATTCGGTGTGGTCCACTGGAGCGTTGAATCTGCCTAATTTTTTGGAGTATACTTTAAAATGATCCGAGAAAAGAAAAGGGATGAATGGCGTTGATACACAGATACATCCCAGTGGGCTCCACACAGATCTGCCCGTCCGTGGCTAGAGATGGGCGGGCGTAGCACGCAATCCGAATCCAGCAGAAACATCATTCGCTTCACTTCGCATTGGTTTGTGAAACGATTTGGAAATCATTTTCATCTCTCTCTGCCATTTCCGTAGCGAATCTGTGAAGATAGATAGATAGTGAGAGAGAGAGAGAGAGAGAGAGAGAGAGAGAGAGAGAGAGAGAGAGAGACGGAAGAATCCTATTGGTTAGAGAGAGAGAGAGAGAGAGAGAGACGGAAGAATCCTATTGGTTAGATTTGAGAAGAGGGTTTTCGCCACTTTCTCCGAGGTTATGTTTTCCAAGGTATTTTCTTTTTTCATCGTCTATTTTTCTTAAATTTTCATTTAATTTGAATTTTATTCAATGTGGGTTTTGGTAGGGTTTTGCTAAATTTCATTATTGATAGGCCTCTCCATTTCTCCCTTTTTTAATTTTTAATTTAATTTTATTTTTTGTTGTGATTGGGTTTTGGGTTTACTATTCATAGTTGAAAATGATTAGTTAATTTGTTGTAGTTAGTAGATACGTGCCCACATGGCATTCACATACCAACTAACATAGCGAGTGCATGGTGAAAAGGGGAGGAAAAGGAACATCATCTTCTTCCTCTCCTATAAATCCACAAGGAACAAGAAAATTCTCTAAAACAAGAATAGTGTTGATAATGAATGGATTCTTCCTCTACAATGCAATTGATATGTCTTATATCAACCCTAGGCTTTTAACTTTTCTGAAATGATAAACTTAAAAAAAATAGTGAAAGACGTGTAAATTGACTCAAACACTCTTGGATGACTCAAGAAAGGACATTAAGCTATGACATGACTCTCTAAACCCCGAAGCACCCTAAAAGTAGTAAAAATAATAACGTACTAAAAATAGTAAATTTTGACTTCAAACTCAAATTGACCCCTAAGGGCCTGTTTGTTTTGACAAGTTCCACAGTAAAGTAGTAAAGTAATGTAGTAAATGAGTAATAATTATCATTACCTCAGTAGTTGGAAGTAAACAAGTTTTACTATCATACACAATACGCCTCTCAGCGCCCTGTGTCCAGACATGGGAAGTACTTTTCCTGATTAGATGCATTTGGATGTAATTTCATCAATATGTGTTATATCTACATTGTTTGTCCATTTTGTAATATCATTTTAGGGCATGTCACAAAAAATGAGGAGGATCCAAAGCTCACGTGAACCACACCAGAAAAAAACATTGGGATAATGATGCCCACTGTTGAAACCTTCCTATGGCACACCGGGATGTTTATTTGCCATCGAACTTGTTCATAAGGTAAAACAAACCTGGATGAAGAGAAACACAAATATCAGCTTGATCCAACATTTATGTGGACCCCAAAAAGTTTTCAATGACGAACGTTCAATCTTCACTGCCAGCTGTGGTGTGGTCCATTTCCGCTTTGGATCTACCTCATTTTTTGTCTCATACTATAAAATGATCACGCAAGATAGATGGATGGTGTGGATATAACACACACATCATGGTGGGCCCCACGAAACTATGCCACGTATATGTCTTTCCGCCTATCCATGTTGTGTGGGATTCGGAAGGATTACAATGATGTAACAATTGGCAATATCCAACCATAGTAAAGATGTAATGATGTGAGTTTTACTATACATTACCACGGTAGTCCACGGAAACAAATGGGCACTAAAATGATTGAATTTTGTGAAACGGTTCAGGGGCCAATCAGGTAGGACGCATGACTCGTCGATAGCCTTCCAACGACACATGTAACTCCGATAACCGGTTACAAAGTTATGGCCGTTGGAAGCTATAGAGCGTGATAAGCCATTCTTTTGCTATATCTTGGCCCTATGGCCTGATTTCTCTTGATCTTAGCCCTCCATGTGGTTGCCCTTCAAATGCCCTACATCAACCTCAACCCAAACTGGCTGAATTGTGTCCCCTATTGTTGATGGAGCAGCAAAACGCAAGAAGCAAACTGATCGAATGATCCTA
This sequence comes from Magnolia sinica, assembly GCF_029962835.1. Classification (NCBI taxonomy): domain Eukaryota; kingdom Viridiplantae; phylum Streptophyta; class Magnoliopsida; order Magnoliales; family Magnoliaceae; genus Magnolia; species Magnolia sinica. The sequence goes on along the minus strand of NC_080584.1, from coordinate 2,541,579 downwards.
ATTGTCTGATTGGTGGATGTCGAATGGAAGGTCTAGAAAGAAAAGCAGTTAGCTATACAAATTTGTTAGGATTGTCGATTCGTTACAATTGTTGGGTCATTGCCTATCCACAAGTGCACCTCCATTTGGATGCATGTGCCACATGGGATCGGGGGGTGGGGGCTAGCAACTTTCTCCTAGATGAAGTGCCAACTGACCTCGATGTGCTTGGTCATCTCACGATAGACAGGGTTGTTGGCAATATGAAAGGTTGCTTGAAAGGCATGCAAATATTCTCTCTAGCAACTTTCTCCTAGATGAAGTGTTAATTGACCTCGATGTGCTTGGTCATCTCATGATAGACATGGTTGTTGGCAATATGAAAGGTTGCTTGATTATCACAATACAAACTCAACTATAAACCTAAGTTTACACATTAATGTCTTTCACGAAATGAGTCCGCATGTCTCATGGGCCATTGCCTTGTATTTTGTCTCAGCACTTAAATGGCCCACAACACTTTGCTTCTTACTCTTCAAGTAATAAGGTTGCCACTAATGAAAGTACCATAGCCAAATGTAGATTGCCTATCAGATGCAGTACCAACCCAATTTGCATAAGAATATCCTTCCACTCGAAGATGATCATTATGCTTGTAGAGGATACTAAGACCATGAGCTTCCTTTAAATACTACGAAGCATGACTTCCATATGAAGGACCTAGGGAGCTTGTATTGATTCGTGACATTGACAATATATGTAATATTAGGTTGGGTAATTGTTAGATAAATCAATTCTCCAACAAGTTGACAATGTTTCCCTGGATCATCAATTAACTTACCTTGATCCATGCTAAGTTTTTTATTTGTATCCATGAGAGTTTCGACAGGCTTGGCTCCTAGAAGACTTATCTCACCTAATAAATTTATCACATATTTTCATTGTGACTTGTGAGTTGTGACAAGTTGATGCCCACCTTGCACCCGACCACATTAAGCCTAAGAAATACCAAAGATAACTCAAGTCCTTTGTATAGAAAAGTTATTCTAATAATTTCTTCAACTTGTTAATACTTGTACGGTCACTGCCTGTCATGATAATGTCATCTACATACACAAACAGCACAATAGTGCTTGTTTCAATTCACCTTACAAAACAGAGCAGTCGGTCGAGCTACGTTTCATCTCGAATTTGAACACCACCTTACTGAGCATGTTGAACCAAGCTCTTAGAAACTGTTTCAGCCTATAAATTGATACCTTATCTAACTCTCTCCCAAGTAACAAACCTAGGAGGTCACTCCATCATTCTTCAACCTAATCTCCTTTAAGAAAAGCATTCTTCAAGTCAAGTTGATACAGTGGCGAATTCAAATTTGCATCAATGGAAACAACCACACGTACTGAGTGAAGCTTTGCCACATGTGAGAATGTCTCCGAATAGTCGACTCTAAGAGTATGAGAGTACCCTTAGACAAGTAACTAGGCTTTTAAAGAGTCCATTGAGCCATCATGATTGTATTTTACCATATACACCCATCTCTTTTTCCACAGCTCGTTTCCATTTATCTCAACTCAAAGTTTCTTGGAAAGGCCTTAAAAAGTCTTTTGGAAAGAATGTGGAATAGACACATACGACAAAAACAAAGAAAATTGTCAAAATGAAGGAGATAAATCATTGAACGAAACAAAGTTGGAAATATGATACTAAATATATGAATGGATACCCACTAGGTACCTTTATCTGATGGTGTAGGCAAGGACTTAGAAGAATGATGCTGATCTTGTGACAAGTGAGGGGGATTGATAAAATTCACGCTCATATGTACTCCATCTCCACACTTAGAATGCATGGACTAAACTTGCAAAGGCCGATCTACACGTTGCACTGACATCTCCCTAACTCCAGTAGTAATATCAGGTATAATGGGAAAAGTAGTTACGAAGCTCTCTTTAAACTATAAAGAGTTTCTTTCTTAGAGAAATACGAAGTTTGTTCAAATAATGTTATATTAGCCGACACATAATGCTTCTAGGAGTATAACATGTATCCCCATTGGGTGTGGAAGTACTTAAGAAAAATACATTTTATGGCCCTTGGTTCAAACTTGTCATGAACATGATCAAGCTGATGCACAAAACACATACAATCGAACACTTTTGGAGGAATACAATAGTAAGGAATTTGAGGACACAAGATACAGAGGGATATAGGACCGATGAAGACATCAAATTTATTAGGGAGCATGTAGTTAAGACTGCACCACTCCAAAACATTTTTAAAACCTTCATATTCAACAACACTGCTTTAGCAATCTCAAGTGAATGATAGTTCTTACATTCAACGACCCCATTTTCTTGTAGCTTGTGTGCGTGAAGTTTGATGAAAATAATGTCATAAAGTGAAAGATATGATTGAAGTCATGAGATAGATATTCCCTAACATTATCTGAATGTACAACACAAATCTTAGATTTTTTTTTAATTTTAGGGACATTGACATCCATACACCTACCTTTTGGTGTAATAACTGGAAAAAGCCTGCTTTTAAAATAATGTCATCCATCCGCCTAAACTTTAAAACGTTAGTCATCCATCCGCTCACCGTCTCCGAATGTTATTTATACTATACTGTATTTTTAAAATGATCATATACCCTAATTGAAAAGCAACATAAAGCAACTCCTTTTGCTTTCGAAACCCTAATCTTAAAGCAACCCCTCTCTTGCCTCTCTCTCGTCTTTCTTCTCCCACTACAAGCTTTGACGTCCTCATCTCCACTATGCCCCCCAATTTCTTCACTCCGCCATTTATGCGTTCTGCTGCAACTCATTTCCCGCAATTGAACCCACTACCCGTTGCTTGCTGTGACCCAACCCGCCACAATCTGTGTGTGGCTATCGGCACTCCAAGAGAATTAGTAATAATGTTGGATAGGCAGAAGGGTCTGGTTGAAGCTGTTGACACAATGTTTCCATCAACATATCACATATTGTGTGCGGCATCTCTACCAAAACTTCAAGAAACAATTCCGAGGCAAGTTTTACAAAGATAGATTTTGGAGGGCCGCACTTGCATATATGCCCTTTGACCATGGCCAAGGCGGGTCCAAGCCGACACAGGCTAGGACTGGACCAATAAAAATTATAAACCAAAAGATGTCAAAGGGAAATAAAATCAACTACTCATGCATAAAAATCAGTCCCTAATCCAAGGGATTCCCTAATTTCAATTCAAGGAACCCTAAGGTGATAAAAATGGGCAAATCAATTAGGGATCATGTAATGTAGGGTTAGGATTTATGAAAAACGGCTATGAGAGGATAAAAGAGGATAAAAACCTGAGCCAAAAGATGATCCCGCGTGTGGACAGCAACAATGGCCCAGACGGACGTGCGTGTGATCCTGGTCGCACGTGTGTGGGGCCCACTATTCAGAAAAAGGTCACCTTAGCCCTGGTTGGCCAGGGATGGACTCCAAAACCTCCAAATCTCAGATCGATCCGATGTACGGTTTGTGGGTGGTGCTCCGCCGAAGTTTCAGCTCGCCTGCGGGCTGAAATCTGGAAACCTGCTGTAATGAAGAAATTTGATGCAACAAAAAGACAAATTCGAAGTACGGATGGTGGGGGAAGATGGAAAAAAAAGAGATGGAAGATGGGGGTGAATTGGGATCGATGTGGCTTCGCACCACGGTAGTTAGCCTTTCGAAAAGGGAGGGCTTCGCACCCACTTTTGAATTCTTACACAACTCACGAAGAGAGCAGAAAAATAAAGCAGAAATTTTTTATTAACTTCAATGAATGAAAAAAACTACAATGGGTGCCTATTTATAGGGAGAACCTTATACCCAAAAACTCGCACCATGTGCGACACCTATTACTTGGCGATGAAGTAAACTAAAATAAAAACCAAACAAGGAAATATAAAGCGTTCACGATGTTCTAAATAATAACAATAAGCAAAACCTAAAATATAAAACCAATTTGACGAGTGGGCTACGATCATGAGATCCCATGGTGGGCTTTTCTTGATATGGGGCCACTTTTCTGAACCAAAACTTGACTTCTAGCTAGGAGGCCCTCCCTGGACATCGTCATCAAGCCAGATCCATGGTGGGGTTTTCCTTATACGTACGTACGTGCGTAGGGGGCGGCATGAGTGCGTGCGCGCGCGTGATGTCCCCATCAATTCTCCCCGACTGCAAAGATTTCCCCACTGGCGAAATAAAAGTCCTGAACCGCTCCAGGATGTCAGGATCAAGTCTCTGAAGCTCCTCCTCAGTGAGCCACGTGCTGTTTGAAGCTGGGCGTGACTTCCATTTAACCACGTACTTCTGAAACCCGCCGTCTGACGTTAAAACTATCTGATGGTCCAGGATATCCTCTATTTTCTTTTTGGGTGTGTGAAGGTTAGGTATGGGAGATAGAGGCTGTGAAAATGAGTCAGGAAGGATAGGAATGTGAGGTAGAGGCTGGGAAGATGGGTTGGGACGGGTAGGTATGAGAGGTAGAGGCTGGGAACATGGGTCAGGGCGGGTAGGTATGGGACGTAGATGTTGGAAAAATGGGTTGAGAATGGTATATATGGGAGGTAGAGGCCCGAAAAATGGGTCGGGACGGGTAGGTATGGGACTTAGAGGCTGGAAAAATGGGTCGGGAAGGGTAGATATGGGAGGTAGAGGCTGGGAAGAAAGGTTAGGAAAAGTAGATATGGGAGGTAGAGGCTGGAAAAATGGGTTGGGAAGGGGCCATGGTTCAAGGGATAAATATGGAGAATCAGGATGGGTGGGCGAAGGGCCGGACAAAGTATCAGTGATCCCCTAAAAAGTAACTAAATTCTTCACATCGGATGTGAAACTAATTTTCATAGAAGGTGGAAGATCTACCTCATACACATTGAGACCATTTCGTTTTATAATTTTGACGGGTCCAGCGCTACACGCGTATAACTTACGAACGGCCCTCGAAGGATACCGCTCGGGCCTGATGCAGACCATCACAGAGTCCCCAATATTAAATCCTTTGAAACATTTATACTGGTCTGTAGAAAATGTGCAATGTTCATTATTAGTCATGATCTTCTACCTGATTTCTTGATGTCATGAATGAATGTAATGCGCAAAGGACTCTGCAGACTCTGACGGCCTATGGGATAGTGACATAGGGACAAGATCAATAAGTTTCCTAGGTCTATAATCAGTAACGACTTCACGAGGACTTAGACCTGTGGACCTAGCGACAAAATTATTCAACGTAAACTCGGTTGTAGGTATTACGGTGTCCCATGTTCTGGTGTGCTCTATATCCCTCCTAGGGGACCCATCCGGTAGATCATCAAGACAAACATCACGAAACTCATCCACTACCGGAATGACCTCAGTGGGTAACTCTACACTAACATCTGGTGCACTCTCTCCAGTCACAAGGCTGCACATGTTGTACCCCTCAAAATAGTGGTCTTGATGTCCCTCATGGGGTGGGTACACGGGTGCACGCCCATAACTGATTCCTTAGCCAACTCCATTCATTGGTCTATCCTTCAGGCCACCTGCCTGAGATTGGACATTTACCCCAATGGTGGGGTTTGTCGTAGCGATGGTCTTTAGTCGGGCAATGCGTTCATCAAGCTGGTCAAAGCATTAGTCCATTTCCAAGCGCTTAATCATAAACTCCAACTTTTGGAACAACTTGTTTAGTGACTCTTGCAATTGTTCCATGTTTAGTGTAGGGTGCCAACCAAAATTCAGCAATATAGATGTTAAAATATAAGAGTTTTTTTTTTTTTTTTTTTTTTATTTTAAAAGAATCAACCTAGTTTCTAAAAAACGAAAAAGGAAAGTTTCTAAAGAAACAAATTAGGAAAGCTTCTATAAAAAAAAAAAAAAAAAAGAAGAAGAAGAAAAGTTTCTAAAAAAAACAACCTAGTTTCTAAAGAAAAACAAAAAAAGGAAAGTTGCTAAAAATAAAAAGTAAGTTAGTTTTTAAAAAAGAAAAAGGAAAGTAAATTAGTTTCTAAAAAAGAAAAAGGAAAGGAAATTATTTTCTAAAAACAGATTAAGAAAGTTTCTAAAAAATTAATTTATAAAAAAAACAGAAAAGGAAAGTTTCTGAACATAGAAATAGAAAACTAAGTTAATTTCTAAAATAATTCAAATAAGGGGATAACAGAAAATTTCAGCAGCTTATTTCAGGGTTTATGGACCTCTAAACAGCCATATATGATGAGAATTGATGCGTAATGGACATAAACAACCAAACCCTAAACATGTAATGAATTCCCCTACAAGAACCATAGGCTCTGATACCAAATTTGATGCAGGACATGGAAAATTAAATATGATATGCAAGATTTCAGGCTTAGATCCTACCAATTCAGAAACAATCACACAAATTCCACGTCCCACATGAAAATCCAAACATTCAATTAAAAAGGGGAATCTATGCGGGTCTAAGCCGACACAGGCTAGGACTGGACCAATAAAAATTATAAACCAAACGATGTCAAAGGGAAATAAAATCAACTACTCATGCATAAAAATCAGTCCCTAATCCAAGGGATTCCCTAATTTCAATTCAAGGAACCCTAAGGTGATAAAAATGGACAAATCAATTAGGGATCATGTAATCTAGGGTTAGAATTCATGAAAAACGGCTATGAGAGGATAAAAGAGGATAAAAACCTGAGCCAAAAGATGATCCCGCGTGTGGACAACAACAATGGCCCAGACGGACGTGCGTGTGATCCTGGCCGCACATTTGTGGGGCCCATTATTCAGAAAAAGGTCACCTTAGCCCTGGTCGGCCAGGGATGGACTCCAAAACCTCCAAATCTCAGATCGATTCGATGTACGGTTTGTGCGTGGTGCTCCGCCGAAGTTTCAGCTCGCCTGCGGGCCGAAATCTGGAAACCTGCTGTAATGAAGAAATCTGATGCAACAAAAGGACAAATTCGAAGTACGGATGGTGGGGGAAGATGGAAAAAAAGAGATGGAAGATGGGGGTGAATTGGGATCGATGTGGCTTCGCACTACGGTAGTTAGCCCTTCGAAAAGGGAGAGCTTCGCACCCACTTTTGAATTCTTACACAATTCATGAAGAGAGGAGAAAAATAAAGCAGAATTTTTTTATTAACTTCAATGAATGAAAAGAACTACAATGGGTGCCTATTTATAGGGAGAACTTTATACCCAAAAACTCGCACCATATGCGACACCTATTACTTGGCGATGAAGTAAACTAAAATAAAAACCAAACAAGGAAATCTAAAGCGTTCACGATGTTCTAAATAATAACAATAAGCAAAACCTAAAATATAAAACCAATCTTACGTGTGGGCCACGATCATGAGATCCCATGGTGGGCTTTTCTTGATATCGGGCCACTTTTCTGAACAAAAACTTGACTTCTAGCTAGGAGGCCCTCCCTGGACATCGTCATCAAGCCAGATCCATGGTGGGGTTTTCCTTATACGTACGTACGTGCGTAGGGGGCGGCATGAGTGCGTGTGCGCGCGTGATGTCCCCATCATATTGTGTACGGCATCTCTACCAAAACTTCAAAAAACAATTCCAAGGCAAGTTTTACAAAGATAGATTTTGGAGTGCCGCACTTGCACATATGCCCTTTGACCATGGCCAAGCTTTGGATGAGATAAAGCAACATTTTCTTGCAGCACATCAATGGATGAAGAACGTTCCTCCTACATTTTGGTCTTGTGCCTATTTTGATGACCATTCGAATGTGGATTCTGTCACCAATAACATATCCGAAAGCTTTGACTATTACATATATGATTTGCGAACAAAACCTATTGTGGATGGTATGAATTGGTGTAGATCGAGGATTATGAATACATTTCCTGTATGAAAGGCACAGGTAGAAGCATGGACTTCAGTTTTGACCCCACTGGCTATTAAAATGTTGAAGAAGCCAAGGTCTGAAGCTTCTTTACGTTGGGTGAGGCAGGCAGTTATGGCAGAGTCAGAACTTATATCTGAGGAGGGCACATTGGTTGTTAATTTGAATCAAAAGACTTGCACTTGCCGTCGATTTTAGGTTACAGGACTACCTTGTAAGCATGCAGTTGCCGCAATCTGGGCCGTCCATGGCAATGTGGAGGATTATTGTTCATGGTACTATATGGTTGATGCGTGCAGACAACTTTACGCCAAGCCTATCCACGCCATGCCTGACCACAAAATATGGCCAGAAGTTGATGACGTTGTGCTCCCTCTCATTTGTCGGCGTCCTCCAGGTCGACCGAGAAAGTTAAGGATCCGAGGCGCAAATGAGTCTTAACCGTCCACTTCATCGCAAACAGTAAAATGTGGTCAGTGTGGTGGCCATGGACACAATTGATGTACATGCAAAGAACCCATCAACCACAACTAGGGCCCACCTAATGAATGTCCCAATTCTTTCCACAGTTTAAGTGGGTCATTCCACTAGATTGTTGTCCCTGTATATTCCCTGGCAAGGTGTTTTTTGGATGGTAAAGGGTGCTGTTTGTTTAACAACATAGATAATGGAATTGAAGTGATTTCATGAATGCGTAGATAAAGGGTGTTGTTTGTTTAACAAGGAAAATTGCGGAAATGATTGTCCCACGGTGTTGTTTACATCTAAACCAATAACAAGAATCAAAGAACTAAAAATAAAATTCAGTTAGATGAATGGCATTTGCATTCATCTAGGAGGTGGTCTATAGATTGGATGGTCATGATTGTTCAAAAGGGCAGATCCGTATTTGAGGGGCCCACTGTGATGTATCCGCTTGATCAACACCGTCCATCCATTTCCTTAGATTATTTTAGGGCTAGGCGCAAAAAATGAGCAGAACTATAACTGTGGGCCCCACCATGTATCTGCTTGATCAACAACGTCCATCCATTTCCTGAAGTTATTCTAGGCGCAAAAAATGAGCAGAGCCATATTTGTGAGCCCCATCATGATGTATCTGCTCGATCAACACCATCTATCCATTTCCTGAGATTTTTTTAGGGCGAGAGGCAAAAAGGGACACTGATCAGAATCTCAGGTAGGCCACACCCTAGGAAAAAGTGGGTAAAATGATGCCAACCGTTGAAACTTTAGATGATGCCAACCGTTGAAACTTTAGAAAATGGGTAATAAAGGGTAAAATGGTAGATTACACAACAACTAGGGGTAAAATCAACTAAAAACAAAGTTAACGCCGCTTTTCGTTTGTGGACTGTCAGTGAAGGTCAATTTAGGTGTATGGATGACATTTCTGAAAAGCTTAGGCGGATGGATGACATTATTTTAAAAGCATGCTTCTTCTTCTTCCTTTTTCGTCATTGCACCAATAGGTAGGCATATGAATGTCAATGTCCCTTTATTTTATAAGATAAACCTCAAAATTGAACTGAGTTTGCGCTTCCATATGAAATTCTTTAAAATGAGAAAACACTTTTGACTGATCTTTCATCAAATATAGCTATGCTATACGAGAATAATCATCCACAAAAATAACAAAATGTTTAAAAGTAGATAAACTAGGAATTGGTCTCCAAATATTAGAATGTACTAATTAAAAGGGTTTATCGTTTCTCTTGTCCACATGAGGAAGAAATAACACCTAATGGTGCTTACTCAACTCACAAGCCTCACACTCTAATCTAGAAACATGTGACAATGATGAAACTTGACTTGTCAAACTACTTAAGGAAGATGACAAAGCCTGGAATGTCATTGATGTTGAGAGATATATGTCTGCAATGTAGCTCAAATTATTCCACTGTTGATGTAATAGAGTCCTTTTGCTTCATGCCCTCCACCAATCATCTGCTTCATCGTTAGATATTGGAATTCACAATAAGAATGATAAAATGTGACTAAATAATTTAAGGATTTGGTTAGCTTCATTACAAACAATAAACTGAAAGGAAATTTAAAGATGTAAAGTATTGATGATGAAAGTGATGGAGTAAGGAAAGCAATACACAACCCAGACACACGAGTTGAAGTACCATATGCTAATATGATAGAAGAAATAGATGGCGACTGTACTAATTGAGATAATACACTATGCTGACCGGTCATGTGATTGGAAGCTCCCGAGTCATTCACCCAAGGAACACTATCAGATGATGCAAGACAAATAAATCCTTAATGCGTAAGAGTAATTGTGAATGATGATGCATGAGTGGAATGATCCTTTAGAAGTTTGGCATATTCTTCCTTAGACAGTATAACTATATCACCTGTAGTACTAAGCCTAGAAACAAAAGAGTTGGCTTGGAGACATAACCCTCGACACCATCATCAGAAGAACAAACTTGATTTGCCTAAGTAGGCCTACCAATAAGGTTCCAACATGTCTCAGTTATGTGGTTACGTAGACCACAGTGAGTGCCCTACTGATTACCACGACCACGATCACAACCACTGCTAAAATCTATACCACAGCCTCTCCGATTGTTTCTACCTCCAAAGTGGCCTCCTTTGAATCTCTACCACCAAAATGGTCAACATGACCACAACTTCCCCCATACCCTCTACCAAATGCAAAAACAAATGCAGAATAATCTGTCGAAGGCAACATCTGTATACTAACTGCACGCTGAATGTTACAATGTTGGATGGGATCTCACTGCCTCCAAGGATATGAGCTCGGATAGGCTTGAATTCAGGACGAAGATTAGAGAGAATTTTAACAACACGGAATTCTTCTCTTTGATGTCTCATATCTTATAATTCGGTAAATAAGGGTTGGTATACGTTCAATTCTTCCCACATACCTCGCAAGGTTGAATAATTCTCTCCAATGATTATCTCCCTGTTGAAGAACAAATATATTCTACAGTAACTTGTAGATTCAAGTTAAATTCATTTTGCATGAATACATCTTTCTCATATTATCCCAAACTTTCTTTGCTTTCTTAAAAAAAGATAACTTTCACACTAATCTGAGGCTTGATCCTGTTCCATAACAACGCTCTAATTTGAGCATCCCCTGCCACCCAATCTTTGTATCGTATTGAACTTTCTTCAGGTTTGGGAGAAGTCAAATACTTTAGCTTCCTTTTTCCCCGTAAGGAAAACCTCTATTGATATGGTCCCATTGTAAGTAATTTGCTCTATTGAGTTTAGTCGATGACTATGTAGTATGAAAGTTCATCGACTTAGATGGAGACAAAAGATAGTCGTGGCTTCATTGTTGACAACATTGATATAGGCAAAATCGATCACACAAGGGAAGAACACAATCAATGAATACAATCACTTGATGGTATTGCCTGATACAATAACTTCACACATACACTTGTTGTGTGATCCTTGCCATATGCAACTTTCACACGCACTTTATAATGCAAGGGCATTTTCACACTGGGCTTGAGTGGGGTGGCCCGTGGGATGCGTGGGCACACTCGGGGTGGGCAGCCTGTAGAACCCATGTGATTTGGGGCCCGTGTGAGGTGGGTGGCTCGTGTTAGGCGGAACCCATGGATTTGGCGCCCATGAGGAGAGTTCGGCCGAGGACCTAAGCCATGGATGTGGGGCGTGGGCTATGTGATAAATGGATTAATTCACCATGCTCTATCAGTTTGAGGTTTTAGAGCAAGTAGTTAATTGTCTTGCATCAAATTGGTATGAGAGTGAGTGGTCTCGTGTTTGAGACTCCTCACCGGGGGTGATTAATGCATGGGCATTTTCATATTGGCTTGAGTGGAGTGGCCCGTGGGATGTAGGAGCACACTTAGGGTGGGCGGCTCGCGGAATACACGTGATTTGGGGAGGTGGGTGGCTCGTGTGAGACAGAACCCATGGATTTGGGGCCCACGGGGAGGGTTCGGCCGAGGACCTTACCTATGGATGTGGGGCCAGGGCTATGAGATAAAGGGATTAATTCGCCATGCTCTATCAGTTCAAGCTTTTAGAGCAATTGGTTAATTGTCCTACATTACTTTAGATCTCAAATATGATCACATGCGTATATTTGGCCACACATGCATGATGGCCCACTTTTGTCCGTCACAATGGTGTTATAAGAAAATCGACTTCACATGCATTCATGATACACGATTACATGACCCACCATATTGTGGTTGGAAGAGAATTCATGTAGATCAGCCCCCAACGACTTTAAAATTCACCTCAAGTCAATAGAAAAAGAAGGAAAAGAGAAGGGATGAGGAAGTTGATGGAAGAGATCAATGCCCGAATCAATTTCGCCTTGATGCCATGTGGCGTGATGGATAAAAGAGAAAGAGGTGAAGAAACGAGGAGAAAGAATGAAGGAGGAAGATAAAAATGAGAGATTAGGGTTCACACCACCTCTCTCTTTTTTATTAACATGGTTTTCAATAACTACAATAATTTCATTAGTAACAAAAGCAAGAATACCGAATGTGTCATAAACATAGATGGGCAGTAGAACAACCGATGTCCAATAACACCTTATTTGATAGTATATGGTCTTGATTTTGGTTCTATTGTGCTTAGCAATCTCTCTCTCTCTCTCTCTCTCTCTCTCTCTCTCTCTCTCTCTCTCAAAGCATTGGTACAAGTACATGCAAAATCAGCACACAAAGAAATTTTCCCAATTTAGTCTTGTATCAGCAACATGAGGAAAAGAGCATCACATCTTTTTTTTTTTTTTCAAACTACCTGTCTGCTGATATGATCTATGATTCTATATTGGCTGATATTTTGAACAATGGGAGACGGTTGAGCGCAATGAAGTTGGTGATGTGAAATCTCTTCTAAGGTGGGTGTCATGGAAGGATTGTCATCGGGACTCCGTGCAAATGGAAGAAACATAAAATGTTGGTTGTGTTATGTTTTCTTTTAAGGGCCTGTTTGGATTGTGGGGAAACAAAGAAACAAAAGAAAACTAAGGGTTTGTGCATTGGGTTAGGTGAAAAAAAAAGACAATGTAATTACAGTGTGGGTTAGGTTGGAAATCAATCTATAGCTTTTATAACTGAAGTGGATGATGGTTATATAGTTTAATGAAGTTCGAGGTTATAATCTTTTTCATGGATCTTCTCCTCCTCACTGTATGTTATGCTTTAATCTGTCATCTTTGTTAGTATATGTCATTCTTGAAACTGATCTTGCTTGTTGAGAGATCATCATACTTCATAAAAATGTACATCTGCATAGAAGTATAGAATTTCATGGTTAGTTTCCTTGGTTCCACTAGGTAATCTCAAGCATAGTTCTAAAGCTCGATGACTTGACTCAAAACTTGGCTGAGTCATTGGGAAACTCGCTGATGAGCTTGACTCGTTTCCACTCAGCAAGACTCATTGAGTTGGCTCACCGACTAAGTTGACTCGACACGATTCAGCATGACTTGAACCAAGCCACCCACTGAGTGGGTTCTCGTTTAAATAAAGTGAATTGTGAGATTTGAACTCACAACCTTGAGTAGGAGAGACAACATCTACTAGCAAGCCATGCATCATCCTTGTGTTTTGGTTAGCAGATTTTACATTCATACCACCCCAAATATCTATCATTAGTTACATATTCTTCCTGGTTTAATGTTTAAATCTTGAGTTGATTTGAATCATCTTTGAGTCGACGTTGCCTGGCTGGATATCGAGTCAAGTTTTTGGGTTTTTAAACTATGATCTCAAGGACCGCTGTATGTGGGCATCTATGCCCATAGATAGATGTTTGCTCTCATTTCCTATATTGACAAATTGTATAATACAGCAGGCCAGAAGATGTATGAACTCACTCCTGACTCGCAAGAACATGCCAAGGCCGAGTGGACACCTGAACATGATGCCTTCATTGTCAAACAGTTGTTGGAGCAAGAGCGGAGAGGGAACCGAAATGAAAAAGGATTTAAGAAGGCGGCATGGAAGGCGGTTGTCAACATTTTCAATAAAAAATTTAGAGTGCAATTCAATCGGCAACAAATGAAAAGCCGTATGAATGTTCTCAAGAAAGACTATCGGATTCTTAAGGCAATCCTCAATGAGAGCGGATTTAGTTGGGACAGAACCTCGCTCACTGTTACTGCCATTGATGAAGTGTGGGACGATTATGTCTTGGTAATTTCACTTTTATGTCCCATTTTCAATAATAAAATTGGATAATGATCACATACGCTTGAACATACTGTGTGGGGGACTACCCGTGATTCTGGTGCACGTCCTCATTTTCATCATACATCCCACGAGTAACCCTGATCCAAAACTCAGGTGGGTCCATGGTTCTAAATGATGGTATCGGCCTCGCAGAAAAATGATACGATACGGCGTCGTGTATCAGAATCGGGGCCGTATCGGCCTGTATCGGTCATAATTTTTTTTTGATGCAAAAAAATATCAAAAAAATCAGAAAAATTGTGAAAAATGAGATATTCACGAATCTATCTAATTTTTAATTTTTAATTTTTTAACCATGTTTTCAATGGTGTATCGGACCATTCTTTGATGAGAATGTTGTCTATCGATTTGACTTATTGAAGGTCAACTAAATGAGCCCTAATTGAACACAAATTAAACATGATTTGGTAAACAATGGGCCATTTCATTGGAAATACAACAAAAGAAGATGAATATATAAAAAAGAAAGTGAAGGTTTACCCTTCTTTCCGATTTTTCCCATAATGGTCCACTTCGCTTTGATTTGTCGAATCCTATTCAAATCATTTGTTTTGATCCCAAAATAGATCTAGATCTAGCATAAAATGAGTTTTTTAAGGTTCTTCCATAGTTTAAATGAAAAGAAAAAGAAGAGACATGAGTGAATTTTTGAAAAAATAAATAAATTCAAATTTGGAGTTTTACGGGCATATCGGCCTGTATCAACACAAAAGTGAAAAAAGTAGCCACCCATATCACTTTCAATGAGTTAATAAGCATGTTGTTACCGTAGTTCTAAAACATGGTGACTCGACCCAAAACCCAGCCAAGCCAACTTGACTCAACGAGATTTTGAGTCAAGTCACTATGAAACTCGATCATGATCATGACCCGGTCCCGAATCGACATGACTCTAGCTAAGTCTGTCGACTCGATGACGTGCACGTGGTCATCTGAGCCGAGTCAGTCGCCTGGTCAAGACAAAAGTGAAAAAGTAGCTGCTGAGTTTCAAATTCATGGCAGGCATCATTGAAGGAAGCAAAGGTCTATGCATTTTATATGATTCACCCAACCATATCTACATTGTCCATACTGTTACCAATCTAACTATTATTAATTTAATTATTAAATACTGAGTCGAGTAAAGACTCGATCAAGTCCTCGAGTTGACCCAACGCACGACAAGTAGAGTTGAGTTTTTTGCGTTTTTGAACTATGCTTGTTACCAAGTTGTGCCGTAACGGCTGTTATGTGATAGTAATGGTGGCAATAGTTACACTTTAAGGGGTCGTAACGGCCATTACGGCCTCGTTACACCCCCGTAATGGCCGTTATGGCTGTGTAGCCTCCCGTTACAGGCCTTTACAGTTTTTTTTTTTTTCCAGAAAAAGAAGAAGACCATAATGGCTGTTATGACCTGTATTATAATGGTAACGGTAGTGCCTATTACGGCGTTACGGAATACCGTGGTTGTTGCACCTTGCATGATGGTTTCCTTTCTTACAGACACACCCTGACACAGAGAAGTTCAGGAAGATTAGTTTACCACATTATGGTGATCTCTGCCAACTGTTCGAATGTATGTTTCCTTTTTCTTTTTCTCTTTCTTTCTCTATTCTGTTCAATTGTATTTTATGTGGTTAATTATTCTGCAAAAAATCTTAAAACTTGTACTTTATACAGATTCATATGCAGAAGGCAAAAAACAACCATCAATTGTTCGTCCTAATCTTTCTGAAAATGGTGCAAGCGCAGATGTGACCACTATCCCAGTAATGGAGCAGCCTGCTAGGACTCCTCCCACCCTTGAAGAGGACAACAAGGGATCCATATCAAATTCCGAAAAAGCGGTTCCTTCAAGAAGTAGTGAATGCAACGAGTGGTTGGCCATGTCAGGAGTGGCACGCCGGGAGAAAAGGATGCGATTGAATGTTGGTAATAGGATAGTGGATTGCATGCAGAGCTTGGTCTTGCAATCAGAGCAACTCAATTCTCCCAAGAGAGAACCGACAACGAATGAGGACTCCTACTACAAGTGCTTGGAGGAACTCCAGGAGTTGGAAGGATTGGATCAGAGCGAGGTTTTGCGGGCCGTGGATATTCTTAAAGACAGCATGAATAGGGTCGCGTTTTGGGCGCTGAAAGCAGACATACTCTTGGAATGGTTGAAGGTACGATGCCATAAGTTTTAGATAAGAAAATTCTTGAAAAAGGAAAATCATGATCAATATAAAATCGATATCCGAGACTAGTAAAGAAGATTCCATGAATCTGTTTGACTATATGAATTATGCTTCCTTGTGATGTGTTGTTGTTTGTCTTATAATGCATTTGGTTGCAGCAAATATCAAATTTCATGATATTTGTTGCAACAAAACGCAGTCGTTATGCTTCTGTAAAGAATTTGCTGTCTCCCCATGATTAGGCTATCTGCTTGAGATTATCTGTCGATGTGGTAAATGAAATGTTTAGCCTTGAAGTGAATTTCATCTGTTTGGATGCAAGCAAAATTGTGTTCCCCATGAGCTCTCTGCCACTTGGTATTTTGAATAAGTAACCTAGGTTATGCTATTTTGGACTAGTTGTATTGTTCATTGTTTGTCAAATGCTTGGTACAAGGAGCAATGTAGTGTAGGAAAATGTAGTGTAGGAACATGTGGAGAGCTTAAGATGGATGGTGGCACATGTAGCAGGAAGTGGGATTGTGTACTGAGTAAACTCTGTAGGGCCCACTGTGGATGTATGTGTCTCATTTTCCTGATCATTTTAGGGCATGAGCCCAAGATTGAAGCGTATTCAAAGTTCCAAGTGGACCACACGGCAGGAAACAGTGGGGATAATGACATAACCGTTAATACCTTTCTAAGGCCCACGATGATGTTTATTTGACACTTGACATCCAACCTGTTCATAGGGTCGCATAGATATGGATGAAATGAAAACACAAATATCAGCTTGATCCAAAACTTTAATGGCCCGCAAGAAGTTTTCAACGGTAAGCATTCAATTCACACTATTTCCTGTGGTGTGGTCCACTTGAGCTTTAGATATGTTTCAATCTTGGGCTCATTTCCTAAAATGAGCTGATAAAATGGATGGACTGCGTGGATAAGACAATCACAATGGGCCTCATAGAGTTTACTATAGTGTGCTGAGTCACTAAGTAGGCAATCTGCTTCGCATGTATCATTAATGGTGTGCATGCATATTGATATTAACACATGTAAGACGCTTGAAGATTGTTAGTTGCACATGTGGGCGCTTGAACATAGATAAACATACATGTGGCACATGTGGATCTATATAGAACATTATGTTCATGCATAACTAACCATACTAGGGATGAGCTTTCCTCACCCTTACTCCACACTTCTAGCAGTATGTACCATCTTTGCTAGCAGTCAAGAGTAATTCCATTGTGAGCAATACAAATCATTATAGGACCTACAGTAATGAATGTGTGACGTCCGTTTGGTTTATCATTTGCACCATCTCATTTAATTGCAAGCCTTAAAAGAATGCCAATCTAAAACTTGGAAGTGGAGCACACCACAAGCAACAGTGAGATTGGAGATGCCCACCAATGAAATCTACCTATGGCCCACTGATGTTTATGTAAGATCTAACCTGTTCATAAGGTCATTACATCCAGGATGAAGAGAAAAACCTAATATTCACCTAATCTGAAACATTGGTGGGTCCCAAGAAGATTTAAATGGTGTACGTCATGTCCCCACTATTTCCTATGGTGTGATCCACTTAGGGCCTGTTTGGCTGGACCGATCCCATGGAATTAGGAGGGATGGGATCGCGATATCCCAGGATATGCATGACAGGCCAAACAGACCTAGTGAACTTGTCCTGGGATATAAGCAATCCCATGGATCTTAAAACAACTTGTCCTGGGATATAAGCAATCCCTTGGATCTTAAAACAATCCCCTGACATCACCATCGTTACCTTAAAATTGATCACATCCCTTGGTTGGACGGATTGGAAGGTAAAATCCTGGGATATGCCTGGCATGCCAAACAGACCCAGTGAACTTGTCCAGGATATAGCAATCCCATGGATCTTAAACCAATCCACTGACACCACCATCATTACCTTAAAATCCATCCCATCCCTCCTAATCCCATGGGATTGGCCCGGCCAAACAGCCCTTTAAGTTTCAGATAGCCTTGTTTTATTGGGATCGAGTCCTAATATGATGTAGAGAAAATGATGGATGAAATGGATGTCACAAACACACATCATGGTGGGCCCATAAAATTTTATGCTGCATCACTACATCCAATTAAACGCAGGAAAGAGATAATATGTGTTGGAGTAAGAAGTCGAATCTGTCTCTAGCATTACTTAGAGATAAAAATTGAATACATGGTGTATTTATTTTTTGGGATCAATTCCTGACATGATGTAGAGAAAATGATGGATGGAATGGATGTCACAAACACACTAAGGTGGGCCTATAAAATTTCATGTTGCATCACTGCATCCAATTAAATGCAGGAAGGAGATAATATGTGGAGGAAGAAGTCAGAATCGGTCCCTAGCATTACTCAAGAGACAAAAATTGAATACACGGTGTATTTATTTATTGGGATAAGTCCTAACATGTAGAGAAAATGATGGATGTGATGGATGTCATAAACACACATCACGGTGGGCCCATAAATTTCATGTTGCATCACTACATCCAATTAAACGCAGGAAGGAGACAACACGTGTTGGAGCAAGAAGTCGAATCGGTCTCTAGCATTACTCAAGAGACAAAAATTAAATACACTGTATTTATTTTTTGGGATGAAGTCATAACATGATGAAGAGAAAATGATGAATGGAGTGGATGTCACACACATCACAGTGGGCCCATAAATTGTCATGTTGCCCATAAATTGTCATGTTGCAACACTAATTAAATGCAAGAAGGAGAACTTGTGTTTGAGTAAGAAGCCAAATCGGTCTCTAGGATTACTCAGGATATAAAAAATGAATACATGGTGTATTTAATTTTTTAGGATCTAGTCCTGACATGATGTAGAGAAAATGATGGATGAAATGGATGTCACACACACACACATCACGGTGGGCGCATAAAATTTCATGCTGCATCACTACATGCAATTAAATGCATGAAGGAGATAATGTGTTGGAGTAAGAAGTGGAATCGATTTCTAGCATTGCTCAAGATACAAAAATTGAATACATGGTGTATTTATTTTTTGGGATCTAAGTCTTAACTTGATGTAGAGAAAATGACTGATGGAATGGATGTCACACACACACATCACGGTGGGCCCATAAAATTTCATGTTGCATCACTACATCCAATTAAATGCAGGAAGGAGATAACATGTGTTGGAGTAAGAAGTCGAATCGATCGCTAGCATTACTCAAGAGACAGAAATTGAATACACGGTGTATCTATTTTTTGGGATCAAGTCCTAACATGATATAGAGAAAATGGTGGATGGAATAAATGTCACACAGACACATCACAGTGGGCCCATAAAATTATATGTTGCATCACTACATCCAATTAAATGCAGGAAGGAGACAACATGTGTTGGAATAAGAAGTCGAATGAAACTCGGACATTACTCAAGAGACAAAAATTGAATACATGGTGTATTTATTTTCCTCATTTGGTGCTAAAAAAATTAATTTGATAGATGGACCGTCTTACAATGCTTCTCTTGTTAGAAGCTTTTGACCTTTCGATGATGGTCCTTATCAAACGGTCGGGATGAGGCTTTTCTAGGTTTCGTGGCCGCTATCAAAGTACTAATTTTGTAATTTTTTGAGAATTTTATAAAAAACTACCTCATTAATGTTCTGGTTCCTTTTAAAAGGTTTTCAATAAGCTACTTCATTAGTCTAAGTATCATTAGAGTACCTTCCAATTAGATTTATTAACGGCAGTTCGGGTGGGCCATGTGAGCAAAGGGGTTGACAACTTGGGTGGGGCCCTGACCACCAGGTGCGTAAAACCTTGTTGGGTCCAGGGCCCAAAACCCAACTCCATTTGTGATTCATGTGGACCACAAGATTGAAAGATTGTACAGGGAAGCACTCACCCTCCAAATAATTTCATTGCACTCACTCTCCAAGCAATTTCCCTTGATGTGCCACCTAAATCACAAGTTAGCCTGATTCTTTTTTGCCTCGGGCCTAACATAATGTTATATTAATGTAGACCACCCACCTAATGGCCGACAATCTGATCAAAGCACAATTAACTTAGTCACTTAACCCAATCAAACTCAGGCAATTTTGTCAACCTAATTAGCCTAAAACCAAGCCCAACTTTAGGCTCAAATCCAAGCTTCGTTCAAGACCATACTCAGGCCCATTAGCATTTAGGACCACAATATAACAAATTCAAGTGAACCATTGAGTAAATACCATCTCAAGTGCACCCCTACAAATTTGGGGTTGATCTGTGTGGTGGGCTGCACTCAATGTGCCGCCTGCCGTGTAAAACCTCGCCAAATTTTATAGAGGGGTTAGTGTTGGACATAGGCCAGTGAGGCCCATTGGTGAACAATCACTAGTGGGTGGGTTCCACATGTTTAGGCTTCTTCTGGCCTTTTCCATTTGGTTGAGATTTCAAATTCAACTTTGAATTTGAAATATGATAGGAGATAGAGATTTGACCGGATGATATGGTTTCATCTTATCTCATCCGATCTCTCCCTCCTTTTCTATAAAAAGGGATGCGCTCTCTCTCGCATTGGATATACGATAAACCGAGAGTATACAGAGAGAAACAATGTGCACTATAGTCAGTCCATTTTAGCTTGTCCTCGGGATGATCCGATCCATAGATCGCAATTCGGGGTCACTTATATCGTAGGATCAGAGGTGTAAATAGATCCATTTGCTTTAGTATTAGATAAGCGGGCCGTTGAAGTGTCAATCTTCTGCTTTATAAAGGTTCCAAACATCGTGTAGATTGTTAGATATTGAGGGCTCACCTTCCGCGCTTCCCTACAGTGGTATCAGAGCTATCAATGGCGGATCTCCGATTATTATCATCTAAAAAGGTAAGTGGCCCATCTTTTCCTTTAGGATTGGAATTATGGCCCACCATTTAAATCATCATGTGATCGGCCCCACAGTGGATAGGCAACGTCTGTTATAGTGCATGTATTGCATGTAGGCAACGTTACAAGTATATCTAATATAAGGCATATATTGCATGTAGGCAACGATACATGTATTACATGTGTTTAAAGTATAACGGATGATAAGATGTACATGTGATATGGTACAACACGTTGTCTACAAGTTGTACATGTGATATGGTTCAACAAGTTTTCATATTGATGTACATGTAATATGATGTGCATGTATACCACATGTTATTGCACTCACATATACCATCAGATCCATGTATGATGTGCATGCATGATCTGGTGGTGACGTGTTTCACCATAAATCTTCTATTGGTGAAGTATTTCACGTTAACATAATATGATATGAAAACAACAATATGTTAACGTGTGGTGGCCTTGTATCCACACGTTATGGATATGAGTATCCGTAGATCTAATCACGTGGATCTGATCCGTATGATGTACATATGAGTTGTGTGATGTACACCACGTGAAAACGTGTGATGTACATCACGTGTGATATAAAAACAGCAATATTTTAACGTGTGGTGGCCTAGTATCCATTACTGACGTGTTGCCTTATAGCACGTTGCCTACATGCACTATAACACTAGCTATGTTACCAAACATGACATATTGCTGAAATATAGCTGACGTGTTGCTTACGTGCACTCAATACGTGATTTGTTCACATGTTGAGATATAGCTGAGATGTATATGAGATATACATGAGATATAGCTGAGATGTACATACATGAAATATGGCTTAATTATAACATGTTGGCATCTCAACTGCAGGCCACGTGTGATATAGTTGGCTGTATACAACTAACGTGTTGCTATAATCGTATTGATGTAGACCACATGCTTAACGTGCTATGTTACAGTGACGTGTAATCATGCCCATGTGTACAGTAACGTTACATATGTACTCATAGCTGTACACATTACATAACAATACACATTTACTGGATATAAAATGTTTACTGTATATAGATCTACATCAGAATCTGATATGGTACACGTTATATTTGCAATTTTGACATACTTCAACACATTTACTGTAATCTATTGTTATGATGAAATACGTCACATGTGTATTCTGATATGTACATCTAATATGTACTTCTGTTGAATAATGATATGTACGTGTTGTACATTTTTATACAACACGTTACATGTATATTCCGATGTACACGTTACATGTATAAATCTAAACCATCATTCAACATGTTGCTGCACTATAACATGTTGGCTGATATGCATGAGTAGATCTATTGAAAAATGAGTACACATATCTACAAATCAATGATTTGGCCCACATTCAAATATGTTGATGAAATGATTTGGCCCACATTCAAATATGTTGATATATACGTTACATGAATTCATGCTTAATCTACAAATCAATGATTTGGCCCACATTCAAATATGTTGCAACCTGAATGTGTTATCTTGATTTTTTGGTTTGATCATATATATGAGATGATGGACACATATTAAGAATGTTGTTTCTTTTCTTCTTCACTATTGATCTAGAACTCATTAGTGATTGAAACAATCATCAACCATGATGATCAATGTTGATGAAAGGATCCATCATCAACAATGATCATTAACGATATTGATCAGATCCATCACTAATGGTCATGATCACAGGTGAAGATACTCTCTTGATATTTTAGCACTTTATTTTTCCTTTCTGATGATGATGTTCATATGTATGAAATTATTTGGCTTGATGTGTTTAGATCTAAGCCCCTACATTTTTTCATTAGAAATTACAAAATTTAGTGCTTATATGCTCCCAAAAATAAAGGTTGTGCATAACCTGAGTGGGTGTTTATTCTCCTCCACCAAATGATGCATGCAACCATGTAATGGAAGGTTGCATGTTATACAATTATTATTTTATAAAAGTACCAATTTCATCTTAAATAGAGAATTTAATTTTTCTATACCGCCCATCCGGGTATGTGGACTTTCAGATTTCTTTAAGATGTGTTGATTACTTCTATATTCTGAAAATTTGTATAACACATAAAATGCTGATAATTAGTGTCAATACCTTAGATCTTAGCTAAGTAGTGATACTCATGCAATGTAGAGATAACCATTAAAGCGTTAATCACTAAACGGCTGAAAGGACAACATTTCGACGACAACAACTACGAAGACTGGTGTCGCGCGGTGCGATGCCTTCTGGACGAGGACGACATAACTCACACACTCGATGTAGTTCAAGAGGAACCCATCTTGGCTGAAAACGGAAATTTACAAGAACATAGGGTTGCGATGACTCGCTATAATAAGTAGTGAAAACAAAATCGTTCAGCCCGTAATGTCCTTCTTAGCACTATGCATAAAGAACTCATACCTACGTATGAAGTGTATGAAACCGCTAAGGGAATCCGGGAAGCACTGACAGATGCCTATGCGCAGAAGTCAGATGCGAGAGTTAGGGCAATGGAATTAGAATTCCAAGAGTACAGGATGCCTGTCGGCTACCCCATCAAAGATCATATTCGTAAGATGGAGCAAATGATAGGTGCTCTTAGGAATGTTTAGTGTAAATTGACTGAAAATCAGAAGATTATAGCCATGCACCGTTCCTTGCCTGAATCTTGGGCCCAAATTAAAAGAATTCTGAACCGTATTGATTCTATCACTATGTTCAGAGACTTTTGTGGCCACTTGGTACGTGAGGTTGAAATGAATGCAATTCAGCCAGGTTCGGCCAAGGCCTTTGTAGCAGAGACCCATAAATGGAAAGCTAACAATAAACGATTTAAAGCTTGCAAGAAGGCGAAGAAGAATAATCAAGAACAGAAGACTACAACACCTCCTTCAAATCTCAAGAAGGGGAATAGAAAGAAGAAGCAGAAAAAGACAAATATAGTCTGCTTTGTTTGTGAAAATTTCGGCCAATATTATGTTCGGCAGTGTGCCCATAAAAAGATGGTAATTTCTCAGTCACAAGATACTTTGTATGTATGCGTTTGTTCTGAAATCCTTTCCATTGATACTATATCTAACAAGTGGATTTTGAATTCAGGCGCAACAAAGCACGTGATACAGAGTTATCGAGGACTCGAGGAATTTCGGCCTGTAACCAAAGGAAGTTACAAGCTGTACATGGGCAATAACATTGTTGAAGATGTACTAGGGATTGACGTTCTCCATCTCCGTACGTGCATAGGGCAAACAATAATCCTTCGTGATACTCTTTTTGCACCGAGGATGCGTTGGAATTTAATTTCTATTTCTATATTATTATTTGATGATTTTGATATTCGATTTTTCGGGATAAGAGTTTCTTTGAGACTGAATAACCTCATCTTTGTATGGAAAAATTTAATTTCAGATTTATTTATTCTGGATGTAGATTGTGATAATGCCCTTCTTGCTTTATCTGCTATGCCGAATGAAACTATAGTATCTGAATCTCAAAAATGGCATGTGAGGTTAGATCACATAAGAAAAGTTCGTATGACAAGACTAGTACGTTTTGGTCTGTTAGACTCCTTATCTAAAGTTGATTTGCCATTTTATGAACATTGTGTGTCCGAGAAGACATTAAATAAACCATTTCCCAAAGCGGCTAGGTCCAAGGGCACATTAGAGATAATCCATTCAGATATCGGTGGACCCTTTAATGTACATGCCAGAAACAGATGTCAATACTTTGTCACTTTCCTTGACAATTACTCGCGCTATGGATATGTGTGTCTCATCTCACACAAATTTGAGACTTTTAATTGTTTTCTTAAATATAAAGCTGAGGTGGAAAATCAGCTTGAGAAAAAGATTAAAATCCTTCGATTTGATAAAGGTGGCGAGTATACATCTGAAACGTTTAAATCATATTGTGAAAACGTTGGAATTGTTCGGCGGTACATAATTACTTACACTCCACAACAAAATGGTGTTGCAGAGAGAAAGAATATGACACTATTGGACATGGTTAGATCGATGATGGCACAAGCCAATCTCTCTACCACATTCTGGGGAGACGCACTGTTAACAGCCGTCTACGTCCTTAATATAGTTTCATCCAAATCCATTCCTAAGACTCCATATGAGATGTGGTCTGGGAGGATTCCTTCTCTAGCCAACCTACGCCCTTGGGGATCTTTAGGATATGTTTTGCTACCTACTCCGCATAGAGGTAAACTTGATAGTAAAACCATTGAATGCGTGTTCATAAGGTACCCTATGCATTCAAAGGGATACATTCTAGTTTATGAGGACCATGGATGATGGATTAAGATAGAATCCCGGGACGTGACCTTCGTTGAAGATAAATACCTAAGTCGAATGAAGCAAAAGGTTCTAATACAACTTTTTGAAATAGCCGATGTATCTTAAGAGAGTAGAAGTTCTGCTACTCAAGATAATAATGCTTCTATAATTCGTCAGGATAGTGGGAGGACATCTCAGCAGGCTCCTGAGTTACGTCGAAGTGAAAGAGGATTGATTCTCCAAAGATACTTCGATATTAAGGTGCAAACATTCTCTTGCGTCGCAATTGATGATGATGAACTTGATTTGTATCAGGATGCATTATTATTTTCTAACTCGGCCGATTAGGTGAATGCTATGGACGAAGAGATCGCTTCTATGGAGAAGAATAAAGTCTAGAAACTTGTTGATCTGCCTTCCAATCGCAAAGCGATAGGTAATAAATGGGTACTTAAGATCAAAAGAAAGGCAGATGGTACAGTGACAAGTATAAAATACGATTAGTTGCTAAAAGTTTTACCTAACAAGAAGGCATTGATTACGAGGAGACCTTTTTACCTGTTGCAAAGTTCTCCTCAATCCGCATGATCTTGTCCATTGTCGCAAGTTTAAACTTAGAGTTATATCAGATGGATGTAAAGACCGCATTCTTAAATTGTGACTTGGATGAAGAGATATACATGCAACAACCCATGGGTTATGTGGACAAAAAGCATCAAAAGAAAGTCTGCAAGTTGTTGAAATCTATTTATGGGCTGAAGCAATTTTCAAGACAGTGGTACATGAGGTTCTACTTGGCCATCACCACTTTTAGATTCACGATGAGTGAAGAAGATCATTATGTATATATGAAACGGTCTAGAAGATCTTTTCTAATACTATCTCTATATGTAGACAATATCCTGTTAGCTGGTCATGACATGCAATTGTTGATATCGACTAAAGATTGACTATTCTCGAACTTTGAGATGAAAAATCTCGGTGAAGCCAACTTTATTCTTGGGGTAAAAATCATTAGGGATTGCCCTAAGAAATTTTTAGGCTTGTCTCAAGCAACTTATATACAAAAGATCTTAAAGCGGTTCATGATGAAAAATTCAAAAGCTATTGAAACCCCAATGGATAAAGCTACTAAGCTAGACAAGAAATCGTGTCCTCAGATTGAAGTCAAAAAATTGGTTATGTCCTCAGTACCTTATGCAAGTGCAGTAGAGAGCTTAATGTATGCTATGCTTTGCACCAAACCTGATATTAGCTATATAGTTGGCATAGTCAGCCGTTATCAGAGTAACCCGGGACAGTCTCATTGGTAAGCCGACAAACGTATATTCTGCTATTTCAGAGGAATAAAAGACCTAATGTTGTGTTATGAAGGCACAAGCCTCGAGCTGAAAGGATATTCTGATGCTGCTTGGGGTAATGACGCCGATGAGGGAAAGTCTACTTCATGGTATGTATTCTTAATTGGAGGAGGAGTTATCTCATGGTCGAGTAAGAAACAGATATCCACAGCTCTTTCATCTATGGAGGCCGAGTACATTGCATGTTGTGCTGCAGTTCAGGAGTGTGTATGGGTTCACAGATTTCTATTGAGTCTGGATATTGTACCGAGTGTTCGTCAACCTATATCGCTGAAGATAGACAATACTTCTGCCATTGACTTGGCAAAGGACTCTAAACACCACCAAAAATCTAAGCACATTGAGATCAAGTATCATTACGTCTGTGATCAAGTGAGTGATAAGAAGGTCGCCCTCAGCTATATTTCTACTAAGGAGATGATGGTTGATCCCATGACGAAACCTATAGCTAGAGATCTATTTTAGGTTCCATGTCAGGTAGATGGAAAACTTGAATAATGTACTTGTTTTGTAGTACCTTTAAATTTTATTAATGAGTAACACATTCAATTTATTCAGTATTGAATACTAATATAAACTAGGTAAGTAGATCATCAACATTTACCTTGAGATCATGTAAGATTTCTATTTTTGTTGGCAGGCTGGTCACCCACTCGCACGGGTTGACCAACCTTGAATGTACATTTGAGGTCATGTTTATACATTGATGTATGAATTTCTCTTTATTTTGAATAATAAAGGATGAGGATATGAGTGAGTCATATCCGCCTTCAATCTTTTAAGATTGAAGATGAGACTGATAAAGTCGAATAACATAATCGTACCATTCTTTTTCATGCGATCAATGTTATGGCCTGAATTTAAAGCCAGGTTATGAGACGAGTCGTACCTCATGTAGAATGACCTGCGTATTGTAGACCTGACATTCTCCTAGTAATGTCTACTTTACGATGTGGATTGTAGCCACGTGCTGGGACCTTTTACCTAGAGATTGCTTTGATTCGATCCAATCATTACAACGTGTGAGTAGCCAATCCTGTAGGTGACTCTTTGTGTCCTTAGGTACCCTCCTCTTGTGTATATGAGGATGAGATTGAGTGTCGCTACTTTGGTGTACTATGACGAATTGTCCTTGATTAGCCAGACTCAGTTATGCTAGGAAAGCAGCTTAATTAATTCCAAATTACACATCTGCATAGAAAAGATCCCGTGACAGCTAAACTAAGTTTCTAAAACTATAAATACGCACTTGAAGACTTATCCGCCGGTAGTATCGAGTTGTTTTTATTAGACTTTTGCAAATAATATTTTTCTTAAAAAGCATATATATATATATATATATATATATATATATATATATATATATATATATATATAAGTATTGCTTTTAATTGATTTTAGTCGAAGTTTGTGAAAAATCAAGTTTTCAGAATAACTCGATAAGTTGGATAAGTGCGTATGTTGGCCGAGTACTCAGGTCGGGAGTCAACTCCATCCGGTGTGGTCATGCGGACTAGGACATGCATTGTAAAGCTCGGGTTATTGAGTACTAGTTAGGTAGTCACTTAGTACTTAACACCTGTGAGAAGATTACGGTGATCCAGCTGGTCTCACGCCTCTGATTCTTTTGATCGCGATGTCTGGTCTTTGATTGTTATTAGGCGAGTTAAATGGACAAATATTTATACCTATCCCACAATGTGATTGAGTGGGAGATGTTGGACGTAGGTTAGTGGGGCCCGATGGTGAGCAATCACTAGTGGGTGGGTCCCACATGTTTAGGCTTCTTCCAGCCTTTTCCATTCGGTTGAGATTTCAAATTCAACTTTGAATTTGAAATATGATAGGAGATAGGGATTTGACCGGATGATATGGTTTCATCCTATCTCATCCGATCTCTCCCTCCTTTCCTATAAAAAGGGATGCGCTCTCTCTCGCATCGGATATACGATAAACCGAGAGTATACAGAGAGATACAGTGTGCACTATAGTCAGTCCATTTTAGCTTGTCCTCGGGACGATCGGATCCATAGATCGCAATCCGGGGCCACTTATACCGTAGGATCAGAGGTGTGAATAGATCCATCTGCTCCAGTAGTAGATAGGCGGGCCGTTGGAGCGTCAATCTTCTGCTTTGTAAAGGTTCCAAACATCGTGTAGACCGTCAGATCTTGAGGGCTCACCTTTCGTGCTTTTCTATAGTTAGGTGGGGTGATAACATCACCCTTGTAACAAGCAGGAAGAGTTCCACATAATGTGTCGCCTGACACGTGGCAAATTTGCAACTTCTGCAGGGGAAGTTAGGCAGAGTGTGGTGTTCTCTTGGTTTCATAGTAAGCGTGCGGGAATAGGAAAAGACTCCAATTCCCCTCCCCTTTAACCAAAATTACATTCTTTACCATCGATCTGGCCATTGAGATTACGCCACTTGGAAACCGGCAATCCCAGCCTTTGAACCATTTTCAACACTAGAGTTCTCAACTATTACCAGGAAACCAACCTAGGAGGTTATAAAAAGCCCTCTTCCCTCTCATTCCAAACCATCTAAGACATCTCATAAACCAAAAAACACATAAGCCTCTCATCTTCCTCATCCATTGAAGTCTATTTCATCCCTCCACCAAAGAGAAGTGAGAACTAAATTAGGAGAGGAATCTTGCACAGGTCAGCCTAGTCTAGCCTAACCCTTAACAACCTAAGCAATCGAAGACACCAATCCAAGCCACTCGATCTGACCCTTGCGACAAGATTCTTCATTTATCCATCCAACTTTGATTAGCTTTGTTTATCTTCGAATCGTCACTTTGTAACATTTATTCATTTCTCAACCCCCCTGCCGATTTCACCCACCAACATCACATATTACATGCATTGCATCTAAGGACCCAGTCAATTCGAGTGTATGTTATGTGGCTTACTGAAATATCAGATCCCACCTATAAAAAACACGGATTGACTACTTGTATTGACTACTTTGTCAAGTAGGTGAGTTAGGATAGATTTATTTGACCTAGGCCATCGCTTGTCACAAGTATTGTATTATCACTGCATTCCACACATTTGCATCATTAGTGCACAAGAACTAAACCAATCCCTAAAAGTCCATTTAGTCCTAAGAAGTAGAAACTATACATCTCTATGGGCAGAGAAGGTGCCTAATACATGCCCTTTTCGTAACCATGGTTCCCTTATCCAGAATTTTCAGTCATACATCAATGAGTCATTTTATGATAGGAAATTCGACAATTCTTTCTCATAGAGTTTCTATAAGGTCTAACCAGCAGTGAAAATCTAATTAACTAGCTAGTGGTGACTCTAGTTAAATACAACACCCCCGTGCCTCAAACACACCAATGAAAGCCTTTGAAAAAGGCACTCGTGAGCGCGATTCACCTGCGATCCAATGTCCACAATTAAGCAAGTAGTTTTTTTTTTAAAGAATTCCCAATATTTTTTAAGTGAGACATCATGCCGGCCCTTAAATTTCCTTTACTCCAGCCTACGGCTGATTAATTACTCCGCCCTAATACTTAGGCCCTGCAAGCCTACACACCACTGGGCTCAAGCTTAATCCAACCCAAAAGAATGGCTAGCCTGGCCCATTTTCACTCTAGATGGGAGCTTAACATGTAGAGAACATAATTCAAGAACCCAAAAACTCAACTCAACTTGATGGAGTGAACTGGATGGAGTTGACTGAGTTGAACTCAATGAATCTCGTCGAGTCAGAATGGAGTCATGCTGGTGAGTGAGTTTCTTAGTGACTCGGTGAGTTTTACCGAGTCAGAACTGAGTCATACTTGTCAGCGAGTTTCCTAGTGACTCGGCTTGAAATCCTCTACAAGTTGACATTAGAGAAATGGCTGGTGGGCCAAGTGTATGGAAACGTTTCTATGCACCTGGTTTCATTTTGACTCGATCCATCACCAATGTGGAGTGTCCATTAGATCCATTCAACTCTTCATAAGTTGCCTAGAGAAAATCATCATGATCTGATGATCCAAACTGTGAAGTCGGTAACGTGGAAAAATGGATGGACAAGATAGTTTGCAGAGAAAAGTCCAATTATAGATGTCTATAACCACAACCTTTAGGGATTTCTCGACCGCGTTGGACGAAGAGTAGGCTGGACCTAATGGACGGTCCAGATAGGTAATGGGGATATCAATGAGTTCAAATATTGCAACTGAGATTCATGATATAGGAAGGCCCACCCATTGAAACTTAGTGGGGTCCACCAAACTTTTTGTTTTGGCTTAATATTAGTATTATTTTTATTCATCCATTAAAACTTAAGAGAAATTATAAGAGATTTTTACCAAGGGATGTCTAAAGATTTTGATTTCACCAAAAAGTGCCTAAACGTTTGGTAAGCAACAAGAAGTGCTTTAAGGGGACGAAATGATCAAATCCCCTTTGTCTACTTTATTTTTATTTTTAATGACTTGGGCTGTGTCTACTTTCTTTTTCTTTCTTCTTCTTCTTCTTCTTTTTTAAAAATAAAAAATAAAAAAAATAAAAATCCATTGGAATAATGCATTTTGGGCCCACACGGTTTGTGTTTGATGATTGGATAAACTAAAAATCATGAAGGTCCAACATCAGGTGGACCACACATGAATTTTTTATTTTTTAGATGGTGTAATTGTTTTTTTTATAGTTATGGCCCACCAATAATTAAATCACCTTTTTATTTATTTGATTATCATAATGGGGTACACTTATTGAAAGGGTTGGATGTCATACAAATAACATGTTGGCCCACAATCCTGAACTCCACCATTCTTTATAAGAAAAAGTGGAAGAGGACATTTTGGTCACTCAAACCTTCAAAACAAAGCATATTCAGATGATATCGAAATTTCTGACGTACTCCATGTAAAAATCCCAAATCATAGAGAGGGAGAGAGCACTGAAGCTTCTTCTTCTTTTTTCTATTTTTTTCAATCTCTTTTTCATCTATTCATGTGTGTTGTGAAGGTTGGTTCTCGTAAAATCAGACCATGAATCAGTAATTCAAGTTACTCTGCCAATTATAGTAGGGTTTTCACAGCCTACATTATTTGGCTAGGACTTTACTTATGAATTGGTTTGATGGCATATGTAAATATCAAGGTGGGACCTGGGATGGTTTGAATGATGGGCTTTCCAATCTCGATTATCTTGTTTTGTGGCCCACTTGAGTCTTCAATCTATCACTATTTTCCGTTGTTAAAAAAAAGAAGGAAAAGCCAACACTGTAGATACATGTAATAAATGTCACATAGTCATCATGCAAGGTTTTATAAAAACTTCTGTCATGCAATCTTTCTAATTCTCATCAGTACCATGGTCTATATTTCCATGGGCCGTGTAGAGATACGAGAGCAATCTACTTTTGTGAAAGAATTAAATGGGTAAAAATGCTCTCAGTAAAGGGCTAAACTCATCTATTTTTCTTTTAAAATCAAAGTTCACCCGGCCTATCATTAGGGCTGTTAGTGGGCCGGGCCTAAGGTAGGCTTCGACCCATTCGCTCGAGCCTAACCCACTGACAACCCTACATATCACTACCAAAGTTTCAAATATATATATATATATATATATATATATATATATATATATATATATATATATATATATATATATATATGGAAAAGGTACTATGCGCTCGACCTCATGATAAGCTCCCATGAGGTCGAGTTGTGTGGGCCCCACCGTGATGCGTGTCGACCATCAACACCGTGCATTTGATGGGTCCCCTCTAAATTATGGGATATCCTAAAAATCAGCCGTATATGGAACTCAGGTGGCCATACCATCTAAAATCATATGAAGACATGCCAAAAACATATAAAAGCACTTTGTGGGGCCCACCTGAGTTTTGAATGCTGCTGAAACTTGGTCTGAACCCTCATCCAAGTGGGACACACATAATGGATGGGCTGGATTGGCAAACCACATCTCAATGGGCCCAAAAAATGATTATGAATGTTTTAATGGTGCACAGCCCTTCCCCACTTCTGTATGTGGTGTGGCCCACACAAGTCACGGATTGACTTGATTTTTGAGACCTAGGCCCATGATGGAATGGTGCATCTGACTGATGGGGTAGATGTTCGAAACGCATCACGGTGGGGTCCACACAGCTCGACCTCATGGGACGTTCCCATCAGCTCGAGCGCATAGTACCTTTTCCCATATATATATATATATATATATATATATATATATATATATATATATATATATATATATATATATAAAGCCCAAATAAAGATGACGTGATTGATGACAATAGAAAGCAGATTATTTAAGGTTATCATACCTTAAAAATTAAAATATTAGTTAACAGGAGGTTTACAGAACACCCGTGCAAGTACAATCCTGTCCATTGACATGCAAGCATACATATCGATACAGTACATTTCTTTGAGATCACAGCTTTTCATTAGGTGGGTCACACTATTTAGATCTTCAAACACAAAAATCAGACCATTTCACTGCTCAGGTGGTCCACGGTATACAAAACAAAACGGATGGCTAGAAAAATGTTTTAAATGTGTCAAACCTAATAAGCGAGATGCTCTGCTTTTAGGGTCACAACATTCAAACAACGTGGCCCACCTGCTGGGAAGCTCAGATCTCACAAGCCTGAGCCACATTTGGTTTGCGTGCTTTGTGTGGATGGGCATTCTCCACGCGCGAGGGGTTAGTAAACCAAGAGACGACAGCATCTTGACCGTTTCAAACCAGGGCCCACTGCATCTTGATTATTTCAAACAAAACGACAATCTTCATTGTCGTACACTCCTTTTTGTTGTTGTCCCCATTAACGGTCAGATACATCAGATCTAGTTATTGTCAAAGAGAGTGGTGTGCCCTGATTTCAATCATGCTACCATTAATATAATAAAAATACCATGGAAATTTTGGGAGAAGAGAGAGAGAGAGAGTGATGAAATGGCTTGCGTACCACACACGCTAAAATTCACAAGTGCTTATTAAATATTTTATTATTATTAATCTTTCTCGACATGTGCTGGGATTTGATTGGACAATATACCATTCTAAACTCATCCAAAACATATTAGTAAGTTGTTGAGTATAATATATGCTCAACCATGCCCATCAATGTGACAGTCGCTTGTCGCAAGCAGAAGTAGATTGCTTGTTGACCGTACTGAGTAAACTGTGTTGATGCAGAAATCTGCTTAACTCCTTTTCGAATGTCGTGTACTTATACAAGGAATGGACAAGGAAGACCCTGGGTTGTGCAGAGACCCTCCTATGTGAAAGTCAATAAAAGGATCTGGGTCTAATCAAGTATCGAAGGTTTATGGCAAAAGATAGTGCATACCTCTCATCATTAGAGGTATCTCTATTTATAATTTAGGAGAAGCGGTGGCGTAGATGAGATCTTTCTATTTAATAAGTGTGTATTGTAGAGGGATTTGGATCCCGAGTGTGTGGTGAATCTCCCAAGATCCTCAGCGAAGATCTTGGGATTTCGAGCGTGTTGTGGAGATCCTCCAAAAGACCTCGGACGAATCTCTATCATAATGGATTTCTCGAGTTTTTGGCTAAGATCTCGAGTGGATATGGTCAGACCTTGATGGGATGCAGGCTGAGCTGACCTGAAGTGTCTTGACCTGGGTCACGCCAACCTGGATGATGCCAACCTGGGTGAGGCCAACCTGGGTCATGCGAACCTGTGTAATGTGGACATGTCTCCTTAGTTGATCCAAGGAATGAGGTGTTCTTGACGAACTCTGGAGATCTTAGATCAACAAAGGTAGTACTTTTTCAGGTGTTTGGGCAGGTCGGTAGGAATTTCGATATGGTGACGGGATGCCAAGCTCGATCTTACTTCTTGCTTGGGTTTTGAGTAGGGGATCGAACTTGCTATCTTATCTGATTTTGAGAATGGTGTAAGGTCCCAACCTAACCTTTCATCATTGGTCAGTCTATTTTCCTTACAACAAACTCTGTGGGGTGCACCATGGATATATGCATCTTATACATGCCTTCCATTCACTTTTCTATATAAATTTAGGGCATATTTCCAAAATTGAAGCATATTTAAAGCCCAAATGGACCACACTACTCAAAATAGTAGGAATAATGATGTCCACAGTTGAAACCTTACTGAAGCCCATGGTGATATTTATTTGTCATCCAAAATTTTCGTGAGATCACAAAGATATGGATGAAGGAAAAACACAAATATCACCTTGATCCAAAACTTTTTGGTCGCTAAGAAGTTTTCAATAGTTGTTGGTCAAATCACACTATCTCCATAGACCTTTGGATATGCTTCAATTTTGGGTTGATGTACTAAAACTATTTAGTATAAAGTGGATAAAAGACATAAATCACAGTGTACCCCACGTAGTTTACTTAGTACGCAATCTCCTTCCATTGCCTGTATCAAATCATCATCAGATTAAAAAAAATTTAAATTAGATTTGAAAATTTTAGAAAAATTAGTTTTTAAACTTTGTTAACTAACTTACCTTAATTGTGTTTAGTTTTATCTATGTTGAAAAGTAGTTAGGAAAATTAAGCATTTATATTAAAACCCTTCATTTATCTTTTGTAGGGGAAAACAAGAGCATGCCATGTGAGCAATCTCGCATGCGTGCGCATTACGGGTGTAGACATGGTGTGGTGAGGCAGGACAACTACATACTTTTCCTTTATAAGGATAGCTCCTAGTCCAAGCCTTCTTAAGTTCATGTGGCTGAGATCGTTAATGCACATTAGCCAAGCTGTTTATCTTAGATAAGAGCTGTTGTATTTCAGGGGCAGATTTGCTAGGACTTAGTATATCAGTAATTGTCATCATGTGGGAGAAAACCTGTGTATGAGGTGGCCATACCATCTAAAATCACGTGAAGACATGCCTAAAACATATAAAAGCACTGGGTGGGGCCCACCTGAAATCTGAATGCACCTGAAACTTGGTCTAACCCCTCATCCAAGTGGGACACACATAATGGATGGGCTGGATTTGTGAACCACATCTTGGTGGGCCCAAAAAATGATTATGAATGTTTTGAATGGAAGGTAACCCCTCTCAACTTTTATATATGGTGTGGCCTGCAAAAGTCACAAATTGACTTGATTTTTAAGCCCTAGGCACATCATGGAATAGTACATCTGACTGATGGGGTAGATATTGGACTTAGATTATGGTGGGGCCCACACAGCTCAACCTCATGAGAAATTCCCATGAGTTCAACCGCATAGAACCTTTTCCCATATATATATATATATATATATATATAGTAATGCTCACACACAACTAGTTGGACCGTCCAACTAATTTGATTAATTAATGCTAATTCATGCTTAGAAAGAGGGACGGTTGTTTCTTGGTGGCTTTTAACACGCTTTTAGTAACAAAGATCGAAAGTCATGGCACCTACCTTCTTGTCAACGCGAAATTTTCTCTGATCATCATGTGTGTCACCTCATGTCAGACCTGGGGCCAAAAATTAGCTGCATCCATTATTCGAGTGGACCACATAGTTGAAAATTGTGTAAAAAAAATCTCACCATTCAAAAATGATTCCTTTGATGGGGCCTGTTTGAATCACATGTAAGCATGATATTTTGGTACCACACATGGATTTTGGTGTGGCCTCTAATGACTGGAGTGGATTTCACATAACGATAAATGTGGGCCCTATAAAATTTAAGGGTGGACGACTTTGCATCAATTGTTCTATTTGTGTGGCCTACTTGAATCAAATATCGGCTTGATATTTTGACTTTTTAACTAAAATGAGATTACAAATCTAATGGTCGGAGGGGATCTTATATATACATCAGTAACATCACACGATGGGCCTTATAAAAAATCAATGTCAGCCTCCCTCTCCCGCTGTTGGCTCCGAGAAAAGGGCCCTCCCCGCTCATCATTCCGAGAAAAGAGGGCATTTCCCAGAAAAAATATACCAACGAAAATAGGTGTAGCATGGTCCTCACGCAATATGGTGCACCCTTCACGGTGGGGTCACCTTAGTAAATGTATTGTATATCCATGCCATTGGTCCATATCTTTAGGTCACGTTAAATCAATATTCCAAAAAGTGAGAAGATAAAATTCTCAGGACTACCACACGATAAGAAATATTTGATATTGAACATTTATCATTAAAAACATTCTAAGGCCCACTTTAGTATTCATTTTCCACTTGACATATTGATAAAGTTATGAAAACCTAGATTATGGGAAAGTGAAAAAATAAAAAAATAAAATTTTCTTGATCCAAAAATTTTGTGGTTTTCAAAATATTTCTAATGGCTGATCACCATTGTTTACTCTGGTGTAGTCCACTGAGATTTATATTTATTTCATTTTTTGAATATTGTTTTAAAATGAACTGAAAATATGGTTGGATTGCATGGATATATGATACATACATCAAAGTGAGCCCCACTGTAAGGGACGCACCCTGTTATGCTTGGACAGGGTTGCACCTAATCCACTCCATGTGGGGTTGGAACCGTAAAGATGGAGAGCAGATTGGCTAGTGACCCTGCCATGGCTAGTGACTAGTAGTTGGTGCTCTGTGGCCCTCACCATGATGTATTTGTTTCATCCATGCTATTCATCTATTTTTCTATATTATTTTATGGTATGATACCAAAAAAGAGCTACATTCCAATTTCAAGGGGACCATATCACTGGAAATAGTGTTGATTGAACGTCCACCATTAAAAACTTCTTAGGGCCATAAAATTCTTGAATCAATTTGATCTTTGTTTTTTCCCTTCATCTAGGTCTGCATGACCTAATCAACATAATGGATGTCAAATAAATAGGACAGTGGGCCTTAGGAGGATTTTAATGATGTGTATTCAATCACTACTGTTTTCTTGTGGTGTGGTCCACCTGAGATTTATATTCCTCTCATTTTTCGGAGCAAGGCCTAAAATGATCTGTAAAATTGGATGGACAACATGGATAAAACACATACTTTATAATAAGGCCCACAGAGCACGACTCTAGCCATACCGCGTGGATAAAGATAATTAAAGAAGGAGAGTATTGCATTAAATGAGGCCAGAGATACGGAGAGTGGTTCTTTCTAAATGAAGTGGGATGATTAAATAACTTGTACATGTGTGATATCATTAGATTGGGTGTCATGTAAGCATCTTAAGGATTTTTTTTATTATCAATAATATAATATTCATTTACAAGAAAAGTGAGTTGCTAAAAATACATTCCAATAATATAAATTTCACTTATATGTGTGGTTACAATGATGAGAATTATTTACTAATTTTTAGTACATAAAATTTTATTGTGGCCTAATTTGATAAACGGGCTGGATTTATGACATGTAATTGTCATTATACTTACATAAGACTCAATGTCACGTGTCTTCATATGTAGTGCATTACATCTGTATAGAAAGATTTTTTTTGTCATTTAATGCACAACTAGTCAGACCAATTTGAATGGTCCGGCTAGTTGTGTGTGATCATTTCTCGTTAGGTGTGTATGTGTGTGTAAAGCCCAAATAAAGATTACTTGCTTGATGACAATAGAAAGCAGATTATTTAAGATTATCATGCTTTAAAAATTGCAAGATACATATTGATCCAGTACACTTATTTGAGATCGCAGCTTTTCATTAGGTGGGTCCCACTATTTAGATCTTCAAATCCAAAAATCAGACAATTTCACTGCTTAGGTGGGCCACTGTATACAAAACAAAACGGATGGCTAAAAAAATGTTTTAAATGTGCCAAACCTAATGAGCGAGATGCTCTGATTTTTAGGCCACAACATTCAAACAACGTGGCCCACCTGATGGGAAGCTCAGATCTCACAAGCCTGGGCCACATTTGCTTACGTGTGGATGGGCATGCTCCACACGTGCGAGGGGTTAGTAAACCAAGAGCCGACAGCATCTTGACCGTTTCAAACCAAGGGCCCACTGCATCTTCATTATTTCAAGCAAAAGACATAATCTTTCTCGTCGTACTATCCTTTGTCGAAGCGAGTGGTGTGGACCCTGATTTTCAATCATGCTACCTTTCATATAATAAAAATAGAGAAATTTACCACTGTAGACGCCACCTTTTATCCAGCGTCTTTTATGAAAGTCCAAGACTTCCCTTCCCAACTTAGATAGAGCGTTTGAGGACGAAAATACGCCTGCTTTTCACTACCATGGCTACCTATAGCTACGGTTATAATCTACGCTACGAAAATTACTTTCAAAAGCAGGGTATTTTCGTCCTTAATTAGTCTGTCCGTACATAAAAGGTTTAAACTGGGAACGGAAGCTTGGGATGGCTCGGAAAAGATGCTGGGTAAAAGGTGGCATCTACAGTGGTCAATTTCTCATAAAAATACCATGGAATTTTTGTGAGAAGAGAAAGAGAATGAGGAAATGGCTTGTGTACCCCACACGCTAAAATTCATAAATACTTATTAAATATTTTATTATTATTAACTTCTCTCTCAACATGACTTGGTAGGATTTGATTTGACAACATACCATTTGAAACTCTTAGACAGAATTTAGATCCTGACAGGTTGATTGATTCGCTACTGAAGTGATGTCACCAAGTTCTGTGGGACCCACCATGATGTATTTGTTGTAACCACGATGTCCATCCATTTGGAGATATGAATTTGGGGGATGAGCCAAAGAATGAGTCAAATCCAAAGCTAGAATGGACCCCACCACAAAAAACAGTGGAGAGAGACGCTCACCATTAAAAATTTTGAAGGGCCACAAAGTATTCTTAACTTATGAGCACGTTGGATCTCAGGTAAACATCATACTAGTAAAGTTTCAACGGTGGATGTCACTCTTCCCACTGTTTTCTATGGTGGGGTCCACTCTAAATTTGGATATGACTCATTCTTTGGCTCATGCCCTAAATTTATATCTCCATAAGTCTCAAATTTATATCTCCAAATGGATGAATGGTATGGATACAACAAATACATCATGGTGGGTCCCACAAAACTCGGTGAAGTAGCTGGTCTCGCTACTCAACCTGTCGATATCTAATCCGCGTCCTGAAACTTATCCAAAACATAATAGTAAGTTCTTAAGTATGATATGAGCTCCACCAGGCTCTTCTCTATGACCGGGGTTTGTTGCCCATAGAAGTAGACTAAGTAAACTCTGTAGGGCCCACCATGGATATATGTATCTTATACATGCCTTCCATTCATTTTTCCATATAAATTTAGGGCATGTTTCCAAATTTGAAGGATATTTAAAGACTAGATGAACCACACCACTCGGGTGGACTACAAATAGATGGTTAGGAAGGAATAAAACTCTGGTTAACATTAAATCTAGAATTGTTGAAAAATACAATTTAAAATGATTGCAATTTGTTGACTTTAATTGCTGCCCCCCATATCCTGAATTGACTTTGCCTCATAAGCTAGAGTAGATTTTTTATTTCCTAGGAAAACTTTCATACTCTGGTAGTGATGGATGATACACAGGCACTTATAAAATACTTGGAAACTGCGTATATATGGTATGCAAGTAATTCAAGTAAACCGTCCAAATTATAAATTAGGCTTACTTGATTATTTGAGTATTTAATTGGGGGTGTTTATCAAGCAATTAAAAATGAATTAATTTATGCCACACATACAATTTCTAAGCACATGAATACCAAGCATGGTATGCCATCAGAGTATCAATCTATGCAATTAATTATTAGATTAATTTATGCTGCATATGCAAGTTCTAAGCACATGAGCATCAAGCATGGTGCATATGGGAGTATGAATCTATGCAATTGATTATTACATAGCACTTGATTATAATCTGCCCAAGTCATAGCCTATCATATAGAAATGCAGATTGGGTACTACCTCTTGGGGCTTCTGAAGGAATGTATAAGTCCATCTATTTTGCCATATCATTTTAAGGCATAAGTCCAATGTGAGGTATGTTGAGACTTTACGTAGACCACACCACAAGAAGCAGTGGAGAGAATGACAACCACTATTGAAACCTTCCTAGGGCCCACCATGGTGGTTAATTGCCATCCAACCTATTCATAAGGTCACATAGACCTGGATGA
Organism: Magnolia sinica; assembly: GCF_029962835.1. NCBI lineage: Eukaryota > Viridiplantae > Streptophyta > Magnoliopsida > Magnoliales > Magnoliaceae > Magnolia > Magnolia sinica. The sequence continues at coordinate 2,500,747 of NC_080584.1, read as the reverse complement.
AGGGAATACCTAGATTGATCCAAAACTTTTGTGGCCCCAAAAATTTTTCAATGGTAGGTATTTAATCTCCATCATGTGGTCTGCTTAAGCCCTGAAACCACCTCATTTTTGAGCTTGCATCCTAAAATGATATAGAAAAATAGATGAACGGTGTGGATAAAACCATACATCATGATGGCCCCTCAGAGCTCCTATGTGTTTCCAACCAATCTACACAATTATGAGAGATTTATACTCTTATTAACAGTCCCAAGCCTGCGTAAAGCTATTGCCTATCATCATGAATCTGGCCGGACCAGCAGGTGCATGTAGATCTCTCTGATTACAATTTCAATGTATCATGAAGCAAAAGTTACACTTTTTTTTTTATTATCTGACCATCAGATTGTTAAACATCCATTGCATGGTTAAAAATGAAAAATAATAATAATCCAATGGTCCAATTTCAACAAACAAGTGTCCACGGATCAGAGGTTAGGATTACTCGGCCATTATGAGATAACGAATGTGAATTAGGACGGTTTGTTACACAATTTACTAAGCTCATTTTGATTAATGTATATCATGTGTGCAATTTCCTAGTGCCTGTGTATCAACCATCATACACCGCCCGAGTATCCAATAACTCAAAAAAAATAAAAAAATAAAAAATAAATTGAAGTGCCTGTCCAATGCCTACCTCAAAGTAGTTTAGAATAAGAATTAGATGATGATGACTAGAGTTGGTCCAAATTAGGATACTTGAATTCCAATCAATGGAGTCTAGGTGGCGCATTAGGTTTAACGAACATTTCACCAGGTACCAATCAAACCATTAAAAAATCAAACTAATCAGACCATTCTAACCATCCGATGAATAGCACATGTAAAGTGAATGGTCAAGATCATTTATATAAAAACATGTCCTGTCAACAATTTGATAGAGTTGTTTCTTGGGTGTCATCATGGATCACTGCCGTTGGAGAGAAGGAATAAGATCTTCTCCTCCTTAAGAATAACTCTTAAATCTACAAGAAAAGCAAAAATCTCTTCGAATGAGAAATAATATTAATATTTAGTACTATTAAATGAAGTATCATATAGAACATAATTGATTACCTTCTTTAAGAAAAAGAGGTATCTAATCTAATTTGAAATAAATAAGTAAAAACTTTCCAAAATAGAAAAATGACTACAAATAATAAAGGAGTATCTAATCCCACTAAAACTCATAACTTCTAGTGATTAAAATAGAGACTTTGAACTCCAACCAGACTTTTAAAATAGAGCCCCATCTTCTTTAATCATTACAACTGAACATATATGATCAGCCTAATTTTCTGGATTATCTTGCATGCATGGTAATGATCATGCATGGCTCAAAAACTCGAGATGTGAGGACCCACTAAGTATGATTTGTTGCAAAAATATTGATTTTAATAAAAATATTTTAATAATAAAATATAATATAATATAAAAAAGTTGTTTTAAAAAAACACTTTTCTACTGGTTTTTTGGAATAGTCCCACATGGAAAAGAGAAGAGAAAAACCTGTGGTTTATATGAAGGAAGTGGAGTATTATAATATTTACTTACCTAGTCCGTGGACTATGGACCTTACGTGTTCCCGCGCTCGGGCTCGGTCTCGGACTCGGATTCGGATTCGGACTCGAACTCGGGCACGGGCTCGGTGCGAGGGCGTGGGCATGTGAGGTAGTGTGGCTGTAGAGGCGCTAGTGGCGTACGTCCGCATCGTGTCGCAGAGGGTCGCTCCTTCGCGACCTTGAGCGAACCGGAGCGAGACGTGTGCGAGTCGCGGTGCGACTAAGTGGCTATGGCGGGTGGCTGGTTAGTAGAGAGACTAAAGGACTGAGAGAGAAATCTCTCAGTATAAATAGAGGGACTGAAAAGAGCTGTTGTAGCAGAAACTGTAACAGCTGAGCCATTAGTGCAGGGTCCAGCTGTAACTGCTGCATGGCTAGCCCAACAGCTAGAAAACGGCTAGCTGTTGTCTCACAACAGTCAGCATGCAGCAGCTTGATGGTCCATGCACAACAGTAAAAAAATGGCCATAAAACGGCTAGTTTTCCAACAGCTAGAAATGACTTAATGGAATTTAAGTCTCTGGACCATAACCCCCTAGCCATCCTAGCCTATAAAAGGAGGACCTGGATGGGTTTCCAATCCATCTCAACTCACTCCAGCAAACCCATACGAACTGAGACAGCCAGCCCCTCTCCACTCAAATATTCTAGTGTTTTCCAGCAACATAGCAAGGCTTAAACCTTAGCTTGAAGAACAGACCAGCGGTGTGGTCTAGAACGGTTCAACTGAACCAGTAGCTGAAGATTTGAACTGACCAGTGCAGAAGTTTTTCTCTTCTTTTCTTATTCTTTTGGGATTTTTTCCTTTATATTGTAATACTGCCAGAAAGCGTGTAATTGAGTTCCATTTGGTGGGCCTTCGTGTTTGCTGAACGCAGACCCACACCAGGCTCGTCGTATCCTATAAGCTATTTGCCTGTAACCTACCAGCATACTCAATTCACTTGAGTAGGGGCAAATAATGCTTTAAGGACAGTGTTTCAGACATGCGTCAGCCTGTCCTGATTTCTGATTATTTTGCATTTTTCGGTTTCCATATTATACAGAAATACATTAATCTGTATAATTTCCAACATGATTTTGATTTTATGTGGAATAAAAACCATTTAAATGGTTTATGAGAAAAACTAAGGAAATAGATAATTTCCTTAACAGTTTACTTAAATGTGAGAGATGCTTCCTTGCTCTCTGGGGATGCTCAGGGTAGCTTTCACATGAATCTATGGGGAACATGGGCTGTGAATGTTTTTCAGTGTGGGAGTATGGTTGAGTTGACTCAAATAGATGGTAAATTCGATGCGAAGTTATCACTAACCAATAAAAATTTAGATTTTATAGTCGATCAGATATCGTAGAATTGCTTTGAAGTAGAGAATTAAATACTTCCAAATGAGAATGACTCTTCAAATGGCCTGCAACTAAGAATTTTGAGTAAGGGCCTCGATGATGAAAAATGTAGAGATTAAGCACTATTCTCCTCTTGCACTCATATGGTCCATATTTTGAGGGATTTGAAATTTTTAGAGATTTTGGAAGTTTTAGATAGTTTCATTAACTAATTAAGTGTATGGTGTATCAGGGTGGAGTGTCAACCACCCCGTTACATTATAAGTTATAATGCTTCTAGTTGTATAGGAATACTTGGGTTGTTCAATCCATTGATCTAGACTTTTCATTGGGTTTAGTGGCCGTTTCAACAGCTACCATACGTGCAAACGTCATGCTGATCTGACAAATCGAACCATTTAATAAACTGTCTTTAATATGAAATTTACAAAAATACACGCCAAATCAACAATGCGAACCATCTATTTGTGAGGCCCTATCATGGATTGCTTATAATTATAAAGAATCACTTTTATTAGACAATTTTAACCATTTCATCCATTGCTTAAAAAATGAATGGGCGTAGAAAGTAAAGCCAATTGGATCAACCGGACTATCCAAGTGGATTAATTCAATTTTCCACCATATATATACCAGTTATCAGCTCTATCCATAATTTAGGTTAAAGTGGTGCGAAAAAGTTCGGATGGGATGGCCATCATTCATTTTGTATAGGGGCCCCTGTAGTGTGTTTATATTCCATCCAATCCGTTAATCTGTTATGCCTCTAACTATAAATAATAATAAAAAAAAAAGTATTATAATACAGTTGGATCTAAATATTAGGTGGACCATACCATAACAAATAGTAGTAATATTGAATCCCAACCATAATAGACATTCTAGTTGGAACTAACTAGAATGTTTATTTGCCATCCAACCTATTGATAAGGTCACAAAGACCGTGAAGAAGAGACCACACAAATATCGGCTTGATCCAAAACTTTTGTGGCCCACAAGAAATTTTAATGATTGATTACCATTGTTTCCTATATTATGATCAGCCGTAGATTTGAATATGCTTCTTTTTCTGGATCATTAAAATGAGCTTTCAAAGTAGATTTGTGGATATAAGACATATACATTACAATGACCCCCAAGGTTTGGGATCCCACCCACTTCGGTGGATCGGGGATCTACAAAGCAGTGCCTTAATTTTATATGGTTGCCCACCTAAGTGTTGAACCAACCTGATTTTAAATACAAAATAAAAAATAAAAAATCAAGACCAGAAAAATTGTGGGGTACCTCATAGATAGCATGGATTTCGTGCAGGCTAAGTCATTTTAGTTAACGAGAGAAACCTGTCCTTGGTACGTACCCAAGTGTTTTCCTACATACTATATTAGAAATGTCCAATTAATGGCTTGGGCATGCATCATGTGGGGTCCACATTTGATAACAACCTCTTTTAAAAAGTCCTTTTGAAGGAATGCTCCCAACCTTCGAATAATATATATATATATATATATATATATATATATATATATATATATATTTATATATATATATGGAAAGTGTTCTATGCGGTCAAGCTCATGGGAACTTCCCATGAGGTTGAGTTGTGTGGGCCCCATCATGATGCATGTTGAACGTCTACCCCATCAATCAGATGCACCATTCCATGGTGGGCCTGGGGCTTAAAAATCAAGTCAATCCGTGACTTGTGTGGGCCACACCACAGACAAAAGTTGAGAGGGGTTACCCTCCATTAAAACATTCATAATCATTTGTTGGGCCCACCGAGATATGGTTTACAAATCCAGCCCATCCATTATGTGTGTCCCAATTGGATGAGGGGTCAGACCAAGTTTCCAATGCATCCAAATTTCAGGTGGGCCGCACCAAGTGCTTTTATCTGTTTTAGGCATGTCTTTACATGATTTTAGATGGTATGGCCCACCTAAGTTCCGTATAAGGGGGATTTTTGGGATGTCCCATAATTTAAAGGGGACCCATCAAATTCACAGTGTTGATGGTTGACACGCATCATGGTGGGGCCCACACAGCTCTACCTCATGGGAAGTTCCCATGAGCTCGACCGCATAGAACCTTTTCCCATACTTATATATATATATTATAAAGGTTCTGTATTAATTATAATAGACTTAATAGTCTATCATGTGGGCTGGCCCATTCTTCAGCACCGGCCTCTTTCAAAGGGAAGAGGATTGCGTGGTGTGCGATTAATTTGGTGGTGTGTTGATGTCACCAAGTTTTGTGGGGCCTACCATGATGTATGTGTTATGCCCACATTGTACATCCATTTTGCGAGATTGTTTTAGGGTATCGGCCAGAAAATGAGGCAAATACGAAGCTCAAGTAAAACATACAATATAAAGTAATAGGGGACAATGACGCCCATTGTTGAAACCTTCCTAGGGCCCACCATGATGTTTATTTGCCATCTAACTTGTTCTTAAGGTCACATGGAACTGAACGAAGGGAAAACACAAATATCAACTTGATCCAATGGTAGGCATTCAATCCCTACTAATTTTGTGGTATGGTTCACATGAGTTCTAGATCTGCTTGATTTTGGGTCATGCCCTAAAATGATCTCACAAAATGGATGGATGGTGTGGATATAAGACATACATATAATGGGCCCACATAACTTGATGACTTCAACACACTCACACAAAAAGCTTTCCTTTAAAGGTTACTTTGATATGATGGTTATAATTATTTAATCAATGACCAGAAAATAAATGAACAACATACCTTACTTATAATAGATGTTTAACGATTAATTTGGCTAACCATGAAGTGTCATCTTGTTTTAATTGTCATCACGTTGCTTATTTGATAAAATAAATATTTTTTTCTAGTAATAATATTCAAGAAAATGTTTTAAGAAAATAAAATAAACAGTATCAACCAAACAACATTTTTGTATAAAATTAAATTTCTAGAACTAAGTTTAATTTTTTTATTATATATATAAATCTACTTTTTAAAAAAAAATAAAATCAAGAGTTGCTCCCAAACAAGGCCTAAATTTCGAATTAAAACCAAGTTGAACTTTAAAATGATTGATATTTACAAAATGTTTTGTGAGGCAATATATGTTATACTATTGGATAGAATGTAGAGCTTGTTCATAGCTTATCAGTTTATAAACTGAGGAAATCTCGCAAAATTATGATTTTAACGACAGACTTAGACGTTGTTAACGGAAAATGTCCGTCATGCACTTTTTTTTATGGAAATTATGGTGGTTAGAAGTGGCGGGATTTAGCAACGGACTATAATGCGTCCCTAAATTGACATTTACGACGGATTTGGTCCGTCGTAAATGAAGATTTTGTGACCACTCTAAAAACAAATAACGACAGACTTTGGTCCGTCGCAAACTATAGACTTTGGTCCGTCACAAACTACCGCTAAAAAACATTAATGACAAATTTAGTTGCTTTTGCGATGGATGATGATCCTGCTTGGAAAATGGAAGAAGAAGAATAATCTATATCTAAAGAAAATGGTTTTATTTATTCTTCAAAAAAATGAAAAAAAAAACTTTTCATTGCTAATCAAGAATGTTTCAACATCCAATTAATCCAAAATTAGTGTATTTTAACACCAAAAGTTCAAAAAGGCCAAGCTTGATCAAACTTTCGGTGTTCACAAGCTTGACCCCTTTTTTTTAAAGTATCATCAAGAGTTACAATCTACCTATGTGTATTTACTTGGATGTAACCTTGCTAGACATTGAGTTGAGTCAAATTTGTGAGTATTTGAACTGTGTATTACATTTGTTAGCTGATATTTCTTTAGCATTCAAGGATGATGGCTTTCAGAACCTATATTTGATGATACATGTATTTGTCTTCAATGTAGGATAATTGAGAGTACAAATTTGCTCATGCCATATTTTGAGTTTAGTTAACAAATACAATCATGGAGAAATAAACTTAAACATCAATGCAAAATATAATGTAGATTTTGAAAAATATTTGCATTTTACCAATGAGAATGTGTGCTTCCACAATCAGATTGTTACTGTAAAACAATGGGATAGAGATGGGCTCCCAAGGAAACAGGGAATTTTTTGTGGAAGTTTTCATTGGAAGACAAGCTTTATGGTAAGATGGCAATACTACTACAATTTAAGCTATTTACTATATATTCAGCTTAGTTTGCTATATATCCACACCAACTAAGCATCCAAATACACCCAAAATGATATTTAATCATATTTTCATTCAGGTCCAATTCCTTCATCTTTGCTGAGCCTATAAATCTTTAGTGAACTATAAAATCTCAAAACCTTAAATTAATCTTCATTAATTTATATTTTTATCGCTTCATTTATATTTTGTTGTAGTTGTCCAACTAGCAACTCTTCAGAACCAGTTCTGTCATAAGACATTATAGTGCATAACAATTTTCAGCAGCTGCAAATTATTATAAAGATATGGTTGGATGTCTTTTATTTTTTTATAAATGTTGTTAATAGTTGGTTGAATGATACATTCTGGAAAACTTCAGAACCTTGGTCCGATTTCTATTCTTGATTATATACCTGCAGTGACGTTAAAATCAGTTTGAAAAGCCCAATCCCAAAGTCTTGAACTTCTTCTATTTCCAAGCACTTTGATTAAGCTTGACTGGATTTCATTTTTCATATATATGATTTTAGATGGTTAATTGTTGTGAAATGCAAAGTGGTTTCTCTTTCTCTTGAACTAGAGATCAATATTGAACTAAAAGAGGAATTATTTTGAAGCCAAAGCAGGAAACAATTCCAAAATCTGTTGCTTAGATTGTGAAAGAACACGCACCACACATGCATTAACACACCTACACAAATGCATACGCGGCCACACCCACTCACACATATACACACTGGCCCACGCGCGGCCACACCCACTCACATATACACTGGGGGACGTGCGCTCATGCCCATGTGCACGGATATGCACTTTTTTTTCTTTTTTCTTTTCTTTGGTGAAATATGTGCTGTACTTTTTCATCTGCAATCTTCTATAGATTTATGTGCTGTTGGCATTTAGCACCATTGCTTTAACATGTGGTAATTTTGGAATGATTTTTTATATGATAGGTTGTAACATAACATTAAGATGACGAATTTGCATCATTTTTATTATTAAAAAATTATGTGAAAATTTTTTGGTTGATTATCAGGTGTAACAAATTTTATTTATTTATTTTAAATTTAATCTAATGTTTTTATTTATTTATTTATTTGCAGAAATTTTAGCGACGGCCCAAATCCATTGCTAATTTCTAAACATCGATGGACTAAGATCAGCGACGGACTGTATCCATTGCAAAATTTTATTACGACGAATAATTCAGGTGGGTTTTTCCATAGTAAAGCAATGGATTTTTAATTTTTGTGACTGACTGAATCCGTAGGATATCCGTTGTAAATTTTCGATGGATACCTTCTGCAGTTTATTTTTGTGACCCGGCAAACAACAACAGACCATGCGATGGACGGAATCCATTATTAATTTAATTTGTGACAGATCTAATCCGTCGTAAATTCACAATTTTGGCATAATAATTAATTAAATGGATTATATAGGGGATTAGGTGCAGCCCTAGCCTCTCCTGAGACAATGTGGCCCTCACCATGTGGCCTACAGTAATTTATGTATTCCATATCCATGTGGTCCATTCGTTTATTCAATAGTTTTAGAGCATGAGCGTAAAAATGAAGCAGATTAATTCCTAGGTGGACCATATTATAGCAAAGTGGTGATTGACCATTAATGGACAGTGAAAGTTTTGGATCATGCTGATATTGGTTTTATCCCTTTATCCAGGTTTACTTGACCCAATCAACAGGTTAGATGGAAAATAAACATTACAGAAACCTTACTTTGGGCTTAGGAAGTTTTTAATAGTAGGTTATTCAATCACTATTAAGGTGTAGAGATTAACACTTTCAAATAGTGTAGAGATTAACACTTTCAAATAGTTTCTTTTTTACCTTGCGTTGGGATTTTTCTTTCAATAGTGATAGTAAGTTTTGTATTTTTAATAGAACAAAGCTAAATATAAGATTTAAAACTAAAAGTTAAAAATATCAATTTTATTGATTTGTATTTGAAGCTTGGTACAATCAATGAGTTTGCAAAATAAGTAGATAAATAAATAAAAGATAAATATTTCGGATTACCTGTGTGGACAAACAATCGAGCGGGGTAGTCGACGGGATGTAACTAAGGTGTGATTTTTCAAGCATGAACCTGATTGATCAAGGCTCCAAGTATAATAGTTTGTGGATATTTACAAACATATATTGTCGCAATTACATTAGACAATAGTGATTTAAGCTAATATAAACTTTGAATATTCTGCAATGTGGTTGGATAGAAGAGTTCCACAATGTAGTTGAATGAAAGTGATTGAAGTGGATGAACAAGAGATTAAAGATAAGTATTGTTGCACTGTTGTAAATTGACTGTGTTTGGCATGGCCTAAAACTCTTCGTGGCGTACTTTTTATATTGCTTTTGCCGAGTTTCCTTGTTGGTTTAGAATTTTTGACAACAACGGTGCGTTGTTGTTTTTAATCATTACAACCTGCCCAAAGAAATCTTCATGGGTAAGAAATATTTTTCAAATCTCCTTGCCGGCATGGCCATGGAGATCTATGATCATTACGGGATTAGTTTCAAAAGATCCAAATTCATCAGTGTTTTTTAATTTCCATCCGGTAGGAGAGAAATATACCTCTCAAACCTTGGTAGTGGCTATAATAGCCCTGATCATCGCTAGGATGATCTCCCATTATAGTTGAATTGTGTAAAATAACTTTCTTAAGTATTTCAAGCTTTTTAATATGATACAGGCAGGTCTTTACAGCCTGCGGAGACCCACACATATTGCTCTTTTAAAGGCAAATTGTCATTCATTACGTCATCTTTCCTGGTGCCGCGGAAGCTTCTAGAGAGTCACAAGAATTTTATATTAAGCTGATATGTGTCATCCCTTTATCCTGTACGGTGATATGAACAGGTTGGATGGCAAATAAGCATCACCGTGGGATCTAAGAAGGTTTCAACGGTGGATGTGATTATCCCCACTCTCCTTTGGTGTAGTCAACTTGAGCCAAGGATCTGATTCATTTTGGGGCTCATGCCATGATATTAGCTGGAAAAAATGATGAACGATGTGGATATAAAACGCATACACCACAGTGGGCCCCACAGATTCCTTATAGCTACGTGGCGCTGTCTTCACCGCACAAACAGAGTCCCTGATCTTTCAGAGAATATGCTCGATGACAATGGGACGTGTGCAAGATCCAACAAAGAGGAATTATATGATACTCCGGCGGGCATGACGCTTGATACGCGGGAACTCAGATGTTGTAAACGTGGCGGATATTTACTAAAAAGTAAACCGACTAGATTTCGCAGCTTCGCTGTCGCCAAGTCCCAATCCTTGGTTGATTTTATTTTTTCATTTTTAACCGTCTAACAAATATCAACCAATCCGATAATCAGTTAATCAAATAAAATTTAATTTTGGTTCATGATACGTATACACCCGATCCCATAATTGGGATGGTTTACTTTGACCACTTATTTGCCACGTGTGTAATTTCTAAGCGCCTGAGTATCGTCCATCATAGTATGGCAGAGTATCAAAGTCTACATCAAAAGTGAATGGACGGAGACGTGCCACGTGGGGTTGAAAGTCTGAAAGTAAAGAACGTCTTTCCAAGAAACTCCGATAAGTACAAATGCGAAAATTCTAATAAGCTGGTTACAAAGTGACAAAAATGTTAAGAAAAAAGCAATGCCAAATTGCTTTCGAATCACTTTTCAAGTATTGATTTTCTCAAAGATAACGATTTGATTTTTTGGCATACTTGGAAGCTGATTGGCTGATGTACCACACACCAGCTATAACGTCGTCCGAAGACCAGTGCGGACTCTGCTCGAGCTGCGAGTTGTACGAACGACTTAAAGGGGAAGCGGATTGGCTGGTGTACCATACACCAGTTGTATAGCTGTGGTAGGTACGTGTCTTGCGATCCTCGAGCTCCGAGTTGTACTAACGGTTCAAAGGAGATCAAAGTTACATGGGCCCTATAATTATGTGTTTATTATACCTACACCGTTTATCTATTTTCGGAGATCACGTTTATCTATCTTTAGAGATCATTTTAAAGCATTATTCAAAAGATGAATCATATCCAAAGATTAGTTGAACCACATCTAAAATAGCAATGGAGATCATGATTTTCGATGTTAAAAAATTTGTAGGGTCCACCATATCATCTATTTTCCATCCAATCTGCTCATAAGGTCATAGACACCTGGATGAAGAGAAAAAACAAATTTCATATTGATCTAAAACTTTTATGACCCTAAAAAGGATTTCAATGGCAGGCGTCTAATATACCACTGCTTTTTGTAGTGCTGTCCACTTGATAGTTAGATTTGTCTTATTTTTCGTCTCAAGCTTTGATGTTAGCAAGTTCTGTGGGTCCCATTATGAGGTATGCTTTATATTCATACCATCATAGTGCTTGAGCCGAAAAATAAGATAGATCTAAATATTAAGTGGGCCACATTGAAAAACAATGGGAGATTGAACGTCTACCTTTTTAAAACCTTTTGGGAGTCACTGAAATTTTGAATCAATTTGATATTTGCTTTTCCTTTTAATATAGGTCTTTGTGACCTTATGAACAGATTGGACGGAAAATAAATGTTATGGTAAGCCCTATGAATGTTTTGACAGTGAAAGTCATTATCCTAGCTGCTATATAGTGGTGTGGTCCATTTGGGCTTTTGATATAATTTTTTTTTTTTAATGTTCTAAAATGGTCTCTTCAAATAGATTAATGGTGCGGATGTAATAAATGCATTAATGTGGGCCCCATCTAATTTTGATCTTCTTTGGACTGGTCACACAACTCAGAGCTCGAGGAGTGTCAACGATCGTCTTGGCATGACACTACCCACAGCAGCTATATAGCTGATGTGTGGTACACCAGCTAATCGGCTTCCACTCAAAGGAGATCAAAGTTACTTGAGATATTAAACATCTATCATTGAAATCCTTTCAGACGCTGCAGAAGTTTTGGATCAATATAAAATTTGTTTTTCCTCTTCATCTAGGTCTTTGCGACCTTATGAATAAATTGGATGGAAGACAAACGTCACGGCCGGCCCTATGAATTTTTTAACGGTGAAAATCATTATCCCAGCTGCTATCTGTGGTGTGGTCCAGTTGGTCTTTGGATATGATTAATTTTTTAGATAATTCTTCAAAATGATCTCAAAAAATGAATGAAAGGTGTGGATATAATAAATACATCACTGTATGGGCCATGTAACTTTGATCTCATTTGATCCGTTCGTAGGAGGTCAAGGAGAGTCAGCGCTCGCCTTAGCATGACACGTGCCTACACCAGCTATATAGCTGGTGTGTGGTGCACCATCCAATCAGCTTCCCTTTTACCGAGGAAGGACGTGGTTGGCCACACGCAACCGTCTTAGCTGGTGTGCTGACGTGCAAAGTTTTTTGGGCCCATAATGTATGTGTTATATCCATACTGTCCACACATTTCAGACATCATTTAAAGTCATGAGCCCAAAAACTGAGAAGATAAAAGTGCCGAGTGAACTACACCATAAAAGCAGTGGAAAATAAATGGCTACCATTAAAAACTTCTTAGGTCCATTGAAGTTTTGGATCCAAATGATATTTCTGTTTTCCCTTCATCTAGTTAAGCAACCTTATGAACAGGTTAGATGAGAAATAAATATCACAATAGCATGTAAAAAGGTTTAAACGGTGGCTGTCGTTGTCTCCACTTCTGGTGCGGTTCAATTGAAGTTTGAATTTGTTATGTTTTCTAGGCTTGTATCTTAAAATGATCTCACAAAATAAATAGACAGTGATATATCACATACATCATGGTGGGCCACTGAACTTGCCGTGTCAATTTTCCACTCGCCACTTGCATTGGGACAAATATCTTTGGCATCTTGAAAATTTTATTACATTCTAGCAGAGAATTAAGGGCTTGTTTGGAGAGATACTTTCAATTGCATTAGATGAAATCAACGTGATTATTATGCAATACTTATATTTTAAAAAACACTATGATATTTAATCATCCAATTACATATTTGGAATCTAATTTTTCATTTAGAAAAACACTATAATATGTGAAATCAACATTTGGTGGATATTGGAGTTGTAATCAATTTGCTAAATTTCACAACAGAAACCATTCACCTGTATTCGCATGCAAATCAAAGACAACATATATAAAACACACACACACATGTATATATATATATAGAGAGAGAGAGAGGCATGCTCACTTACACACACCTATGCACCTGTGCACATCTTTGCACACGTGTCATGGCTGTCTGATTACAACGGTCCATGTGATGCGGCATCCCATGAAACCTCATGGGGCCAATTTTCACCTTGATCTAAAACTCTGATGGGCATGGTAAAGAGATATAAAAATCAAGGGAGGAAACTATTTTCTTTTTCTATGGCCCAACAAGTTTTGGATCACAGTATAAGTTGGGCCCTGGGGTTTCATGGGATGCTGCATCACTTGGACTGTTCAGATTTTGGAGTGAGTTCATTATGAACTAGTGCGCGGCTGAGCATTTCCATACATATATGTAGAAAAGGTACTATGTGCTCGACCGCACGTTAAGCTCCCATGAGGTCAAGCTGTGTGAGCCCCACCATGATGCGTGTCAACCATCAACACTGTGTATTTGATGGGTCCCCTTTAAATTATGGGATATCCCAAAAATCAGCCGTATACGGAACTTAGGTGGGCCATACCATCTAAAATCATGTGAAGACACTGTTAAAACATATAAAAGCACTTGGTGGGGCCCACCTGAAGTTTGCATGGGTCTGAAACTTGGTCTGAACCCTCATCCAAGTGGGACACATATAATGGATGGGCTGGATTTACAAACCGCATCTTATAAATCCTAGTGGGCCCAAAAAATGATTATGAATGTTTTAATGGTGCACGGCCCCTCTCCACTTCTGTATGTGGTGTGGCCCACAAAAGTCACGGATTGACTTGATTTTTGAGTCATAGGCCCACGATGGAATGGTGCATCTGACTGATGGGGTAGATGTTTGAAAACATCATGGTGGGGCCCACACAGCTCGACCTCATGGGACGGACTCGTGAGGTCGAGCGGAACGCTCGCCTGTGAACCAGTTTGCACGGACTACTTAACAAACTTTTTTGAGAACTCATCATATCTGATGATTCTAGAAAATCTAAACGGTCCACATGAAGCAGAACCTCATGAAACCCCGTGGTACCAATTTTTACTTTGAACCAAAACTTTGGTAGGCTATAAAAATGCAAATAGTTTCTTCCCTTAATTTGAATTTCTCTTTCCTATGGCCCACCAGAATCTTATATCAGGGTGAAAATTCACTTTTAAGGTTTCATGGGATTCCGTGTCTTATGGACCGTTCGGATTCGATACCCATGACACGTGTGGAAAGGTGCACACGTGCGTAGGTGCGTAGGAGAGACTCTCTCTCTCTCTCTCTCTCTAGTATCTTGAGCTTTGGCAGGAAGGACAGAAACCTGGATTAACTTGATCCATCCCATCAATTCCAAGCACTAGATGGATTTTATATTCCACCAAATGTAAATCAATATCGGGGAATTTTGTATACTAAACCCGTCCTAAATGATATTATCACGAGACTATCAAGGAATTGCCAAATTCTCAAGGGAGACCCAGAGATTTTTAATTTGCTATAATAGAATTACAAAATTATTTTAATTTTATAAATTTAAAATTTTATACATTAAAAATGGGGGTATTTATAATGTTGGCATATGTTGCACATTAGTATATTGGCACATGGGGTTCTTTTAGGTAGACAGTGGCATATATGTTACATACGAGGCACACTAGCATTTGTAATATGGATGATTGCACATGTGTGGCCCTTGAATTTGGTTGGTGAATGCGGGGCTAACATGTGGGGCTAAGGAGCTTTGTTTCTTCTAGTTTTCCTCAAATTTACGGGAATTATATTTCTTGAGAAATGATGGGCAGCTTGATTTTCCGTAATTTCTATGAATTTGAGATAAAAGCTTGACTATGCTAGCTTGATTTTCCGTAATTGTGGTGTACCTCATAGATAGCATGGATTTCGTGCAGGCTAAGTCATTTTAATTAACGAGAGAAACCTGTCCTTGGTACGTACCCAAGTGTTTTCCTACATACTATATTAGAAATGTCCAATTAATGGCTTGGGCATGCATCATGTGGGGTCCATATTTGATAACAACCTCTTTTAAAAAGTCCTTTTGAAGGAATGCTCCCAACCTTCGAATAATATATATATATATATATATATATATATAGAGAGAGAGAGAGAGAGAGAGAGAGAGAGAGAGAGAGAGAGAGAGAGAGAGAGAGAGAGAGGGAAATGCTCACCTGCGCACCAGTTCGCACGAAACTGGTGCGAACTTTTTTGAGAACCCATCATACGTGATGTGGATCCAAAATCTGAACCGTTCATGTGAAGCAGCACCTTGTGAAACCCCCTAGGCCCAAGTTTTACTTTGATCTAAAACTTTGATGGGCCATGAAAAATGAAAACAATTTCCTCCCTTGATTTGCATCCAGAATTTTAGATCAGGGTGAAATTTTGTCACATGGGGTTTCATGGGATTCTTCATCACATGGACCGTTTAGATTAGACACCCATGAAACGTGTGCAAAGGTGCGCACGTGCGTAGGTGCGTAGGTGAGCATGACTCGATATATATATATATATATATATATATATATATATATATATATATATATATATATATATATATATATATATGGAAAATGTTCTATGCGGTCAAGCTCATGGGAACTTCCCATGAGGTTGAGTTGTGTGGGCCCTATCGTGATGCGTGTCGAACATCTACCCCATCAATCAGATGCACCATTCCATGGTGGGCCTGGGGCTTAAAAATCAGGTCAATCCGTGACTTGTGTGGGCCACAACACATACAAAAGTTGAGAGGGGTTACCCTCTATTAAAACATTCATAATCATTTGTTGGGCCCACCGAGATATGGTTCACAAATCCAGCCCATCCATTATGTGTGTCCCACTTGGATGAGGGGTCAGACCAAGTTTCCAATGCATCCAAATTTCAGGTGGGCCCCACCAAGTGCTTTTATCTGTTTTAGGCATGTCTTTACATGATTTTAGATGCTATGGCCCACCTAAGTTCCGTATAAGGCTGATTTTTGGGCTGTCCCATAATTTAAAGGGACTCATCAAATGCACGGTGTTGATGGTGGACACGCATCAAGGTGGGGCCCACACAGTTCTACCTCATAGGAAGTTCCCATGAGCTCGACTGCATAGAACCTTTTCCCATATATATAGGGAAAAGGTACTATGCGCTCGACCTCATGATAAGCTCCGATGAGGTTGAGCTGTGTGGGCTCCACCGTGAGGCGTGTCGACCATCAACACCGTGCATTTGATGGGTCCCCTCTAAATTATGGGATATCCTAAAAATCAGCCGTATACAGAACTTAGGTGGGCCATACCATCTAAAATCATGTGAAGACATGCCAAAAACATATAAAAGCACTTGGTGGGGTCCACCTGAGTTTTGAATGCGGCTGAAACTTGGTCTGAACCCTCATCCAAGTGGGACACACATAATGGATGGGCTGGATTTGCAAACCACATCTTAGTGGGCCCAAAAAAATGATTATGAATGTTTTAATGGTGCACGGCCCCTCCCCACTTCTGTATGTGGTGTGGCCCACACAAGTCACGGATTGACTTGATTTTTGAGACTTAGGCCCACGATGGAATGGTGCATCTGACTGATGGGGTAGATGTTTGAAATGCATCACAGTGGGGCCCACACAACTCGACCTCATGGGACGGTCTTGTGAGGTCGAGCGCATAGTACCTTTTCCCATATATATATATATATATATATATATATATATATATATATATATATATATATATATATATTATAAAGGTTCTATATTAATTATAATAGACTTAATGGTCTATCACGTGGGTTGGCCCATTCTTTAGCACCGACCTCTTTCAAAGGGAAAAGGATTGCGTGGTGTGCGATTAATTTGGTGGTGTGTTGATGTCACCAAGTTTTGTGGGGCCTACCATGATGTATGTGTTATGTCCACATTGTACATCCATTTTGCAAGATTGTTTTAGGGTATCGGCTAGGAAATGAGGGCAAATACAGAGCTCAAGTAAAACATACAATATAAAGTAATGGGGACAATGACGCCCATTGTTGAAACCTTCCTAGGGCCCACCATGATGTTTATTTGCCATCTATCTTGTTCTTAAGGTCACATGGAACTGAATGAAGGGAAAACACAAATATCAACTTGATCCAATGGTAGGCATTCAATCCCTACTATTTTGTGGTATGGTTCACTTGAGCTCTAGATCTGCTTGATTTTGGGCCATGCCTTAAAATGATCTCACAAAATGGATGGATGGTGTGGATATAAGACATACATATGATGGGCCCACATAACTTGATGACTTCAACACACTCACACAAAAAGCTTTCCTTTAAAGGTTACTTTGATAAGATGGTTATACTTATTTAATCAATGACCAGAAAATAAATGAACAACATACCTTACTTATAATAGATGTTTAACGGTTAATTTGGCTAACCATGAAGTGTCATCTTGTTTTAATTGTCATCATGTTGCTTATTTGATAACATAAATATTTTTTTCTAGTAATAATATTCAAGAAAATGTTTTGAGAAAATTAATAAAAAATAGTATCAACCAAACAACATTTTTATATAAAATTAAAATTCTAGAACAAAGTTTAATTTTTTTATTATATATATAAATCTACTTTAAAAAAAAAAATAAAAAATCAAGAGTTGCTCCCAAACAAGGCCTAAATTTCAAATTAAAACCAAGTTGAACTTTAAAATGATTGATATTTACAAAACGTTTTGTGAGGCAATATATGTTATACTATTGGATAGAATGTAGAGCTTGTTCATAGCTTTTCAGTTTATAAACTATGAGGAAATCTCGCAAAATTACAATTTTAACGATGAACTTAGATGTTGTTAACGGAAATGTCCATCATGCACTTTTTGAATGGAAATTATGGTGGTTAGAAGTGGTGGGATTTAGCAACCTTCTAAAATGCAGAAGTAAATTGACAGTTACGACGGATTTGGTCCGTCGTAAATGAAGCTTTTGTGACTAGTCTAAAAACATTTAACGACAGACTTTGGTCCGTCGCAAACTACCGCTAAAAACATTAACAACAAATTTAGTTGCTCTTGCGATGGATGATGATCCTGCTTTCAAAATGGTAGAAAACTAATCTATAACTAAAGAAAATGGTTTTATTTATTTTTCAAAAAAAAGAAAAAAGAAAAAAAAAACTTTTTATTGCTAATCAAGGATGTTTCAACATCCAATTAATCCAAAATTAGTGTATTTTAACACCAAAAGTTCAAAAAGGCCAAGCTTGATCAAACTCTCGGTGTTCACAAGCTTGACCCTTTTTTTAAAAAGTATCATCAAGAGTTACAATCTACCTATGTGTATTCACTTGGACGTAACCTTGCTAGACATTGAGTTGAGTTGAATTAGTGAGTATTTGAACTTTGCGTATCACATTTGTTAGCTTATCTTTCTTTAGCATTCAAGGATGATGGCTTTCGGAACCTGTATCTAATGATGCATGTATTTGTCTTCTATGTAGGATAATTGAAAGTACAAATTTGCTCATGCCATATTTTGAGTTTAGTTAACAAATACAATCATGGAGAAATAAACTTAAACATCAATGCAAAATATAATGTAGATTTTGAAAAATATTTGCATTTTACTAATGAGAATGTGTGCTTCCACAATCAGGTTGTTACTGTAAAACAATTGGATAGAGATGGGCTCCAAGGAAATAGGAAATTTTTTGTGGAGGTTTTCATTGGAAGACAAGCTTTATGGTAAGACGGCAATACTACCACACTTCAATTTAAGCTATTTACTATATATTCAGCTTAGTTTGCTATATATCCACACCAACTAAGCATCCAAATACACCCAAAATGATATTTAATCATATTTTCATTCAGGTCCAATTCCTTCATCTTTGGTGAACCTATAAATCTTTAGTGAACTATAAATTCTCAAAACCTTAAATTAATCTTCATTAATTTATATTTTTATCGCTTCATTTATATTTTGTTGTAGTTGTCCAACTAGCAACTCTTCAGAACCAGTTCTGTCATAAGACATTACAGTGCATGACGATTTCTAGCAGTTGCAAATTATTATAAAGAGATGGTTGGATGTCTTTTATTTTTTTTTATAAATGTTGTTAATAGTTGGTTGAATGATACATTCTGGAAAACTTCAGAACCTTGGTCCGATTTCTATTCTTGATTATATACCTGCAGTGACGTTAAAATCAGTTTGAAAAGCCCAATCCCAAAGTCTTGAACTTCTTCTATTTCCAAGCACTTTGATTAAGCTTGACTGGATTTTATTTTTCATATATATGATTTTAGATGTTTAATTGTCGTGAAATGCCAAGTGGTCTCTCTCTTGAACCAGAGATCAGTATTGAACTAAAAGAGGAATTATTTTGAAGCCAAAGCAGGAAACAATTCCAAAATCTGTTGCTTAGATTGTGAAAGAACACGCGCCACACACCTGCATTAACACACCTACACAAATGCATACGCGGCCACACCCACTCACACATATACACATTGGCCCACGCGCGGCCACAGCCACTCTCACATATACACACTAGCAGACGCGCGCTCATGCCCATGTGCATAGATATGCACTTTTTTTTTTCTTCGGTGAAATGTGTTGTACCTTTTCATCTGCAATCTTCTATAGATTTATGTGTTGTCAGCATTTAGCACCATTGCTTTAACATGTGGTAAGTTTGGAATGATTTTTTATATGATAGGTTGTAACATAACATTAAGATGACAAATTTGCATCATTTTTATTATTAAAAAATTATGTGAAAATTTTTTGGTTGATTATCAGGTGTAACAAATTTTATTTATTTATTTTAAATTTAATCTGATGTTTTTATTTATTTATTTATTTGCAGAAATTTTAGCGACGGCCCAAATCCATTTCTGAACATTGATGGACTAAGATCAGCAACACTATCCATTGCAAAATTTTATTACGATGAATAATTCAGGTCGGTTTTTCCGTAGTAAAGCAATGGATTTTTAATTTTTGTAACTGACTGAATCCGTAGGATATTCATCATAAATTTTCGATGGATACCTTCTGTAGTTATTTTTGCGACCCGGCAAATAACAACAGACCATGTGACGGACGGAAGCCGTTATTAATTTAATTTTGCGACAGATCTAATCCGTCGTAAATTCACAATTTTGGCTTAAAAATTAATTAATTAATGGATTATATAGAGGATTAGGTGCAGCCCTAGCCTCTCCTAAGACAATGTGGCCCTCACCATGTGGCCTACAGTAATTTATATATTCCATATCCATGTGGTCCATTCGTTTATTCAATAGTTTTAGAGCATGAGCGTAAAAATGAAGCAGATTAATTCCTAGGTGGACCATATTATAGCAAAGTGGTGATTGACCATTAATGGACAGTGAAAGTTTTGGATCAAGCTGATATTGGTTTTATCCCTTTATCCAGGTTTACTTGACCTAATCAACAGGTTAGATGGAAAATAAACATTACAGAAACCTTACTTTGGGCTTAGGAAGTTTTTAATGGTAGGTTATTCAATCACTATGGTTTCCCATAGTATGGTCCGCCTGAGATTTGGACGTTTTTCATTTTTGGGCTTCTGCCCTAAAATTACCTGTCAAAACAGATGGACGGCGTGGATACAGAATACACACATCAAGGTGGGCCGAACCTAATCCGCTCCCGACTGTCCAAGCATTGTGACGGGATTCTGTTCCACACCTTCCGGGGTTGAGTCAAGTACTTACCATTCATGGCATGCTGAAAATAAAATAAAAATAAAAAATTCCGAAATTGCCTGAGGAATTGCAAGGGAAATTTGCTTCCTCGTCCATGGCTCTTTAACCCAGACCAATAGATTTTTGTACTCACAAGCTTTCCAATCACCGTGATCTCCTGGCTATGTTCCACAATGGGGCTGTGATATGGACTGTCCAGATTTCATACCATCATGCCATGCGGGGAGCGGACGAATGACTACCATTTGAATGGACAATCCTCTATTAAAACTAGGGGTGTACATCGAGTTGAACCGAGTCGAGCTGGCCTCAGCTCGACTCGGCTCGTACAGTGGCTGACCTCAGCTCAAACTCGGCTTGGCTCGGTCCTTGAGCCTAACTAGCCAGCTCGGCTCGATTCGATCAGTAGATCGGAGTAGCTTAGGCCGAGTTTAGGCCAAGATCGAGCCGAGTTCGCCATTGAGGCATTTCCACAAACACTTGAACTGCAACTTCAAAATCTCATTGTTTTACAAACAGAGGCAATGATTTTATAGGTATTTTCTTAACCACCTTCTATGTAACATAAAGACAAAAAACAAAGAGAAAAAAGGTAATATTTTCATGTACATACCTTCCTTGCCACCTTGCAACTGGCCAAACCTTTCTTGCCACCAACCAAACCTTCCTTGCTACCGGCCACATTTCGTTGAGTCATTTGATTAAATAGTTAGTGAGCAACATCAATGACAAAGTAACCGAGTCATCGAACTACTTCGATCCGAGTCCAATCGAGCTGGGGCCTGCTCGAACTCGAGCTAAAAAAAATCAGCCCGACTCGGCTCGAACTCAGTTTCGATCCGAGCCGAATCCAGGTTTTTCGAGTCAGTCGAGTGAGCTAACCGACCTAGCTCGGTTCGTGTACACCCCTAATTAAAACTTGTTTTATGCAGCGCCGAAAACACCTAAGCACTGCATGGCCCACCATGTCAAATATGTAAAATCCACTCTGTCCATCAGGCTCAATCCCCGATTCTAGGCCCAAGTTCAAAAAAAAAACAGCCAGATATACAACTCGGGTGAGCAACGCATGGAATAATGAGGATGAGATGGCAACAATAGGTTTGTGGTGTAGGGCCACCACAGTGTGTATCTTTAATCAAACCCGTTAATCAGGTACAAGTAATCATAAAGAAGTGAAGATACAAAAATCATCATAATAAAAAACTTAGGTGGACCACACCACGTGAAGTCACAAGTTTTAGGAGCAATTGTACATTAATTCCATTGGTGTAGCCCATCAGAGTTTTTCTAATGGTCTGATCTTTTTTGTATACGGTTAAATAAGGTTTATCAAATGATGGATGGAATGGATTTGCATATACAAAATGGTGGGCCCGGTTAGAATCGTTAGATATTCTTATAATGTCCGTGGGCGTACTACTACAACTTTCTACTACGCCCTTGCATAAGCGACGACGTCAGATAACTGCGCAGTGGAAGATGCCACGTGGCATATACTTTCTCATTTCTACTCATCACCCGGGCCCCTATGGATGGACCAGAACTCTTAAATTTCACAATCAGCGTTTTATGGCCTACCCATGTCAACGGCTTTCCATCAATGGTCCCCGAATTCACCACTGTATAGTGTTGAATATGCCAGGTGGTCCTCATGATGCGGCCTACCGTTTTAACGGTCCCGATCTTCCATACAGGTGGTATGCCGATCAGTGGACGCGGATTGAGTGGTGAACCTGACATCAGGAACGACGTGTTGTCAGGACTGTGGGGGCCACCATGATATGCATGTTTCATGCACACCGGCTATCCCTTTTGACAACTCATTTTCCAAAATTGAATCATGTCCAAAGCTCCAGACAAATGGAAACAATAGGGGATTGAATGCTTTACCTGGTTGTACAGTTCAATCAATCAAAAGGCCACACGTGTTGATGAAGACAGGTGTCTAATTAAGTATATGGTTAGGATAATGTTGGTATGCCTGTACTCAAGTGGATTTGATTTTATTAATTAACGCAGTGGGGTATGTTTTATAATTTCTATAGTGTATATTTAGACCACTCGAAATTAGATTAAATATATTTATCTTAACACATACAATGGCAAAATTTAGTGGGCCCGCTTTTATGGCTCACCTGAAGTTTGAAATTACTTTTTAAAAACAAAAAATTTCTAATGTGCATATTTTAATGAGCTTGTTATTATAATTATTTATGTTGTAGTATTTTTTAATCATTTTGAGTATTTTAAATAATTTACTCGGTCTCCTTAAATATTCATGCAAATATACCATAAAATTTGAAGGGGTTTCAAATCCACACTTTTAAATATAAATTTTACAATCCAAGGGTTCCAAATCCAAAGTGCCAAATAGAAACAGGGGTTCCGAATCCAAGGGGTTCTAAATCCAAAGTGTCAAATAGAAATAGAAGGTTACAAATCCAGGGGGTTTCAAATCCACGCTCCCAAACAAGCCCTAATATTGGCCGCATTCCTAGCAACCAATGGCTACAATGATCAGTTGATATTTAGAAGTGTAGGGATTAACACTTTCAAATAGATTCTTTTTTACCTTGCGTTAGGATTTTTCTTTCAATAGTGATAGTAAGTTTTGTACTTTTAATAGACCAAAGCTAAATATAAGATTTAAAACTAAAAGTTAAAAATATCAATTTTATTGATTTGTATTTGAAGCTTGGTACAATCAATGAATTAGTAAAATAAGTAGATAAATAAATAAAAGATAAATATTTCGGATTACCTATGTGGACAAACATCGAGCGGGGTGATCAACAGGATGTAACTAAGGTGTGATTTTTCAAGTATGGACTCGATTGATCAAGACTCCAAATATAATAGTTTGTGGATATTTACGAACATATATTGTCGCGATGACACTAGACAATACTGATTTAAGTTAATATAAACTTTGAATATTCTGCAACGTAGTTGGATAGAAGAGTTCTACAATGTAGTTGACTGAAAGTGATTGAAGTGGATGAACAAGAGATTAAAGATGAGTACTGTTGCACTGTTGTAAATTGACTGTGTTTGGTATGGCCTAAAACTCTCCGTGGCCTACCTTTTATATTGCTTTTGCCGAGTTTCCTTGTTGGTTTAGAATTTTTGACAACAACGGTGCGATGTTGTTTTTAATCATTACAACCTGCCCAAAGAAATCTTCATGGGTAAGAAATATTTTTCAAATCTCCTAACCGGCATGGCCATGGAGATCTATGATCATTACGGGATTAGTTTCAAAGGATCCAAATTCATCGGTGTTTTTAATGTCCATCCGGTAGGAGAGAAATATACCTCTCAAACCTTGGTAGTGGCTATAATAGCCCTGATCATCACTAGGATGATCTCCCATTATAGTTGAATTGTGTAAAATTACTTTCTTAAGTATTTCAAGCCTTTTAATATGATACAGGCAGGTCTTTACAGCCCGCGGAGACCCACACATATTGCTCTTTTAAAGGCAAATTGTCATTCATTACGTCATCTTTCCTGGTGACGCGGAAGCTTCTAGAGAGTCACAAGAATTTTATATTAAGCTGATACGTGTCATCCCTTTATCCTGTACGGTGATATGAACGGGTTGGATGGCAAATAAGCATCACCGTGGGATCTAAGAAGGTTTCAACGGTGGATGTGATTATCCCCCACTCTACTTTGGTGTAGTCAACTTGAACCAAGGATCTGATTCATTTTGGGGCTCATGCCATGATATTAGCTGGAAAAAATGATGAACGATGTGGATATAAAACGCATACACCACAGTGGGCCCCACAGATTCCTTATAGCTACGTGGCGCTGTCTTCACCGCACAAACAGCGTCCCTGATCTTTCAGAGAATATGCTCGATGACAATGGGACGTGTGCAAGATCCAACAAAGAGGAATTATATGATACTCCGGCGGGCATGACGCTTGATACGCGGGAACTCAGATGTTGTAAACGTGGCGGATATTTACTAAAAAGTAAACCGACTAGATTTCGCAGCTTCGCTGTCGCCAAGTCCCAATCTTTGGTTGATTTTATTTTTTCATTTTTAACCGTCTAACAAATATCAACCAATCCGATAATCAGTTAATCAAATAAAATTAAATTTTGGTTCATGATACGTATACACCCAATCCCATAATTGGGATGGTTTACTTTGACTACTTATTTGCCACGTGTGTAATTTCTAAGCGCCTGAGTATCATCCATCATAGTATGGCAGAGTATCAAAGTCTACATCAAAAGTGAATGGACGGATACGTGCCACGTGGGGTTGAAAGTCTGAGAGTAAAGAACGTCCTTCCAAGAAACTCCGATAAGTACAAATGCGAAAATTCTAATAAGTTGGTTACAAAGTGACAAAATGTTCAGAAAAAAGCAATGCCAAATTGATTTCGAATCACTTTTCAAGTGTTGATTTTCTCAATGATAACGATTTGTTTTTTTGGCATACTTGGAAGCTGATTGGCTGGTGTACCACACGTCAGCTATAATTTCGTGCGAAGAACAGTGCGGACGCTGCTCGAGCTGCGAGTTTTACGAACGACTGAAAGGGGAAGCGGATTTGCTGGTGTACCATACACCAGTTGTATAACTGTGGTAGGTACGTGTCGTGCGATCCTCGAGCTCCGAGTTGTACTAACGGTTCAAAAGGAGATCAAAGTTACATGGGCCCTATAATTATGTGTAAATTATATTTACACCGTTTATTTATTTTTAGAGATCACCGTTTGTCTGTTTTAGAGATCATTTTAGAGCATTATCCAAAAGATGATTCATATCCAAAGATTAGTTGAACCACACCAAAAATAGCAATGGAGATCATGATTTTTGATGTTAAAAAATTTGTAGGGTCCACCATATCGTCTATTTTCCATCCAATTTGCTCATAAGGTCATAGACACCGGGATGAAGAGGAAAAATAAATTTTATATTGATTTAAAACTTTTATAATCCTAAAAAGGATTTCAATGGCAGACGTTCAATATACCACTACTTTTTGTAGTGTTTTCCACTTGATAGTTAGATCTGTCTTATTTTTCGTCTCAAGCTTTAATGTTAGCAAGTTCTGTGAGTCCCATTATGAGGTATGCTTTATATCCATACCATCATAGTGCTTGAGCTGAAAAATAAGACAGATGTAAATATCAAGTGGGCCACACTGAAAAAACAGTGGGAGATTGAATGTCTACTGTTTAAAACCTTTTGGGAGTTACTGAAATTTTGAATCAATTTGATATTTGCTTTTCCTTTTAATTCAGGTCTTCGTGACCTTATGAACAGATTGGACGGAAAATAAACGTTATGGTAAGCCCTATGAATGTTTTGACATTGAAAGTCATTATCCCAGCTGCTATATAGTGGTGTGGTCCATTTAAGCTTTTGATATAATTTGTTTTTTTTTTTTTTTTAATACTCTACAATGATGTCTCTAAATAAATTAATGGTGTGGATGTAATAAATGCATTAATGTGGGCCCATCTAATTTTGATCTTCTTTGAACTGGTCACACGACTCGGATCTCTAGGAGTGTCAAGATCGTCTTCGCATGACACTACCCACAGCAGCTCTATAGCTGATGTGTGGTACACCAGCCAATCGGCTTCCACTCAAAGGAGATCAAAGTTACATGGGATATTAAACATCTATCATTGAAATCCTTTTAGGTGTTGCAGAAGTTTTGGATCAATATGGAATTTGTTTTTCCTCTTCATTTAGGTCTTTGTGACCATATGAATAAATTGGATGGAAAAAAAACGTCACGGCGGGCCCTATGAATTTTTTAACGGTGAAAATCATTATCCCAGCTGTTATCTGTGGTGTGGTCCAGTTGGTCTTTGGATATGATTAATTTTTTAAATAATTCTTCAAAATGATCTCAAAAAATGGATGAACGGCGTGGATATAATAAATACATCACTGTAGGGGCCATGTAACTTTGATCTCATTTGAACCGTTCGTAGGAGGTCAAGGACAGTCAGCCCTCGCCTTAGCACGACACGTACCTACACCTGCTATATAGCTGGTGTGTGGTACACCATCCAATCTGCTTCCCTTTTACCTAGGAAGTACGTGGTTGGCCACACGCAACCGTCTTAGCTGGTGTGCTGACGTGGCAAAGTTTTTTGGGCCCATAATATATGTGTTATATCCGTACTGTCCACACATTTCAGACATCATTTAAGTCATGAGCCCAAAAACTAAGAAGATAAAAGTGTCAAGTGAACTACACCATAAAAAGCATTGGAAAATGAATGGCTACCGTTAAAAACTACTTAGGGCCCATTGAAGTTTTGGCTCATATTCCTGTTTTCCCTTCATCTAGTTAAGTAACCTTATGAACAGGTTAGATGAGAAATAAATATCACAATAGCACGTAAAAAGGTTTTAACGGTGGCTGTCGTTGTCTTCACTTCTGGCGTAGTTCAATTGAAGTTTGAATTTGTTATGTTTTCTAGGCTTGTATCTTAAAATGATCTCACAAAATAAATAGGCAGTGATATATCACATACATCATGGGGGCCCACCAAACTTGCCATGTCAATTTTCCACTCGCCACTTGCATTGGGACAAATATCTTTGGCATCTTGAAAATTTTATTACATTCTAGCAGAGAATTAAGGGCTTGTTTGAAAAGATACTTTCAATTGCATTAGATGAAATCAACGTGATTATTATGCAATACTTACATTTAAAAAAACACTATGATATTTAATCATCCAATTACATATTTGGAATCTAAATTTTCATTTAGAAAAACACTATAATATGTGAAATCAACATTTGGTTGATACTGGTGTTGTAATCACTTTGCCAAATTTCACAACAGAAACCATTCAGCTGTATTCGGATGCAAACCAAAGACAATATATATAAAACACATACACACACATATGTATATATATAGAGAGAGAGGCATGCTTACTTACACACACCTATACGCCTGTCCACATCTTTGCACACGTGTCATGGCTGTCTAATTAGAATGGTCCATGTGATGCGGCATCCAATGAAACCTCATGGGGCCAATTTTCACCTTGATCTAAAACTCTGATGGGCATAGCAAAGAGACAAAAATCAAGGGAGGAAACTATTTTCTTTTTCCATGGCCCAACAAGTTTTGGATCAAAGTATAAGTTGGGCCTTAGGGTTTCATGGGGTGCTGCATCACTTGGACTGTTCAGATTTTGGAGTGAGTTCATTATGTGTGCGGCTGAGCATTTCCATATATATATATATATATATATATATATATATATATATATATATATAGATGCCTCTCAAGAGCAGTCGAGCTCATGGGAACTTCCCATGAGGTCGAGCTATGTGGGCCCCGCCGTGATGCATGTCAACCATCAACACCGTGCATTTGATGGGTCCCCTTTAAATTATGGGATATCCCAAAAATCAACCGCATACGGAACTCATGTGGGCCATACCATCTAAAATCATGTGAAGACACCGTTAAAACATATAAAAGCACTTGGTGGGGCCCACCTGAAGTTTGCATGGGTCTGAAACTTGGTTTGAACCCTCATCCAAGTGGGACACACATAATGGATGGGCTGGACTTACAAACCACATCTCGGTGGGCCCAAAAAATGATTATGAATGTTTTAATGGTGCACGGCCCCTCTCCACTTCTGTATGTGGTGTGGCCCACAAAAGTCACGGATTGACTTGATTTTTGAGACCTAGGCTCACGATGGAATGGTGCATCTGACTGATGGGGTAGATGTTCGAAACGCATCACAGTGGGGCCCACACAGCTCAACCTCATTGGACGGACTCGTGAGGTCGAGCGAAACGCTGACCTGTGAACCAGTTCGCACGGACTACTTACAAACTTTTTTGAGAACTCATCATATCTGATGATTCTCGAAAATCTAAACGGTCCACATGAAGCAGAACCTCATGAAACCCCTTGGTACCAATTTTTACTTTGAACCAAAACTTTGGTAGGCCATAGAAATGCAAACAGTTTCTTCCCTTAATTTGAATTTCTCTTTATTATGGCCCACTAGAATCTTAGATCAGAGTGAAAATTCACTCTTAAGGTTTCATGGGATTCCGTGTCTTATGGACCGTTTGGATTCGATACCCATGACACGTGTGGAAAGGTGCGCACATGCGTAGGTGCGTAGGAGAGCATGCCGCCCCCCGCCCCCCCCCCCCCCTCTCTCTCTCTCTCTCTCTCTCTCTCTCTCTCTCTCTCTCTCTCTCTCTCTATATATATATATATATATATATATATATATATATATATAGTATCTTAAGCTTTGGCAGGAAGGACAGAAACCTAGATTAACTTGATCCATCCCATCAATTCCAAGCACTAGATGGATTTTATATTCCACCAAATGTAAATCAATATCAGGGAATTTTGTATACTAAACCCGTCCTAAATGATATTATCATGAGACTATCAAGGAATTGCCAAATTCTCAAGGGAGACCCAGAGACTTTTAATTTGCTATAATAGAATTACAAAATTATTATAATTTTATAAATTTAAAATTTTATACATTAAAAATGGGGGTATTTATAATGGTAGCATGGGTTACACATTAGTATATTGGCACATGGGGTTCTTTTACGTAGACAGTGGCATATATGTTACATACGAGGTACAATAGCATTTGTAATATGGATGATTGCACATGTGTGGCCCTTGAATTTGGTTGGTGAATGCGGGGCTAACATGTGGGGCTAAGGAGCTTTGTTTCTTCTAGTTTTCCTCAAATTTACGGGAATTATATTTCTTGAGAAATGATGGGCGGCTTGATTTTCCGTAATTTCTATGAATTTGAGATAAAAGCTTGACTATGTTAGCTTGACTTTTTTTTTTTTTTTTTTGACGATTGCCTAGAAGAGAGGTGAAATTACAAGTTTAAAATAAGATAAATTTAAAAAATATTTCAATGTGTTTTCAAGCCAAAACTCCGTGCCTCAACCATGATGTGTGTCTTATATCTATATTGTCCATTCATTTAATCACAATTTTAGGGCATGAGCCTAAAAATGAGGCAAATCCAAAACTCAAGCGGACCATGCCATGGAAACACAATAAAGATGGACCGATAAACATTGAAAACTTCTTCAGGGCTATCAAAGTTTAGGATATAATTGATATTTGTGTTTTCCCTTCATCTATGTTTATGCAACTTTCTCAACAGGTTGGATCTCAAATAAACATCTTGGTGGGCCTTACGTAGGTTAAAACAGTGATGTCATTATTCTCATTGTTTCTTGTAGTGTGGTTCCTTTGAGTTCTGGATTTGTTTCAATTTTAGCTTCATGCTCTGAACTGATCTAGCAAAATAAATTACTGACGTAGATAAAACAACTGACGTAGATAAAACACATACATCATGATGGGGCCCACAAAGTTTTGTCAACTAGTATACAAGGGCCTCATTTTTCGAGTTAGAATATACCAAAATGTAAACATTTGATATCTGAATTTTCCAAGGTAAATATTAATTATAAATTTGATCAAATTCCATGTAAATACAACAAATCAAACAAGCTTTGCCAATGATGCACTTTGAGAAAGAAGCATTTTTAAAGAGTAAAAGATAAAAAATAAAAATATTGTTATGGTGAAAATTGACAAGATCATATTTCAAAAAATCCAAACAAACCGATAATTTTTAGAGCTATTGTAAAAATAATTATGTAGATAAAATCATAACCCTATAATGGTTGTATGATCATAGATGGAAGTAAGATTATTAACAACCTACATAAAACTCATTCACCAACATGTAAATATTATTCAATTTTTATGCAAATGAATTCCACCATAACCGTGGGATTCCCAAAAACTCAGGTCCGTACAATATTAAGTGGGCCACACCACATAAAAACAAGACATTCACCTGCAAGCTTTCAAATTTTGAGACTACCTATGGTTGGATTTAGAGGTGTACATGAGTCGAGTTAGCTCATTAGCTCGCTCGGATCAACTTGGAAAAGCTCGACTCGACTCAGATCGAAATTGTCTTCGAGCCGAGTCGAGCCAATTTTATTGAGCTCAAAACTTTTTGAGTTGAGTCCGAGCTGGACCTAGCTCGATTCGACTCGACTTGGTATTGAGCTCGAACTCGACTCAGTTCGGCTCAGATCGATTTTTGAGTAAGTATATATAAAAAAATTGGATGCCCAAAATAGATTTTAAAAAAAAAAAATCTTAACCCCCCAGTGCCTTCTTGTCTCGGCCGTTTACCCAACCCTAAAAACCTTAACCCCAACTCGAACTCGACTCTCTTCAATGCTCGAACGGTGATTGACGACCAGCACCACTCTCCTCTCCTCTATTTCTCATCGTTCTCAAGCGCCCGACAATAATGTTGCTCACCAAGTGTTTGATAAAATGACTCGACGAAATGTGGCTGGTGGCAAGGAAGGTATATATATAAAACAAATACCTTTTTTTTCTTGATTTTTATGTTGCTTAGAAAGTGTTTGATGAAATATCTATAAAACCACTGCTGTTGTTTTACATATAGTGAGAATTTGAAGGTGTGGTTCATGTGTTTGTGAAAATGTTGCACAGGCGAACTTAGTTGGAACTGGCCTGAGCTACTGACCGAACCGAGTCGAGTTGGCCAATCAGGCTCGAGGACATAGCCGAGCCGAGTTCAAGCTGGGTCACTAAGTGGCCGAGCCGAGTCGAGCCGCGCCGAGCTCAACTCATCTCGACTCGTGTACCCACCTAATTTTTGGGGCGTAAGAATTTCTTCCGCCATAATTGTAGGATGCCCAAAAACTAGGTCCATGCAAAATATTAAGTGGGCCACACCACATAAAACAACACATCCACATAAAAGCTTACAAATTTGAAAACCATCCTACGGTTGGTTCAGCTTGATTTTAGGGGCATTCCAATTTAACAATGCACGGTGTGCCGCTACAAATGTTGGACTACTCAGTAATATTCTCCAATAGGCTAGAATGGTTTTTTCCACCCAACATTTCAGCTCAGCTTGTGTTTGCATAAGTTCTACAAATGTGGAAAATGGTCCCTTGATCTTAAGACCATCTTGGCCTCTACAGTGAAGAGAGTGACGCCCACCATTAAAAATTTCTAAGGGCCACAAAAGTTTTCGATCAAGCTGAAATTTGTTTTTTCCTTTCTTTAATGTCTTTCTTAACTTATAAACAGGTTGGATCTCAGATAAACATCATAATGGACCTTAGGAAGGTTTCAACGATGGGCGTCCCTCTCCCCACTGTTTTCTATGGTGGGGTCCACTCTAGATTTGGATCTGACTCATTTTTTGTCTCATGCCTTAAAATGATCTCTCCAAATGGATGTACGGTGTAGATACAACACATACATCATGGTGGCACCACAGAACTTGGTGATATCACTTCAGTAGCGAGTTTGGCTACTCAACCTGTCAGTATCTAATCCACGTCCCCTCTCTCTGTGTGCATGGCTTCTGTTGGGGAAAAATATGACAAGTCCGGAGACTCGGTTATGGAATGGACCAACTCTATTGACTCGGCCCGGGAGTTCGAGGCAATGAGCCTAACCGAGGCAAGAGACCTAAATGCCTTAAGGAGAGATTTAGCTCGGTTTATAAGGAATAAAAACTCCAACCGAAATTTATAAAGTCATGAACCAATAACAAATTATATAGATGCATGAAGTTGACTCGGACGACGAGGTAGCAACATCTAAAAGGCCGATTAAGACCTTAAGTTCAGAAGCCGCCTGCCTGACCGTAAAACTGACCCAATTAGGTTGGTTATAAAGTCAACTATCGAAGTAAGAGAGGATTCGATTACAGATCGACTCCATCTCGCCCGACAGATGGCAAACAACTTTATCTTTAAAGCCGGCCCAAATTAACTCGTTATTAGAGTCGGTTAGAACAGAGCTGAGCAAAGAAAAGATGGCGTGAACTAAAACGCTATCCCAAAAAATCTCGTAAAAGGATCCCCGATCCTAAGGATCTCGGGATCAGGTAGAGACCAAAAACGGATTGGAAATCAAATCTCCAAGATATCAGGGGAAGAATCCTTGTACAATGGGACCCTCCTATACCTATAAATGTAGAGAACTCCAAGCTAAAAAGGTACGTAGAAAACCATACTCAAAAGCTCTCATATACGTTTATACTGCTGACTTTGGCATCGGAGGGTCCCAGCTCTAGCCAGGGTCTCATTTGTTTCATCCTTGCGCAGGTGGAAGGATGGAGGAGGGCACACCAGTTTTTTACATCAACAGATTGGCACTATCTGTGGGAAACGATACGAAAAGTCATTTTCTAGGCTCTATCCAGTAACTCCAAATAAGTTCCAATGGTAAGGACTAGAAAAGTTGTTCAAAACGAGCCTACTGAGGCCATTACTGCACCACCGACACTTGAAGGCCCGTCGGGTACAAGCTGAGCCCAAGGAGCTCAGATTCAACCCGACAATTGACAAGGCCCTGTTCCCCGTCCGGCGTCCTCCGTTTTGACGAGGCAAAACCAACAAAATCGAGGAAACGGTCGGCTAAATAAAGAAGTGCAAGGCCTCAGAACCGATCTGAACTATATGAAGCAGATGCTGGAGCAAATCCATCGCCAGCAAGTCTCGCCCCAATGTGATAATAGCTGAGCAAATGCTCCGCAACAATTTGCCAACCCTCAGCCTAGCGCTCCGTGATTTGTCCCTCAGCCGAGTCAGCACGAGGGTCCGGCTGAGCCCATGCTGGCTCATTCTGTGACTGCCCCACTGCAGGCTTCCGATCTACGATATGAAATAGATCAGAGGAGGCGCAACAGGCCTCCGGTTGAAGGTACAACAGATAGCGACGAACCCTGGAAAGCCGACCTTCAGGACTTCAGGAGAGAAGTACGGGAAGAGACCGCAGACATGAAGCAAGGTCGTGATACAAATCAGACGAGGCCCGAGGCAAAAGCGTCTCCATTCATAGAAGAGATAATGCAAGCTCAGTTACCAGAACGATTCTGTCTTCCACAGATTACACCTTTCACCGACAAGACCGATCCTACCGAGTACATTAATCATTCTGAACGTTTATTGAGCTACACGATGCCCGGACGCTGTGATGTGCCGAGCCTTCTCCCTCACATTAGCCGATGTAGCTCGACTTTGGTTCAAGCAATTGAAGTCAAAGTCCATTAGCTCGTTCACGAAACTCGGTGATGCCTTCCTCATCAATTTCATTAGTGGGAAGAAAAAGCTAAAGCTGCCTGCGCACCTAAACAACATAGTGCAAAAAGAGGGAGAGTTGCTGAAAGATTACATCAAGTGTTTTAATTTCAAGTCGCTCCTGGTTTGGAAACATTCAAATGAGACAGCACTCAACTCGCTTATGCAAGGCGTCAGAGACAAACCATTTCTGGCATCCTTTGACAAGAACCCGCCTACTACTCTGGCTGAGTTCATGGCCCGGTTAGATAAGTACGCGAATGCCGAGGAAACCCGGATCATGAGTGAAGCCGCCCAAAATGCGAAAGCCCCAGTTAAAGAGTCAGCAAAGAAAGAAGTTGACTCGACCAGTGGAAAGAAACGTAAAGATGACGAGCACGTGATGATCGTAAATCGGGTAAACAGCTAGACCGCAAGTTTTCGACGTATACCCTGCTCAACAAACCGCAAGAGCAGGTTTTGATGGAGATTAAGGGCAAAGGATTTGTCAATTGACCAAATCGACTCCGAAGTAATCCGAACCGCCGGAATAAAAATAAGTACTGTCATTACCATCGCGATTATGAGCACAACACGAGTGATTGCTATCACTTGAAAGAAGAAATCGAGCGACTCATCCGAGAAGGCCGTCTTAGAGAGCATGTCGAGAGAACCGAGATAACGGAAGAATGCCCGGGTGATAACCGACCCATGGAGGAAATTCGAACCATTGTCGGTGGTCCCTGAGGCGGAGGCGACTCAAACAATGCTCGAAAAAACCATGTCAGGAGCATTAATCGGCCCAAGTCTGAAATCCTGATACTAGCTCGGCCTTCGAAGGAAAAGAAAAGAGAAAAATATTGTATATTGTTCATTGATGAAGACGCTCGAGGGATTTATCATTCGCACGATGACACATTGGTCATTACCCTTACGATAGCAAACTGAAAGGTATTTCGTATTCTCATTGATACCGGGTCATCTGCCGATGTATTGTTCACTCAGGCGTTTGATAAAATGGGTGTAGAACGATCAACGTTACGGTCGGTTCACACACCCTTGATTGGTTTCTCTGGTGAACAAAAACACTCCCTGAGGGAGTCATCTCATTGCCACTCACTGTTGGTAACTCTCTGCACCAAGTAACAGTAATGGTTGATTTTTTTATAGTCGACCAACCATCGATGTACAACGCCATACTCGACTGACCGTATCTGAGCCTTCTTCAAGTTGTGGTATCAACGTACCATCTCTCCATGAAATTACCAACCGAATCGGGAGTCGGAGTAGTGAAAGACGATCAACAGGATTCACGACGCTGCTATGCAACTGCTGTGAAAGCTCCGGTTGAGGTAACCACGATTGAATCGTTGGACCTTTAAGCCGAGACATACGAGCGAGGCCAGCCGGTAGAAGATCTTATTCCAGTGCCATTGTTCGGGACAAACGAGTCCAAAAATAGTACAGATTGGCTCGTTTCTGTAGTCGCCTTTGAAAGACAAGCTGA
This sequence comes from Magnolia sinica, assembly GCF_029962835.1. NCBI lineage: Eukaryota > Viridiplantae > Streptophyta > Magnoliopsida > Magnoliales > Magnoliaceae > Magnolia > Magnolia sinica. The sequence continues at coordinate 2,465,117 of NC_080584.1, read as the reverse complement.
TATCACTGTTTCGGTGATACGCTGACGTATTTGCATGGAGTCATGAAGATATGCCCGGGATCGATCCCTCGGTGATGACCTATCGACTCAACATCACTTCGACTTACCGACTGATCCGACAAAAGCGACGTCCGCTTGGCCCCGAAAGGTATGTCACCATTGAAGAAGAGGTTAGCAAGCTCCTCAAGGCTAAATTCATCGAGGAGATTTACTATCCAGAATGGGTAGCCAACGTCGTGCTTGTAAAGTGGCGAGTCTGTATTGATTATACTGACTTAAACCAAGCCTACCTAAAGGATAGCTTCCCTGTTCCAAGGATCGATCAGCTGGCGGATAGCACGGCAGGGCACGAACTTCTTAACTTTATGGATGCCTATTCTGGGTACAATCAAATTGTAATACATTAATCAGATAAATCTAAGACTACCTTTGTCACCGACAAAGGACTTTATTGTTACCGAGTGATGCCATTTGGTCTAAAGAATGCAGGAGCAATGTACCAATGATTGGTGAATAAGATGTTTGCTCAGCAGATCGGTCGAACCATAAAGGTATACATTGATGACATGTTCATCAAAAGTATACACGCGGCCGATCATATTACTGACCTAGAAGAGATATTTCTCATTCTTTACAAATACCAGATGAAGTTAAACCTGAACAAGTGTGCCTTTAGGGTTGGCTCGGGTAAATTGCTCGGATTTCTGGTTAGTTAGCGAGGAATTGAGGCGAACCCAGAGAAAATCAAAGCATTACTTGATATGGAATCCCCAAAAACGATCAAGGATATACAAAGTTTGACTGGAGGAGTAGCCGCACTCAATCGCTTCCTCTTCCGAGCTACCGACAAGTGCCTCCCGTTCTTCAAACAACTCAAGGGACGACAAACAGTAGAGTGGACGGAAAAGTGTGAAGCAGCGTTCCAGCAATTAAAGTCATACCTCGAATCTTCACCTGTCCTCTTGAAACTTGAGCCAAGGGAAACTTTGCTATTGTACTTGGCGGTTTCCGACGCAGCCGTAAGCTCAGCTTTGATACGTGAGCATGAAGGAAAATAATTGCCTGTATATTACGTCAGCAAAGCATTATTGCCAGCAGAAACGAGATATCCGCCTTTGGAGAGGGTGGCCCTAGTCCTAGTCGTCTCTTCACGACAACTTCGGCCATATTTTTAAGCTCACACAATCATCGTCGTGACTAATCTTCCACTGCATCAGATCCTTCAGAAACCAGAAGCCTTCGGTCGATTAACGAAGTGTGCAATCGAGCTCAGTGAATTCGACATTCAGTACAAGCCGAGAGTGGTGACAAAAGGGCAAGCTGTGGCCGACTTCATCGCTGAAGTTACACCACAAGCCGATTCACTTACCGAGCTTGGAACCGAACAATCGACAACTGCTTCTCCCGAGTCATCGCCCGACCTATACCCTAGAAGCTTTATGTCGACGGCTCATCCAACTCTAAGGCAAGCGGGGCAGGAGTCGTCTTGGAAACTCCCGATCAAACCTACATGCAATATGCCTTAAGACTTGGATTTCAAGCCTTGAATAATACAGCAAAGTACGAAGCCTTATTGCTCGGCCTCCGACTTGCAGCCAGTCTGGGTGTGACTCATCTCAAAATATTCAGTGACTCGCAGTTGGTCATTAATCAAGTCACCAGCGTGTATCAAACACGAAAAGAGCAGTTGAAAGCATACATGAAGAAAGCCAAAGAGTTGATCGATGGTTTTCAACTATGTATTGTGACTCGGATCCCTCGAACAGAAAATGCTAAGGCCGATCTACTGGCAAAACTTGCCTCTGCCGACGAAGACGACATACCCAGGTCCGTTTCAATTGAGTACGTTGCTAAGCCGAGTATTGATGACCCGGTTAGCTCGACCGTACATTCAATCGATTCGGAACCCACTTGGCTTGACCTGATAGTCCAATATCTAGGTAGTGGGAAACTGCCCAAGGATCGTGCCTAGGCCCGACGATTAAAGATCTGAACCTCTCGTTACACTATCCTCAACGGGATGTTGTACAAGAAAGGATTCTTCGCTCCCTTACTACGATGCCTGAACTTCGATGAAGCTGATTACATATTATGGGAGATCCACGAAGGAATTTGTGGAAATCACTCAGGAGGATGGTCACTCGCGTATAAGGTACTGCGACAAGGATACTACTGGGCAACTCAGCAAGATGCACGAAGGCCCTTCCAGAGTTGTGACAAATGCCAACATTCGCGGTCATTCTGAGACAACCCCTTGAGGAGCTGACTCCTATGACTGGCCCCTAGCCATTCGCACAATGGGAAATCGACGTCATCAGACCACTCCCTGTGGGGAAGGGACAGACCAAGTTTGTTATTGTTGTAGTAGGTTATTTTACAAAATGGGCCGAGGCCGAGCCATTGGCTAGGATAACCGAATAGAAAATCACAGACTTTGTTTAGAAAAACATTATCTGTCGATTTGAGATACCTCGGACCATTATCGCCGACAATGGGAAGCAGTTCAATAACAGACAATAGTGAGAAATGTGCAGTAATTTCGAGATTAGAAATGTTTATGCATCCCCTCATCATCCTCAGACGAACGGACAGGTCGAGGCAATCAACAAGATCATTAAACAGCATCTCCGAACTAAACTCGACTGAGCTAAAGGAGCATGGGCCGAAGAGATTCCTAAAATACTAAGGGCATACCGAACTACTGCTCCAACAGCCACAGGAGAAACTCCTTTCTCCCTTGCATATGGATCGGAAGCTGTCACTCCGGTCGAGATCGGGTTGCCCTCAACCCGAGTCAATTCGTTTAATAAAGAAGACAACGAAAAATGTTAGCTCTCGGGCTCGACTTCATGGAAGAGCAAAGGGAAAAAACTCAGCTACGGATGTTAGCTCATCAACGACAAGTAGCTCGGTTCTATAACACCCGAGTCAAGGTTAGACACTTTCAAGTAGGAGATATGGTCCTCCGAAAAACGTTCCTAAACACTAAGGAGGTTGGTGAGGGCACACTGGGACCCAATTGGGAAGGACCCTATGTCGTCTCAAGCACCATCCGACCTGTAATATATCGGTTGAAAAACCTAACAGGACAATTACTACGCCATCTTTGGAATGCCGAGCATCTGAAGATCTATTATTCCTAGGTCAGCCATTAAGCATCCGGGGAAACTCGAAACTCGTTCAAGCGAAAAATGAAAAACTTATAAGCCGAGTCAAATGAGTAAAAAGACAAAGTATATTCATTCATCAAATAACTTTTACATCGGGTTACATGATTGTCTACCAAGGAATTACATTGAAAAAACCATGAAAATAAAGGCAAAAGGAGTCGGCCACAATATGTTATGTCTTCTCTCGGTTGCAGATGCTCTCGAGCCTGCCTGGTGTGCTTGAAGTGCTTAACGGCTCTAAACCAGCTCCAAGGTTCATTAGGAGCTAACATAGGAAGTGGCTCGGACTCAGCTGCTGCCGCCACTCGGAGTAACCTCTGGCGCTGCCTTAAGAGTAGCCTCAGAGTCGACCTCGATACCAGCCACTGCCTCAGCTTCTGGACCTTCGGACCTAGAGGCACTTTTATCAAATCCCGAGAGATCAAGATCGGGGAAGGCTTCCTTCATCAGTCTGACACACTTGGTGTAGCCGCCCTGATACAAGCGGTCTCGCTCCTCCATATACTCATGAGATTCGAGAAAGGCCTTTACGGCCTGGTCCTTGGCCTCGTCTTTAGCCATCTCATTGGCAGCTCGGGTCTCAGCTTTAAGCCAAGCCAACTTGTCCTCCGAAGAGGCATAAGCCTGATGAATTCGTCGACTCTCCTCCTGGGCCTCTTTCAATAGCAAGGCCACATGAGCACACTCAGCCTTGGTATCCTCGGTGGCCTTTTGGGCAAGCCCTAATTCGCCAGACAGCCAGCCAACCCGAGCTATGGTGGCTTCAATTTGTGCTTCTGCTTCCGCTGCCCGTTTTCGAGCTGTTTCAGCATCCGCCGTTCGATTCTAAGCCTTGGCCAGATCCACGCTAACCCTGAGCAACAAGGAGCGAACTGCAAAAGACAAAGGCCAAATCAGGTTAAAATCGAAGGAATCAGCAAGCCGAGTGAGAAGCCCGAACCTTACCTTAAGGAGAATTTTGGCATCATGAAAGAGAGTCTGTCTCTGAGGAGCTTCGAAGAGGGCCGCAAACTCTTTCCCGCTCCCGTGGGAAAGTGCCCAAGGGATCATGTCCAACACAGCCCGTTGGAAGAACGCCTCCTGTTGAGTCATCTCCCCTCCTAAGGGTTCCCCTCTCTGCTCCTCTCTTTGTTTCATGACCTGCTCTACAAAGGGTCCTGGCTCAGAGGCCACTTGAGACTCAAGAGCTGCCTGAGCCTGAGAGTCGGGAGCCGCCACTTCTGCCACCACGTCCGCCACTTCCGCCCCTTCCTCCAAGTCTATGGTCGGGACCTCAGTCGAGATGGCCGGTGTGGCTTGCCCCTTAGCCTTTGAAACCGTCTTTGGTCTCTTGGGAGGATGAGTTTCAGACCGAGTCTCCAACCGAGGAGGAGCTTTCATCTTGGAAGGAGGACGAAGAATGGGCCTTGCCTCAACCATCTTTGCACCAAGAAAAGCAAGACGAGTTAAAAAAGTTAGAAAAAGATGCAACTAGACATCCAGAAGTTACCTGTTACGGCCGAATCTAAACCCGAGAGAAGAAGACGCTCCGGTTGGAGAAGTGTCTTCCAAGATCGTTCCTCCGGATCCAACGCCTTCAGATCTTTGATCCGTTCTAGGGCGTATGCTCTTAGTTTCGGCCTGCGCGTGGGGATATCTGCGAAACGCATTCAATCAGACTCAAAAAATACAACGGTGTAAGGAGATAAAGAAAAAGGGCATGCCGAGTCACCTGCTTGAGAGAACGCCTGAGGAACGTGAGGTTCGAAGAGTTCTGGCTCGACAGTCTCCCAGCAGCCACACGCCTAAAACCACCCATCTCTCCAGTGCTTGTTGGAGGTAGGAGGGTTGGTTATCAAAGGCCCACCTTTATTCCGCTAAGCACACAAAAAGTACTAGCCGGGTTGCTGCGGATTCGGCCGTACTTGATACAGATGGAGGAACTCATCAATAGTTAGTGTGGGTTGTTCTGTCTCAGCCCACAGCACCGAGCATCCGAATAAGTTCCTCCACCTATTTGGGACTATCTGCCCAGGCACTATCTGGAGTCGGGAGAGTAAATCCCGAGCAATGCCTTGAAGTAGCAGGCGTAAGCCGCATTGCAAAGCGACCTGAAAGATTGCGACCATTCTAGCAGGAGGACGGTTGGACAACTCACTCGGCAGGGGGAGGCGAAGGATGACCGAGTCCGAGACATGATACCCAGCCCTGATCCTATTTAGATCCACCTCGGTTAAGACCGAGGGAACCGAACCCTTCTGCTCATCTCCTGTCTCTCCCCCTTCAACCGCCGACTCAGCTTGCCGATCTTCGCGTAGGGATTAACTCACTGACCCCCTCAATCTCCTCATCCTCTTCCTCCATTTCCTCCTCAGGAGGGTTAGGTTTGTCAGGGGCAGTCGTCAGTGACACCCCTCCGTGAGAGGGACCCACAGAAGAAGGGCATTTCGTCGAAGACCCGGTTACCCTCTCCGAGTACTGGAAGGCCTCATTAGCACCAACAGCCATCTCCGCCAGCAATGAGGGCGATTCCGAGACATTCCAGAGATGTCTCGCTTTGCCCTTATCGCCAGAAACTCCCTCCCGGGGACTTTGGGAACCTTGCATTGTTGCGAGAATTAAAACCAAAAGGGAGGGAGAGAATTATAACTCACCAGAGATGGTGGAAAGGACGTAATATAGACGAAAATCCGAAAGGAGAAGTGAAAATGGGGGAAAGCACAGGGAAAATGGAAATGAAATGAGAAGGGAGCGTGCGTGAAAATGAGGAACGGGCGTCCCACTCCTCCTTATATAGCCTCGCCATGTGGCAAGGGCATTTAAGGAGGAGTCATATCGACAGACGTTTCGACTCCCCCGCCCGACACGTGGAGCATGCCAACTGACGGAGACGCCGCCTTCGCCACACGTCCAAAGCTCATTAGCCGATGAAGCAATCTGACGGCTCCTCGTGCGTGCGACCTCGACCAACGAATCGACGCATGTTCAGGACGACATACGAACATTAAATGTCCCATCATAATATCGGTCTCCGGTCCAATTCGACCCAAAATTCTACTCCTTAGCATCAACGTAGTTGACGCAAGGAGGAAGGGGACTTACTGTTGGGGAAAAATATGATAAGTCCGGAGACTCGGTTATGGAATGGACTAACTCTATTGACTCGGTCCGGGAGTTCGAGGCAATGAGCCTAACCGAGGCAAGAGACCTAAATGCCTTAAAGAGAGATTTAGCTTGGTTTATAAGGAATAAAAACTCCAACCGAGACCTATAAAGTCATGAACCAAAGGCAAATTATATAGATGCATGAAGTTGACTCGGACGACGAGGTAACAACATTTAAAAGGCCGATTTAGACCTTAAGTTCAGAAGCCACCTGACCGACCGTAAAATTGACCCAATTAGGTTGGTTATAAGGTCAGCTATCGGAGTAGGAGAGGATTCGATTACAGATCGACTCCATCTCACCCGACAGATGGCAAGCAACTTTATCCTTAAAGCCGGTCCAAACTAACTCGTTATTAGAGTCGGTTAGAACGGAGTCGAGCAAAGAAAAAACGGCGTAAACTAAAACGCTATCCCAAAAAATTTCGTAAAAGGATCCCCGATCCTGAGGATCATGAGATCAGGTAGAGACTAAAAACGGATTGAAAATCAAATCTCCAAAACATCAGGAGAAGAATCCTCGCATGATGGGACTCTCCTATACAACTCCAAGCTAAAAAGTTACGCAGAAAACCATACTCAAAAGCTCTTATATACGTCTATACTACTGACTTTGGCATCGGAGGGTCCCCGGCTCTAGGCAGGGTCTCCTTTGTTTCATCCTTGCGCAGATGGGAGGACGGAGGAGGGCGCACCAATGTTTTGCATCAACAGCCTCAATACGCAACACGTAGTACATGGTAAATCCATGGTCCACAATTCCTAAAGTTGTGTTGAACCTGCATCTAAGTTCTTGGCCATTCATCAATTTGGTGGACCTGTCAACATTCGGTCATGCAAATAAGAGTAATCAACTTGTTGAACAGCCCATGTATAATAGGCTAAAATAGACGGGTGGTAGCCAGCCACATGACCGATTGTCCATATTCACGAACACTGGCAGAGAACGATGGTTCATCCCCCTCTGCCAATTGTGCACATGAAACTGAAGTGAACCGTCCACATCTGTAGCCTAACTGCAGGTTCGTCCGAACTCGCCCTTTTTTACTCCATAAGATTCCATATATACCGTGCTCTCCCTCCACTGGGCCCACATGCTGAGTGGCCCGTTGATCGGAACCGTCCATGTAGTGCACTCTATGCTACAAGGCCCAATCGTGATAAAAGAATCTAGAGCAATGGAGAGAAATTTTTCAATGGCTTAGATTCCACTCTCGAAACCAAAAGTTAGGATTACCAGGAAAACACAATTATGGAAAATATTAGATTTTTTATGATATTAAAGACAATATGGACGGTTGAGATCATCGGACCATTTTAGAATGATGGCCCCCGGGGGTGGAGGCACACGTTTGAATGAGTCGCGACGGAGGGGGATGAAAAAGAACTTAGAAAACAACAACTGCATTAACTGCAAATCGTCGTTTCGTGTCCATCAACGGTAAATGTTCAATTCACACTGTTTCCAGTGGTGTGGCCCATTTGAGCCCTGTAAATGATTGATTTTTAGTACTCAAAAATAAAATAAAATTATAAAATGTATGGAAAGAGTGGATAAATTAAATACATCATGGTGGGTCCCACATAGTTTACTCAGTACCTTAGGGTACCGTGTTACTCAGTACGCAATCCGCTTCCGACTCTCTCTTGTAATTCTACATGCTTTAGGTAATTTGTTGGATAGGTTAGACGTAGTACACAATACTAACCACGTGGTCCCAGACAACCAGTCATCACTGTTTCATGTGGTGTGGTCCAGTTAAGATATGGATAGACTTCATTTTTGGCGACGGAAGCCCTTATCGCATTGAGTAAACTCTGTTGGGTCCACCGTGAGCACATGTGGTTTATCCACGCCGTCCATCAGTTTTTCAAGATTATTTTAGTAGTTTATCTTAAAATTTAATCATATACTAAGTTCAAGTGGACCATACGACAGGAAACAGTGGGAATATTGATTTCCACCGTTGAAACCTTACTAAGGCCCACAGTGATGTTTATTTGTCACACAAGTTCACGAGATCACAAACACATGGACGAAGGAAAAAAAGAAATCATCTTGATCTAAAACCTCTTTGACTCCAGTAATTTTTCAACGGTAGAAATTTAATTTGTTTCATGTGGTGGGGTTTATTTAAGATTTTTATATGCTTAATTTTTTGTCTCCGGATCTAAATTTATCTTGTAAAATGGATGGACGGTGTGGATATAATAAATGAATGAAAGTGAGCTCCACAGAGTTTACTCGATGTGCTGGATTTCCCTCCAATACTGAAGTGGGGAGTTAGTGTGACGAAATGCTGTGTGGGGCCAGAGAGATGTTCGCGTAAAATCCACTCGGTTCATCAGTTTATCCAGCTCATTCTAGGATGATAGACGAAAAAGGAAAAGGCAGATCCAAGATTCGAGTATGCCACACCATGAGGAACGGTGGGGATTGAACGCCAGCCACTCAAACGTTGTCGAAGAGTTTGGGTGGCATATAAAGACAACGGTGAGCCCGAGGGACAGTTCAATGGTGGGAGTTTCCATCCCGACTAGCGACTGCTTCCTTGTGGTGGGGCCCACTTGAGCCTTTGATCTGCCTCAGCTTTGGACACTTGTCTACAATAAGCTCTGGAAGCTGATGGACGGAGTGGATCTCACACGGGAATCGTGGTGAGCCCCACACAACTTTGGTATACACGAACTACCTGCACCACCTTACACGGTACTCGCGTCCTTCCTGCCATTGACAGACTAAGGAATCGAAGAAACGATACCATTTCAAACAACGGTGCGGATTAGATGAGACGCCGGCCACCGCCTCACCCAACACGGTGCGGCCCTTAACGTGGCCCCACCTTAATGTATACATTATATATCCACAGCGTTCATCCTTTTTTTTTTCTAGTTTATTTTCGTTCATGATCCAACAAATAAAGCAGATCCAATTATCATTTACCATAAGAAAAAGTTGTGATCGACCATTGATGAGATATAAAATTTTTGGATTAAGTTGATATTTATTTATTTCTTTTGCCCGGGTTATCAAATGATTTGATGTAAAATAAATAATACCAAAACATTGAAGCACACCCTAATAAGTTTTTAATGGTAGAATATTCAATTAACACCTTTTCCTATAGTACGATCATACGATAAAATGATCCAAAAAAAAAAAAAAGATTACCAGGCCCTGTAATGGCCGCAGTATCTTAGGCAAGCCTGAGTCTTACTTAATCAGCTATGCATGGGACCCACCATAATGTATTTGTTTATTCATGATGTCCATCTATCTCATGAGATCGTTTAGAAGTATAAGCTCAAAATGGAAGCACATCCAACAAACAAGTGAAGTAGTATGAATGGTGGCACCCAATCCATTATTAAAACTAGGACCCATTACAATGTTTATTTTCCATCTAACTTATGGAAAAGTCACGTTAACCTAAGCTATAAAGGGAAAAACAAAGATAATATAAGGTATTTTGTTTTAAACATTTAATTTCAACTATTTCTTGTGGTGTGGTACACTTGAGGTTTAAATTACCTCATTTTCAATATGATGCCTTAAAATGAGTTGGAAAAATATATTAATGGTTAGAATAAGACTTACAAATCATTGTAGGGATTATACATGTTCCTGTGAGTTATGGCCACGAAAAGGTTCTAGTAGTCGAGCTCATGGGAACTTCTAATGAGGTCAAGTTGTGTGGGCCCCCCATGATGTGTGTCGAACATCAATATTGTGCATTTGATGAGTCCCCTTTAAATTATGAGATATCTCAAAAATCAGTTGTATATGAAACTAGGATAGATCATACCATCTAAAATCATGTAAAGACATGCTTAAAACATATAAAAGCACTTGGTGGGGCCCAGTAAAAATTTGAATGTGTCCGAAACTTGGTCTAACACCCCATCCAAGTGGGACACACATAATGGATGGGCTGGATTTGTGAACCACAACTCGGTGGGCCCAACAAATAATTATGAATATCTTAACAACAGAGGGTAACCCCTCTCAACTTTTGTATGTGGTGTGGCCCACACAAGTCACGGATTGACTTGAATTTTAAGCCCTAGGCCCAGCATGGAATGATGCATCTTACCGATGGGATAGATGTTCGACACTTATGATGGTGGGGCCCACACAGCTTTACCTCATGGAAAGTTTCCATGAGCACCGCATGGGACCTTTTTCCTTGAGGCCAGTACCATGCATAAAAGCTGATTTCAAATTCACTTTCGCAACTCTACTTAAGGTTGACCGATAAATCACTTTTACTGTAACTTTACGTAACCGTACATGAGATTTAACCTCATAAAGCTCCTCCTCCAATTATTTCGAAGTGATTGGATCCGTACAAGAGGAGTCTCTGCTAAATCCGAACCCCTTTTTGGCACAGGTGAGACAAATCATCCCCGCCGTCTAAATTTCTACCATAAAAAACACACTCTTCAAGGTTCAAGCGGGCCAAAACTCTAAATCAAAATCTGAACCGTTCATTACTCTTGCACACGTGCAGTTTTGCAATATCAGTATCAGCCCGATTTTTCACTCTTGTAATCTTAAATGCATGAACTGAACAATGAACGGAGCAGATTTTCCACACGCATGCTTAACTGTTACGTGTGAGGAAGTGTACTCGCCTATTTCTTCTACCTTCTGTCTCCTTCCTATCTCGCCCTTTCAAAATTTCCACCCCCATTTTAAAAAGAAATCGTCAGCGATGACGCATTGACGCTCTACAGCTCTTTCTGGTTTCACTCTCTTTAATTTCCGGAGACTTTTTAAAAAAAAATCTCGACCGTCCGATTCGAGTTTTGCTGGTCAAGAGCTTCGAAAGCGATCGTTATATTCGCACTTCTCTTATAGAATATAAAAAGCACTTTTGCTAGATTCCAGGGCTCTGTCGATGCTCGGATGCTTTCATTCCGAACGAAAAAAAAAGAGGAATTTAAGGAGAACCTGGAGCAGTGGATTCCGTGCGAGATTTGAGTCGGTTGGAGGATTTGGAAGCGGAGTTTAGAGGTATTGATATCTGATTTTCGATCCAGATCGGGAAATGTTGTGATTTTACTGGCTTTTGTTGGAATTTTAATGATATTTTTAGTTGAATCTGTGGATTTTTTGGAAAATCTGATTTCCTTGTGTATTTCCTTCTGAGCTTTTAGTTGGTGACGGATTTGAAGTGGAATGTAGAAGTATTTGATTTTTAATCAATTATCTCTGTGGTAATTTTGAGAAAATCTCATAAATGTTCTTGAATCAGTGGAATTTTTGGTAAAAAATGGATTTTTTATGTTGATTTTTTAAAAACTTTTAGTTGATGAGGGATTTCAAATGGATTTTTAATTTTTAATTTTATTTTTATATGAACTTTGGTGAATTTAAACCTGTTATTGTTTTGAATGGGAATTCATCAATATTTATTGAATTTAATAGGGAATTTTTGGAAATTTATTCTTTTCCTGTTCTATGTGATATTTGACTCCGACAGATTTGAGGTTCGATCTCAATATGGTGTTCCTTTTTGTTCCTTTTCTTATGAAAGGAAAATGGATTGTTTGAAAGAACGTTCATAAAGAACGTAGGTGAGGGGTTATTTGGATGCCTGTAAAGATTTAAGTTGTAATCGCACTACACCTGAAACTCTTTTCAGGTGTAAAGTGTTTACAGCTTTCCTGTTTGGCCTTAGGCTGTAAAGTGTTTACAGTAATCAATTGTCTGTGTTTGGGTAACCTGTGAAGTGTTTATAGGTTAGAGAGGAGATATCCCCATCACCCATATCTTAGTAAAACCCTCCAAAATCATCAAATCATATAAAAGAGCTTGATATAAGATGGGCGTCGTGTTGAATGAACTCCTTCTTGATAAAGTCTGAGGCCGATCCTCTAGGCTAAACCAAACATCAGGAGGGCCAGAAAAGTTGACCCACTAATTCAAATGTCCTTTCATGTAGAGAAACTACTGAATATAAACAATTGGACATAAACTACTAGCAAAGTAATAATAATAAAATGTTTAAACATACTGTTTCAATAAACAGGCCATTCTAAGGATCAAGTGGGCTGCACCACAAGCAGCAATTGGTATGGGGATGCTCACCATTTAAAAAGTATGATTAATTGTTGGGCTCGCTGTGAACTTTATATGCTATCTAATCTAGTCAAATGGTTCAACTGAGCAGGATGAATGGGGATGTAGAAAATCAGGCCATTTCAATAGTCAGGTGTGCTGGACCACAAGGAACAGTTGTGCAGGTACACCCAACATTAAAATTGTCCAGATTGTTGGTGTGGCCTACCTGATTTTGCAGTCGGCCTGATTTTTTGGGCCCAAGGATAGAAAAACAGGGACCTAAAAATAGAGGAATTGGATGGGCTGCAAAAATCACAGTAGGCCCTGCAAACAGTGCGTGTGCCCCATGTTTTGTTACAACAGTGGAGGGCACACCCTTTTCCTTCTTCTCTTCCAATCGAGTAATCTCATTACCTGCAATCTGAAACATGGCATTCAGATTGCAGCTGAAAGCTGAAGTGTTTACAGGATGTAAAGTGTTTATAGGAAATTACTGGCATCTAAACAGCCCGTGCAATGCTCCCTTCATACAGATTTTTCGAAAATATAGCCATTAACTTGTAATCTCATTACCTCTAATCTGATATGTGGCAATTCAGATTGCAGCTGAAAGCTGTACAGCCTTTACAGGCAATTACTGGCATAAGCCCCTGTGATCTCTTTGCATGTAAACCCTTTACAACTAGAGGATTTTACAGGCATCTAAACAACCCCTTAGTATGCATTTGGATGTTGCGGTTTTTCATTTCTTTGTTAATTCTGCGGAGACTGGCATCTGTTGGGAAAGCTGCTTCCCCCCCCCCCCCCCCCCCCCCCCCCGCATTTTTTTTAAAAATAAAAATAAAAATGAGGTTAGTGAGGCAGGGATTGATCGTTTCTCGCACCCATGTTCAAATGAGTGGTGTTTGAAAATCCGAACAGTTTATCAAACTCAGGATTGTGGAGAACCCATTCAGCTGAAATTTCAGGCCTATTGGACGCCTGGATGGGCCACAATCTTAAGCTTAAATCCACCTATTGGTATGCTTCCAGCAGGCAATGACACAGTTGTCAGCGTCTGTCGGGAGAAAAATGCATTAAAACTCATTCTCAATGGCACCCAAACACACCGTTAGTGTAGAGATATTCAAGTGGCTGTCAGGTTTGCAGCAGATCTTAGAGGCATTCGTCCTAAATGGATGCCTTTTCTGCAATCAAATTGAGAAAACATTGTTTTCATTTTGTAAGTTTTTTCATAGCCATCATTGTTTTGATGATGATGATTGTTAGTTTTTTTTTTTTTGGCTGCAGGTATTGCTTTATGATGTCTAAATAGGTGGTGAATTGAACAGTGGTTAGATGATCTTCAATATTTATGAAGGAATAGACAAATCATACTTGCAAACAAGAAGAACCAAGTGAAAATTCAAATCTCAGTGGCATTTTGCCAAAAATCTCATTTCAGTTGGATGCCATTGAGATCATAGAGACCTCCGATACTGTAACCTCGGAGTTGTTTGTATGACAAGAAGCAGTGAGTTTTTTGAAAGAAAAAAATTGGCCCAAGTGATGTGTCTGTAGAGAAAGTAAATGGTAGAGAAGTGATTCGAACTTGGGTCTTAATAAATGGCGTTTAAGCCACTGGTTTGGTACTGTCAGCCTGTGGAGAATGGATTCTGGTCGAAGGCAGTTGAGAATGCCTTTGGCTCTTATACACCCTGCGGCCTGGATACTTTGGTGGTTTGCATCTCCCATTTGGTTCTTATATGTTTATGTTGCTACCGGATGTGGAGAATCAGGAAGGACACTAGTGTCCAGAGATTCCGTTTGAGGTCCCCTTACTACAATTATATGTTGGGGCTGTTGACTGCTTATTGTACTGCAGAGCCTTTGTTCAGGCTTGTCATGGGCATGTCGATTGCAAATCTGGACGGACAGACTAGCCTTGCTCCGTTTGAGGTGGGTCTTATATCATGCTTCTTTTCTGACCTTATTAATGTTATTTGCTCTGATATGGCATGTATTAACCCGACATTATTCTGTTTTCTTAGTTTCTGTCAAATCTTTTCATGAATATCATATAGTCTGTGGAGACACCCTAGTGATGTAAGATGTGCATACACACACATCCCTTCCGTCTATTTCTTTCTTTCTTTGTTTTTTTTTGGCACATTCCACTGAAGCATAAATGTGGTTGAAGGTAGGTATGTATGAAGTATGAACTGGCTAATCGATTATATCTTCTTTTCCAGATAGTTTCTATAATCATTAAGGCTTTTGCTTGGTGCTCTATGCTGGTCATGATTGTTATAGAAACAAAAGTCTACATCCATGAGTTCCGATGGTATGTTCGATTTGGAGTCATTTATGTCTTGGTTGGGGAGGCTGTCATGCTTAATCTTGTCCTATCCGTCAAAGAATACTATAACAAGTGAGTTCTACTCCTAGTTATTTGGTTTAGTTGCTAACGCTACATTTTTCTATTATCTTTAATGTAGTAATTTTATTATTTTAATTGTATGTAGAAAGATGGCAAAAGCAACTATGAAGTAATTTTATTATTTTAATTGTATGTAGAAAGATGCCAAAAGCAACCATGAATATGAGTCTGTTTTTATTTATATTTTCTGCTAATCTGCACCATTCATTGTGTGGAGTAATTGCTGAACTGAGGAAGCATACGGATCCAACACAATTGTAAGAACTGAGTCTAAAAAGTTTCTTGGATTGAGAATACCATTGTTTTCTTTTGCAAATTGATAGTTCATGCTGCACTTATAGGTATGTCAAATTTCTGAACTTGTGGTGTAAGGAGGTTCTTTTTGTATTATTGCTTGGGCCTCTAGGAAAGTTTTGGGTTTATGAAAACCATTATGAGGTTCGAGATCTAGGTAGATATGTCGTTTGTTTTCTTCTTGCTCCTTTCAGGCTAACATAAGAGTGGATAGTCAGCACAAGGGGCTTCTAGGATATTAAATTTTTAAAAAAGAAGCAAATTTGTAGTTGATTACTGGTCTGCCTATATTATGATGTTCTTATTTTTCTAATAGCTTTTTTTTAAAAAAAAAAGATAATACTACCAGGGATTGAACTCTGGATCACTCAAACACACCACACTATCTCAACCATCTCATCTAACGAGCGGGAGACATATTATGGTGTTCTTATTCACACAGTATTACAAAAGAAGTGAAAAGTAAATTTCTTGATGGCCTCTCTTAAAGGAGCGAAACTCTCTTATCCATTAAGTTATAATGAATCAGAATGCTTACATAGGATGTTCAAATATGAACAAACCTTTAGATCTTAACCTAAAATATTGAATTAAAGAAAGACTCGCAGATGTTTATATTTCTAACCATTGAAGTCGATGAAAAAAGCAGAATAGTCACTTAAAAATACAGGAAATGTGGCAAAGTTGCTAGATTAATCTACAAATAAAGCTTATTGTCAGTCAATTACTAGCAATTTGACTCTTTGGGGCCAGCCGCCTGGACGGTTTCCCTCTAATGTTCTTTAAGATTTTTTGGGAGATGGTTAAAACAAATGTTACGGATTTTAAGACTGAGTTCTTTTTTAGGGGCCGTCTTTTATCCGAGATGGGTGCTTCCTTCCTCGCGCTTATTTCGAAGATTTCAGGTGCAGAATCCTAAAAGGATTTCGGACCTATTAGCTTAATTGGAGGTCCCTACAAGATTTTGGCTAAAGTCTTGGTGTCTTGTCTGCGAGGGGTGGTGAGGAGTGTCGTTTCTAACAATCAAAGTGCCTTTATACCGGGTCGTCAAATCATTTGACAATGCTCGTATTGCTCACAAATGTTTAGACTCAAGGCATACATCAAGAGAGAATGGTATAATTTGCAAGTTAGATCTAGGAAAGGCGTATGATCACCTTGATTGGGATTTTCTTGACTATATGATGCAACGGCATGGGTTTGGGGAGAGATGGAGGAAGTGGATCATGGAGTGTGTCACATTAATGCGGTTCTCAATCCTCAACGGATCTCCCAAGGGTTACTTCAGAAGTACGAGAGGTCTACGCCAGGGCGATCCTTTGTCCCCGTTCCTCTTTGTTATTATAACAGATTCCCTTTTGAGAATGTTGTTTAATAGTCAGGAAGAAGGAATCATTCGTGGCTTCAAGATCGAAGGAATGGAGAATCCAATCTCTCATCTTCAATTTGCGGACGACACCCTCCTTTTTTGTGATGCCGAGCAGTCCAAGGTTGAAAATTTGAGAACAATCATTCAATGCTTTGAGGCGGTTTCAGGCCTAAAGGTAAACATAAGGAAAAACGAGATGATGGGGATGTTCTTAGAGGACGACGAGATATAGCTATTGGCGGATTCTTTCAGGTGCAAAGTTGGACAACTTCCTTTGACTTTTGTGGGTTTCCCCCTCTACATTGGTATGCCACCTAAATCACTTTGGGATAAGGTCGTTAAAAGATTTGAATATTATCTTGCTAGATGGCAAAGTCGTTGTTTATCGTTCGGGGGACGCATAACGCTTATTAAGGCTTCCCTCTCCAATCTTCCCCTTTTCATATCGGTTTTCAGGTGCCTGATGTCGGTTGTGGCCACTATTGACAAATTGCGGCGTGAGTTCTTATGGCATGGTATGGAGGATAAAAGGAAATTTCACCTCTTGAGCTGGAATGAGGTGCAGACATTAAAGATCTTAAAGCTATGAATAGGGGGCTTCTAAGGAAGTGGCTTTGGAGGTTTGGGAAGGAAGATGGGATGCTTTGGAAAGAGGTGATCAAAGCTAAGTATGGTTGTATGTTAGATGGATGGTGGACGAGAGAATCCTCCCTATATAGAGCCTTTGCCTTATGGAAATGTGTCATGTTTGCAAAGTTTGCGTTTTTGGAGGGTGGTGGCTTCTCTCTTGGCAATGGTGAAACGATTCATTTTTGGGAAGACATATGGGTGGGAGATTCTCCGTTAAAGACTGAATTCTTGAGGATTTATCGTCTAGCCTCGAATCTGTCCATTCTTGTTTCCAATTGTTTTTTCTTTGTAGCGGGAGTAGTGGGAACCTCCTTGTAGGAGACATCCGAGGGATGAGGAGATAGAAGAGTTTGTAGAGATAGAAGAGTTTGTGGCCCTCTTGAATCACATTCATCTTTGTCGTCTGGACAATTCATCCTCAGACTATGATTTGGCATTGCCATAAATCAAGTTCTTTCTCGGTACACTCCTTCCATGACTGTATAACCAAGACGGCTCCAGTTCTTAAAGAATCGATCTCTAAGCATGTTTAGCATTATCACGTCCCGCCAAAGATTGCGGCATTTGGCTGGTTGGTAGGTCGTCATAGGGTTTTGACAGTCAATAATCTCTGGAAACAAACAATGGTTCCCCCGAATATTTGTTTGTGTTGCATGGGTGACGGGGAATCGGTTGATCATTTGTTTGTTCATTGTCAGTTTATTGGGACAACCTGGTCAAACTTACTGAGACGTTTTGGTGCATCGTGGTCTCTTCCGGCAACAGCAGGTGATCTTTTGAGAACTTAGCATGGGATGAGGTTGGGTACAAAAAGGATGTTACTGTGGAGGATGGCCCTTCTTGCTACTTGGTGGTCAGTTTGGGAGGAAAGGTACGCCAAATGTTTTCGCAATGAGAGCAAGACAACGGATTCAATTTCCCAAAGGGCAAGTTTCCTAATTATTGAGTGGGCCTCTAACCTTGAGAAGCTTAAGGGCTGTAACTTTTCTTTTTTTGTGTTGTAGCTAGTTTGCCCCCTCGGCGAATTAACGCTGTTTTCCCTTTGTTTTTGCTTCGCCGTATGCTTTAATAAAATTTCAGTGGCCTTTCAATAAGAAGAAAAAATGAAATTGTGGAGCATGCCATAATTCTGGGTACAATCCCTCAGCTGAGTGGCATAAAGGATTTGTTATTCTTGGACAAGTGCCTTAGGGGACCAAATACAATTAGATGGACTACATAGAGTATAAAACTTTATTGCATTGCTCCAATTATTGCAGTTTGACATTCTTTTTATTCTCCCTCTCTCTCAGCACAGTTTTTTTTTTCCTTCCTCACCTTTTAAACTGGATTATTTTCCACAACGAATTTGCTTTATTGCCAGTCTGTATTTTGGACCATTTAGAATGCCTTTTAGACAATGCTTAACAATAATAATGATAATAATAACAAGAAAAGAATGCTTCATAGACATGTAGAAGATATTATGAAAATTGATTGTTACTTCTCTGTAAGTTCAAGATTAGCTTCTTTCAAATTTTCTTAACTGTTGAACTTTGAAGTAGCTTGTTTGAACTCTATTTGCTCGAGCAAAACATCTAGCTCTGGAATAATTTTCTTTTGAAATATGGTCTGTTGTAGACCTTGTTCTGTCTGTTGATTTCATATGCTTATATTTGTGTTACAAAATTTTCCTGCGAAACCTACTTAGCATGTGATGACCGGTTAGGTGGTGACCGATTTGAATGTGTATAATATCCCCTTGTCTACATGCTTCAATCCTTTTTTTTTTTTTGCTTATCATGTGCAAGGACAATATTGCTCATGTTCATTGTTTTCCACATGCAGATCTGTTCTTTATCTGTACATCAGCGAGATTCTGTGCCAGGTTTGTTTGATTTGCATATGCAGACATTAGAAAGTACTTGGCTGACCCCTACTAGTTGGGATAAGGGTTAGATGATGATGATGATGAGACATAGAAAGTACCTGTTCTCTTTCTGACCCTCCTGGATTTACTGGTCCATATGCCCTCCTATGAATCCTGGATTTCTTACTTTGTGTCCCTGTTCCATTTCTGTACCTGCCTCACTCAGTAATTTGATCAGATAGCTTGAAAGCTTAATTCATTTTCATTGCGGAACATGAGAAGTGCATTTGTTTTTAATTTGAATCTCTTCCATGCAGATTTTGTTTGGAATCTTGTTGCTGTTTTATGTTCCTAATCTGGATCCTTATCCGGGTTACACCCCAATCATGAATGAGGTGTCTATTGACAACACAGAATATGAACAACTCCCAGGGGGAGAGCAGATTTGTCCTGAGAGGCATGTCAACATAATTTCTCGTAAGTACTGATGGGTTCCAAGTATGTTAGATACTTCAGAAATTTTAGTATCATCCGTTATTATATTCCAAATCTAATCCATTAGAACATTGATCTTCCTCTAGAAACCGTGTTAGATACTCTCTATAGCTGATGTCTTTGTTTTGATGCACTGTTCCTCTAGAAATATTTTTTTCATGGATTACACCCCTCATGGAGAAAGGATCTAAAAAACCCATCACTGAGAAGGATGTTTGGAAACTAGACACATGGGATCAAACTGAGACATTGTATAACAGGTGCCAATCTAGTGGTTTCTTAATACATTAACATTCACAAGAACTTCTGTATTCCAAGCCAGCATTGCATGCATAATGTTTTGTTGTATATAGGTTTCAGAAATGCTGGCTTGAAGAAACACGGAAGCCTAAACCATGGTTATTAAGGGCACTGCATCGAAGTCTTGGGGGAAGGTATTTGCTGATACATTTGATGCTTATATTGGTTTACATTGTTCAACCGTTTTCCATCCTTTTGATAGTATTAGATTGGATGAGCTTCCACAGGGCACATCTTTGTGTCTGCATATTTTTCTGTTACTCTTTGCCCTTGCATGTAACTACACAAATTAATCACTTCCTGCAAATGTTTGTTTGTAGATTTTGGCTTGGCGGGCTTTTCAAGGTAATGGACTCACCCTTTTGCTGCTACCTTAAGATTTTTTATGATTATTTTGCATCAAACCCCTCCGTTTTTGCCCACACGGTAAAAAACCCCTGAGCTCACCGTATTTGTAAATAACCTCGCCCATTTAAATATTATATAAAAGACCCTGTTCTGTCACAACTGTTAGTGCATTTGTTAATTAAGGTTAGGTTAAATGTGACAAGACAATTTTACCCTTAGGTAAAACAACCCTTGCCCTTCCTCTCTCTCAGGTTCTCAGCTGAGACCTAAACCTGTAGCCCCTCTCTCTCTCTCTCTCTCTCTCTCTCTCTCTCTCTCTCTCAACCAAAAACCGTTCACCTGTCCCCCACTAGCATCCCTCTCAATGCGATGGCAAATGGTTGGATGGTTAGGATTGTCCGAAGAAATATGATTTTGGGGTAGGATCCAAAAATCTGATTTCACTAAAAATTCATGCCATGTGTTCAGTCATTGGTTTCCATTAGAACACACCATTGATTTCCATTCGAATACACCATTGTCAATGGTTTTAGCAAAAGGGTACGGACATGGTGGTCTGATCTAAACTGCTGAGAAATGATTTCATTCATCAGAGCATTGGCAATCAAAGGAGATCGGAAATTTTCCAGTAATCAAATTTTATTGTTTGCTATGCTAACTTTTGGTACCTTCGGGTGGAAGTGATTCTTGAATGGCATGGGTATTTGAAGGTCAAGATCAAGGGATTGGTGGTCCAGGTGGTAAGCAACTTTCAGGGCACCGATAATTATGGAGGTGCATGTGGAGAGATGAGTGGGGCAAGCAAAAATGCAGCTAGAGATATCCAAATGGAAGTTGGGCCAACAATTCAGTGATCTAGAATGGTGATTTGATGGGCCTCTTCATGGATGTACAATGCCTCGAAAATAAATAAATAAATAAATAAATCTTAGATTGGAAGATCTTAGCCATCCATTCATTGTATTTTACTGTTGAATGTAGATCCCTTTTCTTAACTATCCGTAGTTACGACCAAAGGGCTACGACTGTCCCATTGGGTAGATCATTGGGACATGGCTTGTCTTTAGTGCAGTTCACAAGATTAATGGTCATGGTTACCTAATTATACACCCAATTGTGGAAAACCATGGCCCCAGGATACCATGCACATCCTTGTGCCACGTGCAAGGAAGTACCTCTCTGTAAGTTTGGCCTGGAGTAACATGCTAATGTAGGGGCATTTTCATATCGGGCTCAAGTGGGGTGGCTTGTGGGATGCAGGGGCACACTCAAGGTGGGCGGCCTGTGTGAAGCGGGTGGCTCATGTGAGGTGGAACCTATGTGAAGTGGGGCCCACGTGGGGGGTTCGGCTGAGGTCTTAAACCATGGGATGTGGGGCCTGAGCTATGAGATAAATTGATCGATTCGTTATGCTCTATCAGTTTGAGCTTTTAGAGCAAGTGGTTAATTGTCCTACATCAAAGTGGTATTAGAGTGAGAGGTCTTGTGTTCAAGACTCTTCACCGGGGGTGATTAATGCAAGGGCATTTTCACACCGAGCTCGAGTGGGGTGGCCTATGGGATGCAGGGGCACGCTCGGGGCAGGTGGCTCTTGTGAGGCAAGCCCCATGTGAAGTGGGGCTCACTAGGGGGGTTCGGCCGAGGTCCTAACCCATTGGGATGTGGGGCCTGGGCTATGAGATAAAGGGTTTGATTTGCCATGCTCTATCAGTTCGAGCTCAAGTGGTTAATTGTCCTACATCACATGCTCAGGTTCCCGAATCAGCCCTACCAACCATGAGCTAAGGATTTGAGATTGGGCCATGCAGGTCCTAACGACCTAATACTTGGTTTACTATGTTGAAAAGTCAGGCTGGGCTGGGCTATAGTTGCAGTCCTTCCAAAAGAGGAAAGCCCAATCAAAAGAAATTACTTATTGGTCCTAAATTAAGCTCAGGCTGGGATCCACATCCGTCATGTCCAAATTATGGGTCCCAACCTGGTAGTATTATGGACCAAAAACTATGGTTATCTGATCATCTGACCATCGGATTGATGGGCATTTAATGGAGTATGAAAAATGAAAAATATCCAAGTGTTCTATTTCAACAAAAAGTGTGCATTGTGCATGAGTCATTAGTTAGGATTGCTGAACCAATCTGATTTAGGACTGTAGCTTAGTGGCCATGGGTTCAACAATCTAGAAGGCTTAATTTGAATTGACGTATGCCATGTGTACTATATCTTGGTTTGTGCATATCAAGCATCACACTTTGCTACAACACCAAATAATTCCCACAGTCCTGCAAGGCATCTTGTGAAAACCACTGTTGAAGGCATGGTTTCCAAAAACGGTCACGTAATAGTTATGGCCATTATATGACAGCAATTGTGTGTGCTGTTACACATTACGACACCACAATGGCCTGTTACGGGCTGTTGTAGTTTTATTTTTATTTTTAATCCGGCCTTTTTTTCTTGAAATTTTTTTGCTATGCTACTGCCCTCATTGTAATGGTAATGACGTCGTAACTGCTCTGTTGCCATTATTGAATTCCTTGGTTGATGGCAAGATGGTCATTTAAAAGGCTAATTCAAAAGTAACTTTGTCTATACAGGGCAATGTTGTTAAAATCATTATCGGATCACAAAGCGTAATAGGGGTTGAATCGTATTGAATCGCAAATCGTAATTTTTTTTTCAATTTTCTTAAAAAAAAGAAATATATAAATAAATCATATATATATATATATATATTTATTTATTTATATTTAAAACTTATCATCCTTTTGCCTTCAATGTGCACCAAGTAATACCATGTCAGGATTCATATTCTTTTATTTTTTGTCTTCCAAGAAATGTTACTTAAAAATATACAAGGGTCCTTTAATAATTTATGTTCTTGTTACCTTTCTCGTATGTAGAATCATGGTGGAAAAGCTGCCTTTGATATTGTAGATTGACGAAAGAAGATGTTTTGATTTCTAAACATCATTCCATAATGTATATAAGTCAGCATGATCGTAACCATCTATAAAAATATTAGAGGTAAGTCATAGAACAATTTGGTGTTCGCCAGGTTAAGAAGTAAGAAATCACAAAAAAAAGAAGAGCTACATGATTTAATCTTTAATCTCTTATAAAGAATAAATAAAATAATTTACCTTTTCTAAATGATTCTTAAAGCCCCCGGCGATTTAAAAACATAAAATGAAAGCCAAGTGAAGCTTAAAATAGAAGAGAACAAGTATAATTTGAATCATAAATCATAGGATTCAAAATATAGAATCGTAGGATTCATATAAAAAGGGATTCAAGGTTGGGATTCAAATCATTTCGCTTAAGATTTGACTAAACTCGTATATTGTAAATCATAACTTGTAGGATTTTGATAACACCAGTACAGGGTTCTTTTCCACAAAAAAGAAAAGAAAGTTGTCTGTAGAGGGTGACATCATTTCTGACTGAATACCAGGGGGTGGTTTCCACAAATACAGAAGAGAGAGGGGTTATTTACAAATAGGGTAAGTTCAGTTTTTTGAATTGTATAGCTAAAAAGGAGGGGGTTTAATGCAAAAAATAGGCATGCTTTTATTTGGTTTAGAATATGTTACATCTGGTTTAGAAATCTTTAATGGTGACCGTAACGGCCACTGCCATTATTGTTATAAGACACGGGCCATAGCGGCTCTTACGGCCTTTTTTATTTTTTTAAAAACCTGTATCGGCCCCATAATGGTTGTTACGGGGCTGTAATGGCTGGCTAGGGGATGAAGCTAAGCCACGAGAATAGCTTGCTTCCAAGCGCTTGCGAGAAGGATACAATCAATAATGGGTGGACGGTTAATAAGAGTCACTGTTGACACCACCAGCGACTTATGAATGGAGAAGGATGTCATACAGGCCCACAGAACTTCTGGAAAGGCCGTTACGGGCCTTACGGCCCCATAACACAACTGTTCCCACCGTTACCATTACGTAATGGCCGGCTGTTATGTAGCCATTTTTTGAATACCTTGCTTTGAAGTCAAAAGATCTATATACGAGTGGAATTCTCGTAGTGTCATTTGGTGTAACTGCCAAACTTCTAGTATCAATTGAATGCTCAGATGATCAATTCATCTTCTAATGTCTTTCCAGTTGTTTTCGCATGAGACAAGTACCCCCTTGTCGCAATTTGCATACATTTGTAGATGATCAGTTCATTTTGTAATATTCGTTCAAGTTGTTTTTGGCATGCCACATGTACATCTTTGGATGGATATGATGATGAGATCCATGATGTGACTGAGGATGGAAGAGGTTGGAAATACCCCACAAGTATGGAGGCAGTCAAGGAAGCTACTAATGACTTAGTTGATCTGGTAAAAAAAGTAAATATTATTGTGAGACAGTGTAGTGTGTGTTAGTGATCCAGGGTTCAATCCCTGGTAGTGTTACCTTTCAAAAGAAAAAAGAAGTAGATATTATTGTGTTAGGAAGATGGTATGAGTTTTTCAATTCAGGAATAAACAATTTAGATGGATCAACACTGGAAGATGACCCAGCCAAACTTGTCATAAATAAGGCTGCATCCTCATTTCATCGTCTGACATACAAGCCTTTTCTTTTCTTCTCTCTATCTTTTTTCTTTTTTCTTTTTCCCTTTCTTTCTCGTTCCTATTGTCGAACAGCATCAAGGAATCAGAAACTTGGTACTGTTGGGGAAGCTTTGTCCAAATTTCTTTAAATGAACCCACCATGTGCTTCCACCAAGAATTGGGCAAGTTATGATTTGAATTCATATAGGTTACAATGTAGTGGTTGAAATCCAAATCTTGCTTTTCTTTCTTTCTATCTTTCTTTCCTTCTTTCCTTCTTTCTTTCTTTTCTTAACCTTTTTTTTTTTTTTGTAACCTCTTTTGCATATCACAAGGGTATCGTCCGTATTTTATGGGTATTTTACTCATTATCAGAACTAGGTTTAGTAGTTCACTAGGATGGGTGGGTAGGATCAATTTGAACCTAATTTGTAGATTGCTTTTTGGTCTTTCCTTTTTTATGACTATGTATGGTTGGGCTGTAAGGGTGATGAAAAATATGATCGACAAATGAGTTTGAATTTTGGTTTGGAGGTTGGTGTCTCTCCCTCCTGTTTGTGACTGGCTTTTCTTTCTCCTCTTCTTCTTTTTCAAGGTAGATTGAGCTTTTGACCTTCTTTTGTCGCATCAATGGCTAGTGGTTTATGGATGATTTTATCATGTATCCACATGAATCCAGTGACGTAGGTGGCATTCTAGCTAAAGAAATTTCTAGGTTGAGTTTGTGTTGGGTAAGCATCACTCTTGCATAATTGTGTTCCCCTCTTTAGATGTCAATAACGTAGTTATTTATATAATAAAACTCATCCCCTGTTAAAATGTGAGCTAGTGCACATTGAATTCCAATGCTTACAGAACATGAAAATACCCTTCAAAGCATGTGGGATTATGTTTGGTGAATTACGTGCTCATTGGGGTAAATTATTCTGTTTCTAAGGAAGTATTGATACCTGGTGATTCTGATGTTCTACAAGAGGGAAATTTACTCCCACCATCATATGCAATATTATACTTTTAGGCTCCATATGAAATTAACTTAGTCAAGCAATAGGGAAAGGATTTCTTCACTTCCCTGTTGGAATATTTTATTTATCACAAGGAGTTTTTTTTTTTTTTTTTTATTCAATTGTAGGTTGGCAATGACATTTCTCAGTTCGTGGGTCCAGTAGTTCTGAATCTTCTCTTACAAGTAAGTTCTTTTTATGGTAATGGCTTTACATTTGGTGCTTTGATTCGTTGAATAATTGATGTATCATGTCTTTACTATCTTAGTTGTTTCTGTGCCATACAAACCTGCCAAAGTTCTCTTGATAACCTATGTTAAATGATGAGATGCTTTCTTTTAGTAGTTTACATACTAGGGAATCTCTTTCTTGCATCAGAGCTATATTTGAATATTGGATAAGTTAGATCTTGTAAGAAATTCAAAGTGTGTAATGTTTTTTTTAAAGAGATAACAAAATTCATTGAGAAACCCGCAGAAGCGGAAAAAGAATACAACCCACACACCACTAAGAGGAACCAAATTTTTTTCTGGCCAAATCGACCTTTACATACACAATGCAGCTAGACACAAGCCCTTTAATGTGCCTAATAAACTCGCTCACCTCCATGTTTTTGTTCCAAAAGCATCTACTATTTCTAGCACCCCAAATGATCCAAAAAACAGCCATAAGAGTCAACCTTGACAAAGCTTTACCGACTTTCCCCACGCCTCCCCAATGCTGGGCCCTCAAGAGGTCTTCAATAGATTCCTGCATAACCCAGTTGACATGGAGCAAGTCAAAAAAATGTGCCCACACTTTAGCAACAAAAGACAATGAACAAATAGATGATCGATTGATTCCGCATTCTCCATACACATCAAGCAAATATTGGGGAGAATAAGAGCTCTCCTTTGAAGGTTATCCACGGTAAGGATCCTCTTGCGGCCCATGAGCCAAACAAACACAGTAACCCCGGGGGGTGCTCCGTAGAACCAATGGTGGAAAGGATGAGGTGGAGAAGAAATGTTTGGAGAATCACGCATCCTTGCTACAAGAGATTGAACAGAGAATTTCCTGCAAGAGTGACCCTTTCAAATCATCATGTCCGCACTAGCCAGGGAAGGGACACCATACTTGAGATGATCTAAGAGTTCGACGAATTCCCCAAACTCCTCATCCAACATAATCCTATAGGAAGGGGGGCTACACACCACCAAGCCATTGATCACAGAAAAGCAATTTGCCACAGATATGAAGCGGTTGGGGGCAAACCGTGCCACCCTAGGGAAAAGATATTGCAGGGCACAATCTCCACACCATATGTCCTCCCAAAAACAAATGTGATGACCATCATCCAACAAGAAAGCAATCCACCTATGATTAAGATGATTTGATGTTGTAATCACTTTCCACATGTAGGATGCTTTGTAAAGCAAGGATCTCTTCACAAACCATCCTCCCTCCCGAACCCCCTACTTCTTAGTTGTGATTTCCCTCCAAAGCCTCCCTTCCTTTAAGCCGAATCTCCAAGTCCATTTCCTGAGAAGAGCTAGATACATATCTTCCAAACGATTGATCCCGACCCCTCAAGGATCTCTTCACAAACTATCCTCCCTCTCGAGCTCCATACTTCTTAGCTATGATTTCCCTCCAAACCCTCCCTTCTTCTGAGCCGAATCTCTAAGTCTATTTCCCGAGAAGAGCTAGATTCATATCTTCCAAACGATTGATCCCAACCCCCTCCCCTCCCCTCCCGCGATTGGCTAACACACCTCTGACCACTTCAACAGATGAAACTTCCTACTATCAGAGACTCCTTTCCAAAAGAAGTCTCTTCTAAGCTTGTCAGGCCTAACCATCACCTCCTTGGGACATTTGAACAAAGAATTCTCTTTGGTGGGTTTAGTTTTTGGTGTTTGACTTGGAAGTATTGACTGTTGGCATTTTCTCATGTCCACTAATCTGTCATTAAAATCCTTTTTTTCTTAAACCTATAATTTAACCTCTAAGTTGTCGTTGATTTTTTCTTCTGTATTTTTTACTTCTCTCATTTTACATATCTTTATTTTTATACTCCCTCTTCATCTTTTACTTTCATTTGTACTTTTTTTATGGTTACATATGGCTATGTGATTATTTTCCGAGTAAAATTCTGCTTGTCTGTCATGTGGATATTGATCACTTGTCACCCCTCTTCATAGCTTATCTGGAAGGAGAATGCACAACATCTTGGATCTATCATTAATGCATCTTGTAGATTAAGAGCAGCTCCTTTTGTGATGTCCCCATGTATTTTATGTTTTGTTTCCTTTCTTTTTGTTTCTCATGTTGTCCTTTCATACCTGTCCTTTCAGATATTTCACTTGTTTTGATGAAATTTGGCAGTCTTCATTATATTATTTCATCACTTTTTCACTCAAGTGATATTATTAGCTACTTTTCTATACGCTTTTGTCTTCTTATCAAGTATTAATATGCATGTATTAATTAGTTTATTTTTAGATGCAAGGGAAGTTTCTGCTAATTTGCTTCTTAGGTTGGGTTACTTGCTGTTTTGGGTACATAAGGTTTTAATATCAATTGACTTCAAATTGTTTGCATGTGTTGACATTGGTGGACTCTTTTTCTTCCATATAGTGCATCAATTACTGTAGTGGTAAATGGTAATGTTGTTTTGGCATGGTTCAAACTTGATTCTGGCCCTTCTTTTTACTGGTTGATCATCAGAGTTTTGCTTTTTCTGAACCTTTACTCGACATTGATATTAAAGAGATAGCGGTCCTGCTAAGAATTGGCTTTAGTTTCTAACATTATAGCAGGAGCAGTGCAAGACTTTTCAAAAGGATTCCTATGATTTTATTGCTATGCTTTCCTCAGGAAAATTACCAAGAAAGAACGACGTAGGGAAAAACGATTGGAAACAAGGAGAGTCAAATTCAAGATAAATTAGAGTAAAAGCTTATGACATTTAAGCTTGACCATATACTCTATCTAGATGTTCCCATTTGTGGATAAGTTTTTGTAGAGTGGGAACTACAACGATAGTTCCATTTTATTCTCTGCTTGAATCACCCTTGATTTAAGCAAATATGACATGAAAATGCTGCGTGAAGATACCAGAAAAAGAATTTAGATTGTGTTTCCATGTGCTATTTGATACCATAACATTGACAATTACTTGTGTCAATGTCGGACATAAATACGGGTGAGACATGGTGGCTTTTAGAATTTAGATTTGTTGGCACGTCTGCACAAGTAATTTCAATAATAAAAACTATATTGTAATAGTATGTTGTGATTACTCATGCATAAAATCCCCAAAGAAATAATAAAATAATAGTATCAACAACAACAACAACCACCCCCAAAAACAGGTTTCACACAACTAGTTGGATGTTAATTTATCGTTGAACTGGTGCATTAACGTCAATGTGTTAAGCGTGTACAACATCCGACTTCAAAAGGTTAGCTTCAAGAACATCTGATACAAAAATCAGGCTGATCCGTTTGTCATGTGGGCTACACCATAGACAATTGACAATTGCCTCTCTGACACAAAGTACACGTTTAGTCCACTCAATGAGTGATCAGCCAGATTTTGCTCTAGGTGATCTTCATGGCAGGCCCGACCTTTTGGATGGGTTGGATGTCATACACAACGGTATTTTGGTAATTATAAGCTAGTTGAACAATAACACTACTGTCGAACCAAATGTGTGTGAAACCTCATAGTAATAACCTAAAAACAGAGTATATGGAGTTCAATTTTAGTAACATTAGGAGTGGAAATGTAGTTAAGATTGCTGATCAAGAAGTATCCTAAAAATGACTACCTTCAATATCTTGGGTTGATAATTCATGAGAGTGGAGACATTCAAAAGGATGTTGGCTATAGAATTCAAGCTGAGTGGAAGAAAAGGAGATGTGCCTCTGGAGGTTTATATGGTCATCATGTACTAATCAAATTGAGGGGGAAATTTTATAGGATAGCTATAAGACCAACCGAGCTTTAAGGGGTAGAATGTTGGGCAGTCAAGGAACAACATGTTCAATAGGATGATTCTAGCTGAAATGAGGATGCTGAGATGTATAAGTGGCCAGACAAGGATGGATTAAAAATGAATGAATTCGAGGGAACCTAGGAGTAGCACCAATAGGTAGTAAGATGAGGGAAAGTAGACTTAGATCGTCTGGTCATGTGCAACAAAGATCAAGAACTGTGCGCATTAAGAGGAGTGAGGAAGTGCAAGTTGAAGGCTCTAAAAGGGCAAGGGAAGGCCCAAAAAGATTTGGGTTGAGTTAGTAAGATAAGACTTGATGAATTATGGTCTTAATGAAGTTATGGACCTTGATAGGGTAGAATGGCAGAACATGATTCGTGTAGCCAACCCCAATTAGTTGGAATGAGGCTTAGATGATGATATAAAGGAGTATAAAAAAAAAATGGAAATATAATAACAATAAGAATAATAATTAAATTAAAAAATTCAGCTTTTCCATATGAGCTCCAAGTTTGTTGGACTCGGTCATAGCCATGAGTCCGCACATCATGTTTCAAAGAAGTACCATGGCCATTTTACACATTAGATTAGATATAATGCTCATCAATTTCTTCTGAAATTACAAAAATAAAATTCAAACAATTCATTTAAGAAAATGAAAAATGGATTAGTTAAATGAAGTGGCTAAACTTGATCTAAACCAAGTTGGAATTTGAAAGTTCCCAAAAGGAATATGTAGGGGACCTTTTAATGCAGGGGCATTTTCACACCGGGCTCGAGTGGGGTCGCTTGTGGGATGCAAGGGCACACTCGGGGTGGGTGCGTCCTACGGAGGAGGTCTCGTGTTCGAGACTCCTCACCGTGGGTGATTAATGCGCATTTCACACCGGCTAGAATGGGGTAGCCTGTGGGATGCAGGGATACACTCGAGGTGGGCGGCCCATGTGATTTGGGGCTCACGAAGGGGGTTCGGCCGAGGTCCTAACCCATGCGATGTGGGGCCTGGGCTATGAGATAAAGGGATTAATTCACCATACTCTAACAGTTCGAGCTTTTAGAGCAAGTGGTTAATTGTCCTGCATCAAATTGGTATCAGAGCCGGGTTGTCTCGTGTTTGAGACTCCTCACTGAGGGTGATTAATGCAGAGGCATTTTCACACCGGGCTCAAGTGGGGTCGCTTGTGGGATGCAGGGGCACACTCGGGGTGGGTGCGGCTCGTGGAGGAGGTCTCGTGTTCGAGACTCTTCACCAGGGGTGATTAATGCGCATTGCACACTGGGCTCGAGTTGGGTAGCCCGTGGCATCCGGGGACACACTCAGGGTGTGCGGCCCATGTGATTTGGGGCCAACGAAGGGGGTTCAACCGAAGTCCTAACCCATGCGATGTGGAGCCTAGGCTATGAGATAAAGGGATTAATTCGCCATACTCTAACAGTTCGAACTTTTAGAGCAAATGGTTAATTGTCCTGCATCAAATTGGTATCAGAGCAGGAGGTCTCGTGTTCGAGAATCCTCACTGGGGATGATTAATGCAGGGGCATTTTCACACCGGGCTAGAGTGGGGTCGCTTGTGGGATGCAGGGGAACACTCGAGGTGGGTGTGGCCCGCGGAGGAGGTTTCGTGTTCGAGACTCCTCATCGAGGTTGATTAATGAGCATTTCACACCGAGCTCAAGTGGGGTAGCTCGTGGGATGCGGGGACACACTCGGGGTGGGCAGCCCATGTGATTTGGGGCCCACGAAGGGGGTTCGGCCGAGGTCCTAACCCATGCGATGTGAGGCCTGGGTTACGAGATAAAGGGATTAATTCGCCATACTCTAACAGTTCGAACTTTTATAGCAAGTGGTTAATTGTCCTGCATCACCTTTGGTTTTATTCCAACACCTTATGAAGTCTTTTCACTGGGATGATTATTGCAAATATGAAAAACTGATCGGAACTTGGAGCTCATGGGGAATGGTGGGTTAGAGATTATAACAGGGAAGTATGGGTGCCATCATGGGGGATGGTGGGTTAGAGATTATAACAGAGAAGTATGGGTGCCATCATGGGGGATGGTGTGTTAGAGATTCCTCCATTATAGAGCCTCCGGAATATGGAAGGGAATTTCGATGCTTAAGCAAGAAGTTAAAGATGGGGTGGGTTTTTCCTTAGGCAATGGTGAGAGAATTTGCTTTTGGAAAGATGTATGGGCTGGCGATTATCCTCTCCAGATTGCATCCCCAAGAATAGTGTGCATTTCCTCGACAAAGGACATTAAAGTTTTTGAGTGTTTTTCTGTAGTGGGAAACAATATTGTTTGGTGCCCTCCTTGTTGTCGTGACATGAATGATGATGAAGTGGAAGAGTTGGTAAGCCTTCTTAATAAGCTTCTCCTATATGTTTCAGATGGTACCAAGCATAACAAGATGCTTTGGCTCAAGGACAAGTCGGGCCGCTTCTTGGTTAGATCTTTCTATGGATATCTGCTATCCAAGTCTACAGCGAAGCGGTCTGATCATACATCACATGGGTGGCACGACAACTTACCTCCAAAAGTAGCAACATTCGGTTGGCTAGTTGGAAGGAAGAGAGTTCTCACTGTCAATGTTGTCAAAATTGTTACCGTATCATATTTCGTAAATTGTAATAGGGGTTGAATCGTATTGAATCACGAATCGTAAGATTTTTTTAAATCTTCTTAAAATATGAAAAATATAAATAAATCAGAAAAAAAAAAAAAAAACTTAGCAATCATCCTTTTGCCATCAATATGCACCAAGTAATTCCATGTCATGATAGTGTTAAAGGATTCTCAAGTCTTTCAAGAAAATTTTCTTAAACATATAAGGATTCTTTAATAATTTGTGTTCTTGTTAACTTTCTTGAATGAAGAATCACGTTGGAAAAGAAACATTTGATCATGTAGACTGATAAAAAAGATATTTTGATTTCTAACCATCATTCCACAATACATATAAGTCAACATGATCATAACCATCCATAAAAACATATCAGATAAGTAATACATCAATTTGGTGTTTTGACCAGTTAAGAAGTAAGAAATCATTAAAAAAAAAAGCTCTACGATTTAACATTGAAGAGAATATATATCATTTAATCTCTTATAAATAACAAAATAAAATAATTTACCTTTTCTAAACGAATTTTTGATAGGTTTTTTCTAAATGATTCTTAAGGTCCCCGCCAATTAAAAAACATAAAATGAATGCCAAACGAAGCTTAAAAGAGAAGAGAACAAGTATAATTTGAATCTTAAACCGGGATTTGAATAATAAATTGTAGGATTCAAATCATAAGATTCATATAAAAAGGGATTCAAAGGTGGGATTCAAATCGTTTTGCTTAAGATTCGACTCAAATCATAAATCGTAGGATTTTGATGACACTGCTTAGCGTCAATAATCTTCAAAGAAGATCTATGGTTCTCCCAAATGTGTGCGTCATGTGTATGGGGGATGAGGAATCGGTTAATCATTTTTTCATTCATTGCAAAGCTATTGCCGGTATATGGAGCAACCTCATTTATGCTTTCAGTATGTTTTGGGTAATACCCAACTCAGTTGAGTTGTTACTTTTGAGCTAGCATTTCAAATTGGGAAACATAAGACCACGCTATGGAGGATGACAATTTCAGCTATTTGGTGGGCGATTCTAGAGGGAAAGAAACAACATATGTTCTGCTAATACTTCTTGTAAGGAAGTGGATGTGCTTATTGGGGCCAAATCTGATTTTGGAATGGGCTTCGAATGTAAAAAATTTGGAGTATTGTAATTTTAATTTTCTGCTTTGTTTGTAGTTTGTGTCGCTAGCTTGGTGTCTTTTCAATAGAAGTGCTTGTTACCCTTCCAAAAACATAAAAATAAAAATTGTAAGGTGGACTTAATGGATGTAACAGGGCATGCCAAAGGCAAATATTGCCTTGTCCACATTGTTAACTTCTTTCAAATCTACCTCCAAGTCATAACCTGGCATGTCGGGTCGTTCCACAACCAAAGACCAAGGAGAATAGGAGATAAGTTAGAGGGAACTTCGTGCAACCAGCCATATCACTCTTTCTTGAGTTCACCATTTGCCATGACACTGCTTGCGTGTAAGGAAGATTTTTTGGTTTTAACATCTATATCATCACTCTATTTGAGTTATGGATTAATGCAGTTACTTAAATATGTTGATTACTGGTCATCTATCTCAACGTAGTTGTTTACCTGATATAATGAAGCATTATTTTATTATCCATATTCTCTAATGAAAATCGGTAATTAGTTGTTATACATGATTTGCAGGCTATGCAACAAGGGGATCCATCTTGGATTGGTTACATCTGTGCCTTCTCAATTTTTGCTGGAGTGGTATGATCCTAAAACCTGCACACCCTTTTTTTTTTTCCACAAAATATAAGTTATGCTTGATTTCCTACTTTCAGTTTGTTGTATTCTTTTTTCTGCCATCTTTTTGTCCTTAAAATGAAACTGGAGTTGTTTGGAATACATGGGAGACATACGATCCCAAGGAACAAAGTGAGCTCTCTTTCTTGTTCTCATGAACTGAGGAAATGCTTGGCAATTTAATAGAATCTAGTTCCGTTTGTGAAATTGCAGTTTGATCTCTTTGTTAATATATAAATCATGATCCCTTCCCTTTTTGTATTCTGGATTTATGGATCTAATGATGAATTATGCACTGGAAGTTTTATTTGACAAGAACCTGTGTAGAGATAGGTTTCGAATGCCGACCTGAACGAATCGATTATACAAATCATATCAGGATGAAACATTATCACTTTTAAGTTGTATTGTCAATACAAAGAATCTGACTTGGATAGCATTCCTTCCTAAAAACCAGTCCAAACTTATCATGTAATTATTGAATTTCCAAATGGTATGGAATCAATTTTGCATTCTAATTATGACCACTCAGCAAATTGGAAATATAGTGTGCATATTCAACTCTGTTCCTCTTCCTAGTGAACTGTACTCCATGCTTGGCAGTAGATATGAGAAGTGTGGATGACTGGATATCTTTATGCAAATCTTCAACAAGGTATTCCATTTGATCTCCTTGGTAAGCTTACAGAGAACTAGAGAAGAACATCATGATCTCTATAAAGTTGATGAAGCACGAGAAAAATTCATACATGTTTTTATTATTATAGGAAAACCTAATCAAACTTGTGTTCATGACCATGGTAACCATTGGACCTCCTCTAACATGCGAAAAATATGAATTGGTGTCTCAACTCTTAAGTTTTCCCAAAAATTGAGATATGCTCTTTCCTGATTGTCTCCTAACCAAAAGTCTCTAGGTCTCTCTTATTGTTCTCAAGCCAAATGCTTTTCACAAGAATTTTTTGTTGCCTCAAGGTCTATAAAAGCTTAGTCGAATTCTTCAAGGAACCACCGAACCATATAATTTATTGCATGACCTGTATGAGATAAGTACTTCATTTAGAACAATATCTACAATTTAAATATCAAATGGGGTGCTTGGGTCTTGAAGAAAGTGTCAACAGTGTTTCTCCTATGAGTGATTTGAATTCCATGTGGGCTTGTGAAATCTTAGAAAAATTATTATCTTCCTGTATTTCTTAGTTTCTTAATTTGTTTGTTTACTTATTCCAGTCGCTGGGAGTTCTATGTGAAGCACAGTATTTCCAGAACGTCATGCGTGTTGGCTTCCGACTGCGGTCAACCTTGGTATGTTTTTTGGCTTTTTATTACCCCCATTTAAATGTCTACAATGTCTTTTAGACATATCTCATACAGACTTGATTTCCATTTTGATGACAGTATTCTTTTTTTATCATGCAAACTTCTGTATATTTTGTAACTTCAGATTATTATTATTATTTATTTAATCTCATGCAGCCTTGATTTCCATTTGGACTATGGCATCAAAACATTTTTCCTTTTTATCATGCAAGCTTCTGTATATTATCTATCTGCCAAATCTGTCCTGATGAATACTTCCCCATGTTTTTGTCCTGAGCATGTACTCCGACTATGTTCTTTTAGTTTTATTGTTAATACTCAACATCAGTAATTACTATAATGCTTATTAGCCTTGTCAATGTGGATTTGCTTTTATTCTTGGAGTGAAATTGTGTTCCTCATTGAAATTTTGATATTTTTTGAATTAAAGATATTGATTCAGCATTTGTCTATTTTCTTTTATCTTATCTGATTCCATTCTCAAATGTTTAGTATCTCATTCCTTTTTGAGATATGCTGTTGGTGATGTTAATGTATCTTTTATTTTTATTTTTTATTTGATTCTTTCTCAGGTCCAAGAGCATTTTTATTTTTTATTTGGCTCTTTTTCAGGTCCATGAATTCATGGATGGACCTGAAGCATCATCATATTCAAATGATCTTATTTTGCCATTCAGGTTGCTGCTGTGTTCCGTAAATCCCTGAGGCTTACACATGAGGGTCGCAGAAAGTTTGCATCTGGGAAAATAACCAACTTGATGACAACAGATGCTGAAGCACTTCAGGCATGTTCTCTTGTCACTGCTAATATGATGAAGATGGGCTTTGTTGCCATTAAAAGCTGACCTTGATTTATTTCAATTAGTGGATCTGATCCGATACGTTATCCTGTGAGTGCAATTGATAGTGCATGCTTGTTATATACAATGTCGTCAAAATCATTATGATATCGCAATTCGTATTGTAAATCTTAAGAATTTTTTTATAATTTTCTTAAAATTTTGAAAAAAATATATATAGAAAAGCAGGAAAAAAAAAAAACTCATCAATCATCCTTTTGCCATCAATATGCACCAAGCAATACCATGTCATGAAGTGTTAAAGGATTCTTATCTTTCCTTAAATTTGTCTTTTAAGAAATTTCCCTTAAAAAACACACAAGGATCCTTTAATAATTTATGTTCTCGTTACCTTTCTTAAATGTAGAGTCATGTTGGAAAAGTGGCATTTGATAACTATAGACTGACGAAAAAAGATACTTTGATTTCTAAACATCATTCCACAATACATATAAGTCAACATGATCGTAACCATCTATAAAAACATTCCAGATAAGTCAAACATCAGTTTGGTGTTTCGACCAGTTAAGAAGTAAGAAATCATAAAAATAAAAAAAGCTCCACAATTTAATGTTAAAGAGATGGCATTTAATCTCTCATAAAGAACAAATAAAATAATTTACCTTTTCTAAATGATTCTTAAAGCCCCCACCAGTTTGAAAACATAAAATGAATGCCAAGGGAAGTTAAAATAGAAGAGAACAATTATAATTTGAATCGTAAATCGTAGAATTCATATAAAAAGGGATTCAAATAGTTTTACTTAAGATTCAACTCAAATCGTATGTCGTAAATTGTAGGATTTTGACAACACTGGTTATAAAGCTTGGCACCTCATGCTTGGAACACGTGAAATAGGGCGCCGGCCTTCTATCCGACTAGTTCTTGTGTTTGGGCCATCATCATCTTAGCCTTTATTACAGCAACTTGGGGTGGATTTTTTAATGGTAGATTGACAAAAGTTTTATGATTGGCTGCCACTAGAAATCAACCTTCCTCTTATTCTGGGCTCTTGCAACTGGCCATGGCAAAATCTCACGTTGACACTAGTCACATCCCAACACAGTCCCACCTAGTATTGATCCCTAGCCCAATTATTACATGCACACCCAAAAGGAGCAAGCGATGTAGAGTCATGGAGGTACAGTTGCCAAGCAAACCATGAAGCACGAAACAACTACATACATGAGGTCATGCTTGAGTAGTTGGCTGCTCAAAATAGCAGGCAACCAGCCATTAGGTATTACCAACATGACTTACACGGCAACACGGTCAGGCCCCACACTGCACCTTAGCACAACTATTGTGAGCTACCGACAAAGGGGAATTGGCAAAGCATTGATGTCTAAAGCCTGTAATGCCAGGCAAGCCCATTGAGTATGAAAATGTGCCTCCATAGGACCAGAAGTGGAAAGAACATGTAGTTGGCTACGGGGAATGGTAGGGGGGCCATCAATACATGTTTACCAAACACCACTCACATGTCAACACAATCATGTGCAACTCTTCACTTTAGCTTAACCATGTGCATTATTTGGAAGGAGAAATATGCAAACAGTTAAGCTCTCTAGCATGCAATGCCAGACAAACTCACTAGGCAGATTACTTTATTGTTCATTCCAGAAGTGGGCTGCGAGTGCCCGCTTTCCATCTAATTACTCATGTGTCTAATATGCACATCTCATCCTTCTTTTGATGGAGCTACATTACCAAGTCTCTTCACATCAGTATCAAAGAAACCCTTTTATATAATTGACTTTTAGTTTTATGTTGAAGGACATGCTTGACTCAAGTTTGAGATGTTGTAGAAATCTTTTGGCAAACTTTTATCCTTGCATATAATTTTTTTTTTCTTTGTTACAGCAAATTTGCCAACAGCTTCACAGCTTATGGTCAGCTCCATTCCGTATTATTATTTCTGTCGTTCTTCTGTACAAGCAGCTAGGGGTTGCTTCACTGATAGGCTCATTGATGCTAGTCCTTTTGTTTCCCATACAGGTAAAAATGTTTCTATTCTACTGCTTGCTTTTGACTGATATTCATTTCCATGCTTATTTGTTTATAGGATTTTCTATTGACTTTTGTGATCCTAAAATTGGGGCACTTTCTATGTTTCTATCAGTCGTATCATTCCAATTTAGGGTCAAGAATGTGCACATTGTTATTAAATCAATTCAAGTGTTTCTCTATCTATGCGTGACATTTTGGCATGGTTGTTCTGGTGTCACTCACCGCATTCTTTGACATATGACATATCAATAAGCACATGGTGTAGGGATATTTAGTAATTATGCTGTAATGTTTATACATATAAGTATCATTTATTTACTAATAAGCGGTGCATAATTTACTACCTTGATTGTATAGATACATCATCTATGTGCCTTAGTGTTGAGTGATTGACTGCAAGATGCTTATTTTATGGGCATGCATGAAGCTTGAAGTTTGAAGTCCTATGACATATATCGGTTATTTGCTAATTCCTTTTCCTTCTTCTGTGGGATCAGACATTTGTGATAAGCAGAATGCAAAAACTTTCCAAGGAGGGCTTGCTACGTACTGACAAGCGAATAGGCCTTATGAATGAACTCTTGGCTGCCATGGATACTGTAAAGTATGCTTTAGCCGTGAATGATTTGTCTTCTCAGTTTTTCATATGAAATTTGATTATTGATCCTTCTGACTCTTTATGTTTAAATTGTCTACAGATGTTATGCTTGGGAACAGAGCTTTCAAGCTAAAGTGCAAGTCATTAGAAACGATGAGCTTTCATGGTTTCGAAAATCACAACTGCTTGCAGCGGTATGGTAGAAAAAACGTAATGGTGGCATGTTTTCCCCAGTGCTTTTTACTATATAAATTTACAGAAAATCCCACCATGATCTTGTTGATCTCTTAGGTTCTTGTCAACATCCATTAATTATCTATTGCTGAGAATAATATGTTGTACCGTTTCTGACTTACTCCCATGTTTTGCAGTGCAATAGTTTTATCCTGAACAGCATTCCTGTTGTGGTTACGGTGATTTCATTTGGGATGTACAGTTTGCTTGGAGGGGATTTAACACCTGCGAAGGCTTTCACGTCCCTTTCACTATTTGCAGTGTTACGGTTCCCTCTGTTCATGTTTCCTAATTTGATTACCCAGGTGCATTATTTTATCCCTGTTCTCATCGTAAATTCATTCCATAATTTCCAAGCATTGTCTTCTTCTATTCAAGATGTAATTTTATATCACGACAGAAGCAATTACAATAGTTTGGCATGTCAACAGTTCTTTGAAATTGGTTCCGGTCCTTGCAATTAGTGATTAGGAGTCTAAATTTTACGTTTTTGTGCAGTTCTGGCTAAATTTCTAATAAATATTTATATATGTAAACCACATAGCTTTTTTGCATGGTCCAATTTCCAATTTTATTCTTTGAAATTGGTGAGTTTAGCATTGAGAAAATGTTATTGTTAACCATCTTCCCAAAGTTATGTCACTAGCAATGGTGCGACTTATGTCAACACATGAGTTTATGTTGTCAATCTTACAGGTATAAGATTTATGAAAACTAGACTTAGCTGCATTGGAGGAACTGCTCTGTTGGGATCGTTGAGGACTATAATCATATTATTTGAAGAACTTAAGTTGGTGTCCTTGGTTGATTTTATTTTTACATATTTTTTTAAAAGTATAAATTCATATTAGCTCCTCCAAATTGGTCCTACATACCTCCTACTTTTAGTTCCTTTGTGGAGTTATTACATGTCTATCTTTGAATATTACAACATGATCCCTTGTTCTCATTGCCTGGGATGTAGTAGATCACTATGAGATACGAAATGAACAAAGCTTGAAAATTTCTTGATCACAATTTTGGGAAAGATAGCACATTTTATCCAATTCCCAATTGAGCGAATTTTTCCATGTAATTCTACAATAATCTTTTATTATTATTTTTAAATCTTGTCTGCCTTCTATCTCCTAATCTTTGTAGATTTCATTTGGCTGAAACAACCAAAATGTTTTGTTGTAGTCGCAAATATGAATGCAAAAGCCTTTGTTTGGGCTGAATTTTCAGCACATTTCGGCCAGAATGTCTACAGTGCAAATTTCCTTGTTTTCTAATATTTGGCCATTTTAGTTTGCATTTCTTGATGCCTTTAGGGTGTTTTAGTGAGAAAAGAATCCTTTTGATCTAATGGGAGGGCTAATAACAAGTGAAACACTCTCTTTTAGGAAAGAGGGTTTCAACCTTGATCACTTAAGCATCTTTCTTGAAGTGAAACGCAGACTTCTTGGTTCATACTATATTTGAAGTGGAAATTTAATAATTAAATAGGGGGTTATTCCACTCCTTTGAGTTGTGTGTGTGTGTAGGAGGATTGCATGCTAATTAATCCCTTTGACTTGGTATTAAAAAAAAGTGTGAATACAAAAGAGAGGAGAAGATGAATAGAGAAGAAAACATGTATTGATTGATTAAAATGAATACATGAGAGTGGTATTCACAGGATTCTCAAGTTTATCTAGTAAATATCTAGAATATCCAGGGTGATTCTAGAATCCTCCTAATCTCCAACTATCTTGGAGATTTATAGACCATTTAGAAGGATTTTATGATCCTCCTAAAGAAGGTGTGCCGAAACAGTTATGTAACTGCTGACCCCGTCATACAAGACGAGGTCAAATCGGTGAGCCCTGAAAAACATGCCGCATCTCTCTCTCTCTCTCTCTCTCTCTCTCTCTCTCTCTCTCTCAATCAATCAATCAAATATGTGGTTGCATTTTATCCACGTGTTTAAAAAGTAAACACCCGCCTATCGCACAATCGCATATGCGACTGCATATTTAAAAAAGAAAAGAAAAGAAAAATAAGGGAAATAAAAAAATGTAAAAAAATATAAGAAATTATGGGGAACTTTCCTAAGTTAATATATTACTAATTTTACATATTTAAAATATATTTGAGTAAAATAAAATCAATTAAACAATGAATTAAATATCAAGTCATCAACATTCAACAATATAATTAACAAGTAAGAAGTAACAACAAAATCAACAAGTTATTTATTTATTATTGTAGAAAATGGAAATATAATTTACAATTATACTTGTACACCAACAAAATAATACTAAATTCTATATGCATTGATCTATTTGCCATTGTGGCATTTGATCACCACCATCGTTATCATCGGAGTCATCTCCTTCTTCCACTTATACTTCATCTTCTTCTATTTCTTCATCATTAGTATGTACTAATACTTTATCAACATCCAATGGTTGATCTTCAACTTAATCATCATATCCTTCTTCTATCTCCACAATCTTTTTCACGGGCTAACTCTACTCGCCCCCCATCTCCTTTGCCTTAAAGTGGAAGTACCTTATCCAAATGTCGATCCGTATACATCATCTTTAACTTGGGCCCATGTCAGCTTATCGCCACCAAGACTGAGTGCTCCGTCTCTACTAGCCACTCATTATCTGCATCCAGCTCATATGGGCAGATAGGGTCATAGAAACTAGGCTTTTCTCGCCTATTATGGAATCGTTCTTGCAATTTCTAATTGTATTGAACAAATGTCAAGTTGTTGAACGTCTTTTTGTTTAAGATGATTCCTTTTCTTCATGTGAATCTTCATGAAAGAAGGTGCATTAGGCATTAACTTACTTGGACTTATTTATTAATTATCCCAAACTATAACATTTTCATTTTTTCCAAACTTACCACCTCGAACGTGCTCCAATTGTACTTGC
Organism: Magnolia sinica; assembly: GCF_029962835.1. Lineage (NCBI taxonomy): Eukaryota > Viridiplantae > Streptophyta > Magnoliopsida > Magnoliales > Magnoliaceae > Magnolia > Magnolia sinica. The sequence goes on along the minus strand of NC_080584.1, from coordinate 2,423,185 downwards.
AACCATTGGCAGAACACATGAGTTCAAAAATCCTCATGGCCAACTTCTTCAGAGTTGGATCCTTCCTGTTCAAGTCCACTCCATAAGCAGCCCATCGGTCAGTTAAGAAAAATGGTTTTAAGTTTTTGACTTTGTTATTTATTTTATATTGTAAAAAACTATTTGTAACCTGTAAGAGAGTAATAGTCTAATACAGTAAGAGACATTATACTACTTACTAGAAAATTTCATTGTCCAATGCCTGTTGACTATATCCCTTGAGAATATGCCCTCACTCTTTGTATAGAAGTTTAGTAAAGCTGTGATCTTGTCCCGTGATTCTTTACATGGAACCATTCTTTCTCACATCAATAAATCCAACCATATGTGTAGTTTGTGCTTCTATCAAATCGGGGGAAGCAAATAAACAGGCTGGGTTAAGGATATAGGCAGCTGAATACAATGGAGATGACATTTGGCTGCCCTATCTTCTATCTATAATCTCTATAGTTAAAATGGTCCATGATTTTATTTCTCGTCATCTCCATCGTATCATATGTATAACCCATTGTTGGCTTCTCATGTTTGTCTACCAATTGCAACACAGTGACTAAGAGTTTAAACATTTTTAATGCTTTTACCACTTGTGTCTAAATTTCTTACAAAAGGATGGTTTGTTGAATTTGATTCCCTTGAGCCTTTTTTGACCAATGCCCATTTATCCAATCAGACGACACAACAAAGTTTTTAAGTTTGGAATTTTTTTAATTCAATCTTTGTAGTGTTAAGAAGGTTATAGTGAAACGAGTGACTGTTGAACGTAGAAAGTTACACCCAATGTGTTTTCTCAGTAGATGGAGAAGAAGGGTGTGTTCGTATATAAAGACTATGATTCTTTTAGCCTTTGCAATCACTTTTAAGAATAACCAACCTATATCTTGTAACATAATATTAACATAATGGGTCGCACAAGGGGTCCGAAATAAAAGGCACCTCTTCTTCGTAAAAAGACGACCGACAACTACATACGAGGATGCATTGTTTGTAATTACCTGGACAACGTATTCCTCCCCTACTTCCTCAACTACACTATTTAGTAATTTAAACAAGTATTCTCCGGTATGAGGATGGTCCGATGCATCCACGGACTTCAAGAACATTATCCTAGCTGGACAATTCACCAGAAAGTTTATAAGAGTCCAATCGAATCTATCGGTTCATCCATCAACCATGAGTGAACAACCATATTTTTCTATGATTCCTTATATTCGGCTATGAAGGATCGTGAATAATCAACCTCGACTTTGAGGCACGTCTCCCTCATTTCATGATATGAAGGAGGTTTAAGCCTAGGTCTAAATTGACCTATTGCCTCAACTATAACTTTGATACTTTTTATTTTAACTGTGTTGAAAGCAATATCGGCTTGGTAAAACCACTTAGCGATATATTAAATAGTGGTTTTCCTATTTTATTTTATTTTTAACATCAGTTTTCTAATATTGTTTAAGCCGGCCCTTTGACCTGACCCCTTTGGTTGACCATATCCTCGAGGTATGGTCTACACCATCCATCGATGGGCCCATGCCCCACGATCTCTTTTCGAGGTCGGTGGTGGTTGAGACTTGAGAGTCGAGACTTTCTTCACTTTAGTCTTAGGTCTTGTCTTAGACTTGTCTACTTGTAACTTGTAGGTAGGCTTGTAGCTTATAGCCTACACTTCAAAATAAATTGTAAGAGGGGGAAAAAAATGTAGAATGTATTATGTATGTAGAGAGAATAGAGAGAGAGAGAGAGAGAGAGAGAGAGAGAGAGAGAGAGAGAAGTAGAAATATTAGAATGTATGTGAGAGAAGTGTGCTTGAATGTTGAACTCGAATCTTGAATCTTAATCTTCCAACTTCCTAGAGAGAGGGAGATTAAGACCACTTGGAAGTAGGAAATGTAAGAAAGAGTGAGATATTAAGACCACTTGGAAGTAGGAAATGTAAGAAAGAGTGAGATATTAAAACCACTTGGAATTAATAAATGTAAGAGAAGAAGAGAGTAAGAGAGTTTTGGTGCCAGAATATTGCAAGTGGAGGAGGTTTGGAAACCTTTCTATAGGCAAAAGTCAATTTTTTTACAAAAAAATAAAAATAATGTGCCAATGGTCAAATTTCTGACAGTTGTCCAATATGCAATCACATATGCTATATGCGATCGCATATTGTCGCATATGCCACATATGCGATTGCATATGTGCCAGCATCGCATATGCGATCTGCACATGAATGTGCGCATATGTGGTCGCACATGCCCAACCGGTTGTACTATAAGTTACTGTCCAACAGTGGATAACTTCCAACCTTTCGTGTGTGAGAAATCCACTGCATCCAATAGGTTTGCCCCATCACAAGGATTACCTTTTGCAAAATTCAGGCTTATCCACTTATCAAGTGGATCATACTTGTAAGTTTGCTATTTATCAATGACTAGAAATATGTCTATGGTATGGCCCACCCAATGAGTTGATATGAATTAATTTTGCGCCAGGTGGCCCTCATTCCAATCTATTGGAAAGGTTGGATTCCACATGTACTTAATCAGGTGGAAGTTATTGGTTGGGTGGATCGTAGCTTGTGGTCCAACTAGTTTGACTTGAGAACTTATCTTTTTAACTTATAAAATGCTCTGGTGGTGCATGAAATTTGATACATGTATACTCAGAAATTTGTATGTGTGACTGGTCATGTATTAAATCAAACTAAAGCCATTAAAATGTGGGGCCCACTGTTTGTTTTTGAAAGGCAATCATTTATTTATTTAACAAAGCTATGAATAAAAATTACAAGGCAGACCAACTATCTGGAAAAAAGAAAATCTGATGCTACAACATTTACAGAAACAGCCCATCGCTGGATTAAAAGCCTAGCCCCAATGAAGCAAGCCGAGGATGGACCCATTCGATTCCGGAAACAACGGTTGTTTCTTTCTTCCCAAAGTGACGAAATTCCTTCCAACAAGGCTAGCCTCTAGATGGCTCTTCCTTTTTGCCAACTCCCCCCCACTTGGTGCCAGGCTAGAACAAAATGTTCCGATGAGATAGGAATCACCCACGATACACCGAAAAGGGAGAAAAGTCCCATGGCGCTCTTGCATAAGAACAATGAAGGAAGAGATGGTCTGTGGATTCCTCAACATTTCTTGCACATGATGCATAGATTTGTGAGAGGCAAGTTCCTTCAACGTAGATTGTCCACCGCAAGGACTTTATTGTTCCCGACTAGCCAAGCTAGAACCGCGAATTTGGGAGGAGCCCCACAATGCCATACATGAGCGGCATGTTGAGGTGAAAGTTTCAAAGAGTAGCCATTGAATAACTTGAATAGAGATTTCGTGGAACGTCGGTTGGATTTCTCCTTGGTCTATATCATGGTATCACTTACCCCTGCCTCAGGCTTTGCGGAACGGAGTAACCTTAATAGGTTAGCATGATCCACGACTTCTTCATCCGAAAGCCTCCTATGACATGGAGGAGCCCATGTTGTTTCATTTCTTTCAACCATGTAGCATTGTGTGACCATGATATCTAAAGAATGGGAGGTTCACGGCAATCGTGGAAAGACATCCTGCAATGGTTGTCACCTAACCAGGAATCCTCCAAAAAACGGATTCTTGCACCATTACCCGATGAGAAAGCCACCCCCATAAAAAAAAATTTGAGTTTTATTCGGGCCACCAATTTCCAAAGGTTGGAAGCTCAATAAAGTGATGAATCTTGGGTCCACCAACCTCCTAGGTTCCTTTCCATAATCTGTTTCCATAGAGAATCATCCTCCGATCCAAACCTCCATAACTATTTACTCAGAAGAGCTTCATTTGTCATGTCCAATGGCCTTAGGCCGGCGCCGCCTCCATCCTGGGATTTACAAACATCAACCCATTTCATCAAATGAAATTTGTGATTATCAGATGCCCATTGCCATAAGAAATCCCTTATAAGTTTTTCCAATTTGTGCAACACTGATTTTGAGCAACGGAAGAGAGACATAAAATAGAACGGAAGGTTGGAAATCACCATCTTGATTAAGTCAGTCTGCCGCCCATGGAGAAATGCCGATTTTCTAACTTGAGAGTTTCCTTTCTACCCTTCCGATCACTTTATCCCATAGGTGTTTCGCAGGCTTGCCTACGCATAAAGGGAGGCCGAGGTATGAAGAAGGGAATGATGCCACCATACAACTGAATTTCGAAGCAAGCTTGGATGTCTCTTCTTTTGAAAGACCAACCTTGAGAAGTTCACTTTTAGCGATGTTCACCTTTAAGCCTGAAACTGCTCCATAACACATGATAACTTTCCCCAAGTTGCAAACTTTTTCTTTTAGATGTGCCACAAAAAAGCATTGTATCATAGGCATATTGAAGGTGCGATATCTGGAAATCCGAGTTGTCGATCTTGAAACCTTCTATTAGACCAGCCATAGCATCCTTTTCCACCATTCTGCCTAGAGCTTCCACCACAACCACAATCTGATTGTCTGAATGATCATAACCGTTGATTTGAGGAACTTGTTTATTGAATAGGACCACTGGGTTTTTTAATTTTCACTGCCCAATAAATGTCCACCAATATGATATTTGAATGGCGAAATAAGTATAATTAGAAGCCCATTGTATTAATGAGATGAGTGCCATAATTGCAGGAATTTCAGGCCAATCTGGGGGCATTCAAGTGGTCCCCTAAATCAGCGGCAATATTTATCCAAATTTAATTCCACTTTTTTTCTTAAAATTTCTTGGGAACAATAATGTCAAATGCTTAGGAATATGTATTAGTGGGATGAGTTCCATGGATTTTTTGAATTTGGGGTTGATTTGGAGGCATTCGAGTGGTTCCCCAAATCAGCGACATTATTCATTTGAATTTAAATTTATTTATTTTTCTTAAAATTACTCAGAGTGAATGATGTAAAGTGCATTAGTGGGATGTGTGTCATGGCTTGCATGTTTTGCGTCGATTTGGTGGCATTTGAGTGGTCCCCCAAACCGGTGACATTATTCATTCAAATTTTAATTTTAATTTTTTTTTCTTAAAATTACTTGGGGGGAATGATATTAAACGCTTAGGAATCTGCATTAGTGCAATGAGTGCTATAACTTGCATGAATTTTGTGCTAATCTGGGGTCATTTGAAGCTCATTGGGTTCATGAAATCATCAAATAGCTCGAGCTAGCATTATCACAAAAAAGTGGACCGTTAAGCCATCATAAACATGATCCCAAAAAAAAAAAAAAGAAAAAAAGAATATGTATTTAGAATCCTCTTAATATTTGGAAATTTCCTACATTTTTTTTAGCAAAAAAAAAAGCCCCTTGTAACGGCCGTTACGTGTATCGGTTTCAGTAGGCACCGATATGCCCGCTGAAACCAATATAGCATACCTTGCTCCTAAATCTCATCCACCAAATTACCAAAAAACCAAAAAATGAAAAACTCACGTTCTTTTCTAGAAACTTCTTAGAGAGAACTTTTCTTTCACACATAGCTCATGAGTTGTATGACAGTAAGCTGGGGTTGGATAACTAGTTGGCTTATGTATGAAATATCGAAATAGTTTTGAATGATAACCTGTGGTATTGGCTGAAGGACAATCTTTATGATAGCCTTAGCATGTGGCTGAATTCCATTTGCCCAAGTAATGTAATAAACTAAGAATATTGAAATACTTGTTCTTGGAACATACTCAAGGCTTCCATATTTTGATATCTGGAAAGTTGTAGAAGTGGTTAACATTTGTGAGTCTCTAGTGGTACAATTCATATGTGGATAGAATCTTGATTTTGTCCCTTTCAGTGATTCCTTTTGGAAGTATTTGACTTCCTTTTCGGCTTATCTTTATTCAATTATCTAGTTGTTCTTGTTTCAGGGAATATTCCTGGCCTAGTTATGTAGTTGGCGGAAAATGGCTTTGCATGTCATAGAATTATTTCCCGTCATGTATGTGAGACTACATAAACAGTACATAATGCTTTTCATGTTTGGCAGGTTGTAAATGCACAGGTGTCATTGAAACGTTTGGAAGAATTATTCCTAACTGAGGAGAGAATTCTTTTGCCAAACCCACCTCTAGAGCCAGGCCTTCCAGCCATCTCGATCAAGGATGGATACTTTTCTTGGGATACAAAGGTCTAAATGTAAATCTTAGTTTGTTAGACATCATCAATTTGAATATTTCTTTACAATTCGTTCAGATTGTTGTGATTTTTTTGCATTGAACCATCTAAAAAATGTTTTAGATGTCCCTCCCTTGGCCTTTTTTTCATGGTTTTAACACTCAGATGGATCCCATGCAGCTCTTCTGAGTTGGCTTGGATTTGGCAGCACCTGATCTGGTTCACTTGGGATGCTTTTTATTTGCATCTAACTCAAAAATATTGGCCAATTCACTTTCTGACGAAAATATTTTGAATAGTATAGAATGCAGTTCACTGAAGTTGTTAAGAGTCGCCTGTATATGCTAGTTTTGGCTCATCATGTTATGTAGTTATTTGCATTGGGAAGCTTGTGTCTTCTTTCGGAGTTTCTTAGGAGGCTTGGTGTTGTGAAAACAGGCAGAGAAGCCCACATTATCAAACATTAATTTGGATGTACCAGCTGGTAGCCTTGTTGCAGTTGTTGGTAGTACTGGAGAGGGAAAAACATCAGTGATATCGGCAATGCTTGGGGAACTACCTCCAATGGCGGATACCAATACAAGTGTTTCTATTCGTGGAACTGTAGCCTATGTCCCACAAGTTTCATGGATCTTCAATGCAACTGTGAGTTACGATGTCTTATACTTGTCCTTTTCTCCTAGTGGTGTATTTCATTATTGTGCTAAGCAAAGCTCAACATAGAGGATGCTGAAAATTTGCCTGTGCAGGTGCGCGACAACATATTATTTGGATCCGTTTTCCATCCAGCACGCTATGAGAAGGCCATAGAAGTGACTGCATTAGCACATGATCTTGAGTTACTTCCAGTAAGTATATAGTTTCCATTATCCATAGAGCATTCAATCTTTAGTGTTGCTGAACTTACCCCGTGACATCTAGTACATGTGCTCACATGTGTTCATATAAACTATAAAGGTTATGCATATCAGGTAGAAATGCAGATATTTGTGTATACCATATGATCGTCTATTCTTATGCTTAAATGGGTGGGTAACATATTTGCATGTGTCTCTTTGCTTGTAAGCATTTGTACATAGTCTCACACTTATTTTATCAGGGTGGTGATCTCACAGAGATCGGTGAAAGGGGAGTGAACATTAGTGGTGGACAAAAGCAAAGAGTTTCCATGGCTAGAGCCGTATACTCCAACTCAGACGTGTACATATTTGATGATCCTTTGAGTGCTCTAGATGCTCATGTTGGTCGACAGGTAATCTCATTTTGTTAAGGTTTATGAACTCAACCCAAGGAATTGAATGTTACCTAACTAATGTGACTGTCTTCATATAATGCAGGGGCATTTTCACATTGGGCTCGAGTGGGGTCGCCTGTTGGATGCAGGGGCACACTTGGGGTGGGTGACCCATGCGATTTGGGGCCCACGGGGGAGGTCTCGTGTTCGAGACTCCTTACCAGGGGTGATTAATGCGCATTTCACACCGGGTTCGAGTGGGATAGCCTGTGAGATGCGAGGACACACTCGGGGTGGGCGGCCCATGTGATTTGGGGCTCACGAAGGGGGTTCGGCTGAGGTCCTAACCCATGAGATGTGAGGCCTTGGCTATGAGATAAAGGGATTAATTCTCCATACTCTAACAATTCGAGCTTTTAAAGCAAGTGGTTGATTGTCCTGCATCAAATTGGTATCAGAGCGGGAGGTCTCGTGTTCGAGACTCCTCACCGGGGGTGATTAATGCAGGGGCATTTTCACATTGGGCTCGAGTGGGGTCACTTGTTGGATGCAGGGGCACACTTGGGGTGGGTGACCCATGCGATCTAGGGCCCACGGGGGAGGTCTCGTGTTCGAGACTCCTTACCAAGGGTGATTAATGCGCATTTCATACTGGGCTCGAGTGGGGTAGCCATGGGATGCGGGGACACACTAGGGGTGGGCGGCCCATGTGATTTGGGGCCCACGAAGGGGGTCCGGTTGAGGTCCTAACCCATGAGATGTGGGGCCTGGGCTATGAGATAAATGGATTAATTCGCCATACTCTAACAGTTCGAGCTTTTAGAGCAAGTGGTTGATTGTCCTGCATCATCATAACTTCTGAATGCAAGTCCATATTACCTACCCTATTACTATCTTCACAGCTTATGAATCCAAGTTTGGTAGGGCTACTTGGTAATTGGGGGCATTTTACATATGGGAGAACATTAAACTTCTTGGAGTTTTTTCCTTCCTTTCTCTCCCTCTCTCGTTTTTTCCTGAAAGCTGTGAGCATGAATATAGGCCAAAAAGAGTTCATCGAAGAGCGATTCTTCTTCTTCTTCTTCTTCTTCTTCTTCTTCTTCTTTTATCTTCAAAGAGTGATTCTTCCTATCAGTCGGAAAAAGAGCAATTGTTCTTTCAAATACACAAGTATGAAGAGAAGAATTTTATTGAAAAACATAATCTCAATGACCACAACATACTTTTTCTGATCAAAGTATGGATGTACTGAATGATAGGAACCATGCTTTTTTCTTGGTTATTAGTAAAACTTAAAACGAAACTGGCAGTCTTGAAATTAATTTTGTGATGTTCTAATTTTTCATGTCAATCTTTTCTCCAGGTTTTTGATAAATGCATCAAGGATGAACTGCGAGGAAAAACCCGTGTGCTTGTTACAAACCAGTTGCATTTTCTTCCACATGTTGACAAAATTATCCTGGTGCATGAAGGTATGGTGAAAGAGGAAGGAACCTTTGACGAGCTAACTAATAGTGGTGCACTATTTCAAAGATTAATGGAGAATGCCGGGAAATTGGAAGAACAAGAGGAAGAGAAGGAAGTAGGTGAAAACAATGGGCCAATGACTCAGAAACGTGTTGTTAATGGAGAGCCTATCAAGGAGGATGGCTTGCTGACAAATGCTACTGGTGGAAAGAAAGGGAAGGAAGGAAAATCTGTTCTCATCAAACAAGAGGAACGTGAAACGGGTGTTGTTAGTTGGAAGGTTCTTGCGAGGTAGGAGCTTGTTTTACTTGTATAATTATGTTTCAAGTAGATATGCTATAAGCTTAACTGGCTGCAGGAATGTGGCCCTTAACATGATTTCTTTATTTTTTTTAGATATAAAATGTTCATCACGTGTCATGGCATATACATGCATCTCAGATCAAGCTTCAAAATCTCGACCCACGACCGGTATTCAAAAGGTCTCAACTATCAAGCCACTTTGATCAAGCTTTCAAGTTTTTTGCTTGCTTCTAAGAAAGTTCGGGCAAGTCTTCCCTTGTCCCACTTTTGGCTCAGTCAAGTGAAAAACTGAGTCCTTGGAAACCTGGACTCAGTGGAGATGCCTCGTTTCAACACTTGAGGTCTTGGGATCGATTCCCTAGTGGGGGTGGCTAACAGTGGATTGTGTACTGACAGTGCGTGTGTACTAACAATCTAACCCAAAAAAAAAAAAACCTGGACTCAAGTTTTGCTCAAGTTTAGTCAACTCTTTGAGCTTAGTTACTAACACACACACACACACACACACACACATCTGCATTCATATGTAGTGCTAGTGCTTATTTGAACTCTTGAGTCCTCGATGCATGGGATGATACTGAAATTTAACTCTTTTATAAATTAGGCATTTGTTAATGCTGATTATTTCATGTTTCAATTCCTCTCTGCACTTGTGTTCATGTTGATGCTACAAAATGTGTTCCATGTAATGAAATGTTCTGTGAATTTGGTTTCTTTTTGCAGGTATAAAAATGCGTTAGGCGGTGCTTGGGTGGTTGTGGTACTCTTTGGTTGCTACATCCTAACTGAAGTTCTTCGAGTTAGCAGTAGCACATGGTTAAGTGCTTGGACAGATCAAAGCTCTACGAAAAGCCATGGATCTGGTTTCTATACTCTGATATATGCAGTTCTCTCTTTTTGTCAGGTATAGCTATGAAAAGTCAAGGTTAAGAGTTGTTATGTGCTTCTCAATTACCTATGATTTCCAAAAGTCAATCCTAGTGGCAATTGGTTTACCATAGTTGAATGTCCTTTTGCCTACTGCCTTGAGGCCTTACTTGGGCTGTTGTCCCTGTATCAGGTACTAGTTACGTTGTTGAACTCTTTTTGGTTGATCACTTCGAGTCTTTATGCTGCCAGAAGGTTGCATGATGCCATGCTTAACTCTATATTAAGAGTTCCAATGTTATTCTTCCATACAAATCCAATTGGGCGGGTAATCAACAGATTTGCAAAGGATCTTGGTGATATAGATCGCAATGTTGCTGTCATTGTAAACATGTTTATGGGCCAAATAGCACAGCTCCTTTCAACTTTTGTGTTGATAGGCATCGTGAGCACCGTCTCCCTATGGGCAATAATGCCACTCCTGATTTTGTTTTACACAGCCTATCTATATTACCAGGTATGTGGTTGCCTTTTAAATAAGATGTGTCAATTTATTTCCCATATTGTCATACAATTTTTTACTGTTTCCTTCTGTGTGCCTATTTATTTGTTATTATATTCTGGAAACTTTAGAGCTGACAAAACACATATACTTCTTGTTAATTATTTATTTTCCTTTATTGTGTTGTTGTTTTTTGTACTTTGCTGGGTAGGAATTACAAAATTAGTTTATAGATCCTTCATTAGACATTTCATTCAATGGTTTTTTTCTGAATGTTCAGTACAAACTTAAATTGAGCTATTTGTGACCCCAAAATCTTATTAAGTGAATTTACTGTTCAAGTTTGCACTTCTTTTCCTAGGTCAAATATTTAAATATTTTGGGACATTTGATATTAGGGCACTGATATTTTCTAACACCATCTAAGCCTTATCCCAACTAATTGGGGTCAGCTAAATGAATCATGATCCAGCATTCCACTCTCTCAAGGGCCATAACTTCAGCGGCACTGATTCTTCTATGACATTCTATATTACGGCACTGACTTTTATATCTTACCATATGAACTTTTACATTGGTAAAATTCAAATGTTACCATGATAACCAGCATAGAGACTAGGAAAGACTGGTAGGAACAAGGAAGCCAATGCTCAATTATAACTTCAATTTCTCCTTTATTGCCATATGGAAACAACCAACTGGCTACTTGTTTGTATTTTCGTAAGCACTTGTCAGACATTGAATCGCTTATTTGAAGACTCTAGGAACTTTGTTTTGTAAATTTTTTCATATATGGCTGTGAAGGCAGTTTATAGTTAAAATCCTTACAATTCTGAGATTCCAAATATATAGCGATTACTTCCAAAGCTTATTATGCATGTGTATGTTACAGAGTACTGCCCGTGAAGTCAAACGATTGGATTCTATAACTAGATCTCCTGTCTATGCCCAATTTGGGGAAGCATTAAATGGACTATCAACAATCCGTGCATATAAAGCATATGATAGAATGTCTAACATTAATGGGAATTCAATGGACAATAATGTGAGATATACACTTGTGAACATGAGTTCAAACCGCTGGCTAGGTATTCGTTTGGAAGTATTGGGAGGAATCATGATCTGGTTAACAGCAACTTTCGCTGTCATGCAAAACCAACGTGCTGAAAACCAGCAGGCATTTGCATCAACTATGGGTCTACTTCTCTCTTATGCATTGAATATTACAAGCCTCTTGACAGCCGTTTTGCGACTTGCAAGTATGGCTGAGAATAGTCTGAATGCTGTTGAGCGAGTGGGCACGTATATAGAGTTGCCTTCTGAAGCACCTGCTGTTATCGAAAGCAACAGACCTCCACCAGGTTGGCCTTCAGCTGGGACTATCAAATTTGAGGATGTTGTTCTGCGGTACAGGCCAGAGCTTCCTCCCGTTCTTCATGGCTTGTCCTTTACAATTTTGCCAAGTGAGAAGATTGGAATAGTTGGGAGGACCGGTGCTGGGAAATCCAGCATGCTCAATGCTTTATTTCGTATTGTGGAACTGGAGAGAGGGAGGATCTTCATTGATGATTGTGATGTTGCAAAATTTGGTCTAGAAGATTTGCGTAAAACTCTTGGGATTATACCGCAGTCACCTGTTCTGTTTTCAGGTATGCAGTTTCTCTCATCCTCGCAAATTATCTAACTGTGAAAGTGTGAACACACCTGACAATATGAATCTCATGCACCTTTTGGAAATATTCAGGAAGAGAATTGATCACATGCATTGGCTATGTGCGAACTTTCACATACAGCCACTTCATTACTGCCAACATGTCATGGGTGTAGAATATACAACCCATGCACAAGGTGGGCCATGCCATTTAAAACATGGTACAAAAATCAGGCTGATCCACTCATAAAGCAGCATCAAAATCAGTGGAAAGCCAATGGTATGACTCAGTATACTGGTGCGGCCCACTCAATGAGTGGATTAGCCTGATTTCTATATGAGGTGATGATCATCATGGGGTAGCCCACTTTTACAAGAATCAGATATTCTGTGCATGTGATATGTAATTACATGTACTCTCAAATACACTCTTGTTGTAGAATGAATTGTAATGACTTTTGTGAAATTATATGGGTTTTCAAAGTTCACTTGGGGTTAGCCAACTGATTAAAGAACGAAATGCACATTTCGGAACTCTCTCTCTCTCTCCCCAATTGTTCTTGTTCTTTTATTTCACAGTTAGCATTGAACATCCATTTTTATCTGGGTATTATCCTAGCAGTTTGGCAACTTAAAGAGAAGTAGAAACATTCCTCTGATTCAGAAAATAACACGCACACCGATTTTATTAAAAAGGAGCACTAAACCAAAAACAAGAAGGTGCAAGGGTGCCGAAACAGCGACCCAGTAATCACCATAAGAAATCCAATTTAGAACCCCTGATTTTGGGGGGTAGCCACAGCCCATTCACAAACTAGCCATCTGATTCGAAGAGAAATCCTATCCACCGTCTCAATGGTGTTATTGAAGCACCCAGCATTCCACTCGTCCCAAACTGCCCACCAAAACGCAAGCAGGGTCATTCTCCAAAGAATCTTCCTATACTTGGGAAGGCGAACTCCGTGCCAAGCAAGCAAGCAACAATCCACCGAAATTGGCATGGTCCACCAGATTTTGAACTGGCCCAAAATATCCGACCAGATCGGAGTCAAGAATGGACAATGTAAAAATAGGTAATCCACTGACTCCCCATCTTGCATACACAAAAGGCAAAAGTTAGTGATTATTATGGCCCTTTTTCCTCAAGTTGTCAATAGTTAGGACTCTTTTCCTCCCAACCAACCAACCAAAAGTGGCAAATTTCAGAGGGACGGAATATGACCAAACAAATGAATTAGCTCTCACCTCTGCCTGGACAGGAGGTCTGCCCTGCATGGGAAAAAAAGATCTTACCGAGAAACGGCCCAAACTCTCCTCTTTCCAAACCCATCTGTCCGCTTCAGCTTCACTAGGAGCAAAGGCTTGCAGACTTCATTTATAATTAGTTTGTTACAAAGATAAGCTTGAATAAGATAAAATCAACTACATAGGTATGGTGAATTGCGGGTGTGCACACAAGACTGTGTACACTAACACGATTATTGTGCTCTGCATGTACACACACAGCTGTGTATTTGAACACTAACAATTATGAACAAATGCTGTATTTTCAAACCAACTGCAAGTAATGTCCATCATTTTGGCTGTTTTGGTTAGTCTGTTTTGGGTTGTTGTTTCTCATATTTTGAGATAATATGGATGCTTTTAGTCCTTAAAAATGATGAGAAATTCTAGTTATATACTTTTAGTTGAGAAGCATGGGTGAGTACAAGTGTGATGGGAAGCTTACTTCATGACCCTGATGAAGACTGCCCTTCGGCCTCTGATTGTGTCTCATAGGAATGCCATTTCGCTTTGAACCTATGTAGATCTATCCAATTACTGTGTTTGATAATTAGGAGTGTTTCTATCACTGATTGTAGTGCCGTCTCCTGTGCTGTATGTTGATGTATCAAATTGCCATTTTGGTTAGCTTTTAATGTGTCAAACCTTTGCGAGTTTGTTTAATTGTAATGGCCATTTTTTTTTATATGTCTAGGTACGGTCCGGTTTAATCTCGATCCATTCAATGAGCATAATGATGCCGATCTTTGGGAGGCATTAGAGAGAGCACATCTAAAGGACGTTATCAGGAGGAACTCATTGGGTCTTGATGCTGAGGTATGTGCTTGCATTAATCACTCATATGGTCATCTATGGATTTAAGTAAGCCACTTCCTCATAAGCTTATGGTTATGTTGTGGCTTCTGAGCTTATGAGTGATATTAGAAGCTTCTCATAAGATTATGATGGATATTCTTTCTCCTCAGTCGTCAAAGGCAGTAAAAGAGGGTGGTGCTCTTTTTGTTGCATCATTTTCTATTAGTTTATTAAATATTTTCTTCTTTAAATACTATTCGCTTTTCAATATGAAAGTTACAATTAAGAAGACCTTTTGAAAAGATCAAATGCTATTTGTAGAAAGAGGCATGCTATTATGTTATGCTCTTCATAGAAGTCCTTTATCAAAACCATATGCAATGGAAACAGCTATTGTGATAGGAACAACTTTAATGGGTCATAGTGCAAAAGATTGTACTATGGTTGGGCAATGTTCATTGTAGTGAGCTTTGCTTGCTGAATGTGGAGTCCTTTTTTCTTTCTTCTTTTCCCTGTTTCCTTTTCCCTTTTCTCTTTTCTTTTATTTTCTTTTCTTTTCTTTCCTCCCATCAAGATGCTGGCAACCAAATCAATCACCATATGCAAGTGCCATAAATACAATAGTTTTTGACACACTTCATGGAACTTCATGAAGTGTGCTCATCTGAGTAGCTTCCCTCTGAGATAAAAAACTAGCAAGCATGTGGATAGATTTAGTTGATTTTATTATCAATAGTTTTACACAATACATGCTGAAAATATATATTTCATGATTTAACTAAAAACATCACCAACTTTGTGGTTTGGAAGGTTACTGAGGCCGGGGAGAATTTCAGTGTTGGACAAAGGCAACTACTGAGTCTTGCTCGTGCACTTCTGCGTAGATCAAAGATTCTTGTCCTTGATGAAGCAACAGCAGCCGTGGATGTTCGAACTGATGCTCTTATACAGAAAACCATAAGAGAGGAATTCAAATCTTGCACAATGCTCATTATCGCCCATCGTTTGAATACAATAATCGACTGTGACAGGGTTCTTCTCCTCGATGCTGGTCAGGTATGTATTCAAGCCCTTTTACTTGCTAAAGCAGCCCTGCCTCATTTGCCATGAGGAAACACAAGCAATTGTAATGTAATAGCCTGTTGGTGTTTTTTAAACTTTTGTAATCTGCTAGTTCAGTTTGGCACTTGGGTAAATGAAGTGGAGTCTCAAGTATATCAACTGTTCAGCATTCTCATTTTAGGAAAGAACAGAATTTTATGTAAAATCAATACTCTTTAACTTCTGAACTCAAATTTTAATGATCTTTTTTATTATCTACCGTAGTATCTGTAAAACGCATTATTATTTTATTCACAAGGGGTGTATCCCAAAATGTCTCCACATGCAAACCATTTATGTGTGAATATACATTTAGAAACACATATTAATATAGATAAGTAGATAGTGGTGGCTAACAGTGAAGTGTGAACTGACAGTGGGGTGTACTAAAAAGCTAACAGAAAAAAAAAGAAAAGAAAAGATAAGTAGATAGTGGTGGAATGAATCAAAGGAATCCAATCAGTCATTTTGAGATTTCTATTTTTCTCAACTAAAGAGTTTTGAGATTTTGACATATAAACCCCCATCTTTGGTTCCATTGATTTAACCTCCTTCCCCTTCTTAGTATTTCCAAATAAACCCTTATCTTTTACTCTGTTAGTCAAAACCTACCGTCAGTCTGCCATACAAGCTACATATCGACCATTTACCATGTTTTGTATATAACCAAAAATGCCCATTAGGTCCTATGGCCATTTTGTATATGACCAAAATGACCATTACATTTTTAGTGCGGTTAGAAAACCTTACTAATTGTGTGGCCCACTTGACTTTTGAATTGGCCTCGCATCCTAACATGTGTTAGCACAATGAATGGACAGAGTGAATGTCATACCATCGCGGTGGGCTACATCATTTCCATGCCCTAACATTCATCTCTTTAAGGGCAAAATAGTCATTTCCATCCTTAACAGTCCTTCAGTCTCTTTTCCATCAGTCAAGGTCAAAATGGGGTGTCTTTGGACCGTTTCTGGAGAAGATAGTGGTTTATTTGGGAATAGTAGTAAGGGATGGGTTTTTATTGCAATTGACCAAAATCCCAAGAATTTAAGTGTACAAGTGTATCTACAAAATTTCAAGACATACCAAGCTATTTCTTTCCTTAGAATTAAGACTAATTTGGTCCATGTCATATCCAAATGGAATAAATACATACACTTTTTACCTGCAATTTGAGATGCATGTTTGTAATTTTGTGCGTGCATGCAGTTGTTGGTGTTTGTTATGGCTTCCACATATTCTATCAAGTAATACATTTCCAGTTGAGGGATCAGCATTATTCTCTTTCCATGCAGGTTCTAGAATTCGACAGCCCAGAGGATCTCCTATTAAATGAAGGAAGTGCTTTCTCCAAGATGGTTCAGAGTACTGGAGCTGCCAACGCTCAATACTTACGGGTACTTTTTTTTATCTATTGTCAGTCTGGTGAAGAGGCTTTCTTTCCTTTCCTTCTTTATATTGCCCTTTCATTATCTTTTTCTTTTTCTTTTTTCTCTGGAAAGAAGACTAGATGCTATAGAAGGCCAAATATGGCCAAAATATGGAGATACATAAGCCCCCATTCACAAGTGACCCTCTCATCACTCCACACGGGGGATTCTAGAAGCAAAACAAGCCAAAAACAAACAATGCCGCAAATGCAATTCCCCACCCCATATTAAGAGCCAAGATGCAAAAATACCCTCTATCCCCAACAGTAATCAAACCCTGTGTCCAAACAGGAAAGCTATCAAAATCCCTATAAATTTGCCTTATGAAGGGCCCAACCAAAAAGCAAGAAATCAAGCTCTTTAATGAGGAGATTTTCACTGCCTTATCATTAAAAATCCTGGAATCCCTCTCCTTAGCCCCATAATATTGCAAATGAAGCCAGCTTCCATTGATATTGCCATGGGGAGGAGTCCATCCAATAACTCAAAATCACTCTCTTTTCTTATTTCGTGAGCAACGATCTATTTAGTATTCCTCTTAATATATTGTGGTGTAATTTCTCTATGCTGCGCATGTGGGCCCACCTATGACACAGATGGACACGGATTGCATCCTACCCCTACCCGTCTCTAGCCACGAACGGGCAGTTCTGTGGGCGGGCCCACCATGATGTATCTGTTTATCCTCGTCATCCATCCCTTCTCTAAGATCATTTTAGGGTATGTGCACAAAAATGAGGCAGATCCAATGCTCAAGTGGATCACGCCAAAGATGACTCTTGCATTTAATGATTTGTGCATTTAATGCAACCCAAGCTTATTATTTGGTGTGGTCCACTTGAGCATTGGATTTTGTGTGCACATACCCTAAAATGAACTTAGACAGCATGGATAAACAGATACATCACAGTGGGCCCACCCATAGACCTGCCTGGTCATGGCTAGAGACAGGTGGGGGTGGGACGCAATCCGCATCCGACACGGACACCTTTCGATAGGAACGGCCTTTATATTGGACATGGCCACAAAATCACCCTTGTTATATGATCACAGCCATCAGATTAAGGGCCCAAAAATTGGACAGAAACTAAGACTTGTCTCTGCTTCTATTTTGCAAGCACTTAATTGGATGGATATGATGGTCCAATCAGGGTACTTTTGGCCCACAGTGGATGCAGATGGTCTCACGTAGGCCCTGCATACTGGATCATTGCTCTTCCATTAGTCCCACCTTTACATCTTTCCATTCTTTCATTGTTTACTTGTTTCTCTTTCTTTCCTTCTCCTTTTTATCTTACATGTATGCAATCTCCAATAAAAATTACAGGGCTTGGTTCTTGGGGACGGCGAGAGCAGATCCAGGAGGGAAGAGAACAAGCACCCAGATGGGCAGAGGAGATGGCTGGCATCTTCTCGCTGGGCAGCAGCAGCTCAGTTTGCGCTTGCTGTCAGCCTCACATCATCGCATAACGACCTCCAACAGCTGGAGATTGAAGATGAGAACAGCATTCTCAAGAAAACAAAGGATGCTGTCATCACCCTACAAGGTGTTTTGGAAGGGAAGCATGACAAAGCAATTGAGGAGACGCTGAATCAGTACCAGGTCCCTAGAGATAGATGGTGGTCATCTCTTTACAGAGTGGTCGAAGGTATGCCATCGCACTACCATGCATACACGCATACATCACTTAATCATTATCATCTAAGCCTTATCCCAATTAATTGGGGTTGGCTACGTGAAACCTGTTCTGCCATTCCACTCTATCAAGGACCCATACCTTCAGTTAGACCATAGGTCATCAAGCCTTTTCTTACCACATACACGTCCTTTTTGGGCCTTCCCATTGCCTTTTCAAGCCTTCAACTTGCACCAACTCACTCCTTCGAACTGGAACAGTTCTTAGCTTATGTTGCACATGACCAAACCATCTAAATCTACTTTCCCTCATTTATTACCTCTCTCAAGTCCAACCGGTTGGACATCCAACCAGCTTGGAATTGAGGCAACAATTAATGGTAATAAATAAGCTGATAGATATATAGGAGAGAAGTTGATGGGGAGTGGATCGGGTGGGCACACCGTGGTGTTTATGTGAAATCCACTTTGTCCACTAGGTGTCTCACCCCATGGTAGGCCTAGGGCCCAAAAATCATCCTCATACGTGTTTTAGGAAGACCAAGCGATTGAAAATTATGTACATGGCAACACTCACCCTCCAAACTGTTTCACTTGGCGCAACCCACTTGAATCATGGATTGGCCTGATTTTTATGCTCTAGAAATATGTTTTTGTATGACATATAGTGGTTGGAGTGGATTTCATATAGTCATCATGGTGGGCTCTCTAAAGTAAAGGGTGGATGTTTCTCTCCCAAATGTTTTCCTTTTTTTGGCCCACCTGAATCACAGGTCATGCTGATACTTTTGCCTTCAGACTAACATAGAATTACACATCTAATGGTCGAAGTGGATGTCACATACACATCACAGTGGACCCCATAAAAAAATCAAGGGTGGGCATGGGTAATTTCATTTTTTAAGCTGGTAATGCCTCACAGGCGTAACAGCAAGTGGAGACGGACGACCACCATTGAGTTTTTAGGTGGGCCACTGTGATTTGTATGTGGAATCCGCTCTGACCATTCAATGTGTAATCGAATGTTATACCCAACGCCAAAAATTCAGGCTGACCTATGATTCAAGTGGGCCACACCAAAGGAAACAGTTGAGAGAGTGATTTCCACCCTTGATTTTTACAGGCCCACTGCGACGATCATATGATATCCACTCCAACCATTAGATTTCACACCAAAACATAGGCCTGGAGCATAAAAATTGTACCCATCCATGATTCAAGTGGGCCACTCCAAGTGAAACGGTTTGGAGGGTGAGCATTGCCCTGTACATTATTTTCAATCGTGTAGTCTGTCTGAATCACGGATGGGGCTGATTTTTGGGCTTCGGGCATAGCATGGAGTCACACACCTAGTGGACAAGGTAGATTTCACATAAACACCACGGTGGGGCCCACCTAATCCACCACCCCTTTTTTACTACTCCAACATGTTATTTATTACCATTAGTTATTGCCCCAATTTTAAGCTGGTTGGACGTCCAACCATTTGACCTGAATACACACACACTATGGGTAACATGAATAGCTTGGGAGAGGTTTTTTGCGCAGTTAGTTTTCCTGATAGTTAAAACTTTACATTATTAACGGACATGAGAGTGGTTTTAAAGGAGGGCATTTAGGTAGTTAGGTGAGGCCATGGAGGGGTTTCCAAAATGAGGCTCTGATACTCTGGCAGAGTACGACGGTTTATACACAATAAACCCAAAAAAAAAACACTAATTCAATTCCCTTACTGCTATTTAATAGAGGGTCAAAATGTAAACAGTCAGTGGTCCAAATTCTACCAATAAATAAACAGTCAGTGCTCCAAATTCTACCAATAGATGCTTAGTAAATAGAGGTTGGAATCATTAAATCAATTTAAATTTTGGATGATTACCTGTCTAAAGTGTGCCTCAATAATAATAATAATAAATAAATATCAGTAGTAGCAATGGTAAAAAAACACGCCATCTCTAGACGTATATCCTCATGTATAATAACATAGCTTGATATGAATAAAATATGGCTTCTTCTTACATGGCTTGTATATGAATAAAATACAGATTCTTCTTTTCCCACAACATAAATTGTATGCTTTCTGTCAAAAACATCAGTAGAATTTGATGAAAATGAATCAGATGCTTTTGTTACAGCTGTTCCCTAACTCAAATTCTGCTGCCATTTCAGGTCTCGCCGTCATGAGCAGGCTGGGGCGCAACAGGCTTCAACAACCAGATTACGGATTCGAAGATCGATCAGTCAATTGGGACCATGTAGAGATGTAATATGTGAAAGAGAAGTATCTTCTCATATCCATCTGCAACAACAATGACGACGACAGCAATAGCAGGGATGCCCAAGAAAAACTGAACCCATTCGTGCTAAAATAATGCACGATCCGGGCGGGCTTGTTCTTCACCCAAAAGTTCAACATTGCAGTTGAATGTTGCATAACCAGATGTGTTCAAATATCATTGGCGGCGAGTAGTGAGTTCCCCACTTGATCCAGTGGGGGCCATTTTCCATCACAGCAATGTGATTCATCCACAGCGAACTTTCGCTACAGATGTTTTTGCACCAGATAATTTATATAGATTGTTAACGGTACATGAATAATTCCTAGCAGCGGTCTGATGTCTTTGGTTTGATTGGCCAGTTTTTTATGATCATCATCGTCTAAGCTTTATCCCAACTAATTGGAGTTTTGGTTCATCATGACTGATATGACTTATTATATAGACGTCTCTGTATTCGTCTGTCCATTCAGACAGATGGGATGGAAAAGTTCCTCTAATCAATGTGATTTTTTAATGCTGACCCATGAAAAGTGGATTGAACCTAATGGACGGTCCAAATCATCTCCATTCAATGGATTATCATTCATATTGATTATTGCACCTTCTTCAATCCAAACCATCATTTTTACATGACAGGGATGGGATGGAAAACTTCCTGTAATCCATGGTTTTAAGACTCAGATGAGCCACATCCCGAGTTGGACCGATGCACCAGAGTTGTGGTGGCTTGACTCGAGACCGAATGAGTCGGTCTGAGTCGCGGTGTCTAAAATCCATGCTCTAATCAGTGTAAGCTTTTCATGCTGGCCCATGAAAAGTGGATCGAACCTTATCGATGGTCCAAACCAACTCTGTTAAATGGACAATAGACCTTCGATCGAAAACATCATTTTTTATAAGACATTGGATGGAAAAGTTCCTTTAATTAGTGTGAATTTTTCACCCTTGAAAAGTGGATTGAACCTAATGGATGGTCCAAATCATCTCCATCAAAACGGACTATCCATATTGATCATTGGACCTTTGATTCAAACCATCATTTTTATAAGACATCTGATGGAAATCTTACTCGCAGAGGTGTGATTTTTTCATGTTGGCCCATGAAAAGTGGACCGTACTTAGGGGTAGTCCACATCAACGATTTGACCATCCACACATCTAGAAGGGCCCGCCTTATCAATGGTTCCAGTGTGGCCAAGTGGCAGTTGCTGATTTGTGATCAAAATATTTCCAAAACGATCTTTTCCTGGACTTACATGTGAAATTACCTAAATAACCTTTGTTTAAACATTGGTTTCGACCTTAATAATAGAGTTTTGTGTAATTTCCCAAAAGCATTGGCCTTTAAATATAATTGGAAATCCTTTTGTGAGCTTTTCGGATGCCATCACCGTCCATTAGGTGGACCATAATAAGCCCATCTTATCTTTTAATGTGTTATAATAGTAGAGTAAATCCAAAGCTTGGGTGGACCACACCCCATGAAACACCCAAGTTATGTGGGGCCCACACAAGATGTATCCACTCTATCCATCGGGTTCTATCCTCAATTTTAGGCCCTGGGGATAAAAATCATCCAGAGACACGACTTAGGTGGGCCACACCAAGGGGAACAGTTGGGGTAGGTTACCAATCATAGGTTTGTGTATGGGGTCACAAGAGGGAGTATCTTTCATCAAACCCATTAATCAAGTTATGATACATTACTCACATGGGCCACAACCGTTGAGCTAATAGGTTTCCTGAGCAATTTTATATCGTTCCCATTGGTGGGCATAGTTTTACAAAAAACTACCTACTTCGTATAGAATTTACATTCTGGCTCCTTTCTCAAAATGGTTTTCAATAAACTGCCCCATTAACAGCCTTTCTCCACAGTAGTTGGGGTGGGCCTGCAAGTAGAGAGAATGAGTTGCTTAGGTGGGCCCCACCATGATGTTTATATGAAATCCACCACTACAACCAGATGCGTCACCCCATGTTAGGCCCAGGCCCTAAAAAACAGCTCCAGTGGACCACGCCATTGAAAACAGTGTACACATCAACCCTCATCCTCCAAACTGTTTCCCTTTGAGTGTGTGTGGCCCCCTCGAATAACAGATGAAACTAATGTTCTGGCCCCATGCCTACATTTAGGTGAGGCATCTAATGGTTGGAATAGATTTCATATAATTATCATGGTGGACCCTGTGAAAATCAAGAGTGGACATCTCTCTCCTAATTGTTTCCTTTGGTGTAGCCCACCTGAATCAGAGGTCATTATGATTATTTTTTTTTCCCTGGGCGTAAGGTGGAATTACGCGAGATCTGATCTCGCGGACGCATCAAGGTGAGCCCCTAAAAAACCAAGGGTGGGTGATCCCTAAAATGGTGCCAGAGGGATGCCACCCTTGACTTTTTTTGGGGGCCCACTGTGGTGTGTATGTAAAATCCACTCCAACCATTAGATGTGTGACCCCACATTAAACCTAGGGCCAAGAAATCTGACTGAGGTGAGCCACACCAAAGGAAATAGTTGGGAGAGTCATCCACTCTTAATTTTTTCAACACCTACGGTGATGATTATATGAAAATCACTCTAACAATTAGATGCCACACGAAAATTTATACTTGAAGCCCAAACATCAAGCTCATCTGTGCTTCAGGTGGGGCAGACAAATGAAAACATTTTGGAGGGTGAGGGTTGCCCTGTACACTTTTTTTTTTCAATCATGTGGTCCACCTGAATTGTGTATGGGAATGATTTTTCAGCCTTGGACCTAACATAGTATGACAGACCTTATAGTCTGGTTGAATTTCATATAAACATCATGGTGGACCCAATGAAAATCAAGGATGGATATCTCTCTCCTAATTGTTTACTTTGGTGTGGCCCACCTGAATCAGAGTTCAGCTTGAATTTTTTTTCCATGGGCATAGGGTGGAATTACATGTACACATCAAGGTGGGCCCAAAAAATTAAACCAAGAATGGGTGATCCCTAAAATGGTGCCAGAGGGATGCCACCCTACTTTTTTGGGGGGGCCTACCATGGTATGTATGTAAAATCCACTCCAACAATTAGATGTTTGGTCCCACGTTAAGCCCAGGGCCAAAAAATCTGACTGAGGTGAGCCACACCAAAGGAAATAGTTGGGAGAGTCGTCCACTCTTTTTCTTTTTTTTTCAACACCTAACGAAATAGTTGGGAGAGTCGTCCACTCTTAATTTTTTTTCCACACCTACGGTGTTGATTATATGAAAATCACTCCAACAATTAGATGCCACATGAAAATTTATTCTTGAAGCCCAAACATCAGGTTCATCCATGATTTAGGTGGGACACACAAAGGAAAATATTTTGGATAGCGAGGTTAACTCATACACTTTTTTCCATCATGTGGTCCACCTGAATCATGTATGGAGTTGATTTTTCAGCCTTGCACCTAACATGGGATGACACACTGGAAGGTACTCTAACAATAATTACTTAAACTATTAAATTATTAAATAAATAGGTAACTTGTTGAAATTCTTTTTGAAAAAAGTATCAGAATGTAAATTACATTACCTTCTTATAAGTATAACCAACTTAATTATCACGTTTTAAATGAGTTTGAATGGTTTTTCGTTAGCACTCAAATTACCTTCTTATAAGTATAACTGACTTACCACGTTTTAAATGAGTTTGAATGATTTTTAGTTAGCATTCAAACATAGCCAGCTGTAGATGAAAAGGGATAGTCTAACTAACTGTGGTGGGATCACCTGGAGTATGTATGACAGCCAACACATCTAACAGGGTCACCCCACTATAAATATGAGACACTCCAAAAAGTCAAGCTGATCCAACCACCCAACTGGTCCACCACATGGGTTTAATGGCTTGTGGGTGGCTGACCTTATCTTCTAAATGTGTACGCATGATAATCTAATGGACAACATTTTTCAGTGGATGCCATGCACATCACCGTGGGGCCCACATTGAGTGGTTGAATGAAATTCTCATTAAAACTAATTGCATGAACTGTGTTCCTCCAACCAAAATGGACAACGAGAGGATACTTTACTTGCTTGCACCGATATTATTACAGAATTTAATTGGATGACAGGCTGTTATCAAATGTAGGCACATTAGTTTGAAAATTATTCAATGGAGTACTTTCTCAATTGGGTCCCATCTCTGCAACTATCTGCCATCCAATTCAATTATGCCCTATTGTGTTTGTTGATGCCGATGTAAGTAGTGGTGGTACCTAGTCCACACAAAGTTAAAATTAGAGGTGTACAAGAACCGAGCTAGCTCGGTTAGCTCGCTCAGCTCAACTTGAAAAAGCATGATTCGACTCGGCTCGAAGTTGATTTCAAGCTGATTTTTTTAGCTCGAAAATGAGTTTGAGCTGCCCCAGCTTGACTCGACTCGACTCGGATCGAACCTAGCTCAAACCGAACTTAGATCGAACCAGTCTGGTAACTCGGTTACTTTGATATTGATGTTGCTCACCAAGTGTTTAATGAAATGACTCAAAGAAGTATGGCTGGTGGCAAGAAAGGTATGTATATGAAACAAATATCTTTTTTTCTTGATTTTTATGTTGCTTAGAAAGTATTTGATAAAATACCTGTAAAACTATTGCTGCTGTCTCAAATACAGTGAGATTTTGAAAGTGCAGTCCATATATTTATGAAAATGCTACAATGGCAAACTTGGCTCGAACTCGACTCCAATCCACCCAAGCTGCTGACTGAACTGAGCCGAGTTGGCCAATCAGGCTCGAGGACCGAGCCGAGCCGAGTTCGAGCTAAGGTCAACTAGTGGCCAAGCCGAGTCGAGCAGAAGCCAACTCGACTCGATGTACACCCCTAGTTAAAAAGGTGGATTGGATACTAACTTGCTAAGCTCTATACGATATAATATAGTGAGATTTGATTGAACTATAGATTACTGTTAGAGATTAAACCCACTCAAGTACATATCTGACTGAACAACTTTAATACCTGCTTTGTATGAGCTTCATCTCTAACAATAACCTACTTTTCAATATAAACTCACTCTATCCTACCTATATTGTTCTGTACCTAGCTGGTGCAGACCAAGTTTTATCCACTTTTTTAGTCCAAAAAGGTATTTCCCTATCTCTTGGAAAAACATGCCCCTTTTAGAAAGGATCCACTTTTTTACCATATGTTTTGGGATGCCTAATTGTGGAATCTGGCTCCTTAAAATAGTGGGCCATTGCCATTTGGGATTAAGGCATTTCATTTATGATATCTTTGATTCTCTTGATGTAGGCCATTTATATGGCTTACGTGGTGGACTATGAAGGGTCCAATTTGAATGGAGGGCATTAATTTCTAGATTCATCATCATACGTATAGATTGAAGACTTTGGGCCAATCCCTATACCATAGCTGATTATGCATTTCTTGAATTTAGACTGTTGGTAGTGTTTTTTTAGCTGTCCATTTCTTCACACGTGGGCTGAAATCACTGGTGGGCCATGCTAATTATAATAATGTAAGTGATCATTCCACTAATAGCAATGGAAAACTTTGACTTTGATGGGGTATTTCCCATATTAAAGAATGGATTTTTCTCAATTGATGGATGGTCTGTATCTATGAGTGCATCTCCACAGCTATAATCAATCCAAACCATTCATTTCCTGTCCATGGATTGGATGGGTAGGATTATAAGAGTGGATTAACTATTGAGATTATTTTATATAATGGAAATATAGTTGGCGCCTTGGGCACCACTCTAATTGTCCAGTGTCTCTTAATGATTGTTTTCGTATGGTGATCCCAACCATTTAAACATGGCAGTAAAACAAATCTCAATTAATCGAGTCAATACTTGGAAGATCTTAAAAATCACATCCTCCTAGCTACACACCTTAAATATTTGTGTACATGGACGGTTGTGGATAATTTATCTTTTATTTTATTTCTTTAATTTTATTTTCTTCACTTATTATACTAATCTTATTTTAAATTAATAAAATTAATATTCTAACTTTAGTTTTTAATCTTATTTGTCCATTATCATGTCACTAAGAAATTTGAGAACCGAAATCCCACTTAAAATAGAAGTCCCTGTGCATAAATATAAAAATAATTTATCTTGAAGGACTAATCTTCTCCTTTCAAATAGTTTGATGGTTGCAATTTTAGTAATTGAATTATTAAATCAACTTTCATAAATCTGATCTTATGATTAACTTAACACCTGAATCCCATAAAACTCAAGTTGAATACGACTCTACGTATACTTGACATTATCCTAATCACATGCAGCTAATTGAATACGGGCCATTCATTAGCATGCGTGTAGTTGGTGTTTGATTATTGAACAATATCAGTTACTATTTGACTTTTAATGAATCAATTTATAGTTATTAATTGAATGGTCAGGATTGCTTGATGAATGTGAAATTGGACGTGCTCCATTACAATGGACATCTGAGCAACGTGAGGATGATGACTCACCATCATTTTTTAAACCGTGCGAAACTAACACAGTCTGGGTAGGATGTGAGATGGCCCACTTTTATTTTGTTTATTAGACCAGCGTTATTTTCTATACATGCTTCTCTGACAATGGGACCCACAAATTGGGTGGTATGGATAACTTCACATCAGTGCCACGTAAGGTGGATGAGTCACCACCACGTAAAAGACGAAAGTAAATCGTGAGCTCGACGTCATGGAGCTATGTGGTGTAAGGACTCTATGTGGCCACTGTAATGTATATATTTAATCCAGACCGTCCATCGCTTTTGAAAATTCATTTTAGGCAATAAGACAAAAATTGAAGCATACCCAAATCTCAAGTGGACCACACCACAATAAACAGTTGGGTTTGAACATCTGCCGTTGAAAATTTCCTGGGGCGACAGAAGTTCTGGATCAAGCTTATATTTTTGTTTTCCCTTCATCCAGATCTGTACCACTTCATGGGCAAAAAAACATCATGGTGGGCCCTGATAAGGTTTCAACGGTGAGCCCTGAGAAGGTTTACTGTGGTGAGGTTCACTTGAGTTCTGGATATACTTCAATTTTGGATTCTTGCCCTAAAATTAGCCGGAAAAACGGATGAATGGTGTAGATAAAACACATACACATCATAATGGGCCCCACGGCATCCGAATCCCAGGGTTAGGGTGGCATTCGGTTCACCACCGAGCCTTCTTCTATGTTTTAGATGGACGCGGTCACGCGGATTAGCTGCTGAGAGGTTTGAGTATCGAGACTCACTACTGTAGTGACGTCACCAAGTTCTGTGGGCTCCATGATGATTAATTTTTTGTATCCACGCCGTCCATCCATTTTTTAGAGATCATTTTAGGGCAATATATAAAGAGCGACTAAAATCCAAATCTCAAGTGGACCACACCACAGAAAACAGTGGAGAGAGTGACACCCACCATTAAAAACTTCCAAGGCCCATATAAGTTTTTGATCAAGCTGATACTTGTTTTTTTCCCTTATTTCATTTCAGTGTTAACTTGTGAACAGTTTGGATTTCAAATAAACATCATGGTGGGCCTTAGGAAGGTTTCAATGGTGAGAATCACTCTCCCCACTGTTTTCTATGGTGGGATCTACTAAAGCTTTGGATCTACCTAATTCTTTGGCTCATGCCCTAAAATGATATCTCCAAATGGATGGACGGTGTGGATATAATACATACATCATAGTGAGGCCCACAGAACTGGGTGATGTGACTGCAGTAGGAGTATTGCTACTCAACCTGTCAGTAGCTAATCCGCGTCCGTTTTGGATATGTGGTCCGTTTGGGACCCACAATTTCGATGGTCTTGGCGCGGATCGGGTACTAGCATAGACAGACGGTTATGTCAGGGGTTGTGTGGGCCCACCGTGATCTATATGTTTCATCCATGCCGTTCATCTAGTATGCTAGGTTCTTGTAGGAGCATGAGCTAGAAAAGGAGACGGATTGAAGGATCAAGTGGACCACACCACACAGGAAGTAGTAGCGACTGAATTCTTACCATTGAAAACTTCTTAGGCCCACCTTAATATTTATTTTCCATCCTACCTATTCATAAGGCTAGATAGACCCATGTGAAGGGAAAACATAGATATCATCTTGATCCAAAACTTCCGTGGCCTCTCAGAAGTTTTCAACGGTAGTCCTTCTCCTACCTGGGTGGTAGACTCCCAGAAGTTTCAACACCGGGTCAAGGGTTCGAGTACCCACAGTGGTGAAATCCCACGGCGTGTGTGTGAGGTGTGTGCGCGCGTGTGTAAAAATAAAAAATAAAAAAAATCCTCACTTCTGCATGTGGTGTGGTACACTTAAGCCTTCGATCTGCCTAATTTTTGGCCTCCCTCGCTGAAATGTCCTGTCAAAATAGATGGACGGATCAGATAAAACATATAGTCACGGTGGGCCCTACCAAACCCCTGACTTGACCGTCCTCCTCTAGCCGGGTCCTTAGTAGGGTTAGTACCCAATCGGCGCCCCTGAATGGGTAAGCGAGATGTGTAGTGGCCCACTCCATTGTTTATTAGCCGTCCATCTGTAATTTAGGATGCTTCCGGATGAGACAAGGGAGAACGTTGACAAAAGCCTGCTTGCCTCGTTCTCCCAACAACTCTCAAATCACTAACTTTTCTTTACATTTCATGTCATTGCATGTGTATGATCTTCAGAATATCTATTTGATACTCTGCTAGAAATGTAATGGTTCATACTCATGCGAGTCGAACTTCTACACACCTGCACGCAAATGAATTACTACAACCGTTCAATTCGTGGGAACCACTGTAGATAGACTGCACCCCCAAATTCTTACTGATTAAAAATATTATTTTGTTATTTTTTATTTTAACCCTCCATTAGATGTTCATCGATCGGCAAGGAAGTACGCTTGTTCGGTGTTATTTTCTGTTTATAGAAAATGGGGGATCAGGAATTGGACGGTTTAATGTATGCCACGTAGGCGATTCGTGAGTACGTGGCTATGAACCACGTGGCATGCTTCATTGCTCCTCTTTTAAAGGAGAAAAAGGAAAAAGCATTTGATACTCTGGCATTTGATGGTTCGTACTCATGCAGTCATAAATCGTACTGCGTACAGTACTTAACTGAACCCGTCCAAATAGTGAGCCACTCGCGCATGTGGAATGCTGATGGCTGGCCACATTTTTTATAACCGTCCATTTTTCTCGTGCTTGTGAGACCTTTTCGATGAGCGGACAAGATTGATTTTTTGGTGACAGTAGACGTCACCGTGGACCCGCCTAATGGGCCATCATCTCACATAATTATGCGACGATGGCACTTTCCCGCGAAGAAAACGTTAAATCCCATGCGAGTAAGCCCTCCATCAGAGCCTTGGATCCCACAGGTCGATCATGGGAGTAAGCCGTCCATTTTCTCGTGCTTGTGCGACCTTTCTGATTAACGGACAAGGTTGATGTTTCGTAGGCCGTACATTTCACCATGGATACGCCTAATGAACGGCCAGTATCTCACACAATTGTGCCACGATGTTACTTTCCCGCGAAGAAAACGTTAAATCCCATGCGAGTAAGCCCTCCATCCCAGCCTTGGGTCCCACCGCTCGAGCATGTGGCGCGATCTACGGCGTCTATTACTCCAATAGACCATCAGAGTTTGGAAAGCGTGACTTGAAAGGCGTACAAGATTTTAAAGAAGGGTAAAAGGCAGGTAAACCTCGGACCAAAATAAAATCGTAGTCCGCAGGCTGTGATATGTGGGGCACACCATGGATAGTCCATGGACGGTTCTCTTTTTTGTAAATAATATCCTGAACGTTCAAAATGACTAGAATGTAAACCATGATCGTTCTATTATTTTACCTGTACATAGATCGGATGTATTATTTTTTATCTCATTGTCTTTTCATGGTAGGGTCCACTCCTTGAACGGTTCCGATCATCCATACACGTGGCACAGGTAGAGGACTACGGGTTTAATTACGTAGTCCGCGGACTACGGGACGGAGCTTCTTATCATGCCCTTGAAGCAGTGATTGGAGTTACACTGACAGGCATTGAATACCGCATTTCAGATAATTGTTACGTACGTTATTGACTTTAATTATGTATATTTTGCAGTTGTAATCCACGTGCACACACAAGATCAACCGTTCATTTGGGTAGGCCCATAATGGATGGTCAGTAACCCAAAGGTTGACTTGGATTGGATGATCCAAGCCCTCGATCTGATGAGTTTTGGTTAATGAATGCTGGCCGTTGATTGGCTTTCCACCCATTGACATTAACCAGAGGCAGTCCAATCAGGATGCGGATTGCGGTGTGATCCCAACACCGAGTAGCAACGTGGTGTCAGGACCATGTGGGGCCCATTGTGATGTGTGTGTTTTATCCACGCCGTCCATCTGTTTTTCCAGGACATTTTAGTAGGTGAGTTTGAAATTGAAGCATATCCAATCCTAAAGTGGACCACACCACACGAAAATGTGGGGATTGAACCCCTACCGTTGAAAATTCTAGGGGGATACGGAAATTTTGGATCGAGCTGATATTTGTATTTTACATTCATCCATGTTTGTGTGACCTTATGAACAGATCATTCGGTGGGCCCTCCGAACTTTTCAACGGTGGGTGTTAATATCCCCTCTGTTTGTTTTGTTGTGGCCCAGTTGAGCTTTGAATCTGCTTCATTTTTGGAAAGTGTCCTAAAACGAGCTGGCAAAGCGGATGGACGGCGTGGATAAGACATATACATCACAGTGGGCCCCAAAGAACACTGACATCACGTAGCTACGTGGTGTTGGGATCAGCACACAATCCGCGTCCTGTCAAGATCACCTGAGAGGTGATTTTTGTTTTTTTTTGGGTAACGCCGTATTAATGGTGGGCCATTATTGATTTTTATCCAACGATAAAAAATAACAATAAAAGTGCGTTGTGGGGCCCACTGTGATGTGCGTGTGAATCCATTCCGTCTATACGCTGCGACAGATCGTGTTAGGACGCGATCGCAAAAGGCCCATCCAAAACTTAATTAGGCCACACCTGCGGGTGTACGCGGAGCTAGCTCGGTTAGCTCGCTCTACCCAACTCGAAAAAGTTTGATTGGACTTGTTCGAGCTTATGTTTTTGGGCTTCAGAGTGAATTCGGCCCGAGTTCGAGCAGCCCCAGCTCGACTCAAGTTAGATCAAATCAAACTCGGATTGAACGTGGTTACTTTGCCATTGATGTTGCTTAATAACTGTTTGATAAAATAACTCCACCGAATGTGGCCGGTAACAAAGAAGGTATCACGCTCCAAATTCGAAAATCGGATTCACAAGAATCCTGATCGCCGAATCCGGTGCCGACAGCATTTGTAGTACTTCATTCTCAGCTCTCAGCGCCCAAATGACAGATTTCAATCTTGGGATCATATAAGGAGGATTTTTCAACGTACATTTATCTCGTAAAAAACATAACCACGAGGTTACCCAAATCACGAAAGCAACATCATCATCACATATCCACTAATATAAACATTTGAATACAGTGCTGAAAGAGAAATACATATATATCAAAAATCAAAGCTCTTGAAAACCGTCGCACGCTTCAAGCTCAATACTGTTGCGATCTAACGCCACCTACACGCATCTATCGTACATAAGCTTAAAGAAAGCTTAAAAGGTGGTGAAAGTTTGTATAAGGTAAGTGCCAAATATACAATAAAGCCCATAAATCATACATCATCGGAATAAGCAGAAATACTGACAAGATCATGAATCATACAATATCAGAGTAAACGGAAATATACTGGTAAGTCCATGAGTCATATAATATCAAGGTACGCAATGCAGATCATAATGAGCCGAATATCATATACTATGGATGCAACGTAATAAGCAAATCCTGACAAGTCCGTCTAAGCCATATAAGTGCAGAAACGTAGCAATCCAAAATGCCATATGTTGTAGATGACATGCAATATGCGATGCGAATGAAATAAGCAAGCTGGAGTGAAGTAAGGATGATAGTACGTAGTATCACAGGCTATGGGGTCCATCACAAGAGAATTCTATTCAAACCAATCTCATACCTAAATTTCAATGCCAAACACAATGTGATAATTCTGATCTCAAGTTAGTCGCGATCCCCGACTGAAATCATATTCATTGCGAAAGTACACGTAACAAAAGTTGCGCACCACCAGCCCGAATGATAATGAATGTATGAATGAATGAGTATGCAACTCCTGCTCAGTAACCTGTCAGCACAGTAGCTTGCCAACAACTGGTAGCTCGCCCAGTATGGTAGCTCGCCTAGGCCTCAGCCCCGCCCACATCACACTTGCCCACATCATCGTCCGCCCACGTGCACGCGCCCACATGTGCAACAGTGACGGGGTGTCATAATATCATGTCAATTATCATATCAAGTCCACATATCAGTATTGTTCCTCTCTAGGGAATCACCGGGGTCTATTACACTCCACACTGACTGTCGCCTCCCTAGCCGCACAACCTAGTGAGTGGAAGAGACCACACTATCCGCCTGACCAGTAGTCTGTCACTACCTACCTGGCTCATCGATGGAGGAGTCATTTGCGAGCTGGTCAAACTCAACCTAGCTTACAGCCCCCTCACTCAAGTGGATAAGGCCACACCCCCTCCTAATCGACCACGATACAGTGGGAGACGCGACCTACTGGTATTCGGCACTCGGACGCTCATGTATCCACTCGGTCTAGACGTTGGGGTGTTTCCTGGCCTCGAAAGTTCTAGGACTTTCACCCAAGGACATCCTAAGTACCCACAGTGCTAGAACTAAGTATTTTCGATGTCTCATCTAGTCATCCATAATGTACCTGTGCAGGTCACGACCTTGATGTCGCTAGGGTGTACAATGATCATGTCACACATACGTGAGATGCATGAGTCACACCGTCCAGTCATGCAACAATCTCACGCATATCGCACGCTCATGTGGGTAACTTCTATCAATGAGTCTCATGAATAGTCTGCCTAATGACATATGCTATGATCAGTCACTACTCATATCCAGCATACATATGATGCTTATGGGCATGAATCATGGAGTTATACTAAATATGTTATAAGGTTATGAACTATCCTCACAACGAATATGGGCCTAGATGGCCTACACACAACAAGTATGGGCCTATTAATGGGCCCTGGGAGAGTTATAACGCGGACATTTAACTAATATTATTCTTGCAATGTGGACGTCAAACCATTATTGCTCCCAAGGCATGGCCTGCCATAAACATCATTACATAAACCATGATGGAATTATACATCACAATGGACCTTATATACATCTCATTGGGCCTCGACCCACGGGCCTCAAATACATCAA
This sequence comes from Magnolia sinica, assembly GCF_029962835.1. Classification (NCBI taxonomy): domain Eukaryota; kingdom Viridiplantae; phylum Streptophyta; class Magnoliopsida; order Magnoliales; family Magnoliaceae; genus Magnolia; species Magnolia sinica. The sequence goes on along the minus strand of NC_080584.1, from coordinate 2,389,178 downwards.
ATGGGCTGCATCACATGGGCCTTATATATATCAAGGCAGCCCTCAACGGACGGGCCTTATACACATCAAGGTGGGCCTTAACAATGGGCATTGTACATATCAAGGTGGGCCTCAACAACGGGCCTTATAAATTTCAAAAAATGAATCATATTAGAGGATCATTTGGATTATACCACAAATAGAAATTGAGATAATAATTTTCATGGTTAAATAAATTACAGGGCCTACTATAAAGTTTATTTCCCAACCAATCTAATCATAAGGTCATAAAGACCTGGATTAAGAGGGGAAAATAAATATCATATAGGTCCAAACCCTGTAGCCCAAGGGTTTTAATGGTGGACGTTCAAACCCACTATTTTTGCGGTGTGGTCCACCTGATTGATGGCTGGACACATCATGGAGTGGCCCGCCATGATGTATTTGAGATCCAACCTATTCATAAGTTAACATGGAGATAGATGAAGTGAAAGCAAAAACATCAGTTTGATCGGAACTACCGTGGTCCTTGAGAAGTTTTGAACGGTGAATGTCATTGTCCTCACTATTTTAAATGGTGGGGTCTACTTGAACTATAAATTTATCTTATTTTTAGTCTCAAGCCTTAAGACGAGCTTTCAAAATGGTTGGACGGCTTGGATGCAAAACATGCATCATGGTGGGTCCCATAGATGGATGTCGTGGATGATACAGGTGGGACCCACAAAACTTGGTGACGCCACTCCAGCAGCTATGTAGCTGGAGTGAGGTACACCAGTCGTCCCACTCCCATGCCTGGGGACGGTGTGTGATACAACACATACATCAGTGGATCCCACGTGGGGCCCACCATAACGTTTATCTGTCATCCAAGCCGTTGATAAGGTCACACAGACCCTGTAAAGAGGAAAAATAAATTTCATAATGATAAAAAACTTCTGTGACAACCCAAAAGGGTTTCAATGGTAGACGCTCAATCCCACTGTTTCCTGTCGTGTGAGCTACCTAAGTTCCACATACGACTGATTATTGGGGTGGCCCACAGCCCTAAGGGGGCTTATCAAATGCACAACATGGATGTTCAACATACATCACGGTGGGCCCCACGGCTGGGACCCACGTCAGCGCCTGCTGCTGCATGTTATATATATTGAAAATAGTATTTTCGGGGTTTTTCATAAGTGGGGCCCGCATCGGGAGAATGTAGCCCAACCATTACATTCTACGGCTTAAGACAGTCTAAATGAGCCCAATATTCGATGTATTTTGGTGTGTAAAAACATCAGAGTGAATTTTAACGGTAAAAACCCATGTTGTCTGAGCTATTGCCCACCAGAAAATCGAATTGGCCTCATATTTCGGCTCAACCCCTAAAAGGAGCTGGGGAATGGAATGGACGATGTGGATTAAACCCATACTTCAAGGTGGGGGCTGCATAAGCGATCCACCCAAGTTTTGACTCAAACTGACATTTGTTTTGTCGTCAGTACACCACACGGTCAGTGCACACTTCACTGCACGGCCACGTCTAGCGTTCCTGGACGCTAGATGGTTTGAATGCAGCACATTTTAAGGTGGGCCCCACTTACAAACGTGTTACAGGTGGGCTACCAAATGGCTGGATGGTGTAGATAAGACACACATCAAGGTGGGGTCCATCTAAGTGGGCCACACAACCACATCGTCACACAAAATGTGAAAGAGAGAGAGACACGTGTGATGGAGGGACCCCGACACTATGGGCCCTCCCTTCCATACGTCACAACATAAATCAAGTAGGTCCCATTACATGTGGGTCCATCGATCAAAATCAACGGTGGAGATCCTTTCTGCACCAAAATGCAAGGTTTAGATGACTCTATTTATGCAAGGAAAATAAACATCATGATGGGGTCCATGGAAAATGACCCCATCATGGAATGATCATGAGGATCAAAGTAGGTCATCGGCCACACCTAGGGTTCAAAGTAAGATCCATACCATCAATCGGTAGGTCTCACTTGACCCATCATCAAAGCATTACATCTAGGCCTATAAAACACCCACCGTTTGATCTTCTTAGTCCGATGGAACGCCGAACTCCTTGTGTATTACTTTGATGGAAAGTGATGAGAAATGAATAGCTAATATGATGGATCTTGTAGTGGGAAATGGGCCACACACACTCACTTTTTCTCACATTGGAAGAGCTTGGACGTCCACTACTTTTGCTTGAATTTTTTTTGTGCTGAGAAAGAGAGAAATGGTGGTTCTAAGGGAGAGGTGATGGATGTGAGTTGATAGGTATACTTGACTGTATGGGTGTGTAAGAGAGAGGGGTGAGAGATAGTTGATTTTGGAATTGCTATTGTACTTGACATGAGGTGATTGATTAATGAGACATGTTGTAGAGATTCACTTCGGATTGCAAACGCGCGATGTTTTCCTCGAACTGAATGCGGGCCATATCTCCCTACTAGGGTATCGGATTGGTACGTAAGACGCGGCGTTAGAACCGCGGTGACGGCGCAGTCACTAGGGTATAAGTCTCGGGTCGAGCTGACTCTGAAATATGGGATACGATTCAGGGTTGCGCACAAATGCAGTTTATGTGTCACGGGTAGCCGAAATTCGACCGGAATGATCGTAGAAGCCTACAGAACAGTACAAGCTAGGATACGGGTCTTACAGAAGGTTTCACTAGTGGTAATGAAGGTTTGGCTGGTGTCAAGGCCGGTGCCAAGCAAAGTATATATATTAAATAAATACTTCTTTTTTTGGTTTTTATGTTACTTAGAAGGTGTTTGATAAAACACCTGTAAAACTATTGCCTCTGTTTTACAAATAGTGAGATTGTGAAGTTAAAATTTAAGCATTTGTGGAAATGCCTCGATGACGAAATTAGCTTGATCTTGGCTCGAACTTAGCCCGAGCTAGCTTGAGTCATTGACCGAATCAAGCTGAGCTTGCTAGTCAAGCTCGAGAACCGAGCCAAGCTAAGTTCGAGGTGAGAATACTCAATGTATACCCGCAGACACGGTGGGGATGGGGAAGGGTTCCATCCAAAACATGCCATCCAACCCGTTCATAAGCTGGTCCATCAGCATAAAGTGAAAATACCAAATATAAGCTTAATCCACGAAATCGATTGGCCCCACGGAGATTTCAATGGTATGCAACGCATCCACACCGTTCCTAATGGTGTGGCCCACTTTAGTATTGGGTGTCACGTAGTTTTTGGGCCACGTCCTAACATGAGCTGACGAAAATGATGGTAGGAGTAGATCTCACACATATGGGCCCCACCTAGATTTTATTGCACGGGCTCCCTACAATGATTGTAGGAAATTCGCGTCCCCCGCACATGGTCCAGCTGGACTGGTTGACAGAACAGAGAACTGCTCGTTTTAAGGCTCGCATCGCGTGCGTCGCGACGCACGCTAGTCAATCTGTGTGGCTGGCTGGGGACCACCCTGCATGGTCAGATGCCTCGAATGGTGGGCTCGTCTTCTATGGGCTTTCATCCAAGGGAGCGCGTGAAAATTTCCTGAATCGATGTGTTTTAGGAACGTGTGGTATTCATGGAAGAGATCTAAACCGTCAATTCCTATTTTCATCACTTATGGTCCACGTTTGAAAAACCATATTGTTTGGATGATCTTAGCCCTTTATATTTGTGGCCCTAAAAGACGAAAAATAGCAACGGACCACGTTAATTGAGAAATTAGACGGTTAAGATTGTTCCGTCAAAGCGTATCTTGATTAGGAGCCAATCTACGGTGGACCTCACAGGATGAATGGCCCAGATCATCATAGACGTGCGGCACGTTTGTGGTACCCGATCTGGAGGCACCGAATTACTATGCCTCCGTAAGCAGGTACTCCACGCCGTGGTAATGATCTGACTATATGTTAGTTCCTGACAATTTTGAAAATGGTGGTGACTCATCTCTTCACACGTAGCCATCGAGAACCATCCAAATCATGGGACATACCGTGGATGGAAGAATCAGATAGTTAACATTATCTTCTCATCACAGCTGCATCATCATCGATTTGGACAGCCTGGATTGCCTTTTTGTACAGTCGAAGAGATTACACCATTAGTAAATTGTGCAAAACTAACATTGGATTCTATCCCAAAACACTTTTTTAACTGGCATTTTTGTGGACGGCTAGGATCAACTGACACGAAATCATGTGGGGCCACCAAGACATGCTGTACCTGCGATCCCTCTCATCGGATCAGTGGCCATCAAAATGGACGGTTAGCGTGGAAATGGTAATAAGTTCAATGGCTTATATTATCTGATTAATTTTGTTCTGCCAGTCTGATTTTATCACAACCATTCAAATTGAGTCCCACGTTTTCAACGGTCTATATTAACATATTCGCAGCCGTATACGTGGACGAGTCATTGAAACGGTGTAAAACGCACACATCGTTTCTCCAGTACAGTACCGCCACAGTACGAACGTACATCATTGTAAATGAGCACAGACAATCCCAACCGTCCAATTGATGGTCATCAAATGGACAGCTAGAAAGAAAACAACAGAGCATCCATTGCTCCTACTTTAATAGGCACACTTAAATACTCCAATCCTCCACTAGGTCCGTCCTACAGTAATTGTGAAATCCTAACCATGTAGTCAATATCCTGTGACACGAACGGTCGAGATTAGATGATGGGTCTAATGAGTGAAGGAAACACTGCTGATGGACACGGACGATCTTAACCATCCAGTTGATGGTCATCAAATGAACGGCTGAAAGGAAAATACCAAACGGCCAGAAGTTTACATCCAACATCAGATCGGGTCCATCTAAAGTGGGGCCCACCATATGTCTCCAAAAATTGAGTGCAACGATGCGACTGTTGGATTCCCTGAACTAAGCTCCGGTGAGAAATGAGTACTTTTGATCCTTTTTAAAGCCCAAAGGTCCCACCTTCTTTTATTTCTTACGAGGAGTTATGTGTCTTGATGTGTAGTCCTAAGGCATCAATCTGTCAAATGGTGGCCATATTTGATGATCCAGACCGTTGATCTTACGGATCATGTTGAGAATGTGCTAATGAAGAAAGATTTCACGTTATTACAATTTCCAAAAAATAAACAGTTTGATAATTCACATGAACTGTCCATGAAAATGACCATGGTTTGATGGCCATGATCTTTAAATATCTAAGAGCGCTTGGAATTCCTCCATCGGGTGCAATTATTATGAGATATACGGTCTGGATCAACGAAATGTTTATTTCATCTGCACTAAATCGGTGCATTGGTACACTACTCATTTCATATAACGCATCAACGGACTAGAAAAAAAATGGAAGAATTGAATGGATAAGATATTTAAATATTGAATTATTTCGTTCATCCGCTATCCCGGGTATCTTCCATAACATCAACGGCTTGGATCAACGACTGATGGGCCCCAGTTGTGGGAAAGGATTGCATCAGGACAGTTACAAAGTTCTAATGCATTAGGACTCTATAATAAAGTCTAACAGGTTGCACGATAAACAACCGTTCATCCAGAAAATATCTCCCAAAATTTCATGTTTTTGAGAAATCCAAACCGTCCAATACGTTAAAACCATCATTAATACAACATTATAATAAAATAATATTATTTAATGATCAAATGGATCATAAATATAATTTATTAATTATCAGTGGATATTTTTTTATGTTGTGGCCCACATAATAATTTTTTTGTTCTAATTTTTGTAAATGATATTAAGATACTGTGATAAATGTATTTTAAGGGTTGGATTTTACAGGAATATGACAGATTCTAAGTTATTTTTTGGATTGACTGTAGATTTGGTCCAACCGTTTGAATTTGGGACCCTCTGTTTATTTATTATTTTAAAAGCCTTGTATTGTCTTCCTTGTCTCCTGACAGATTGGTTTTTCTGCAATTATCAGAAAAAGATGGTTTTATTTTTTGTTTTTTTACTTTAACTGGACTCTTTCAAGATATATTATTTATCCTTACTCATTAAAAATAAAAACTACCCTTTGAAATTTGAATGCTTCTCTCTATCTCTGAGGATTTTCTTGTCTTTTTACTGTTGGGTCTTTTCATTTGATGTGATTTCAGAAGTTCCTTATAAGGTGGTTGGAGAATAGAAACTACCCTTTGGAGGTATCTGGATCATTTTGACATATGGCTATTTGAATTTCATGGGTTTGTAGCTAGTGCTTTGTGAGGTAGTTGTGGAAAAAAAGCTCTCTGTTGGAGGGGTGTCTCTGTCTTTTTCTAGCTGATGGGTTTTGCATTCCAAGGGGTTTTAGGTAGTGTTTTGTAGAGTGGGTAGGAACAAATCTAGCCTTTGGAGGTTTTCTATCTTGTGCTTTCAAATATGGGTTTTTTGGATGGTATTTTTTAGAGCAGTTGTAGAAGGGAAAATAAAAAATAAAAAAACTTTGAAGGTTCTCTTTCTCTCTCTCTCTATTTCATTTCTTTTATTATTTGGTGGAGTGGAAGTTGGAATCTTTGGGTGGTTTTGGGGCAGAAACATGTGGTGGATGTCCTAAATTTCTTCCTTGTTTTTTCTAGTGTTTTTGGGCAGGAATTTGTGGGGTTTGTGCTAAAGTCAGAAATCTGTTGCGTTCTTACTACATTTGTTTGAAAGGTGTTTTGGGTTGTGGCTTTGGGCAGAAATTTGTGGGGTATGTTCTAAATTTGAGTTTTTTTCCTGAAGGATTCATGGGGTGGTTTGATTTTTTTTAAGGGATTTAGGGAAGAAAAGTGTGGGGTATTTACTGCATTTTTTTTTGTAGTGTTATGGGTGTGGTTTTGAGCAGAAACCTATGGGGTATGTCCTAAATTTGATTTTGTTTAAGGGTTTATGGAATGGTTTTGGGGCAAAAAGCTGTAGGATATGTGCTAAATTGATTTAAAAAAGGGGATTTTGGGCAGAAATCTGTGAGGTATTTACTACATTTAAAAAAGTAGGTGTTTTGGGCAGAGATTTGTGGGGTATGTCCTAAATCTGGGTTTCGTAAGGGCTTTTTGGGGCAGAAATCTGTGGGGCATGTGCTAAACTTTGTTCTTTTGTTTTTTCTTTTGAAGGGTTCTCAGGGTGGTTTGGTGCTGAGATTGGCTGTTTTGTATTTGGGTTTCTGGGCTGAGAATATTGGGTTGAAAGTGGGTTTGTTCCATTTGGGGTGGTTGGAGTTGCCGAAATTCGCAGGGCGGTTTTTAAATTGAAATTTGTGGTTTTGGGGTAGAAGCATTTGGGTTGGTTATAGAACTGGATTTTGGAATTTATAGTGATTTTAGAGATGAATTTTGTAGCTCTTGCTTTGAAATTGTAGGGAATATTTGAATTTGGAGGTCTCTTGAGGGTGGATTCTTGGAGACTAGGTGCTGTTTTGGCTTGAGTTTGGGTTCTGTTTGAAAGCTTTCAATTTCTATTTTGGTTGTTGGATTTGTGGAAAAAATGGCTTGTATGAAGCTGGGATCGAAATCTGATGCATTCCAACGGCAAGGGCAGGCATGGTATGGAGCATTCTCTTTGCTTTTTTTTTTTTTAAAATTTTTGAATTAATATGTGGAAACCAGTTTTGATTTTGTTGGTTTGCATTCCTGCTTGTTTTGAATTAGTTTCACTTGTATTCAATTAGAAAAAGATGAGTTTTAGAAGCTTAGACATGGATCTGAGATGAGTGTTGTAATGTGAAGAAGGCAGGATTTAGATCTGCGGAAACTCGAATTTTGGTTTCAGAAATTTTGATTTATGTTTGAACTGTTGAAGAATCCATTATTTTGGGTTGTTGTTGTTGTTGTTGTTGAGTCTATTGCAGGGATTTGATTTGGACCGTTCATCTATTCTCAAGGTAATTTGGTGAATTATGGCCATGAAAATGAAGAAACAAGATTTCTTGTTGAATTTTCTTGGTTGATGAATGGATTTTTTTAAAGGTTTTGGATTTAGTCTGCACCCGGTATAATTCAGTAAATTCTTTATGAGTGCCCTTTGGCAATGGATCCCGACCGTCCAATTAGTAAACCACCTCTTCGATGAGTCATAGCCAAAAAATCGGGCTGATCGGAAATACCTAACCAATCTGAACTCTTCTGTACTCAATCCAACCCAATCCGACCTAGTTACATGTGATTTTTACGAACCCAACCTAACACGACCTAAATTTGCTCAACCCAAAACCAGCCCAATTTCAAATCAGGTTGTTCAACCCTAACCCGACCTGAGGACCATCACAACCTGAAAGAACCCAAGCTGCAGCCTTAGATTGGTTCAGACCTGTTGACTTATCAATTATCAACCTTATTAGCTATATCAGATACCATCTGCTTAATTTTGGCAAATGCACACTGGATAATCTAATGAACAGGCATTTTTAACTATGGGAAACCATTTGATGCTTTGGCAAAGTATGATGCTTGATACACTGGCACTTAGAAATTGTAGACGGGACCTGCATTGAATAAATTTGAAGTGACTGAACTGTGGAACCTACCATAGGTAAGTTACAGTCCCCAAATTAGATTGGTTGAACAATCCTAATCTCTGATTCATGGACACTTCTTTGTTGAGATAGGACCATTGGTTATTTTCCTTTTCCGCCATCCAAGAAAGTCCATCAATCCAATAGTGAGATAATCAAATAAGTGTAATTTTGGTTCATGATACATCTAAACCAAGCCCCATAATTTAGCCACTTCAGTTAGAATTACTTGTATGCCACATATGCAATTTCTATGTGCCTGTCTATCATTCATCACACTTTGCCAGAGTACCAAAGTTTCTCTTATTCTTTCAAAAAAAAAAAAAAAAAACAAAAGCAAACTTTCTCATATAATCAATCTTGCCGGGCATGTTAAATGACACTTGGATATGAGTATACACAATCTTGCCTAGAATTTCAGCTTTCACAAGTTTGAGGTGATAAAAGTAAGTTGCATGGATAGTTTTCTAGAATCTTGATCTCGCTAAATCAGTTGAATCATTTAGATTGATGATATGCTTTTGGAGTTCCATTCATTATTTTCAGGGACATGTCTAGAAATTCATCATTCATTGAAAGCTGAGTTCATGTTTTATGATAGCTGTACCGATGATGGTCTTCATACCCTGTTAATGTTGTTTCATAGGCGTAGGTTGTAACCTTGAATAGATTAGAAGATTTGTTTAGTACTCAGTTGTGTTAGTTCGAGTCTAGACACCAAGAGTCAGTTTTTTTTTTAATAGATAATATTTAATTTTTAAAAATCATAGTCTTGGTGAGTTATTATTATTATTTTTGAGTTTCATGTTGTATTCCATAACCGTAACAGTGGCTGTAATGGGCACTGTCGTTATTGTTATGATTAAAGTCCACATAACGGCCGTCATGACCAGATTTTTTTTAAAAAAAACTGTGTCGGCCCCATAACGGCCGTTATAGACTTATAGGCATTTTTTACGGTCCATCATGTGTCTCCACTGTTACCATTATGTAGCTGTTTTTGGATACTGTGGTTTCTTTGAGTTGAATCGAGTTGAATGAGTCTCAACTAAAAAAAAAAAAAAAGGCTTTTCTGATTCTTGATGACGTGCAATTGAGTCAAGTTTCTCGGTGTTTTCAAGCAAAAAGTCCTGAGAGGTAGCACTAATTTCATGAGTCAAAAGCTCTCTGATTGCACAGCCCCGATTTTGCTTCTGCCTTGTTAAATGGGACATGCAGGCGAAGTTGCATATGTACAAGATACAAATCGCTCACTACATGGAACCCTTTGTCTGGATTCTTTGGTCCGATGAGCGACTTGGATCTCGCACATGTGGGTAGCACTGGCATGTGCAGCTACAAGCCCTATTTGCATTTATCATTTCATCTAATTGATACCCCTAAGAAGTGATTTTCATGAAATCTAAATCTTGAGTCGGGCATGCTGTCTTGAAAATATCAGTCCGAGTCTTCTCGTAACTCAATACCTCAATAGTATTTTTCCTATAAAAATGACTATATTGATCTATTGCTGTTCTAATTCATACTTCATTTTGATGATACACATGGATTATATCTTTGGGTTTTTTTTTCCCAAACATTTTGCAGGTTCTGTGCAACTGGCCTTCCCAGCGATGTTATTGTCGAAGTTGACGAGATGTCCTTTCATCTTCACAAGGTGAGTTCTTTCACATGAAATAGCTCATACTGGCTACTGTTACTATAATAAAATGGCTTTTATCTTCCTACCCAATATCATCAAAAACTGGTACGTATCGCTGGAAACATACCAGTATTGCCCATGAATGATACGGCTGTATTGGCCCAAAGCAGCCCAATTCAGGGGCGGCGGGGGCTTGTATCAATGGTGAGCGATGCAATCCCCGATCAAGGTATTCAAAATTGGTTATGTAACGGATGTAACTGCTACGCGTTAAGGGCTGAAACAGCCGTTGCAGAAAAACGAGCCATAACGGCTCTGTAACGGTCCCATAACGGGTACATAAAGGCCTTGTAATGGTCCAGAAACATTTTTTTTTTCAAAAAAAAGGGGGGGGGGGGGGGGGCGGTAACGGCCATTACGGCCCATATCGTAATGGTAATAGCGGTGGCTATGTACCGTTATGGAACACCCTGTCCCCGATACACCGGTTTAAAACCCTGTTCCTACCTCTTGATTGTTCCTTGTTCCCTGAGTTGTCGACCATGGGATAAGGGTAGGATGCTGATTAATATACTTCTCTCAGGCGATCATGAGAATTCTCATCTCAAATGTTGATAATTGCTTGGGCATTCGTTGCTAGTGGCCTACCACAACTTGCGAACCCAATTGTAGTGGCCCAAATAGATGGGACAAAAGGTATGATGACGATAGTGGCGGTCGCGGTGATGATCTTAGCAAATTGGGGTTGGCTTTGAAATGCTAGATCAGCAGCAGTTCTCTGAGTGGCTATCCACCGGGCATCAACATCCCTTTTTTACTAGGGCCCATGGAACCAATCATATTGGAGGCCCACATTGACACCACTTACATGCCAACAAAACCCCACCCAGCAGATCCAAGCCATTGGATTGTGATCTTGACGTGGACCTTGGTGTACTATGAAGTGTCAGATTGACAATGGGAATGGCGTAGTACTTCAAAATGGTTGATATTGGTCCTAGAGCTTCAGCTTTATTTGCAAACTTATTGGAGAATAATCGGAGGCAATCTGGATGCTTTGATCGGTCCTGATCATTTGGTTGTGAGACCTGAATTTTCCGACAATGTCCACCATCGAAACCTTCCGCATTGTAAATCTTGAGTGAATGCCATCCTATCCATTCATCTGACACACCTCACCAGAATGAAATGATGCCTCGAAAACCAGGCCATTCCAAGACTCAGGTGGGCCACACCACTCGGGTGGAAAATTAATATTGTATGTGGAGAATCTAATCCTTGAAAAAACAAGAAATACTCAGGATTTTGGAAAGAGAGTGCTGTCCGTCCATCGTTGTTTTCTGAGATTTCAGTGAGATGGATATTTGCCCATCCAAGTGAGCTTGCTATCTTGACCATCCACGGGCTTCAATGATCCGTTCCCTTCGTATGTTCAAAAATAACTTCCATTTTTCGATTCTCATTATTTCACGGAATGCCGGTTTTGCTACTTTAGAGCTTTACTAAGTCGCCCAACTGCATATCCAAGCTGCCCATCAAGCGGTCCCGGCTTGTGGAAGGAAAGGAACATGCTGGTCATGCAAATACAAAAACAATGCGGTGGGTTAAAAGAATTGCAACTGTTACACCTTTGATGTGCATGTGTGGCCCACCTGCTTGATTTTTGCACGACGGCATCTACATTGGCCAGTTCCACCTGATGCGTGGCTTGGATCCTGCACACGCGGGACACTTTCTCAAATCTCTCTATCTTTGCATTCTTTGCAGTTCCCATTGCTTTCTAGAAGTGGGGTTTTAGAAAGACTGATCGCGGAGGCATCTGATGATGGAGAAGAGGGCTGTGTCATACAGCTCTCAGACATTCCCGGCGGCGCAAAGGCGTTCGAGCTCGTGGCGAAGTTCTGCTATGGTGTGAAGCTCGAGCTCACTGCGTCGAATGTCGTCCACCTCCGCTGCGCGGCGGAGCATCTTCAGATGACGGACGAATATGGGGAGGGCAATCTGATCACACAGACTGAGATATTCCTCAACCAGGTTGTGCTCCGCAGCTGGAAGGACTCGATCAAGGCTCTCCAGGCATGCGAGGATGTCCTCGCCCACGCTGACAATCTCCACATGGTGAAGAGATGCATCGAGTCATTGGCTGTGAAGGCGTGCACAGACCCAAATCTGTTTGGGTGGCCGATGACGGATCGTGGGCCCATGCAGAGCCCCGGTGGGAGCATGTTGTGGAATGGGATAAGCACCGGGGCCCGGCCGAGGAATGCTAGCTTGGATTGGTGGTACGAGGATGTATTGTCATTGAGCCTCCCTCTCTATAAGAGGCTGATTTCGGTCATGGAATCCCGCGGCATCAAAGAAGAGATCATTGCTGGTTCAGTCACACACTATGCGAAACGTTTTCTCCCAGGCCTCAACAGGCGTCAGAGCATGTCGGGTGAGCACAGCACACGCCTTGTGGCTGTGGCAATTGCATCCGCACCATCTGAAGAAGAACAGAAGCATTTGCTTGAGGAGATTGATGGCCTGCTGCCCATGCAGAAGGGTGTGGCATCGACCAAAATCCTGTTTGGGCTTCTCCGAACTGCCATGATCCTGCGGGCGAGCCCGGCTTGCGTATCAAACTTGGAGGAGAGGATTGGGATGCAGCTGGACCAGGCCACCTTGGAGGATCTTTTGCTGCCCACCTTCTCCTACTCTATGGAAACACTCTACAATGTCGAATGCGTGCAGCGGATTCTTGAGCACTTCCTGGTGTTGGATCAGGCGACAGGTGGGGCCTCCCCATGTTCGGTTGATGATGGGCAACTGATGGGGTCTCCTTCTCTTACGCCGATCACGATGGTGGCCAAGCTCATCGATGGGTACCTTTCAGAGGTTGCACCTGATGTTAATCTGAAGCTGCCGAAGTTCCAGTCACTGGCTGGGGCCATTCCTGATTATGCCAGACCGTTGGATGATGGGCTTTATCGTGCGATTGACATATACTTGAAGGTGATCTTCATTTATGAGAAATGCAATGGCTATTTGTGTGTCCTCTGCACACATGCTCCCCTATAGCATGTGATCGAGGAATCTGGTTCATCCATCTGGTAGTCCAACCAACCATGTATGTGCCATGGCCCGAAAATCAGGCAAGTCCGATTACCAGGTGGGCTGCATATTTTCGAAAAAAAGACAGAAAAATTGACCAGTAGATTGCAGTCCAGATCCTTTGTGCTCATGGGACCTGCCTGTTGACTGGGTCAGCCTGATTTTGGACCACAATATATACATGGTGTGGCCCACCTGATGAACGGCATGGATTGGACACTCAAGTGGATATTTTCTATACTATTAACCTTTTATCAGGACATTTTCTTTTGAAGTTTACAGTCTACACTTTGATTTTGATCTGTTCCTTGATGCATTCAGGCCCACCCATGGCTCACAGATTCGGAGAGGGAGCAGCTCTGCCGTCTGATGGACTGCCAGAAGCTCTCCTTGGAAGCCTGCACGCATGCCGCTCAAAACGAGAGGCTCCCCCTCCGTGTAGTTGTCCAGGTCCTCTTCTTTGAGCAGCTGCAGCTGCGGACGTCGATCGCGGGCTGCTTCCTGGTCTCTGACAATCTCGACGGTGGGTCGAGGCCTCTGAGGAGCGGGCTCATGGGCGGGGGGCCGAACGAAGGGGGGTGGGCGACAGCGGTGCGCGAGAACCAGGTGCTGAAGGTGGGGATGGACAACATGCGGATGCGGGTGTCGGAGCTTGAAAAGGAGTGCACAAGCATGCGGGAGGAGATTGAGAAGCTGGGCCAAGGAAAGGGGGTGTGGAGGTCAGTCCCACGGAAGTTCGGGCTCAAGATCAAGTCACAGATGTGCAGCGCCCAGGAAGGGTCAGTCAGCGATCAGAAGGCGGCTGAGAAGACAAAGGAGAGGCGAAATGGGAAGCATATGAGGAACTTGTCTGTAGATGGGTAAGCTTCATTTCTTCCTTCATTTCCAGTGCCTGTGTCCATCATCTTTCAATGAATGCGAGTGGGGCCCATACAAGTGTGGTGGAGGGGCCCACTTCGCACACGTGCACTTGTAATGCCTGTGTTAGAGATCCAGGGCTAGCTCAACAGGTGTGGCCCACCGCATACTAGAAAAGAATCGGTGGTCGCGGCCCGGTTCTGCTCATCATGTGGTCGACAAGCGTTTTGAATTCTTGAGCCGATGGTCTCTTCTCCAACTGTTCTTTCAACTGTGGTCTACCTGATGAGCCGACTGGCCTGAGCTTTTTTGGGTCAGGGTGGAACGGTCGTGGCGGACCCCAGCTGATGTATGGGCTAGATTTCGCACAAATGTTCTTTGTTGGCGTGTCTGAAGTCGGCCCTTTCATCTCATTCACCATATTTATCTTCTGATTGATTGTATCTGTATTTTGTTGGGCTGTTTTCCTTTTCATTTTTCAATATGAAACTGTGAAATTTCATCTCCTTTCTTTGTGGATTATTCTTGTTTGGAGGAGCATGTATGATCATTTGATCCGAGTTCAATTTGTGGAAGTTGGGCCCACGTAGTAGTGATCCAGACCATTAGACCGTTGGGTCACACAGGAGATTGACCGTGCCTGAGAAATTTTCTGAACAGTATATGATCTTAAATAGATGGTCAAGAATAGCAATGTAGAGCATGGGTCCACAATCAACTGAGAAAATGCCCAAGATCAGTGGCTAGGATTATCCAAACCGGGAGTTTTTTTGGGTCATGGTCTAACTATGGGCCTTGCTCAATAGATCGATGGTATGGATCACTAAACCGTGGGACCCACTTGTAGAAATGGAAACTCGGTGAGGATCATCATCATGAATTCGTGGTCATGATCATATGATTTACAAAATAAACTGTGAAAGATATAAAAATGCAGCTGCGTTTGTGTTGCACTTGTGCTTGATCTGGACGGTGAATTTACTGGGCCATCTCGTGGATGGTTGCTCGTCCCATCATTAGCTGCAAATGTACTGTGCTCAACGATTGTACGGTCAGGATAGTTCAATCACTGCAATTGTGATACTGAGTGAACTCTGTGGGCCCCACTGATTTATGTATTTTATCCACTCCACCCATTTTACCAGATAATTTTAAGGCTTAAGCCCAAAAATGGGGTGGAGACTAGGTACTACCTCCAGTACGGCAGTACCTAGCCAGAGATGGACGGTCCTGTCAGGGGCTCTGTGCGGTGCACCGTGATGTATGTATTTTATCCATGCCGTCCATCCATTTTCACTGGTAATTTTAGGGCAGGAGATGAAAAATGAGGCAGATAAAAGGCTCTAGTGGACCACACCATAGGAAGCATCGTGGATTGCATGCCTACCGTTGAAAATGTCTTGGGGGCCACAGCAGTTTTGGATCAAGCTAATATTTATGTTTTCCCTTCATCCATGTCCGTGTAATCCTACGAACAGGTTGGATGGAAAACAAACATCAAGGTGGGCCTTAGGAAAGTTTCAACGGTGGGCGTCACTCTCACCGAGGCTTCCTGTGGTGTGACCCACATGAGCATTAGATCTGCCTCCATTTTGGCTTTATGCTCTAGAATGACCTAGAAAAATGGACGGACAGCGTGGATAAAACACATACATAATGGTGGGCGCATAGAGCCCCTGACAGGACTGTCCGTCTCTACCTTCGTCCTCGTGGGGGTGGTACGGTTCCCCATTCACGCACCCAAAAATAAGTGTATCCAAAGCTCAAGTGGACTACACTACTTGAAAAAATGTGAATTGGACGTCTACCATTGATAAATTTTGGGGGCCACAAGTTTTGGATCAAGCTGATATTTGTGATTTCCCTTCATCCATGTCTGAGTGATCTTATGAACGGGTTGGATGACAAATAAACATCACTGTGGGCCCTGGGAAGGTTTCGACAGTGAAAATCATTGTTCCCACTGTTTCTTGTGGTGTGGTCTATTTAGCTTTGGATATGCTTCAATTTTGGGATCCGCCCCTAAAATGAGCTGGAAAAACGGGTGGACGGTGTGGATAAACCACGTACATTCACGGTGGGCCCCACAGAGTTTACTCAGTGTGATAAAAGCCAACTGAGTTTACGCAATCCGATTTCAACTGATCCGCTCATTGGGTGGGCAAGTGTGTATGATGTGTTGAACTGTCGGTTGTCTGGTGATGCTGACATGTTGAACTGTCGGTTGTCACCATACTGTTGAGAGGATCGGCCTGATTTTTGTGCGTGGTCATCTTCATGGTGGGTCCCACCATTGCAATGGGATTGATGTACGACGCAAGTGTCCTGCTAGCGTGTAGGCGCGGCATTGCCCTGCAAGTAGGGGTGTACATCGGCTGGAACACTGGCTGAGCTCGACTCGGTCCTCAAGTCAGACTGGCCAGCTCAGCTTAGTTCGGTCAACAGCTCGGGCTAGATCGGGCCGAGTTTGCCAATGTGGTATTTCACAGATATTTTATCAAACACTCTAAGTAACATAAAAATCCAAAAAAAAAAAATAATAAATAAAAAGTATTTGTTTAACGTACAAACTTGCTTGCTACCAGCCAAACCGTCCTTGCCACCGGCCACATTTCGTTAAGTCATTTTATTAAACACCTGGTGAACAACATTAATGCCAAAGTAACTGAGTCACCGAAACTGGTTCGATCTGGACATCATTATATCACCGTTTCTTGTGGCGTGGTCCACTCGAGCATTGGATATGCTTCAAATTTGGGTTGCTGGCAAAAGGATTGTTTGAACAGTGAAATTGGCGGTGGGGTCCACAGTTTAGTCGGTTCAATTTGAGTTCATTTATGCCCCCTTTCACAATTTCGGAGCGCCTGAGTATTAAGCGTCATAATCTGCCAGAGTATCAAATAATGCCCCCATGTGTAATTAACCGAAATACCCCCAGCAACCTTGATGAGGTGGGTCCCTTGGTGGACCGATAATCAAGCGCGCAGGGAATACTTTTCCAGTAATCAATCTTCACGCGGGAGCAGCCATCTTGATGACGAAGTCATTATTGTCCGCTTATCAGGTGGGCCACACATGAACGATAGCATGGCGAAATTGACCAATTAAAAAATTAAAATAAAATTCATGACTACGGTTGGCCGTTCTTTCGACTATCCTCTTCTGTGGCCGTATAAAATGGAAACGGATTGGCTACTCCCCCTGCCACCAGCCCCGTTGCTGGTGGTCGGTGTTCTGTGGGCCCCACCATGATATGTGTGTTTCATCCATTCCGTTCACCCATTTTTAAAGATCATTTTAGGTGGTGATACCAAAAATGAGAGGTATATAAATCTCAGGTCGATCACACCACCAGAAAACAATAGTGATTGGATATCCATCATTAAAATCCTCCTAAGGACCACTGTACTGTTTATTTGACATCCAATCGGTTGATTAGGTCATACAGACCCAGATGAAGGGAAAAAACAAAGATCAGCTTGATCCAAAACTTTTATGGCCCCCAAAAGATTTTTAATGGTCGACGGTCATTAAATACTGTTTCCTTTAATGTGATCCGGTTGAGATTGGTAATATCTAATTTTTGGTCTCTTAAGATAAAATGATATGGAAAAATAGATGGACGGCATGGATGAAACACATACATCATGGTGGGGCCCAAAGAGCACCGACCATCAGCCATTGGCTGGTGGCAGGGGGAGTAGCCAATCCGTTCCCGTATAAAATAAGATCTAAGTGGGCCCCACCCATAATCCTTGCGCGGGAACTTCCTTACGAAAGGCTTTCGTAGGAAATCCGCGTCCTTCCTTCTAGAACGGTTGAACTGTACGGTAGGGACGCGGATTGCCCGGAGACCCCGTCACCATTCACCGGCGATATCACTGGAGGCCCACCCTGTGGGTTCCACCATGATGTAAGTGTTATCCACTCCGTCCATCTGTTTTTCCAGCTCATTTTAGGACATGAACCCAAAGATTAGGCTGATCCAAAGCTAAAGTGGACCACACCACAGGAAACAGTGGGATTGAACGCTTACCATTGAAAACTGTAGGCCACAGACATTTGGGATCAAGCTGATATTTGTGTTTTCCTACATCCATGTCTGTGTGACCTTAAAACAGGTTGGATGGCACATCAACATCATGGTGGGCCCTACGATGTTTTCAACGGTCGGCGTCATTATCCTGATTGTTTCGTGTGGTGCGGTCCACTTTAGATTTGGATCTGCCTCAGAACGGATGGACGGACGGCGTGGATAGAACACATAAATCATGGTGGGCCTCAAAGTCGGGTCACCAGGGATATCCGTGGTGACCGGGTCTCCAAGCAATCCGCGTCCATACAGTTGTATTTTCTGCTTGGTTTGGGTCATGGTCAGTGAATATGGGGCCCACCGGACGAATGGTTCGCACCACTGTCTGCGATGGATGGATTTCCGAATCCATCCACCTCGATCGTAATGATCTCGTTTTTCTACATGCTACGTGGAACACCCGTCTTGGTCCGTGCTGGCTGGCCCACTGCAAACGTGGCCACGCGTACGGTGATGCAAGCGTTCGTTGGTTTAGTGGGCTTGATTGTGGAACGGTAGCTAACAATACACGCTGTGGGCAATTTCAGCCGTCGGATTCTTGGCTCTCAAAACCTTATCGGTGTGATCTTATGCTGATGGTGTGTCCAAAATGGGACCAATGGGATGGATGGCTGGGATCACTACACGACGACCACCAGTGTATGGCGACAGTCGTGCCGCAGATGGAAGATATGCACCGCAGGTTGTATTTGTACATCTGCAACTGATGAATTGGACGGCTAGGGTCATCTATAGGGGAGAACCTGGGGCATGGCCGTCCCATCATATGTGGCCCACCAGATGAACGGCGTCCAAATGCGCCATGGCTCCATTGGGCAGAAAGAAAGATGGGCTCTCTTTCTACCCAGTATCACATCCTACAATGCACACGCGCCCACTGGACATTTATTTTAGATCTTGGTCGTTCATCTGTTTGGGTCCCTGTCTTTGCACGTGCCTAGGTGGCCCACTCGTGCATGAGGAAATGGTTGGGAAGGATGAAAAGCAATTCACATTCCGCATGTAACTCTTGCGTGTAGCCATGGAACTCCCATCCGGGAATGATCACGAACGTTCAACCGCATGCGAATTGCCATACGTGCGAGCTGTATAGGGCCATCCATCCAACCCGTCCATTAGATGCGCCTAAAATGTTACACATGTACTCTAAAATCCATTCTGATCCATAGCTTAGATGGGTCGCACCAAAGGGAACAATGTGGGACGTTGGGCAGGGATGCCGACTGTAAAAACTTTTGGATGGGATGTGGGGCCCACTTTGTTGTGTATATGTCATCCAACCCATTCATCAGGTGTACCCAAACCAGGATCAAGGGAAAACATATAAAAAAAATCCAAATTTTGGGCAGGCAAAAACAAGCAAACGTATAGGCTGTACGCTTGATTGTAAATTGCTCTCTGTTGTGTGTTCCATATGAGTTTTAGATAGGAAAGATCCTCGTGATATACGTTACCCATGAGGAGATCTTTCCGATGAACGGTTTGGATCCTAACCCATCTGATGCTTCCCCCCTCTATGAATAGGTACATACACGTGCCAGCATTGAGCTCGTGTGAAGGACGAAGCCTTCTGTCAAATGGGCCCACGTGTATGTGCATCAGTAGACTCATAAGGTGGGCCACTTGTGCCAAAAAAAAGGTGAGGACGCGTGCTTTCCACTTTTTTTTTTTTTTTTCCTCGACACTGATTGCGCTGGCAAATGTGGCTATAGGTGTAGATGAGTTGAACCGAGTCAGCTCGACTTGGCTTGGCCACCGGGGCTGAAAGTTGGGCGGGTCGGGTCGGGTCGGATTGGTGCTCAAATGACGTAGAGATGAACGTGACTTCTCAAATCCACGAGGAAATAAAATAGAAAACATAAATAAATTCTAATAAATTCAAAATTAATTAATTAATTTTTGATAATTGTCTAATGTATCTCCTTACACCATTAATATAGAAAAAAATAAACTAAATTTCGTAATTACCAAAAATAGTAAAATTCTAACTCTAATAAAAATCCTAATTCTAATAAAACTCTTCTAAGGCCTAATTTCTAAAAATAAAAATTACAAACAAACTTTCTCTAGAAGAGTCCTAGTATAACTAAAAGTTATCTCTAAAAGGAAAGAAAATTTCAAACTCTAAAAATATTTAAAAAATCGGAATTACTAAAAATAGTAAAATTTTTCTAAGACTTCTCGAATCGACAAGAAAAGAAAGCAGAAAATATAAATAAATTCTAATAAATTCGAAATTGATTAATTAATCATTGATAATTGTCTAATGTGTCTCCTTACACCATTAATATAGAAAAAAATAAACTAAAATTCGTAATTATCAAAAATAGCAAAATTATAACTCTAATAAAAATCTTAATTCTAATAAAATTCTTCTAAGGCCTAATTTTTAAAAATAAAAATTGCAAACAAACTTTCTCTAAAACAGTCATAGTACAACTAAAAGTTATTTCTAAAAGAAAAGAAAATCTAAAACTCTAAAAATATTTTAAAAATCGGAATTACTAAAAATAGTAAAAAAAATTTAAATATTCATTTTTAAGTTGAAAGCGCACGTTTTCTGACAAAATAGACAGATGCGACCCACTTTATGGGTCGGTTCACCTCGAATGACCCATTTCAGAAAAGATTGATAGGTTGTGTGCCCTATAACTATACCCGGATCAAAAGTCATGGTCAATTCACGGTCCATCTTCTTTTGGCTCAACCATGCTGGGAACGTATCTATGACACGTTCTGCATCATCAACCCTAGCCCCAACCCAAGGTTCTTATACCTCAACCCTAACCTAACCCAACCCAAGTTGGGAATTCTCACCTCAAGTCTAACCCAAGCAAGCTCGGTTGGGTTGATCGTGTTGGTTGAGTGGATATGTGCTAATATTTTCATAATTACATTAGTTTATTGTATTTAAGTACACATTTTTTTTGTATCTATGATTTTATTAATTATATATGTAGTTATTTATAATAAAAATTTATTTTTTATTTTTTCCCAAACAAACAAGCTAAAATATAGGACAACTGTTTCTTTAAAAGTCATGTTGTGTAGCACGTAATCTATTTGGGAGAGAGAAATCTGACATATCTTATTAGCTTGAGTCATCAGAAATGATGTGGCCCAATGAGACCCAAGAACATTGTAATTTCTTATTCATTCAACACAGACGATCTACACTCAATTATAATTTGTTAGTAACTTATATATTGATCAGGTTTGAGTTGGGTCAGGCAATCCAAGACCTCAACCTTAGCTTGACCTAAGTTTTATCGAGTTGATGTTTGTATGGCTCAAACCCACGATTGGACTCGTTACATCTTGCCCAAGCCCAACCCAATGTCGGGTCGGTCAGGTTGAACCCGCCCAACTTTCGGCTCTATTGGCCACTAACTAACCCCACCTTGAACTCGACTCGACTTAGTCCTCTAGTTTGAGTGGCCAACTTAGCTCGGGATAGTTTGAGTTGAGTTCAAGCTAAGATCGAGTTGAGTTCGCTTGTTCATCATTTTCACAAAACACATGGGTTATACCTTTAAATTCTCATTGTATGTAAAACAACAATGGTAGTTTTACAAGTATTTCATTAATCACCTAATAAACAACATTTAAAAAAAAGAGTATTTGTTTCATATACATACCTTCATTGCCACCAACAATATTTCATTAAGTCATTTCATCAAACACTCAATGAACAACATCAATAACAAAGTAACTGAGTCATTGATTTGGTCCTATTTGAGTTTGATTTGAGTTGGGGTTTGATCCGAATCAAATCAAGCTCGAGTGGGCTTGAGCTCGATTTGTATTTTCTTCAAGCTCAAAATATAAGCTCAACTAGGCTGGAACTTAGCTTTGAACGGAGTCAAGTTGGGCTTTTACGAGTTGAGTTATGCGAGCTAATCAAGGTAACTCAGTTCTTGTACAACCCTAAATGCGGCAAACATATGTACGATCGAGCCTCTCATCAAGTGGGGTCCACCAACTAGTTGCCCGGGACTGAAGATCAGGCCGGGCTACTAATGTGGTGGGCCAGACTTGTACAGAAGAAATGGACGGTTCAAGGATATTGGTCAATAGTTCAAATTCAAAGTACACCCCGCCCGAAGTGTACCAGAATGGCTTTTTGTGCCAGGGAGTCTTCACAGTGGGCCATGCCCGATGAGCCAATTGGGCTTAACACACGTGTGACACTTTCGCGCGTGAAAGCGTTTGCTCCTCGCGTGGGTACTTCCCATTTCTAGATGGACCTTGACGCAATAGATCGCCGAACGGTTCAGATTCATCCCCCACGTATGGCCCAGATGAAATGCATCCCGGCCAAGTAACATATGCAGGACATATACATGAGGCAACCAACCCATTGAACGTCTCCGATGTCTCGTACGTATACCAAGAAGGCACTTGTGCGGGCGTGTAGGATTAGCCAAGCTACATACGGGCAGACATACGCCGGATATCCCATTTTCCCGTCATTTTCTCAGCCTCCTTTTTTGAAACCTCAGGATAGAAAAACTTTGATACTCGGATGGAGTATGATTGTTAATACGCAGGTACTCAGAACATGCATAGAAATTGCAAACATGGATTAAAATTAGTTCAAATTGAACGGTCCAATTCTATGCACTAGTTTCTATTTTTTATATAACAAAATTTAGGTTTATTTTATAATCAGATTGTCCGATTGGTAAGCATTTATTGGACGGTTAAGAATGAAATAAATTCACCATTCCTGTTCCAACAAACAAGTGTCAATGAATTACAGGTCAGGGTTGTTCAAATTTTCTGATTTGGGTATCTGAGTTGAAAAAATTGGGCTCCACAATTTAGTCAGTTTAATATTTTCTAATATATGCCACGTGTACATTTCAAGAAGTGCCTGTGTACCAAGTTTCATACGCTGCCGGAGTATCCATATTTCATTTTCACGTCCCCTAATTTCCTCCTCTTGATGTTTGCTCGAATACATCTGGATGTATTATAATACAATACATACGAACTTTGGCATCCAAATCTATTTTATCTTTCAATGATCCAAATCGTTTATATGATAGGTCAGACTTTATATTGTATCTGGATTGTGTCTGTTTCAATCTTTTATTCATTTAGCTCTGTAGGTTTGAATACGGACGGTCATCATCACCTTTGTGAATATGGACGATGATCTTCATCTTTTTGTATTTCCCTTACCAAACGGTATTCCTATCAGATAAACGGTTTGGATCGATGAAAAGAGTCCAAATCCAACGGATAATGTCCCGATGTTCTGTATGTTTATACGTGGCAATGTATTCCAAACAAAGGGGAGTTATTTTTTACTCTGGCTACGTTTGACTCTTGATCCGCAGGCACTTAGAATTGTACAAGTGAAAAGAACTAACTGAAATAAACCGACTAAAATGTGGATCCCACCGTATATAAATTACACTTAATTTTTTTTTTAAAAATAATCCTAAATTCCGATTTTTTTAAAATAATCCTAAATTCCGATTAATGGACACATTTTTTCTGAAATAAGACCGTTGGATGTTTCAGTTTTAATCGTCCAATAAATATCCAGAAATCTAATTTTTAGATATCTAAGTTAGTGTAATTTTCTGTAAATAGAACAAATTAACTCAGAGATATAATTTGAACGGATTATTTTGAATTAATTTTACGCAACATATGCAATTTCTCAATAAATTTTAACTTCCTGCGTATCATCCACCACGCTCTGCCAGAGTATCGAACTATTTTCTCTTCTGGAAAACTACAATCTCCGTACCTCTTTATCCGGAGGAGTTATATGATACTCAGGCTGCATATGATGCTTCATACGCAGGCACTCAGAAATTGTATACGTTGAATATATTAACTTGAATAGAACCGAATATAATGAGCATTCTACTTTGTCCACGTTAAAATCCCGAGATCAGATGGTTTGAACGATCCTAACCTTTGATCGTCGGACACTGAATTGGGGAATAGAACCGTTGGATGTTTTCATTTTTAACTGTCCAATGAATGTCAACCAATCTGATATGAAGATAATTAGATAAGCTTAAATTTTTTGTTCATGACACATCTATACTGGTTTCCTTAACTTGGACGGTTTAATTTGATTACTTGTATGCTACGTGTGCCATTTTTAAGAGCCTGAGTATCATCTATCACACGCTGCCAGATTATCAAAGATCTTCGCCCTTTGCATTCCGCCTCTTTCCTTCAAATTCACATTTCATTTACAAGAAACACCCCAAATCCCAAAACAATATCCATTTAGCCCCTTTTATATACAAGAAGATCCTACGCTTTTTCAGATCTCTCTCTCTCTCTCTCTACAGATCCGAGAAAAATCCATGGAAAATGGCGAAATCGAGGGCAACGAGGAGGAGCTCTCCGCGCAGAGAGGACGGCAATACCGGCCCGTCGTCGCACACGATCGAGCCGTGCTTCAAATATCATCCGCTGATTCCTCTGGATCTTCTTCTTCCCCTCCACGATCACCGATTCGCGACGGCTCGATGAAGTAAGCTGAAATTCCCCATCTTCTCCCCTTTACTTGCTGTCTTTTTCATGTTCATTTCTTGATTTCCCGACGGTGGATTTCCGTATCGACTAGGAATGATTCTAGGGCTTTGATTCGATGGGTTTCTCTTGATTCGATGAAATTGAGCTTCATATCTTCAGCAAAGTTTGAAATTTTCAATTTGATGAAATCAAGCTTCTTATCTTCGACGGATTTTGAATTACATGAGATGTATAGATATAAATAGGGAACTCCCTCCCTGATTGATGCATGCACCCTTCGTTTGGTTTTGTTTTTGGTTTTTTTTTTTTTTTTTTCCACTTATTGCATGAAATTGGTTTAACTTTGTACTATTGTATTACCAAAAAGTAGGAAGGGTGGAGTGTAAAGGGTTTATATACATTTATACATATGTGCCCCCATTATATAAACCTTTTAAAGTTCACATGGGGTGACCTATTGTCAATCCAAACCGTTCATTCATTCATACAACTAGGAGCAAGCCATGGTGCAAAAATTATGCCAATTGGGTGACCTAAGCTTCCAATCAATATCATGAAATGGACAATCAAGATTGACCAGAGAAACAAAATTGGCCAATCATCATCTTGAACGCTTGTAGATAATCTTGCTCTGTATTTCATATGGATCCAATGATTCAAGCCATCTAATTTATAGCTCGGAGATCATCATCTTGAACATCTTGTAGATAATCTTGCTCTGTATTTCATCTGGATCCAATGATTCTAGCCATCTAATTTATAGCTAGGAGACAACTGACGGTTGTAATAAATTGGCTCTGTTCAAAGGGCCAGGATAATCCAATCAACATGATTCTTGCACCCTTGCTCTTAGTTTTATGAATGAACGAATGGTACAGATCAGCGATCTATATATGTGAGAGAGAGAGAGAGAGAGAGAGAGAGAGAGAGAGAGAGAGAGAGAGAGAGAGAGAGAGAGTCTTGCGAACTAGACTGCAGTCTGCAGGAGATGTTACTTGCAAGCAAAGTGGCGGCTACCACTCTTGCCATTATGATTTATGATGTGGGCTGTAACAGCCGTTATGGTCTATCTTAATTTTTTTTTTTTAAAAAAAAAACTATATCAGCCCTGTAAATAACCGTTACAGGGCTGTACTTGGCCGTAATGGGGGCCACAATGACCATTATGGGGCCAATACAGTTTTTTTTTTGTTGTAATGGCTATTACGCCTGTTATGACCGCGTAATGGTTGGCACCGTTGCCATTTTGTATCAGCTGATGCGGCACACCATGATTCCGACCATCAAATGCGTCAGCTCAAGTTAGGCCCAAGGCTAAAAAATCAGCCACATCCATGATTCAGGTGGACCACATGAGTAAAAATGTGTGCAGGGGAGTGCCCACCCTCCAAATTGTTCCCCTTGGTGTGGTCCACATAAATCATGAATCGGCCTAATTTTTGAGCCTCGGGCATAAATTTTCACGATGTAGTTGATGGTTGGGTTGGATTGAATATAATCATAACGATGGTTCTTGTAAAAAATCAATAGTAAACATCCCTCTTCAAATTGTTTTCTTTTGCGTGGCCCACCTAAATCATGGGTTAACCCGAGCTTTGGGTCATAACGATGGATGACGCAACTAGTGCTTGGAGTATATTGTACATAAACATCACGGTGGGCCCCATAAAAAATTAAGGGTAGGCGTCCCCTCCCAATAGTTTCCCTTGGTGTGGCCCACCTGAATCATGAATCTGCCTCGTTTTTGAGCCCTAAGACTAAATTTTCATCATGCATCATCATGGTGGTCCTTGTAAAAAATCAATAGTAAACACCCTTCTTTGAACTGTTTTCTTTCGTGTGGCCCACCTAAAGCATGGGTTAGCCCGAACTTTGGGTCCTGGACATAACAATGGATGATGCGACTGATGCTTGGAGTAGATTGCACTTAAACACTTTGGTGGGCCTCATAAAAAATTAAGGGTAGGCATCTCCTCCCAACAGTTGCCCTTGGTGTGGCCCACCTGAATCATGAACATGTCTTGTTTTTGAGCCCTACAACTAATTTTTTGTCACGCGTAATCACGGTGGTCCTTGTTAAAAATCAACAGTAAACATCCCTCTCTGAATTGTTTTCTTTTGCGTGGCCACCCTAAATCATGGGTTAGCTTGAACTTTGGATCTTGGACATAACTATGGATGACACAACTGATGCTCGAAGTAGATTGTACATAAACATCATGGCGGGCCATGTAAAAAATTAAGGTTAGGCGTCCCCTCCCAACGGTTTCCCTTGGTGTGGCCCACTTGAATCATGAATCTACCTGGTTTTTGAGCCCTACAACTAAATTTTTGTTACACATTTGGTGATCGGAGTGGATTTTGGAAACACATCACAGTAGGGCACACCTGAGTCGCCCCATGTTTTCTCACAATTATAAGGTCTCCCGCGGTCTGGTCCTGCGGTCTGGTTTATAGGAGACCATTTTGAGAATTTCCATGGATGCATATATATACACGCATACAATGACAAATACATATATACATACACATGCATGATCCGTCCATCCATACATCCATGGATGCATGAATGCAAGCACACACATCCATCCATCCAACCAACTAATCAACCATCCAGCCATTACCCATCCTTTGCATTGTGATAATCAAGTTACCATTCATATTGCCAACAATTCAGTGTTTCGTGCAGTGTTTCATGAGCGCACGAAGCACATTGAGATTAGTTTTCACTTCATTCGGGAGAAAATGGCTAACAAGGAAATTGTGACTCCATTTGTTTGCACTGAAGACCAGTTGGCCGATGTTCTTACAAAGTCTCTTAGTCGGGATGCTCTTCTTTGTATCACTAGCAAGTTGGGCATGATCAATATTTGTGCTCTAACTTGAGGGGGAGTATAGGAAGAGTAGCGTGTATATTTATGTCTTTTTGGGTGTGAGTATATATATAGTGTTGTACTTGTATACTCCTGTGGACTATTTTTTCTATATTCTTGACCTTGTAATAAAAGGTGTGGAGGGTTTGTTGCCCTAACACACCAAGAAGCATCTCTCTTAATGCTCTTATTTTCTCTCACACTTTTCTCTTGCTCTTCTCCCTTTTCTTATTCATTTTGCTCCCTAAATCCTCAAAACCAACTATGCCCTTATGTCTACTTTGCTATCCAGTCCAAACAAGTTGCAAATAAATGTTCATCTTGAGACAAGCGGTCATGGGAGGGGACGGTGCCACCATCGATCCGAGTTCAGAAAGTAAGGTATTTCATAACGTTAATGGTGGTTGTAACAAGTGTTCGCATTGTCGATGAAATGTCGATAATATCGCTGATAATATCGGTGTCGCTAGTCTAGCGACATCGAAACCCTAATTTTTCGTTTCTCTCTGGATTATCGGTGAAATATCGTTGATAATTTTGGATTCTCTGCGACAAAATAGGTAAAAAGCGAAAAAAACCGAAAAAAAACCTTTGATTTCAGTAATACCTGGTTGATGGTTGATCGGAACTCGGAAGAAAAGAATCTCGTGGGCAGCGATCGACAGCTCTCGTCTTCGATAGAGGTAAAGAAATCTGAAAATTTTCCCTTTTTTTGTTCGATTGGAAGATTGATGTTACTAATACATGATTTCGGCAAAAAATCAGGGATTTTGGGAGATTGAGATAGGATTTTGAAACCCTCAGTCGAAAATCCCCCCTCTTCGCCGAAAACCCCTCTTCGGAGATGAGATCTCCTCCTTTTTTTTTTTAAAAAAAATAAAATTTTCTTTTATGCTTCAGAACTATAGAAGTAGACTGGGCGCATGGTGCGCGTCAGCGTACTGAGTAAACTCTCTGGGCCCACCGTGAATGTATGTGATTTATCCACGCCGTCCATTCATTTTTCTAGTTCATTTTAGGGCTAAATCCCAAAATTAATGCATATCCACAGCTCCAGTGGACCACACCATAAGAAACAATGAGAATAATGATTTTCACCGTTGAAACCTTCTTACGCCCCACAGTGATGTTTATTTGTCATCAAACCTTTTTGTAAATATAAAAAGGCATGGATGAAGGGTTAAAATAAATATCAGCTTGATTCAAAATTTCTATGGCCACCAAGAAGTTTTTAATGATATGTGGTCAATTCACACAGTTTCCTGTGGTGTGGTCCATTGAAGATTTGAATCTGGTTCATTTTTTGGATCACGCACTAAAATAAGCCGTCATATATGATGGACGGTGCAGATGTAAGGTACATACTTCATAATGGGTCCCACAGTTAGGGATCCACCGGAAGCGGATTGGCTGGTGTACCTCACATTAGCTATATAGCTGCTGTAGGTATGTGTCGTGTGAAGACGAGCACTGACGCTCCTCGAGCTCCGAGTTGTACTAACGGTTCAAAGGAGATCAAAGTTACATTGGCCCCACAGTGATGTATTTATTATATCTACACCGTTCATCTGTTTTTAGAGTTCATTTTAGAGCATTATCCAAAAAATGAATCATATCCAAAGATTATATGGATCACACCATAGATAGCAGCGGAGATAATGATTTTCATCGTTAAATAATTTGTAGGGTCCACCATAACGTTTATTTTGCATCTAATCTGTTCATAAAAACACAAATATCTGAATGAAGAGGAAAAACAATTTTCATATTGATCCAAAACTTCTGTGACCCCAAAAAGGGTTTCAATGGTAGACGTTCAATCCCCCACTGGTTTTTGCAGTGTGGTCCACTTGATAGTTATATCTGTCTTATTTTTCGTCTAAAGCCTTAAGACGAGCTCTTCAAATGGATGAACGGTTTGGATATAACACATACCTCATGATCAGACCCACAGAACTTGCTGACGTCAATACAACAACTATATAGCTGGTGTGAGGTACACCGGCCAATCCGCTTCCGGATCCACCGACCTCGGTAAATTTTGGGATCCATACAAACTGCGCCAGAACGGAAGTGGATTGCGTACTAAGTAAACTCCGTGGGCCCATCGTAACTTACGTATTTGATCCACTCTGTCCATCCATTTTACTAGATGATTTTAAGGCACAAGCCAAACAATGAAGCATATCCAAAGCTTAGGTGGACCACACCACATGAAACTGTGTGAATTGAATGTTTACCATTGAAAAATTCTTGGGGGCCACAAAAGTTTTGTATCAACCTGATATTTCTGTTTTTTATTCATCCATGTCCCTGTGATCTTATGAACAGTTTGGATGACAAATAAACATCACTGGGCCCTATGAAGATTTCAATGGTGGAAATCATTATTCCCACTGTTTCACATGGTGTGGTCAACTTGAAACTTAGATAAATTTATTTTGGTTATTATTAGAGTAATTTGTTATGGAAACATATGTTTTTTTGGGCCCCATTAAATGAAAACTTATTATTTAATGCATTTTTTTATAAATTTTTAATTTCTAAATGCAAATATGTGTATTTAGGCATGTCCTAAAGTTTCATTAAAAAATTTCACCGTTATCTCCATGTTTTTGCATTTTTCTCGGCATTTTCGGTTATCGGCGATATTATCGGCAATAACGATATTATATCTTTATCTCTGGCCAGCGAAACTCGTAGCGATACTGACAACTCGAACACTGGTTATAATGACCACTCTATTACGGCCTCTCTCTCTCCTTTTAATTTTTTTTTTTTTTTAATTATTTAATTTTGTATAAAAGAAAAAAGTCAAAACCAACTGTGCCCTCATGCCTACTTTGCTGTCCGGTCCAAACAAGCTACAAATAAATGTTCAGCTTGAAACAAGCGATCATGGGAGGGGACGGTGCCACCATCGATTTGAGTCTAGAGAGCAAAGTATTTCATAACGTTAATGGTGGTCGTAACGGCCGCTCCATTATGGCCTCTCTTTTTTTTTTTTTTTTTTTTTTAAGAAAAAGAAAAAAAGAAGTTTCGGCCTTGTAATGGCTGTTATGGTCCTGTAATGTGTAATGGTTACCATCGTTACAATTACATTGTGGCTGTTATGTAACTGTTTTTTAATACCTTGTCGGAGAGTGAAGCTGACACTGTCTGAGGCTATTCACTTTGCATTTCTAAAATGGAACAATCTGAGATTGCTATAGAACCTGAAGCGCAAATGGCTACTGACACTTTAATATTTTCTAGTATCACTTCCGTGGACAATTGCTTATTGTTGAAGATCCTGTTGTTCTGTTTCTTCCAAATCTCCCAACATATTGCAAGCGAAACGAGATTCCAAAATCTTTGTTTTGCTCTTAAATGGACTTCTGCTCCAACCGAGGAAACCGTACGCCATCAATCGGAATTGGAAGAAAACCCACACAAGTTTTAACTTATGAAAGAACATGATTCCAGATTGTTGTTGCAACCAGACAATGTAAAAACAGATGGTTGCTGGTCTCCTCATCCCTTGTGCACATAATGCACCTGTTTGGTGTAGAGATTACCCTTCTTTTTAGGCTTTGTAGTAGGGTTGTTGCCATCTTAGATTGATATGAAAATTAATCTAATAGTTGGAAAATCTTAATTAAGGATTCATAGAGGTTTTAGGTGGGTCTTTAAGGGTCTATAAAAGTTTTTGTTCTATGAGGGAGAAGGCACTACATTTTCTAAATTTTGTGACTTTTGTTGAAGTATTTGTATGAAGTGAAGAAGTTTCAATTTCAATGAAGATGTTTCTCTCTCCAATATTCTTGTGGATGTGTTATTCGTTATTCTTACGAGTTGGGTATTGAGATCTCATTGATTCGATTACCGGTGTGCATCATTTTTATTCAATAGAACATCTCTTCCTACATTGCCCATTTGCAAGGGAGGTGTGGGAAAGTCTCTTTGGGATTTTTGGGATGTCATGGGTGATGCCAAGCTCGATCAAGGGGTTCTTTAGGCAATGGTATGGAGGGGGTAATGGCAAAGTTGGGAAGAGTAGTGTGGAGGATGTCTCTTCTTGTAGGGTTATGGGCAATTTGGGGGTAAAGGAATGGCAGGTGCTTTCAAGGAGTGTTTGGAAAGCCAAGGGGGTATTCGATAGGGCAAAATCCATTGTTATAGAATAGCCATCGGTGTTTGCTAAATTTCGTGTATGTAGCTTAGTTGCAAAGGATTGGGGATCTTTTTTTTTTTTTTTGGTTGTTGTTGTTGTAATTTTGTGATTTTTGTAATTCTTTGTAGCCTGGCCATCTCATTTATGAATAGTTTCCTCGAAAAAAAAGTTATCAGGTATCTTGGGTTATGCCAGTGCTCATGGTGGATTTGGTGGTGGCTTGATCCGCGAGGACTATTTTCCTTCCATTGGTCATTTTTTACAAAGCATTTTCCCCTGCTAGTTTGTGGGGGCATTTGGAGAGGTGAATAATAAGGATATATAAGGGAAAGGTTGTGACACAGATGTCGCTAGCTACCATATAAATAAATATATTATTAATTGGACTCACATCATAAGAACTTGATGTATAGTAAAATCATTAACAGGGAAGATATTCACTGGGATTGGAAAGTAGTGGTGGAATGCGTTAATTGATTTGGTAAGGCTAGAGGGGTGTGATGCCCTCCAGTGGGGTAAAAGTGGATATAAGTGAGGTGTAAGCTACACTACACCGCCACCACAAATTGGCCCCTTCAATTTTTCTATCACAAATGAAACGTTCTATTCCAGCATCGAGTACCAATCAAAATAAACATCAATTGACACAACCAATCAAAGCCATCGTATTCAGCTGTCAATAAAAAATCAGCAATGTCAAGGCAGACTTCCTTTAACATAATAGTAGGAGTCGTGTGGCTTGAATCTCCCTTGATCAAGGATTTTGAAAGCCCTCCATAAGCTTCCATCTTGGCAGCCTCCTTCAAGATTGCCACATTTCTCACAACCTGGAGTTGGTGTACAAGATTGACGGGTCATCACTTGATTTTCATCTCCTCGTTGCCCTTCTCGTCATTCTAGCTCCATCATTCAACACTGTTGGGTTTTCTAGAGTGTGAGAGCTCTCTGAGTAGATATCCTCTCAACTTGTTGCGACAATTCAAGTCATTTGTCGCATCAACTCCATAATCAACTCGTCCGTTTGATTGTCCGACATCACAAGGGTGTATGACCTACCACAATGGATTGGCATAATGTTCCAAGAGTCATGATCCGTAAAACTTACTCTGAAACCAAATTTAATGTAAGACATATGAAGAGGGTGGTCGTGTACTTAGGTTATGGGGTTAGATTAGCGTTCGGAGTATTTGTATCGCTACAAGTTTCGTTGGCCGAGGATATGGAAATAATATCAATATCACCGATAATATCATTGATAACTAGAAATGTGGGGAAACATGGGGAAAATGGTGAAATTTTGCAGTGAAACTTCAGTAGATGCTAAAATACACATATTTGCATATCTAGGAATAAAAAAAATTGTAAAAGGAATGCACACATAATAAGTTTTCATTTAATGGGGGCCTAAAAATTTGTGATGTCGTAAGAAACCAATCCAACCATCCCATCCAATCCATCTATCCATCCAACCATCCAACCTTTCACCCAAACATCATTGATATTTTAGAATATTGATAAAACATGATATTTTGCCGAGAAACCATTGACAACTGGAAAAGAAACGAAAGATTGTAGTCTCAATATCGCCCATGTTGCGATAACGATAATATTGAGATATGATTGATATTATCATTGACAATTTGAACACAACATAAAACCATGTGCCCATAAAAGAATTTGAAATAGAAATTTTTTAATAAACATATTTTTAGCAATACTATCGAAATATTTCCAATACATTGGCGATACAAGTGACTCTTGGAATTTATAGAGTTGAAAATATTGGCGATATCGATATATTGGTGATACAAGTGACGCTTGGAATTTACATAGTCGAAAATATTGGTGATACATTGGCGATATCGATACATTGGCGATACTTAGCGATACATGTCCGATACTTGGAATTTCTGAGACTAGTAGTATTATTGGTATCGCTACCAGTGTTACTGGTATCACCGAGCTGGAGATAACGATAATATTGGGGATATCTTGATAATATTTGGGATACTCCAAACAATGGGTTAGATGAGGTTTAGGATTGGTCAAACAAGAATGAAGAATTGAAGATGGATTTATGTGATTGTCGAAAGATCAGAAAATTTAAGGAAAGATAAGGGTAGAAAGGAAGGATAATGGGTAGACCCACACAACCTCAAATTGACTACTCGGAGTCTTAACTTAGACCTCTAATTCTAGACTGGAGTCACACCAATCTATTACAGATGTTACCCCCCTAAGGGTTGAAGGAGATACACCACCAAGGAAGCAAGCAAGTGATGCAATTTTTTCTTTTCACACATTCATGCTTAAAAGAGAACTAAACTAGTAACTGGCTTTTTACAGAAGAACAAACTTGTTGAAGGAGTTGCATATGATTAATAGTTTCCACGCATTTCACCTTTCTTAGGCCAATACCCTTTTTAATGACTTACATATCCTATAGTCCCCTGGCACCTTGGCTTGCATGCAAGTTACCAGCCTACGCTTGGGTATGGGACTAGGCCTTGCTCGTGGGCTTCGACTTTGGGCATGGACTCGGGCTGTCTCCATGAAGAAAGCAATGTGAAGCTATGATACTTGGATCCTTCAAAAAAATTGAGTACCTGAATCAGATACATTTATTACGGAGCCCTAACCCGAGACTTGAAATCCAAGTGTTTTGGGATTTCAAGAACTATTAGTTATATATAATTAAGAAAAAGGCAGCAAATTCAATTTGCCTTATTGTTAGAAGTCTTTTGACATGATTATAGTACTGAACAATATCTAATCCTTGCTGTACTAACGTACTGAGAATTTGGATTTAGAGGATCCACTGAATCCTTGCCATACTCAATTCCCATCTTCATACTCAGGTAGCTTAGATACAAAGCCACCACAGATGAACATAAAAGAGGTTTTTGGTTGGCACATATAACAAGGAAAGGTTTTGGACATCTTTTTCTTGTAGGAGCAATTTGGCTTGTTTATATTGATTTAGTTAATGCGTTCAGTTTGTTTTCACTTCTTTCTCAGCTGTCTTTAAAATTTAACAATTTCGTTATTATTTTTATCTTATTTGTCTACCATTTTTTTTTTTTTTTTTAAATTTTAATTTTAAATTTCAATTGAAAATTATTTGGTAGTCATGTCAAGAAGCTTACTCTCATGCTTAGTCTCCAAGAGGCCTAGATGAATGTCTCACCTCATGACACTACCTTTAGATCACTGGCTTTGAGCATGTAGCTTGTTCCTCGGGCAAGCCAATGGCCCTTGCACATTAAGTGTGTCTAATGCCTTCAATAACAATGTTGAAAGAAACATGAATGGTTCCTTGATGCACCCTTAGGAGGTCCAAATATGGACTGGGGAAATGATTTTAGAACATTCAAATTCCAATTGACCTATGGACCTCACAATATGATATGGGTGGCCAAAACAATTGTCTGAGTGGACTGTGGAGCACATAACACCACTGTTAAATACGTGAATCAATTAGATTATGGGGTCCGCAAGTCTATTTGATTACTTCTTGGGTATTATGTAAATCATACAGTCCCTATTGGCCATTCGTTTGAGCTATGCTTGCTAATTTTGGAGCTTTTATTGGTTAGTCTAACTTGTTCAGCAAGGGTTTTCTTATTCAAATTTTCAAACCCAGACCAGAACAAGAGCGGTTTAGGCCAGAACTGTAAACCAAAGCAGGCTGGGTCGCTAGGAACTTAGGTCAGCTACGCGGACAAAATTTTGCTAAATGCTCACATTTTTCATGATTTTAGATTAAGGAAATTCCTGGGTCAGCATGGGTCTGAGCAGTTGGACTGAACTGCCCACAAACATGTGTCGAGGTCTGGTCTGTGTTCTAAAACCTTCTTATTTTATTAAGGAAAGAACATGACTAATGGGATGACAGTAGGATTTTTTTTCTAACTGTGATTTTTATTTATTTATTTAATAGGGGCAATAGATGACCTGTAAGGCCATGCATATGTTCTATTCTGTATATATTTTTTTAATTGATTGCAGTAAAGCTTTAGAGGTTTTTTCTTTCTTTCTCTCTTTTCAAGAAGAGTGATTATATTCTAGTTGTACTTTACTAGAAAGCTGTTGGAATATATTCAACGGTCCCTTACTATGCATAGGAAACACCGGGGAGCGATCAAATGACAAAAGATATAACAAAAAGCTAAGATCAATGGAAACACATGCCCTTCAATGCAACGCATGCAAGAGGATGAATATTTTTCCAAGAGAAGAAACTTTTATTCTCAAAACAGCCTAATGAGACTATATGGCTGGCCGGTCGTATTTGATTGCGAAGAAAGAAAGGCAACCCTAATTCTAATGAAAATATTAAAATACCCTCGCTTATTTTACTTAAGCAGGGATGTCTTGGTCATTACAAGGCATAAAGGAAAATAATTAATGATAATAATAATAAGCAAACAAACGCTAATACCAAGCTATTAAGAGTGAGACTATGGGGTTCCAAGCATGTGTTCATGTGGGGCCCCACATGTCAGATCAAGTTAGTCCACACATGGTTCCATCACTTTGGAGAGTTTCTTCTATCTTTTGTGGCATCTAAGAGGAAGATTGAATCTCCAATTCGTATTTATAATTTTACTCTTAATTTGGCCTGCTGAAAAATTTTCTGCTCTTACTTTTGGGTTCAAATTCCTCTCCCTCTTCATCATTCCTTGAACATCAAATTCCTGTTCCCTAAATTGATTTTTATCCCTGGCTAGTGACCCTCTTCCTTTTAAGCACAGGTCCAATGAAATGCTTGCTTTCTCTGGAGATAGTCTGGGTTGCATTTTATTTTATTTTATTTTTTATAGGTAAACGAAAAGAAGGCAACTCCAGACTATATCCGAAAAGGCATCTCATCGGACCAATTGCTAGTTTCCACAAGACTTTTCTGATGGCACTTTCAGTTAACTGGATATATTGTGTGGAAAATGCAATTATAAGATTCTTAGATTCCATATTACTTCTAGTGACGTGCTACCATGAAAATGTCTTAACTCCTCTCTTGTTTATTAGATTATCATAATGCTTAGTGATAATTGTATGAAAGACTCATCTCTCCTTGTGTTGTTGCTATCAGCTCTATTTAGAAGTATTCTTGTCAATGTAGTACTGAAATATAGCTTAATTTTTGTTGAAGAAAAATCAGAGTGCCCTCGCAACCAGACATGGCGGCCACTGCAAGAGATGATACACATGAAGGAGGCAATGGATCCCAAAGGGAATCAAAATTGGAGTTATTTGGTTTTGATTCTCTTGTCAATATTTTGGGTCTTAAGAGGTACTTGGCCTGTCAATTGAAGAATTTCCATTTTGTTCATTTATTATGTCTACATGCTGTTGTTATCATTTCAATCTTTGCCTCATATCATGTAGCGTTTGTCTGAATTCTTTGTCTACTGGCACAAGCAAAGCATGCCATTCATCCATTTTTATGGATATGGATAATAACATCTACTTTTATAGGTTAATCTATACAAGTGGTAGGTTTTAAGTTGCCATAAATTGATTAATCAAACAAATACTTGCAGTATGACAGGGGAACAAATTCCAACACCTTCTAGTCCTAGAGATGGCGAGGATGTTTCCATCACTCTTGGACAACCCAAGGTAACACATTTCTCCATAGCATGTTGCAGTGCTGCGATGAATGTACCGATTTTTAAGTCGAAATGTGCGCTTATTTCATGGGTTCCGTAAAAATAATTACAACTGTTATTTGAGAATGACAATCATATATCCAAAGAACTTTGTTAATTATTTTATGATTCCCTCTTCTGCTTGCATTTATCTTTTTTCAGCGCATGGAGATTCTGTATATTTGATGAGTGGGATTTGATTTTTTTCTGCAGCCATCTGGTGTTAAACTCGGAACAATGATGGGTGTATTTGTGCCATGCTTGCAGAATATTTTGGGAATTATCTACTATATCCGATTTTCTTGGTAAAACAACCTTTTTCCTGCCACTGATTTTCTTTTATTTGTTATTTTGCTCTTTATTATGAGACTTATTCCTTGGGTCTCCCAATGAATTCTTCACTCTTTTCAATTTTTGTCTGTTTTACTAGTCTTTAGTCCAAATACTGTGCTTGGGATGTTTGAATCGTTACTCTATGTTTTCCTTTGCGGTGTGAAAATCAAATTTACATTATCCATCCAACAGGTATTAATCTTCCCTGGATTTTTTTTCTTCATGATCATTTCCTTTTTGATGATTTTTTCTTTGAACGCCAGCCAAGGTTCCTAAAGTCTGAATCAATGTAAAATGCATGTGGAGGTTGAGAAGGATGTGGTTGCTAATTTTAGATTTATTTCATACCTATGGAAGAAAGTTCTTTCCTATCTCAACTGTACGAAAGTTAGTAGCTTGTAAGTTTAGTTAGTGAAGGCAAGAAGGTTAGCATGACTGTGCTTTTTAACGATGATTTTGGATGGATTTACTATTTTAGATAAATATTCCATCATTGGAGGCCTTTGGCTTAGTTTTACAAAATTCTTGAGCTTATTGGATAGGCTATCACTAGTGACAAACATTTTTCTTCATTATATTTACCAATTTCTATGTATTATTTTCAACAAAATTTCTACATGGAAACTGGAAAAAAAGGGGACCAATGGAGAAACATTATTTTCTACCTTTGATGGTATACTTCTTAACTTTCAACAGGGTTTTCAAATCTATTTCCTTTTATCATCTATTATTTAAAATGGCTGTTGTATAAAATTTGGGATTCTATATGGTAGATTAGACATTTTCAGTTTGTAATGCCTCTTTCCTCCTGTTATCGACAGGCTTCTGGTGATTCCCACTTTCTTAAAATGCTACTTTATTGCGAACACAGTTCCTCAATCAATTATTGATTTTGGTGGAAGTTCTTTTAGGAAATGAATTAGTTCTTCTTCCCTGTTAAGAAAACTAATTGGTCAAACATTTTTGTTCCTTAGGATGGCATGTAGTGGTCGAATTGACATGCGTTTGATTCTTTTGGGAATATTCTGATTTGGATCCAAGAATTGTTTATTTTATGTTTTCTTCTGGCATGCTCTTGATTTTGGTAGTCCTTTCACATACCCTTTTCGTAAGATCCATTTCCCACATGCTTGGAAATAGTTAATAATAGCGGATCATTTTGCAGGATTGTTGGTATGGCGGGCATAGGCGAGTCACTTGTGTTGGTTTCCTTTTGTGGCTTGTGCACATTCTTAACTTCAATTTCATTAAGTGCGATTGCAACTAATGGTGCTATGAAGGTATGCTAAACTGGCAGTGGAGATCCTCTCATGTTTTTGGCAGTAAATTGCTTTCCTTTCTAGCTTCCTTTTTAGGTAAAAAAATCATCAAGTTTGACCCTAGGCCTAAGATTAATCTCCAAATTACAAAGTTTTTACAAAGACTTGGGAGTGGAGGGAGGGAGGTTACAATGTTACTGCATTTAGAATCAACGAGAGTGAGGGAGGGCTAGGGACCTGATTATGTCATCAGTAGTATAATGCATATAGAAGATAAACTTGTCTGAGAATTATTATTCTAGAAGTCACGTTAGATTATTTTGCCTACCAGCTACTGCTTATAGTTTACAATTTTATGGGCGACACTCTTCAAAAAAAAAAGAAATAAAAGAAAAAAAACAAGAAAAGAACAAGCATATCATTCTGCAAGTCACAGTCTACAATATTTAATTATAAGTGAATAGTGAAAGGGTGGGAGGTAGGGACCCGATTATATCATCGGTTGTGTAATGTGTATAGAAGATAAACATGTCCAAAAATTATCATTCTAGAAGTACAGAAGATTATCTTGCCTACAGTTTATAGTTTACAATTTTATAGGCGAAGTGGGTCTTTGAATTAAGCAATCCGCCATCAAACGAACAAGCATATCATTCTAGGAGTCACAGTACATTATTTAATCATAAGTGAATAATGAATCACAATTGTAGATTATATTGCTTGCAATTTATAGTTTACAATATTATAGGTGAACTGTCTCGAATTACACAATCCACCATCAAACTAGCCAGCATATCTCAATGAACCAAAGTAATTTTAAACATGGCAATCCAATGTAATTCAGTTATGATAGTGTGCCGACACAATCATAACTGTGGATTATTAGCCACTTATTCCTTTTAATTTACTAGCCTATGTAATTTGAAGGACAAAAGCCATTGGTATATTTCTAGTGTTGGATGTGTTTGGATTATTTAGCTAATAATTGATTCGAACATACTAGGAAAAAAATTCTTCATGTTTCTGTGAATCTAGCCAGTTGCATCCGCGTTATTCTCTTTCCAGGTTAAGATGCACTCATTCTGGTCCTTGCATTTATGTAGTGAGACTGCTTACTTGTACATCTAATATCCGTTACTGACAAGTTCATGATGGGACTGGCTTTCTATGTTTTCATGTTGATCTTTTCCAACTTGTATTTTCAGGGTGGTGGGCCATATTATCTCATTGGGCGAGCCCTTGGTCCAGAGGTTGGTGTTAGTATTGGCTTGTGCTTCTTCCTGGGGAATGCTGTTGCTGGATCTCTGTAAGTGTATATTATGTCTTTCATTTGTGATATCTTGAAATAGTTACACTTTTTAACTAAACTTGAACAGGAAGTTTCTGAGTGAAGCTGTTAGTTGACTGACTCTTCACTTGAAAGACTAGAATTGAGGCCCCTAGTATATTTCTTCTATCATGTTTAATGGTCATTAGTTGACAACTGATCTGTACCTAAATCCTAGTTATATATCTTTTGAAGCATAGGTTGTTGTGGGTAGAGTTTTCTTAATAATCGAACTTGTTATTGCAAGAAGCTTTATGATTCTGCTTTTCCTCTTACATGCTCCTCGATGTGGTTTCAGATACGTCTTGGGAGCTGTAGAAACATTCCTAGATGCAGTTCCTGGGGCTGGTATTTTTAAAGGTAATCATTGAGAAAACTTCATGAACTGTACTTTCTACAAGCATTTATTTTCACATTCTTCGATCTGTTACTCGTATTATGGCAGACTACATGGCCTTATTATCATTTTGCCATCGTGGGTATGAGTTGCCTGCCCAAATGTCATTGAGGTTTAGATTCCGAAGGCTGTTGTTGACCTAAGAGAATTCGAATGAATAGCGATCTGATTTTACTTTCTATATTGTATTTTACTTTCTGAGTGAGTATGATTCATCTCTCAACAATCAACAATTTCTTATATACTGCTTCATCATGACCAATTCTATGAAACTCAACATTTTTTAACCATTATTACTTAAATGGCTATCATGTGCTTGTTTACGTGCCATTAAGATTATAATGTCTTTGGTGATTTTTTCTTTTCGAAGGCTGTTTGCTGGTGTTTCTTGAGACAATTC
The DNA here is from genome assembly GCF_029962835.1 of Magnolia sinica. Classification (NCBI taxonomy): domain Eukaryota; kingdom Viridiplantae; phylum Streptophyta; class Magnoliopsida; order Magnoliales; family Magnoliaceae; genus Magnolia; species Magnolia sinica. The sequence continues at coordinate 2,348,147 of NC_080584.1, read as the reverse complement.
TTGTAGAAATCGAGATAATAACCTTCTTATTATGTGTTCCCCTTTTCTCGTTTGTTCTTGATGCAGGGACTGCAGCAACTGTTAATGCCACGGCAGGAGTTAAAGAAACCATATTCACTCCCAGTTTACATGACCTGCAAATTTATGGGATCGTTGTTACCATCCTTCTATGTTTTATTGTATTTGGTGGTGTGAAAATTATCAACAAGGTTGCACCTGCTTTCCTTATCCCTGTCCTATTTTCACTGTTTTGCATATTCATTGGGATCTTTGCAGCACCAAAGCATAACGCTTCACGTAAGTCTTGTTTTTTTGGTATTCTTTCCATTTTACTTTCTGCACACCATTTCTTTTCTTTGCTAACACATACCTATGTCAATTTAAGGGTTTTTTTTTTTTTTAAAAAAAAAAACTTATTGTAGAGCTCATTTAGTCATCTAAGTTGTCTTTTCCTTTAACTTCAATCTCTGTTGCAGCTGGAATCACGGGGTTAAGATTAAGTACATTTAAAGATAACTGGAGTTCAGACTACCAATTTACTAACGATGCGGGGATACCAGACCCTGAAGGGTCAACTTACTGGAACTTCAAGTAAGCCATTATAAGCACCAGATACTTGGTTCTTTTACTGTTCTTTTGACTTCCTTGCATTTGTCTGTTGATTTCCTATTCTGGTGCTTATTATGAATTAGTTTTGCTTACAGCAGAATGATTTACTAGAGTGAATGATCAAGAAGAAATTCACATTAATATGACCTCCTGGGTTTCAACTTGGTTCGTCTGTTTGGTTTATTTTGATCCCATGATTGTTATCTGTGTAGTTTTATCAAGGATTCAGATTATTATGGCAGCTTAAAGTTTTTTTTTTTTTTTTTGAGTAAAGAAATTTTATTGAAAAGACCCGCCGGGAACCGGAACGGGAAAAGAAAACAAAAAAGAAAGTAAAAAAAAAGAAGAAGACCCTGATTACATCCCAAACAAGGAGGGGAAATCAAAATTGGCTACAGCTGGCAGTGAGGAGGCCCAATCGACAATTCATCACCAAATCAACCGTGCCAGCGGAGTTGCAGAAACACCAGTTGTTTCTCTCCCCCCAGACAGCTCAATGATGGCAGGAAGGATGAGCTGCATATGATCTTTCCTTGGTTTCCCACCCCTCCACCATGCCAAGCCGAAAGAAGCATCTTTGTTGAGGAAGGCATGACCCATGATGTGCTGAAAACCGAGATAAAGTACGACCAGATTTTGATGGTGAATGGCCGATGTATAAATACATGATCGACTGTCTCCACATCTTGCTTGCATAAATGACACATGTTGCATAAACCAGATTTTGATGGTGAATGGGTAGCTTAATGCTTTATCGACCCTATGTAACTAGGATAGTTCATTTGTATATATATTTTTTTTCATTCATGTGTCAAGCACTCATTTCTAACAGAAAAGTCGGTGCAATTCACCTTCTGAAAGATATAATTTGTGGTTGTCTAGATTCTATACATTTGCGTACTTCTAGATTTAAGGTTATATATGCTATATTTACATACTTTTGCGTCCTTGTTCTTGTGCCTGGGTGTGATCTTAGAAAAATTGGAAAAGCTTAGAAGAAATTTCTTATGGCATGGAAAGGAAGAAAAAAACGAAGTTTCATCTCTTGAATTGGAAAGAAGTGTGTAAGCATATTGAAGATGGAGGGGCGGGAATAAAAGATCTTAAAACTATGAATAGGGCTCTCCTAGGAAAGTGGATTTGGAGAGTGGGATCTGAGGATGGTTACTAGTGGAATTCATTAATAAAGAGTAAGTATGGATGTTCGATAGGGGGCTGGTGGACTAAATCTTCATCCATCTTCAGATCTTCAGCAGTGTGGAAAGGGGTCCTATCAACTAAGGAGGAAGTTTTCAAACAAATTGGCATCTCAATAGGGAGAGGAGACAGGATCAGCTTCTGGTCAGATTCATGGGTAGGGAATGGAGTGTTAAAAGTAAAGTTTCCGCGCATTTTCCGTATAGTGGCAAATCAGGACACTTCAGTAGCTGATAGTTTTTCTGTTATTGGGGGTGTGGTAGTTTGGAATGTGGAATGCAGAAGGAATCTCCGCAACAATGAGGCCGAAGAGTAAATTGTATTCAGCATGTCAAGATAAATACGGAAAGCGAAGACAAATTAATCTGGAACAAACACAAATCAGGAAAGTTCTCGGTTAAATCGTTTTACAGGTGCATCGATAAAGGAGTGGATAAGGAAGAAGAGTCCTTCACCAACAAGATCTGGAAGTACAAAGCTCCTCCTAAGATAGTTGGGTTCACTTGGTTACTGGGCAAGAATAGAGTCCTCACGATTGACAACTTAAGAAAAAGAGGGATGATTCTCTCTCGGTTTGAAATAAATTGGGCAGCCCCTTCTTCAGCTGGTAGTTTTTTAAAGGCTTGGCATGGCATCTATATCGAGAAGAATAAGTTGTCTCTTTGGAGAATGTCGCTTCTCGCTGTCTGGTGGGCCGTTTGGGAAGAAAGAAATGGCAGGTGTTTTAGCGGGATTTCCAAATCAGCAGATTTTGTCGCTTCCAGAGCTAGATTTCTAGTTGCTGAATGGGCGGTTAATGTAGTAAATTTAAAGGACTGTAATTTGCTGTTTCTAGGCTCATAGTAGTCTTTGTAGCTCCCTCGGTAGTGCAGTCTACTGTTTTTGTACTCCCTTTCGTTTATTATTATAATATGTGACTTTTCAAAAAAAAATATTTACATACTTTTGCAAACTGATGTTTAAACTATGATTATTCTATATTACCAGCAGTGCACTGTTGTTTGATTCCTCTTTAATCTGACCCTCTTCGAATTGTGCTTCGGGCTCCCACTCCGACTTCCTAGCTTTTTATAGTTGATAACATTTTCAACAGACTTTTCCCTGCTCTCACAACCCCATTAAGTGGGCTTCTTCTGAATCAACAGGGCTGTTGAAATTGGCTTCTTATATCTTAGAGATGAGAGATCACTGTTGAAATAGTTGTATTTTCTTTTCAATTCAAAGAGATGCCAATGAGGTTGTGTTCCTTGGTGCCTCTCCCTTAATGTTGCTTTTTTCCTTAATTGCAAGATCCTTCTAACCAGGTGCTACTTCTGCTCTGAATTATGGTTGGGGCTCATGCTCCCGCTTCCTAGCATTTTATTCTTGACAACATTTTCAGAAGACATTTCCCTCCTTTTGCTCATGATTCTTTTGCCGCTTTGCTGAACACTCTGCCCAACATCGCACTCGTTTAATAAAGCTTTGGTTATCTTTCAGAAAAAAATAAAATAAAAATGCATGCTTATGTTACATTCCCATGTGGGTTATATAAATGTTTGTATCATATTTCCATGCGAAGTTATCTCGACCCACTCCTGATACGATGCATTTTGGCATTTTGAACCTTGGATTTGTAGATTACACTTCAATGGAGGTAGCTTCTCTCTACATGTATTTCTAACAATTAAATTGTTTATGTTATCAGTGCATTGGTAGGTCTCTTTTTTCCAGCTGTAACAGGAATCATGGCGGGTTCTAATCGCTCTGCATCTCTAAAAGACACTCAGCATTCAATACCCATTGGAACATTGGCTGCAACACTTGCAACCTCTGCTATGTATCTACTTTCTGTATTACTATTCGGAGCTCTGGCAACAAGAGAGGAACTTTTGACAGACAGGTATTTACTACTCACTTTTTATTTTTATTTTCAGCTTTTGTTCTTGAATGTATCATGGGTGAATCCATATAAAGCATTGGAAATTATCTTAGTAAATGAGCATGGCAGCTTATAGATGGAACTCAAATACTGTTCTTTTTAGCTTTAGACTACTGGAATTTGAGAAGTTGGAAGCTAGCAGTGGAAGAGGCTTGTCCCAGATGATTATAAATCATGGTAAATTGGTGAAAGACTGGAACATTGTCTTGTAACACCAAGATGATTTGAAGAAGATTGGTCCTTGTCATTTTTCTTATCACTATTCTTACCACTATCTTGGCTCATCATTTTGGCATACTACTGACCTTTCTTGGGAAATCAATGTCAACTCCTCAGAAATTATTCTTTCAACTTCTAATCTTAAGGTGCCGTTTGGTAAACTGAAAAATAAGGTCTGAAAATTAATTTAGGTTCTGAAAACTTGAAGTACTGAATTTAAGTACTTATAAGTACTGAAAAATCTGTTTGGTAATTTGTCTGAAAAAAGTCATGATATCTGAAAATAAACACTTTTTTTTTTTTAGATTACAAAAACTTGTTTGGTAAAAATAAACCACAATTGTCTGAAATTTGGCAATTTGTCGTATTCGCCCTATTGTTTCAATTTCTATCTTTTGTAGAACATGAGACCAAACATGTTATTGCCATGCCACCAAATTTGGTACACCTATGTCCCATCCATATACATCTCTCAAAAATAACTCTTCAGACTCTTCTTGATAGAATAATTATAAGCTTTCGATTGGTGGACCAGGACGTCTCACACGAGCACAATACTGGCCAATCATATATAGGGTCCCACCTACAACATGCTTTTGGACCTATGACCTTGAATAAAAAAAAATACTTTGGCTTGGGAAAAAATACTTATGTCCAGTCGAATAATTGGCCACGCATGTACAAATTGTTATCTTATAGGTGTGCATGCCACCAAATATTTATCATTGATAATTCAACAAACAAATAGTTTCAATTGTATATCCACACATAAAATCAAATTAAAAGAAATATTAGATTGTACATCCAAGCCGTCCATATGTTTTGCTAGCCTATTTTAGGACGAGTCCCCAAAAACCAAACATATGCAAATTTCAGGTGGACCATACCACAAGAAACAAAGGTCATTGAATGCGCACCATTAAAAACTTCCTAGGGTTCACTGTGATGTTTCTTGACCATCCAACCTATTGACATGGTCACAAAGGCCTCTATGAGAGAAAAAAAAATCATACCGGTCCAAAACTCTCTTGGCCTCCAAAATGTTTTTAACGGTCAATAGTCATTGTTTCCTTAGTGTGGTCCACTTGAAATTTGCATCTGCTTCATTTTTGGGACCATACCCTAAAATAATATGGGAAAACAGATGGACAATGTGGATATACAATGGCATATATCGATGTGGGCCTTCTGACATCACTAGTTCTGGGTCGCAGCCAAGTCGCTCCCTGGTGGGGGTAGTCCTTAATAGAAACAGATTGCGTTGTGTGCCACACACCACTAACTTTGGTGGTGTGTTGACCTAATTAAGTTCTGTGGGCCCCACCATGATGAATGTGTTATATTCACACCATCTATCCATTTTGCAAGATTATTTTAGGGAACGGGCCCGAAAATGAGGCTGATCCAAAGCTCAGGTGGACCACACCATCGAAAGCAGTGGGGACAATGACGACCATTGTTGAAACCTTCCTAGGCTCACCATGATGCTTTTTTGCCATCCAACTTGTTCATAAGGTCACACAGACCTGAATGAAGTAACAACTTGATCCAAAACTTCCATGGTCCCCAAGAAGTTTTCAATGGTAGGTGTTCAATCTCTATTTCTTTCTTTGGTGTGGTCCACTTGAGCTATGGATCTGCCGCATTTTTTGGGCTCATGCCTTAAAATGATCTTTAAAAATGGAGAGACGGCATGGATATAACACATTCATCATGGTGGGGCTCACCGAACTCGGTGACGTCGACACACCACCGGTGGTGTTGGTGCTGTGTGGCACAACACGTAATCCGCTTCCGTCCCTAGTGGAGGTGGATTTCTCACGAAACTGGTGGGGCCCACTATGATGTTTGTGAGAAATCCTCTTTGACCATCCAATTTTCCGGATCACGTTAGGACATGAGACAAAAATTGAGGCATATCCAAAACTCAAGTGGGTCGCATGACAGGAAATAGTGAATATTTTAGTCCATCGTTGAAAAAATCATGGGGCCACGAGAAGTTTTTGATCAGGCTAATATTTTGTGTTTTCACTTCATCCCAGTAGGAATGACCTTATGGATGGACTATAAACATCACAGTGCACCCTTGGGAGGTTTCAATGGTCGGCATTTCCCTACCCACTATTTCATGTCGTCTGGCCCACTTGAGTTTTGCACTGCCTCATTTTATGTCACATGATCTAACGTGATATGAAAAAATGGATGGACGAGGTGGATTTCTCACAAACATCATAGTGGACCCCACTTAGTTTCTGTGAGTAGGGGTGTCGATGGGCCGGGCCCGGGCCTGCAAAATCAGAATTTTGAATAGGGTTGACCTGGCAGCCCGACCCGGAATAGGTCAAAATCTAGGCCAAGACTAACCCTAGGCTCGACCCGTTGACAACCCTATCCGAGAGGCTTTCGCAAGCAATCCGCATTGCATCGTGGCTTTCAAGGGCAATCCGCATTACAACATGGTGTGCTACGCAACACCGACCCTTGTTATGGGTTGACACCACTAAGTTTTGTTGGCCCTACCATGGTATATTTATTATATCCAAACCGTCCATCCATTTGGTGAGATCATTCCAGTGCCTGAACCTAAAAATGAGGCAAATCCAAAGCTCAAGTAGACCACACTACAGAAAGCAGTGGGGATTAAATGTCTAACATTGAAAGTTTCTTTGGGCCAAAAAAGTTTGTGAAATTGCGTGGATTATCTAACACGATACCATGACACGTGGAAACTTGCGGAGCTTAGAAATATGGCTAAGTCATAGAGGGGGGTGAATAGGACCACTTAAAACTACTTACCAATTAATGCAAATTAAGCTACAAGGATAATTGGGTTCAAGATCATAGACTCTAAAAGATACAATTAAATGTGCAAAGAGTCTATGATGTGACATAGGAAAATACTAATTGTGTGCTCTAATTTAAGTACCTAGCATACAATCTATTTCATGCATTTATATAACATAAACAAATCATTCACAAGCATAAATGGAATTGCATCTACCTAAACAATTGTAAACATAATGATGTATAGTGGTTTGGCTAAATGCCTACCATTCTTGGCTAACGCACTCAAACCTGGGTGTGCCGGATTTCACTATCTCAATGGTTTTCGATAGGTTCACCACAAACCTTTACAATGGTTGTCAATAGGTTCATCACAAACCTTTGCGGTCCTACATAAGGACCCACACGTATACACTCGTGTCGATGGCAGTCTCATACAAGGACCTACATGTACACACCCGTGTCGGTGGCGGTCCTACATGTACACACTCATCTTGGTGGCTCTCTCAGAGACTTTAATGGTTTTCTATATGCTTACCAATAACCTACATGTATGCACTCGTGTCGGTGGCTTCCTTAGAGACTTACAAGGTTTTCTATAGGCTTACCAAGAACCTGCTCACATGTAGACTATGTACTCCCGTCAGAGGCTCTCTCGAAGACTTACAAGGTTTTCTATATGCTCACCAAGAACCTATGTAGACCTACACAAGGACCTACGTACACTCCTACCGGAGACGGTCGTACACAAGGACCTCCGTATACTCCTATTGGCAGCGGTCCTACACAAGGGCTTAATTAGAGTTTGAGTTTCAAACTCTATGGACTTTAATTAACCTCTTACAAGTTTTGGATGAGCCCCGTTGATAGCGCCTTCTTGAGATGCTCGATCAATCTTAATGCGACTTCTTTTTTGCTCCCTTGATCTTTGATGTGGACGTTCTTCAACTCCAATGATCGGCTACCTTGTAATGATGTACTTATACGGATGACAATGTAATGGGATGGTGGTGAAATCTCCTACAACTAATGGGATAGTTGGTTTCAATTGAGGATTCACCTAGACGAGCATTCTAGAGGGTGATAGGCATAAGGATTTATGATGCAGGACAATTAACCACTTGCTCTAAAAGCTCGAACTGATAGAGCATGGTGAATTAATTCCTTTATCTCATAGCCCAGGCCCCATATCGCATGGGTTAGGACCTCGAACGAAACCCCCTCGTGGGCCCCACTTGACATGGGTGTTGCTTCACATGAGCCATCCACCTCACACGGTTGGGGCCCGCGTCACATGAGCCACTCACTCTGAGTGTGCCCCCGCATCCCACAGGCCGCCCCACTCGAGCCCGATGTGATAATGCCCCTGCATTAATCACCCCCGGTGAGGAGTCTCGAACACGAGACCTCTCGCTGTAATACCAATTTGATGCAGGACAATTAATCACTTGTTCTAAAAGCTCGAATTGATAGAGCATGGCGAATTAATCCCTTTATCTCATAGCCCAGGCCTCACATTGCATGAGTTAGGACCTCGGCCGAACCCCCCTCGTGGGCCCCATTTCACATGGGTTCTGCTTCACACGAGCTACCCACTTCATACGGGCCAACCACCCCGACTGTGCCCTTGCATCCTATAGGCCACCCCACTCCAGCCTGGTGTGAAAATGCCCCTGCATTAATTTACCTATGAGATTAGTGTTTAACCTCTAGAGAATGCTTGAGAGCGTGTACATCTTCAAAGGGAGCTTGGAATGCTCATTAGAGTGATGAATCACAAGGAAGATGACACAAATCTCTTTGGGATAGAGCCTAAAAGTAATGAGGAGTGGGATACACTAGGGCTTCTAAATCACAAAAAACTATTTATTTTGCAAAGATCTAGATGCCCTTTTTATAGAGAAAAAAGCTCAAACGTATTTATAATGGCTAGTTCGATCGAACTCAAATCAATATTGTTGATTGGAGTTTCGATTCGATCAAAATGATCAAGAATGTGCAATTTGCTTGTTGGACAATTTTTAACTGATTTCGGTCGGACCGATTGGGCTGAAAAGGTGCATAGATTTCCGATTGTTTTCTCAACTCTTTTGGTCATTTTATGTCGGACCGAAAATGGTCCAAGTCTAATCGAAAATCCATGAAATACCTTTAAAGCCTAGTTGATCTTGTTTAAATTAAATCCTAAGGCTTGGGATGATGAAACAAGGTTTTCCTATCGAGTTGTCTCATCTAGAGGCTTTCAATGGGGGCTCAACCGACTCAAGACACACTAGCATATGTTATTAACAAACCGAGGCACTTACAATCTCCCCATTTGTCAATTACGTGACAAAACCTAAGCTAGACCTTGTCATGGTGCATCACCAATGACAAACCAAAACAACTTAAATTTACATGTCAAGTATTACAATGACTTACAACATAAATACAGATATGACATGCAGACACTTGCTATGCTCCCCCTAACTCCATCAAATCCTTGCAACAAAGTGAATCTGCAAAATAGAATTCAACACATGTTTTGGTGGGATCTCGAGTTCTCTTCCTTTTTTGTGACAAAAAGATAATTTCATAGTTATTTCAATAAGCACAGAAATATGGAAAGCTCGATAAATCATTAATTTACCTTTAAGCACATACTGACAAAGGATTGTAATAAGGGTGCATATATACCAATACGTCTGATGGAGCATGCATAATATGGTCATTCAAGAGACATACCTATTAGGCAACATGACTAAGATAATTTAGCAAAAATAAAAATGAGAATGAAGCAACTTAAAGTTAAACTAACGAAAAGATAAAGAGGCTATAATCCTAAGATTTGCTTATAAAGCTCATATAGATCCACAAGGATCACCGATCATTTTTCACAACCCACTGAGGTATGAATTTTATAGGACCTGGATTTTTTTCGGGAGAGTATTTCTTTCTCAAATTCAACTCTCTTTGGTGGAATCCTATTTGGAGATCTGTGTTTGGTAGGGGATTTACTAATATGTTTCCTACCCTTATCGTTATTGCCCCCACCAAACATTTTCCTTGTTTTCTCATTTAGAAGGGCAATTTGTTTTATTAACTCCCTCATATGATTTTTCATTCTTGGAGGGGTTGGAAACTTCTTCTTCTTGGGTGATCTTCTAGGACTCCTCATAGGATGTGCCATTTTCTCAGTCACGACAAATTTACTTATACAGTTTGGGACTGAGGTGGATTGCCAGTTTTTAGGTATTAGGCATTCAAATTTCATGTGGCCTATGTCTCCCGAAGAATGACACACAGGAGAGGCTTTCGACCTACTTCCAGAAGAAGACGAGTCCTTTATGATCACCGAAGGAGTAGAAATTGTTACAAGGGTGTGACTATCAAGTTCAAAACCTCTTTTATCCCCAAAAGGTTATTTACCCATACCTAAAGATTTACCTATTTGACCTTTTGTTTGCGTAATTTTAACCTTAGAATTAGCAAAAGAATATTCAAGTTGTCTAACCTTTAATCTTAGGTCTTGATTTTCAGATTTAACTATATCAAGTTCAAATTGAAGACCTGTGTATCTCCCTAAAGTCTCCTCAATGTTAAACTTAAGATTTTTCCTGTATTTGAATTAGGGAGAGAGTTTCAGATTTTACTTGTTCTAATTAGTTAGCCAATTGATTCTTTTTAGCTTTTACCCGACCTATCATTTTTATAAATTTCAAACTTTTAGTGAAAAGCCGGCCGTTTGCATCTTGCAATTGGACATCATCTTCTTCTTCATCAGAGGATGTGTCATCTTCTTCTTCCGAGGTGTTATGGCCTGAGTTTTCTCCCAAGTCTTTATTCATAGTGAGAGTAGAAGTGGTGGAGGCCGTTAGAACTTGTAAGGATCCGAGGTCTTCATCACTATGGGAATTCTCATAATCATCCCATGTAGTTTGCCATTGCCCTTCATTTTGATTTACTTTTACTACGACATTCAGAGGCAATATGGCTATGACCCTTGCAGTTGTAACATTGAGTTTCTCTTAAAATTTCGACAGATTTACTCATATGCATGGAGTCAAAAGATTTACCCCTTTTGTGACAACAACAATAAATTCCTCTATTAGACATTATTCTAAAGCTCCTACGGATCAAACTCTAGATAGTTTAGTCCTTGAAGAATAATTAGGAAAATACTAATTGTGCGCTCTAATCTAATAAGTACCTAGCATACAATCTATTTCATGCATTTATATAACATAAATAAATCATTCACAAGCATAAATAGAATTGCATCCACATAAATAAATGCAAACACAAGGATGTATAATGGTTCAGCTAAATGCCTACTCCATTCTCGGCTGACGCACCCAAACTCTGGTGTACCAGATTTTACTATCTCAATGGTTTTTAATAGGTTCACCACAAACCTTTACAATATTTTTTAATAGGTTCACCACAAACCTTTGCGGTCCTACATAAGGACCTACACGTACACACCCATGTTGGTAGTGGTCCTACACAAGGACCTACATGTACACACCCGTGTCAGTGGCTTGCTGAAAAATCACTGAAAAATGCCTATTTCAGTAATAAGCACTGAAATTAAGTTTTACCAAACAGGCCCTAAGTCAGCTGAGTCGACTGAAATTTGCTCATTTTACATGTCAGCTATGCTATTTTTGACTCAGCTCAACTTGTTTTTAATCAAATCAAATCTGGACTTCTTCCTCAGATTTTGGCCTGTTTGAATTGAATCGTCTGAAACCTCTACCTGTGAATATTCTGTGCTTCAATAAAAGTGGTAGCAACACTACATCAACTAGAAAAGCAACCAGCTGATACTGCTTTTGTGGTTGGTCATGCTGCCCTTTTCTGTTGTGCATTGTTGCTACCACCTTTTTAAATCATCAGACACTCAGCCGCAGCCTGTTCTTAGAAAATTGTTTTGCTCTTCCAACCCTCTGACCTGATCGGTTCAGTGGTTAGTCAGTTCATTACCATCATCTAAGCCTTATCCCGACTAATTGGGTTGGCTACATGAATCCTTTTCCATCATTCCACTCTATTAAGGGCCATAACTTCAGTGAGTTTTGAATGTCATAGTGTTCAGATACATGTTGGAAGTTATGGCATAAGTGTGACACTGGCCGTCAACCTGGTGCAGCCCTCCTCTATCCGATGCTAGGGACCAGCAATGAGAGCATAGAACTCCCAAAGGCGTAATTTAGTAGACCATTACATAGGCTGGTTATAATCAAAGCAGTATATAATAGTCTTTTACATAGGTCGATTATGATTAACCAGTTGATTACAGTCAACGAGTTTTGAGTGGTTAATTAGTTAGTTTCTGCAATTTTCTGGACCAGTTGATAGTAGATCCACAGATTCATCTCCACCTATATAATAGTCTTTTACATAGGTTGATTATGAGTAACCAGTTGATTACAGTCTAACGAGTTTTGAGTGGTTAATTAGTTAGTTTCCGCAATTTTCTGGACCAGTTGATGGTAGAACTACAGAATCATCTCGCCATGTATGAAATCAATCACCTAGAAGTTGAAAGAGTGCTATTTTCATTGCTCAAGGCCCCATGTCTTTTGGAAGATTGCTTTATGTCATTTAGAACAGATAAAAAATGAACTGGTATTTTATTGTTTTTGGTTACTCAAATTCAGCAGAACTATAACTTGTACGCAGGCTACTTACTGCTGCAGTGGCTTGGCCTGTTCCGGCAATCATTTACATTGGGATCATCCTGTCCACTTTAGGTGCTGCACTTCAGAGTCTGACAGGGGCCCCACGCCTGCTCGCTGCTATAGCCAATGATGATATCCTCCCCATTCTGAAATATTTCAAGGTTGCAGACAGTTGTGAGCCTCACCTTGCGACTCTCTTTACGGCCTTCATCTGCATCAGCTGTGTTGTGATAGGGAACCTGGATTTGATCTCACCGACCATAACCATGTTTTTCCTTTTGTGTTATGCTGGCGTGAACTTATCTTGTTTCCTTTTGGACCTTCTCGACGCTCCAAGCTGGCGACCTCGATGGAAGTTTCACCACTGGAGCCTCTCACTTCTTGGAGCATGTCTCTGTATCGGTATGCTGCCTTTATTTCTACATTTGTTTCTTTTGAAATTTCATGCATGCTTATTATGTTTAAGAGGCTCGATACCCATCTACATTTACTACTGGGTGCTGCATGTGGCTTCATTTTGAGAGTTCTGGTAACTTTTGTTATGGGTGGTGTTTGGTGTATCGGTATTTTTATATGTAGCAATGACCCAGGATACAAAAACATGTATCGATATCACCAATATTATCGCTGATACCTGAAACATGGAGAAAAAGGTGGAATTTTTCAGTGAAACTTCAGGAGATGCTAAAAAGACACAATCTTATATATTTAGGAATCAAAATATTGCAAAAAAAAATAATACATAATAAGTTTTCATTTAATAGGAGCTTAAACCATGTGCTGTTGTAAAAAACACATGCAACTGTAACCAAAAAGAGTTGATATCATATATATACAGGTGAAAATACAGACACACGTACATGCATGCATTCATGATCCATCCATCGTCTATCCATGCATGCATGCATACATATATTATCCATCCATCGTCTATCCATGCATGCATGCATACATATATTATCCATCCATCGTCTATTCATGCATGCATGCATACATATATTATCCATCCATCGTCTATTCATGCATGCATGCATACATATATGATCCATCAATCCACACACGCACGCACGCACGCACGCACCATATTTTTTTGAGCGATTATAACATAATTTTATTGAGAAAAAGACACACACACAGATAATACACACACACACACACACACACACACACATATCATACGTGTATACATGCGTCCATCCATAAAAAAGAGACCCATCCACAATACATCATATTTTTTTGAGCGATTAGAACATAATTTTATTGAGAAAAAGACCTAAGCTAGAATATAGAAAGGGGACAACTAAACACCCTCACGGGAACCATTAATGGTCCACCCAATTGGCCATCTAGGGGGTTCTTCTCGTCCGCCTAATAAAAAAAAACTGTTATTTCATCTCTATATTAAAAAGAATTTTTTTTTTTTTTTTTTGAAAGATGAATAAAGATATTCATTGTTTAAAAAGAAAAAAGAAACATTAAATAGAAATTTATGAAATGAAAAAAATTACTTTTAGAAAATTAACAGATTTTTTTTTTAAAAATATTTTATAATAAATCTTTAAAAAAAAATATTTTTCTTGAAAATGGAAGATACAATTCATCAACATCCATCCATAAATAAATAAACGAAAAGTATCTCATGATGAAATGATCTTTTCTCCTAATCAAAACATATTCTTTAATTCATTTTCGTAATTTGAAATAATTAAAACATTCTGAAAAGTCTGAAAAGTTTGTGAGAATTGATAGGCTGGCCAACTCTCATCAACATACTAAAATTTCAATCCTCAATTACTAACTTTAGGGGAGAAATTGGAGGAATATATATATATATATATATATCCGAATTTCTACCTCCAAATGTTGACATTTTCAACTCAAATCCATGTCAATGCATGCGAATCATGCATAGACATGGAATTGAGTTGAAATTTAGGCTAAAGATCTTAAGAAAAAAAAAGAGGCATTTTCAAAAAATTTCTCACCTTTAAAGTTTTGGCCTACTGCACTTGTTGTGTCAAATCTCCCCCAAATTCAAGCTTTGAGAAAAGAAAAAAGAAAAAAGAAGAAGAAGAAGCTACGGTTGAAATCCACTTCAAAACAAATTTCTCAAAAAAAAATAAAATCTAAAAAATAGGCATTTTCCATTTTTCTGGATTTTTCCCAATCTCACACTTTTTCCAAAAGCCCCAAATTCAAGCTTTAGGGGAAAAAAAAAAAACTCTAGTCATTTTCCATTTTTCCGGATTTTTTTCCCAATGTCACACTTTTTCAAAAGCACTATGTCGGCGATAATATTGCAAGTATCACGGACACATGAGAGATTTGTATTGGCAATACAGACGACAAAATCTATATATTGATACGCACGATACATGGAAAATCTATGGTTTCCAGGTGTTTCTGTATTGTTGCCTCGGCGATATCAAGAATATCGGTGGTATTATCAATAATATTGCTGGTATTTTAAACAATGGTTATGGGTTTGATTGGGTTTTTGTTCTAAAACCTTGCTAAAGGGAACAACTCGTCAAGATCGTGCATGTGTTAACCACCGTGACAAATATCATGATTTTTTCACGAAAAAAATTAAAGAAATGATATTATCGTGAGATTTTCAAATTATTAGCAGTTTTTATTTTTTTGCAAATTTATCGCAATAATGTTGCAATATTAGCAAGGAATTTATTTAAAACTTTTGAGTAAATAATAATTATATGTTTAAAAAATTGAAATTATTCATAAATGTATAATAAATATTTTATAATTTTTATGAGATTTTTCCAATAATATCCTTTGAAAATCATCATATTTTGAATCTCCCTGAGAAATTCCCAAGAATGAGATCTGTCACTATGGTATTAGGCAGCCCAAAATGACGTGGCAGGGAGGTTGCTGCTAGGGCAGCAATTTACATGTTGTTTGCAAGGTATTCCATTATGGTAATGGCAACTATAGCAGCCACTGGTGTTACCATTACGATACAGGCTGTTATGGTCGTTACGTCCTTTTTTTTGTGTGAAAAAGAGAGCATGTTTTGTGAAAATGTAATTTTTTTTTTGGTAACTGCTGTTACGGGCTCCAAATTCATAACGGTTACCATTGTTACCATCCATCATGTAACCATTTTTTAATACCATGTTATTGGGACCATGGTCAAACTATCATTTCCATTAGTTCCAGGTTTTAGTTACTCAATAGTGGAAAGATTAAAATACCCATATCTGTTTGAAAACATCTATGCTACACACACACACACACACACACACACACAAGGGAGCTTCCATGAGATCAACCTCATGGTAGCTTCCATGAGGTCGAGCTTTGTGGCCCCATAGTGATGTGTGCCAGACATCCACCATCTGAAACCACGTGAAATCATGCCTATATATATGTATGTATGCATGTAAGGAAACAGTACTATGAGGTTGATCTCATGGGAGCTTCCCATGATGTCAAGCTTTGTGGGCCCCACTGTGATGTGTTTCTGATATCCACACTGTGCATTTGGTGGGTTCCCTCTAGGTCATGGGATGTCCCAAAATCAGTTGTATCTGGAACACAAGTGCCACCATCTGAAACCATGTGAAATCATGCCTAAAACATCTAAAAGCACTTGGTGGGGCGCACACCTGAGTTTTGGAATGGCCTGAAATTTGGTTTGATCCCTCATCCAAGTGGGGGACACAATGGATGGGCTGGATGTCTGAACCACATATCAGTAGGCCCTACAAACAATCAGCACGGGTTCAGTGGGTGGGCATCCACTCAACCATTGTCTTTGGTGTGGCCCAACAAAGTTATGGATTAGCCTGATTTTGAGGCCCATGGACCATGGAAGGGTGCATCTGATTGATGGGGAAGATGTCTGATGCACATAGCTCGACCTCATTGGCAATTCCCATGAGGTCGTCCTCATAGTGTACATTTTCCCATACATACGTACTTACTAGTGTTGTCAAAATCCTACGATTTACGATTCGAGTCAAATCTCAGACAAAGCGAATTGAATCCTGCTTTTGAATCCCTTTTTATATGAATCAGTCGAATCTTAAGCAAAGCGATTTGAATCCCGCCTCTGAATTCCTTTTTATATGAATCCTATGATTTACGATTCAAATCACACCTGTTTTCTTCTATTTTAAGCTTCACTTGGCTTTCATTTCATGTTTTTAAATTAGTGGGGGCTTTAAAAATCATTTCAAAAAAAATGTTAAAAAAAAGATTAGTTTAGAAAAGCTAAATTATTTTATTTTGTTCTTTATAAGAAATTTGATGATATATATTCTTATCAACGGTAAACTGTGGATTTTTTAAAAATGATTTCTTCTTAGAAACACCAATTTGATGTATGACTTATCAAGAATGTTTTTATGGATGGTCATGAATGATGTTTAGAAATCAACATATCTTTTTTCATCGGTCTATAGAATCAAATGCCGCTTTTCCAATGTGATTCTACATTCAAGAAAGGTAATAAGAACATAAATTATTAAAGGATCTTAGTAAGTTTTTTAAGGAAAATTTCTTGAAAGACAAGAATTAGGAAAGATAAGAATCCTTTAACACTATCAGACATGGTATTACTTTGCATCTTGATGGCAAAAAGAATGATTCTTAGTTTTTATTTTATTGTTTCTGATTTATTTATATTTTTCATATTTTTACGAAAATCATAAAAATTCTTACAATCTACAATTCGATTTGTGATTCAATACGATTCAACCCCTATTATGATTTGCGATACAATAACTAACAATTTTGACAACATTGGTACTTGCATACTTACAATTATGTATGTATATGTATATAGGTGTGTGCATGCACGCACAAGCATTTGGCTACAACTTTTCTTCCTTGTGTTATTTTGGAGCTATCTTTTAACTCCCACTCTGCTGGTTTGTGCAGTGATCATGTTTCTGATCTCATGGTCGTTCACTGTGGTGTCTCTGGCCCTTGTGAGCCTTATTTATTATTATGTTAGCATAAAGGGGAAGGCTGGGGATTGGGGTGATGGATTCAAGAGCGCATATTTTCAACTGGCTCTGCGGAGTCTCCGATCATTGGGAGGTATGTATACTGGAGATTTATGAAGACTTAACCCGCATTTGGTGAGGGAAGGTCAAATGCTGTGCAATTGTTTTCTTGCATTTTGATGTCATGAAAAACATCCACATGAAATACCATTCCTTCATGTTTTCATCTATGCGAATCATTAGCATGTCATTATACATAAGATGTACGTATGCATCAAGGTATTCGATAACAGTGGCCGGCCGTATGACTTTTATGATATGGGCCATAAGTGCCCTGCAATGGTTGAAATTTTCTTTCTGAAAGAAAAAAAAATAAAAATTTCTGTTCTTTTTTTAAGGAAAAAAATAAATGTATCAGCCTTGTATCGTCCATTACAGCTGTTAAAGGCCATTGTCTTTCACCTTGGGCATTTCAGCCTTGTATCGAGTAACAGGTCCCACCGTTACCATACGTAACTGTTTTTGAATACCCTGGTATGCATTGCAGGTGTATGCATCAATCCATGCCTTCTTTTTTAAAAAATAAAAATAAAAATGAATACGTATGCTAATGCATGCAAGTTCATGTGGTTGGTTATGTTGCATGGTCTAGCCTCGCCTTCAGTCTCCCATAATTTACACTTGGATCTTATTTTCTTCCTTTCTTTAAAGCGTGTTTGTGATTTGCATGAGGAGATATTGAAGAGGTGATTCATGGCGCATGCCAACTTAGCACACATGTGAGAGTTTCAGGGCACACATTTAGGTGGTCCCCACTGTATGGTTCCCCTGGCCCAGAAATCATGCTGGTTCCCTCATCAGGTGAGTTGCACCCGTATGAGCAAAATGCTCAGCCAGAAAAAAAAAAGGGGGGGGGGTGCGTTGTGGGTTGGTGAGGGTGAGCAACAGGATTTATTTTAGTGTTTGCGTGTGGGGCTACCTGTTAAGTGGACGGGCATGATCTTTAAGCATGGCCCACTCATGATGGGAAAAGGGCAAGGGAACGGCCCAAAAAAGGATCGAGGTAGTAAGAAAAGATCTAATGACCTATGGTTTAGCTGAGGACATGGTCCTTGATAGAGCAGAATAGCTGGATGAGATCACTATAGCAAACCTTTGTTTTGTTTTTTAAAGATCTATAGCTAACCTCAATTAGTTGGTATAACGCTTAGATGATGATGATCATGATGGCAATGCTCATGGCGGGATTCTTCTGATCAGTGGTTTGATATTGCATGTGCATGCTTTGTTGACACATGCCACGTCTCTCACTCTCTAGCTAACCAATCTCTCACTGTTGCAGCCAACCAAGTGCACCCCAAAAACTGGTACCCGATCCCACTCATCTTCTGCCGTCCATGGGGTAGGCTCCCGGAGAATGTTCCATGCCACCCCAAGCTTGCCGACTTTGCCAACTGCATGAAGAAGAAGGGCCGAGGCATGTCCATCTTTGTCTCCATCCTCGATGGTGACTACCACGAGTGTGCTGAGGATGCCAAGATTGCCTGCCGCCAACTCAGCACCTACATCGATTACAAGCGCTGTGAGGGCGTCGCTGAAATCATCGTGGCCCCCTCCATGTCGGAGGGCTTCCGTGGCATTGTCCAGACCATGGGCCTCGGCAACCTCAAGCCCAATATCGTTGTCATGCGCTACCCTGAGATCTGGCGCCGTGAGAACCTCACCCAGATCCCCACCACCTTTGTCAGCATCATCAACGACTGCATCATCGCCAACAAGGCAGTTGTGATTGTGAAGGGCCTCGACGAGTGGCCCGGTGAGTACCAGAAGCAGTATGGCACGATTGACCTCTATTGGATCGTGCGGGACGGGGGCCTCATGCTCCTCTTGTCGCAGCTCCTGCTAACGAAGGCGAGCTTCGAGAGCTGCAAAATCCAGGTCTTCTGCATAGCTGAGGAGGACGTGGAGGCTGAGGAGCTGAAGGCAGACGTGAAGAAGTTCCTCTACGATCTACGGATGCAGGCTGAGGTGATTGTTGTGACCATGAAGTCATGGGAGGTGCATGTTGACAGTGCGCCCCAGCAGGACGACTCTCTGGAGGCATTCACCGGTGCGCAAAGGCGGATTGCTGCCTACCTCGGGGAGATGAAGGAGGCAGCTGCGAGGGTGGGCGGGCCGTTGATGGCGGATGGGAAACCAGTGGTTGTGAACGAGCAGCAGGTGGACAAGTTCCTGTACACAACACTGAAGCTGAACTCAACGATCCTGAGATACTCGCGGATGGCAGCGGTGGTGCTCATCAGCCTCCCACCGCCCCCGCTCAACCACCCATCCTACTTCTACATGGAATACATTGATCTGTTGGTCGAGAATGTCCCGAGGCTCTTGATGGTCAGAGGTTATCGTCGAGACGTCGTGACCCTGTTCACATAGTGTGGCCCATCGATTCCCGTGTTTTTCGGGCGTCAATGTATGAGTCTAGTTTTTTTTTTTTTTTGTTAAAGTAGTCCACAAATTAAATTCATTCTTTCTACTCTTGTTATTCAGGAATTTTTTATTTGATTTGATTTTATTGGCTATTCTGACCTTTTGGGGGACTTGGGTTTGTGCTAGGGTGACCCTTCATTGATCTGAGACGTTGATATGATGGGACTCACCATGAATGAATGGCCCATGCACCAACACTTCCCCATGCTGGGCGGAAGCGGATTACATAGCGGACGGAGTAAACTCTGTTGGGCCTATCGTGATCTCTGTATTTTATCCACTCCGTCGATCCATTTTACCAGATAATTTTATGGCTTGAGCCCAAAAATGAAGCATTTCCAAAGCTCAAGTGGACCACACAATAGTAAACAGTGTGAATTGAATGTCTACTGTTGAAAAATTCTTGGGGGCCATAGAAGTTTTGGATAAAGCTGATTTTATTTTTATATTTTGTTTTCCCTTAATCCATATCTGTGTGATCTTATGAGATAACAAATAAACATCACTATGGACCCTAGCAATGTTTCAATGTTGGAAATTATTATTCTCACTGTTTCCTGAGGTGTGCGGTTCACTTGAGCTTTGGATATGTTTTAATTTTGCGCTTACTCCTAAAATGAACTGAAAAACGGATGAACCCCATACATTACAGTGGACTCGGTAAAAGTGTACTAATAAAATCCGATTTCATAGGGAATAAACTCCATGGGGTTTATTGTGATATATGTGGAAGCTGATTGCGCGCTAACCCAGATCGACCACAGTGATGTATCTATTTATCTACACCGTTCATCCCTTTTCTCATATCATGTTAAGGTATGGGCCAAAAAATGAGGTAGATCAATTCTCTAGTGGACCACACTAGAGATGACTCACACACTTAATGTGCATTTAATGCAATTCAAGATTATTATTTGGTGTGGTCCACTGGAGCCTTGGATCTGCGTCATTTTTGGGACCATACCTTGACATGATCTTAGGAGAGGGATAGATGGCGTGGATAAATATCCATGCAGTCTAAGGTTGAAAGTGGTGGGTTGGGTTAGGGTTGAAACCCAATCCAAGGTTCTTATATCTCAACCGACCTAACCCACCCTTGGGTTGGGAATTCTCAACCCAAGCCTTACCCAAGCGGGCTCGGTTGGGTTGGTCGGGTGGATACATGCTAATATTTTTGTTATTACATTAGTCTATTACATTTCAATACATGTCTTATCTTTTGTATCTATTGTTTTATTAATTATATATATGTAGTTATTTATAACAAAGAACTTTGTTTTTTCTAGACAAACCAGCTAAAATATGGGACAACTACTCTTTAAAAAGTCATGTCACATGGCTAAGGAATCTATTTGGGAGAGAAATCGTGTGTATCTTGTTAGCTTGTGTCATTGGAAATGATGTGGACCAATGAGACCCATTGGCACTAGAATTTCTCGTGCCTTCAACATAGACAATTCACACTTAATTATAATTTACAAGTAACTTATATGTCAATCATGTTTGGGTTGGGTTAGGCTTCCTGAGACCTCAACCTGAACCCGACCCAAGTTATATTGGGTTGGTGTTTGTATAGCCCAAGCATGAGACCTAACCCGATACATCCTGCTCAAGCCCTACCGGGCCGGTCATTGGTTGGTCGGATTGAACCCACCCGACTTTCAGCCCTAACGTAGTCCCTCCACCTTTTTCAGCTCATTTTAGTGCATGAGCCCAAAATTGCAGTATTTACAAAGCTTATGTGGACCACACTATAGAAAATACATGTTGGGGGTGGACATGGAAGGCATTATAGAAAAAGATGGGGTACCTTCCTAGGGCTCACAGTGATGTTTATTTGTCATCCAACCTATTTTCGAAGGTTAAACATGCATGGATGAAAGAAAAACACAAACATTAAGCTGATTCAAAAATCATATAAACTTTGAGAGGTTTTCAAACATATAGTTCAATTTTTATTGTTTCTTGTGATATGGCCTACGTGGGCTTTTAATATGCTTTAATTTTGGGTTCATATGCCCCGCAATAACCTCAAAAAAAGAAAAAGAAAAAAGAAGAAGAAGAAGATGGACGGCCAGATACTCTACATACATAACGGTGGGCCCCACGGAGTTCACTCACCGAAAAACTAATAATATCTTCTCCCCAAATCAGTTCCCGTCAAAGTCAATCTTAGTCAAAAAGACATTGTTTGGTCATGGGTCAAAGATATTGTTTAGTCAAAGTCATGAGTCATTTGGTCAAAGTCATGACTTATGGATAATTAATTTCTGCGCGCGTGTATACGATGTGGCACGTAGGTTCACATCGAAGCCACATATCAGGTGGGTCCCATCGTACCAGTTGAAAATACCCAAAAAATATGATGGTCCACCTGTTACCTTATGATTAATAATGTTTGAAAGAAATGATGGCTCAGAAAAACTTTTAACGCTTCCTTATCATTCTATATTTTTCATAGCGTGTGGCCCACCTGGCTGGTGCATCAAACTGAAAATTTCGTCCAGGGTATCTATAAATGTGGGTCCACCTGATGGACGGCTACAATCTATTATCCCATGTGCCACATTGGCAGATCCAGACACGTGGAGTCGTGGCCGCGTGGGATTACCATAACTTAGGTTTAGCCGATCCGGTACTTGTTAGGGCACGGGCGTTTTGGTGCCTCCAACTCATTTCTTCATATGTGTAACATAAACATTTAGATCTAAACCGTTCATTTGCAATTTCCAATAGTAAATGGGCCATTCTATAATATT
This sequence comes from Magnolia sinica, assembly GCF_029962835.1. Lineage (NCBI taxonomy): Eukaryota > Viridiplantae > Streptophyta > Magnoliopsida > Magnoliales > Magnoliaceae > Magnolia > Magnolia sinica. Next base: position 2,325,532 of record NC_080584.1, on the reverse strand, counting down.
TGGAGTCTTTGGATTACCCTACCACTTCAATTGGCATACCTAAGAACACCAAAAGCCAGAAAACAACGGATTATATTAATTAGATGCTCCAATCAAAACTAGCTCCGGTCAGCAGCTGATGGAAGGATGATCCCGCGGGCTAGCTGGATTGGATCATGATAAAGATATACGGGAAATGGTAGTCCACCATCTGTGCACTGATATCAATCTAAGACCAATTTCAGCAGGCAGGGCCCACCACAAATGGGAACGTTTTTCTCGGTCCGCAAAAACGAACTTGACTGTGATCGTTGACCATTCAATGATTTTAAGTCTCAAATAGAACGAACGGCTAATCTCGTTTCTGGCAACTAATACTTTTCGTATGGTATGATCATGACGAGACCTACCTTTTGAACGGTTCCGATCATCCATAAGCATTGCACAACCATCACAACGGGGAATTTTCTCCAGTAGTCCGCGGACTACAATACCAGCTTCAGGAATATATAATGAAAGAGAGCCTCAGAACGAGAAATACGAAAATGCAGAAAATGAAGCTGCTTTGGGCAGTTGTTCGTGTGTTATGCCTCTTCCTACTCCTTTCTCAGTGCAACTGCCAAAGAGGGTAAGTAGGCATTTTCAATGCAAGTAGATGTATGGTAGTTTATAATGCATCTGGTGTATAAGTATCAAAATGCCAAGTTTATACAATATCTAATCCGTCCAACAGGTTTAATCCATTATAGAGAACATCAGTTGCTAAAATCAGGCGGATCAGATTACTTTGTGGGCCACATGGACTAAAACAAGGGAAAGCCATCAGTTTGGTTCAAAGTTCAATGTAGCCCACCTGATGATTGGTTTGACCTGATATTTTCCTTTGGCTATATCGATGGTGGAATGAACCTATTGGACGGGTTGGATGTCACATGCATGTGCTAGTTATAGGGCTCATGCAATTGTGCTACTGAATGGTTTGGATTCTGTAGCACAGGGCAGATGGTTTGGTAATCCACGCCGTTGATTTATGGGACTCGCCATTGATCTGGGTAGTCCCTTGATATCTATGCGATCCTTCAATCTTAATTCTTTAATATCTGGCTCTTTTCCATCAAAAATCCCAGGTTGAGAGCCAGATTGAGATCTCTCAAACTGGGAGAGTTTTGGGACATCTCCAGTCTTTGGCAGGACATCATATCAACGGTTTGGATCCCCTAACCATGGACCCTACGTGTAAGTATGGCCAAAGTGGTTGGGCTCATATTGAACCCAAGGGCCCAACCTAACTTTAGGAACTGTCATCTTAAACATTGTATCACCCAAAGGTAAAAGATATTTCAATCTAAGTAGTTTTTTTAAATTTTATTTTTACTGTTTGTATCCTCCATCCATAGTGAGAAGCATGGAAAAAACGGTTTGGATTATTGAAACGAACTCTAATCCAATGGCTAAATTCCCGACTTATCTTATTACAATACATCATCATTTAGGCAGAAAACCTCATTTCTGGGGAATATTTACTTCAAAATTCCTTAGAAGTTGGGGTGAGATGTTTTTTGAGGAAGAAAATCATGAAAATGCCCACTATATTTTCTTTATAAAGTAATGAGGTCGAGAATTGTGGGGCCCATATTATGTGTATAACATTCAACCCATCCAACATATACACCCCATTATGAGGATCACGCAACAAAAAATGTGGTTGATCGAATCACTAGATGGGCCGTATTAAGATGTTTTTGAGTGGTGTATATTAATTTTTATAATTTGGCCCATCATTTAATCGATCTGTCATATCTATTTAACCTATTAGATGTTAGACACATACCATATAGATTTGTGGATTGGATACTACCTCCACCCGTCCCAAGCTGAGAACGGATGGGTGATCTGAGGTGGCACCGTGCTGTCCATCTATTTTTCCATATCATTCCGGAGCTCACGTGGACCACACGTTAAGGATTAAACACTTAATGTTGAAAACTTTTTGGGAGCCACGAAGTTTTAGATCCAGCCGATATTTATGTTTTCTCTTCATCCAAGTCTATATGACCTTTTGAACAGGTTGGATGGCTATTAACTATCACGGTGGGCCCGTGAAGGTTTCAAAAGTGGGTGTCATTATTACCATTGCTTCTTGTGGTGTGGTCCACTTGATCCTTAGATCTGTATCGTTTTTGAACTTATGGCCTAAAATGATATGGCAAAATGGATGGACGGTGTGGATATTACCCTTATATCGAGGTGGACCCACAAAGGCCCTGTCCGCTCCTAGCTAGGAATGGTTGGGGGTAGTCCCCAATCCATCCTCCACCATGTTTTACCTCACAATTCTTGATGCTTCACTTAACAAAAAAAAGAAAAAAGAAAAAAGAAAAAAGAAAAAAGAAGAAAGAAGAAGAGAATTTCGGTGTTAAGGCACCGGTTGGTAAAATCTAAATTTCTAAGAGTTTTGCTGTAAAAATTCTTTTTATTTCTTATTTATGTTTATATCAACCTTAAACAAGCTTGGGACCATGACTATGGGCCTACCAACACAGGTTATCAAACATGGGCTTGGGTCTTGCAAATGAATTCAGGCCCAGGCCACTAGTTCAACAATCAGGCCAAAGCTGGGCCATAGAAATGTATAGCCCAGCAATAGGTGGGCCATTCTTAATAATACACTATATATAACATGATCAAGACCAACAATCTAATATCATCATCACATTCTGATGGTTTACAGGCCTGTACCACCCAGTAGTGGTCGGAACTATGATAGACCATCACAACCGGCACTGACGGGTGGCCCGCCGCAGCGTCCATGAAAACCAGAAAACCGGGATCTGTGTAGAGCTTCGAAGCAGCCTCTTATTTCAAGTTTGAAGATTAAAGGGGTGTCATGCAATAAAATAAATTGGTTTTTGTTAACCTTCTTATTAAGGTATTGTCGATGAAGTGATTTAACATTTCCAAGACTTCACCGGCACTAATTGGCGAACACGTGAATGATCCAACCCGTACATTAGGATGACCACCTCTTGGATAGGCTATTGGTCAAATCCCAGATTGATCGGATGGTCTGATCTTCGCGAAAAGTATACATAATTTGGATGGTTAGGCCATCCAATTTAATGGATATTGCAAGCTAATAAGAGGTGGTTGTTCTGATTTGGGTTTGGGGAAATGGCCCATCTAAGATGTGGTCATTCTAATGGACGGTTCAGATCAGTTCACCAATGAAGGTCGGTGACGATTAGTGAGGGTTTATATATATATAATTTATGTAAATAAAGGGCATTCTAGCAATCAAGCTCTACTCTTTCTACTCTCTTCTTGTCTATCAGAAATTTTCATTTGATTTCATTTTTCTAGCCATTCCGCCCTTTTGGGTGACTTGTGTTTGTGAAAGTGGGACAACAATGATTGATACACACACGTGATGTGTGGGCCTGGTATAATGTGTACGATTCATCTAATTTGTCCATCATGTGCTTCCTTGATTCTCTCTTATGGCAAGAGAAAAAAACAAGCCGATTGATCGTTAGATGGACCACACTTGAGGGAAGGATGAGGCGTCTAACATTAAAAACTTTTAAATTGCTTTGGAGCTCACTAGAGGTGTACACGAGTCAAATTGACAGCTTGGTTCGGAGAGTCGGAGACTAGCTGACCCCAGCTCAAACTCAGCTCGGCTTAGTCCTCGAGCCTAATTGGCTAGCTCGGCTCGGTTCAATCAGCAGCTCGGGCTAGTTCGAGCCGAGTTCGAGCCAAGATCGAACTAATGTGGCATTTTCACAAATACATGGAGTGTACTTTCAATTTCTTACTGTATGTAAAATAGCAGCAGCTGTTTACGGGTATTTCATCAAACACCCTGTAGGTAGCATCAAAATCAAGAAAAAAAATGTATTTGTTTCATATACATACCTTCCTTGCCACTAGCAGACACTTCTTTGAGTCATTTCATCGAACGCTTGGTGAGCAACATCAATATCAAAGTAACCGAGTCACTGAACTGGTTCGATTTGAGTCAAGTCGAGCTCGGGGAAGCTTGAACTAGGTTAAAAAAAAACCAGGCTTGAACTCAGTTTCAAACCGAGTCGAATTGAGCTTTTTCGAGTCTGAGTCAAGCAAGCTAACCAAGCTAACTCGGTTCATGTACAACCCTAGGGCTCACTATAATGTGTGGAGGACATCCAATACGTCCGCTGCATGCATGCTTTGATACTTTCTTAAGCTCTTCAGGAAAAAAATCAAATCCTTTTTATTTAATTTATTGATTTTGGCATGATTTATCACCCCAAGGTCTGTAATGTAAATACCTACATTGTATCTTGTTGATACAGTTTTCTGGTAGACCCTCATTGATTAACCTTATGGGACCTGCACAAAAGAAAGTAATAGACAAAGGAGACCCTGACTTGTACAGGGGACCCTCCGATGCCTAAGTCAGGTGTAACACCCCGGGTTTTCAGGGGCCGTATAGGAACTCGGCTCCCGAATTCCCAGGTGCCACGGGTGTCTTAATGGGCTTCAGATTTTAATTAAGTTTGGATAATCTCATAAACAATGAAGAATTTTTTAGCAATGTATGAAGCATAAATAAGTCATAAAGTAGTATCAAGTGCTACTAAATATAAAAATATCTATACTACAAATTCAAAATCATCTAAATAGGGAACTAGTCCCACCCATACATGACCCAAAGTGACTAGAGCCCTGGCCCATACCCCGCGGTAGCCCAAACTCAGACTAGAAGGATCTACCGAAATTCTGGAAGCAGGGAAGCTCCTCTTCCTTATCCATGCTTATCCCGCTCAGCTCGTTGAGCTTCGCCTCACCTGCATCTAATGACGTATCTGGTTGGTGTTTTAAAACATCGTCCCAGAGTGGGAGTGAGTAGCTAACTCAGTGGGTGCCATTAGCTATAAGTTACATCAAATAACAATTCCATGATGAATTTAATGAAAAATATAAATTCATAACTCATTAACTAGTCTTTGTTAATGCGTATGCATGAGTTATGTATGATGCATGACCTCACCCACAACACTCCCTCGAGCGACTTCGTCTCACGGTCACGCATGACCAACACTCTCTCATTACGACCTTAACTGCCGAGTTGTCAAATCCTAGCCAATGCGATGTGTGAATAGTGTATTAGTCGAGTTTTTAATTAATTTCGTTCATCCAGCAGGTTGAAAAAATTGGTACACCTCAACGATATCAATGCCCTTATCCATTTATGAGGCCAGGACCCCTCAACGTGCGAGGCCAAGAACCCGCGATCCTTGATCCCATCGGAGTCCCCACCCTCGATTGTAAGCACGTGGAGAGTGCTGGGAAGCAGGATCGCTCGCGGTCACCACGGGGAGGCTCGTCACCCCAGCGTAGGCCAATAGCTCGGACATAGTGTCCCATTCCACCATGCTCGGCTCACGATACTGTGGATCAGTTTCTAGCTGTTGTCAGTGGGGGTCAGTGGGCGAGGGGTGTTATAGGTTCCAAACGGGCATGAGCAAACATGGTTAACAAACATAGTTGGTCAGTCGGTGGACTAGACCGCCCAAGTTCAGACAAGCACGCAATGCATAACATCGGGTGCAAGCAACCCATGTAGTCCCGCTACCGTCACCCGTTCACGTCCGCCCAAATCAGTTGGACTAGTCACAGGATGGTCCTACCAACGGAACCACCTTCACCAATCTCAATTCCCTGACCAACCTAGAAAATGGATTGTATTCAATAACACTTAACGCAATTAAGAGTTCATCTTCTAGTACAAGTGGAATCATGCATACAATACATCGAGCAAAAAATTCAGATTGTTAATATGAATGCAACTACTCTTAATAGCATAAAATAAACATGTGTGCGTGTGGTGCTGGATTACCTAGGAGACCAAGGTTAACAGATCACTCAAAGTACAAAAATCCAACAAGAAATAAGGCAATCATACATGCTACAGAGAAAATCAAGCAAAAATCGGATGTGAAATGAACATGCAACACCAATTTCATGCCTAAACATGTTGAAACCATTCAAACAACAATTTATCGTTGCATGCATGTTAGTGGACCTATCATATAGGTTCCTAGCTAGAGTTTCCCTAAATCACTCATGCACATCACTTTGACATTCACAATAATTAAATTTATCGTAAAATTGGACTTGGCCACATAGGGATAATGGTCTGCACCTTAAGAGGAGATTTCTATTCTTTGAGATCTTAAGATTTGGAGATTTGGATAAAATCACCAATTCCTAAATCAAAATCAAGAAAAACAACATTAATGATGTCACATCCCAAACTTGGAAATCGGGCTCACAAAATTTTCGATCGCCCAATCCGGTGCGACAGGCTCTATAGTACTCCATTCTCGGCTTCCAGCGCCCATACACCTGGTTCCGATCCTGGGATCCTACAAGGAGAATTTTTTCAACGTACATTTATCTCGTAAGAAGCATAAGCACAAGTATACCCAAATCACAAAGGCAACATCATCATCACATATCCACTAATATAAACATTTGAAAACAATGCTGAAAGGGAAATACATATTTCAAAATCAAAGCTTCAGGAGTCCGCTGTACGCTCCAAGCTTAACGCTGTTGCGACCTAACGCTACCTGCACGCATCTATCGTGCATAAGCTTATAAAAAGCTTATAGGGTGGTGTAAGTGTATGCTCAAGATAAGTGCCAAGTATTCAATACAACGCCATAATCATATAATGTCGGAAATACTGGCAAGATCATGAATCATACGATATCAGAGTAAGCAAAAACATACTGGGAAGTCCATAAGTACCATCAGCCTTATCCAGGCCATGCAATGCAAAACACAATAAGCCAATATCATATACTGAGGAAGCAATGTAGATCAACTATGCAATGCGGAGACATAACAAGCTAAATATCATCTATTGAGGATGCAATGCAATATACAAATCCTGACGAGTCCACGAATGTCGTCAACCTCATCAGGTAATGCAATACAAAAATAAAGTAAAACAAATGCTATATGCTGAGGATACAATACTATATGTAATGCGAATGAAATGACCAAACTGAAGTGTGAAGTCAGGATGATAGTACGTAGTATCGCAAGCTACGGGGTCCACCATAAGGGACTTCTATCCAAACCAGTCCCATACCTAAATTTGGATAGTCAGACTCAATGTAATAAACTCCTGATCTCAAGTTAGTCACGCGCCTAATCGAAATCCTGATCATTGCGAAGGTACACATATTAAATTAGTTGTATACTACCAGTTCGAGTGGATAGTGAATGAATGAATGAATAAGATACTGAGTATACAACTCCTACTTAATAAGTCCATATATCAACACCGTACATCTCTGGGATTATCTTCGGGGTCTAGTACACTCCAAACCAGATTGCCGCCCTATCGCACACAATCAGGTAAGTGAAAAAGACCTCACTATCCGTCTGACCAGTAGTCAGCCAATACCTATCCGGCACGACGATAGCGGACCCATTTATGAGCTGGTCAAACTCAACCTAGTTTTGCCTACTACAAATCGGGCGAATAAGGCTACACCCTCTTCCAACCGACCACGATATAGTGAGAGACGTGGCCTACTGGTATTCGGCACTCGGGCGCTCATATAATCTACTCAGTCTAGACGTTGGAGTGTCTTCTGGTACCAAGAGAGTTTAAGAATTTTCACACAGGGCCATCTATGGCGGCCCGATGCTAGTAACAGATTTTTGGTGTCCCATCTGCCTATCTACGATATGACTGTGGAGGCTACGACCCTGATGTCGCTAGGGCATACAGTAATCACAACACACAATGAAAGATGTATGAATCATACAATCCAGTCATGCATCAATCCTACGCATACTGTGCACTCATGTGAGACAATCTTCGCTAATCAGGGAGTCTCATAACAACCTGCCCTATGATATATGTAACGACCAACCATATCTCATAACAAACATACAGATGATGCGTATGAGCATGTATCATGATGCTATGCTATCACAAACTCATAATCGGTATCGATAATTAGCATCGATAATAGCTTATACAATCGGCCTCGACAATTGGAATCGGCCTTGTCAATCAACCTCGACAATTGATAATTGGCCTATACAACCGGCCTCGACAATTGGAATCGACCTCGACAATCAGAATCGGCCTCGATAATTGGTCTCGACAATCGGCCTAAGAGAGATCAGAATGTGGACATTTAACCATCATTGCCCATCAATGTGAACATTTAACCAACATTGCTCCTAAGGGGTGGCCCACATAGAGCCAAACATATAGTGGGCCCATAGCCTCACACAAGGGCCTAATATACATCACACTGGGCCATAAATACATCACATCGGGCCTCATCAATGGCCACAATTACATCACAACGAGCCCCATATAATCTCAATGGGCCACATATAATCACAATGGGCCACATACAATCATAATGGGCCATGTACAGATCTTAATGGGCCACCTACAAATCTCAATGGGCCACACACAATCATAATGGGCCACGCAAAAATCTCAATGGGCCTTACACAAGGGTCTCATACATCAAGCGGGCCGCATCGCATGAGCCTTATACATCACATCGGGCCTCATCATATGGGCCTTAATATACAACACATTGGGTCGCATCACATAGGCCTAAAATACATCACTATGGGCCGCTCACACGGGCCCAATAGACATCACTATGGGCCGCTCACACGGGCCTAATACACATCACTATGGGCCGCATCACATGGGCCTAATACTCATCACTATGAGTCACATCACATGGGCCTAATACACATCACTATGGGCCGCTCACATGGGCCTAATACACATCAATATGGGCCGCATCACATGGGCCTAAAATACATCACTATGCGCCGCATCACATGGGCCTAACACTCATCACTATGGGCCATATTACATGGGCCTAATACACATAACTATGGGCCGCTCACACGGGCCTAATACACATTACTATGGGCCACATCATATGGGCCTAAAATACATCACTATGGGCTGCATCACATGGGCCTAACACTCATCACTATGGGCCGCATCACATGAGCCTAAAATACATCACTACGGGCTGCATCACATGGGCCTAACACTCATCACTATGAGCCACATCACAAGGGCCTAATACATATCACTATGGGCCGCATCACATGGGCCTAACACTCATCACTATGGGTTACATCACATGAGCCTAACACACACCACTATGGGCCTCTCACATGGGCCTAATACACATCACTATGGGCCGCATCACATGGGCCTAAAACACACCACTATGGGCCGCATCAATGGGTCACACCAATGGGTCTCATATACAAAACATCGAGCCTCATCAAATGAGCCATAAATACATTACATTGGGCCTCACCAAATGGGCCATAAATACATCACTTTGGGCCTCGCCAAATGGGCCATAAATACATTACTTTGGGCCTCATCAATGGGACATAAATACATCACTTTGGGCCTCACATATGGGCCATAAATACATTACTTTGGGCCTCATCAATGGGCCACAAAGACATCACTTTGGGCCTCATCAATGGGCCACAAATATACCACATTGGGCCCCATCATATGGGCTATAAATACATCGCTACGGGCTGCACAAATGGACGGCATAGATATACAATACATACATCATGGCGGGCCGCATGGTACACCATCCAAATGGATGGTATGGGTAAATACATAAAAGTGGGGTCCACCTCCACGTGTGCCATCCAAAACATATAGACAGCATGGATAAAATACATCATGGTGGACTGCAGCTCATGAACGGTGTGCATACAAAACATACCTCAGGTGGGTCCCGTCCCAGCTGGACGGTGCCAATAAAATACATACACCACGGTAGGGCCCACTGTCCTATGGATGGTGTAGATAAAACACATACATCATTGAGGGACCCACCGTCCATGTACTTGACAGTGGACGGTGTGGATCAGAACATTCATCACGGTGGGTCACAAATACATCAAAGTGGGCCTCACAGATGGGCCACAAATATATCACGGGGTGGCCCACGCAGCACCGCCCGTCGTGTAGGGGCCCACTAGCACGTTTATTATTATTATTATTATTATTATTATTATTATTATTATTATTATCCAATCTGTTCATACGGTCACAAAGACCTGAAGCAAGAGGAAAAACAAATATCACATTGATCCAGAACTTCTGTGATCCTTAAAGGATTTCAATGGTAGGCGTTCAACTCTCCACTGTTTTCTACAGTGTGTTCCACTTGATAGATCCACCTCTTTGTCTCGGGCCTTAAGACGAGCTCGTCGATTGGATGGACAGTGCTGATCATACCACATAGATATTAAAGGTGGATCCCATCCAGATGGACGGACGACATGGGTGAGATCCATACACCATGTGGGACCCTCAAAACTTGCAGATGTCATTGGCAGTTAATGCTGCTGATGGGGTCCCATTGTCCAGATGGACAGTGAATAAAATACATACATTACATGGGCTCCACACAGCACCGGTGTGGATGGTGTGACTAGAGAAAGCACACATCAAGGTGGGCCCCACCCCACACGTGCAGCACATGTGGATGGGTTCCACCGTCCTGCCAAGGGAATAGTTTGACGGTGTGGATTAAATCCATACATCACGTGCGCCCCATATCTGGGTCCCACATGGGGACCACCACATACATACATACATACATATATATATATATATACATATATAAGGGTCTAGCGTCCAGACCTTGGATGCCTGGACGGACGGATGAAAACACATACATGTGTTTCATAGGGGTCCCACCGTCTAGGGGTCTGGACGGTGTTGATGGAATCACACATCAAGGTGGTCCACGCAGTGGGCCACCAAAGTTTAGATCAAGCTGTTATTTATGTTTTCCTTCATCCGGAGGCTGCTGCTGGACAACAGACGGTCTAGCGGCTCACGACCCTTCATGGCCCACTGGGTCCTCCATGGACGGACGGAGTGGATACAATACATCCCTCAGGGTGGGGTCCACATCAGTGTGGCCCACCAGATTTGAAACGAACTGATATTTGTGTTTTCTCGCCATCCAAGAAGTCCAATTGGACTGACTGTCCAGCAGGGTGGGCAGTAAGGCCGTCCCACCTGCTGGACGGTCTGGATCATCCAATCAGGCCTACATCAAGGTGGTCCACGATCTGAAAAAGGATAGAGAGAGAGAGAGAGAGAGAGAATAATGGAGGGACCCCTCCACTATAGGCCCCTCTCTATCTAATGCACACATTAAGATGGGTCCCACCATATGTGGGCCCTCAAATCACAATGAAATCACCCATCGTTCTTACTTCTTCTTAGCTCCATGAGATCCCTAGCTCCTTGGGTACCATTATGATGGAAGATGATGGAGATTGGATGGTGGAGATGGGAGATGAGGGGGTAGGAAGATGGGCCAGACCAAGCTCTTCTCATGGAGAGCTTGGACGGTTGCTTGCTCGGGAGATGGGTTTGAGAAAGAGAGAGAGAGAGGGTTGGGTGAGTGATGGAGTGATGGGTGAAGTGAGTGATGGGTGTACTTGATGGGTGGAGAGAGGGAGAGAGAGTTGACTTTAGGGGTTGCTTGGGATGGGGCATATACTTGACATGTGAGGTGATGTGTACTTGATTGATAGGATTAATGGGATTGATGTGATGTTTTCTTGGGTTTTACAAATGCGCGGCGTTTTCCTCGAACTGAACACGGGCCACATCTCCTTGCTCGGGTATCGCCTCAGCGAGCGAGGCGCGACATCAGAACCGAGGCGACGGCGTAGTCCCTAGGGTACAAGTCTTGGGTCGAGCCGACTTTGGAATACAAGATACGACTTAGGGTTGCGCACAAATCCTATTTACGCGTCGTGGGTCGCCAGAATTTGACTGGGAGGACCACAGAAGCCTATGGAACGGTACGAGCTAGGATACAGGTCTTACAAATGACTAAAAATCTACACTAAGTTGCTTAATTGAAGAGAAAATATACCATTCTTACCTTCGATTCTTAGTATGGGTGGATTTAGTGGAGGTTTGTAGTAGCCACTAGTTTGGTTGAGGAAATACTAACCCTACAGTATCAAGATTCCCCTCACTCACACAAACACTCTCTCCCTTATCTTTCTCTTCATTTTCTCTCCATCTCTCTTTCTTTTTCTCTTCTCCTTCACCCAAGGTAGGGCAAGAAATTCGTATGGGAGAAGCGGGTGCCCAAATGAGGCCCTTTTATAGTGCCTGATTTGGTGTAAATGGCCCCAAGGTTGGGTTTTTACTATATTAGCCCTATGAGAGGGTTTTTCTAACCTCTAGGGCCTACTATGGGGTGTACATATTGATACACACAGTAGGATAGTTAGCCTAATGATGATCTACGTATAGACATGATCGACCCGCCATTTGGATGCGCCGATCGACAAATATGATTAGAAGTCTGTTCAACGGTCACTGATGGTCGATCGGGGCCGCGACTATATGGATATAAGAAGAGAAATATCCTTACTCTACGTGTGAAGTTTGGTCATAAACCGACAGTAAAAAATTCTCAACTTTGTATAAGAGTGGACGACCCAATTCACTTAAGTTTCAGCTTCTTCCTTTAGGGTATTTAAACTTCTCATGCACTTGTCCCTCGGCTCAAGTTGAGCGGTTTCGGACACTAACCAGGTCCGACTCTCGCGATGGACGTCGAGCCCAGTAAGATGAACATTATTCTATAGTTTTGGAACTAGTGACCCACTAATGAGCGGTCTACAGCTTGTTCAAAAAATTGGAACATTTCTAGGATGAATTATGTATTGAGATTTCTCGTGGGCAATGATTAGGGTTTGGATTAATTATGTTCACAGTGTGGCTTACTTATAACTAGTGAAAGTGGAGATTTGGTCATGATTACTCTAAACCATCGATTTTAGGCTAAAAGAGTAAGGGGGTTGATTTGGTCTATTAGTCAAGATCTGGGTCTTATCTGACTCGGCTTCAGTTAGATCTTTAATTTAGTTATAATTGTCTTGATTCGTTAGTGATGTGTCGGTTAGATTTGGGCCCTATGTGAATAAATCATGGGGCTAACTTGATGTTTAAGTGATTGGTTGGGTTCATTAGTTTTTTATGGTTGATTAATCTTATTTGTACGGTTCTTTATCGGTACCAGCCGTGTATAAGCTTACCTCGAGCGTTAATGGTCCGTAAGTGATGATGTGACTAATTATTAAAAAAAATAAAAGGATTTTTGGCAAACTCAAAATAGTGAAAATTCGGGGTGTTACATCAGAACTTTGAGTCTTTTGTAGGATAAGATCTTAAGGAAAAGAGTTACCAGCCGAATGTTAGGTTATATATGCGTACCTTTCATTGGCTAAAAGCACCTTTATTTATATGAGAGGAAAAATCACACTGTAAGGATTCTTTCTCATTTAGATTTCTTGTTATGTCGGAGATCTTCCCGAGATTATGGCTGTTCGAGATTCCCGGGATCGGATTTTATCTCCTGAAGATCTTGGGAGAGATCTTCAGACCGTTGGAGGGATTCATGGACTGTTGGTTCGGGAAAAAGTTGAGTGATAGAGGTAATAGGTACAATAGATGTAAATAATATCGAGCCTTTCGTTAGATCAGCATTCATCTTGTCAGAGGTTATGTCAACCTATGGCCGACCTATGGCCGAGTAGACCCATGTTCGACCTATGATTTAGGTCAGAACCAGCCATTTGAGTAGATTTACAGTTGCATCAACCTACTTGAAGGTCGACCTTTCCTTGCTAGGAAATGCTTTTTTTTATTTTATTTTATAGTTTTAACCCTACTGGGTCCGTGCTAGTTTGTAGAGTTGGTCCATTCCATAAGTCGTTCTATTTTTCCCCCAATATATATATTGCAAACCCTTCACAAGTTAGCCAAACACAATCTATTTACCATAAACAAATTATTACTAAAAAGCTAAGGAGAATAACATATAAATAATTTACACTTAAAATTCTTTTTGGTATCGATCCCTAGCAGGGGTGGCTAACATGGAGTGTGTGTATTGACATGGGTGTGTACTAACAAGCTAACCGGAAAAAAAAAAACTTAATCCTTTAGAGGATCTTTTATCAGAGGCTGTTAGATACTTGACCATAGGGAAAACAAGATGTATTATCCTTATATTCAAGCCATTTATTTGTTTTGACAACTTAATTTAGAGCATGATCCAAAAATAAAGCAGATCCAACTATCAGGTGGACCACACATTAGGAAAAAGTGGTTATTTACTATTAAAAAAATTATGGGTCACAAAAGTTTTGGTATCATGCTAATAATTGTGTGGTCCCTTTGTCCAGGTCTTTTAGGTCTTATCAATAAATTGCATGGAAAATAAACATTTCGGTGGCCCCAAGAAGTTCTTAATAGTGGGTATTTAATCACCAATGTTTCCTCCAGTGTGTTCCACCTATGATTTGGATCTGCTTCATTTTTTTTTGGAATTACGTGCTAAAATGACCTTTTAAAATGGATGGACAGGATGGATGAAAATCAGATTCATCAAGATGGGCACCACACTCAAGGATCGACCTGACCTAACCCATCCTTGGGTTGGAAATTCTCAACCCAAGCCTTACCCAAGCGGGCTCAGCTGGGTTGGTCGGGTGGATACATGCTAATATTTTTGTTATTACATTAGTCTATTATATTTCAATACATGTCTTCTCTTTTGTATCTATTATTTTATTAATTATATATATGTAGTTATTTATAATAAAGAACTTCATTTTTTTAAAACAAACAAGCTAAAATATAGTACAACTACTCCTTTAAAAGTCGCGTTGCATGGCTAAGGAATCTATTTGGGAGAGAAATCATGTGTATCTTGTTAGCTTGAGTCATTGGAAATGATGTGGACCAATGAGACCCGTTGGCGCTAGAATTTCTCGTGCCTTCAACACAGACAATTCACACTTAATTATAATTTATAAGTAACTTATGTATCAATCATGTTCGGGTTGGGTTAGGCTTCCTGATACCTCAACTTGAACCCGACCTAAGTTATATTGGGTTGGTGTTTTGTAACATCCTAGATTTTTATTGTTTTGGATTTCTAAAAATTTTTTAAATTTCTTTTTTGTAATTAACTTATATTGTCACTTACTGACCATTAGCACTCAATGTTAGTTTACACACGAGTGGAACTAGTAAAGAACCGCACAAGTCCGATTAATCAACCGTAGGAAGCCAACGAATCCACCCGATCACTTAAACACCAAGTTTAGCCCCATGATTTACTCACATAGGGCCCAAATCTATCCGACCCATTGCTAACTAATTAAGACAATCATAACTGAAGTAAAGATCTAACCGAAATCGAGTTAGATAAGGCCGGGATCATGACTAATAGACCAAATCAACTCCATTACTCTTTTAGCCTAAAACCGACGGTTTAGAGTAATCTTGACCAAATCTCCACTTTTACTAATTATAAATAGGTCACACTATGAACATAGTTAATCCAAACCCTAATCACTGCCCACGAGAAATCTCAATACCTAATTCATTCCAGAAATGCCCCGATTTTCTGAACAAGCTCCAGACCGCTCGTTGGCGGGCCAGTAGTTCCAAAACTATAGAATAATATCGGTCTTAGTGGGTTAGACGTCCATAGCGGGAGTCGGACCTGGGTACTGTCCAGAACCGCTCAAATTATGCTAAAGGACGAGTGCATGAGAAGTGCAAATACCCTAAATGAAGAAACTGAAACTTAAGTGAATTGGGTCGTCCACTTTTATGCGAAGTTGAGGATTTCAAACAATCGGTTTATGACCAAACTTCACACGTGGAGTAAGGATATTTTCCTACTCATATCCATATAGCCATGACCCCGATTGACCATCGATGACCGTTGAACAAACTTCTAGTCATATCTGTCGATTGACGCATCCAAATGGCGGGCCGATCATGTCCATACATAGATCATCGTTAGGACTAACTATCCTACGGTGTATATCATTATGTATGCTCCATAGTGGGCCCTAGAGGTTAGAAAAACTCTCCTATAGGACTAGTATAATAAAAACCCAACACTTGGGGCCATTTGCACCAAATCTAACATTATAAAAGGGGCTTCTTTTGGGCACCCCTCTCCCCATACGAATTTACCCTAGAGAAGGGAAAGAGAGAAAAGAAAAAAGGGAGAAAGAAGAAAGTAAGAAGAGAGGAAGGGAGAGTGAAGAAAGGAGAGAAAGTGGGTCATAGTTGAAGGTGGGGCCCAAGAGAAGTCGATCCTTGCAACTCCTTTCTTCTTCCTCAGGAGATCTCACACCGACCCACTACTCGAAATTTGAATTCCAACCGATTGAAGAGGTAAGCACTCATCTTCTTGAGATCCTTTGTGTTGAGTTAGATGTTGCATGTAATCTTAACATGTAAAGTTCCTTTAACTCAAGATCTCTACAAATCTACCGCGAGTTTGGCAACCCTAGATCGTTTCCTAGAGCTCTTAACTATTCATAAGTGCGGACTATTATCCTTAGGTGGCCTAGCACCAATTGTAGTATGAGTCTAATGATTTTGATTGCTTGGATGATGCGTTTGGTGAATCTAGAGAAAACCTAGGAATTGTTTGGTTTGTTGGAATTGCATGGAATTGTATGTCTTGTTTGATTTTCTCATATGATGTTGTTCTTGCCTCTCACATAGTTTGGTACAAACGAATGATTACATGTTTATGTCTTGCTTGATTTCTCATATGATGTTGCCCTATAGCATGTATGCCTTATTAATCCTTGTGCAAATTGGCTCAATGAGATGTAAGAAGTGCTTAACTTCCTCATCAACCCACACAACACAAATGCACCTTTATTCATGATATTGTTTGCCTCTCTTGCTAGGAGATTCTGAATCGTATGTTGAGGAGTGAGAGAACATGATGTTGTTTATGCTAGTTGATAATCCTGTTAGTTGGCATTTTATGAATCACCACCCAAAACCTTGGGTTAGCCAGGAATACGAGGAGAGCAAAGGCAACCCCGTTAGTAGGACCGTCTTAAGAGCAAGGAGAGTAAGGAGAGAAAGGGAGAGTGAAGAAGAGTGTGGGTGGACCTTAGATTGTACTTAAAGTCAGGGATGGGGAACCCGATGGGATCAAAGATCGCATTGCCCTGGCCTTACACGTTGAGGGGCCTTGGCATCGCAACCAATTGAGGGCATTGATACGTGGTGTGTATCAGATTCCCCAACCTGCTGGATGAATGGACTTAACTAAGAACTTGCCTAACATGATCACATTGCATCACACTAGTTAGGGTGGCGACTCGGCAGTCGAGGTCACTCTAAGGGAGTGTTGGTTATACGCAATCTTAGATGGAGTCGCTCGAGGGAGTGTTGTGGTGAGGGCATGCATCATATCATCTGTCATGCACGCGCATTAATAAGATTAGTCAGGTGTTTGTGAATGATAGCTTTTCATTAAATTCATAATATAACTGATGCTTGTTACTACTTAAGATTAATAGCACCCACTGAGTTGATCACTCACTCCTACTCTTGGATGGTGTTTTAAAACACCAACCAGACTCTTCAATAGCTATAGGTAGCGATGAGTTCGAGGAGCTTGACGATGCAAGTCTTGACGAGGAGGATGAGCTGTCTTACTTCCAGCTGATGGGCGGCTCTCCATCGGCTTGATAGACAGGATTTGGATCGTTGAGCTTTAGGCACAACTCTATTCTTTTTGGACATATTATTCTTTTTGTTTTTGTTGAGTAACACCTTATGTAATCCATTTATATTTTTGGACCTGTATATATACTAGATCTTCTTTCATTTCAGTAGATTAATTGTGATTATGTTTCATGTTCCAAGAAATTTCATGATGCGCATTTAAACCTGATTAAACGTAAATTAGTAAAAATTAGCATAAGTGACACCCGGGAACTTGGGAGTCGAGTTTATGCACGACTTCCAATTTCCAGGGCGTTACAAGATGGTATCAAAGTAATGGTTTGGAATTAATTGGGCCATGGGTCATGAATTCACTAACGCATCCATTGACTCGAGAAGAAACGCAACAGAGACTTAGAATGGTAGGAACCCTCCTAGAACCGGAACCGGCAATCTAGATGGACGGTAAGACTTCCACGAAGTTAGGATTGGGGAGAGAGAGGGTAGTGGCACTAAGAAATGGGTCCGAGAGACTTACAATACCTTAGCCCAATATAGGAATGAACCGGAACTAAATGATTAGACGGTTGAGACCACTGTCCAAGTCCAAATGAGCTAATACTGGACTAAATTTGATAGTTTCGACCCATTCGGGGATGAAGACATAGAGGTGAATGAAAATTTACTGAAATTAGTGAAACTATAGAAAAATAGAATTTTGACTGCTAACCAGGGGAAATTTCATAAAACCACTAGGTTCAATGCATAGATCGGCTTCTCTTATCCCAAATTCATATATGGCAAGTTGAACAACTCATTCCGGTTTGCGAGATATGCCCGTCACAAGGTGCCCCCGCCGACAGTCCAGGGGACCGTGTTGCCCCCGCCACTTGACCGCATGGCCCTTGCCGATCCAAGTTGCCCCCACCACTTGACCGCGTGGCCCCCACTGTCCATCTGCATTACCCCCACCGATACCCACGTTGCCCCCGCCAACCGTCCAGGAGACCGAGTGGCACCCGCCGTTTCAGCGTTGCCCCCGCCGGAATTTCCCGTAATTTGGGGTCAACTTAAAAAATTCATCTCCTTCGTTACAACTCCGATTTAGGTGATTCAAAATCCAGATTGAATCTTGATGAGTATAGTTTTAGATAAAAATAATAAATAAAATAAAATAAAAATGATAATATTTAAATTAATATGTTTTATTGACTATCCAAAAAATATTAATTTCAGACAGCGGTTGCGACTAGAATTTTAATAATTTATTTATAACTCCAAATGATATAAAATTTCATGAGAAGACTTGAAACTTAATAATAAATCATCATAAATTTTTTAAAATAATTCAAGTTCTAAAAGTATAAGAAGCGTTACAATAAATATATACACTTTTAAACTTAATGATGAATCATTAGTTTAGACAACGGTCACTTCTAGAATTTTAATAATTTTCTGGTAATCGTGATGACTTTCCCTCATCTTACTACCTATTGGTGCTACTCATAGGTTTAACAAATTCATTCATTCTGAATTATACCCTACCTCATCTTGCCACTCATCCACTTCCACATCCACATTTAACTATACTCATTCTACTAATGTGTTGTTTCTTGATTGCCGAACATACTATACATTAAGCATTCATTTCTAAATCTATACTTTCTTAGCTTGCCACTCGTCCACTTCAACATCCTCATTTCTGCTCCACATCATATGAATATATTGCTTCTTGATTGCCTAACATTCTGTCTATAAAGCGTAGCTGGTCTTATAGCCAATCACATGAAAACTCTAAATGCACATCTCCACTATAGCTACCCAACTCAAATTCAATGAACAACATCCTTCTCAATATCTGATTTTCATGAATTATAAGCCAACATATCAGATAGTCATTATGGGGTAGTTGTCCATCAATCTTAATAAATTTCTCATTTCCACTCCTATTGTCATCAAAATTGCATTCCATATACTATGTTTGCTGTAGTTAACACCCAGTAAGCACACGTAAGAGAGGAAAGGTGACTTTTCTCAAAATTAGTCATAGATAATATTTCCTTTTCTATGACACTCCATATTAAGGTACTAACTAACCTAGGCTAAGACAAGTATCTACACTTCTACTAGTGGAGAGGAGTCATACTTCTAGTCAGACTTATAGACATCCACCTCAACTCCATTCAAGAATCCCATCATATTCCAGAATATTTCCCTTGAATTCAAGAAGGGAAGAGTACTTTTGATGAAATTGTGAACCATACCCATAGCTTCCAACTCGAAGACATCCCCATCAACCCCATTCAGGATGCTCATTAGATTCCCAAGGCTACTTATCTTGCGGTGCCTTTGGTTTCAACAACATGTAATGTTTTCAAACCACAATTCCCGTGATGAGTACATGGTGTGGGTGCCTCCTCTCATGGAATGAGATCATCCTTAGCTCAAATATCATTCCAAAATGGTGACCAAGATATGGATACTCCCACTCATTAGTACTTCTACCTTTTCAAAATCCCATAATGAGGAACCGAACTTGCTTATATCCAAATGATAAACCCTCTGCCTTGAGATGTCATTTACAAAAACCAATCCCTATCTACTTAGACATATTTCTAACATTAGCTGATGACGAGTTGCTTCTCTTCGTTAAACCTATGCCACCATTTGATTAGAAGTATCCAACCCTTTCCTTCCAATTACGATTCTCAATTCCCTTCCTCTTTGGTTTTCAATCATCAATGATTCAATAATTGAATTGCATGAGCAACTTACTCTATGGTCTACAGGAAAGGGAAGGACAGAAATTAGCATCTATGATTGGGTTACTATAGAGAAATATCTAGACAGAGTAAGTAGGCTAGAGAAAATGTCGTTGCATACAATGGTAATTCATATAAAATTTTGTACATATATAAACTTTTTAGGGTGATCTTTGACCATAGGCATATTGAGAGATTTATTAACCCCCAATTTGGACATAAATCGAAATGAGGACTCTCTTAGACTAAGACCCAAAGGACAACCTTATATATAGGATAATTAAACTTTCCAATGATGACCATTCCCTAAACATTTATATTGATCGGACTACGGAATTACAGAAGTATACACTTACGAAGTATTCACGGCTTGACCCAATTCTCAATCCTGGGCGACTACTAATGGACTCACTGCCTTGACCGAGTAGAAGACCAGGATCCACCAAGACAAAGAAAGGATACAATGAGCCTTCTACCCTGGTCAGGTGGATGATCGACGTATTAGATACAAGCCTACTACAACCGTCTCTCCGTGTGGGTTGAACATTGAAAATAAATATTTTTACGTTAGATAGAGAGAAATCGTCATGATGAATCCAAATCTTTAAAAAAATTAAATAGATAAATAAATAAATTGTAGTAAACTATCAGGGTGAAATTATTTTTAAGGGGGGTAGACTAAAAGGATGCAGACTAGCATAGATAGTATACACCCTACACCGCATCTAAACTTGAAATCAACAAAACCTAGGCAAATGAAATAATGAAACCTTTACTTATTACCCTTAGGCAATTTTGGGGATGAAATTATTTTTAAGGGGGGTAGATTGTAACATCCTGGATTTTCACTGTTTTGAATTTTCAAAAATCCTTGAATTTTTTTTTATAATTAACTTATATTGTCACTTACTGACCATTAGCACTCAATGTTAGTTTACGGATGAGTGGAACCAGTAAAGAACTGCACAAGTCCGATTAATCAACCGTAGGAAGCCAACGAATCCGCCGATCACTTGAACACCAAGTTTAACCCCATGATTTACTCACATAGGGCCCAAATCTAACCGACCCATCGCTAACTAATTAAGACAATCATAACTAAAATAAAGATCTAACCGAAGCTGAGTCAGATAAGGCCCGGATCTTGACTAATAGACCAAATCAACTCCGTTACTTTTTTAGTCTAAAACCGATGGTTTAGAGTAATCTTGACCAAATCTCTACTTTTACTAATTATAAATAGGTCACACTATGAACATAGTTAATCCAAATCCTAATTACTGCCCACGAGAAATCTTAATACCTAATTCATTCCAGAAATGCCCCGATTTTCTTAACAAGCTCTAGACCGCTTGTTGGCAGGCCAGTAGTTCCAAAACTATAGGATAATATCTGTCTTACTAGGCTGACGTCCATCATGGTAGTCGGACTTAGGTGCTGTCCAGAACTACTCAACTTGAGCTGAAGGACGAGTGCATGAGAAGTGCAAATACTCTAAAGGAAGAAACTGAAACTTAAGTGAATTGAGTCGCCCACTCTAATGCGAAGTTGAGGATTTCAAACCGTCGATTTTTGACCAAACTTCACACGTGGAATAAAGATATTTTTCTACTCATATCCGTATAGCCACGACCTCGATCAACAATCGGTGACCATTAAACAGACTTCTAGTCATATCTGTCGATCAGCGCATCCAAATGACAGGCTGATCATTTCCATACGTAGATCATCGTTAGGACTAACTATCCTACAGTGTATATCATTATGTACGCCCTATAGTGGGCCCTAGAGGCTAAAAAACCCTCCCATAGGGCTAGTATAGTAAAAACCTAACACTTGGGGCCATTTGCACCAAATCTGACATTATAAAAGGATCTTCTTTTGGGCACCCCTCTCCCCATACGAATTTGTCCTAGAGAAGGGAAAGAGAGAAGAGAGAAAGAAGAAAGGAAGAAGAGAGGAAGGGAGAGTGAAGAAGGGAGAGAAAGTGGGCCATAGTTGAAGGTGGGGCCCAAGAGAAGTCGATCCTTGTAACTCCTTTCCTTCTTCCTCAAGAGATCTCACACCCACCACTCTAAATTCGAATTCCAACCGATTGGAGAGGTAAACACCCATCTTCTTGAGATCCTTTGTGTTGAGCTAGATGTTGCATGTAATCCTAACATGTAAAGTTCCTTTGACTCAGGATCTCTACGAATCCACCGTAAGTTTGGCAACCCTAGATCGTTTCCTAGAGCTCTCAACGATTCATCGGTGTGTTGAGCACCAATTGTAGTATGAGTCTAATGATTTTGATTGCTTGGATGATGCATTTGGTGAATCTAGAGAAAACCTAGGAATTGTTTGGTTTGTTGAAATTGCATGGAATTGTATGTCTTGTTTGATTTTCTCATATGATATTGTTCTTGCCTCTCACATAGTTTGGTACAAACGAATGATTACATGTTTATGTCTTGCTCGATTTCTCATATGATGTTGCCCTATAACATGTATGTCTTATTAATCCTTGTGCAAATTGGCTCTATGAGATATAGGAAGTGCTTAACTTCCTCACCAACCCACACAACACACATGCACCTTTATTCATAATATTGTTAGCCTCTCTTGCCAGGAGATTCTGAATTGTATGTTGAGGAGTGGGAGAACATGATGTTGTTTATGCTAGTTGATAACCCTGTTAGTTGACATGTTATGAATCACCACCTAAACCCTTGGGTTGGTCAGGAATACGATGAGAACGAAGGCAGCCCCGTTGTTAGGACCGTCTTGAGGCTAAACCCATGGATTTGGGCAAGTGTGTGTGGGCGACAGTAGTTAGACAACATGGGTTGCTCGTACTCGATGTCATTCCGCCACGTACTTGCCTAAACTCATGTGGTCTAGTCTACTGGCTGACCAACCTTGTTTGTTAACCCTGTTTGCTCATACATGTATGGAACCTGACACACCCTACAACCGTTGTAGCCCATCGATAACCACCTGAAGCCGATCCACCGACTCGTGAGCCGGACATGGTGGAATGAGACACTGTGGCCGAACTGTCGGCCTACGCTGGGGTGACGCGCCTCCCCGTAGTGACCGCGAGCGATCCCTTTCTTAGCACTCCCCATGTGCTTGAAGTCGGGGATGGGGAACCCGACGGGATCAAGGATCGCGGTGCCCTAGCCTCGCACGTTAAGGGGCCTTGGCATCGCAACCAGTTGAGGGCATTGATACGTGGGGTGTATCAGATTCCCCAACCTGCTGGATGAATGGACTTAACTAAGAACTTGGCTAACACGATCATATTGCATCACACTAGTTAGGGTGGCGACTCGACAGTCGAGGTCACTCTGAGGGAGTGTTGGTCACACGCGATCGTTAAATGGAGTCGCTCGAGAGAGTATTGTGGTGAGGGCATGCATCATATCATCCGTCATGCACGTGCATTAATAAGATTAGTCAGGTGTTTGTAAATGATCGCTTTTCATTAAATTCGTAATATAACTGATGCTTGTTACTACTTAAGATTAATAGAACCCACTGAGTTGATCACTCACTCTAGCTCTAGGACGGTGTTTTAAAACACCAACCAGACTCTTCAATAGGTACAGGTAATGATGAGTTCAAGGAGCTTGACGGCGTGAGTCTTGACGAGGAGGATGAGCTGTCTTACTTCTCGCTGATGGGTGGCTGTAACGCCCCGTGTTTTCAGGACCCGAGTACACGACGTGTTTCCCAAAAACTCAAGTGTTAACCTTAAAGGATGGTCAAAGTCGAGTATATATTTTTCTTTTATCTTTCATCTGAGTAAGCAGATAAGTGTAGAATGGACAAGTAAGCATAAAGGGAAGTTTCAATTTTTATTTAGAATATACAAGTGGTTGCCCATAATGACTTATATAAACCAATGTCTCCATTTTCACGAATACAAAATGAAATAATATTACATGTGAAACAAGGTAAACTGCAACAATCTTGAACTATGAAATCCTGTAGCAATCCTTAGCAGATAGAATTATGCACCCATGTCAACCATAGCCTGCTCCTCACCAATATAAGGGGCCACCTGCACTACCTGTACAGTTGTATATTTGATGGATGAGTGGCCAGCTCAGTGTGAATTCCCCTCAAGATTACACACCGCCGCATTAGGTAAGCATAGTTATAAAACAACAAAGCAATCAAAACAATACATGATGCAATCTTTTTAAATGCATGAATGCACATCGGCCTGGGGATGCACATCCATTCGGACTTGGGCTCGTCACCCATGCAAATCATTGATCTGGGAAAATCATCTAGTCGGACAGGGGTTGATAGTCGGTGGTCTGGGAGTTAGCTAAACGATACCCCGAAGATCCTAAGGGCACGTGCTACAACATCCGGATTAGCCACCTATCATCGCCAACATGCTATGGATGCATGATTAGCCAAACCGTTATTAGTTCAGTTATAATCAGCCAATTTAGGTAAGCTCAAGGTCACTACGGTGAGCTCAGAGCCCAGCGTAGGCCCACAGCTCGGGCATAGTGTCCCATTACCACCATCCCCGGCTCATGAGGCTACCACCTTAGGATGTTTAATGAAAAATTGTCGACTAGTGGTCAATCATATTACAGTATATGGGGCTTACTATCGCATGGTTGTACAGTATAAAACATCGAACTCATATAAGGCAAATACCAAAACAAACCACGTAGGCAGATATCAAAATAAGCCACACATGGCGAGTATCAAAATATGCCACATAGGGCGAATATCAAAACCATACGATAAAGACCATCCTTAAAAATCATTGGGCACAATAACCATGGATGGTAGGCTGGCTCACATCAATGATCCATCTAAACCACCACTCAATAACCACTAGATCGAAGGTCCATAGCAATCATTGTCAATCGAGTTACATCCCAAGTATGGGTGTACATTTATAAGTGGGGGTTACCCACTGATGTACCGTTTAAGTTTCATAAGCAATCCATAAATAATTCATGAACAAATATACAAGATGAACATTAAGCAGACAATATAACAATTTAATTTTCACTAGCTAACACATGTGATTATAAGAGAGAGATATCAAATATAAATTTAAATAAAAACTATAACTTAAGCTAATGAGAAGATGGAAAGCTCAAGGGGAAGAATCATTACCTTATACTTTGAATCGCCTTCTATTGTCGCTAAGTGCTTGCGCCCTTAGAGTTGTATCCTACCACAATTTACGAACTTACACAATTAGATCCAGGTTCTGCACACTACTTAGGTTTAAGATCACAACCTAGGGTTTGAGTTATCTATCTTAGGGTTTTAACGTAGAATTAGGGTTTTTAGTGTAAGATCGGGACTTCCATCCTAGGGTTTAGTCCTGAACTTAGGTTCTAGGATTTTAAATTCTAAATTGTTATTAATAATATTATTATTGTTATTATTGTGCAACAGATCGAATAGTATCCGTAATAGGAGTATTGATCCTTCCATATTCATATTTGAATGTACCCACATCATCTAACATTTTTTAAAAAAAATATATATACAGACTAATAATCTCTTAGGAAATACAAGTGACAGTAATAGAGTATTTACTAATGATAATACAATGAAGACTAATACTAATAATTATATCAATCAAGTATTATACTAATCCCATGTTAACTATTTTCTAATGCTAATAGTTATAACTATCAATAGTGAATCTGACCATGATGCTAGATACCATGATCTATCATTAAATAAATTACTACTATCTGATAATTACAATTTTATTTACAATAACTAGGTTATATAGTGGACTTTGGCCCATATTTAACTTACGGTTAGGATTTTGAGAAATGTGAGTTTACCCACTATAACATTTGATCCGTTAGTCCAATCCAAATCATGATACAAGAGGGTAGAGACTTTGTACCTAGGCGGGAGAAATGCGGCCCAACTCAACATCCAACGAGTCGACTCGGCCTAGCTGAACTTGGTCCCAACCGAGTTGACTCGGCTCAACCAACCACCCACCTACTACCTCTCTCTTTCTCTCATTCCTTTCTCTCCTCTATCACTCTCTCCTTCCTGTTTTCTTTCTCTCCCTCACCTAATGAATCAACGGAGGCCTGACCCAACAACTCGGCAGTTGCATCAGTGACTTGGTGGGATGAACTGAGTCGACTCAGCTGTAGCAATAGTCCTGAAACAGCCCCACTCTCTCCTCCTTTTCTTTGCCCTCTCTCCCTGTCTTATTCTCCTTTTCTCCTACTGCAACAACTAGCAGCTCTGCCCGATAACCCCATCGGGTCGATCCGAGTGCGGTAGCGAGCCAACGGCAAGAAGAAGGAAGGAGAAAAATGGCCCTCTCCTTCCCTCTCTCTTTTCTTTCTTTTCTTTTCTCTCCTTCTTCTCTCTCTTTTCTTCCTTTTCTTATCTCTCCTTCTTCTCTCCGTGTGTGTGCGTGAGTTGGAACTCCAGCAGCACCCAAATCGGCAGGGCCTGTAACCAGACTGAACTCGGTTCGGTCCGGTTTGGGCTGCACAACAACTGCACTCTCTCTATACTTTTTTCTTTCTCTTTTCTCACTTCCTTTTCTTCTCCTTTCTTCCCGTTTTTCCCTGTTGCAGAGTCCAGCCATCTCTGGACTCCAACACCTTGGCCGAACATGCCCTGAAAGGCACTAGCAACGGTGAAGAAGAAGGCCACCGTCAATGGCAGACTCTCTCCCGTTGCTCCTTTCTTCATTCCGGCAGCATGAGATGATCTGAATGGACCCTAGGAAGCTTATGGGTAAGCTCTTTCGAAGCTCTACGAAAGTTTGGGTGGTGGGTTTGCCAGAGGAAGGAAAACGATCGTTTTTCATGGCTGTCGTAAGAAATGGAGGCAAATCCCGTTGCTACTTGGTCTCTATGCGTCTTATGCTCGCCCCAATCCTCCTTAAGCTGTTAGATCCATGTTACACGGCCTGGATTTGGTCCAGAAAAACTACCTCTGAATCCGGTAGGCAAAATCGAACTCGCCCGTGGTTTTCTTTACTGAGGTGGAACCCGAGTTTGGACGGCTGAGATTTTTCCGTTTTGAACGGTGGAGATGCAAAGGGAAACGAGCACGCGGATCGCCTAACTGGCTGTGAGAAATGTTTCTATTTTCAGAAGTTATGTGCTTTCGGGTCCTACTTATGCTGAATCTGTGTGCTTACGTGGATGCCCCAACATGTGGAAATTATTAGGTTTTGGTTGAGCCCATGATGCTAATACGATGGACGGTTTGGATTGCCCAGATAGACCGTGCAGGTAGGCCACTGATCAAGGGAAATGGATGGTCGTCCGTCGGCTGTTGAAAATGAGGAGAGAAGGAGAGTTTTCTCCTTTTTTTTGGAAAAACACGAGTTAGAGCTCGTCTGACCGTGCAGGCAATCTGGTGGACCTCGCGTGTACACCAGTTGTGCACATGTGCACCACTATGTGGGGTCCGCAATGATGTTTGTGATAAATCCACCCCGTCTACCCCACTTGGAGGGCCTAATTAGATTCTTTTACCAAAGGTGGGGCAGATCCAAGGTCCAGGTGGGCCATACGGGTCAATTCCTAGCTCTAACGGTGGATTCTCGTCGATCTAATGGTCAGATTGTTCTGAAATTGAATGTCAACGGCTAAAATAGTCTCTAGAATTTACCAGACAATTGGGTCCACATGTTGTAGGGACATGGTGGTGGAAACCACAGTAACTTCCGGTTTCTGAATGTTTCTTCACGTTGCTGTTCAAAATAGGTGGGGTCCACCTGTGATGATCTTTCAGAGAATCCATGCCATTCACCACTTTTGTATCGCTATGTTAGTACACGAGGTCAAATATGAGACGATTTGGTTAGTCGAGTAAGTCGTATGGTGTATCCAATAGCAACCAACACTCACCGTTAAACCCCATACACGTCGCTGTGAAAATTTGAATGAATTGAGTTATTTTGTGTGAAGTCCACTTTACTACTTGTACTTGTACCATCCGCTCTGTTCACTGTGTTTAACATGCCCTGCTAGGATTAAGGTCTAAAAATGGGGCAGATTTGTTGATCGGGTGGGCCATACTATCCGATCAAGCATCGATGGTGGCATGTAGTGACATTCACTATTTACGAACTCGCCATCCATTTTTCAACCGGCATCCAACGCCCGTTATGTCGAAATGTGTCGTCTAAATGTCTTGAAATTTGGTGAACATGCATCATTTTTCGTTCTCTTTCCTGTGATCCAATTTGGGTCCCGATCTCCCGAGGATGAATAAGATGTTCTTTTAATGGCTAATATACTTCAAAATTCTAAAATAATAATTGTACACCTCTAATCAACAAGTTACCGGGCAGTTTGGACTTAGAACCTAAGATCTTCATGATGATCGGTTTACCGTGATGTTCTTGTGGCCGGTTTGGCATATCAGAATATGATGGAGGGTCAGATGACTAGTTAAAAATAAGAGAACTTGATGGTTAGCACTCTTACTATTTATATAGATGGGTATACAGTCAGTTTCGTACACAGATAAATGTACAGCGGGTTTCAGGAGGATTAGGGGTAAAGCATGTGTATCGTTATATTAGAGTGTCTTATTCACATGTGTAGGTTTCTCAAATTATAATTCTAATGATGGGTTAAGCATATTCATATGTTATGAACAAGATGAATGGATCAGAATCTTGGTCTGATAAGTGTACGGACGGATGTAGAGATCAAGCAGCTAAATTAATGTGATCTAAGGGTTGAAATTTGATGTGTACGGTTAATTTATGATAATTAGGCCTGATATAAAGTTTCACACGAAAAGGATCATGAGAACCTTGTGAGTTGGAATTCAGGGTATAGGTTGATGGCATTTTCGTAATTATTGCTGATCTAAGAGTTTTGTGAAATCTAATGGCTCCACATAGTTATAGGTGCGTTATTAAGCAATTCTTACAAAAGAATGTATATCTAAATAATTATGGATAGAGAGTTTATCCGTCGTTTCGTTCAAGGAAAAATTACTTACGTTAAATCGTGTGACGAATGGCCTTGTTTTGAAATTCAAGGGCCAGATGGCTTATCGATGGAGATTATACTAGACGATCGAGATACATAGATTGTGGGTCACTAGATGATGATGTCTAAGGTAAGTCACGTGTGTTTCTACACACATGTAGACAGATTTAGACTTCCACTGTAACACCCAAGTACTGAAAAGTACGGGGTGTTACAACAGCTCTCCATCGGCTTGATAGACAGGATTTGGATCGCTGAGCAGTGGGCTCAGCTCTATTCTTTTTGGACATATCATTCTTTTTGTGGTTTTATTGGGCAACGCCTTGTGCGACTCATCTATGTTTTTGGACCTGTATATATACTAGATCTTCTTTCATTTCAGTAGATCAGTTGTGATTATGTTTCATGTTCCAAGAAATTCCATGCTGCGCATTTAAACCTGATTAAATGTAAATTAGTAAAAATTAGCATAAGTGACACCCGAGAACTTGAGAGTCGAGTTTATGCACGACCTCCAATTTCCAGGGCGTTACATGTTTATATAGCCCAAGCATGAGACTTAACCAGATACATCCTGCTCAAAGCCCTACCAGGCCGGTCATGGGTCGGTCGAGTTGAACCCACCTGGCTTTCAGCCCTAATGTAGTCCCTCCACTTTTTCAGCTCATTTTAGTGCACGAGCCCAAAATTGTAGTATTTACAAAGCTTATGTGGACAACACTATAGAAAATACATGTTGGGGGTGGACATGGAAGGCATTATACAAAATGGTGGGGTAACTTCCTAGGGCTCATGGTGATGTTTATTTGTCATCCAACCTATTCCAATGGTTAAACAGACATGAATGAAAGAAAAGCACAAATATTAGCCTGAGTCACAAAAATCCTATAAACTTTAAGAGGTTTTCAATTTTTATTGTTTCTTGTGATATGGTCTTCTTAGCTTTTAATATGCTTTAATTTTGGGTTCATATGGACTGCAATATCCTAAAAAAAATAAAAAATAATAATAATAAATAGATGGATGGCCAGATACTCTACATACATCATGGTAGGCCCCACGGAGTATACTCACCCAAAAAAACTAATAAGAGGAACGCTCAGCTACGCACCGGTTCGCACGTCATTATGTGCGAACCTTCCTATCAACCGTCGGATAAGGTAAACGGTCTGGATAAAGGCGCTGTTAGCGCGAGCTTAAAAAAGCGAGTTTTCTTCTCTCGCACGCCTCTTCACTCACTATCCGAATGATGCGGTGAAAGCCTTTTCACATAAAATTCTTTCGCTAGGATACTTAGGTGGGTCCCACCAAGATGTTAATGATAAATCCACGCCGTCTATGCATTTTTAAAAATAATTTTATGGTATGAACCCAAAACTGAGGTAGATCAAATTTTTAAGTGGGCCACACAGTGTTGATTGAACTCTCACCATTAAAAACTTCCTGGGGCTACTAAATTTTTGAATTACGCTGATATTTGCTTTTTTTCCATCATTCAGGTTTGCATGACCTAATCTATAGGTTGGATGTCAAATAAATATCACGGTGGGCCCTAAAAAATATTTAATTGTGTGGCCCATTTGAGAATTTGATCTACCTCGGTTTTGGTTTAATACCATAAAATTATTTTAAAAAATGTATGGACGACATGGATTTATCATTAACATCTTGGTGGGACCCACCTAATATCTCAGCGAAAGAATTTTATGTGAAAAGGCTTTCGCTGCATCCTTCAGATGGTAGGTGAAGAGGCGTGCGAGTGAAGGAAACTCGCTTTTTAAGCTCGCGCTAAGAGCGCCTTCATCCAAACCGTTTATCTTATCCGACGGTTGATAGGAAGGTTCGCACATAATGACGTGCGAACCGGTGCGTAGCTGAGCGTTCCTCAAACTAATAATATCTTTTCCCCCAAATCAGTGCCCGTCAAAGATCTTAGTCAAAAAGACATTGTGTGGTCATGAGTCAAAGATATTGTTTAGTCAAAGTCATGAGTCATTTGGTCAAAGTCATGACTTACCAATAATCAATTTCTGCGCGCGTGTATACGATGTGGCACGTAGGTTCACATCCAAGCCACATATCAGGTGGGTCCCACCGTACCAGTTCAAAATACCCAAAAAATATGATGGTCCACCTGTTACCTTATGATTAACAATGTTTGAAAGAAATGATGGCTGAGAAAAACTTTTAACGCTTCCTTATCATTCTATATTTTTCATAGCGTGTGGCCCACCTGGCTGGTGCATCAAACTGAAATTTTCGTCCAGGATATC
Organism: Magnolia sinica; assembly: GCF_029962835.1. NCBI lineage: Eukaryota > Viridiplantae > Streptophyta > Magnoliopsida > Magnoliales > Magnoliaceae > Magnolia > Magnolia sinica. The sequence continues at coordinate 2,293,914 of NC_080584.1, read as the reverse complement.
TATAAATGTGGGTCCACCTGATGGACGGCTAAAATCTATAATCCCATGTGCCACATTGGCAGATCCAGACACGTGGAGTCGTGGCCGCGTGGGATTACCATAACTCTCGTTTAGCCGATCTGGTACTTGTGAGGGCACGGGCATTTTTGTGCCTCCAACTCATTTCTTCATATTTGTAACACAAAATTTTAGATCTAAACCGCTCATTTGAAATTTTCAATAGTGAATGGGTCATTCTATAATATTTGGAGTCTTTGGATTACCCTACCACTTCAATTGGAATACCTAAGAACACTAAAAGCCAGAAAACAACGGATTATATTAATTAGATGCTCCAATCAAAACTAGCTCCGGTCAGCAGCTGATGGAAGGATGATCCCGCGGGCTAGCTGGATTGGATCATGATAAGGATATACAGGAAATGGTAGTCCACCATCTGTGCACTGATATCAATCTAAGACCAACTTCAGCAGGCAGGGCCCACCAAGAATGGGAACGTTTTTCTCGGTCCGCAAAAACGAACTTGACTGTGATCGTTGACCATTCAATGATTTTATGTCTCAAATAGAACGAACGGCTAATCTCATTTCTGGCAACTAATACTTTTCGTATGGTATGATCATGACGAGACCTACCTTTTGAACGGTTCCGATCATCCATAAGCATTGTACAACCATCACAACGGGGAATTTTCTCCAGTAGTCCGCGGACTACAATACCAGCTTCTTGAATATATAATGAAAGAGAGCCTCGGAACGAGAAATACGAAAATGCAGAAAATGAAGCTGCTTTGGGCAGTTGTTCGTGTGTTATGCCTCTTCCTACTCCTTTCTCAGTGCAACTGCCAAAGAGGGTAAGTAGGCATTTTCAATGCAAGTAGATGTATGGTAGATTATAATGCATCTGGTGTATAAGTATCAAAATGTCAAGTTTATACAATATCTAATCCATCCAAGAGGTTTAATCCATCATACAGAACACCTGATTCTAAAATCAGGCAGATCAGATTACTTTTGGGCCACATGGACTAAAACAAGGGAAAGCCATCGGTTTGTTTCAAAGTACAATGTAGCCCACCTGAGGATTGGATTGGCCTGATTTCTTTCATTTGGTTATCTTGATGGTGCAATCAACCTAGTGGACGGGTTCATTCACAATGCGACTGAATGGTTTGGATTCTGTAGCACAGGGCAGATGGTTTGGTAATCCACGCCGTTGATCTTATGGGACTCGTTATTGATCTGGATAGTGCCTTTATATCTATGGGATCCTTCAATCTTAATTCTTTAATATCTGGCTCTTTTCCATCAAAATTCCCAGGTTGAGAGCCAGATTGAGATCTCTCCAACTGGGAGATTTTTGGGACATCTCCAGTCTTTGGCAGGACATCATATCAACGGTTTGGATCCCCTAACCATGGACCCTACGTGTAAGTATGGCCAATGGGCTCATATTGAACCCAAGGGCCCAACCTAACTTTAAGAACTGTCATCTTAAACATTAATTGTATCATCCAAAGGTAAAAGATATTTCAATCTAAGTGGTTTTATTTTATTTTATTTTTAAAATTTTAATTTTACTTTTTGTATCCTCCATCCATAATTAGAAGCATGGAATAAACGGTTTGGATTATTGAAACGAACTCTCATCCAATGGCTAAATTCCCAACTTATCTTATTACAATACATCATCATTTAGGTAGAAAACCTCATTTCTGAGGAATATTTACTTCAAAATTCCTTAGGAATCCGGATTTTTCCAAATAATGCCTACACATTTAGAAGTTGGGTTGAGATGTTTTTTGAGGAAGAAAATCATGAAATTGCCCTCTTTATTTTCTTTATAAAGTAATGAGGTCAGAATTGTGGGGCCCATATGATATGTGTATAACATTCAACCCATTCAACATATGAACCCCAGTAGGATGATCACCCAACAAAAAATGTAGTTGATCCAATTACTAGATGGGCCGTATTTAGATGTTTCGGGCCATCATTTAATCGATTTGTTGTATTTATTAGGCCAATTGGATGTTAGACACATACCACGTAGATTTGTGATTGGGTACTACCTCCACCCATCCCAAGCTGTGAACGGATGGGTACTCTGAGGTGGCACTGTGCCGTCCATCCATTTTTCCATATCATTTTGAAGCTCAAGTGGACCACACATTAAGGATTAAACACTTAATGTTGAAAATTTTTTGGGAGCCACAAAAGTTTTGGATCAAGCTGATATTTATGTTTTCCCTTCATCCAAGTCCATATGACTTTTTGAATAGGTTGGATGGCAATTAACCATCACGGTGGGCCCTAAGAAGGTTTCAATGGTGGGTGTCATTATTACCACTGCTTTTTGTGGTGTGGTCCACTTGATGCTTAGATCTATCTCATTTTTTAACTTGTACGCTAAAATTATATGGCAAAATGGATGGACAATGTAGATAATACCCTTAATCATACTAGACCCTCAAAGTCCATATCCATTCCTTGCTAGAAATGGTTTGCGGTAGTACACAAAAGAAGAAGAAGATTATTTAGGTGTTAAGGCACCATTCGGTAAAATCTAATTTTCTGAAGAATTTTGCTGTAAAAATCTTTTTTATATTTTATTTATTTTTATATCAGCCCTTAAACAGGCTTGGGACCATGACTATGGACCTACAAACAAAAAGGTTATCAAACCTGGGCTGGGCCTGCAAATGGATTCAGGCCCAGACCAGTAGTTCAACAATCAGGCCCAAGCCCATCCATAGAAGTACATGGCCCAGCAATAGGTGGGCCATTCCTAATAATACACTATATATAACATGATCAAGAACAACAATCTAATATCATCATCACATTCTGATGGTTTACAGGCCTGTACCACCTAGCGGTCGGTACAATGATTTAGATAAACCATCACCACAGCCACCGAGGGGTGGCCCGCCGCAGCGTCCATGAAAACCAGCGAACCAGATCTGTGTAGAGCTTCGAAGCAGCCTCTTATTTGAAGTTTGAAGATTAAAGGGATGTTATGCAATAAAATAAATAAGTTTTTGTTTACCTTCTTATTAAGGTATTATGGATGAAGTGATTTAATATTTCCAAGACTTCACCGGCACTAATTGGCGAACACGTCAATGATCCAAGCCGTACATTAGGATGACCACCTCTTGGATAGGCTATTGGTCAAATCCCAGATTGATCGGATGGTCTGATCCTCGCGAAAAGTATCCATCAATTGGATGGTTAGGCCATGCAATTTAATGGATACTGCAAGCTAATAAGAGGTGGTTGTTCTGATTTGGGTTTGGGGAAATGGCCAATCTAAGAAGTGGTCATTCCAATGGACGGTTCAGATCAGTTCACCAATGAAGGTCGGTGACTATTGGTGAGGGTTTACATATAATAATTTATGTAAATAAAGAGGCATTCTAGCAATCAAGCTCTACTCTTTCTACTGTCTTATTGTTTGTTAGAAATTTTCATTTGATTTCATTTTTCTAGCCATTCAGCCCTTTTGGGTGACTTGGGTTTGTGAAAGTGGGACCCTTGCTTCGTTGATCTGAGACGTTGATATGACGGGACTCAACATGAATGAACGGCCCATACACCAACCCTTCTCGAAACTAGGCCTTCCAAATTGTGGGTCTAAGACCATGCTGACCGAGCAATCCTAACCATCCAATTGATGGCTAAAAGTAAAGCAATGAATGGTCTAAATTCGATGGGGAAAATTCAGATGGTTACTATCATCTGGTCTGTGTAATTTCTGGGTCTGTGATTTGGATGGTCTGGGATGCTGGGTCCCGACTCAGTATTTAGTAATTATAAATTAAAATAATAACTGATAGGAATAGGTAGTTAATATAGTTAAGTAATATAAAATGCAAACATTGTCATTAGACACTTTATTAATGTGATTTGGATGGTCTGCAACACCTGTTCTGGGCACCGAGTCAAACAACCAAGTTCTGTGGGGCCCACTAATTGGATATGTAAAATCCACTCCATCCATCAAGTTCTATACTCTAATCTAGGCGCTGTGGGGGTATAAATTGCTAGATCCACAACTCAGGTGGGCCACACCAAGGAATCCAACTATAGGTTTGTTTGTAGGGTCAAAATGGTGTGTTTCTTTCATCAAACCCTTTAATCAGGTATCACTTACCAGGATGAGATGAAAATACAAAAATCGGCCTGATTCAAAACCCAACGGGCCATGTTGAATGAGCTTACATGTTTTAAGAGCAATTTTACATTGGTTCCAATGGTGTGTGGCCCATCAGAGTTTTATTGCATTCATCTTTTCTTTGTTCCTTTAAAATAATGTTTCCCACCTGATGGACGGAGTAGATTTACACAGAGAACATGGTGGGCCCAACAGAGCCTGGGTGTTTTACCTACGTCCGTCCATCAGGCCACGGTGTTGTGCATGTGACATCCACTCCGTCCATCGGATTGCTTATTGAGTTACTCAGTATGCTTTTATCGTACCGAGTAAACTCTGTTGAATCCATTATGAATGTATTTGATTTATCCAAGCTGTTCATCTGTTTTACCAGCTCATTTTAGATTTCAAAATTGAAGCATATGCAGAGCTCAAGTGGACCACACCATAGGAAACAATGGGAGTAATGATTTCCACAATTGAAACCTTTGTAGGGGACACAGTGATGTTTATTTAGCATCGAACCTGTTCATAAGATCACATAGACATGGATGAAGGGAAAAAGGCAAATATCATATTGATCCAAAACTTATGTGGCCTTCAAGAGATTTTCAACCGGTAGACATTCAATTCACACTGTTTCCTGTGGTGTGATCCACTTGAGTTTTGGATATGCTTTATTTTTGAATTCAAGTACTAAAATTATCTAGTAAAATGGATGGATAGAGTGGATAAAATACATATGTAACGGTGGGCCCCACATAGTTTACATCCTAATAAATTATTCAAAACTAAAAATACATTATATATAATAAAACAACAATGGTTGATATACACTCGGGATGTGTGAGGCTGATGCAATGTGTGAAATTCATCTAATCCGTCCATCATGTACTTTCCTTGATTATCTTTTATGACAAGAGAACACTGCAAGAAAAGGGGGCTTTAGCCTCGGTTCAAAATTGAGGCTAAAAAGGTTAAAAATTGAGGCTAAAGCCTTTAGTCACAGGAATTTCAGCCTTGGTTCTCAACAACCGAGGCTAAATCCAAGCCTCGGTTATAAATTGAGGCTAAAAATGTTTAATTTTTTTAAATATTTATATAAACTACTAATCCATTCATTCAATCCACTCAAGAAACAATCAATCATGAAAGCCATAATACCAACAAAATAGTTAACAACTCAATCAAACAATCAATCTCACTTGTTTATTATTTAAAGCTTTCAAAACAAACTCAATTAAACTATTACACAACATTAGGTTCCACAAATAATACAAAGTCACAACGCAAGATTTGGGTATGACTTTTGCTTGGCTGATGAACAACTACAGCTTGTTCAGTTGTTTGAAAGCATCTGTAAAGAAGAAGAACTCGCCATTAGCAATAATTTTGTGTGCGACTGTCCATGTGTCAAATGAACACAATTCCCCGTACTATCTTCCCTATTACAACCCAAGAAAGTGACTGAACTCAAAAACAAAAATAGAAATAACTCTGCTTTTAACATGTTGGAACATCAGGTTAATGAAATCTTGGTAATGGTTAAGTGAGATGTGTGCAGGACCTTCTTGAACACATCTCACTCAAGTTTATTCAATACACACACCATGGTTCTTCACAAACTATTTGATTAGGGGCCTAATAGCTGACACTTCAAATGTGCTAGGAAGGTAATCTTTTTTTAATCCATGTATAGTGGAGCATACCAGTTCAATTGTGCTTATAACCGACACGCGTGTACAACTCAGTGAACTGCGTCCGCTTCCTTCTTTAAAGACTGTTAAGCCAACACGCATGTACAACTCATCTAGTGCATAAGCCACCACGTATGACAGCATGGAATATAGATGAAATAAATCCAGTCCATTCATCATGTAGATCTCACTGTATGTATGCTTCTTTAAAGAAATAAAGGTGGTCCACTCATTTTTTGGGCCACTAAATCAGAAGTAAATGGACGTGTTATAAAACTTTAGTTGATTTTTTCACAATGGTATTTTTTTAAATTAATTGTGGCCCACCTGTCTGGTGGATCTATATAATGGTGCCCTTCCAATGAATGGCTTGGATTTGCAATCGTGTGCCATGTTGGTGTATTTGCTGGCGTGTGCGTTAGCTGAGGTTTACACGTGCGTGGCCTTAACAAAGATATATATAAATAAAATCAAGGAGTGGCTGAGAAGCTCGACCATCGTACTTTTACTTAAAAGAACTAAATGGGTGAAATTATACAATGCTCTGGACAAATGTTATTATGTTCATACTCTATCTTGTGGAAGTGAAGAACATGGGTCAGTGATCCGAACCGATGAAGATAAGGACCCCACTATAAATAAACAATAAATTAAAAAATTCTCTGGATGAAGAGATCCTGACCCTTGTAAGACACAAAATATGGCAATATTCCTCATTACACGGATAGAAGATAGAAGACCATTTTTTTTTTTAATGGGGGATGGTTAGCCAATGGGCTATCCAGAGTGAGGTCCTTCATATCAACGGTTTGGATCACGGGGAAGTCGGCCACTCTTGTAAGAAAAAGAGTAAAAATTGTGAAATATCAATATCAATATCAATACATATATATATATATATATATATATATATATATATATATATATATATATATATATTTATGAAGTAGACTTTTGGCCCCGGTTCGTAACTAAGGCTAAAAATGTAGAGTTGTGGTCTCAGTTCTTAACTGTGGCTAAAAAGTAGAGTTTTGGCCTTGGTTCCTCCGCAATTGAGGCTAAAAAATAGGCTTTGGGCCTCAATGCCTTCACCTCGATTCCTATGCAATTGAGGCTAAAAAGTAGACTTTTTGTCTTGGTTCCTATCTAATTGAGGCTAAAAAGTAGGCTTTTCACTTCAGTTTTTATGCAATTGAGGCTAAAATGTAGATTTTTTGCCTCAGTTCCTCTGCAATTGAGGCTAAATATTAAACCTTTTGCCTTGGTTCCTATGTAACTGAGGCTAAAAAGTGGACTTTTCGCCTCGCTTCCTATGTAATTGAGGCTAAATCGTAGACTTTTTGCCTCGGTTCCTATGCAACTGAGGCTAAAATATAAATCTTTTGCCTTGGTTCTCATGAAACTGAGGTTAAAAATTAGGCCTTTTGCCTCGGTTCATATGCCACTGAGGCTAAAAAGTAGACCTTTCGCCTCGGTTCCTATGCAACTGAGGCTAAAAAGTAGACTTTTAGCCTCAGTCACCTAGCAACTGAGCTGAAAAATGAACTTTTAGCCTCGGTTCCTTAGCAACTGATGCTAAAAAACACATTTAGCCTCTATTTTTTCAACTGAGGTTAAAAAATTGAGACTAAAGGCCTACTTTCTTGTAGTGGAAAAAAACAAAATGGACCACACATGAGGGAAGGATGAGACGATCCAACGTTAAAAACTTTTAGATCACTTCGGATCTCGTTACGAATGTACGGAGGACATCCCATTCGTCCACTGCATGCATGCTTTTATACTCTCTTAAGCTCTTTGAATAATAATAATAAAAAAAAATCAAATCATTTTTATGTAATTTAATGGTTTTGGCATGATTTATCACTTTAAGCTCTATTATATAAATACTTACATTATATATGTAAACACTTCACAAAAGTCAAGCAGAATAACAGGTAAACAATTTACACTTTAAATTCTTTTTAGCTAGCTATAAAGTGTTTATAACTTAATATTTTAGGAGGATCTCACATATGGGGGTAATTGGGATGTATTTTCCTTACATCCAAGCCATCCATTTGTTTTAAGAGCTTAATTTAAATCATGATCTCAAAAATGAAGCAGATCCAACCCTCACGTGGACCACACAATAAGAAAAGGTGGTTATTTACCGTTAAAGAACTTTGTGGGCCACAAAAGTTTTGTATCAAGCTGATATTTGTGTGGTCCCTTCATCCAGGTCTCTTATATCTTATCAAAAGGTTGCGTGGCAAATAAACATTCCGGTGGCCCCAAGAAGTTTTTAATGGTGGATATTCAATCACCATTGTTTCCTCCAGGGTGTTCCACCCATGATTTGGATCTGCCAATTTTTTTTTTTTTGTATTGAGTGCTAAAATGACCTTTCTAAATGTACGGACAGCATGGATGAAGATTAGATTCATCAAGGTGGGCCCCACGCTCAGGGATCTACCTACCAAAGTTGCGTCCGTAATCCATACGCTATTCTTGCCGTACAATATCTTGCAAAATCGTTTCTTCGAGGGAAAAATAGAAGTGCGTTCGGTCATTTTCCACTCTGCTGAAAGCATTTTTTAAATTAATCAAAGTCGACAGCGGATTGTGCAGTAAGTCATCCGGATAGCGTGGTGAGTACACTCTGTGGGACCGACCCTAATCTATATTTCATGATCTACGCTGTCCATCCATTTTTTCAGATCATTTTAGAATACGAGCCCAAAATTGAACCATATCCAAAGCTCAAGTAGACCACACCATAGTAAACGGTGGGATAGTAATTTCCACCGTTGAAACTTTCCTAGGGCCCACAATTATGCTTATTTGTCTCAGAAGCTTGCACGGACATGGATGAAGAAAAAACACAAATATCAGCTTGATCCAAAACTTCTATGACCCCAAGAAGTTTTCAATGACATGTGTTCAATTCCTACTGTTTCCTGCAGTGCGGTATACTTGAACCATTGATATGCTTCTTTTCTGAGCTTTCATACTAAAAATGAGATGGAAACTGGATGGACGGCTTGAATATGACACATATATCATGGTGGGTCCCGTAAAATAATAAATAAAAAATCTATCTTCCAAAAAAGATTCCGCAGTCAATCTTACTTAAAGTCAAGGTTTATAGTCAAAACCATAATTACCGAGAATCGATTTTGCGCACGTGTAGAAGATGTGGCACGTAGGTTCACATCCAAGCCGTATATCAGGTGATCCAACCGTATCAGTACAAAAGAACCAAATAAAAAGGATGTCCCACCTGTTATCATATGATTCGTAATGTTCGAAAGAAATGATAGCTTAGGAAATCTTTTAATGTTTGAAATTCCGTCCACGTGTCTTAAAGATGTGGGTCCACCTGATGGACGGCTGGAATCTATAACCTATCTGTCCTATCGGCAGACTCAGGCGCATAGATACATGGCCGCGTGGGATTACTCTTAGCATTCGTCTCCTTGAGCTGACTCGGTGCTTGCGAGGGCACGGGGTGTTTTAGTGCATCCAAGTCGTTTATGCATATGTGGCAAATAATGATGAGATCTATACCGTTCATTTGCAATTTCCATTAGTGAATTAGTCATGTTCCAGGATTCAGAGTCTTTGGATTACCCTACCACTTCAATAAATGGCATGCCAAAGAACACTAAAATCTAAAATCCAATGGATCAAATTAATCAGATGGTCCAATCAGAGCAATTTTCCCGTCGACATCAAGTTGAAGCGAAGGTATGGGATATGCCTCACATCCCGGAGAACCAATGTGCAGCCCACATAAGTCTTCACACAAATATCACCGACCCTTACGATCTTCGATACGCTAAAATTTCCCATCTTTACGGTCCCATAGTTACCAGACTTGTAGCTTGTGAAGAAGTCTCTGCGTAAATCGCATGAAAAGAAGCTACTGAGTCAATCATCTAGTCGGTGTCCTGACTCGTAGCCGTGAGACAAACATTATGATCTGCTGAAAGAATAACTACCACGTCGCCATCTGAAGCGACCGCAGTGGAATCTGATTCATCTTCCTTCTCATTTCCTTTTCTTTTCTTATCGTTCTTCTTACCACGACATTTATGCTTGTAGTGGCCCTTCTTGTCACAATTCCAGCAATCAATATCCTTTCTGTTATTAGACTTACCTCTTGATTTATCTCGGGCCTTTCCGCCCTTATTGTTCTTTCCTCTCCCCCGTTCTTGTGTCACAAGGGCCTCTTGCTGTGTAGACCCCTGAGACTTCCTCCTTGTCTCCTCATTGAAAAGACAACTAGTTACCTGTTCCATGGATATCTTTCTGTCTGGTGCGGAGTTACTTAGAGACACCACTAATGTCTTCCAACTGTCAAGCAATGAACTAAGTAATAGTAAAGCATACAATTCATCATCCAGGACCATCTTCATAGCAGAGAGCTGGTTCACTATATTGCTGAGCTCATTCATGTGCTCGGCCACAAAACCACCATCCTTGAACTTGAGATTTACAAGTCGCCTTATCAGAAATTTTTTATTATCGGCCGTCTTCTTCTCATACAGCCCTTCTAATTTCAGCCATAGGCTAGTCGCTAAGGTCTCTGTAGACATATGGTGGAACACAGAATAACACAGAATCATCCAATCATTGTCTAATAAACCCCACCGCCTTTCGGTCTATCTTTTTCCAATCATCATCAGACATATCTTTGAATTTTGCTGATATGCCTAAAATTGGAGAATATAGGTCCTTGCAATAAAGCAAGTCCTCCATCTTAGCATTCCATATGGTCCAGTTAGAACCATTGAGGCTGATCATCCTTGATGAGCCACCTTTCATAATTCAGAAAAAAACCGATCCTACCCGTTCAATGAACTTAGCTCTGATACCACTTTGTTGGGGGCCTTGCACAAAACCTTAGGATCTAGCCTCCTAAAACAAACTAGAATTATGGATAATAAAGCAATGAAATAAATCAAAGCATAGATCACACCACACAAGATATTTTTACGTGGAAAACCCTCAAAGAGGTAAAAACCACGGGACCTCGTCCAGATCAATAATCCACTATAAAGTAGAACGTTACAACCTTCTTCATTCTCGTAGGAGTGGATAAACAATGAGAGAATAAAAGGAAAAATGGAGAGATCTCACCGATTATGAGGACGTAGAAGCGTTGAGATATAAATTGCACAATAGATAACTTCCACGGGCATAACCTCCCTTCTACTAGATTCCTCTCTTTTTGTCTATTTCTCTCACACTTTTGATAGCTTTCTTGTGTTTTTCATCACCCTATAAAAACCCTAGGGACTCTTATTTATAGTTTTAGGAAACTCCTTTATGCATCCCAGTTACGAAAGGACTTGCGAAACAAAATCCGCATAAAATCGCGGAACGAATCTGCGTAACTACGACTGGTCGTGTCAAGTCCACGACAGGTCGAGCACACCCACGACCGGTCGAGCGCCCAGGAGAAAATTAACTCAAAGTCGTTGGACTCTGAGTCGTGTAACCCACGACTGGTCGAGCACGACCCACGACCAGTCGAGCGAGGCTCATGACCGGTCGTGCCTGGGGTAAAAAACCCCATCACTTGGTTCCCATAAGATTTTGAAAAGATGATTGCCTTTCTCTTGCACCAACAACCGTTCTGCCACGAAGCCTCTTATATTGAGTGTGAACAGATTGTCGTTCATGTTGCAGTTCAATTAGACAATCCCACACGTGTTAATGAACGACCCATATTTAATCAAATGTGCATGATTAGGATAGTGCCGAGCATGCCGAAGTCTTACTTGACTCGAGTTTGTGTAACACCCTGGAAAATCGGGGGTCGTGCATACACTCGACTCCCAAGTTGCCGAGTGTGACTTATAACCGATTTTCATTAATGCGTTTAATCAGGTTTAAATGCGCAGCCTGGAATTTCCTGGGATATGAAGCACAACCACACAAGTCTACTGAAATGAAAGAAATCTATCATATATATAGGTTCAAAAATATGAATGGGTCGCACAAAGCGTTGCCCAACAAAATAACAAAAGATAGGAAATCCCATTACTCAGCAAGGAATAAGTTGTGCTTCATGTCCTAGGAATAAGGCTGAGCCCATTACTCAGCAATCCCAATCCTGCCCATCAAGCTGATGGAGAGCCGTCCATCAACTGAAAATAGGATAGCTCGTCATCCTCATCCAAGCTCATGCCACCAGGCTCCTCATACTCCTCGTCACTTGCAACTGCGGGAGAGTTTGGTTGGTGTTTTAAAACACTGTCTTAGAGTGGGAGTGAATGATCAACTTAGTGGGTGCTATTAATCTCAAGTTGTAACAAGCATCAGTTATAATACAAATTTAATGAAAAGCAATCAATCATAAATACCTAACTAATCTTATTAATGCGCATGCATGACGGATGATATGATGCATGCCCTCGCCACAACTCTCCCTCGGGCGACTCCATCTAATGATCCCGTATGTCAACACTCCCTCAGAGCGACCTCGATTGCCGAGTCGCCAACCTAAATAGTGCAATGCAATGAAATTGTTAACCAGGTTCTTAATTAAGTTCATTCATCTAGCAGGTTGGAGAAACTGGTACACCCCACGTATCAATGCCCTAAACTGGTTGCGAGGCCAAGGCCCCCCAACGTGTGAGGCCGAGTTCTCGCGATCCTTGATCCCATCGGGTTTCCCCCATCCCCGACTTCAAGTACATGGGGGGTGCTGAAATGTGGGATCGCTCGCGGTCACTACGAGGAGGCGCGTCACCCCAGCGTAGGCCGACAGCTCGGACAAAGTGTCCCATTCCACCATGCCCGGCTCACGAGATAGTGGATTGATATTCAATTCATTATCAATGGGCTACAACAGTGGTAGGGTATTCCAGTTTTCATATATATGTGAGCAAACAAGGTTAACAAATAAGATTGGTCAGCCAGTGGATTAAATTGCACGAGCCCAGGAAAGTACGTGGCGGAACGGCATGGGTGCAAGCGACACATATAGTTTAACTACTGCCGCCCACACGCACTTGCCCGAATCCATGAATTTAGCCTCAAGGCGGTACTACCAACGGAACCACCTTCGCTCTTCTCATGTTCCTGACCAACCCAAGGGTATGAATAATGATTCATAGCATGCCAACTACTAACGTATCATCAAGCGTAATCAACATCATGTTCTCACATTTCTCATCATACAATTCAATTTCTCATAGCAAGCAAACTATTACTATCACGAATATGGTGTGTGTGTGTGTGGTGTGGGTTGGTGAGGAAGTTAAGCACTTCCTACACCTCAAGGGATCAAATACATAAGCACAATTGAATCATACATAATATGAAGCAACATATATAAGAAAAAGAAATCAAACAAACATGAGCATGTAATCATCTATACACTAGAGCATGTGAGAGGCAAGATTAACATCAAAGGGAACTAAACATGCTATTCCATACAATTCCAATAACATACTATTCCTAGGTTCCTTTAGATTCTTCCATACAACATCTCAAGCAAACAAAATCATTAAACTCCTACTATAATTGGTGCTACGCCACCTAAGGATAATAGTCCGCACCTATGGATCGTTGGAGACACGGAAATCGACCTAGGAATGAGAGCTTTGAGGTCGATCGGCCGGAATCCCTAAAGCAACCACTTCCATGTTAGAACTCCAAGCCAATCCCTTCTCAACACAAGGGTTTCAAGAAAAGGGATGAGGGATCTTACCTAGATTATTAACAGAACGATTCTTGTGGTTGGGGTGAAGGGATTTTCTTAGAGAAGGGGTAGAGAGTTGCAAGGTTGAGCTTCCTTGGGCCCCACCACCAACAAAACCCTCCTTCACTCTCTTCTTCCTCTCTCTTTTTCCTCCTTCTCTTCTTCCCTTACTATCTTTTCTCTCTTCTAGGGTAAAATCGTATGGGGAGAAGGGGTGCCCAAATGAGGCCCTTTTGTAATGTCAGATTTGGTGTAAATGGCCTCAAGGGCTAGGTTTTTACTATACTAGACCTATGGGAGGGTCTTTCTAAGATCTAGAGCCCACTATGGGGTATACATATTGATATACACCGTAGGATAGGTGCTCCATGGCCCGATGAAGGGCCACGCAAAATTTGAGAACGATCGGATATGGGGCTTGGTCGTACAGGTCCGATTTACGATCAACGGTCACCGTTCCACGATCGGGTCCCGAATTTTATGGGCAGGCGTAGGAAAATATATTAGGCATCCACCATAAATTTAAAAGAAATCCGACGGCTGAAATGTCTTATATCTCAGTTTCATTTACACATGCCAGATTTCAATCCTGGCCTTGGGTGGGTTGCATTTGGCAAGTGCTACTGGAACGACGCAGATGATTAATTTCTGGGTGTCCACTGAGTCTGTGGTCTGCGATAGACTACAAGCCCAGTGAGACAGACATTACTTTATAATTTTGTAACTAGTGGCCCACCAACGAGTGGTCTAGAGCTTGTTCGAAAAATTGGGACATTTCTGAAATGAATTAGGTATTGAGATTTCTCATGGGCGATGATTAGGGTTTGGATTAACTGTGTTCATAGTGTGGCCTATGTATAATTAGTGAAAGTGGAGATTTAGTCATGATCACTCTAAACCGTCGATTTTAAGCTAAACGAGTAATGGGATTGATTTAGTCTATTAGTCAAAATCCGGGCCTTATCTGATTCGGCCTCGGTTAGATCTTTAATTTAGTCATGATTTTCTTGATTAATTAGCGATGAAACGGTTAGATTTGGGTCCTATATGAGTGAATCATGGGGCTACACTTGGTGTTCAAGTGATCAGGCAGATTCATTGGCTTCCTACAGTTGATTAATCGGATTTGTGTGGTTCTTTACTGGTACCACCCTTGTATAAATTAACATTGAGTGCTAATGGTCATTAAGTGATGTTATAAGTTAATTAATAAAAAATATTAAGGATTTTTTTTTTTTTGAAAATCCAAAACAATGAAAATTCAGGATGTTACAATTTAATTGAATATTTGCAATTCAGGCGCCAAATTAGCTGTAGAATCAGGCCTATGAAGGTTGACCTGATGTCCAACCACTAATGTGCAACGATTAGGCAATTTAGAAGAGGAGGGTTAGTCATTCTAAATAAGATATCTTTGCCTTGAGCTAAGGACTTTTCTTTCAATGGTGATCACAATTTTTAAGTTTCTTAGTAATGCAATAATGGATTAAAAGAATTTTAGAAAAAAGTTGATCATCGATTTTTTTAATTTATAATGAAGATAAGTACAATCACCGATAATATAAAATAAGCAGAGAAATATAAAAGATTAATATTTGTGATCGTCTATATTAACAAACAATCGAGGCAAATGACTAATAAGATGTGATTGGTATGACCTTTCAGATATGGACTTAGTTGATTGGGGATCCGATGATAGGGTTCGTAGATATTTACATTAATCTTAGGCGTACTGCAATGATGGTGTTGGACAATAGAAATCTAAACTATGCTAAACTCTAAACTTTATGTAGTAATGGTGGAAAAAAGTGAACGTCTTAAGACTAAAACTAAGATAAGACATCGTTGTGTTGTGAGAGAGGTTGTGTGATGGCTTGGTTGGAGCCTTAAACTCTTGATTAGGTGCTCCTTATATAAATTAAGATTGGCGACAACTATATTGGGTTTCTTTATTGCTACACGTTTGAACCTCTAAGATTATGTGATTGTATCCTGGTCAGACTCGGATTCCTCATTGGATCCCTTGATTTTTATTTATTTTTTAATATAGGAAATATCTGTTTTTCAATCTTTTGAAGTCATTGTGGAAGCACCAATTGTCTTTGAGAAGTTTTTCATTTTAACATGATTGTGTGAAACGACCTTGCCAAGTTATCTGAATTGTGATATATTTTTGAAATCGGCGGGTCTTTATAAGCTTGTTGAGCATGCTGCTCGACTACATGTGTCACTCGTGTGAGGGTTACATGTCCTCCCTATAGTGTCTCACTTTTCTCGATCGCGACTATATGTATGACTCTAAGTTGTTTTGCTTTTAGCACGTGATGTGTTTCCAAAGCAAGTAGAGTCAGAAGATATCCTTAAGGTGCGAGTAGGATTTCATTTGTCATTCATACATAGTGTTAACACTTGACAGTGTTTCGTTGGTTTGCATGGATGTGCAAGGACAGGTGTAAATAGTTTCTATCCTAAAGCTAATTGTCGGTGTCTCTATTATAATATTTTTAATAATACAATTCAACTTTTGTCTAGATATACATTCTATTTTCTGTGCTATTGTTAAGTTATGGTCACTATCATGCACTTAATTTAAAGTCTTTTCTACGAAAAAAAAAAACCCTCATTTGAAGGGCGAACCCTCCCCTTCGTCCATCACGTGATCTCTCATAATTGATGGCTGAATAGTTGACTAATCCGAATGACACTCAGTCTCTCGGTCTATCTTGTCACTTGAGGTCAAAGGCATTTGGTTAATCAATTCGAGCCGCATCTAGCTTTGGCATACTCGACACATAAGCACAACACACACAATCAAAATTGAGAAATACCATTTTCTGGCACTCCCAGCGGGATGCATGTGTAACCACTAGTCTAACAATATAACGATATATTTAGAATGTTTAGATTTAGTGAAGACCTAAATGCATAAGAAGCACAACAAGTGTAGGAAGACGTGTCTGAAGAGGCCGAACTTTCATTACCTATGCCTATTAAGACTAGATCTTCCTCCAATAATAGTTCATTAGAGAGTGTTATAGGAGCTTTGCATGACCTACAAACTACCCTTCAACAAATTTCTGAAAAGGGAAGGATTTGTGTTGAAAGCTTTTAATAGATTGATGGAAGTTCTTTGATGTCGTAAATCTTAAACACATGTGCCATATTGACATGTATGCAACACTCATCACTTTAATTTCAAAATCTCAAAAGAATTTTATTACTTATTGAAGTAGAGGGAGCTGCAGACCTGTTCTTGGCATAAATGGACCGAAAGAAGCCTAAACAGAAGCGGGCACAATCCGTTAGATTCGAGCGTACCCCTCTGTGGGGCATGACGTAATTGGGGTCCAAGTGTGTCCGGATTGAAGAAATTTATTCTGAATTGAGAAAAATTGTTGTTCAAAGTGTAAATCATAAATGGACCATAACTTAGTGATTCGTGATGAGTTACGGGATGCACAACTTATGAATTTTGACTTAAACGGGCCGTTTGGGGCCAATCGACCTTACAAGCTTGTCGCGTTGCTCCGTTTCATGAGAAAGCGACTCATTTCCATTCAAAATTTTTGTTTTCAAAAAACTTACTATTTTTAGTAAGTTTTAGATTAGACGTATATTTTCATCTTAGAGTTTTAGTATTTTATGTCTTATTAGGATTTGCTTCTTATCATGCCTTAGGAATCATTACATTAGGACTTTGTTTTTTTAGTAAATTTTACTATTTTCACAAAGTTTTAGTTTATTCACATTAAGACTCTTAATTAGGTTGCGTGTTTTACTATTTAAAGCCTTATAATCTCATTTTACAAACAGACTTCAATAAAATAATTCAAATTTTCTTATCTCCCGTGGATTTGAGAGTGATTACACCTTGTGGATTCAAGATTCATATCATGCAGGTAGATGTTGTTCTTTCTCTCCGCTTTCCCAGGCCTTCCCTGCTTCATTTGTGGACCTCATGATTGTGGGCCACAGCCCATCCTTTTTACACCCCTATGCATAGTACTCTCTATCATGGGATATCTCTATGATAAAATAGAAATACGCTTATGAGGAGGCTTGCTAGAACACATATGGATGTATTGTTGTATAGTATACTTATAGACTTAAAAAAAAGAAAAAAAGAAAAAAAAGACTTTTCCTTTGCATTTGAGATCGAATTTCATGTAAGTGGATGGCCGAACAATCAGTGGGCCATTCCTAATAATATCACCGCATATAACACGATCACATTCTGATGATTGACAGGCATCTGGCAACCATGGGTCGAACCCATGATTTTGAAAGAGCACCATTGGCACCTATGGGTCGGAATCATGATTGTGAAAGAGCACCACCGCCGCCGCCGACAGGAGCTCCACCGCACCGTCCATGAATGACGGTGAACTGGAGCTGTACGCAGCGGACGCGGAGTGAACGCAGGTGGGACCCACTGTGATGCTTGTGAGAAATCCTTTCCGTCCATCTGTTTTTTTATTTCATTTTAGTACAAGAGGCCAAAAATAAACGATATCCAATGCTCAAGTGGGCCGCAAACGTGATAATTGAACGTCCACAGTTGAAATATTCGTGGGGCCACAGAAGTGTCGAATCATGCTAATATTTTTGTTTTCAATTCATCCTCGTAGGAATGACGTTATTAACGGTATGGATGGCATGTAAACATCACTGTCGAACCCAGAGATGTTTCAACGGTGAATTTCCCAAACTACCTTTTCCTTTAGTACGGCCTACTTGAGTCTTGGATCGTTCTCGCTTTTGGGCTAAAAAACTAAAATGAGCTCACAAAACGGATGGACGGAGTGGATTCCTGATAAACATCACGGTGGGCCCCAGTTAAGTTTCCGGCGCAGGAACTTCCTGCAAAAGTCTTTCACAGGAAATCCGCCTTCGTACGCAGCCTCGGTACAGGCTCTTATTTCGAGTTTGAAGAAAAAAGGCTAGTTGATGAAGTGAGTTAGCACTTCCAAGACTTCACTATCACTAATTGGCTAACGTATCAATCATCTAGGCCGTACATTAGGATGACCACATCTTGGATAGCCTATTGGCCAAATCCTAGATTGATCGGATGGTCTGAACCTCATAAAAAGTATCCATCAATTAGATGGTTAGACCATCCAATTTAATGGATATTGCTAGCTAACAATAGGTGGCCGTTCCGATTTGGGTTTGGAGAAATGGTCTATCTAAGAAGTGGTCATTTTAATGGACGGCTTAGATCAATGACCATGTTCACCAATGAAGGTCCGTGAAGATTGATGAGGGTTAAATTTAATAATTTATGTAAATAAAGGGGCATTCTAGCAAACCCCATCATAACCATCATTATACAATGTAGTAGATTATCATTTTCTTCTGGTTAATCATGAATTTTATTTTATTTCATTTTTCTAGCCATTCTACCCTTTTGGGTGAATTGGGTTTGTGCAAGTGGGACCCACCCTTCATTGATCCTAACATGATATGGGCAAATGGATGAACGGAGCGGATTTCAACCCATGTTGCAGAAAACTGGTGTCCGTAATCCACACGCCACGCTTGCCCTAACGTACCCGGCACAATAGAGGAAGTTACCACTGTAAACGCTATCTTTTATCCAGCGTCTTTTATGAAGATTCTAAAAATTACCTTCCCAACTTAGACCTTTTACGTACGGACAGAGCATTTCAGACGAAAATACTCCTACTTTTCACTGCATTGCACGTACGGACAGGGGTATTTTCGTCTTCAAATGCTCTGTCCGTACGTACAAGGGTCTAAGTTGGGAAGATAAGTTTTGCACTGTTCCTAAAAGACGCCGGATAAAAGGTGGCGTTTACAGTAATAATTTTCTCGGCAAAATATTTTCTCCGAAAATTTAATTTCCTTTTAATTTTAATTCATCTTTGAAAAAAATAAAATAGTGAAAGGCGGCCGACATGCGTGTATTAATTCACCTTGGTAGGGGGTAGTGAGCAAACTTTGCGAGGCTTACTTATGATGTATGTGTCATTATCCATGCCATCCATCCGTTTTTCCATGTCATTTTATGGCATGGGCTTAAAATTGAAGCATATCAAAAATAAAGTGGACCACACCATAGAAAATAATGGGATAGTTATGTCCACTGTTGAAACATTCTTAAGGCCCCACAATAATGTTTATTTTACATCCAAACTGTTCAGAGGGCCACACAGACATGGATGAAAGGAAAACACAAGTATTATCTTGATAAAAAAAACTTATGTGATTTCAACAGTTGGCATTCAATGTCCATTGTTTCCTTTGATGTGGTCTACTTGATTTTTTGATGTCCTTAGATTTTGAGCTCATGCCTAAAATGAGTTGGAAAAATAGATGGACGGTGTGGATGAAACACATACGATAGCGAGGCGACTAGAGTTTACTAAAAAATGAACCGTCTCTAATAAAACAAAAATCTTCCAACGAAAAAATTCAAAAGAAGAAGGAAAAAAAATATATTTCTACACTCAATCTTGTTAAAGTCATTGAGTACTCAAAGTCAGCACTTGCCAAGGATCAATTTTCGCGCGTGTATATGATGTAGCACGTAGGTTCACATCCAAGCCATATATCAGGTGGGCCCCACTGTATCATACAAAAACCTCCAAAAAAATGGATGTCCCACCTGTTATAATATAATTCACCATGTGTGAAAGAAATGATCACTTAGGAAACCTTTTAACGGTTCCCTGTCATTCCATTTGTTTCATGACTTGTGGCCCTACAAAGTTTCTCATCAAAATGAAATATTGTCCACATATCTGGAGCATATGGGTCCACCTGATGAACGGCTGGAATCTATAAACTATATGAAATATTGGCAGATGCTAGCGCTTGTAAATAAGCGAGTGGGATTCGCATAACTCTTCTTGAGCCCGTCCGGTGCTCTTTTTTTTTTTTTTTTTTTTCCGGTTAGCTTGTAAGTGCACGTACATGTCAGTACAAGCACTCCACGTTAGCCACCCCCACTAGGGACCGGTGCTTGATAGGGCACAGGCATTTTAGTGCCTCTAAGTCATTTCTGCATATGTGGAAAACTCAGATGAGATCTAAACCGTTCATTTGAAGTTTTAATCAGTCAATGAGCCACGCTCCAGGATTCAGAGTCGTTGGATTACCCTACCACTTCAATTGATGGCATACCAAAGAACACTACAATACAAAAGCCAATGGATCACATTAATCAGATTATCCAATCAAAGAAACTTTTGATCAGCAGCTGCTGGAGGAGGGAGGACCCCACAGGCTACCTGGTCAGGATCATGATAAAGATGTACAGGGAAATGGTGGTCCACCAGCTGTGGAGCGTGATCATTCCAAGGA
The DNA here is from genome assembly GCF_029962835.1 of Magnolia sinica. Lineage (NCBI taxonomy): Eukaryota > Viridiplantae > Streptophyta > Magnoliopsida > Magnoliales > Magnoliaceae > Magnolia > Magnolia sinica. The sequence continues at coordinate 2,273,037 of NC_080584.1, read as the reverse complement.
CAGCTTCAGCAGGTAGGCCCCACTGCAAATACGGAAGTCCTTCTCAATCCACAAATGGACTTGACTGTAGACCGTTGACCATTCAACTATTCTAAGTGTCAAATAGGAAAAACGGCTAGTCTCATTTCTGCCAACTCATAATTTTCCAATGGTATTATCATGATGAGACCCACCTTTTTAACGGCTCCGATCATCCGAAAGCATAACACAACCAGCGCAACGGGGGATTTACTCCAGTAGTCCGCGCACTACAATATCAGGCTTCATGCCTATATAATGAAAGAGAGCCTCAGGAGGAGATATACGAGAAAGAAGAAAATGAAGGTGCTTTGGGTAGTTGTGCGTGTCTTATGCCTCATCCTACTCCTCTCTCACTGCACCTGCCGAAGACCATCACCACCGTAAGTAGACTTCTCACATGCAACTAGCTGTATGATAGATTATAGTGCATCTGGTGTATAAGTTTCGAAATTTCAAGTGTATGCAATATCTAACCCATCCAACAGGTTTGACCCATCATAGAGAAACCTGATGCTAAAATCAGGCAGATCAGGTCACTGTGTGGATCACATGGACTAAAACATTGGACAACCATCAGTAGTTCGGTATATAATGTGGCCAATCCGATGATTGGATTGGCCTGATTTTTTGCCTTTGGTATCTTGATGGTAGAATCAACCTATTGGACGGATTGGATTTTTATTGGGTTCACATGATAGTTTGAATGCATGGTTTGGATTCGGTAGCAAGGGCAGATGGTTTTGTGATCCATGCCGTTGATCTGACGGGACTGACTGTTGATCTGGGCAGTCCCTTGATTTGTAGGCTACCAACCAAATAGTTGAGATCTTTCAGCGTGGATGATTTTTGGCTCCCCTAACTATGGACCCCACATGGACGTAAGGTTGGCCTAGTAACAAGATTATGGTCGCCCTTGACTACTCTTGTAATGGGTCTGAGTTCTTTGCTTGTGGCCCTCAAGATAGTGGGCCACAGCTCAGCTCGGTGGAGCCCAGACTTTTGAACCCCTGATGCATAATATTCCCTCTCGTGGGATATCTGTATGATGAGGCTTGTGAGAGTACATACGGATGTATTGATGTATAGTATACATATGGACTTTGCCTTCATATATCATTTATATATTAGATCATATTTTAATAATCTAAACTGTTCATACATTGGATATAACTATGGATGGAGGATATTCAAAAAATTAGAAAACTTAGATTAGAATGGTTCAACCTTTGATCACTTAACTCTTTCGTTTTAATTAAGAATAGTCATCAACCCATGCAAATCAATTTTTTTATTATATGAATCAAAATTATGGATAATTCAATCATAAAAGTTGATCGCTAGGTCTTCAAACAGGCCATCATTCTCCTCGCCCATCTTGCCATGAGCCTGAGCCCGATTCTCACAAAATTTTGAAAAGATGATTGCCTTTCTCCTGCACCAAAAACCATCCTACCACAAAGTCGCTTATATCGAGTGACGAATGGATTGTCATTCTTGTTGCAGTTCAATTAGTCATAAGTCCATACATGTTAATGAACGACCCATATTCGATCAAATGTACATGATTAAGATTGTGTTGGGCGTGTTTGTGTGTTTTTTTTTTAAAATTTTTTAATTTTTAATTTTTTACACACACCCAACACACACACCCACACACATCGTAGTGGGATTTCACCACCTATGGATTTCGAACCCAAGACCTTGTGTTGCAACTCCTCTGAGTCTACCACTAAGGCAAGAACTGGAACCCAAGACGATGTTGGGCATGCCAGAGTCTTACTTGACTTGAGTTTAATTGGACACTTGCAACCTCAAATGCAAAACCAGTTATAAGATAAGATCTATAAAGGTTGACCTGATTTCTAGCTACTAATGTGCAACTATTAGGCCATTTTTTATTTTTTATTTTTAAAGGAGGGGTTAGTTCTTTTAAATGGAATCTATTTACCTTGAGCTAAGGACTTTTTTTCCAATGGTGATCACATGCAGTTATTAAGTTTCTTAGTAATGCAATAATGAATTAAAAAAATTAAAATAAAAGATTGATCTTCGATTTTATTGATTTATCATGAAAATCAGTATAATTAGAGAAAACATAAAATAAGCAAAGAGAAATAAAAGATTAATACTTGTGATCGTCTGTGTGAACAAACAATTGAGGTTAATGTTTAGAAAAATATGATCGATGTGATATTTAAGGTATGGACTCAATTGATTGGAGATCCAACGATAGTGGTCATGGATATTTACACTACTCTTAGGCATGCTTCAGCGATGGTTTTGGATAATTACAATTCAAATTATTCTAAACCCCAAACTTTCTACAGCGAGGGTTGATAAAAGTGAATATGTTAAGGCTAAAACTAAAATAAGATATCATTGTGTTGTGAGAGAGGTTGTTTGTGATGGCTTAATTAGAGCCTTGATCTCTTCATCGAGTATTCCTTATATAAACTACTAGGAAGGGCAACAATTATATTGGGTTTCTTTATTGGTCCACGTTTGGTCATCGAAGGATAAATGATCATATCTCAATCAAACTTGGATTCCTCATCGCATTCCTTGATTTCTTTCTAATGTAAGAAATATCTATTTTTCAATCCTTTATAGTCGTTGTGAAAGCATCGATTGTCTTGGAAAAGTTTTCCATTTTAACATGATTGTGTGAAACAACTTGACAAGCTATCTGGATTGCTATATATTTCTAATCTTAGTGGGTCTGTATAAGCTTATTGAGCACGTTGCTCGACTATATGTATCGCTCATGTGAGGGCCACATGTCCTCCTTATAGTGTCTCACTTTTCTCGACTGTAAACGTGCGTATGGCTCTAAGCTATTCTGCTTTTGATAGGTGATTTTTCGTGGAAGAAAGTGGGGTTAGAAGATATCCTTGATAAATTTTGTCTGTCATTCATATGTAGTGCCGACATGTGGCGGTATTTCATTGGTCCACATGGACACATAAGGACAAGTGTAAATAGATCATATCCCAAAGCTAATTGTGAGTGCCCATGTTGAAATATTTTTAATGATACAATTCAACTTTTGTCTAAGTATACCTTTTATTTTACTATAGCATTGTTGAACTATGGTCATTATCACGAGCTTAATTGAAAGTTTTTTCCTCTGAAAGGTTAAAAAAATCATTTAATTTGAAGGATGAACCATTCTCTCTGTGAATCGATTGATCTCTCATAATCGATGGCTGAATATATGGCTAATTCCCTTGACACTTAGTGTCTCGGTCTATCTCAAGTCAGGTCTTAGGGGTCAAAGGCATTCAGTTTGAATCAATTCAAGCCACATCCAGCTTTGGCACACCCAACACACTATTGAATTTGAGCTACATACCTTTTTCTAGCTTTTAGTAAGTTTTACTATTTTGAAAAAATTTCAATTTATTCTCATTATGACTCTTAAATAGGATGACGTTTTATTATTTAAAGCATGATAATCTCATTTTAAAGATAAACTTTAATAAAATAATTCAAAATTCTTATCTCTTATGGATTAGAGAGTTATTATATTATGCTTAAAAAATCGACACCCAAATACGAAGACTCTGAGTTACCCGATGTGAACTTAGTAAAATTTCACATGGACGAGTTCTCCCGTGCCCTCGCATTTCGATTAACATTCATCCATAATCAATAATCAGAGTAGCCTTAAATTAGCGACATCAAAATTTAAGCAGATATAACTAAACTTAGAAATATATAGCCAATATTCAAAATATACACTTCTAAAAGTGATGCATGACCAAATGGGGGTTACACAAGCCAACATAAACATGTCTAAAATAAAAAAGGTATAAATTATTCTGTTTCACCTAATATTAGCTCCAAAACTTCACGACAATGGTGCAAACTAGTTTATGCCTGCACGTCTAAGACCTCGATGGTACCTGCATTAATAATATTATCTGGTTGGTGTTTTAAAACACCGTCCTAGGTGAGACTGAGTAGCTAACTCAATGGTATTATTATCAAAATTATATATGTTATCAATATAATTACGCGCAGGTAATGATAGCATAATAAAATAAAAAATTTTCTATCTAGTCTTTTTAGTTACGTGAATGTCATATTATAATGATGCATAATCCTTACAATCCAACAATACCTTAATAAGCGATTTTAACGCCTATTTTGCAGAATACAAACACTCTCTCATTAAGCACTCCAACACCTTTCGCAAGCTACCTATTACAAGAATGTCATTATATACATGATTAGCGTAATGATTATTAATTTAAATCATATGTAAATTGACGAATCCAGAATACCACTATTGTATCACGAGTCTTTTCCTTGATCACGAGGTTTGATGCGGCCATAACAGCTCCTTACCTATGTCTCTTGATCCATTTTAGAATTTATCACCAAAGGATAACTATAAATAATGTAAGGGTCGTCACTTCAACACAAATGTGGCGAAGTCATAACATCAATTTCATTAACAACACGGTAAGCTTGTGGATTTCACCAGTGCTCAATGGTCACTATGGGAAGCTCATCACCTAATTTTGTACTAATATAGTGGTTTCATCAACATATTTTTTACCAATATGGTAGGCACGCCTCCCCAGCATGGGTCGACAGGTCGAATATAGTGTCACATACCACTATACCCGGCTCATTAGTCTTTATAGGATTGTAACATTCTAACGATTATGAATGGATTTAAATCATTGGTAACAATGGTATCCTAGATTCCTTTGAATATTATACAACCACTAAACATAAGAATGATCGGGTCATACATTGGATTGATCCGATCAACAATAAGGGACATTAAATAAAATTGGTATTAGGTGTGAAGCATCCCGTGTAACTGTAACTATTGTCAGTCGTTTGTGTTCATCCTTGATTGACCGTATAAGTCCAGGATATCCAACCCAAAGTGGGTCATCCACTTTACATTTTACAAGGCTCCATCTATATGACTACAAATCAGATTATCAAATACATAAATATAATCATGAAACAACTTAATACCATAATAAGGTACATAAACCAAATCGGTACAATTCAACATATATCAATATAATCCTACATATATCAACATTATTTATCAATTCACATACAAGAGTTCTAACAATAGGAATTTGATCTTGTTCAAGCATTTCATCAAACATGTTGACTACTAACGAAAAGTAACGTTATGCCTGGTATAATAAAGCAATTTATGCACACTTAATGTATGAAATCTTAACAATAATAAAAAAATCATTATCTAACATATCAATGGTTGATAAAAGGAAACTTAGAATAATGGTCTGTACCTTAATAGGGTTTCACACAACCTAATTGCACTTAGGGTTCAGGTTTTTTGAGGACATCATCAAATCTTAAATCAATTACAAGGAAAACATATAAGATTCATTGAATCTAACCCTAGGTAATTAATTGGGAGGTAGGAAGCATTTCTTACCTCTGATCACTAATGAAGAGAGATTTGATAAAGGATTCGATAGCGATTAGGGCTTTGATTAAAGGGAATCGATGAAATGAAGCACCAATCCCACCTCTTTTGCTCTTACTCTTCTTCTTCTTCTTCTTCTTCTCTCTCTCTCTCTCTCTCTCCCCCCCCCCCCCCTTTGGCTAGGGTAAAATCGAATGTGGAGAGGGCGTGCCCAAGTAAGGCTATTTTATAGTGTTAGAAATGGTGAATTTAGTCCCAATGGCCCAATATTTGGTATATCAACCCTATGTGAAGTTGTTTCTAACTATTAGGTCCCATGAGAGGATGCATGGGTCGTTTTATGGCATAAGATAGTTTCCCTAAGTAGTGATCCACACAGGGCTTTGATTGCCCCCACAAATTTAAGACAGCAATCAATGGTTATGATCAAAAGTTAATTCAGCAATTATCAAACATCGATTAGGACCGCAACTATATGGATATATGTAGGATATTATTTTAAATTACATTCATATATATTGTTGTATAATATACTTATAGACTTTAGCTTTGTATATGAGATCATATTTCAATGACCCTACAGCGGTCCTCACATTGAATGGAAGATATTAAAAAAAATAAAATACTTAGCTTAGAATGATTCAACCTTTGATCATTTAAATCTTTTCTTTTAAGCAAGAATAATCATCTCAAACATTGAATAATCAAAAGGTAAGCATACTTTAATCTAAGCAGTTATTTATTTTTTTTATTTTTGTATCCTCCATCAATAGTGAGAAGTGTTGCATAAATTATTTGAAACTTCAAACCAATAGTTGAATTCCCAACTTAGCATATTACAACATATTGTGATTTATAATAGAAAACCTCATTTTTAGGGTATATTCACTGTAAAATTTCTTATGAATCCATATGTTACCAAATAATGCTTAGACATTTTAAAATTTTTATGAGATGCTTTTTAGGGAGAAAATTATCAAATTGCCCTCATATATATATATATATATATATATATATATATATAAAGTAATGAGGTCAAGAATTTTGGGGCCATGTTTTATATGTATAACATCCAACCTATCCAACATTTGCACCCCACTATGGTGATCACATGAATGAAAAATCTGGTCGTTCGAATCCCCAAATGTGTCACACTTGCACTCCGATGTTTTCAAGTGGTGTATATTAATTTTTATGGTTCGACCCACAATATGATAGGTCTGCTATATTTTTGGTTCATCTAATAACCTCGGTGGGTGCATCTACTCAAAGAGGTGGATGTCAGACACATACCATATAACCCTCAAAATTCTTGACTCTCCAACTTAGAAAAAAACAAAAGAAAACTTGCAACATTTGTAAGTAATTGCTATCACTAAAACTGCCAGCCAAAAAATTTAACTGTTGGAGCACTATTTGGTGTGTATGCATGCCTACCCCCACACACTCAGGCCGTAGTGGGATTTCACCACCTATGGATATTGGAACCCTTGACCAGGTGTCGAAACTCGTGAGAGTCTACCACCCGAGCAAGAGTAAGGATCCTGCCTGCCTTAAACAGGCTTGGAATCAGGAGCTATAAAGGCCTAAAAAAGAAAGGTTATCAAACCTGGGGTTGGGTCATGCAAATGAAAGCAGGTCCAGTCCATTGGTCTACAGTCAGGCCCAAGCCTCGCCATAGAAGTGTATGGCCCGATAATCATCGGGCCATACCAACAATTGGTTGGTCATTCCTAATAATATCATCATATATAACAAGATCAAGAACAATATTCAGATATTGTCATTACATGCCGATGGTTGACAGGGAGGGCGGCCGGCTCCATGATTTACCAACAACACCACCACCGCCTCCGACAGGTGGTCGGTCGCACCATCCATGAACAACGTTGAACTGAAGCTCTTATTTGAGGTTTGAAGATTCAAGGGTTAGTTGATGAAGTGAGATAGCACTCTCAAGACTTCACTCTCACTAATTGGCAAACACATCAATCATCTAAGCCGTACATTTGGATGACCACATCTTGGATAGCCTAGTGGCCAAATCCTAGATTGATCGGACGGTCTGAACCGAATGAAAAGTATCCATCAATAAGATGGTTAGGCCATCCAATTTAATGGATATTGCTAGCTAACAAGAGGTGGCTGTTCTGATTTTCGAGGATCTGGAAATGGTTTATGTTAGATGTGGTCATTTTAATGGACGGCTTAGATCAGTGAGCATGTTCACCAATGAAGATTAGTGAAGATCGGTGAGGATAAAGGTAATAGTTTATGTAAATAAAGGGGCATTCTAGCAAAACCCCATCATAACCATCATTATGCAATGTAATGAAGTAGATTATCACTCTCTTCTTGTTTATCATATGAATTTTTATTTTATTTCATTTTTCTAGCCATTCTGCCCTTTTGGGTGACTTGGGTTTCCGTAAGTGGGACCCTTGCTTCATTGATTGATCTGAGACGTTGATATGATGGGACTCACCATGAATGAATGGCCCATCCACGGCCTTTCAAATTGCGGGCCAACACTGTGGATCCAGCATACCTCCAAAATCACGCTGACCAAGCAATCCTAACCATTAAATTGATTAGTCAGATGCACAAGTCATATGGGCCACACCGAGGAGAACAATGGGAGTAGGATGGCAACCATAAGTTTGTTTGTGGTCAACATAATATATATCTTTCATCAAACCCAATAATCAGGTGTCACTTACCAAGATGAAGTGAAGATACAAAAATGAGTCCTGATCGAAAACTCGCCGGGCCACGCTGAATGAATTTAGAGGTTTTAGAAGCAATTTTACATTGATTCATTGGTGTGGCCCATCGTAGATTTTATTAGGTTGATCTTTTATCATGTATCCTTCAAATAATGTTTCCCACCTGATGGACGGAGTGGATTTACGCATAGAACATGCTGGGCCCAACAGAGCCTGAATGTTTTACCTATCTCCATGTGGCCATGGGGTTGTGCGTGTGACATCCACTCTATTGGGTGCACAGTCGGTATCAGGTCCTGATAGCTGCACCATAGACAACAATGGGAAGAGGATACCAACCATAGGTTTGTGGGTCCCATCATGTTGGCACATTCCATCCAACCCGTTCATCAGGTGCCCCTCAGCAGGAAATATACGTTCCAGATATCTATATGGTCCAGAATTTGCGTGGTCCATGGCGCTTGAATGTAGTAGTTTTAATCTTGACTTTACATTTATCCCATGGTTTGGGAAACCTGAGTTTTTAATTACTGATTTTTGGTATGTACGGTGGAGATGAGAAGGCTCACTTCACTGAGGGATTGGATGTCACAACAACAATAGGGTGGATCCCACACAATTAGGGTGTTTTACCCGCTGCGTACAACAGGTGCTGTAGTACATAATTCAACGGACGGAAGCGGATTGCGTCCTGCCCCCGCCTGGACGGGCTCTGTGGGGGCCACTGTGATGTATAGGTTTTGTCTACGCCGTCCATCCATTTTTCCATATTCAAGCGGGCACACCAAAGGAAACAATTGGTATAAAGACTTCAATTCATGAGTTTTACAAGGCCTAAGTTGACGATTATATCAAAATATTATATTTTAATCAAAATTTAGGCCTAATATCCAAAAATTAGACCTATCTCTAGCTTAAGCGGGTCAAACGAAAGAAAATAATTTGGAGGGTGAGTGTTGTCCTATACATTACTTACAATTATATGGTCCACTTGAATCATATAGGGATTAATTTTTGCTCCCTTGGCCTAATACAAGGTGACATACTTGATGGTTGTGGTAGATTTTACACAAACCTTTTTAAATAAATCAAAGTGGGCCACGTTTGAAAGAAATAATGGCTTAAGAAACCTCGTTCTATTTGTTTCATAACTTGTGGTCCACGTCGTTGGTGCATCAAGCTAACATTTCGTTCATATATCTAAAAGAAGGGGGTCCACTTGATGGACGGCTGGAATCTATAAGCTATGTGCCACAATGACAGACGCAGGCACGTGTCAGGGATTAGCATACTTGTATTGAGTCAATCCGGTACTTGAGAGGGCACGGTCGTTTTAGTGCTTACAAGTCATATTCCTGTATATCTGGAAAACTCAAACGAGATCTAAACCGTTCATTTGCAATTTCCATCACTGAATATGCCGTATTACAGGATTCAGACTCTTTGGATTATCCTGCCATTTCAATTGATGAGACACCAAAGAACACTAAAAGCCAGAAAACAACGGATCACATTAATCAGATGATCCAATCAAAGCAAGTTTCAATCAGCAGCTGATGGACTGACTGGGGAATGGTAGTCCGCCAGCTGTGCATTGTGATAATTCTAAGACTAACTTCAGCAGGTAGGGCCACCACAAATTGGAAAGTTTTTTTCTCAATCCGGAAAATGAACTTAACTGTAGATCACGATTTTAAGTCTTAGTCTGATTTCTGGCAATTAATACTTTTCTATGTTTGATCACGATGAGATCTAAGTTTTGAACGGCTCCGATCATCCATAAGCATGGCATAACCAGCACAACTAGGAATTTACTCCAGTAGTCTGCGGACAACAACACTAGGCTTCATGAATATATATAATGAAAGTAGGGGTGTACATCGGGCCGAATCGAGTCGAACTGGGCTTAACTCAGCCCAGCCCGATCACCTGTCAAACCCAGCCTGAACCCGGCCTGGCCGGTCACCGGGCCAACATGTCTAGCCCGAACTTGGCCCGATCAATAATCAGGCGAGTTCGGGCCAGTTTCAGAGCTACTCCATCTACAAAGGGACAGGCGACGTTCTCACTTTTCTGTCTCAAATGGTTAGGGTAAGGATTTAGGATATATATATATATATATATATATATATATATATATATATATATATATATATATATAGATATATATATATATATATGTCGATCGACCGGTCAAACAAATAGTTAATTTGTGGAATGTAGCCGATGAAATCAATGGCCGAAACACTCCAACTCAGTTTCGGGTCGGGCTGAGTCGAGCGAGTTAACCGGGCTAGCCCGGTTTGTGTACAGCCCTAAATGAAAGTGAGCCTCAGAATGAGATATAGAAAGCAAAAATAAGGTTACTTTGGGTACTGTGCGCGCCTTCTGCTTCTTCCTACTACTCTCTCAATGCACCTACTGGATACTGTGTATCTATCCCATCCAACAGCTTTGACCCATCAAAGAGAACAACCGATGCTAAAATCAGGCAAATCAATTTAATATACTACAAGAAAAGATGGCTTTAGCCTTGGTTTAAAACTGTGGCTAAAAAAGTTAAAAACTGAGGCTAAAGCCTTTAGCCTCAGTTTTGCCTCAGTTATCCAAACTGAGATTGAAACCCCTATGGCCAAAGGCTTTAGCCTTAGTTTTAGCAACTGAGGCTAAAATGACTTTTATAGCATCTGTTTTTCAAGTGAAGCTAAAAGAACTTTTTTAGCTTCAGTTTTCTAGAAATCAGACTAAATCAAAATTTTAGCCTTCATTATTTCCAACTGAGACTAAATCCAAATTTAGCTTCAATTGCCTCCAACTGAATCTAAAACTATTTTTAATCTCAGTTCTCAACAACCGAGGCTAAAGCCTTTAGCCACGAGAATTATAGTCTTAGTTTAGGTAATTGAAACAAAATCGAGACTAAAGATGGATTTAGCCTCTTTTGGCATCAACTGAGGCTAAAATAATTCAATTTTAACCTCATTTCTCTATCAACCAAAGCTAACAATATCATAATCAACAAATGATTGAACCTCTGTATATTTCAGCCATTTAACATTCATCAAGACAACAATAACACAATATCAACAAAACAATTAATGGTCTATTTAAAGTTTTCAAAACAAACTACAAATGTCTTCCTTTCCTAGCCTTCCACATGAACTGTTTCAATGAGGTTCCCTTCTGGACCGATCAGATGTCTTCCTTTCCTAGCCACATCTTCTGGTAGATGTCTACAACACCAACCTCACTAGACATGATCATGTGTCCACTATGTGTGATGTAAAAGCGACCGGGGCGCAATCCATTCTAGTCCAATGTTGCTCCAAGATAGCTGCCATCAGTAACTGCATTTATATAATAAATATAAGTTCAAAACATTCATGTCACGTGCAGAATCATTAAAGCATGAAGCAGTTCCAGCACAAACTTTACATGATATAAGTGCAGGTACATCTCATGGCTCCATAAGAGCTGAAAAATATTCGTACAAGGCCTTTCTATCACAATTTAAGAGATCTGTCAAGGTTGCAACTTACAAATTGAAGGCCACTAAAAACATGATAGAAGTCCTTTTAAGTTATAATGTCAACGAACCCTGTCCTTGGAACTGCACACCATTTGCTACGGCATCTATCCAATGCAGCACTAGTAAAAGCAAGAGTGTACTCTAGCACACTTCCTGTTTTGTTGCATCAAACATCATAGACTACCTCTAATCATATCATTTTCAACAAAAAATCAAACCAGCTGCAAAAAAAATAAAAAATAAAAAAATAAAAAAATAAAAAAAAAGGAAAAGGAGTTACCTTTCGAGCCTCATGAACTTCAGGAACGTTGTATGAATCGGGCGTTAAGTCGGACAGCCATAAACCAGGAAAAGTCGCCTGAGAGAAATCGTTAAAAATGCATCAATTTCATACTAAAAATCAAGAAACAGAATCACGCATGCTTTTTTAGCACAGCCAGCAACAGCAGAAGCCGGGTGCACTCTTCTGGTGGTGATCTGACTGTTCATCCAGTGTATATATTGAAGAGGTGCGAAGTGCTTACCCGGCACTGCGGAAACAATTTGCAAATCAGTTTTATTACCGCCGACTGTTTGTGAAGATGTTCAGAGGTAATGTGCATCTGCAACCCATGTAGTATCATGGGCAGTGGCACCATTGTGCATGGTATAGGCTTATACGAAAAATAGAATCTTGGAAGAAATTAGTATTGACAAGAGATCTAGCAGCACATATACTGTACATAGGTCTGGAAGTATGCATAGTGCACACAATTCTAATATTATAGCAGTGCAAAATCACATCTTGCTATAAGACAATAGGAAAACAACTTGGTAGAAGACAATAGGAAAATAACTTGAGAAAGACTAAAGCAAGAAACTGCAAGAATAGTTTACGGAAATGAAATTGGTAGTTGAGAAGCTGAATTAGAATTTAGAATTTTAAATAATAATAATAATCTGGAAGCTGAATCTTTCAGCAACATGTTGTCAGTTGCAGGACACAAACTTGCCAGCATACTTGCACCATGAAGAAAGATTGCCAGTTGCATTTGAAAATAGTTTGATTATGACCAAACTAGTCTCATTCATTACACAATTGAGAGGCACCCTGCCAATGGGACACATGCTTCTGAACTCACCATACGCATGCTAACATGGAACGTGTGCAAAATCTGGGTTGTTCATCATAGATCAGAGCAGTGCCTCTATCTGGGCAGCAACTGATGCAAGAAGAAGATGAAAGGTTAAAAATGTTAGCTAATGATCCACATCCAATGTAAGCTTGATGAGTGAACCTCCTTGATGTTCAGATCACATGCACAATGGGCCCCACTAATGAACTGATGGGGTTTTCCTCCTCAGTTCAGAGGGGAGATAGAGCAGCCAGTTGTAAAAAATGGATGTTTCACTACACTGCTCGACCGGTCAAAGGTGCTGCTCGACCGGTCGAGGACGGCTCGACTCAAAGTCCAGCACCGGATTTTTTATTGCTCGACCAGTTGAGGGCCTGGCTCGACTAGTCGAGAACCCGGCTCAAGTAGTCGAGGGTTATGCAGATTCAGTCCGAATTTTATGCGGACTGCATAAATTTGAGGCAGTTTTTGCAGAGGTGCGGAAAGGAGTTTCCTAAACTATAAATAGGAGTCCTTAGGGCTATTCTAGAGTATGCTAAGGGTTTTTAAAGTGATTCCTTTAAGGTATTTACATGTCCAAGGTGAGAGAGAGAGAGAGAAAGAGAGAGATGAAGCTCTTGGAAGGGAGGATTCTACTCATAGAGGTGATCTACTTCGCAGTCAACGTCTCAACGTTTCTATGTCCTCATGATCAGTGAGATCTCTCCGTTTTTCATTATTCTCTTATTGTTCATGTCACGCCCCAAACTCGGAAACCGGGCTCACAAAATTCCCGATCGCCGAATCTGGCGCCGACAGCCTCCGTAGAACCCCATTCTCGGCTCCCAGCGCCCATTCGCCAGGTTCCGATCCTGGGATGCTACAAGGAGGATTTTTTAACTTCAGTTTGATTCGTAATAAGCATAACCAAAGGCATAACCCACAAACAACGACCAAAAACTCCATCACATTTCCACTATAATCAAAAACTTTACAGGTACAATGAGCATAAGGGAAATACAATGAAGATAGACCAAAACTCCAAAAGAAGATCAGCCACGCGTCCAAGCCTCAGCGCTGCTGCGATCCAACGTCACCTGCACGCAACGGTCGTGCATAAGCTTATAGAAAGCTTAGAGGGTGGTGAAAGTGTATGCTCAAGGTGATAATGTAGTCATGCAGTATCAGAGTAATGCGGAACATGCTGATGAATGCTAAGAATCCCATTAGCCGTACCAAGGCCATGCGGTGCAAAGAATGATGTCGGCCATACCAAGGCCATGCAATGCAAAATGCAAGTCAAGCATACAAATCCTCATCTAAGTCCACATGTCAATACGGCTCAAATCTGGAATATCACCGGGGTCTAGTACACTCCAAGCCAGATTGCCGCCCCATCGCGCGCAATAAGGTGAGTGGAAAAGACCTCACTATCCGCCTGCCAATATCGGGCTCGGCTCGTCAATAGCGGACCCATTCCTCGAGCTGGTCAGACTCAGCCTAGCATTGCCCCCTACTCTCGGGCGGGTAAGGCCGCACCCCCTTCCAACCGACCACGACACAGTGGAAAGCGCAACCGTCTGGTAATCGGCAATCAGCGCTCATGCATCCACTCGGTCTAGACGTTGGAGCAACCTCCTGGTACCATAAGGGTTTAGGGACTTTCACCCAGGGATATCTATCGCACCCCATGTAGAACAGTATTTCCGGTATCCAATCCTGCCAACCATGATATGCATGTGGAGGCTACGACCCTGATGTCGCTAGGGCATATAGTAACCATGTCACACAATGTAAATGCATGAATCACACTATCCAGTCATACAGCAATCCTGCGCGTATCGTGCGCTCATGTAGGGCAACACCCCCTGTACGGGAGCCCCTAAACAATCTGCCCAAAGGCATATGCTATGATCAGTCATTTCTCATATCAAGCATACGTATGATGCATATGATCATGAATCATGAAATTAAACATGCTATATAGGATGGATGATGTACATAACGAAGGTGGGCCTAGACGGCCTACACATAACACGCACGAGCCTAACAATGGGCCTTAGGGAATGTCATAATGCGGACATTTAACCACACTACACTTACAATGTGGACGTCAAACCAACATTGCTCCCAAGGCACGACTGCCACAAATATCATTTCATAAGTTATTTTGGGATCACACATTGCAATTGACCTTAGGTACATCCATTGGGCCCTTAACTACATCAAATTAG
This sequence comes from Magnolia sinica, assembly GCF_029962835.1. Classification (NCBI taxonomy): domain Eukaryota; kingdom Viridiplantae; phylum Streptophyta; class Magnoliopsida; order Magnoliales; family Magnoliaceae; genus Magnolia; species Magnolia sinica. The sequence continues at coordinate 2,258,008 of NC_080584.1, read as the reverse complement.
CCAAGTCATATGGGCTTTATATTCATTAAGTGGGCCACACCAATGGGCTTTATGTACATTGCAATGGTTATGACCCGGGGGCTTCAGAACATATCAAATAGGCCTAAGCTTATTGGGCCTTACACATGTCAAATGGGCCTCGACAGTTTGGGCCTTATATGTATCAAATGGGCCTCACCAATTGGGCCCCATGTGCACATCAAATGGGCCCCATGTGCACATCAAATGGGCCTCAACTCATTGGCCCCATTACATCAAATGGGCCTCGACCCATGGGCCCCTAATACATTGAATGGGCCTCGACCCATGGGCCTTTTATATACATCAAAGTGGGCCTCAACCATGGGCCACAAGTACTGAGGTGGGCCTCAATCACGGGCCTCAACATTAGAAAGAAAATAATATATACATATAATGTAGTATATAATATGTATATAGTATATAATATATATACGTAATACATGTATATAATATTATATGAAATATAATATTATATATATATATATATATATATATCTATATATATATACACACACACGCACACATCACAGTGGGCCCACACACTCATCACAGTGGGCCCACACACATCACAGTGGCTGTGGCTCCACGTCCACCGTCCAGGCGGACGGTGGGAGTGAAACACATGCATCAATGTGGGCTCCATGTGGGGCCCACCATAGCGTTTATATCCCATCCGACGTATTCATATGTCCAGAGAAGATGAAGGGTGAAAATAATTTTCACCCCGATCCAAAACTTCGTGGGCCCCAAAAGGATTTCAAAGGTAGGGGGGTTAATCCCACTTTCATACGGTGTGGGCCACCCGAGCCTTGGATCGAGCTAATTTTGGGGTGGGCCCATGTCGTAGGGGCCCACCATATGAACGGTTTAGATAGCCTATAAACATCAAGGTGGGGCCACACGGCTACGGCCGTCAGTATCCCGCCCACGCGGCAGTGCTGCGACACACAAAGCAAGCGGCTGTGTTTCTTATTATTTTTTTTTGATTTACATTTTTCCATGGATTTTGCAGTGGGGTCCACCTCTTGCAGATCTGCTCCGTCCAAAGACTCCCCATGCTCATGATACCAAAACAAGCCCAATATTAGGCCTGTTTTCAGTGGATAGGAGCAATATGGGACATTTCAATGGTAACCTCACTGTTTGCCATGTTATGGCCCACCTGAAAGTCTTATCAGTCCCATCTTTGGGTTCAACGCCTAAAAATGGCTTGGGAAGGGAATGGACGGTATGGATTTAATACATACATCAAGGTGGGGCCTACATGAATAGGCCACCCCAAAACTTTGGAAAAAGTTGATATTTGTGTTTTTCCCATTTACACGTCCAGCGTCCAGGGACGACGCTGGACTGTCTGGACATTTGAGGTGGGCCTGTTCAGGTGGGCCACCACTGATGAGTGGTGTGGGTAGTACACATATAAGGTGGGCCCCACTCAAATAAAATACTTACTACATGGTGGGGTCCATTCAAGCGGGCCATACAACCTTATCATCATACAACAAGATAAAAATAAAATAAAATAAAATAAAACAAAAGGGGAGAGATATAGAGAGTGAGACCGTATGATGGAGGGACCCCGGCACTATGGGCCCTCCCTTGCACTAAATCATACATGAAGTGGGTCCCATTACAAGTGGGTCCATGGAATTGAAATCCAACGGTGGAGATCCCTTCTCCACTAAAATAAATGGTCTAGATGACCCTAAACATGGAAGGAAATAAACATCATGATGGGGTCCATGGAGAATGGCCCCATCATGGAATGATCATGATGATCCAAGTGGGCCATCGGCCACATCTTAGGGTCCAAAGTGAGATCCAAACCATTAATCGGTTGGCCTCACTTGGTCCATCTAAAAAAAAAAAATGAAAATCTACCCTATTAAGACACCCACCACTTGATCTTCTTGCTCCCTAGGCTTCCTTGGTTCCTTGAGCTCCTCTTTGATGGTGGAAGATGAGAAATGGATGGTTGAGATGAGAGATGAAGGGGGTGGGAAAGGTGGACCTCACAAATGAAGTTTTCTCACCATGGGGGACTCATGGTGCTCTCTCTTGGATTGAATTTTTCTTTTGAAAAAAAGAATAAGAGAGATAGTTGTAAAGGGAGGGAGAGGGAGAGAAAGAGATGGGTGATGGAGTGATGGGGGATGGTTTGGGTTGAAATTTGTGAAAAGGTGTATGGTTGTTGTTGAAATTAGGAAAAGAGGAGTGGTGAGGTGGAAAGAAGGGTGGACTTTTGTAAAAGGTAGGGATGGGTTGATGTACTTGAGGTATGGGGTGCTTTGATGGTTGATTGATGGGACTAATAGTAGAGATTCCCTCGAAATCCGCAACGCGCGGTGTTTCTTCGGAATAAACGCTGATCGGCATCTTCTTGCCTGGGTATCGGTTCAGTGCGCAAGTCACGGCGTTGGAACCGCGGCGACGACGCGGTCGCTATGATATAACTTTCGGACCAAGCCGACGTCGGTGCGCGGGACCTGGCTTAGGATCGTGCGCAAATACCGAATACGGTGCGAAGGTTGCCGGAATTTGACCGGAAGGACCGCGGAAGCTAACGGAACAGTACGGATTAGGACACGGGTCTTACAGTTCATCTGCTCCTTCGTGAGCAAAGAAGGTTTGATCCAAGCGGCGTGTGCTTGTGATCGGTTGTAACGTTCTAGTTCATAGTGAATTGTTGCTTTAGATGAGGTCCCGTAGATTTTGCCTCTTCGAGGGTTTTCCACGTAAAATCTCTTATGTCGTGTGGTTTGTGCTTTGATCTATTTCATTGCTTCATTATATCCCATAATTCTAGTGTTTTGGGAGGCGAGATCTTAAGGTTTTTATGCAACGCTCCCAACAAAATGGTATCAGAGCAATCATGTTGGTTGAACGGAGTGAGATCAGTTCTGAATTATGGAAGGTGGCTCATCAAGGATGATCAGTCTCAATGGTTCTAACTGGAACATATGAAAGACTAAGATAGATGACTTGCTTTATTGCAAGGACTTGTATGCTCTAATTATAGGCATATCAGAAAAGACAAAGGAAATGTCAGATGATGATTGGAAGAAGTTGGACCGGAAGGCAGTAGGTTTATTAAACAATGGATGGACGATTCCGTATTCCACCATGTATCTATGGAGACCTCAGCCGCTAGCCTATGGCTGAAATTACGAGGGTTATATGAGAGGAAGACAACCGACAATAAGATTTTTCTGATAAGATGACTTGTGAATCTCAAGTTCAAAGATGGTGGTTCTGTGGCTAAGCACATGAATAAGGTCAGCAACATATTGGACCAGTTCTCCGCTATGAAGATAGTCCTGGACAATAAACTATATGTCTTGCTATTACTTAGCTTATTACCTGACAGTGGGGAGACATTGATGGTGTCTCTGAGTAACTCCACGCCAGACGAAAATGTGTCTATGGAACATGTAACTAGTTGTCTCTTCAATGAGAAAATAAAGAGAAAGTCTCAAGTGTCCACTCAACAAGAGGCCCTTGTGACACAAGATCGGGGAAGATGAAAGAATAGAAAGGGCGAGAAGGTTTGAGATAAATCAAGAGGCAAGTCAAGTACTAGGAAGGATGTTGAATGCTGAAATTGTGGCAAGAAGGGCCACTATAAGTATGAGACTCGTATCCTAGCCTGTACCGTTCCGTATACATCTGCGGTCCTCCAGGTCGAATTCCGGCGACCCGTGACCTATAGATTTCATTTGCGCTCAACTGTGAGTCGCATCCTATATACCTAAGTCGGTTCGACCTGAGACCTATGCCATTACGGCCATGTCGTCGCTACGATTCCGATGCCGCGTCCCGTGCGTCAATCCGACGTCTAGATCCCAAGATATGACCCGTGCATGATCATAGCGGTGGACCGCACGTTGCGAGCCATGTTGTACACGTTTCCCCATAATCATAATGAGGATGATGTCATCCTAGGGATGACATCACCCTATTCTACAACCTAACCTACACCCCTACCTAGCCTACCCCATAAATGCTCTTTTTTTTTTTTTTTTTTCAAAACTCATTATTACAAGCTCTTACAACCCATCCTTTCACTCTCTCTATCATCTCACTTTCTCTCTTTTCTTCTTCACTTCCATTGCTAGCCATGGACGTCCCAAGTAAGCTCCATTTTCAGCCCTCTTACCTTTAGATCCCTCATAATCTAATCCTTAAAAGCCCATCTCCATCATTGGAAGGGGTCCTAGAAGGCTTATGAACCCATGGGAAGAAGAAGAAGGAGAAGATCATTGTGGGTGCTTCTCTCTCTCTCTCTCTCTCTCTCTCTCTGTTTATGGCCCACCTAATGTGCAAGTTTATCCACGTTGCCCGGAAGTGGGACAACCTTGCCGTCCATCAAACAGGGCTCACCCTGCTGACTGTCCAACAGCACCATTGTTGCCGCTTTTTGGGAAAGCCCTGGTTAAAGGGAAGCCATAAATAGCAGCTTGATTCTAAGCTGGGTGGGCCACCTATGCGGACCCCACTTTGATGAATGCGTTGTATCCATGCTGTCACATTATGGGACCCATCTTGTTGACGTCCAGCAGCGTTGCTGCCTGGACTGTTTTGGGACAGATCTTGGTGAAGGGAAAGCACAAATATCATCTTGATTCAAAACGGGTGGACTGGTAGGCCACACTGACGTGGACCCACCATGATTTATTTATTTATCGCCACCGTCCAGATTTCTGGACGGTGGGCTGCACCGTGGTCATGGTGTTTTATTAACACCGTCCATTTGTGGTCCCAGCAGCATGTAGCTGACTGTAATTGATGTCAGCAAATGTCGTGGGCCCCATCATGCTGTATATGCCTGAAATCCAGACCGTCCACCATTTCCAGACAGTGCTGGACGTGGACCCACTTGATGGATGTGTGTATCTACACCGTCCATCCAACGAACAGATTCAAATCTTTGGTGGAAAACCACCTTGATACACATGTTTTATCCACGACCGTTCATCCATTTTGCTGGTGGGTCCCACATGTGTGAACCCACCTGCCACGGGGGACCCACACGTGTATGTGATTTATCCAACCAACCGTCCAGGTGGGTTGCACTGTGATGTACTGTCCACACCGTCTAGTCCACTGGACGGTGGTTGCTGGACCTTGTTTCCTTGAAAGAAAAAATATATATATTTATACAAATAAAATAGCACAAATATTATATATATATATATATATTTATATGTGATATATGATGGTGGCCCACCCACGTGGGACCCACCTGATGATAGCAGATTGGCTGGTGTATTTCAACACCAGCTATGTAGCTGCTGGAGACGTCAGCATGTGGGTCCCCTTTTTATGTATGTACTACACCCACCATCCACGTGGACGGTGGGGCCTGCATGTGATGTGTGTGGGGTCCACACCATCCAGATGGATAAGACGGTGGGACCCACCAGATGTATGCACTTTATATTCACCGCCCATGTGTGGGCCCCTCTACATGATGTATGTGTTGCACCGTCCATACCGTGTGGGACCACCACCATATATGTTTGGCCATACTGTTTGTGCATGGGGCCCACTTAGGTGTATGTATTTGTTATATCCAGGCTATCCATCATGATAAGCCTGAACTATTTTAACTAGTTGTTGGGCCCACCTGATGGGTGATGTGTAGGTCGGCCCACCTCCCGAATGGTCCGCTATGTGGATGTTTTAAATCAGATCGTCCGTCCAATTTCCAACATCAATTTGGGACATAGGCCTGAGGATGAAGCAGATCCAAGCTCATTTAATCAACAATGCAGGAAGTAGTGGGTTGGATGACCAGCCGGTTGAGTCCACTTGTTGTGTATTAGGTCCATGGGTGTTGCCTATTGTGATGAATTCGAGGCCCATGTGATGCGGCCCATTAATGCGGCCCATTGTGATGTGTGTAGACCCATGTCATGTGACCCAATTTGATATAATTGAGGCCCACATGATGCTTCCCGATTTGAGGTATTAGAGGCCCATTGATGCGTCCTACTTGATACATATGATGGCCCATTGGGGAGGCCCATTGATGTGGCCCACTTGATGTATGTGATGGCCCATGGGTGCAGCCCATTGTGATGTACTAAGGCCCATGGGTTGTAGCCCATTGAGATATATTTCCGGCCCATATGTCGTGGCCTATTGTGACGTATTTTCGGCCCATGCGAGGTGGCCTATTATGAGGTATTTGAGGGCCATGTGCAGGGCCCACTTGTTATGTATTTGTGGCCCGGTTGATAAGGCCCATTGTGATGTATATGTGACCCGTATGACGAGACCCGTTGTGGTGTAGATGTGGCCCTTGAGTGGGGCCCAATGCGATGAATGTGCGGGCCGATGTAATGTGTGATTTCACTATAATGTATGTAATGATATTTATATGAGCCACTGCTTGGGAGCGATATTAGTTAAATGTCCACATTGATGGGTAATGATGGTTGAATGTCCACATTATGACCTTCCCTTAGGCCTTGTTAGGCCCATTCTCATCAAGGCTGATTATTGGTCGACTCCGATTGTCGTGACCGATTGTCGATTTCGATTGACGTGACCGATTTGCCGATTCTGATTATCGATCGATTCCGATTATCGTGGCTGATTGTCGATTTCGATTAACGTGACCAATTTGTCGATTTCGATTATCGATCGATTTTGATTGTTGTGACCGATTATCGATTTCAATTGACGTGACTGATTTGCTGATTCCGATTATTGATCAATTTCGTTTGTCATGATTGATTATCGACTCCGATTACCGTGACCGATTTGTCGATTCTGATTATCGATCGATTCGATTGTCATGACCGATTTGTCGATTCTGATTATCGATTGATCTCGATTGTCGATTTTGATTGACGTGACCGATTTATCGATTCTGATTATCGATCGATTCCGATTGTTGTGACCGATTACTGACTCCAATTGTCGTGACCGATTTGCCGATTCTGATTATCGATCGATTCCGATTGTTGTGACCGATTACCAACTCCGATTGCTGTGACTAATTTGCGATTTTGATTATCGATAGATCCGATTGTCGTGACCGATTTACCGATTCTAATTATCGATTGATCTCGATTATCGTGGCCGATTGCTGATTCCAATTGACGTGACCGATTTGTCGATTCCGATTATCAATCGATTTCGATCGTCATGATCGATACCGATTCTGATTGATGTGACCGATTTGACGATTCTGATTATCGATCGATTTCGATTATCGTGATAAATTACCGACTTTGATTGCTGTGACCGATTTGCTGATTTTGATTATCGATCGATCTAATTGTCGTGACCGATTTGCCGATTCTGATTATTGATTGATCCCGATTGTCATGGCTGATTATCGTGGCCGATTGCCGATTCTGATTGACGTGACTGATTTGCCGACTCTGATTATCGATTGATCCCGATTGTCGTGGCCGATTGCCGATTCCGATTGACGTGACCAATTTACCAATTCTGATTATCGATTGATCCCGATTGTCAAGGCCAAGTATCGAAGCCGACTCCGATTGTCGAAGCCGAGTTCGAGTGTCGATTTCGATTGTCGAAGCCGATTTCAATTGTCGAGACCTATATGGTGTATATGCGACTCGTAGTTGAGCCCTATTGTGTTGCATTTGAGGGCCAGGCGATGGAGCCCATTGTGATGTATGTTAGGCCCATGTAAGAGGCCCATCGTGACGTATATTAAATTCTTGAGTGAGGCCCATGGTGCTGTATGTTTGGCCCTTATGTGAGGTGATGGGTCCACTATATGTTAGGATCCATGAGGGTCATTCCTTGGGGGCAATGTTAGTTAAATGCTCACATTGTCGAGGTCGATTGTCGATGCCGGTAGTTGATACCGATTATGAGTATGTGACAGCATAGCATCATGATACATGCCCATATGCATCATCTGTATGTTTGTTATGAGATGTAGTTGATCATTGCATATGTCATTGAGCATGTTGTTATGAGACTCTCTGATAGGTGGAGGTTATCTCACATGAGGGCACGGTGTGTGCAGGATTGATACATGACTGGATTGTATGACTCATGCATCTCGCATTATGATTACTGTAAGCCCTAGCGACATCAGGGCTATAACCTCCACAGGCATATCGTGGATGGCCAGACGGGATACTGAAAATTTGTTCTAGCATTGGGCTGCCATGGATGGCCCTGGGTGAAAATTCCTAAACCCTCTTGGTACCAAAGGACGCCCCAATGTCGAGACCGAGTGGATACATGAGCTCCCGAGTGTCGAATACTAGGAGGCTGCGTCTCCCACTGTGTCATGGTCGGTTGGGACGGGGTGTGGCCTTACCCGCCCGAGCGTAGGGGGCATTATTAGGCTGAGTTTGACCAGCTCGTGAATGGGTCCGCTATTGACGTGCCGGATAGGTATTGGCAGATTACTGGCTAGGCGGATAGTGAGGTTTCTTATACTCACTTGGACTGTGCGGCTAGGAGAGTGGCAGTGCCATTTGGAGTGTACTAAACCCCGGTGATGATCCCAGAGATGAACCGTACTGATATGTGGACTTATTGAGCAGGAGTTGCATACTCATTCATTCATTCAGTCACTATCCACTCGGGCTGGTGGTGCGCAACTATTTATTATGTGTACCCTCACAATGGCCAAGATTTCGATTGGGATACGCGACTAACCTGGGATCAGGAGTTTACCACATTGAGTCTGACTATCCAAATTTAGGTATGAGACTGATTTGGATAGAAGTCCCTTGTGATGAACCCCATAGCCTGCAATACTACGTACTATCATCCCGACTTCACACTCCAGCATGGTCATTCCATTCGTACCGCATATTGCATTACAACCGCGACATATGACATTTTAGGTTACTGTGTTTCGGCATTTTCTAGATACGGTTGATGTATTTGCGAACACATAAGGAATTGTACATTACATTGCATTCTCGACATTTGATATTTGGCTCTTTATGACTTCTCATTTGCATAGCTGATCTATATTGCGTACTTTGATATTGTATGACTCATGGACTTGCCAGTATTTCCGCTTAATCTGTTATCGTATAATTTATAATCTTGTCAGTATTTCTGCTTACTTTGATAATTTATGATCTTTTAAGTATTTCTGCTTATTCCGATATTGTACAATTTATGGATTACCAGTATTTCTGGTATTGTAGGCTTATGGCATTGTATTGAATACTTGACACTTACCTCGTGCACACACTTACACCACTTTCTAAGCTTTCTATAGGCTTATGCACGATAGATGCGTGCAGGTGATGTTAGGTTACAGCAGCGTGGAGCTTAGAGTTTGTAGCTGACTTATGGAGCTTCGATTTTATTTTGACATATGTGTTTTTCCCTTTCAGTATTGTATTCAAAGTTTCTATTAGTGGATATATGATGTTGATGTTGCCTTTGTGATCTGGGTATACTTGTGGTTATGCTAATTATGAATCAAATTATGTTTGAAATCCTCCTTGTAAGATCCCAGGATCGGAACTTGGCGTATGGGTACCGGGAGTCGAGAATGGGGTATTACGGAGACTGTCGGCGCCGGATTCGGCAATCAGGAATTTTGTGAGCCCGGTTTCCAAGTTCGGGGCGTGACAATAAGTATGAATGTCGTAAGAAGAAGAATGATAAGAAAGGAAAAGGAAAGGAGAAGGAAGATGAATCAGACTCCACTGCGGTTGCTTCAGATGGTGACATTGTAATTATTCTTTCGGTAGATCATGATATGTGTCTCACGGCTACGAGTCAGGACAACGACTGGGTGATAGACTCAGGATCCTCGTTTCATGCGACTTCACACAGGGATTTCTTTACAAGATATAAGTCAGGTGACTTTGGGATCGTGAATATGAGAAATTCTAGCATATCGAAGATCATAAGGGTCGGTGATATTTGTGTGAAGACTGATGTGGGCTGCACATTAGTTCTCAGGAATGTGAGGCACATTCCAAACCTTTGCATCAGCTTGATGTTGACGGGAAGGTTGAATGATGATGGCTATGAAAACCGATTTATTGGTGGGCGTTGGAAGCTCATCAAGGGTTCATTGATCGCAGCTAGAGGGAAGAATTGTTGCACCCTTTATAAGGCAAGTGTCAGTGTGTGCAACGGTGGGTTGAACGCAGTGAAAGATTCAACTACTGACATGTGCCACAAGCGTCTAGGCCATATGAGTGAAAAATGGCTTCAGCTACTAGCGAAGAAGCGGCTCCTTCCAGAAGTGACAAGTATACTTCTCAAAACCTGTATTAACTGTTTATCAGGGAAACAACATAGAGTTTCATTTGTTAAATATGCTTCTCATGTTAATAAAATGCATACATTAGATTTGGTTTATTCTGATGTTTGTGGTCCTATGAGGACAAAAACCTTGGGTGGGACATTGTATTTTGTCACTTTTATAGATGATGTATCTAGGAGGTTTTGGGTTTATGCTTTGAAATCCAAGGATGAGGTCTTTGATGCGTTTAAAATGTTTTATGTTATGGTTGAGAGAGAGAGAGACAAGTAGATCATTAAAGTGCATCCGCATTGACAATGGTGGTGAATACATTGGTGACTTGCAAGAATATTGTAAGTCCCTGGGTATAGGGCATGTATAGACGGTTCCCAAGACCCCCCAGCATAATGGTGTGGTTAAACAAATGAATCACATCTTTGTAGAGAGAATCAGATGCATGTTATCCCATACAAAGTTGCCCAAGATGTTCTGGGGAGAAGCAATGCACATGACAGTGTATTTGATAAACAGGTTTCCAACAGCCCCATTGAATGGAGAAGTACCTGAGAAGGTGTGGACTGGACAAGATCCATCATACAGTCATCTCAGGGTGTTTGGATGCAGGGCATCTGTTCACGTACTAAAGGATGAGAGGTCCAAGCTCGATACGACGATCAGGCAATGTGTGTTCTTGGGATACGGTGATGAAAAATTCGGCTAAAATTGTGGGATCCGATTGAGAAGAAGCTCATTAGGAGCAGAGATGTGATTTTCTTTAAAGATCAATATATAGATGACATTTGTAAGCCAGATAAGACCCAGTCTAGTTTAGGTGAACTAGAAGACATGGATCCGGTTACTCCTCCTATGGTGTCTGATAACGGGGGAGTATAGTAAGGTACAGAGGACGAGGGGGTTCCTACATGTAACACCCCGTACTTTCAGTACTCGGGTGTTACCGTGTTACCTAACGCGGTATAAGTACCGACCTATCTTATGTGAACATTCACTTACAACTTGGCCTAAGTATGACCATTGTAAGTAATCCCAACCCATATATCAAGCTATCCATTCATTGTTATTCAAGATGGACCATCGCATCGTTAGAGAAACTTATTTTAAGATTTCAGTCACGTAGATAGACAAATCTAATCAACAATCTTAGAATTAGAAGTTTGAATCACGAGATCCATTGTCCCTCATATCCACAACGTCCTGTCAATCGCTCTAATAGCTAATTTCCCTAATCCTACCATTGGGTTATAAAATAAATCTTTAGGTTGCACGTAGACAATCCCATAGACCACTAGAATTGTGCAATAAGGACTATGAAGGGCCTTAACCTTGAGTCATCTTAAAATTTTGGATCCAATTCGTCAGATTCAGGCCCACGACACTCAAATTCACAACTCACTAATTGATCATCCTTACCCCAGCTTCTGGTAATGGAATATACCATTGAGATTCGTTTAAATAGGCCCCATGACCATTTCAACCGATGATGTTCAGATTGGGATTAATCTAACCATCGGAACTATGGTAATCGATAGTTAAAGTTCATGATCCAATTGGTATGGCCTAGCTGAACGTTAGATCTGTCACATCTTTGGTCTGATGGCCCAGCAGTTGTATCCAGGGTGCATGGACGGAACAAATTCTATTAAACACCCTTATGGACCCCACCTTAGGGCTCGTGAGTACACCAGTGGTGTACACACGCGGAGTACCGAACCAAAGGGTTCGGTCAAACCGAGTTTGACCATGGTTTCCTGAAAAGAGGAAGAGTTCCTCCCTCTTTCTTGTTGCCAACGTACCAAACGAATGACATTCGTTTGATCGAGATGTGGCCCACCATCCCGGCCTCGTAACTTGATCTGAACCATCTATCATGCTCCAGACATGTGGCCAATCAAAGCCCTGTAAATTTCACGTATGGGAGCATGCGTGCATGAGCATGATATTCAGTGCAAGTAGAGGTGCGCTCGGCGTATTCCGAAATGGTTGCATCCTTCCTCCACGTTAGCAATCCGTGAGAGAGTTTTCTCTCATCCCAGCCGTTGATAAGGAGGATTACTAACCGTTCATCCATTTCCAACAACGAGCCAGCTAGCATAACCATTCTAAAAATGGAAAGATTCAGTTTCTAGCGCTTTTTAAAATTGTTTTAGGCAAACTTCATCCAAACCGTCCATTGTAAAGAATCTCAGACGTTCAATACTTACACTTTTAAGGGCGGAAACCCTAAGCTATGAGAGGAGAGTTATTCTCCTCCTTTTGTGGCAGCCACAAGAGGATATCGCCCAAATACCTTCAAGGCTCGAACCCACCAAGGAAAGGGATCTGGAGCTTTGAAATCCACAGTCCAGAAGCACTGTAGGATCGATTCAGAGTCGTCCACAGTGGTAGAATGAGGAAAGGTCTATCGAACTTTGATCCGCCATTGGAGCCGCCTTCTTCTTCACTGCGTCTGCCGGGTTCAGGGCAGATTATGGGATTGTATGTGCTCGAGTCCAGCTCCTCTTGGACGTCTCAATAGAAAGAAGGAATGGGAGAGAAGAAGAAGATCAGAGGAAGGGAGAGATCCTTAACTTGCCGCACCATTTCGGACCTGTATCTAGTCGGGTCGACTTAGTTCATTGCTGCAAGTTCTAGTCGGGTCGAGTGCTTCTAAGTCCCACTGTTGAATGTGAGTTGTGGAAAGAGGAGAGGAGAAGAAAGAAAAATAAGGAAAAGAGAAGAAAAATGGAAGAGGCAAAGAATAAGAAGAAAATGAGAGAGAAAGAAAGAGAGAGGGAGTGCGTTGGTTTGTTACACCAGCTCGGTTCGAGTCGAGTCGCTGACTCCGTTAGGCTCGGTCAAGTGGAGTTCAGAGTATCATGGGTTTAATAGAAGCTAAGAGAAGAAAGAAAGAAGAGGGAAAGGAAGGAGTCTGGTCGGATACCGGGTTAACTCAGTGACCCACTTAGTTGGCCGAGTCTGGCCCATTGCTGGTGCATCCTCACTCGGCTGGATGAATTCTATTTTGTAAGGAGTAGAGTTGTTGTTGCTGATGTTGCAAGAATCGAAGAAAACTCAGTTTAAAGTCGAGTTGATTCGAAGAATGACACATCTTTGCTAACAAAGTGAGTATTTAGCTGAGATTTGATTTTGATTTAAATCCTAAATCCGATCATTTGCCCAGCATGAAATTATTGTTCTATGGCTTCTAGACTCGTTTGGAGTGGGTTGATCAGGTTAGATTGGGCCAAGTAGAATCCATCGGGTCTAAATCAAGAAGCATTGTGACACGTTCAAGTCCAATGTGTTGAACCCGAGTTTGGACTCAATTAAGAGTTGAGTTGAGTCAATTCAAGCTAGTAAGGTAAATTGATCTCTTAACCCCTCCCTTTTAAACTTAACATTAGTCAATTAATGTGGATCTGCATATATGAATATAGGAAATTGGTTCTTTTCCAAATCTTTCCCAATTGGATCTATAACCGGTTAGGAATATTTGAATCTATTCAATCCTAACCATCCATGTCTGGTATTTTAGGATAGACCAAGTGCTTTTAAACCCTTAGAGACCTCTAATCGAACAGGAAGAGAATCCACATTTCAAGGTGAGGATCACCCTTCAAGCTTTTTCACATCTTGATAATTAGCCTTGCTCACTTCTCTTTGTTTATTTACTTTATTGATTGCTTAATGCGGTTCATCGCTCTTATTGATTTTGATTCCTTATGATGATGGATACATTAGATTCAAATTTAATATTCGAATATGCCGTAAGATCTAATTATCTCTATTTTGATTTGAAATGAATGCTTTAGTTATGCATGTGCTATATCGATATTATGCATGATTTGTCATTCATAATCACTTGATGGAATGATTGGAGGTCCTAGAACTAGTGGCCATTTTGTCTAATAAATTAAATGGAACATTTGATGTGGGCTTGCCATCTTATAGAACGTTTGTTGTCTAAGTGACTATTAGGATAACCCATTTTCATTACAACCTTGGGATAAGTTATTTGCCCTATGCAACTTGATTTGATAACTCAAAGGATTAAGAGTTATGATAAAATTAAAATTTACTGTAAATAATAAAAACAAAATTAAAAAGAGTTCTAGACAGTCGATATAATTGAATCTCGCAAATCTGGTGAGGGTAACTTGGCATAGTAGGGATCCTTACTCTTGCTCTGGTGGTAGACTCTCAAAAGTTTCAACACCCGGTCAAGGGTTCGAGTCTCCATAGGTAGTGAAATCCCACTACCCGTGAGTGTGTGGGCTTGTGTCAAATAAAAACGAAAAAAAAAAAACACACACACTTAGCATAGCAGGGTTGATTGGGTAAAGTAGCTCTACAACCCAAAATCATATATCGTGAATGACTTATTCCGGTTTGTGAGATGTCTCTTGTAAGGTTATGACAGTCTAGATCACTTCTGCTTCTGATTGGACCTTCTCTAGTCCATCTTGGCCATTAAATTGTCCAAGACCCGCCCTACATCAGTTGAGCCCACGGCGAAATCATTTTTTTCAAAAAACATTATCAAAGGTTTTATTTTCCACTCTCCAAATTTTACTTATTTTTAATTAGTGAAAACCGGTAGCAGATCGTGTGGTGAGTAACTCACCACCGTGTGAGTAAATTATGTGGGACAGACTGTGATGATGTGTCACTGGCCATGCCATCAATCGGTTTTTTCATATCATTTTTAAGGCATGACTCCGAAATTGAAGTATATTCAAAGCTCAAGTGGACCACACTACCTAAAATGGTGGGGATAGTGATCTCCACCGTTGAAATCTTCTTAAGGCCCGCAGTATTATTTACTTGTTGTCCAACCTATTAATAATATCACACGCAAACACAGATATCAGCTTCATCCTAAACTTCTATATATTTTACTTCATGTTTGCTCCGGCTTTAAAATGAATGGACGGCGTGGATTAACACACACGTTTTGGTGGGCTGCATAGCATGTTGTCGCCCAAAAAATCTTGAGTGGTAAAAAATCCCAGTCCTCAAAGTCAAGTCTGCAAAAGTTTCATGAAGGTAGGCTCACTGGAGTTATTATTCCACCAATGACTCTGCCACTGTCCAAGACATTGCATGTTCTGCCTGGGGGCGGATTAGCTACTGACGCGTTGAGTAGCGAGTTTGGCTACTGAAGTGACGTCACCAAATTTGTGTGGGGCCCACCATGATGTATGTGCTGTATCCACACCGTTCATCCTTTTAGAGAGATAATTTTAAATTATGAACCAAATAATTAGGCAGTTCAAAGTTCAAGTAGACCCCACCACAGAAAAACAGTGAGGACAGTGACACCCACCGTTGAAACCTTCTTAGGGCCCATCATGATGTTTAATCGAGATATAACATGCTCATAAGCTAACACAGACATATATGAAGAGAAAACACAAATTTCAGGTTGATCAGACACTTCAAAAGCCCCCAAGAAAATTTTAATGGTATGCGATCAATCCTCACTTGTTTTTTGTGGTGGGGTCCACTTGAGCTTTGGATCTGCCTGATTCTTTGGCTCATTACTTAAAATGATCTCTTCAAATGGATGGACGGTGTAGATACAACACATACATCATGATAGTGCCCACGGAACATGATGACGTCACTTCAGTAGCAAAACTCAGTACTGACGATGTCAGTAGCGAATCCGCGTCTTGTCTTGGTACGGACAGTGGGCCATGGAATTTATTGGGTTCCTCTCAATCTCTTAGTCAAAGTCACGGCTCCCTGATGGACGGCGGGAATTGATTACCTATGTAAGACGTTGGCAGTCGCAGGGGCGTGGGCACATGGGCTTGTGGGATGGGAGTGGATTAGGTGAGAACCGTGGGACCACTGTGATGCATGTGAATACATCCACGCCGTCCATCCGTCCGTTTAGAGCATGATTCAAAAAAATGAAGTGGTTTCGAGTCCCGGATGGACCAGTACAGGAAACATGGGATTAGCTAACCTTTGCTTGCGCACGGGCATTTTTGTACCTCCAAGTCATCTATGCACGTGTGGCAAACTCATACGAGATTTAAGTTGTTCTTTTTTTAAAAAAATAATTTACACACACACACCCCACGCACTCACTCCGTAGTGGGATTTCACCACCTATGGGTACTGGAACCCTTTATCCGGTGTTGAAACTCTTCAGAGTGACAAGATTTAAGTTGTTGGTTTGCAATTCTCATTAGTGAATGTGTAACACGTGCCAACTTAGGAATGAAATGTTTTTGGCCGTTTCGTTTGAATTTTAAAATGCAGTGCTTGTTCGGTCGTCTATCCTCACATGTTTGGGGATCATAAGTGGGGTTCACCAAAATTGCACGAACCAGGTCGGTAGTTACAAGTTTTAGAGGACATGGACAAACCCTCACGGTGGCACCCTAAAATCCACAATAATTAAGTAACTAATGATGAACTACCAAATAAAATAAAATTACAAAAGTAATTAAGTAACTAAAAATAACAAAAAAAAATACAAGCAATAGACCCGTTGGAACTGAAAATTTATGCAACCATAAGTTGCCGATGGATTGGACATGTATTTTTTATCTTAGAGTTTTAGTCTTCGGCATCTTCTAGGAATTGTTTGTAATCATGCAAGAAACCATTATATGTGATGAAATTAGGATTTTCATTATATATATATATATATATATATGTGGGAAAAGGTACTATGCGCTCGACCTCACGATAAGCTCCCGTGAGGTCGAGCTGTGTGGGCCCCACCATGATGTGTGTCGACCATCAATACCGTGCATTTGATGGGTCCCCTCTAAATTATGGGATATCCCAAAAATCAGCCATATACGAAACTCGAGTGGGCCATATCATCTAAAGTCATGTGAAGACACCGTTAAAACATATAAAAGCACTTGTGGGGCCTACTTGACTTTTGAATGCAGCTGAAACTTGGTCTGAACCCTCATCCAAGTGGGACACACATAATGGATGGGCTGGATTTTCAAACCACATCTCGGTGGGCCCAAAAAATGATTATGAATGTTTTAATGGTGCATGGCCCCTCCCCACTTCTGTATGTGGTGTGGCCCACAAAAGTCACGGATTGACTTGATTTTTGAGACCTAGGCCCACGATGGAATGGTGCATCTGACTAATGGGGTAGATGTTCGAAACACATCACGGTGGGGCCCACACAGCTCGACCTCATGTGACGGACTCGTGAGGTCGAGCGCATAGTACCTCCCCCCCCCCCCCCCCCACACACACACACATATATTAGTATTCTGAATTATTTAAAGTTTAGTCAAATTAGAACTCTTGATTAGGGTGATTAGAGCCTAATCATCATTTACGTTAATTGCAAAATGTCCATGTTGTGAACTTAACTAATCTAAACTCTATTTGATGCACACAAGAAATCTTGTGACCCAATTCATTCCATAAATATCCAAACTAACTATACAGGCTTTAGACCACTCATTAATGGGCTACTAAACCCAAAACTATATAAAGACATTCATTTTGGCAGGTTTGAAGTCTGTCCCGAGACATTGACTCGAGATCACACTTAGAATTGCTCAACTTGGCTAGCAAGGCCAGTGCATAAAATTTATAAATATTCCTAAATATTAAACAGAAACTTAAGTTAATTGCCCATATACGGTCATTGTTAAAGTTGTGGCTTTTAAACAGTTAGATCGCGATCAAACTTAAGATAATACTCATAACATATTTATATAGTCGCAACCTCAATCGATTATTGGTGACTTTCAAATTGAATTTGGACATTATCCGTTGATCAATGCATCCAGAGGTTGGATCTATCGCATCCCTACGTAGATCGTCGCTAGGGTTACCTATTTCATGTCTTAAATCAATTCGTACATCTATTAGTGGGCGTCAATAGTTAAAAGCAACCCCTTATAGAGTTATAATACTGAATACCTACCCATTAAGGATATTTGCACCATATTTGGCATTATAAATATTCGTTTATTTCACCTCCCCCATATGGAGGTAAGAAATATATTATACATTTCGATATAAACTTCCTTAGTAATTAATCCAATGAATCTTATATAGTATATTTGAATTTGATTTAGGGATTGACATTTTTCCAAAACACTAACCCTAGGCGCTCGAAAATTGAAAATTTTATTTCTAAGGTGTGGATCATTTTTCTTAATTTCTTTTTTACTAACCTTTGATAGTGTTAGATAATAATTTTTAATATGGTCTACTTTAACTTTTAAATATGCTTAGATTTAGGCTAATGCTCTAAAATAAATTGACAAAATGAATAGACAGTGTGAATGAAATAGATACATTACAGGCAAATAAAATTTACTAAAAAAGAACGTTCTCTAAAAAAAAAAAAAAAATCAATAAAAAAATATGGTTTTTCAAAGCCAATCTTGGCTATAGTCATTGTCCAGTCAAAGTCACGGCTTTCCAAGATTCGATTTTTGCGCGTGAATAAGATGTGGAAAGTAGGTTCATAACCAAGCCATATATCAGGTGGGCCCCACTGTATCAGTTCGTTATCATATTATTCGCAATGTTTGAAAGAAATGATCGCTAAGGAAAGCTTTTAACGCTTTTTTATCATTCGATTCGTTTCATGACCTGTGGCCCTCCACGATTTCTCATCAAAATGAAATTTTGTCCACGTATCTGCAGGATATGGGTCCACCTGATGAACGGCTGGAATCTATAACCTATGTGTAATATTGGCAGATGCTAGCGCTTGTAAATAAGCGAGTGGGATTAGCATAACTCTTCTTGAGCCCATCCGGTGCTTTTTTTTTTTTTTTCCGGTTAGATTGTCAGTGCACATACATGGCAGTACACACACTTCATGTTAGCCACCCCCACTAGGGACCGGTGCTTGATAGGGCACAGGCATTTTAGTGCCTCCAAGTTATTTCTGCATATGTGGAAAACTCATATGAGATCTAAACCGTTCGTTTGAAATTTCAAACAGTCAATGAGCTATGCTCCAGGATTCAGAGTCTTTGGATTACCCTACCACTTCAATTGATGGCATACCAAAGAACACTACAATACAAAACCCAATGGATCACATTAATCAGATTATCCAATCAAAGAAACTTTTGATCAGCAGCTGATGGAGGAGGGAGGACCCCACAGGCTACCTGGTCAGGATCATGATAAAGATGTACAGGGAAATTGTGGTCCACCAGCTGTGGAGCGTAATCATTCCAAGGACAGCTTCAGCAGGTAGGCCCCACCGCAAATACGAAAGTCCTTCTCAATCCACTAATGGACTTGACTGTAGACCGTTGACCATTCAACTATTCTAAGTGTCAAATAGGAAAAATGGTTAGTCTCATTTCTGCCAACTCATACTTCTCCGATGGTATTATCATGATGAGACCCGCCTTTTTAACGGCTCGGATCATCCGTAAGCGTACAACCAGTGCAACTGGGGATTTACTCCAGTAGTCCGCGGACTACAATATCAGGCTTCATGCCTATATAATGAAAGAGAGCCTCAGCAGGAAATATATGAGAAAGAAGAAAATGAAGGTGCTTTGGGTAGTTGTGCGTGTCTTCTGCCTCTTCCTACTCCTCTCTCAATGCACGTGCCGAATACTGTTACCGCTGTAAGTAGACTTCTCACATGCAACTAGCTGTATGATAGATTATAGTGCATCTGGTGTATAAGTACCGAAATTTCAAGCGTATGCAATATCTAACCCATCCAACAGGTTTGACCCATCATAGATAACACCTGATGCTAAAGTCAGGCAGATCAGGTCACTGTGTGGACCACATGGACTAAAACATTGGACAACCATCAGTAGTTCAGTATATAATGTGGCCCACCTGATGATTGAATTTTTTTTGCCTTTGGTATCTTGATGGTAGACTCAACCTATTGGACGGATTGGATTTTCATTGGGTTCACATGAAAGTTTGAATGCATGGTTTGGATTCCGTAGCAAGGGCAGATGGTTTTGTGATCTATGCCGTTTGATCTGATGGGACTGACCGATGATCTGGGCAGTCCCTTGATTTGTAGGCTACCAACCAAATAGTTGAGATCTTTCAACATGGGTGTTTTTTGGCTCCCCTAACTATGGACCCCGCGTGGAAGTAGGGTTGGCCTAGTAACAAGATTCTGGTCGCCCTTGACTACTTTTGTAAATGGGCCTAGATCCTTTGCTTGTGGCCTTCAAGATAGAGGGCCACAGCCTAGCTCGGTGGAGCCCAGACTTTTGAACCCTTGATGCATAATACTCCCTGTTATGGGATATCTGTAGAGGTGGGCACCAGACGGACTCGATCCGCTAACTCGACTCTTCCGACTCATTCTGATCCGACTCGACCCGAATTGAATGGGTGAGTCGGTCCAAACCGAGTAGGCTTCGCCCAATCTGAACTCAAACCGAGTCGAGTTAGAGTTACCTATTAACTCGACCTGAAACTCGATTCGGTTAGACCTGACTCGATCCGAAACCTGACTCAATCTGAAACTCGAATCTCTAACCCTACCCACCTCACCCTACCCCGATCTGATTCCAAAATCTCTCTCCCTTCTTCATCTTCTTCATCTTCCAAGCCCGACCTCTCTTTTTCCCTCCCTCATCCTCCTCATCTTCTAAGCCTGGCAACCACCTACCACCATCACCCTCTTTCTCCTCCTCTCGATCCTCTCCGCTCTATCGGTCTCTCCCTCCCTCATCTCTCAATCCGACTCGGTGCCAACTCGACCTGACTCGATACTTCTGACCGGATCAGACTCAAATCGAGTCAAGCATGCTGGACTTGGTATCGAGTTGGATCGAGTTCGGGTCAGGCTTATTTTAAAACCAGATTGAGTCGAATCAACCCTAACTTGGTCCAACTCGACTCGATGCCCAACTCTAGATATCTGTATGATAAGGAGGCTTGCTAGAGTACATACGAATGTATTGATGTATAGTATACATATAGACTTTACCTTCATATATCATTTATATATATTAGATGATATTTTAATGATCCAAACTGTTCATACAGTCGATCCTACTAAGGATGGAGTATATTTAAAAAAAATTAGAAAACTTAGATTAGAATGGTTCAACCTTTGATCACTTAACTCTTTCCTTTTAATTAAGAATAGTCATCAACCCATGCAAATCAACCTTATTATTAGATTAATCAAAATTATGGATGATTCAATCATTAAGGTTGAATAGGCCATCATTCTCCTCACCCTTCTTGCCATGTGCCTGCCTTTCTCCTGCACCAACAACCATCCTGCCATGAAGCTGTTTACACCGCGCGACGAATGGATTATCATTCTTGTTGCAGTTCAATTAGACATAAGTACATATATGTTAATGAACGACCCATATTCGATCAAATGTACACGATTAAGATAGTGTTGGGCGTGCCGGAGTCTCACTTAACTTGAGTTTAATTGAACGCTTGCAATCTCAGACTCAAAATCAGTTGTAAGATAAGACCTATAAAGGTTGACCTGATTTCTAGCTACTAAGGTGCAGTCGGGTTTTTTTTTTTTTGAGGGGTTCTTTTAAATGAAATCTATTTACGTTGAACTAAGGACTTTTCTTCCCATGGTGATCACAGTTATTAAGTTTCTTAGTAATGCAATAATGAATTTAAAAAATTAAAAATAAAATATTGATCGCCGATTTTAATGATTTATAATGAAGATCAATATAATTAACGAGAACATAAAATAAGCAGAGGAAAATAAAAGATTAATACTTGTGATCATTTGTGTGAACAAACAATTGAGGTTAATAGCAAGAAAGATGTGATCGGTGTGATATTTCAGGTATGGACTCAGTTGATTGGGGAGTGGTCATGGATATTTACACTACTCTTAAGCATACTTCAGTGATGGTTTTAGATAATTACAATCCAAATTATTCTAAACCCCAAACTTTCTACAATGAGGGTGGACAAAAGTGAATGTGTTAAAGGTAAAACTAAGATAAGATAACATTGTGCTGTAAGAGAGGTTGTTTCTGATGGCTCAATTGGAGCCTTGAGCTCTTTATTGGGTAATCCTTGTATAAACTAGGAAGGACGACAATTATATTCGGTTTCTTTATTGGTCCATGTTTGATCATCGAAGGATAAAGGATCGTATCTTAGTCAAACTCGAATTCGTCATCGTATTCCTTGATTTCTTTCTAATATAGGAAATATCTACTTCTCAATCCTTTATAGTCGTCGTGAAAGCATCGATTGTCTTTGAGAAGTTTCCCATTTTAACATGATTGTGTGAAACAGCTTGACAAGCTATCTGGATTGCTATATATTTTTTATCTTGGCGGGTCTTTATCAGCATGTTAAGCATGTTGCTCGACCACATGTATCGCTCGTGTGAGGGCCGTATGTCCTCCTTATAGTGTCTCACTTTTTTGGACTGCAAACGTGCGTACGACTCTAAGTTGTTCTGCTTTTGATAGGTGATTTGTTGCCAAAGAAAGTAGGGTCAGAAGATATCCTTGATAAATTTTGTCTGTCATTCATATGTAGTGCCAACACGTGGTGGTATTTCATTGGTCCATGTGGACATGTAAGGACAAGTGTAAATAGCTCATATCTCAAAGCTAATTATGAGTTTCCATATTGTAATATTTTTAATGATACAATTCAACTTTTGTCTAGGTATACCTTTTATTTTACTTTGCTATTATTGAACTATGGTTATTATCATGGGCTTAATTAAGAATTTTTTTCGTCTGAAAGGTAAAAAAATCATTTGAAGGATGAACCCTTCTCTCTCTCAATTTATTGATCTCTCATCATCGGTGGCTGAATATATGGCTAATTCTCTTGACACTTAGTCTCTTGGTCTATCTTGGGTCTTGGGGTCAAAGGCGTTCAGTTCGAATTAATTCGAGCCACATCCAGCTTGGGCACACCCAACACACGACTGAATTTGAGCTAAATACGGTTTTTTAGCTCGCCTAATGGGATGCATATGTAACCACTAGTCTAACAATATAACAATATCTTTATAAGGACTAATCGACTTAGTGAAGACCCAAACAAGTAAGAAGCACAAGTGTAGGAGGACGTACCTGAAGAGGCCAAACCTTCAGTACCTCTACCTATTAAGATTGGATCTTCCTCTAATAATAATTCACTGGAGAGTGTTATAGGCACTTTGCATGACTTGCAAACTACCTTGTAACAAATTTATGAAAAGCAAAGGATTTGGGCCAAAAGCTTTAATATGTTGATAGAGGTTCTTCAATGGCCTAAATCTCAAACACAAGTGTCATGTTGGCATGCATGCGGCACTCATTGCTCTAATTTTAAAATCTTATACAATTATATTACTTATTGATTTAAAGTGGGACACAGACCTGTTCTTGGCATAGATGGACAGAAAGAAGCCCGAATGGAAGTAGACATAATTCGTTAGATCCAGGCTTGGTACTACATGGTGCATGACATAATTGGGTAGGTGCATCCGGATCAAAGAAATTCATTACGAATTTAGAAAAATTATCGTTCAAAGTGTAAACCATAAATTGGTTATAATTCGTGACCTAAGATGAGTTATGGGATGCATGGCCTATGAATTTCGATTAAAATGGGTTATCCGGAGCCAACTGACCCTATAAGTTGGCCGCGTCACTTTGATTAGTGAAAAAAACGACTCATTCCTATTCAAAATTTCCATTTTTCGAAAAAACTTACTTTTTTTTCTTAAGTTTTAGATTGAACATATCATTTTTATCTTAGAGTTTGAGTATTTTGTGTTTTTATAGGATTTTCTTCTTATCATGTCATGAATCATCTTACGTAATTAGCTTATAACTTTATATTTTTAGTAAGTTTTACTATTTTGGAAAGGTTTCAGTTTATTCTCATTATGACTCTTAAATAGGATAGAGTTTTATTATTTAAAGCCTGATAATCTCATTTTAGAGATACTAATAAAATATTTTCCTTATCTCTTATGGATTTAAGAGCCATTATGTCATGCTCCATAAATCAGCACCTAAGTACGAAGACTCTGAGTTCCCGGGTGTGAACCTAATAAAATTTCACATAGGCAAGTTCCGATGTGCCCTTATAATCCGATTAACATTCATTCATGATCAATAATTAGAGTAGCTTTAAATCAACGATATCAAAATTTAAGTAGATATAACTGAACGTAAAAATATATGGCTAATATTCAAAATGTATACTTCTAAAAGTGATGTATGCCTAAATGAGAATTACATAAGTTAAAATAAACATGTCTGAAAGAGGCGAGCTGGGGGGGGGGGGAGGGGTGAATAGCAGTATGCCAAATAAAAACTCAAAGTACTGAAATAATAAATAAATCAGAATAAATCATAGATCTTAATAGCAGTAGTATTGAGAAATTGATTCAAACTTAGTTCGTAGGACAACCTTACATAAAAAAATAAAGTTTTAGGTAGGACAAACTGATTTTACGAACGTTTGTAAGGATCAAAATCACAAACTAAGCAAAAGAAAAAATAGCTATTTATTACAAGCATTCACCACATATGCATAAATAAATTACAATCATTCACCACATATACAAAACTTAAATCATTCACCATAAACACTAGGAGTTATAGTGGTTTGGTGTGTACACCAATTGTTCTTAAACAGCCACACCTACTCCACTCCCAATAATCACAACCCACGTGATATTGGTGTTCACTAATAAACAAAGTTTTCATAAGTTCATCTTAAAATCTATACAGTTGTGATTTTAGAAGGGCCATCACAAACAAAACCCCACGTTGAGATTTTCTGGCTATTTCAGTCAAAACCAATACATGAGATTTTCTATATATCTCAAAGAAACCAAAATATAAAGATATAGAATGATACTTATCTTCTCTTTGAAGACGTTCTTGAAGCAGCTCGTAGAACCGCTTCGCTTGAAATAGAATGTTCAATGTCCAGTAACACAAACAAGGTTTCTAGGTTCTAAATTGATTTTAAATTAATTCAAACCACAAGTTACTTGTTTGAATCCCTTAGATCTCAAAAGAATAGTGATTACTCTCTTTAAAACATATAATTCATGAAAAGAGATCAAGGAATTAAAAACAAAAACTATATAAATAAAAAATATATAATACTGTGCAATAGTTTGATGATAGTAGGGACTTCTCTCTTTCTAAATGGAGGCTTTTCTTAGCTTGGATGAGTAAATTTAGAATAAGATAAGGCCTCTATTTATAAGCTGAGATGTTGTTGCTTCGACTCGTCTAGGATTTAATCAAATTTCAAATTTTGGACGCAATCGGATAAAACAGTATTTCGACTGGTCGAGGGTGCTAAAAATTAGTCATTGGACTTTGAGTCGAGCACCTCTCGACTGGTCGAAGGTGTCTCTTCGACTGGTTGAGAAACCACCAGAAATATTCGATTTTTGAATTTTAAACTTGGACTGGTCGAAGATAATCTTAGACTGGTCGAGCCACAACTTAGACTAGTCAAACCAAGGCTTAGAGTAGTTAAACTAAAGCCTAACCAAAGTATAAAAACCCATATAAGTTTATCATTTGAAAGCACCTAAGTCTAAGGTCTTTCTAGGGTCAATTATACCTAAGAAAACTAGACATCAAAGTGTAAAGCTTGAATCTTCTACTTGAATCTTCAATAGTACACAGTTGTTCTTCTACTTGAAGTACAGTCAAAGGTGGAGCTTGATCTTCTACTAAAAGTGCAGTAGAACCTGAATACACTTTAGCTTGATCAATCCATTTTCAGGACTTGTACTTAAGCTTGCACTATCTAACTTCATAGTTTGTTCTTGAAGGTAAACTTTCCATCTTGATTCATTTAAAGGTGAACTTTCCATCTTATTGTGTGAACCATATCATAAGTTGTTTTGTCCCAACGAAATTTGACAAACAAGAGTGCTTTATACATCATAGCACTTATAATGTCCAAAACAAAAAAAGGTATAAATTATTCTGTTTTCACCCAATGCTAGCTCCAAAACTTCACGACGATGACGCAAGTCAGTCTATGCCTGCACATTTGAGACCTCAGTGGTACCCGCATTAATAATATTATCTGGTTAGTGTTTTAAAACACTGTCTTAGGTGAGACTGAGTAGCTAACTCAATGGTATTATTATCGAAGTTATATATGTCATCAATATAATTAAGCGTAGGTAATGATAATATAACAAATAAACAATTTTCTATCTAGTCTTTTTAATTGTATGATCCTCACAATCCAACAATACCACAATAAACGACTTTATTTCGCAGAATACAAACACTCCCTCATCAAGCACTCCAACATCTTTCGAAAACTACCTATTACAAGAATGTCATGATATGCATGATTAGCCTAGTGATTGTTAATCTAAGTTCATATAGTAGATTGGCGAATTCAGGATACTGCTATTACATCACGAGTCTCTACCTTGATCACGAGGCTCGATGCGGCCGCAACACCTCCTCACTTGTGTCCCTTGATCCATTTTAGAGTTCATCACCAAATGACAACCACAAATAATGTAAGGGTCGTCACCCCAAAACAAATGTGGCTAAGTCACGACATTAATTTCATTAACAATACGGTAGGCTCGTGGACTTCACTAGTACTCAATGGTTATTACAGGAAAGCTCATCACCTAATTTTGTACCAATATGGCGGTCTCATCACCATATTTTTTACCAATATGGTAGGCACATTTAGAGGTGGGCATTTTTGACCCGATCCGGTGGATCCGACCCGATCAGACCTAATCCAACCGTTCCGAACTGAACCGACGGCCTGGATCGGGTGAGATCGGATAAGATCATTTAGATCCGATTAGTTTTCGGATCAAGATCGGGTAGTGGTTAATTCAGACCGTTATGATCTGAAAACCCAATCCGAATGGATCCGAACCATTCTGATCCGGCCAGATCCGGAGTGAAAAATCAATATTTTTACTTTTTCCTATGGTGTGGTCCACTTGAGCTTTGGATATTCATCAATTTTGGGTTCAACAGTTAAAATAATCTGAAAAAATGAATGGATGACGTGCATACACCACATGCATTCACGGTGGGCCCCAACAGAGTTCACTCGCCTGTGAGTATGAGTTACTTGTATGGCACATCAACAGGCGGGCAACAACTGTATTCTGTATTACTTGCTTTGCACGTCAACATGGTAGGCTGCGAGAGTATGTATTAAAGTGACTTAACCCAGTTCCTTGGGCCCCACCATGATGTATGTCTTGTATCCAACCTTCCATCCATTTGGAGAGATCATTTCAGGGCAACGTCCAAAGAATGAATGAAATCTAAAGCTCCAGTGGACCCCAACATAGAAAGCTCTATGGACAGTGACGCCCACCATTAAAAACTTTTAAAGGCTACAAAAGTTTTAGATCAACCTGATATTTGTGTTTTCCCTTATTTCTGTATTTTTCAACTTTTGAACAGGTTGGATTTCAAGTAAACATTACGGTGGGCCTTAGGATAGTTTCAACGGTGGGAATCATTCTCCCCACTTTTTTCTATGATGTGGTCCACTACAGATTTTTATTTACATCATTATTTGGCTCATGCCCTAAAATGATATCTCAAAATTGATGGACGGTGTGGATATAACACATACAGCATAGTGGGGCCCACAGAACTTGGTGACGTTACTTCAGTAGCCTGCCCGATGGGACAACACAGGCAGCAGGCGTTGATATAAATTTTTTATAGTCATGTGGGGCCCACCTTGATATATATATGTTATCTAAGCCGTTCATCCATTTTAACATATCATTTTAGGCGTTGAACAAAAAATTATGATACATTGAAGACTGAAGTGGACCACACCATATCAAATGATCCGAATAGTGCCCAACCCGATCCGACTCGGTTTCCTGACCGAGTCAGACTCGGATCGGGTTAAATAAATTAAGCATCGGATTTGTCCGAGTCAGGTGACCTGGACTCAGTCTTGGATCAGATCGATTTCGGGTTAGCCTATTAGAATTTTGAATCTAACTGGGTTAGGCCCAATCCAGTCCGACTTGGACCGATGCCCAGCTTTAGGCACGTCACCACAGTATGGTCGACAGTTCGAAAAAGGTGTCACATACCACCATGCCTGGCTCATTAGTCTTTGTAGGATCGTAACGCACTAACGGTTATGAATGGATTTAAATCAATGGTAACAGTGGTATCCAAGACTCATTTGAATGTTATACAACCACCAAACATAAGAATGATCGGGACATACATTGAACTGATCCAATCAACAATGAAGGGCATCAAACAAAACCAATATTGGGTGTGAAGCATCCCATGTAGCTCTAACTATTGCCAGTTGTCTATGTTCATTCTTGGTCGACCGTATAAGTCCAGGATATCCAACCCAAAGTGGGTCATCCACTTTACATTTTACAAGGCTCCATTTATACGACTATAAATTAGATTATCAAATACATAAACATAATTACAAAACAACTTAATACCATAATAAGGTGTATAAACCGAATCAATACAATTCAATATATATCAATACAATTCAATGTATATCAACATTATTTTTCAATTCACATACAAGAGTTCTACCAATAGAAATTTGATCTTGTTCAAGCATTTCATCAAACATGTTGACTACTAATGAAAAGTAAAATTATGCTTGTATAATAAACCAATTTAATCACACATAATGTATGAGATCCTAATATTAATAAAAAATTATTATCTAACATATCAATGGTTGATAAAAGGAAGTCTAGAATAATAGTATGTACCTTACTAAGGTTTCACAGGACCTAATCACACTTAGGGTTCGGGTTTTTTTGGGACATCACCAAATCTTAAATCAATTATAAGGAAAACATGTAAGATTCATAAAATCTAACCCTAGGTAACTTAACTAGGAGGTAGGAAGCATTTCTTATCTCCGATCACCAATGAAGAGGAATTTAATAGAGGATTCGATAGCGGTTAGGGCTTTGATTGAAGGGAATTAGTGAAATAAAGCACCAATCCCACCTCTCTTGCTCTCACTCTTCTTCTCTCTTTATCTGTCTTTGTTTCTTTCTCTATCCTTCTCTTTCTCTCTCTCTCTCCCCTTTTGCTAGGGAAAAGTCGAATGTGGAGAGGGGGTGCCTAAATAAGGCCATTTAATAATGCCAGAAGTGGTGCATTTAGCCCTAATGGCCCATTATTTGATATATCAACCCTATGGGAAATTGTTTCTAACTATTAGGGCCTATGGGAGGGTGCATGGGTCGATCTATGCCATAGGATAGTTTCCCCAAGTAGTGATCCACATAAGGCTTTGATCGCCCCACAAATTTAAGACACCAATCAATGGTTATGGTCAGAAGTTAATTCGACAGTTATCGATCATCGATTGGGACCACAGCTATATAGATATATGTAGGATATGAACTTAGATTACATTCACATGTATTTTTGTATAGTATACTTATGGACTTTACCTTTGTATATGAGATTGTATTTCAATGACCTTACAACGGTCCTCACATTGGACAGAGGGTATTTAAAAAAAATAATTAAAATACTTAGATTAGAATGGTTTAACCCTTGATCATTTAAATCTTTTCTTTTTTTTAAACTAAGAATGATCATCTTAAACATTGAATAATCAAAAGATAAACATACTTCAATCTAATCAGTTATTTATTTATTTATTTATTTTTATACCTTCCATCAACAATGAGAAGTGTTGCATAATAATTTGAAACTTCGAACCAATAGCTGAATTCCTTACTTATCGTATTACAACATATTGTGATTTATAATAGAAAACCTCATTTTTAGGGTATATTTACCGTAAAATTTCTTAGGAATCCGGATGTTACCAAATAGTGCTTAGACATGTAGAGAGTGAGATGCTTTTTTAGGGGGAAAATTATCAAATTGCCCTTATATATATATATATATATATATATATATATATAATGAGGTCAAGAACTGTGGGGCCATGTTTTATATGTATAACATCCAACTTGTCCAACATACCACACCCCACTATGGAGATCACATGAATAAAAAATCTGGCCGTTCGAATCCCCAGATGTGTCACACTTGCATTCGGATGTTTTCCAGGGGTGTATATTAATTTTTATAGTTCCACCCACAATCTGATAGGTCTGCTATATTTTTGGTTCATCTAATAACTTCGGTGGGTGCATCTACTCAAAGGGTTGGATGTCAGACACATATCATATAAGCCCTCAAAATTCTTGATTCTCCACCTTAACCAAAAATAATAATAATAATAATAATAATAATAATAATAATAAAAAACCAAACTGTGAACATTCATAAGTAATTGATGTCACTAAAAACTACCAGCATAATATTTTAACTGTTGGATCACTATTTGGTGTGTATGTGTGTGCGTTAAAGAGGGTTGGGACCAGGAACTATAAGGGCCTAAAAAAGATAGGTTATCAAACCTGGAATTGGGTCTGGATGTCCATTGGTCTACAGGCAGACCCAAGCCTTGCCATAGAAGTGTATGGCCCAACAATTGGTTGGTCTTTCCTAATAATATCACTGGCACTGCATATAACATTATCATATCCTAATGGTTGACAGGCTTGTGCGAAACAGTGGTCGGAAAGGTGATCGACCAACAGCACCACCACCGCCGCCGATAGGTGATCTGACGCACCGTCCATGAACAACAGTTAACTGAAGCTGTTATTTGAAGTTTGAAGATTGAAGGGCTAGTTGATGAAGTGAGATAGCATCTCAAAAGACTTTACTCTCACTAATTGGGGAACATATCAATCATCTAGGCCGTACATTAGGATGACCACATCTTGGATAGCTTATTGGCCAAATCCTAGATTGATCGGACGGTCTGAACCCAATGAAAACTATCCATCAATTAGATGGTTAGGCCATCCAATTTAATCGATATTGCTAGCTAACAAGAGGTGGCTGTTCTGATTTTCGAGGATTAGGAAATGGTTTATCTTAGATGTGGTCGTTTTAATGGACGGTTTAGATCTGTGAACATGTTCGCCAATGAAGGTCAGTGAAGATTGGTGAGGGTTAACAAATAAAATTTATGTAAATAAAGGGCCATTCCAGCAAACCCCATCATAATTATCATTATGCAATGCAGTAGATTATCATTTTCTTTCTGTTAATCAGGAATTTTTATTTTATATCATTTTTCTAGCCATTCTTCCCTTTTGGGTTACTTCGGTTTGTGCAAGTGGAACCCTAGCTTCATTGATTGATCTGAGACGTTGATATGATGGGACTCACCATGAATGAATGGCCCATCCACGGCCTTTCAAATTGTGGGCCAACACTGTGGATCCAGCATACCTCCAAAATCAGGCTGATCAAGCAATCCTAACCATTAAATTGATGGCTATAAGTAAAGCAGTGAATGGCCCAAATTCAGGGCTAAATTGTCCATCAGGTTCTATCCTCTATTCTAGACGCTGCGGGGTATAAATTACTCAGATGCACAACTGAGGTGGGCTACACCGAGGAGAAAAACGGGAATAGGATGCCAACCATAGGTTTGTTTGTGGGTCCCATCATGTTGGCACATTCCATCCAACCCGTTCATCAGGTGCCCCTCAGCAGGAAATATACATTGCAGATATCTATATGGTCCAGAATTTGCGTGGTCCATGGCGCTTGAATGTAGTAGTTTTAATCTTGACTTTACATTTATCACATGGTTTGGGGGACCTGAGTTTTTAATTAATGATTTTTGGTATGTACGGTGGAGATGAGAAGGCTCACTTGACTGAGGGATTGGATGTCACAACAACAATAGGGTGGATCCCACACAATTAGGGCGTTTTACCCGCTGCGTACAACAGGTGCGCTGTAGTACATAATTCAACGGACGGAAGCGGATTGCGTCCTGCCTCCGCCTGGACGGGCTCTGTGGGGGCCACTGTGATGTATAGGTTTTGTCTACGCAGTCCATCCATTTTTCCATATTCAAGTGGGCACACCAAAGGAAACAATCGGTATAAAGACTTCAACTCATGAGTTTTACAAGGCCTAAGTTGATGATTATATCAAAATATTATATTTTAATCAAAATTGAAGCATATCCAAAGTTCACATGGATTACATCACAGAAAATGGTGGGAATAATGATGTCCATATTGATTTTTTTTAATTTTTCCATCATAATCTTGCACCCACACGTGTCATAATGCATATTGAACCCTTAACCTCCATTTTGAAACTCTACAACGAAGAGAAAACACAAATATGAGATTGACCCAAAATTTACGTACCCATAAGAAGCTTTCAACTGCATGTATTCAATTCCCATTTTTGATAAAATACATACATGTGGCGCTATAGAGTTTACTCCAAAAAACAAAAAATAAAAATCCGGCCGTTGGCAAAGTCTCATCTTACTTAAAGATCATTGTTTAGTTAAAGTCAAGACGTACTTGCACGCGTGTGTATGAGATATGGCACGTAGATTCACATCCAAGCCATATATCAGGTGGGTCCCACCGTATAAGTGCAAAAGGCCCAATAAAAAAGGACGTCCAATCTATTATCGTATGATTCACAGCGTTTGAAAGAAATAATGGCTTAGGAAACCTCGTTCTATTTGTTTCATAACGTGTGGTCCACCTCGTTGGTGCATCAAGCTAACATTTCGTTCAGATATCTAAAAGATGTGGGTCCACTTGATGGACGGCTGGAATCTATAAACTATGTGCCCCAATGACAGACGCAGGCGCGTGACATGGCCGTGATGGATTAGCATACCTGTATTGAGCCAATCCGGTACTTGAGAGGGCACGGTTGTTTTAGTGCTTACAAGTCATATTCCTGCATATCTGGAAATCTCAGACAAGATCTAAACCGTTCATTTGCAATTTCCATAAGTGAATATTCGGTGATGCAGGATTCAAAGTCTTTGGATTATTCTTCCACTTCAATTGATGGGACACCAAAGAACACTAAAAGCCAGGAAGCAATGGATCACATTAATCAGATGATCTAATCAAAGCGAGTTTCAATCAGCAGCTGATGGACTGGCTGGGAAATGGTAGTCCGCCAGCTGTGCACTGTGATAATTCTAAGACTAACTTCAGCAGGTAGGGCCACCACAAATTGGAAAGTTTTTTCTCAATCCGGAAAATGAACTTAACTGTAGATCACGATTTTAAGTCTTAGTCTCGTTTCTGGCAACTAATACTTTTCTATGGTATGATCATGATGAGATCTACGTTTTGAACGGTTCCGATCACCCATAAGCCTGGCAAAACCAGCACAACTAGGAATTTACTCCAGTAGTCCGCGGACTACAACACCAGGCTTCATGCATATATAATGAAAGACAGCCTCAGAACGAGATTCATTCATATGAAGGGAGTTATTTGATACTCCGGCTGCGTATGACAGTTGATACGCAAGCAAAAATGAGGTTACTTTGGGTGTTTGTGCGCGTCTTTTGCTTCTTCCTGCTTCTCTCTCAATGCACCTGCCGAGTACTGTTTACGTGAGTAGACTTCTCACATGCAACTAGCTGTATGATAGATTATAGTGCATCTGTTCTATAAGTATCAAAATTTTTAAGTGTATGCAATATCTATCCCATCCAACAGGTTCGACCCATCATAGAGAACAGCTGATGCTAAAATCAGGCAGATCAGCTTTCTATTTGGACCACATGGACTAAAACAATGGACATCCATCAGTGGTTTAGTGTACAATGTGTCCCACTTGATGATTGGATTGGTATGATTTTTTGCCTTTGGTATCTTGATGGTAGACTCAACCTATTGGAAGGGTTGGATGTTTATCAGGTTCACATGTTAGTTTGAATGCATGTTTGGATTTCGTGCTGGCACGGCAGATGGTTTGGTGATCCATGCCGTGGATCTAATGGGACTCACCGTTGATCTAGGCAGTCCCTCAATTTGTACGCTACCAACCAAATTGTTGAGATCTTTTAACAGGGAGCCCCTAAATGTAACGCCCTGGATTTCAGGGGCTGATTAAATACTTGACTCCTAATATTCTGGGTGCCATTTGTGATTTGCGGAAGTGGAATTTTACGGTTCGTTTCATCTGACATTTGAGCAATTCATAAAATTAAAATAAACTATGTGATGTACCCTAAAAGAAACGTAAATTTTAATACAAGTCAGTCAATAAGTAAAATATGTTTATCATATAAGGTTCGTCACCTGGCCAACACAAATAATGTAAGGGTCATCACCTCAACACAAATGTGGCGAAGTCATGACATTAATTTCATTGATAATACGGTAGACACGTGGACTTTACTAGTGCTCAATGATCACTATGAAGAAGCTCATCACCTAATTTTGTACCAATATGACCGTCTCATTACCATATTTTTTTACCAATACGGTAGGCACATCACCCCAGCATGGGTTGACAACTCAAACCGACTCTAGTCTTTGTACGATCATAATGCACTAACCGTTATGAATGGATTTAAATCAATGGTAACATTGCTATCCAAGATTCCTTTGAATGTTATACAACCACCAAATATAAGAATGATCGGGTCATACATTTGATTGATTCAATCAACAATGAAGGACAACAAACAAAATCGGTATTATTTTGAAGCATCTCGTGTAGCTCTAACTATTGTTAATCATCCATGTTCATCCTCGGTCGACCGTATAAGTCCAGGATTTCCAACTCAAAGTGGGCCATTCACTTTACATTTTATAAGCGTCCATCTATACGACTATAAATCAGATTATAAAATATATAAACATAATCACGAAACAACTTAATACCATAATAGGGTACATAAATCGAATCAATACAATTCAAAATATATCAATACAATTCAATGTATATTAACATTATTTATTAATTCACATACAATAGTTCTAACAATAGGAATTTGATCTTATTCAGGCATTTCATCAAACATTTTGACTACTAACGAAAAGTAACATTACGCTTGGTATAATAAAACAATTTAAGCACATATAATGTATGAAATCCTAACAATAATAATAATAATAAAAGTCATCATTTAATATATCAATGGTCGATAAAAGAAAACCTAAAATAATGGTCTATACCTTAATAGGGTTTCACACGACCTAATCGCTTTTAGGGTCCGGATTTTTTTTGGAACATCACCAAATCTTAAATCAATTACAAGGAAAACATGTAAGATTCATAGAATCTAACCCTAGGCAACTTAATTGTGAGGTAGGAAGCATTTCTTACCTCCGATCACCAATTAAGACGAATTTGATAGAGGATTCGATAGCGGTTAGGGCTTTGATTGAAGGGAATCGGTGAAATAAAGCACCAATCTCTCTCTCTCTCTCTCTCTCTCTCTCTCTCTCTCTCTCTCTCTCCCTCTCCCCTTTTACTAGGGCAAAATCGAATGTGGAGAGGGAATGCCCAAATAAGGCCATTTTATAGTGCAAGAAGTGGTGCATTTAACCCTAATGGCCCAATATTTTGTATATCAACCCTATAGGAAGTTGTTTCTAACTATTAGGGCACATGGGAGGGTGCACGGGTCGATCTATGGCATAGGATAGTTTCCCTAAGTAGTGATCCACACAGGACTTTGATCGCCCCGCAAATTTGAGACACCAATCAATGGTTATAATCAAAAGTAACATAATGTCATAATATAAATGCAAACCATATACATATATGAATATATATATATATATATATATATATATATATATATATATATATATATATATATATATATGTATATATATATATATATATATATATGATATTAATGATATATTACATTTATATGCATTGTTGTATAGTATACTTTTGGACTTTACCTTTGTATATGAGATCGTATTTCAATGACCCTACAACGGTCCTCACAATAGACGGAGGATATTAAAAAAATTAAAATACTTAGATCAGAATGGTTCAACCTTAATCATTTAAATCTTTTCTTTTAAGTAAGAACGATTATCTTAAACATTGAATAATCGATAGGTAAACATACTTCAATCTAAGCAGTTATTTTTTTATTTTTATTTAATTTTTAATTTTTATTTTTGTATCCTCCATCAACATTGAGAAGTGTTGCATAAATAATTTGAACCTTCAAACCAATAGTTGAATTCCCGACTTATCATATTACAACATATTGTGATTTATAATAGAAAACCTCATTTTTAGGGTATATTTATCCTAAAATTTCTTAGGAATCTGGAAGTTACCAAATAATGCTTAGACATTTAGAAATTTCTATGAGATGCTTTTTTAGGGGGGAAATTATCAAATTGTCATCGATTACACACACACACACACACACAAAATAATGAGGTCAAGAACTGTGGTGATCACATGAAGGAAAATTCTGCTGGTTCGAATCCCCAGATGTGTTACACTTGCATTAGGATGTTTGTGAGTGGTGTATAGTAATTTTTATGATTCAACTCACCATCTGATAGGTGTGCTATATTTTTGGTTCATCTAATAAATTCGGTGAGTGCATCTACTCAAAATTCTTGATTCTCCAATTAAAAAAAAAAAAAAAACTAAGAACATTTACAAGTAATTAATCTC
This sequence comes from Magnolia sinica, assembly GCF_029962835.1. Lineage (NCBI taxonomy): Eukaryota > Viridiplantae > Streptophyta > Magnoliopsida > Magnoliales > Magnoliaceae > Magnolia > Magnolia sinica. The sequence goes on along the minus strand of NC_080584.1, from coordinate 2,221,276 downwards.
ACTAAAAACTACCTGGCAAATATTTTAACTGTTGGAGCACCATTTGGTGTGTGTGTGTGTGTGCGCGCGCCTTAAACAGGGTTAGGACTAAGAACTATAAGGGCCTAAAAAAGAAAGGTTATCAAACCTAGGGTTGGGTCATGCAAATATATCCAGGTCCAGTCCATTGGTCTACAGTCAGGTCCAAGCTTTTCCTTAGAAGTGTATGGCCCAACAATTAGTTGGTCATTCCTAATAATATCACTGTATATAACATTATTATATTTTGATGGTTGACAGGCTTCCGGGACATGAGGGTCAAATACAAGATTTACCAACAGCACCACCACCGTTTATAAACAGAGAGGAGCTAAAAGCTTTTATATATTTGAGATAACCCAAAGGGGTTGAATATATAGAGATTACAACATCTATACAAGGAAAATAATAAAATCAGAATCCTCTACCTATAGAAACGAACTATTCAAGGTATGCTAGCTATACAAGGTATATGTGAGTCTGTCTAACATCCCCCCTCAAACTAATGCAGGTCATCGACAAGTAATAGTTTGCCAACTAGAAATGAGTGACGTGCAAAAGTGAGGGACTTGGTGAGAATGTTTGCAATTTGATCATGGAATGCAACATGTGGAAGAGAAATGAGCCCAGACTGAAATTTCTCGCGGATAAAGTGACAGTTAACTTCAATATACTTCGTCCGTTCATGAAAGACCGGGTTAGAGGCAATCTGAATGGCACTTAGATTATCAACATGGAGTGGAGTAGAATTTTACAGAGGAACACCCAAGTCGGAAAGAAGTCCACGTAACCAGATAAACTCACTACACGCAGCGGACATCTCCTGATACTCGGCTTCTGTGCTTGATTTGGAAACAGTGGCATGCTTCTTAAACTTTCAAGAGATGAGAGAAGTGCCGAGAAAAACATATTAGCCAGTGGTAGATCTTCGTGTGAGAGCGCAACCGGCCTAATCAGCATCCGAATAAGCACGAAGGTCCAGAGTCGCCGTGGATGAGAAGAACAGTGATCGATCTAAAGTTCCACATAGGTATCATAGGATGCGCAACACCGCAGTCATATGAAGAGTCTGAGGAGCAGAAACAAACTGACTGATGACTTGGACAGTATAGGCAATATCAGGGCGAGTCATAGTTAAGTAAACAAAACTTCCAACCAAACGGTGGTATAAGTCGGGCTGTGCAAGTATATCACCATCATCACGGCCATATTGAACGTTAAGTTCTAAGGAAGTCTGAACTGTCTTCTGATCCGTCAATGATGCCAAGGCGAGAAGATCCTTGGTATATTTACGTTGACTAACCAGGATCCCACATTTAGAATGTGAAATTTCAAGCCTAAGAAAGTATGTGAGATGGCCGAGGTCTTTCATCTTGAAGGAGGATTGCGGAACTTCCTTTAAAGCCGAGATGCCAGTAGCATCGCTACCAGTCAGAAGTAGGTTATCAACATAGATGAGAACAATGACAATTCCGCGAGCAGTGGTGCGCAAAAATAAGGATGGATCATAACTATTTTGAGAAAAGCCAGGACCGGTAACAACATCGTGAAAGCATTGGAACCATGCCCAAGGTGCCTGTTTGAGGCCATATAGGGCTTTTTTTAGGCGACATACCTTATTGTCAGGGATTAAAGACCCAGGAGGAGGTTTCAAATATACTGTTTCTTGGAGGTCTCCATGAAGAAAAGCATTTTTCACATCCATCTGAGCAAGTGGCCAAGAGCGAACGAAAGATATTGCCAGAAGAGTACGAACAGTTTTCATCTTGGCCACGGGAGTGAATGTCTCATCATAATCAACTCCGTATTCCTGTTTGTATCCCTGAGTGACAAGTCGAGTCTTGTATCAATCCAATGATTTATCAGACTTGAGCTTGACAGAATAAATCCATTTGCTACCAATTAGCTGTTGGTCAGCGGGTCGAGTGACAATGTCCCACGTATGATTATCATCCAATGCCGCAAGTTCTTTTGCCATAGCCTTCTTCCAACAATCATGAGTGGCTGCCTGAGAGTATGAAGTAGGAATAGAAACAGTATCCAGAGTAGCATTCATGGCAGACATAGAGCATATGAAGTAATCAGGCGCTCAATGTACACGATCAGAACGACGTATCGAGGTAGGTTCAAGATCTGCAACAGGAACAGTAGGTTCGAGTTGAGTAATAGGTGGTGGAGCTGGCAACAGGCGAGAAAGAGAGTACTCGAGGCAAAAGAAATATCGGGAAAGGTAGTTAGACCAGGAGATTTTGGACCGTGCGGAGGAGGAAGAGATGAATGAAAGGAAATATGTTCAAGAAAAACAACATATCGTGAAACCCGAACAGGACGAGAAACCGGATCATAATATCGAAAACCCTTTTGAGTTTCTCCAAATCCCAAGTACATACATTTGATCGATTTGGGAGATAGTTTGTTACGCTCACATAAAGCCAGGTGAACATAAGAGATACAACCAAAAACACGAAATGTGAAATATGCAGGAGGGAAGCCGTGGAGAACAAAGTATGGAGATTTACTGTTCAGAACATTGGTTGACATTCGGTTAATCAAGTAGACTGAATGTAACATTGCTTCCGCCTAGAAAGAACAAGGAACACTCATAGCTGTCATCAGGGTGTTGACAGTTTCAACAATATGATTTTTTTGTTTAGCCACCTCGTTCTGTTGTGGAGTATCAGAACAGGTGGTCTGATGAATAATCCCATGACCCTGAAGAAATGTACGAAAATTGGTTGAGAGATACTCCCCCCTGAGTCAGAGCGGAGAGTTTGAACTGGAACCCGAAATTGAGTCTCCACCATAGAGTGAAATATCTTAAAATTTTCAAAAACCTGTAACTTTGAGTGCAGAAAGTAAATCCAGGTGTAATGTATGAAATCATCAATGAATATAAAATAGTAACGTAACCCAGAGAGTGACATAATTGGTGAAGGACCCCAGACATCTGTATGCACAAGTTCAAACATAGAAGATGATTTTGTAATATTTAGAGGAAAATGAATACATTTACTTTTTGAAAGACAACAAGATGAACAAGAATAATCCAAATCTTTTTTATTAAGAGAAACGTTCCCTAACATGCCAGAAGAAAATAACTGAATTAACCGATCGTAATGTGGATGACCCAGGTGCAAGCAACCCATGTAGTCCAACTACTGTCGCCCTCCCGCACTCGCCCAAATCCGCGGGTTTAACCTCAAGGCGGTCCTACCAACGGGACCACCTCGACTCTCCATGCTTTCTTGACCAATCCCTAGGGTTTGGATGGTGGTTCACAACAAGTCAACGGATAAGGTTATCACTGGCAAAATCATCATCACAATCTCATACATCCATATACAATTCAAATTCGTTTACTAAGCAGAACATCATGATTTATGAGTAATGGTGCATGTGTAGTGTGTGTGTTAGTGAGGAAGTTGCTCACTTCCCACCACTCATGGAAAACATATTTGCATCGGAAAAACAATTAAGGCATGCATGCTATAGGGCAACATCATAAGTGCAATCCAACAAAACATCAACAAGAAATCCACAAATTTACACCGAGTCATGCAAGAAGCAAGTACAAGCATCATGTGAGGGAATCAATCAAAACATATAATTCCATAGCACTCCAAAAAGCATGAAATCCTAAGTTTTTCTCTATATTCTCTAAACACACCACCAAGCAATCAAAATCATTAATCTCATATTGAAATTGGTGCAAGACCACCTAGGAGTAATAGTCCGCACCTATGGTTCGTTGGAGAATCGGAAACGCCCTAGGAAAGAGGGCTTTCGGGTAGACCGGACGAAATCCCTAAGCCAAGTTATTGCATGTTAGAATTTCAAACCAAACCCACCTTGCTACATGGATCTTGAGAATGAGGGGTGAAAACCTTACCTAAGCAACCCGCGGACCGTTGTTGAAGCTAAGGAGAGGGGTTTCTCCTTGCAAGAGCGGCAACGAGATGGAAGGGTTGGCTTTTCTTGGGACCCCACCTTGATCTAGGGTCCCACAAATCTCTTTCTTCCCTCTATCTCCCCTTTACTCTCCTTCTCTCTTGCTGGTTGTAGCAAATGGGAGAGGGGTTTGGTTGTAGCAAATGGGAGAGGGGTTTATGAGGGATAGGGTTTATTCCCTAGGCTTAGCCCTCTTGGCCTTATGTTCCCTCAATTTCCCAAATTAGCCACATAGGGGGCATTTTTGGGGTTGGTGTGACCCTAATGCTCCTTTGGTCACCAAATTTGGTGGAGAGGTGCCTCATGGTTCGATTAGGGCCCGTGTAAAATTTGGGAGTGAACGGGTAGACGAAAGTGGGGTTTGAGTCAAAGGTCCTGGTCTTTAAACGGCCCTGTGGGGTCCATTCTAGTGATTCGAGTAATTCTGGTGGTCCTCAGGCTATGAAATTTATAGGATGGGCGCTTCATGGCCCGATGAAGGACCACGTAAAATTTGGGGACGATCGGACCAGGGGTTTGATCGCACGGGTCCGATTTGCGATCGACGGTGACCGGCCCACGATCGGGTCCTGGAGTTGGTGGACGTGCATAGGAAAATTCGCTAGACCTCCACCATAAATATGGAAGAGATCCAATGGTTGGATAGCCTGAAATCTCGATTTCTTTCGCAAGCACCAGATTCTGGTCCTGGCAAGGCTGGGGTACACTAAGTCGGTGCCAGATCCCAATTCTGAGTGCCTGCTGGGCCCGCGGTCCGCGATGGTCCACAAGCCCAGTGAGTCCTATAATCCCCTGAATTTCTAGATTTTTCTGACCTTCCGGCGTCACGGTACAGCCCGCACGGGCTGTTGCTCAGTGTAAATGGCTATTCGGCTAAGCGGCCCGCACTTGGTCTTGCCATGGCCTGTCCGGCATATTCAAATGGGCTAATCCTAGGCTAATTTGCTCATGGCACCCCCACCACGAGTGTTTTTAAACGATGGGTCCTGCGGAAAGTCCGACGTGGACTCCCCAGGACACTGTACCGACGGGTCGGGTTGTTACAATCTACCCCCCTTACTAGTAAATTTCGTCCTCGAAATTTGTACCTGATCGTATTGCTGAAGCAGGGTTGGGTAATGCTTGCGGACTTCTGCTTCCGTCTCCCAAGTGGCCTCTTCTTCATCGTGATGGGTCCATAGTACCTTGACCAACGGAATGACCTTGTTGCGTAGGACTTGCTCCTTCCTATCAAGTATACGAGTGGGTCGAAGAATGTATGTGGCGTCTTCCTTAAGTTCCACATGTTCCCACTTGATGATGTGCGAAGGATCTGGGACGTATTTCTTCAACATGGATACATGGAAAACGTTATGCACCCCGGCTAGAGGCGTGGGTAGGGCCAAGCGATAAGCAACGGCGCCCACACGGTCTAAAATCTAGAATGGCCCAATGAACCGTGGCGCAAGCTTCCCCTTCTTGCCAAAGCGTAAAACACCCTTCATTGGGGAAATCTTGAGAAATACGTGGTCCCCCGCTTTATATTCCAAGTCCCTTCGCCTGGTGTCGGCATAGCTTTTCTGCCTGCTTTGAGCCGTCAACAGGCGGTGCCGGATAATTCCAATCTTTTCAGTCGTGATCCGCACCAGGTCCGGTCCGAGCAAACCCTTCTCGCCAATTTCCTCCCAACAATGTGGGGCTCGGCATGGACGCCCATACAAGGCCTCGTATGGTGCCATTCCGATGCTAGCTTGGAAACTATTGTTGTAGGCGAACTCGGCATATGGGAGGCAATCGTCCCAGCTCTCCTGGAAGTCTAAAACACAAGCGCGCAACATGTCTTCCAAAATCTGGTTTACCCGTTCGGTTTGTCCATCTGTTTGTGGGTGGAAGGAGGTGCTAAACTTCAGTTTCGCTCCCATAGCTTCTTGAATGCGGGTCCAAAAGATTGACGTGAAACGAGCATCCCGGTCCGACACAATCTCCAATGGGACGCCATGGAGCCGCACTATCTCCTTGATATACAGCTTAGCCAAGTCGTCGGCGGAACTAGAAGTCTTAATCGGCAAGAAGTGGGCTGATTTGGTTAGTCTGTCCACAATCACCCATATCGAGTCGTGCCCCTTCCTTGTTTTGGGTAACCCAGCAATGAAATCCATAGATATGAAGTCCCACTTCCATTCCGCTATAGGCATGGGTTGCAACAGGCCCGGTGGTCGGCGGTGTTCGGCCTTAACTTGTTGACAAGTGAGGCACCGGGATACATATTCCGCTATTTCCTTTTTCATGTTGTCCCACCAATACGTTCGCCTTAGGTCCCGGTACATCTTTGTACTACCAGGATGCATCGCCAACTTGGAATTATGGGCGGCGTTTAGAACTTCTTCTCGTAGCCCCTGGAGGTTTGGAACGCAAAGGCGGCCTCTGTACCGCAATCCCCCGTCCGTACCGACTCTCCATTCGGACTTCTCGTCATTCTTTGCCCCTTCCCTCATCTTTCTCAATAGCTCATCGCTCTCTTGGACTTCAATGATTTTACTGTCAATCATTGGCTGGGCTTGGACGTGGGCTATGAATTCATACGGTTCCTCCACCGTTAGCTTCATGTCAAAGTCCCGAACGAACTCCACCATGTCCCACTCTCTCACCATTAGCGGGGCCGCAAATTCGATTGTCTTCTTGCGACTCAAGGCGTCTGCCATTAAGTTGGCCTTTCCGGGACGATACGAGACCTCAAACTTGAAGTCTTTCAACGTCTCCATCCAGCGACGCTGTCTCATATTCAGGTCCTTTTGGGTGAAGATGTATTTGAGGCTCTTGTGATCCGTAAAGAGTTCAAACTCCTCATCATAGAGATAGTGCCTCCATATCTTCAACGCGAAAACTACCGCCGCAAGTTCGAGATAATGAGTGGGGTAGTTCTCCTCATGCTTTCTTAACTGTCGAGACGCATACGCGATCGCCCTGTCCCTTTGCATGAGTACACAACCCAATCCAACTTGAGAGGCGTCGGTATAGACAGTGTACTTGACCCCCTGCTCGGGTAGCACAAGCACAGGTGCTGACGTCAGCTTGTCCTTTAACTCTTGGAAAGCCGCCTCCGCCTTTTCATTCCAGGCGAATTTGAGGTCCTTCCGAGTTAGCTGTGAAAGCGGTCGGGCTATCTTAGAGAAGTCCCTAATGAATCTGCGGTAATTGCCTGCCAGACTAAGGAAGCTTCGCACTTCTGTAACCGATTTCGGTTACTTCCAACCTTGTACCGCCGCCACCTTGGCGAGATCCACAGATATCCCTTCCTTGGACACAACGTGACCTAGAAATTTGACCTCCTCCTTCCAAAAGGCGCATTTCCTAAATTGCAAAAATAATCGATTCTTTTCCAGAGTTTCGAAGAGGACTCTTAAGTGCTTCCCATGCTCTTCGTGGCTCTTTGAATAAATCAATATGTCGTCGATAAATACGATGACGAATCGGTATAAGAACGGCCTAAGGATTCGGTTCATTAGGTCCATGAAGACCGCGGGGGCATTGGTGAGCCCGAACGGCATAACCAGGAATTCGTAATGGCCAAAACAGGTTCTGAAGGCCGTTTTCTGAATGTCTTCATCTCTAACTCGCAGCTGATGGTACCCCGATTTTAGATCTATTTTTGAGAAGTATTGAGCACCCCTCAACTGGTCGAACAAATCGTCAATTCTGGGCAACGGGTATTTGTTCCGAACCGTCATTTGGTTCAGCCTTCGATAATCCACACATAGTCGTAAAGAGCCGTCCTTCTTCTTTACGAATAGGACTGGGGCTCCCCATGGTGACACGTTGGGCCGGATGAAACCTGACTCTAGCAAATCATCGATTTGAGTCCGTAATTCCTCCATTTCACATGGGGGCATGCGGTAAGTAGGCAGAGAAATGGGCTTGGCTCCAGGAACCAGATCAATCGTGAAGTCTATCTCACGTCGAGGCGGTAGTCCCGGTATGTTTTTGAATACATCCCAAAAGTCTTTGACCACAGGTGTGTCCGTTATCGAGGGTCCAGAATATCCGTCTTCCAATGATGCATAACACGAGATCCTTCGTTCGAAGCTGACCTGGACAGGGAACGTGAGGGAAGTGCCGTCGTCTTCATGTATCTTCACTGTCTTTGCATCACAATCAATCTCTGCCCTCACCACCGTCAACCAGTCCATGCCCAGGATGACGTCGTAATGGAAGATTTTGGTCACTATCAAATCCACATTTGCCACCTTGCATCCCAGGTCGATGGGACAATCATAACATATCTTAGTCGCTTCTTAAAATGTGCCAGCAGCAGCGATGATCTTTACCCCCACGAAGGGCCTAGGGCGTAGCCCCAAATGCTTGACAGCGACATGAGATATGAGAGAAGTAGTAGATCCGGTGTCCACCAAAAGGAAAATAGGGGTACCTTGTATGTGGGCCGTCACCTCGAAGGCCGTAGGAGTGGGGATGGCCGCATCCTGGCCCTCGACTGCTAGGGCATGCACTCGAGCCTGTTGTGGAAAATTGGGCCGTTGCATGGGCCGTTGGGGCGGCCTACCCTGAGGTGGTGGTGGGCGTCGAAACTGCTGGTTAGGCCCCATTGCCCGTAGGGGCGGAATCTGCAATGCCGGCTGCGGGGGCCTAATATTGCGCTGAGGCGGGGTGAATCCGAGGTCCCTCATCCTCGTAAAACAATAGGGCTCAGAGTGTCCCGCTCTCCTGCAATAGGTGCAAACCTGGGCCTGTCGCGTAGAAGGGGCCGGTGTGGCGGCTAGTCGGGGTGGTGAGTTGGGGCGCGCCCTTTTTCCTGTAAAAGAGGAGGACGGTCCCTCTACCCTGTTTCGAAGCCCTAACTGTGCACGGCTCCGGGTGACCCGCTCCTCATCCTGCTCCACCCTGATGGACATCTCGACGAGCTCGGCATATGTCCTGATGTTGACGCAACATATCTTGGAGCGAATCCCGCTTCGCAGCCCAGCCGTGAATCGTCTCATCTTTACCGCTTCATTGGCAATCATCTCGGAAGCGTAACGGGAGAGTTCGGTAAAGCGGTTCTCATATTAGGTCACGCTCATCCCCCCTTGCTGGAGACGGAGAAATTCGTTCTCTCTCTCTCATGCTGGTACGATTGAGGAATGTACTTCTCCTTGAAGCGGGCTTCGAATGCTTCCCATGTCCATATATGGTCCTCGGGAATGGATCGGAAGACGCTCTCCCACCACAAATCCGCCTCTTTCTCAAAAAGATACGAGACAAGCTCTACATTTTCTGCCTCTGAACAATGGAGAGGCCGTAGTAACTTGGTGACTCGGTTGAGCCAATACTCTGCTTCCTCGGGGCGGTGGGTGCCTGCGAATGTAGGCGGTCTATACCGCTGGAACCGCTCAAACAGGTTGCTTACGTTGCTTGCAGATGCGGTTGGACCGGGTTGCGTCGGTTGCGGCACACCCATATTCTGGGCCATGGCCCCCATCATAGTGGCCATCATCTGCTGCTGTTGTTGCATATTTGCAACCATCATCTGTTGCTGCTGTTGCACGAGAAGCAACATCTGATCTACCCGATCCATAACTGGTGGCGGAGGTGGTACAGATGCCGTGGCCTGCGGTGGTGGGGCACTAGGGGCCGCCTCTTGGGTAGTGCTACCCGTGTTCTGAGATCCGTTCCCGCCTAGGGGGCCTTGCGGATCGTCAGGGAGGAGGTCCCTTTCAATCAGCCCTCCATGAGGAAGACGGACGTATCGACCCTCCAGTCGAGGAGGCATTCCCTGTAAAACATCCTTAGACAGATTAGGGGCTGAAACATTTCTCGGTCCTGATTATGCGTACAGATGCAAGGTCCATATATGATTCATTTGTGCATAAAGGCCAATTCGTACAAACATTTCCATAGCAACAAGAGAAATTTTTCCGAGATAACCCATACTTCACATTGATTTCAAAAATGCCATTGATATGGCCAATTACATGTCGCAGTACAGATTACCAGCATTACTATCATGGCAACGAAAAGAAATACAACTAAGTCAAACTAAGGTACTAACTAACTCCTAGTACATGAAATCTGACCTAATAAGCTTAACACAACTACTAGATATCAGTTCGGCTGCAAAGCTATTCGTCTGAGTCGGGTGATAGCGGGGGCGCTTCTTCCCCCTTGCTGCAGCAGATCAGGGCCTTTATGGCCCGATACATCTTCTTATTCCACTTCTCCTGCCTTACTTGGTTTGCCTCAATCCTCGCTTGGTTCTCCTCGATCCTAGCCATCCTAGCATCGAGAGAGTCCAAACGTCCTAACATATCCGGAGCGATAGGGGGCTCCCTTCCAATTCCTTCAATCTCCTCAGCTTCTTGCGCCAACTCAGCCCCCTCAGGCCCTTCAGGTGCTTCGGTTTCATCCTCGTCCTCTTCATCCCCATCACTATCGGCCTCGTCTTCGACCGGATCTCCATATCGGTTGACGTGGGCCTGTCGCTGCTTGGGGCCTGCCCTTAGGCTATTTAGCATCTCGTCTCCCAGTAGTTGCGTTGGCACCGGGTTTCCGTCGGACTCGCGTATCCCGTATTCCTCGGCCAGCCGACAGACCAGGCGGCCAAACGGAAGGCATGCACTCTTCCTTGTTGCTCGGGCGGCCCGCACAATCTGATAAAGCACCACACTAGGGAGGCATACATCTGCCCCACGTCCCACCTGATATAAGAATTCCACCATGTAGCGGGAACACTCGGTGCGGTTGATCAGTCTTGGGTACACGTTGTAGGTGCAGATGCGATGGAGTACCCGATACTCAGGGGTCAAGTTGGCCGCGCTCAGACCTTGCCCTCGCTCTCCCCACTTCCACTGGGCCACTTGGCCGCATAGAAAACGAGTCCGCACATTGCGGGCTTGGCTCGTATCTAAGCTTCCCTCATCAATCTGTAACTCACCTTGAGATACTCCTAGCACATCAGCGATATCTGCCACCCCGATCGGGATTCTCTCGTCTCCCACTATCAGGTCGAATCCTAGGGGCTTAAATCGAGGGTTTCTAATCCGCACATAAAGGGCCCTCGCTTGCCTTACATTCGCCTGATGATTCCCATAGAACATTGGGCTCCAATCCTTCTCCATCAGTCGGCCGAGTATGGCGAACTCGTCGAACAGGTGTTCTTCCACGGAGACCTCAAAGGCGACATTGCGTGCACGAAAATTTCCTACATCCTCCACGGGCGGTAGGGTCGCTCGATTCGCGGGAGCCCTCCGAGGGTCATCTTTGCGCTTGGATCGGACTTCCGCAACTGCCTTCCCCTTTGGATCAGCCTTCTGCTTACTCCGCCTTTCTCGGCTTGGCCCCGGCTCGGCGGTTGTCGGTCTTTTCTTCCCCATGAGTAAAAGGACCACCGGAATGGTGAAGAAAGAGACGACGGTTGCGAGGAAAGTCATTCCTTGGCTAAGGAATGTAGGTTTGTCCAAATAAGTGGATGGTTGAAGGAGGCCTAGGGAGAACCTTAGGGATGGGTCTAGGAAGGGTTTTGAGATGAGGGAGAGGAAGAGGGATAGAAGAGGAATGGGGTTTGAAAAAATAAGTGGAGGGTGGATGTAGAAGGGTGGCCTTTAGAAGATGATTAGTGTTGGGTTTTTGATGGAGATGAAGAAAGAAATTTAAGGAAGAGGGTTTAGGGGGAAATGGGGTGAGATGGGTTCTAAATGGGCATTGGAGGAAGGAGTTCTTGAAGAAGATGATGGGTTTTTTTTTTGAATGTGGGTCTTGTAGATGGGTGAAGGGAGATGTGAAGAAGGGAAGGATGGGTGGAAGAAAAAAATTCGAATGGGAGGGTGAGGGAGGAAATAAATGAGGTGGGAAGTAATGGAAATAGAGGAAATGGGGTTTAAAACATCCCAAATAGTCAGCCAAGTGGGTCCCACACGTGCGTGCATGGTGAAGGAGAGGGAAAACTCATCCTTGAATTCGGGCGCCGGCGGCGCCGGGCTGCTGGAACTCGGGCACTGGCGGCGCCGGGTCCGGGCGCTGCGGCGCCGGACCGCTGGCCAATGGGCGCTGTGACAGCGCCGGGCGGGCGCTGCGGCGCCGAGCCTCTGGACGTCGGGCGCTGTGGCGGCGCCGGGCGGGCGCTGCGGCACCGGAGCTCTGAGCCACACCTTGCGATGGCCGTTTCTCCCAAATTGTGGCAAGTTACTCGGCGCGCCATATATGAAATTGGGGTAGAAGACGCCGACCTACGGAATGGGCTTAGTGGCGCCGCGAAATTCTTGCCGGTTTGGATCCAAAATCTGATTCCTCTACCTCCTCTCCCGATCCGGTAGCCTCGCGTTCGCCCGATCCTAATTTCCCCCGGGCGAGCCGGAGTTAGTACGTTGGGCCCAATGTTATCCCTTCGGACCTAGACGAGGGCTTATACCACCCAAATCGTTCAGCCCACGGTTTGTCTTTATCCCTCCACTTGACTAGTGGCAACTTCGTTGCACTAATTTGGGGTTACCAGGCTAGTTCCCTATTCCTCATCCGGAAGTGGGGGCTCCTACAGTTTCGTAGTTCCTAATACACCGCCTTTCAAGTCAGTGAATACTTTAGCGGGTTCATATTCCATGGCCCAGTAAATTCCAAACCACGCTTTGATACCAACTTGTAACACCCTGAAAATCGGGGTCGCGCAACCGCTCAACTCCCGAGTTCCCGGAAGTCACTATCGTCCGATTTCCATTAATGCGCATTATGTCTGTTAGAGTAGCGCAGTCGGAAAGCTCCCCGAACATGAAGCATGAACACGCGTAGCAGCTGAAATGAAAGAGGGCTGTCATATATGTATATACATCTACATACACAAGTTCAAACAAAATAAAATGGGTCGCACAAGGTGTTGCCCAAACCACCTACAGAAATACTAAGGTCCAAAAGAATGAGGCCAAGCCCAACGCCCAGCTATCCCAATCCCGCCAATCAAGCCGGCGGAGAACCCTCCATCAGCTGGAAGTACGATAGCTCGTCCTCCTCGTCCGGGCTCGCCTCGCCAGGCTCCTCCAGTGTCGGGTCGCCTGCATCTATACAAGAGTCTGGTTGGTGTTTTAAAACACCGTCCCAGAGTGGGAGTGAGTGATCAACTCAGTGGGTGCTATTAATCTCAAGTTATCAGATGCAACAATTTTAATACGGTCTTAATGAAAAGCATATAATCACCAACAACTAAGTAGTCTTATTAATGCGCATGTATGCAGCATGATATGATGCATGCCCTCACAACAACGCTCCCTCGTGCGACAACATCTAACGATCGCCAATGCCAACACTCCCTCAGTGCGACCTCGACTGCCAAGTCGCTACCCTACCTAGTGCGATGCGATGCGATCATGTTAGCCGAGTTCTTAGTTAAGTCCTTTCATCCAGCAGGTTTGGGAATCTGCCACACCTCACATTTCATATGCCCTGAGCTGGTTGCGAGGCCAAGGCTCCCCAATGCATAAGGCCGAGACCCCGCGGTCCTTGACCCCGTCGGGTTTCCCCCATCCCCTACTTCAGCACATGGGGGTGCTGAACCAGGGGTTGCTCGCGGTCACTACAGGGAGGCGCGTCACCCCAGCGTAGGCCGACAGCTCGAACACAGTGTCCCATTCCACCATGCCCGGCTCACGAGGCTGTGGACCATTTCTAGGTGGATTATTGATGGGCTACACCGGTTGTAAGGTGTCACAGGTTCCATACAGATGTGAGCAAACAGGGTTAACAATCATGGTTGGTCGACGGTAGGCTAAACCGCACGAGTCCAGGCGAATACATGGCGGTGCGACATCGGGTGCAAGCAACCCATGTAGTCCAACTACTGTCGCCCTCCCGCACTCGCCCAAATCCGCGGGTTTAACCTCAAGGCGGTCCTACCAACGGGACCACCTCGACTCTCCATGCTTTCTTGACCAATCCCTAGGGTTTGGATGGTGGTTCACAACAAGTCAACGGATAAGGTTATCACTGGCAAAATCATCATCACAATCTCATACATCCATATACAATTCAAATTCATTTACTAAGCAGAACATCATGATTTATGAGTAATGGTGCATGTGTAGTGTGTGTGTTAGTGAGGAAGTTGCTCACTTCCCACCACTCATGGAAAACAAATTTGCATCGGAAAAACAATTAAGGCATGCATGCTATAGGGCAACATCATAAGTGCAATCCAACAAAACATCAACAAGAAATCCACAAATTTACACCGAGTCATGCAAGAAGCAAGTACTAGCATCATGTGAGGGAATCAATCAAAACATATAATTCCATAACACTCCAAAAAGCATGAAATCCTAAGCTTTTCTCTATATTCTCTAAGCACACCACCAAGCAATCAAAATCATTAATCTCATATTGAAATTGGTGCAAGACCACCTAGGAGTAATAGTCCGCACCTATGGTTCGTTGGAGAATCGGAAACGCCCTAGGAAAGAGGGCTTTCGGGTAGACCGGACGAAATCCCTAAGCCAAGTTATTGCATGTTAGAATTTCAAACCAAACCCACCTTGCTACATGGATCTTGAGAATGAGGGGTGAAAACCTTACCTAAGCAACCCGCGGACCGTTGTTGAAGCTAAGGAGAGGGGTTTCTCCTTGCAAGAGCGGCAACGAGATGGAAGGGTTGGCTTTTCTTGGGACCCCACCTTGATCTAGGGTCCCACAAATCTCTTTCTTCCCTCTATCTCCCCTTTACTCTCCTTCTCTCTTGCTGGTTGTAGCAAATGGGAGAGGGGTTTGGTTGTAGCAAATGGGAGAGGGGTTTATGAAGGATAGGGTTTATTCCCTAGACTTGGCCCTCTTGGCCTTATGTTCCCTCAATTTCCCAAATTAGCCACCTAGGGGGCACTTTTGGGGTTGGTGTGGCCCTAATGCTCCTTTGGTCACCAAATTTGGTGGGGAGGTGCCTTATGGCCTGATTAGGGCTCGTGTAAAATTTGGGAGTAAATGGACGAACGAGAGTGGGGTTTGAGTCAAAGGTCCTGATCTTTAAACGGCCCTGTGGGGTCCATTCTAGTGATTTGAATAATTCTGGTGGTCCTCAAGCTATGAAATTTCTAGGATGGGCGCTTCATGGCCCGATGAAGGACCACGCAAAATTTGGGGATGATCGGACCAGGGGTTTGATCGCAAGGGTCCGATTTGCGATCGACGGTGACCGGCCCACGATCGGGTCCCCGAGTTGACGGACGTGCGTAGGAAAATTCACTAGACCTCCACCATAAGTATGGAAGAGATCCAATGGTTGGATAGCCTGAAATCTCGATTTCTTTCGCAAGCACCAGATTCTGGTCCTGGCAAGGCTGGGGTACACTAAGTCGGTGCCAGATCCCAATTCTGAGTGCCTGCTGGGCCCGCGGTCCGCGATGGTCCACAAGCCCAGTGAGTCCTATAATCCCCTGAATTTCTAGATTTTTCTGACCTTCCGGCGTCGCGGTACAGCCCGCACGGGCTGTAGCTCAGTGTAAATGGCTATCCGGCTAAGCGGCCCGCACTTGGTCTTGGCATGGCCTGTCCGGCATATTCAAATGAGCTAATCCTAGGCTAATTTGCTCATGGCACCCTCACCACGAATGTTTTTAAACGATGGGTCCTGCGGAAAGTCCGACGTGGACGCCCCAGGACACTGTACCGACAGGTCGGGTTGTTACACAGTTATTGGATGTGAGTTGACCAACTGAAATTAAATTGGACGAAAGGTTAGGGACATGAAATACATCACGAAGGGTGAACAGGTGATGAGCAGAAGGAGAGAAAGTCAATGATCCAATGGACTGAATAGGTAGTCTAATGTCATCCGTAGTAGAAATAGCCTGATTACCGGTGTAGGGACGAATGTCACGAAGATGGGATATAGCACCAGTCATATGATTGGAAGCACCTGAATCGAAGAACCATGGAGAAGATGAAGATATACCTGACATACCGGCCGCAAAAAGGGCCTGAACAATTGGCTGGAGCATTGCAGGAGTCAAAGGTAATGAAAGACCTTCAGCGAAAGATGCAGAATCACTAATAGACGGCTCAGAAGAAATAGTGGCAGTAGTAGTAGAAAGAGCACGACCACGGCCACGGCCACGACTACGACCACCACGTTCACAGCTGAAAGAAGATGCATAGGCATGTGTACGGCAGTCCTGAATACCATGACTAGTCCATCAACAATAAGCGCACCATTCTTTGTATTGAGCGACAACATGACCCACCTTGTTGCAGTCGCGACAAGTCAAAGGAGTGGAACCACGTGTTGGTGTAATGGTGGACACAACAAGCACCATATCAGATGATCCCGGAGTTGAGGAAGGAAGAGAGAAAACTTTCAGTCGTTGTTCCTTAGCCAATAAACTATTAATAACCGAATTCAATGAAGGAGTAGGGCTACGGTTCAAGAGAGCAGCCCAATAATGCCCGAATTTCGGACGCAGCTTCATAAGAAATTGACAAACTTGCACACTCTCGCACATAGTTTGAAAAATTTTAAAGTCATGAGGAAATGTTGGATCCATCATAACCATCTCAGTCCAAATTGTGACAATTTTATAGTAAAATGATTGAATATTGTCGTCACCTTGAGTAAGGTTTACAAGATCCTACTCCAGACGGTATAACCGGACCGCATTACTCTGTTGATAAATTGTCTGAAGATGCTCCCACATTGCCTTAGTTGTGTGATGAGGTATGAGGCCAACAACAATGGACCGATCGACCGAATCGAGAATCTCGATAATAATCCATCCATTGCTCATTTCCCAATCAGCCAATTTGTCGGCATCTGTGGAAGTGGGGATAGTAACAGATCCATCAATTAGTCCCCACAAATTACGACCCTTGAGGAAGTTCTGAAAATGGATGACCCATAGCGAATACTTGGTACCATCAAAACTACAACGTGGGGCTTCTGTACGTGATGAGTTCTTGTCCATTGATCGAAGTAATGTAAAGCACGCAAAGAATTGCAGTAAAAGAAGGTTTTAGGTGTACCATACAGTAGGATATACCCAAGGGGTTGCAATATCTGGATCTGGCATAATAGCAACAGCAATAGGGGTTGCTGGATCTGAAAAATCGAGATCTGGAAAAGTTAGATCTGGATCTGGCGAAACATTAACAACAACAGGGGCTCTGGATCTAGAAAATCTAGATCTGGATCTAGCGGAATAGCAACAGCAATAGTGGATCTAGATCTGAAAAATCTAGATCAACAACAGGGGCTTTAGATCTAGAAAATCGACATCTGGCGCTGGATCGGGAAAAGCGAGATCTAGAACAGCAACAGGGGTTGCTGGATGGGAGCAACAACAACAGGGGTTGCTGGAACTCGAACAGATCGAGCAATAGGGGTGGTCGGACGACGCAGGGGCGCTGGACGAGCAAAGGGGTGGTCATACGAGCAGGGGCGACGGACGACGTAGTGATGGTCGGACGACGTAGCAGGGGTGGCTGGATGACGCAGCAAGGGTGGCTGGACTACGTAGGGGCAGTCGGACGAGTAGGGATGGTCGGATCTGACAGGTCGTTATGGATTTGGATCAGTGAAGCTTTGATACCATATAAAGAAAGAGGAGCTGAAAGATTTTGTATATTTGAGACAACCCAAAGGGGTTGAATATATAGAGATTACAACATCTATACAAGGAAAATAATAAAATCAGAATCCTCTACCTATGGAAACGAACTACTCAAGGTATGCTAGCTATACAAGGTATATGTGAGTTTGTCTAACACCATCGTCGATAGGTGATCTGTCGCACTGTCCATGAACAACATTGAACTGAAACTCTTATTTGAAGTTTGAAGATTAAAGCACTACAAGAAAGTTGGGCATATCCGACGCTTTTTTAGCGGCGGCCCATCACCAACCGTCAGATGCTCAGTCGAGTTAAAAAAAAACACCCTACCTCTCTTTACCTGTCACTGTCTCTCTCTCCCTCTCCATCTCTGCCATCTCGTCTCTCCCTTTCCCATCCTCGATCTCTCTCCCTCATACTCTCACGATCTCTCTCCCTTCCTCTCCCTCCGCCTCTTGATCTCCCTCTCCTCCCTCTCTCTCGATCTCTCTTTCCCTCGTTTTCTTCGACGTGTTGTTCCTTCTTCTATCTGTCTCCAACAATCAAAGAAAGTAGAAGAAAGAAGAGATAATCAAAGATACTCTCTCTTGATCTCTCTCCCTTCATCTCTATCTCTCTCACTTCTCATTTTGATTATCAAAATTTGGGTAGCAGCCATCGCAGCAGCAGCCATATCCGCCGCTATCCATGGCCGCTGACATCTGCATGTTGGTTGTTTGAAGAAATGCTTCAACCAATAATGTGTACCACTGTTGTACATTTAATCTCTCTGTTTCTTTCATGCTTTTTTGGCCCATCCATGAGTGGACTAGCTTGATATATGGGAGGGGAACATTCAACATAGATCCACCTCATTAGAGGCAGTGATCCCACACATATACCACTTTAGACCATGTATTAAAATGGAATTTCTCACTCCGTTTTTAGTGTATGATTGATTTTGTTAGTTTTTTAGGGCAACTCAATTCTAAGGGAAGGATTTGCTATGGATAAAGAGCCGTTTGGAAGGAGAAATTTCACTTTGCATTCCTTTCCTCAGTTGTGAAACTCGCTGAATTGAGAGTTGCTGAAAAACTCAAACTGAGTTAATAAGAATTGAAACCTTGTACTCTTTTGCAGGGAAGAACTTAAACTAACCATTGATTAGTTTGATGACATTATTTGTATTTTATATTACTCATCTAAGCAATATTAAATATTTAATAATCCTAATGTAATTATTAAATATCGAGTCAGGTTGAGTCTTTGAGTCAACACGAACCTTCTTAACATGGTGTTGAGTTTTCCAACCCTCAATCCTGCGGTGAATCAGTGGCTCCCATGGCAGATGACTAGTTTCATCTTCACAACATTCATGTGAATGCATGTCTGTTTGGGTTGGCTGTGGAGCAGAGAACATGCCCAAGAATGCCTAGCTCCACTGATTCAATTGAAAATGACATAGTTTGCCTGTTGATTCTTAATACCAATTAGAACTAATTTCATCCTAATTTTAATTAACAAGGCCCACTGTTAGTTGTTAATACTTGTAAGTTGGCCAACTTACAAGTATTAATTTCCTTTCCTAATTTTGTTGTATGAATAACTTTGGATTAATTGGGATTATCTTGCATTGTGAAAATCTTAATGAGATACTTGCCTTGACCTGTATTGTGAACTTGATGAATTCTTGATCATACCGGCCTGAAAGTTTTTTTTTTCAGGTAATGTCTTTCTGAATGTCCATCACTGGGTGCATGTTATGTTCCCTATAACTTCATAAGACCAGAGCATTGACATGGCAAGTTATATGGGAAGAGGAGACCCTTTAAATGGTTTTGTGTACGTCTGTAACTTACCTCCTGGAATTGCTGAGAGTATGCTGGCTGATTTTTTTGGCACCGTAGGGTTGCTAAAGGTAGGGAGTTCCACCAGGATCATTTTGGAACTATACTTGGTCCTAGTTTTGCTCATCTTTTCATATGCATAAATCGTGAGCTTCGGTAAGCCCACGTGTACAGGTCAGCTAATGCACACACCACCACATATGCCAGTGTGGCAGACAGGTGAAATATCCAAACCATCATCAGAAGGGTACCAATGCATAGATTCCCTATTCCAAGAATCAGGTTGGTCCAGTAGTCAGTTGGTCAGAATTAAATGAATAAACATACGGTTATGAAAAAAGCAGCCAAGGTTTTCTAATCTGCCAACTTATGCCTAGCCCCACTGTTAGTTGTTAATACTTGTAAAACCATGTTGTTGTTGTTGGTTTATATATATATATATATATATATATATATATATATATATATATATATATATATATAACGCTTGTAGAATTATACATACAAATGTTGAGCCATTCAGCGGTTAGTTGCTTTCTGTTCCGCATACAAAACTGTTTCCTATCACTTCTAATGTTGTTAGTCTCCCTATATATTGTTACACATACAATTTGTTATTGGTAGACTCTCATGTCTTATCTAATGGCACAATACACGCTAATAATTAGCCATTTGCATTGATTAGTTGTTACACGATATTTCTAACAGCTTAACTTGAGTTATTTGCATGCCAAGTTTGCAATTCATAGGTAATTTTTAATGCCTGTGTATCATCCATCACGCTCCGCCAGAGTATAAATCTTTTCTCGTTCTTATGACCGAGCAGGTGATGACTTGACTTGTAGCTGATTCTACAGGATATTAATCTTAAACCCAGGTTCTCTGATGGGCAGGTGAATTTGAATTTCCTTGGAGTTTTATTCTCTCTGTCATTTTGAGGTAGGCGATTTTGATTTGTGCAAAATGTGGTTATTGTAAGTGTCTTTCATGCAAGCAATGGATAATCTAGTGGAAATTATTTGCATCGATTTGGAGGTGGTTTGGCAGCTTGGATTTTGGCAATTTTGCTGCTTTTTGGATTTTGAATCCAAATCCATGCCAAAATCTTGTGTTTGGCACCTTGGAATTTGGTGGATTAGGATTTGAAATGGTCAAAAAGGGCACTTTTCATTTCCTGTTTAAAAGCTGGGTTG
Organism: Magnolia sinica; assembly: GCF_029962835.1. Lineage (NCBI taxonomy): Eukaryota > Viridiplantae > Streptophyta > Magnoliopsida > Magnoliales > Magnoliaceae > Magnolia > Magnolia sinica. The sequence continues at coordinate 2,200,747 of NC_080584.1, read as the reverse complement.
CAAGATCTGAGGATTTTCATTTTTCTGCAATAGTCATATTTCATATTCCATTCATAATCATCATGAGTCCAACATTCGGTCCCATCTGGGTGTAGGGCCAAGCTCATGAACTGCATGAATCGGTCAAGATTCCACATTTTGTGCTATCCATTTTTTTTCCTCTCAAAACTATCACGAGATCAAATGTGAGCTCCTTGTTAAGACTACAATCACGAGTGATTCTGTCTATGGATGATAAGCATTATGTTTTGTTCACAGCAGCACGTAGATGTTATCTGATAGCATTTTGATTTTGTTTTGTTCTGAATTTGGATGCATAATTGAATTGAATTGCAAAAATTCATTTCGATAGGAAGGAAAATGGCCAGATTTGGTTCTGTTTCCCTCATATTGCAGCTAAGTTTTTTCAAGTCTAGCTTGAAGATAGCATTCTTGCAATTTGAAGACTGTCCAAGGAAATTTGAATTTGGTTACCCATTCATTACACTAGTAATCGTAATTAAATTCAATCCAAACATGCCCTTAAATTGCCTTTTAAGATGTCATGTTGCAATAACAATGTACTCAAAACAATGGATTTCACTAGCCAACGAATAATTATAAGCCACCTTCTTAATTACACCTGTTCTCTAAACTCATCGCTTGAAGAACTTTGGTTGATTTCATTTAGGATGTTTATCTGGAGTAAGGCTGCTTGTGGACATCTTTATGATTTCTCATCATAGAATGTAAATGGACAAGGTGCTTACTAAAATATCACATGATATTCTTCTTTTACTGCAGTGTGGTGAATGGGGCTCTGGAATACCTTTCTAAGGATCTTGCGATTGCTGAGAACACCGTGCTACAAGGAAAGTGCAGCAATGATGCGTTTTTTTGATCATGATGCAAATCAGCATTTATTATTCATATCAGTCCAATTAAACTAAGTGTCATGGCATGCTACAATTAAACTATTTTAACTTTCTGACCTTACAATTTCATTCAATCCGCACTTGTTCATGCCTTGTAAGTTGTAACAGAGTTTCATATGATCTCCATTGTTTATCTTTCAAGTGTTCAACATTACAATTTCTCATAACATTTAAATTTTTGGACAAGATAGGTTGTTAGCACAATCCTTGCAGGTGCCACTGTTGGTTCATTCACTGGGGGAGCATTAGCTGATAAATTTGGTAGAACAAGGACTTTTCAACTAGATGCAATCCCACTTGCGATTGGAGCATTTCTCTGGTCTGTGACATATCCTTTGACTGTAAGTTTGTAAAATTAGATTTAGTAGTAGCAAGGTATTTTGTGTAATGTGCATAGCATACTATTTTACTATGTTAAAGTGAATGTACTAGTACGCACTATTCGTACTCTTGTATTATTGTTCCAAGTGTGTATATTTACTCTTTTTTTATCTTTTTTTTGAGAGGTAACTTTAATTTTTTCTCTTTTTTTGAGAGGTAACTTCAAATTTTTGTTCATTTGAGCAACTCTACTTCTTTTCCTGCAGCCTTGGTATGCACGTGGTATTGCTGAAGCCATATTAGGCACAGCTGACCTTTCAGTTCCTCTAAAAGTAAGCTCTCTCTCTCTCTCTCTCTCTCTCTCCCCCTCTCTCCCTCTCTCCCTCTCTCTCAAAATGCATAAAGGTTGGCTGACACATTCCATTAGTTCCGGGCACTTGTGAGAATGTGGACACAATCTGGATCGATTTTTTAAAATGTCATATTCATGTGGCTTATATTTCCATTGGGTGTAAGTGGTGTTTTAAAATCTGGACCCGATCTGGACCCATATTTGTGGGCAGTTTGGTCAAACTGGTCCAACCAATGAAGTCAACATGGTGTCATATTTGAATGAACTATAAATACAAAAAAGGGGAAAAAAGATCCTAGATAGAAAAAGATCCTTACTCTTTAACAGGTGGCCTTGTAAACAGACGGTTAAGAAAGAAAAATCAGCTTTGGTTACATTCAACAGAAAGAAAGAGGCTGAAAATTTTATAGCTCAGATCTTCCAGTCTGGGGGATTTATACTGCATGGGCCATCTAGGGTGAGGTCCATCATGTCAATGGTTTTGACTATGGATTGTTGAACCATCACCTAAATAGATGCATTCATTACATGGACTAAACAGGAAGATTAGTACACCACCATGTTCATCGATGAGAACCCAAATGCATGTTCTACCATGTAGATGATGCCATTGCAGGAATGTTTTCTCTGATGATGGTTCCGGGATGGCAAATACTGCTGCACTCAGTGCAGTCCAGGCATGTTCTTTTCATCCTCTTTATTCTTCACTTAAATAAGGCCATGTATTCTAATCGTGGTTTGATTGCTTTTATGGCATCTTATGCATGTCAAATGTCCCTTTATGGTAATTCCATACTTCATTTCTCTAATCTTTTACCTTCCCATAGTGTAATTAGTCAATTTGATACTCTTCTAAACCATCTTTTACTTTTTCAGTTTACCAACCTTCCATTGCAATATCTATTAGTTCTCTTGTAGCGCAAGTAGAAAAACCAAATATTGAGTGGAAGGTACCTTTGTTATTGAACCTGCACTCCCTAATTATTGTTAGTCAATAACATCTTTCAATACAAACTTCTAGATATATACCAGACTCTGTTTCTCTTGTTTGACGAAATTCCTCAACCAGATCCTGTTTCTCACCAATGAATCGTACCAGCTCCAAGTTGATTTCTCGACAACTCTAGAAGAACTTGTAGCATTATTGTCGAGCTTATCTGAAATACAACTCTGAAGAATAGCTCTAGAAATTACTGCATCATTACCAAGTTGTTCTTTGCAGTCAGCTATCGGGCACAAATTATCATCACCTATTAAATGTTCAGATACACTCAATACCAAATGTCCTCGTTTACCAAAAAGAAGAAACAAAGGCATGTTCAGAACTACAAAAGAAAATTAAAAAGAAAGAAAGAAAGAAAGAAATTTTATTGGAGTCAGAGATTGCTTACTTTGAGACTGATGACTGATTCTCTCTCTCTCTCTCTCTCTCTCTCTCTCTCTCTCTCTCTCTCTCTCTCTCTCTCTTTGTGGGGACTCAAAAACCACTCGTGTGGGTGGAGAGAGTTTTTCTCTCTCCTTTGTACGAGTTGCTGCAGCTTGAAATGCTAACCTGTCTCTCTACCTCTTGACAAAAGAAAACCAGAATTGCTTGTCTGTTTCTACACCCATTAGCTTTTCTACCTCACATTTCACACCCACTCCTATTGATAGACTCACCCCTTTTTCCTACTTATGAGAATGAAAGAATGTGATTTGAGAAGTGAAGATATGTGGCCACATGCAACTCATTCTTTCCCTCCAACAATTGCTCACAGACAGCTAACTTTTTCCATGTGATCACCAATATGTATGTTTATTCCACTAGCAAAGGGGAAATTATACATAGAGAGATGGGATGTCTAGGGAGAAATTTGTGGAGATCAGTTAAGAGATACAATTTTAATTTAAAAAAGAAAAATAAGAAAAAAAAAAAAAAGAAAAAAGAAAAGAAATGTCTTAATCTAAAAGATTACTTTATTCACTGACCATAACCAGTCAAAAATATAACTTTGGGTCCATATCATAAATAGTTAACATGAAAGAAATGTGTGTGTGTGTATATATATATGTGTGTGTGTGTGTGTGTGTGTGTGTGTGTGTGTGTGTGTGTTATATGTGATTTTTCCTCATTTTGGTTATTATTCCTTTGAATTTTTGAGCTTTGTGATGATTTTGTGGTTTTTAGAGTGATGAATGTTTTTTCTAACACATCTCAGGTACCTTCATAATCAGGTTATGGTTTTTTCCCCAGTTTCTTATTTTTACGTGGGCCTTTTTTGATCTTTTGGGTTCCCCCAATCCTAGAAATTTTCAGCAGTTACATTTATCACATGGCTATATGTGGATAAATTCTTCACATGATCTTTTCATGTTTTACATGATTTTATTCTCTCAAGTGGGAAATTGATTTCCTGTCGTCCATCCAATGGTTCGCCTTGTATCTTTGGCAGGTCTATCTGATTTCCTGTCATTCATCCAACTGATTGTGCATGGGCCAACTAGGAAGTTTATTAAGTGGGCTGAACTCAGGACTCATTTAAGAGCTCCCAGTACCCAGACTGTTCAGGTCTCCATTGACCTGAAGTCAGGTTTGGGTCAACCAAGTTTTTGGTTGCAGCTCTAGTAGGCACCACAGCAAGCCGTGGGTTGACCATTGGCTCAAAATAGTTTTTTAAGTGGGCTGAACTCAGGACTCATTTTCATGCATTCTTTGATTAGCAGCCAAAATAGTTTTTTTTTATTTTTATTTTTTTTATTTTTTATTTCAATTGTGGGACTGGTGTAGCTGATTGGAAATTCAAAAGATTTTATTTTTGGGAATTTTATTTTATTTTATTTTATTTTAAAGTTTGAGTACTGTTTCTGTGATGGGTTAGGCTGAATTCGTATGTTGTTGGATTTTTAGTAACAAAGTCTGATTGAGTTTACTTTGATTCTCTTTTTTCCAATTCGGTTTTGAAAATTTGAATGTTAGAGAAGTGCTACTGTGATTTGTCTGGATGTATTTAAGTGACTATTTTGTGTGTTCTCTACACCATAATGATGTCTTTTAGTTTACCTTTGCTAATCTACTGCTCTGCTTTTCTGGGCAGGGCAGACTCCTATGATAGCTCACTACCATTTTGAAAATGGTGGTGTCTCTACATCCTCAAATGTGGCACTCATGTACGTCAATCCTATCCAGATCATCGGGACTGTGGGCACACGTTGGATGGAGCATATCTCTAACGCCATGCTGATCAAGCAACCCTACTTGTCCAATTGAGGGCGAAATGAGATGGTTTCTATCATATTTTCAGTGTACTTTTAGGATTATGCTCCGCCAGCAATTCTGGATTGCCATATGGTTGTGCCATGTGCAATGTTGAAGTGTCACCACTCACCACCATTTTAAGTGGTGAACTATATGAATCTACCCTTCTAGGTGGTGATGCATGATGCATCTTTTTGGTTTCACTGGTGCTAATGGTTTAGCAAATCCACATCTTAGTCTCATCTGTTTATACATTGTCAGATTCTTTTTTTCTTTTTTTTCAAATGTTATTTTTTTTTTCTTTTAACTGTTGTTGTCATTTTGTGGTGGGGCTTTTTCTGTTTTTGAATTGTTGGTAGTGCTTTGAACTCGGATACTGTTTCATTTTCATTTCTCTAATAATGTTTCTTATCACGTATGAAAATACTGTGTATTTTCTTTTTAATATAATTATGCATGTTTCTGAATGGAGTTTGCACTTGTTGGTATGAGGTGGTTTTAGTTCGGCCTCAAAAAAGGCGGGAGTGGGGTTTTTTGCTTCTTTTACCAATACATTTTCTTTTGGCAACATGTATCCAATCACCAATGTAGTATCTAACATGCATTTGAATTTTTGGCTGGAAAATTTTCTTACTGCAGCTTTGCACGCTGAGTAATCGACCTCAATCCGAGCTCTCCAATTAGGCAGCAATGTAGCAGTTTGTCCTCCATGCTTGTAAGTTTTACAACTTTTTCAAGGTAGATTCAAAAATTAAGCATTCATAGATAAAATGAGCATTCCTAAAACATTTGTGTAACATCTATGTAGTCTCTGTGTGGCATGAGGCCCACCCCACCATTTGTGTGGCATCTAATTAACTTATCCAATAGGATTGCTTTATCAGATTTGGAGTTTTCGTCTTTTGATGATTTTTCAATTGGGTAATTTTTTCTTTTTGATTTGGATGCAGAGATTTCCAATAAAATCCTTTTTTTAATTATTTGATTTGGTGTTTTAATACTTATTTTGATCTTCTTCTTCTTATTGTTTTTTAAATATAGCTAACATATGCTCATTTGAATTCTTTATCTGCCATTTTTGCAGGATTAAGAAACCCATCATTTGCAGGTTAGTTCTCATTACACACTGTATACGCAAGGCAGTAAATTTTGTTAACTTGATATATGAAATTCGATTGCAGTTTATCTTTCAAAAGAATAGAGCGAGCCAAAAGACTTCTTGGTGACCCATGGGCTGACTTATGTCTATTCCTAACAGAGCGAGCCAAAACACCTCAATTAGCCTAAAGGCCTAATGACTAGGCACATCCAAGCCTACCATTCTTGTAATATTTTGAACCTTGGTCGCCTCTAAATACATTATCAAAACCGTTGATCTGATGGGCCTCAAATGGGTTTGCTGTATGAACTTCTATATTAAACAATTGCTGAACATTGTAGTATTTACTGATCTGGTTTTTGGGATTTTCTTCTTTCCTACTCAAAGTAGAAATGTTTATATAATGATTATCAGCTATTCATACAGCAAACACATTCATAAACGGCGAAATTTGGATTGAACTGTATTCTAAACAAAATGAATCGTAATTTTCACTGATTTCTTTAAAACTATAATTTGATTTTGGGTTTTCAGGGATATGTACTTCTCATAATCCAAGCACATAAAAAGAGCCTACAGCCGGCATTGCCATGCGAGAAGTCATTGTGTGTGAAAGGTGGCCAAGCTCTATTGTTTTACCATGCAATCTTCTTAATGGTGTTGGGAGTGGGTGGGATTCGAGGGGCACTTCCAGCTCTAGGTGCAGATCGGTTTAACCAGAAGGATTCCAAGGAGCGAAAATACGTAGCAAGCTTCTTCAATTGGTTCTTGCTCAGTATAAAAGTATCCATTGAAGTTATAGCAGCACCTGTCTTGAAGATGGGTTGCCAGTTATCTTACTGCATTCTGTTGTTATTATTCTCCTGTTCTTTCAGGTATGAATTTTCAACCCTGTTGCAGCAAGTATAATACACGTGATGTTGTCTTTAAACTGTTTAAGAAGTGCGAGTTAGATACTTGTGGAGGTGATTGGAAAAAGCAGGGCACGGGACCACGTCACCTTTTCTCTTTTATTTATGTATTTTTTATTTTTTATTTTAATGAGAAAGATCTCTCTATTGCCACGGATTTTGGAAGCCTTAAGCTCTAAGGCTACGGATTTAACTCGTAGCATTTGACCTTTTTGAAAAACTAACAATTTAGGGGCGTCCGGCACAACCGCGGGAAAAGGTACCTGACCGCCAGTAAAGGCTTTACCAGCGCCACTTTTACTGGCAATTATCTGACCGCCAGTAAAGCCTTTACCGATAGTTTTTTGGGCCTTTCCGCCAGTAAAGGCTAGTTTTCTTGTAGTGGCTGCAAGTTATGGGGTGTTGTCGAACATTGGATCAGAAGTCAGAGCGGTCCACGATGGGTTGTTACATTATCTTAAAAGGGGTTTGGCTAATATTATTATAGAACCGGACTCCGTTAGGTTGTGAACATGCTCACTGGGGAGTCCTCTATTGGTTGGAAATGGAGGAATTGGTGCAGCAGGATCAAGGGTCTGATGACCTTGGACGAAGTCAGATTTCTGCATACTCTCAGGGAAGGAAATGGGCCGGCGGATGCCTTGGCTAGGCGGGGTAGCTCCTCACAGCTTTCAGCTATCTTCTCAGCCAGGTCGGATCTCCCATGGGAGGTCAGAGGGCAGATTTTTCTCGATAAGCTGGGGTTAAGTTCGGTGAAGGCTTAGGGGAGGTGTTTAGTTTGGTCCATCCAGCGGTGGTGTCTGGTTCTATGGTTTCTTTTCTGATTTTTTTTTTTTTTTTTTTTTTGGTTGTTGGTTTTACGATAGGATCCTCTTCGCTTTTATCTGGAGATCCCGAATGTGTATAGGCTGGGAGGGGCCTCCTTTTTGAGTGGCCCTCTGGGTGTTTTCTTGGAATATAAAATCGAACCTTGAAAAAAAAAAAAAAAAATGATGGCTCGGCGAGGCTATTTGATACCTCGAAGTAGTATGAGCTCTGAAATCCTCATTTCCCGTGATTCATCGTGTGGGCCCCACATCAATCTGGTTCCATCGTAAGCTTGCAGTGGTACCAGTACCCACTGGAGCACACCTCTTTAAATAAGCCTTCGATGTTTAATTTCTAATAATTTTGACAAGATAGGATTTAATTGGAACGCCGGCCACTGAAATTCTTTTGGGGCCCAAACCTTTGTGAGATCTAAGACGTTTAAATGAGGAAGTCCTGATGACCCATGTCAGAATCTATTCCTCATTAAGTGATCTTCACCATCTGATTGGCGCCTTAGAAATGGGCATTGATAGCAATTGTCCAGTAAAAGTGGCTTGATGAGAGGTTTACTAGTGCAGTATTTTATATTTCACTCGATCATGTGGCCAAGTTAAGAATGAAGCACATGAAGGATTATTATTATTATTATTTTTAAATGTATTCAAGATCATTTTCAATTTATTGTTATAAATATTATATATTTTTATTATAAGGTAATACAATTAATTTTTATTTAATATATTTTTTTTAATTGTACCATAACATTCCTTACGTTTCAAATATTAAAAAGAAAAAAAAGGCCAGTTCCGGATCCTTACTCTTGCTCTGGTGGTAGACTCTTAGGAGTTTCCGAACCCGGTCAAGGGTTTGAGGATGGATAAAGCTTTTGTCGCTCTAAGTTATGGGATGAGCGAAAAATCAACTGTATCCGGAACTTAGGTGGGCCACATGATATGAAACTATGGAAAATCATACCTAAAACATCTAAAAAAACTTGGTGGGGGCACTTCAGTTTTGAAATGGCCTAAAATTTGATGTGACCCCTCATCCAAGTGGGACACACATAATGAATGAGCTGAATATCTAAACCACATCGATGTGACCCCTCATCTAAGTGGGACACTCACAATGAATGAGCTGAATATCTAAACCACGTCTTATTGGGCCCTATATACAATAATAATAAAAATGTTTTAATGGGCAAACATCCTCTCTCTCAATTGTGGCTTGGCCCAAGTCATAGATCAGCCTGACTTTTAGGCCCATAGGATCATCATAAAAGAGTGCACTGTGCATCTGATTTTTTATTTTATTTTTTTGGGTTAGCTTGTTAGAACACACCCATGTCAGTACACACACTCCATGTTAGCCACCCCCGCTAGGGATCGATAAGAGTGCATCTGATTGATACGATGGATTTCCAACACACATCACGCCCTAAAAAGTTCCACCTCATGGCAGTCAACATCATAGTTCCTTTTCCCTGTATAAACGTGTGCGCAGGCATGTGAAGCAAGCTGAGCAAATGTAAGCACTGAAACGTTACGATGCATTAGTAAAAGAAAAGAAAGAGATAACCAAACTAGGGGATGAACAGCAATCAGTCGATCAGCCATTTCATTTCCTTCCCATGAAAGTTTCTAAATACCAATACCTTTATCTAAAACCCCTCTCATGTCCTTCAATAACTGATGATTTTAACTATTTCTCTTTTGCTGATCAAACACGTATTTGCCACATCAGTGCCGGTTTCAGGGACGGGGATTGCGTCCTACCCGCAGGGCTCTGTGGGGCCCACCGTGATGTAAGTATTTTATCCACGCTGTTCAACGCTTTGCCACAAAGCTTAAGTGAGCTACACGTGGGATTGACCTTAAGTGAGCTACACGTGGGAAACAGTAGAGATTCAGTGAGCACCGTTGAAACAAGCTTATGGCCATGAAAGTTTTGTATCAGGCTTTTTTATTTTTTGTTTTGTTTTTCACTTCATCCCAGTGGGATTGACCTTATAAATGGTTTGGATGGCATAATGTCAAGGTTGAGCCCAGGAAGGTTTGAATGGCTGGAATTTCTTTACCTAATTTCCCTCCCGTGTGACCCACTTGAGTTTTGGATCCACCTCATTTTTAGGTGCTGGTACTAAAAATAAGCTCATAAAACGGATGGACGGAGTGGATTTCTCACAAACACTATTCGAGATCATTTTAAGAGGTGCTATTAAAAATTAGGTAGATCTAAGACTCAAGTGAGCCAAAAGATAGGGAATTGGAAAATCGGAAACAGAGTTGGGTACTATTGAAACCTTCCTCAGCTCCACCTTTATGTTTATATGCCATCCAAACCTTTTAAAAGGTTATTCCCAGGGATGAAGCGAAGACATAAAAAGCTTTACTTAATACAAAAGTTTCATGGCCATGCCAATGTTTCAATGGTGGTCCTTGAATCCACACTCATTCCTGTCATGTGATTCACTTGAGTTTTGAATCACCTTGATTTTTTCATCGCATGTCCTAAAATTGTACTCAGAAAATAATAATAATAATAATAAAAGATCAGGTGGATTTCTACCAAGCAATGAACCCCACCTAACATCCCAAAGTGCACGAATGTTTTGGATCATGATTAGTTTGGGTGTAGGGGCACAACCAATTCATTTTTTGTTTTTTGTTTAAGGGAAAATATATATAAAACCACCAAGCTAGCTGAACTAATGTAAGCACTGAAGCATCAACAGCTACTGCACTTCCTTCTTAGGAGAGCGATATATGCTTCCGCTTGTCAAAACTTGCTAGAAGCTCCCAACAACTTGCAACACGGATGCTGGCCTCCCAGCCTAGGTCCCATTCGCCATTGATTGTGTTGATGTTTGCGAGCTAGTTATCTTCAATCTTGATCCGTTTTGCCCCTAACTATCTGTAATATATCTACAAAATAAAGCATAAATTTCTGTAATGTAATTGGAGAACCATTTGTAGGAATCACAAAAGGCAGCTGTGGATATTCCATTGTATGCCTTTATTATTGCACTTGATTCCCCTGTAGTGGGGTTGTCCACAGATGAGCCATATAAATTCAACCCGACTTGGGGGGACCCATTTCACCGGATTTACGTTGGGATCATTAATGCTTACAACTCTTTGGTTCCTGCCCTTAGTTTTGTACGGGGTAAAACCAATTCATGGAATATGTTGTTGTTTATAATAAAATTTTACAAATTATATCAATGGTGCAGATTGTGACACATGGTACATTGGATATTTCTAAAGCCTGCGCCAAATATTAGGAAATATACCGTATCTTTGTGGAGCCGGCTCAGCATTAAAGCAATCTCCAGATAAGTGTGAATGATAGTTAAAGCCTTATTGGATTACATTCAACAACAAAACAATGATTTTAAAAAACAAAAAACAAAAAAATTAAAAGGTGTAACCACTCTTTCTCAACTGGTTACACCTGAGGATACCACATGGATGATCTCTCTCTCTCTCTCTCTCTCTCTCTCTCTCTCTCTCTCTCTCTTCCCCCAAGAAGACTATAAAAAGAGGAGGCAGATATGAAGAAGAGATCTCATATTCTCAATCCCTCAAATCCAGAAATCAAACTTGAAATCCTGCAAAGGAAGCAAAATCAATCCAATGCGATGCTGTTTATCTTAGTCTACGATTAGCCTATCCACCGCTCATCATTCATGGACCCTTAGGTTAGAACTAGTCCCAACCCGTCCATGCGATCATGCCGGACCAACTTGTAGTTGTAACCAATAGTTGTAATTTCCTTCCATCTTTATTTGCGCGCTAGATCTGAAAGAAGATCTTAGTCCTGTAGTATGTCCGCTTATACTCATACGCTTGGTTGGCTGTAGTTGTAACCCTTGGAATTGCCTGTGACCTTCTCATCAAAACACTACTCCACGAAGCATCCTAGTACTCTCAGCCAAATTGGTGATCCCATTTCAATAGTAAGTTACACATATATCTGCATTCATCTCTTGATCTCTTTTTGTTTCGACCACACAATTGTTGCACCGTCTAAAAGTCCTTGATGGTTAAGGTAAAAAAGATTTTATTGGAGGAAGGGCCCTAACCTCTGCAAGTCACCTGATCAGTTGAATAGATGGCTGACATGTTGGTCATGCAACCAAGTACCGCTCTATCTGAACGCCAGAGGTCAACAGTCGTCACGGTTTAAATCGGACCCAATCAAATCCAGCACGCCCACATAGCAACACACGTATTTTGCATGGCCGAAAATTGCACCAACAATTATCGTAAGCATATTGGACCCCACCCAACTCGAATATACAGTAATTACTACATTCTATCAATGTATCAAACTTTGATCTCATCACTCAAGGAAAGAAACTTCTAAATACCTATACTTTTTATCTTAAACCCCTCTCATATCCCTTTATAACTGACGACTTTAGTCATTTCTAACATTAATTGCTAGTAAATTTTGCGCTTCACAGCTAGCATACGGTAGAGATTTCACATTATATATGGTAGAGATGTAAGAAAAAGACATGGTAAAAAAAACAGTGTCCCAAAAATAAAATACCAAGGTAATTGACATGAGAGATTGAAGAGGTGATCTGCAGCAGACTTCAAAAAAGACCTAGACACTTCAATTGGTGGGACGCATGATGAAAATGCACCCTCCTGGAAGTTTGTAAGGTCCAGGGAAAGAAAAAGTCAGTGCCCCCCGTTGCAGGCCACGCATGAAAGAATCTCTTAATTCACACGTGTGTACTTGCAACTTATGGTCTATTAAGAAAGACTACCTAACGCCTTTTTTTATTTATTGAAGAACGATTATTTTTTAATAGGCTTAGACCTTGGTGATCTTTATATCATAGATAGCCAATCTAGATGGCCCACGAATATACTGAAATGGACTGCCGACCATCTTTTGTCTGACCATCGGTTCTCATCCACTAATGAGCCTGATTCCTGATAGGGAGACCACTTCTCTCTCTCCTATGTGAATGGAACATCGGCAATTCTCAGTCTAGCTCTAAAGAGAGCGCAGGGAACATGTTTATCTGTAGAATTGCTCCCCAGAGAGAACTCAAGCAGCCAACGAACACATGATCGCTGCTAAAGATGTGATCTTCAATGGTTTTTACGTGTACAAGATCTAAGCCATTTGTTAGGTCAGATCCGCCCTGAACATGCCCGTACCCAAAAATCAGACCAATCTTTTCGCCTGATGAGCTAGGCAGAGCTTTATGGTGGTTTGATTTTGATCTAAACCGTCTGTCCGGTGTTTTCTACAATGGGTGGCCCATTGAGCAAATTATCATGATAAATGTAAGGTTTGGAGAAATGGTTAGCGTCGTGGGCTTGCTCTCAGTAAAGCCGAGTTTGTACTATCCTTCATTTAAAACACACACACACACACACACACACACACACAAATCCTCCACCAACTCACATGAGTCGACTCAACTTGACCAGACTCCTGAAAATTGTGATATACTCATAACTGGATTAAAACTTGAGAAAACCCCAAATCAACTCCAAAAGATTGGCAAAACTCAACTTGCACAACTTAACATTATTTATATATACTTTCACAATTTTTTTTTAATTTTTTTGTTAGCTTGTTAGTACACCCATTGTTAGATCACACTTCACTGTTAGCCACCCCCACTAGGGATTCGATGCCAAGACCTCAGTGTTGGAAAGAGGTATCTTTCACTCAGTCTACCACTTGAGCTATGGATCTGGGTGTACTTTCACAAATATTTAATAATGTTGAAAGAACTTTTAAAAATAGTAATAATAAGTTATTTAAAAAAAGAAAAAAGAAAAAAAGGCTCCATATATCAGTTTTGGAGATGCCCGAACATTCATTCAACTAGGTTTCAAGTCAAGGTTTTGTGCTTTTAAAAAATGGTTCTACCCAACCCGAAGAGGTGTGTGTAAATAGTAGATTCCTTTCTAAAAACTCAGCATATCGGATTCTCGTCATCATCGTCATGGTCTCAGCATTCTCTCCCACCAATTTGGGTTTGGCTTTTAGATAGTTGATCGCAAAGGGCTTTGACAGGTGGCCCATCAATGGCTGATCAGATATTAGCTTAACCTTCTCTTTACATGGGCTCTAAAAAATTTTAAAGGCTCCAATTGACATCACTTGTATGCCAGCATAATCACACCGTTTATTGTCTCTAAACCAACTACTACATGCACCGACCGAAAGATGATGTAGGATCCTAGAATTAGGAGCACATGCAAACTGGTCATCCCCACTATTTCCTGTTATGTAGCTCACTTGAGTTGATCAACCTCATTTTTGGGGTCATATCTTAACATGAACAGGAGAAAACGGATGGACAGAGTGGATGCCACACGAGTTATGCAGTGGGCCTCACATAGTTTCCACCAATTCACATCCACCAGGGTGATTTGGCTGCTAAAAAGAGGAGAGAATTCACCTTTACACGATTACCCACGTGTTGAGTCGGCTTGGAGAGATTTTGAGCTGAGTCAATTTGATGTAGAGTGGGTCCCCAACATGTCCAACGTAGATCAGAGAAGGCCCCATCAGAGGCAGAAGTCATCGAGACCGTCAGAACCTCAAAACAGGCATATCTTGCAAACTAGAACCAACCCGGCTACACCTGATTGCCCATGCCGAATTTGCAAGATTAATTCAATGTTTAATTCTGTTTTTACTATAAATAGTAAATTTTAGTTTGATTATAACTCTTAAACCTCTTCCTACTCTTAATATCGTGAAGTTCCTGTGAGGAGTCCAGAAAAAACTCTTTGGATTCGGAGTAGTGACGCAAGGATGAATGTGATGAGGATAACTACTCCGAATCCACGGAGCTTCTCTGGACTCCTCACAGAGACTTCTCGAATCCACGAGGAAAGAAAGTAAAAAATAGAAATAAATTCTAATAAATTCGAAATTGATTAATTGATGAATAAAAACGAGTTCACAACCCTTTAAATAGGGGTACCAAGCAATAGGAAAGAAATCAGAATCAAACTACAACTCAAACTACTAGAATCCGCGACGTACTATAAATAGTAAACTTATTATTTATAAACGGTCGTGATGTCTACTAGTGCACAAGGTTTTCAGCCAAAAATAGAAAGTGTCCTATTTGGCTTCACCAAACCGTTCTCCTAATTATTCTAAGCTTTTTTCATGTTGGGCGCAACCCTTAAAGCTCGACGGATGAAGAGTTATAATCAAATTAAAACTTACTATTTATAGTAAAAACGAAATTAAAATAGGAAAATGACCATCGATCGAGGGGTTTTTCACAATTTCGGGTTGCATAACCCAGCATGGCAGGGTTGGTTGGCTAAAGTAGTTCATTCTACCCCAAAATCATATATTTTATGTCAGGTAACTCATTTCGGATTGTGAGATACGCCCGATCTAAGGTCCGACGGTCCGGATCACTTTTGTTGTCAACTGGGCCTTTTCTGATCCATCTTACCCATGAAACTGTCCGCCACCGGCTCTACATCAAGTAATTATCCCTACATCACAATTGTAAATTCACTCGCCAGAATGGTTACATATCGAGTCCAGACAGGAAAAGACTAGGTCTGATTCCGAGGCGACCCAGCCCTGATAGATATCGATTTTGAGTCAAGTTCCAGGTTTTGAAGATATGACATACATCACACCTTTGAATACCAATAATGTACCATCCACGAACATGCATTTGTTAATATCGTTTAAATAAAATAAGTACTTGGTTGCGTGTGTGATCCAATCTCTGAATAAAAGAGATTCATCCATTTGAAATTACTTAAAATAAGTCAATTTCTATTGATTTTTCACACTTGGAGGGAACTAAGGATACAGATCATCCGTTGAAATTCCATTACAAATAAGATAAAGTATCCAATGATAAACACTAATCTCTTAGCTGGTTATCTTAATGAGGAGTGGTTTATTTCCGCCAATATTTTCCATATGTAGAACATCCTATCCGTTAAAAAGTTGGGTCACACCATGATGATCACCTGGCATAGAAAAGTCAGGCCAATCCACTCATTAGGTGGGCCACACCAGTTCTAAAGTCACACCATCGGCTGTCTATTGATATTGAAATTATGCCCCGCTCAATGTGAGGATCCGCTTAATTTTCGTGCTAACTGATCGTCTTAATGATGTGGACCACCTTTTTTTACGGATAGGATATTCTTATATGGCTGTATTTGATCTTTTCTCTAGATTAATTATATCTAGGTAGGTAGTGCACATTGATGAGATCTGGACCGTTCATCTACTATACCGTACTACAGAAATCGAACTGTTTGACAATGATAGTACTGGTTATCTACCAAAAGATCTTTGCCCATTGAACGGTGACCGCTTGATGGATCTTTTTTTTTTTTTTTTAAAAAATTCTCATGAGTCATCCAATCAGTGGTTAGGATCATCTGAACACTGATTTTTGGTATATGCCCCATCCTGAGTGGGCCCAGTACCCGTAGGGTCCCATCATGAAGTATGAGTTATATCCAAACCGTTCATCCACTTGGTGAGTTGATCTTAAGGCTTGAGCCAAAATTAAGACAGATTCAAAAATTAAATGGTCCACACTGTAAAAAGGAGTATTGAACGCCTGCCATTGAAACCCTTTTGGAGGTCATAGAAATTTTTAGATCAATATGAGAATTTTTTTTTTTTTTCTCTTCATCCATTTATGAACAGATTGGATGGAAAGTAAATGTTACGGTGGGCCTTATGAATGTTTTAACTATGATAATCATTGTCCACTGCTATTTGTGGTGTGGTCCACTTAAGCCTTTAAAATTACTCATTTTTGGGACTACGAACTAAAATCATCTCGCCAAACGGATGAACGGTGTAGATATGATAAGTACATCATTTTGGGGGCCATATAACTTTAATCTCTTTTGAACCATTCATACAACTGGGAGTTCGAGGAGCGTCAGCGCTCGTCTTGGCACGACAAGTACCCACACCAGCTGGTTTGCTGGTACGTGGTACACCAGCCAATCCTCTTCTTTTCTTTTGTGGGCGTCCCCTCCCCAACGCTCCACGTTGTTTCCAACATTATGTATATATTTTATCCATGCCATCCATCTATTTTGGCAGTTTATTTTATTGCATTAACTCAAAAAATTAGTAAGATCAAAGTCTCAGGTGGACCACACTAAAGTAAAAAGTGGTGATTGACCCGCCGCCAATAAAAACTTCATAAGATCATGATAGTTTTGGGTCACGCTAATATTTGTGCTTTCCCTTCATCCAAGTTCTTATGACATAATCAACCCGTTGATGACAAATAAACATGGCAGTGCACCTTATGAAGTTTTTAACGGTGGATGCTCAATCACTACAGTTTTTGTGTGGCGTGGTTCATATGAGATTTGGATCAAACTCATTTTTACACCCATTCCCTAAAATAATTGGGAAGAAGATGGACGGCTTGGATATAACACATACATCGTGATAGGACCAACTTAGCACAGTCCAGTGGCCCCCTCGCTACTGGCAACGTGGCATTTACAGGTTACGTTGGAGCCACGCATCTTAGACTCATTCTAATTACGAAAAACGTGTGATTCTTCGTCAAATTACTTTTTATCCACGCAACCCCTTTGAAAATAAAAATTAAAAAAATTATGCTACTAGAGCTTTTAAAAGCCCACACACGCGCAACACACCGTTGCATAAATACATGGCAAGTGGACAGAGTCAGGTGGACCCGTTGTCAAAATGAAATGGCTCAAAAATCTGTCTGATCCGCTCGTTAAATCAGTCACACGACAATGGGCAGTTTAAAAAGAACTGTTGATGGTCCACATTCTATCGTACATGGTAAGCAAGCCCAATGAACTGATCTGACTCTTGGTCCCGGATATTACATGGTGGGCCTACCATCTTAACGGTCGGGATGTCCCATATGTGCCAGGTTGTCACGTAAGGAGAGTGTGTAGAGGTGCGTGTGGGAACGCATTGTGTACGGAAAAAGAGATATTCCAGCCCTAATGACGGGCTTATACGAACCGCGCTAGTACATCGCGCAGGGAAGGGGACGGGAGCGGATTAGGTGAGACCGGTGGGCGTCACCGTGGGGCGTATCTTGATGTGTATATTCTGTATTCATCCGTTTTTTCTAAATCATTTTAAGTCATTGTCATAAACAATGGAGCGGATCCAGTAAACAAGTGGACCATGTCATAGAAAACACTGGTGATTGACCATTAATGGACCACAAAAGCTTTGGATCAAGTTGATATTTTCTTTCTCGCTTCATCCTTCGTCGAGGCTCATGCGACTTTATCAACAGATTGGATGGCAAATAAACACCATGGAGACATTAACGTACACCCTGAGAAGTTTTTAATGGTAGGGTGCCAGTCATCACTGTTTCCTAGACCATGGTCCACCTGATATTTGGATCTTCTTCTTTTTTGGGAATCATGTTAAAATGATATGAAAGAACGGATGAATGGTGTGGATACATGGACGGGGATTGCGTCCTACCCTTCTCCTGCTCGGAACGGGAGGAGCTTTGAGTGGCCACCGTGATTTATGGGTCTTATTCACACCATCCATCCATTATTTTCTATCATTTTAGAGTATAATCCCAAAAATTAGCTAGATCCAAGGCTTAAGTGGACTACACAATGGGGATAAAACTCTTATAGTTGAAAAGGGAAGTTTTAGATAGAGCTGATATTTGTATTTTCTCTTCATCCAGTTCTATGTAGGTTGATAAATAGGTTGGATGGCAAATAAACATGGCTCTAAAAGTTTCAACCGTGAGAATCTTTATCACCACTTCCCCCTGTGGTGTGGTCCAGTTGAGCCTTGGATCTACTTCATTTTTGAGTTTTTAATCTAAAATGATACGAAAAAATAGATAGACAGTGTGGATAAGACCCATATATCATGGTGGCCACTCAAAGCTCCCATCTATTCCCAGCAGAAGGGCGGGGTAGGACGCAATCTGCGTCCATAGAATACATACATTAAGGTGCCCATGGTACGGGCCATACCTTTTCTGGTGAGGCTGGGTCTCACCTAATCCGCTCTGGACGCAGACTCCCTCCACCCTGACGTAATGGGATTTGGACTGGTCCATGATGCTCTCATAGCTGGGCCCAGTTGAATGGTTTCCTGATGGAATAGCTTTGGAAAATAACTTGGGCGGTCTATGTGAGATAGGGGCATGCTGTCCAATAAAATTTTAAGACGAATCCGTCCAGACAATGGACATTATTACGTGACACGCGAGTTGGATACTTACCTGTATGGATAAGCTCTGTGTGGCTTGCATACAAATTGCGTACTGATGCTATATATCAGTAGCGACTCACTAATGGTGTTTTGTAGGGTCTACAAAGATATACATGTCTTATCTATATTTTCCATGTATTTTTTATTTGTTATTTCATATTATTTTAAGGCATGAGTTAGGAAACAAGGCATATCCAAATCTCAAGTGGACCACACCACCGCAAAAGTGGTTAATATGGTCTAACTAAGATTTGGATTTGCCTTAGTCGAGACATGGATTGCCTTGCCACACCACGCGGGAAGTTACTACTGTCAAGACCTAACCACTTTTATACGGGTAACGCAGCAGTGAGTGTTCACCTTACCGTGGGACCACCTTGATGATTTTTTGTATATCCACTACATCCATCCGTTTCTACAGACCACTTTAGGACGTTATTTAAAAAATTAAGCACATCCAAATCTTAGGTGGACCACACAACAGGAAACAGTGGTGTTTGGGTGTCTCAGCGTTAAAATTTTCAAAGGGCCCATCGTAAGGTTTTTGTAACGTTTATTTACCATCCAACCTATTGATAATGTCAAGAAGACATGGATGAAAGGAAAATACGAAGATCAGCTTAATCCAAAACTTTTGTGGCCCATGAAAAGTTTTTAATGGTCATTTATCACTGTTTCTAGTGGTATGGCCCACCTGAGATTTGGATATTGGTAAGGTTTGGGATCACGCACTACAATGATATGGAAAAACAGATGGACGGCATGGATATATAAAAAATATATCAAGGTGGGCCCCACACGGTTAGGGTAACACCCACTAAAGCATTACCCGGGTAACAGCTACTCCGCTAACTGAATGTTTTGATAATCCTGACCGTCCAACATGTGGCCACACTATCAATTGGGCCGTATAAAAAATTATACTAACGAGACTACCTCATTCTCCGGGATCTACGGACCATTGGATGATTTCTTTAACCCTCAGTTTGAAGCTATCTAATGTGGAGCTTCTCAGATGGATGGTTGAGATCATCCTCTCATTCATCCAAGTGGGCTCCGTCCATGACCCATTATGATTGACCAGACGACTTAGCTTCCAGCGTAAAAGATCAGATTTAGACTCACCTAATCTCTTTTCTTGCCATTCTCAGAGAAATGCCAGCAACGGCCTTCCCGAACCCAAAATTCAAACGTCAAAAACACCAGCGTGACTTGTTTTGCGTTTGGCTATTGACCCCAACATCAGCTAATTGTCTGGTGTCAAAGCTCTCTGGGCCCCACCATGATGTATATATTTTATCCACGCCGTCCATCCATTTTTCCAGCTCATTTTTAGGGATGCACCTAAAAATGAGGTAGATCAAAACCTCTGGTGGACCACACCACAGGAAAACAGTGGGGATTGAAGGTCCACCATCAAAAACTTCCTAGGGCCCACTGTAATGTTTATTTGCCATCCAACCTGTTGATAAGGTCACACAGACCTGAATGAAGGGAAAACATAAATATCAGCCTGATCCAAAACTTCCGTGGCCTCCAAGAAGTTTTCAATGGTAAGTGTTCAATCCCCACTGTTTACTTTGATGTGGTCCACCTGAGATTTGGATCTGCCTCATTTTTCGGCTCATGCCTTAAAATGAGCTGGCAAAATGTATTGACGGCTTGGATAAAACACATACATCATGGTGAGTCCCACAGAGCTTTGACACCAGCTAGCTGGCTGGTGTTGGGGTCGCTAGCCAAACCGCGTCCCGTGACTTGTAATCACCGATGGTCTCAATGAACGGACAAGATCCGCCCCCGTCGTGGCTCGCACGAAAAGAACCTTGCCTAGCCCACACGTGCGTAGAGCCCTCCACATCAAAACGCAAGCACACGTCCAACATAGCACACGTGAGGAATATGCCAGTTAGAGCTTTCGAATGAAGCTCGGGCCGTTTCACTGGCACACGTGGGCCGAACTGCGCAAAACAAAAGGACGGCTAAGACAGTTCGAACCACCATTCGTTTTGAGAAATGTGGCCCGCCCGGGTAAAACGGCCTGAACTTTTCGGACAGACGGTGAACCACCATATGGGAGGCTTGGATTTCGCGCATATGGCTATTAGGACGCGTGGATGGGCAGAAATCTATACACGTGTGGAGGTTTCCCAACCTCTAATCATTTTACTCGTGCATGTCCTTATAAACAAGTCACACGTGTAGTGAAGTTGAGCCGTTCATCAGGCGGGCCCACAACAGGTAGAGACAGTACCCGTAATTCAGACCGGTCACCCTATGTGAAACACATCAGGATGTCCGTGTGACATCCACTCCGTCCATCAGTGTCACTTCTTGTTAGTTGTTAGGACGTGAGTCCAAAATGAGATAGATCCTGAATTAAGGTGGGGCACCCCACATGAAACGGTGGGGATTGAACGCCTTCAAATGAAACTTTTGTAGGGCTTGGATCAGTCTAATGTTTGTCTTTTCTATTCATCCCAGTGGGAATGACCATATGAACGGCTTGGATGGAATATAAACATCACGATGGGCGCCAGGTAGGTTTCTACAGCTGCGTTTCCATCACCACTGTTACCTCTCCTGTGGCCCACGTAATTGTCCGATTTACATCATTTTTAGGCTCCTCACCTAACGTGAGATGATGAAACCAATGGACGGAGTGGATATCACATTGACATCGCCATGGCCCAGTGTCTCCCTGTACACGGGGGACAGGAAAGTCCGGTCAGTATTGCATCCGGACAGTTGTTCAACCGTTTTCAACCACTCATCTTTTACCCCAAATCCAGTAGTTACAACTTTCCGGCCGGCTTGATTTACGGAACAGGTCACATCCACAGCGGGCCCCACGGGTGAGCGGCTCCGATCTCACATACACGTGCCTCGTCCACGCGTGCGCCGCGAATAAGTATCTGCGAGTAAGATTAGCATTCCGCGAGCGAAAAATCCGACGTGGCCTCGCGGGAAACAAAGCCCAATCGCCTGGCCGTCCATAAGAATCTTCCAAAAACAAGCCTTTTCACAGTAAAAAAAGCAAAGATATTCGATTCGGCCAATCTCTCTCTCTCTCCTGCGATTTCCAAACTACATGGCATTATCGACGGCTATACATTCTCCCTACTTTTCTTCGTTTTGAATATTAATATTAGTCGGATGAAGTTGAAAAAAGCTTCAATGAAAGCCTCCAAAATCTCCTCGCTCCTTTCCTTAGATTCTCCCGTCCACCGCCATGAATCCTCTCCTTCCCATTTCTTATTTTCTATAATTAAAATCCCATTTCTGTCTCTTCTCTCTTTCATGTCTTTTCCCCACCATGAGAAGAAGAGTCTCTGCATCATGTTCAAATTCTCCTCCCTCTTCTCCACCTTATCTGTTGTAGCTTTCCTTCTCCTTCTCCTCCTCGCCATCAGCGCTTTCTCCAATTTCTCACTCCACTCCGTCGCCTTCCGATCGAAAAGACCCACTTGGGTTTTCCCCTCCGATAAGGCGCGGGTACAGTTCAAATCGAAGTCTTCGCCTGCGGTGCTGCTTTCGGTAGAAGAAGAGGTTTGGGAGAATTATGTCCGAGACCCAGGTCCTGTTCTTCCTCCCATTAATGTCACGATCGAGGAGAGGATCAAATGGTTCATAGATAACATTAATGAATTCAAGATTATTCGATCAAATGGGTTGACCCAGAAATTTGCAGCGAGGGCTCAGGAGTTCTTTGATGACGGGTGCGAGGCCCGGTTCTTCATGACATGGATTTCACCAGTGAGACTGTTCGGGCATCGGGAATTCCTCGCCTTGGAGAGCCTCTTCAAAGCTCATCGTTTCGGGTGTTTGATGATTCTTTCGACGACAATGGATTCCCGGCATGGGAGCCAGGTCTTGAAACCTCTGGTGGATGCTGGTTTCAGAGTGATAGCAGTCACACCAGACTTGCCATTTCTGTTCAGAAACACGCCAGCAGGGGCCTGGTTTAATGAGCTGAAGAAGGGAAATGTTGATCCAGGCGAGATTCCATTAGCTCAGAATCTATCCAATCTGCTCCGACTTGCAGTCCTATATAAATATGGCGGCATTTACTTGGACACTGATTTTGTAGTGATGAAGAAGTTAACAGCTTTGAGGAACTCGATGGGGGCCCAGGCCATCGATGCAGAGACTGGGAATTGGAGCCGTCTGAACAACGCCGTCCTGATTTTCGAGAAGCAGCATCCTCTCCTATTCAAATTCATTGAGGAATTCTCACTCACTTTCAATGGAAACAAATGGGGCCATAACGGGCCGTATTTGGTTTCAAGGGTGGTCGCAAGAGTAGCCAAGAGGCCTGGATATAACTTCACTGTCTTGCCACCAATGGCCTTCTATCCAGTGGATTGGACTAAGATAGGTGGGTTGTTCAAGAGGCCGGAGAATCCGGCTACGTCGAGATGGGTTGCTGCGAAGCTGCTTCAACTGAGCAGAGAGACCTACGCAATTCACCTATGGAACCGACAGAGCAACAACTTGAAAATCGAAGAAGGGAGTGTCATGGGCAGACTCATATCAGACAACTGTCTCTTTTGTAAGCATGCATACAGTGCCTCAATCTAAGCTCCCTGATTGTTATGAGTTGTTCTTCCATTCCATTATTCTTTTTTCCATTCTTCCAATGTAAATAGGAAATTTTATTTTCAATCAGACTCATATCAGATCACTGTCTCTTTTGTAAGCATGCATACAGTGCCTCAATATAAGCTTCCTGATTGTTATGAGTTGTTCTTCCATTCCATTATTCTTTTTTCCATTCTTCCAATGTAAATAGGAAATTTTATTTTCAATCTGAAAATCTCATACAAGAGAAGGAAATAGCTGTTTCAACTTTCAAGTATTAATACATGTAAATGTACAAATTCCTTTGATTGTTTCCAAGGAATGGTAAACTAGAATCTGAAATTACTAAAAATCAATGGGCATGATTCCTCTGTTCCAATCGTACACCAACATCTTCCACTGCCCGTCGATGGTGGGTGGGAATCCCAACTCATTGTAGGACGCTGGACAGGAAATTATATGATCAAAACTCTCTTCCACAGATGATGACCCTCAATCGTCTCAACCTCAGCTTGAATCCAAAACCTCTGCATCTCCATATGCCAAATCCAGGTAAAATATTAAATGATTTTTTTCTCATCAATCGATGTTTGCTTTTTGCTCTCTTCTTTGCAAAACCCAAATCTCTCTCTCCAAAGCGGCTATCTGATGCAAACCCATTAAGAGAACCCAATCCAGAACCATTGTCGATTAGTTGGACTGTTTTCATGGCTGCCCATTGCGACAACCCTTGAAAGTCTTCATCCTGATCACTGCCCCACAGATATATATAGGCTTGATTATGGGTGGCCCACTATATTCAGCGAAATGTGTAGACAGACTAGTATGCTCCATGTCAAACAATCTACTAAGGGACGTGCTTCCTCCTCTCATCAGATCTAGCAAACTGCTGCTTTTTCCAGACGAGGATAATGAAGAACATGAGGCAGCTGAGGAAGAGAGAGAAGCCAACGAGGAGCAAGAGATATACAGAGATTTCTGGTAGTTGATTATCTGCCTGATCCTGTCCTTCTGAATCTCAGGATCAATTCTGCCTGGCATTTCATCATCAACTTCTTCAGTTATCTCCGATGGATTCTGAACTGCTTTCATCTTGGCAAAAATAACTAATTCATGCAAGATACAGGAACCTTATGTAATATGTTGTCACAAGCCCCAGAAAAGGATGATGTAAGGAAGAAACAGAAACTGGGACAATGCAAAGAAGGCTGGAAAACGACCAGGTCTCCTAATAATAATAAAAATGCTGGAGCCGGCAATGAGGAATTTCCTGGACCCATCTGTTGTTTGATGGGAAGTCATTCTCAATGGATAGAAATGCAGACAAATTTAAAATACAAGTGACTGTTTTTATGTTTGTAAATGTAGAATAAATGATATCCATTTATCTGTTCAGAAGGAAATAGCAAAATAATTGGTTGTGATTTCCACAGTTCAAAACTCAAAAACTCGACTCAATCTTTAATCGACTTGATTCGATATTTTCATAATTAAATTTCTAGTATTTAGTGCATTTAACATGGTTATAACCCAAAATAATTAAAACAGAAATCAGATAATTGTTTGTGATTTCCATAGTTCAAAAAACTCAAAGTCGACTCCAACTGTACCTGGGTCGGGTCAACTCAAAGACCCAACTGAGTTTTTAATCAACTTGATTTGATATTTTCATAATTAAATTTCTAGTATTTAATGCATTTAAAATGGTTCACCTAAAGTAAATAAAATAGCAATAAAATAATTGGTTGTGATTTCCTTAGTTCCAAAACTCAAAAAGTTGACTCACTGATCAACTCAAGGACTCAACCAAGTCTTTAATCAACTTGATTTGATGTTTTCATAATTATATTTCTAGTATTTATGCATTCAAATGGTTAGAACCTAAAGCAATTAAGATAGCAATAAAATAATTGGTTGTGCTTTCCATAGTTCAAAAACTCAAAAACTGAACTCAATCTCTACCTAGGTTGGGTCAACTCGAAGACTCGACCGATTATTCAATATTTTTATAATTAAATTTCTAGTATTTAATACATGTAAAGTGGTAAAGCTGAAGTAATTAAAATCACAAAAATAACATGCAACCTTGTGGTTTAGTAAGCTTGCAGCACCTTCTTGCCTAGATAAGCGAGGTCGCCTGTTTGATTTAAGTTTCCTGCCATTTTACTTTTGAAACAAAAGAGTGGCTGGTTGGGCGAGTGACTCAGTCGAGTCAAGCCAAGTTGAATCAAGTTTGCTGAGTTTTTTAGCTGACTTGATAGGTTGTGTCAAGTCCCAACCGAGTCATGCCACTCAGCGAGTTTCCATGAGACTCGGTTCAAAATCTGGCCGAGTCGAGTTGGACTTGGCTGAGTTTTGAGTCAAACTACCAAGTTTTTGAACTATCATGATTTCTAGCAAGCCACAAGGTCACACCAAGGCTCAAACATCAATTTTAATTCATGTTTACTCTTAACCATGTGAAATGCAAATTGCACCCCAAGTTTAGGATATACACCCCTTTTTTCTCTACCATCTGAATGTGTATAGATTTTTCTCCCATGTATGTTTAGCCAAAGAGGAATTATATGATTAATAGATTAGCAGCCCATGTCTTCGCACGGTACATACACGTTTTCAATTCAGACAAGTGGGCTGCATGGTCCAGTAGTCCAGACCATTGGACAGCTGAGTTCCATCATGGATGGACTATGCTCCAAATGTCTCCAATATAGGAAGATCTTAACCAAATTTGAGGTTCCAAAAGCTGTTGTATATTAACTTACTGGCTAGTTGTGAACAATGTCAAAAATCAACAATTAACCACTCCTCACCCAAACTAATATAAAAGGAGATCGTAGTATCTAACTGAGTTAGATTTGAGAATATAGTGACTACAAAAGAGAAGTAAATAAGAACAAATACAACATGTTAATGATCAAATAAAAATAAGAATGTTTAGACAAAGACTTGACTTCTAATACATCAAGACTTGGGTATCAATCTGGGAATTTTTTTTAGGTACGGGTCCATCCATGGGGATGGAATAGGCCAATGATCTGGATTACAAGACCATATGCACCACTCATAATTGAAAAACTACATATAGCATCAGCATGCATACATGCAGGTTGCGTATCATATGATTCCTCCTATGGAAATTTATTAAATTCCCAAGAATCTTTTAGAAGTTTGACACAGAGCTTCGTCCCCTAGAAAAGTCATCTCGTTGAGTTTTCAACCATTTTCTGTCGGTATTGCTTAACAAACAAGTAAATTGGAAAAGATCATAAAGGTCCTTCTAAAAATTTACAAAGCCAAAAGCTAGGAAAATAAGGGCCTTTAGGAAGACAACTGAAAATGAGTTCATCTCATTTTAGTTGATCATAATTATGTATTATAGATCTTGATCTCTATTACATAATTCCATTTTAATTAATCATAATTATGCATAAAAGACCACGATCTCTAATACATGATTATGATTTAAAAAATGAGGTGAAGACATTTCAAATCTCTAAGGCATGATTATGACTAAAAAAATGAGTTGAAGCCATTTTCAGGGGTCTACTGAACAGGGTGTAAGATTTCTTTTCAGAATGTGATCTGCAAAGATAAAATAAGGGCGTGAAACAGATAGAGGTACAAGAGTGCAAGGTTTTCGAATTTCTTGCAAACTCATGGGAAGACCCTAGGTGTCACACTTTCCTTTTGATAAAGAGAGCAGGTCTATTGAAAGAGAACTAAAATCAAAGCGAAGAACAGATAGCACAAGGCCTGAAAACAGAAGATAGGTAATATAAACTGTCACAAGAAAGCAAGAGAAAATCAATGAACTTGCGCGTATCCTATCATCGTAGGAGTAGCCTACTGTAGAGAGGGAAAAAAAATGGAAGAAAAAAGGAAAATCACTAGCATACAATCCCAACTAAAGCAATGCTCAATTCAGCAATAAGATATTGACATCTTCAATTTTGATCATGCTATCAGAAGCGCCCGTTCCTATGCAGACAAAAGAGCTGGTTTTAAGGAATATGTCTAGAAGTATATTAACTAAGAAGAATTATATGATGTTGAAACACTGATGTACATAGTATACTCGGGCATTCAGTTTGTACTTTGTAACATTTTGGGGCACATGTTACATAAAAATGTCCCAAATTGGTAGATCCAAGGCACCAATCTTGGGCACTTCTTTTTAATGTTGACTATAGACCATTGTTGTATTTCCCTTTAAAACCATCCATTTGTAGGCCACGAACTGAAAGATTAGAGTTGTCCTATCAAGGAGATAGTCGAAGCATTATCGATGTACAGTGGGGCCGAACGAATGAACAGTCTGAATTTCTGAACCATGGACTCCACTCCAACAAACCGAAAGCCCCAGCATATCATTCATATCCTTGGGTTGAGGATCATAAAATTTTACATAAACAAGCAGCTTACTGAGTCTATAAGAACCAATACATGTGCTTCACGAAAGCACAAATGTGCCATACAAATTCTTGCTTTAAAGTGCCAATTCTTCCATCAGAATATGCCCAAAAATAAAGTCACAAGGCCCAAAAGTAGAAGAGAAGTAGTATAAACCGGCACAAGAAAGCAAAAGAAACTCAATGAACTTGCATGTATGCTCGTAAACCCTCCTGGGGAAAAAGGGGGGGGGGGGGGGGGTGGGGGTGAAGCAATTCTCAATTCAGCAATAAGATATTGACATCTTTAGTTACTGTTCATACTATCAGAAGTGCCCTATCTTGTGTGGACAAAATTTGCTCAATTCACTCTATTGAATTGGTTATTTCAATTCAATTCAAAAGTGCATCCAAATGCAGCCGAAATCAGCCAATGAAAGAACGAGTATAGAATTGCCATAAAGATCAATTGGCTTTTATAAAGCAAAAAAATCCCTTAGCATGGAATCGGGATTTCATAATTTCCTGAGAGAGAGAGAGAGCAGAAAAATGAATTCCATCCACTGGAAATGGCATTAAAGCATGAAAGTCCAATTGACACTATGAAAACCACACAATATCAGCCATTCACCAAACAATTCAAAGAAGTAGTCACTCATTTGGAATTTCAGAAGCCAAGGAATGTATCATCACAAGAAGCTGAGTAGTGTAACAGAGAAATCAAAGCCAAACACTTATAACTAACTAAACAGAGACTCATCTGTTTTAATGTGGGACTCACAGAGGATCTCTTACCTTCTTCTTCTTGTAGTGAGGCCTCGCCTGATTTAAGGGTGTGTTTGGTTGCACCAATTTCGTGATATTTGATGAAACCAAACGCACCTTTTAGAAATAATTTTTAAAAAAAAATTGCATTCCAAGATATCAGTAGAAGATTACAGAGTGAGGAAACAAACAGTGGTTGACGAAGCAAGTGTGCTGACTCTTCTGTTATCAAGGTTGCTCATCTAGTGGGGCCAAAACGAATGGGTCATGCCCCAGAAATAAGAAATGAGTCGATTTTCTTCCCATAGAGTGTGGACGGTTGACTATATCGCCCAATCGCATGCGATCAGTGGGTAACTTAAAATCAGCAGCCGGCAGAGGAGAATCCCAAAGCATTGCCAATCTAAAGTGGGTTGCAGCGTATGAACGGGAGGGATCGCGGAGCTTTGGCTCATACACATCGAGTAGATAACCTAACCGAATGCAGATGTTTTGTTCCACCAAGCAATGAGAGAGAGAGATTAGCTGTGGGTGCACTAAAACGTGCACGGGAGCGGATTAGTTGTTGCCGTTGTAACAGTTTAGTTACCATTGTCAATGGGCCAAGCTCGAGCCTACGAAAATTTAAAATATGAATAGGCCTAGCCAACGCCTACGCCTGGCCCTTAAAAATTCAAATTCTGGGCTAATGTAAACCCCAAGCCCACCTATGAGAGCAACACCACCTAATACGCAACCTCACCCTTTTGGCGGGGAGTTGATTCATGCTGGACGTAGATTGCATGTGACACCCTGAGAGGAGGTTCTATGGTCAGAAGTTAAGTGGGCCCACTATGATGTTTGTGAGAATTCCACTTTGTTCATCCATTTTGTTGAAACATGTTGGGACATGAGCTCAAAAATGAGGTAGATCCAAAACTCAAATGGGTTGAATGTCAGGAATCAGTGAGGATTGAATGTCCACCATTGAACATCCATGGAGCTACATAAGTTTCTGATTGGGCTGATATTTTTTATTTTATATATATATATATATATTCACTTCATCCTAGTAGGAGTGACATTATGAACTGATTGGATGGCATATCAACATCACGATGGACCCCAAGGAGGTTTCAATAGTAGGCATTTTCCTACTCACTTTTTTCTCTCTTGTGGCCTACCTGACTTTTGGATCAGTCTCATTTTGGGGCTCATGTCCTAACATGAGTTGGAAAAAATGGATGTACAGGGCGGATTTCTCTCAAACATCACAATGAGCACAACTTAGCTTCTAACCAGGGGAACTTCCAATTGCCCATTAATATTTGGCACAGTATGATGGTTCATGCATGGGCATGGAAGGGGATTGCACCCCCCCTGGATGGACTCAAATCCAGTTAAGGGCTCTTGGTGGCCTAGTGTAATGCATGGGTTTTAACCATGTCGCCCATCCATTTTTTCATGTCATTTTAGGTATGAACTCAGAAATGAGGCGGATTCAAGGCTCAAGTGAATCTATGATGCCATCCTGTAGCTGGGCGTGTGCGATTCCAAAAATGCATCTTACACCATCCGTGACTTGATTTTGGATAGGTATGGTACTGTTGATTCATAATGGTGCATTTAAAAGATTTAAAAGTTGCCAGTAACCCATAAAGGCCTAGAATTTATGGTCCACTAGACCCGCTGATTCGCCATAAGTTGGGGAATTAGATACTCTAAACTAAGATGACTCTTAGATAAAATCTATGATCAAGGATTGTAGGTAAGGACCTTGTTGATAGATAAAGAAGGGGTTATGGCCGTACTTACATACAATCTCTACTTTACATGATTAGGTTTTTATTTTTTATTTTTAAAAATTTTGAGGTTCCAAAAGGTGTTATATTAACTTACTGGCTAGTTGTTAACAATGTCAAAAATCAACAATAAGCCACTCCTCACCCAAACTAATATAAAAGGGAGATCGTGGTATCTAACCGTGTTAGGATCGAGAATATAGTGGCTACAAAAGTGAAGTAAAGAAGAACAAATACCATATGTTAATGATCAAATAAAAATAAAAATGTTTAGACAAAGACTTCTAATACACCAGGACGAGAAAGTTCGACAAAGTATAGAGCATACAATTGAGAGTTATGCAAACTATAAGCTAATAGTGTATGAGAGGGATGATATGTAACTGTAAAGACATGAAATAAAATAAACGGTCGGATTGCCGCCCATGTACGTGACGATGTGGGAGGAGAAAAGAAGAGCTAAGACACTCCTCATAAAAGGAGATGATCAGAGATACCAAATTCCGACCCTACTCTGTCGATCCTAAATTGTAAAGATGGCTTGGACGCTAGAATAGACTAGGTTGGAGGGTTTGGATGGATGTTGCTCACTTTCACTCTTTTTTCTACTATACTCTTGCTCTGCCCTCACTTTCACTCTAACTCTCTAATATCTTCTTGTAATTCTCCTCGTGTTGTTTTTGTTGTATATCTCTTTCAACAAAAGGTGAGCCTCTATTTATAGAGGTTTGTTGATTTTCTGACAATTAGTAGTAATTCGGAGAACATATATACCATGTAAAATGATCTAATCGGTCAGGAGACACGTGTCAGCATGAATTTGCTTTGATAAGTGGTAAAATAATTAATTTCACCTCTTAAGGGAGGTAGTAGTAATATTATTACTACTTAGGGTTTAGTAATATTACTACTTGGCCACTGATTTCTCTTTACAACCATCTTAGGAAATCTTGGGAGAGATCTTGGGATCTGTTTAAATTTGCAAAGGTTGGGGTGGCAGTATTATTGCCGCCTCAACACAGTTTTTACATTTTTGAGCTCAACGACTCTTAAGTTGACCCTATGTACACTTAGGCTTGTTGAAATGGCCTTGGGCGGCAATATCATTGCCACTAATGTGTACTTTTGCCCATGCAGTGACTTAACGCCAATCCCGTGATGATTTGTAGTGTCCTCAAGTTGTCAAATAGCCTTGGGTGGCAATATCTTCACCCCCAGGTGGGGTTTACCTCCCAAAATTTTACATGGAATCCAGTGGCTAGCTCATTTTATCCAGGTCGTCCATCTATTTTGCTAGCTAGCTCATTTTAAGGTATGAGCATAATATTGAAGTGCATCCAAAGCTCAAGTGGCCTATACCACTGGAAAATGTAAGGATTAAATGCCCACCGTTCAAAACTTTTAAGAGCCATGAAAGTTTTTGAATTAAGCTGATATGTGTTTTCACCAAGGTCTTTGTGGCCTTATGAACGCGTTGGATTACAAATAAACATAACTGTCCTAAGAAGGTTTCAGCACTAGACCTTATCATCCTCATTGTTTCCAGCGGTGTAGTCCACCTGAGCTTTGGACTCATGTCCTAAACTGAGCTGGCAAAATGGATGGCAACCCCGATAAAACATATATATATATATATATATATATATATATATATATATATATATATATATATATATATATATAATTTGGATGGGCCTCATATAGTCCTGAAACCATGTAGTCCCTTATCGCTAGGGTCACCACGCAATTAGCAATATTATGATATTCGGATGGAAAGTGAGTGGTGAGCACATCTGGTGAAATGATGTGGTGAGATTTGACCGTGGGGGCGCTCAATGATCACACATGAACTTTTTTGCACCCCTTTGCATGCATATTAATTAGTACTCTGGCAAAGAACGATGGTTGATGCACGTATGGCGATTCGCCCTTAGTAGGGACATGCAACAAGAAGCTCTGCGAGGCCAATATTGATGTGTGCGCATGCCATCTGCTCAGTCCATCTAGTTCATATCAGGACACGAGTAGAAAACCAGGTTCATACAAAATTCAAGTGGGCCACAGCAGAGGAATAATGGAAATGGGGACTCGCACCATTAAAAACTCCGAGTGGCCCATATCATTAAGGTAAGTACATCTAGGATGACCGAAGAAAAAAAAAAAAAAATCAAATATCAACTGGTTCAAAACTTTGGTGGGCCCAAGTAAGTTTTAAGTGTGCACCCCATCCGCCGTTTCATGTGGCGTGGCTCACTTGAGTTATGATTTTCAGACTCACTTCCTAAGGGGAGCTGCACAAATAAAAGGCACATATGTGTCAGTTACATTTAGAGTTGGGCTGTTGGGCTACGTTTTGTCTTCGTCACTCAGTCCAAGGTCTCTCTGACTAACCATCTAGGCCCATGCTCTAAATAATGCCTGTTGGGCTTCCTAACCATCTAGGGCCATGTCTGTAGGGCTCATTTTCTAACCATCCAGGTCCATGCCTGTACCAGCCCGCTACCCAATATCCAGATCTGGGTCGTTTACTTTGACTTTATATGTATCAAGGCCTACCCGGCCCTTTCAGATGTTGGGCCTACATCTTCTGTTCAGGCCTTAATCACAACCTTAAGGTCAAGCTCTGCCCAAAGACGGATGGGATAGGCCCACGTTAAAACGGACGGATCAGAAAAGGCCCGATCGAAAGCGGAGGTGATCCAGAGTGTCAAAACTTAAAACGGACGTATCACGTAAACTGGAATGAGCTATCGGAAGTACCATATATAATTTTGGGGTAGGACGAGCTACTTTATTCACCCAACCCAGCGCCAAATATGCGAAATAACCGGATGGAAGTTGCGTGCGAGGATGTTCATGTTGGCCAAAGGCAGGTAAGGAAACCATGATGTTTGTGAGAAATTTATCCTGTCCATCTGTTTGGCAGCTATGTTAAGAGATAAGCCCGAAAATCAGATAGATCCAAAAGTCAAAGTGTGTTGCATGATGGGAAATAGTGGGGATTGAACACCCACCATTGAAACATCTGTGGGGCCCAAAATTTTGAATCAAGATGATATTTTTGTGTTTTCAGTTCATCGCAGGAGTATTGACCTTTTTTTTCTTAAAATTTTATTTTATTTTAACAAATAGATCATATCCATTTTTCGGGCACATGCTTTCACAGCTGCATGCTGTAGCACAACAAACGTGGGACCAGCCGATAATATCCAACCTATTAAAGTGCATGTGATATCTAACCCTTCTTTTCCTTTTTTTTTTTTTTTTTTTTTTTTTTTTTTTTGTATTTGGAAAACATGTGTAAGTAAATCTTGCCATGCACATAGTTGCATTTGGAAGTTTTATCATTCTCATCACCTATCTGGTCCGTCCATCAGGTCTAATCAATTTTCATTTAGTACTATGCAAAAACTACAATAATCAGGTGGTCCTAAACATCTGTAGCTGGACTTATCTTTTAACGAATAATTTTGTCCATTATTCCAAGCCACTGATTGGACAGGATGGATTATCTGATTAGTATGATTTTTTTTTTCATGACTGCCCATGAAGAGCAGACTGGACCTAATGGACTATACAGATAGGTGATGTGGATGCAAACAAGTACAAATGTAACCGTGCGCATGATAAGCTTCTGATACACTCAACCTGCTAGATCATTACGTTCCTTTGAATATAGTGTTGGATTTGTGGGCCACCCATGGCATGACTTTTCGTGGTCTCTTCATTTCAGGTCTTTGTGACCTTATCAACAGGTTGGATGGCAAATAAACATTCCTGTGGCCTCCATGAATTTTTTTAATGGTGGGGATTCAGTCACTACTGTTTCCTGTGGTATGGTCGGCCTAAGATATGGATCTGCAATATTTTTGGGATCATGCCCTAAAATGAGCTTTCAAAATGGATGGACGGTGTGGATGTAAGGCACATGCATCACAGCGGGACCCACGGTTAAGGATTCACCGACCTAGGTGGATCCCACCCAAACCGCGCCCTTAATACATACCCTCCAACTAGTGGTCCATATGGTTGATGGAACATAGTAAAAGTCATTCCAATGGAAAACTTTCAGCATCCTATTATTAGAAATTTCCTTTTTGTATTCAGATCATGGTTAGATCATAGTTGAAGTTTTTTCTTCTTCAACCCAAATTCCATAGCCACAAACCAATAGCTAATTGAGATTAGGTTTTTCTCCTTTTGCTTTTCTACCAAGGTTTTATATATATATACTTGGGGCCCACAGGATGAGAGGTCTAGGATCAGTAACCTACAACCATGTGTACTGGAGCTAATGGTTGGGTGGTAATGAACCATCAGAGGTTGCTGCGATGGGATAGAGGTCGGCCTCTTCACCTCTTGGCATCAGTCAATTAGACTTTGTTGTAGACTCCATTGTCTACTTAATCATGTTTTAGTACTTGTGAGAAGTAGCGCAACTACTGAAAAAACCAGACCCAGTTCTCCGTGATGTCTAGCCCACCAATGTGGGCCGGGATGAGCCGGTGATACTATTGCCACCCAACATCTGAGCCCAAGCCAGGTTGGGTATATCTACGCTAATGCATGACACAAAATGATGATGGGTCAACTGTGAGTCCCGCCCCACATCCGAGGGACATCTTCCTTGACAAGGTAGGGCTAGGGAGTATCAGAAAAGCTCATTAATGTGAGCCCCAGGTGCAGCTCTTTGCTTCTCTACCTAATCTTTGGGGTCGGTGTAATAAGGATTATATGATAGGCATGGGTTCTGTCCTGGCCTGAATCTGTTGTACAGAGTTGATCCCTTGTTAATAAAATTATATTGTTTGAAAAAAAAAAAAAAAAACTTCCATTTCCACTGTCCAAGTATTTAGAACATCTAGGCCGATGGTCTAAAGCTTGCCTATTGGGCTACTAACCATTTAGGACCATGCTTTTAGGGCTCATGCTCTAACCATCTAGGTCCATGACCCTTTACCAGCCCCCTATTCATTATTAACATTTGGGTTGTTTACATTGACATTATGCATATCCAGGCGTACCCCAGCCCTTTGAGGTATTGGACTTAGATATTGTATTCAGGCCTCCGTCCCAAAACAAATGCCAAGCTCAATGTAGGCCCACTTCCTGTAAACAATGATTAGGTAGAGTAGAACTTTAACCTCACAAATCATGCTAGTCCACTCCTCAAATGAGGAACCCTACAGAAAAATGGTTGTTTTGAAAGAAAAACACAAGCGACCTCAATATACACATGTGGTCCAAGTGATGAATGGTCATTCCTAATATTTCCCCAATGAAATGATTATAGCCATTCAACAAAAAAATGAACAATTGCAAGTAATTATCCACATTTAACAGGCATTGTTAGATCATGCAATAGAGAAAAGCCCCACATTAACAGTTTATAAGGCCGTTGCATGTTTCCTCATTCTGTACCACCTTTCACACTAGCACAAGCACAAGTTGAAATAAACCAACTTCAAACACGAAGCTTAATCATAATTAAAAATTACACATCACATAACATAGAGATGAGAAAAATCCTTATTTTACTGAGCTGACAGCCTGAATTAGGACCAGAACAACACACATGCGATTCTCACAACGAAATCTTCACATGAACATCGCTGCATTTGCATTTGCCAGCTTTCACCTAGTCTATCTGGACATGCATTTAGATCGTTCGGCAGGACATTACAATGTTTGGATGATTTTAACACTTTTGTCGGTGGTATATCAATGGACATTTGCAAAAAGAAATTATTCACATTCATCATGCAAAAGATCATAATCCATAATGGGACTTTGCTAGATTATAATAGCATTTTGAAAAGGGTTTATAAAATGTTTAGAGATTAAACACCTAATTAGAAACCCAATAGTTTTCTTATTATAAGTAGATAACATCTGTATCCTATTACATTCATCATACAATCTTCCTTTGCTTAAGACGGGACAAAATAAAGGAAAAGAAACAAATCTTCCCACATATAAAGCATCAGTACAAGCTCACTCATAAGCCAAGATTATATATATCTAAAGCTTGTTCAACAAACTTATTGTATTTCGAAATCTTTCTTAACAAACTTGCAGTAATATCTCAGTAATGACTGAGGTAAGACGTACCTTCACCCCACAGTGGTGATCTAACTTGTATCTCTGTGAATTTTGACCTCAGATATAAGTCCTTGATTGTATGCATTTCCATGACAACATTTTTCATCTCCATTCGTTCTCTTGGAGATTCCAAAGAACACAACACACCAATTCTGGCCATCGAAATCAAGCAATCACGCATTCTATTCCTTGCATTGATATGATTTCCACTGCCTTGAGTAACTTCCGCTTCTTCAAAGAGATATGGATCTACAATCTCCATTACTCGCTGAACGCCAACTTGACAAAATGATGAAGGCTTAGATTGTCTTTAAACATGTCATCAGTTGGTCCCTTTCCAGTTATCATCTCCCAGGGAAGGATTCCATAGCTGTAAACATCTCCTTGTGTAGATGCTTTACCGTCCATTGCATACTCTGTAATTTGTACATCTCATATTTAAATGTAAGCAAATATTCCATTTAAACAAGTAATTATCATTTCTGTTTATCCTAAAGTTGGGAATTTCTAACTTCAACAGAGAAAGAAAGCACCAAATGTGAAAGTTCGGCCTGATCCAATGGTGGTATATGAAAATTTCTCCTTCGGATATATATTGAGTACGTTCATTGATATTTATGCTAATTGAAACTTTACGAGTTTGCTAAGTATTCAGCTACACATGGAAGTTCTTGTGGGCCCAAGTTATGTGGGTCAACATGAGAAATCTAATGCATCCGTCCATCAATTTCAAAAGCTCATAATAGTACATCAACTTAATAAATATTCAGATCCAAAATTCAAGTAGGCCACATAATACCGAACAATGAGAATGGAAATGCCGAATGTCGCCTTCCTGGAGCCCACCATGATGTTTATATGTCATCCAAACCGTTCATCTGGTACTTATTCCCACTGGCATGAACTGAAATCATAAATATTAGCGTAATGCGAAACTTGGCCCAATGAAAGTTTCAATGTTGAGCCTTTAACACTCAATGATTCCTGCCTTGTGGCCCACTTGAATCTTGGATCTAAATAATTATTAGGTTGCAAAATTGATGGATAGATTGGATTTCTCAAAGACATCACCTTGGGCCCTATATAGCCTACGCCCACGGAAGCTTTCCTTAGGAGTGGGGCACAAGTATTGCACAGATACACTTAAAAGAATAAAATTAAAGAAAATATATGAATCTTACCTGGAGCGATGTACCCAATAGATCCCTTCACCCCAAGCGATATGTTTTGAGCAACCTTAGATAAAAACCTCGCTAACCCGAAGTCACCCACATGGGCAATCATGTCATCATCAAGAAGAATGTTACTCGGTTTTAAGTCGTGATGCACGATTGGTGTTTGGCAATGGTGATGTAGATAATCCAGTGCAGAAGCCACATCAAGTGCTATATTTAACCTTTGAATAAAGGTTAAATTCCCCCTTTGATGGTCATACCCATCTTTGGGTAACCACCTGTCTAGACTTACATTGTTCATGTACTCAAAAACTAAAGCCTTGAACTCGTTGCCTTAATTTATAATCAATGCTTGAGCAACATGTTAAGATTTTAATAAGATTCTGATGCCTAACATTTCTCAAAGCTTCACATTCGGCCATGAAGCTCGTCAGAGCTCCTTGCTGTTGAAGGTTGAGGACTTTCACTGTGAAAACAGTTCCATCTTCATCTTGTGTTCCTTTATATACAGAACCAAAGCTTCCACTGCCAATCAAATTTGCAGAAGAGAAGCCATCTGTCGCTTTAAAGAGGTCTGCATATGATATGATCATGAAAGGATCCTCCACGGACGGTGGAACAGAAGGTTTCTTTCTCGACTTTCTTACCCAATACAGAGTGGTAACGAAACATGATAATGAAATAAGGCACAGGACAACACCAATTATTGAGAATTTTACTTTTGAAGCAAGAGACATCCCCAATTTCTTGGAAGCTTGGCTAGAGCACGCTGGCAATTTCAATTCTTCAATACCCCCACAAAGCTTACTATTTCCGAGTACCGAAACTTCGCTGGCATTTCTAAAGACCCCTTGTTTTGGTAATTCACCATCGAAATCATTGAAAGATAGATTTAGGTATTCCAAAGCAGAAAGGTTCTCCAGGTATTTCGGAATCTTTCCAGACAAGTTGTTGCCTGAAAGATCCAGGGATCGAAGGCCTCTTAGAGTACTAAATGTAGAAGGAATTGAACCTTGAAAGAAGTTCCCATCCAACCCAAGATACTCTAGGCTTAGACAGTTACCTAGTGTGCTTGGAATTTCACCTGACAATTTGTTATTCGAAACATTCAAATTCTGGAGAGCTTTCAGGTATCCGGCTTCCAATGGCAGATCACCGCTAAACGAGTTGTTTCCAACTAAGATTTCAATTAAAGAGGGAAAGCTGAAAAGTTGTTTGGGTAAGCTACCACTAAGATTATTATCAAAGAGGTACAAGAACTGCATGTTTGTACAATTTCCAAGACTTGAAGGTACGCTCCCTGTTAGACTGTTTTGGTGTAAAGAAAGTTTATACAACCGGGACATGTTTTGCAAGGAAGATGGAATATTTCCAGATAATTCATTTGTACGGAAGGCAAGTACCTCCATTTTGTTAAGCTTCCCAACACCAATGGGAATCGCACCCGTTAAAAAGTTATATTGCATAGACAACTCTGTTAAGCTGAAAAGGTTTTGAATCCCAAATGGGATGCTTCCGAATATCCTGTTACCTGCAAGTGATAGCGAAGTCATTTGGGTAGAAAGATTAGCTATGGAGTCAGGCAACGCACCGCTAAGACAGTTAACGCCTATGTCCAGTATTTGTAAGCTACTACAATTGGTTAAAGAAACAAGAAAACTCAAGTCATGAGCTTTCCCAGTTCCAAGTCGATTGTAGCTGAAAAATACCTAAGTGAGACCCTTGAGGCTTCCAAGATTCATAGGCACTGCAAGAAGTACAAGTCCCGAAGTGTTGGGTAATGAAACTGGTATGGGTCCTGTGAATTGGTTTCCTCCAACATAGAGTCGTTGGAGATTAGGGAGAGCGATGCCTAAGTTGGATGGAAGATTTCCATTCAATCTGTTATATCCCACGTCCAAAATGGTAATGGATGAAAGATTGTATAGCGAGGGAGGAATCCTACCTGACTGGTTATTAGAATAAATTGCAAGTTTCTCTAAGCTTACCAGCTGGCTGAGCTCACTTGGGATGCTGCCCTCGAGATTGTTAATCGAAAGATAAAGGTAAGTGAGAGACGAAAGGTTTCCAAGTGAAGGTGAAATGCTTCCTGTAAGACTGGTGCGACCAAGGTCCAATTTGGTGAGCTTGGATAGAGAACCTAGCTCAGCTGGAATGCTCCCTGCAAGCGGAACAAATGGCCAATCTCTTCAGGAACCGCACCGTAGAAGCTGTTGTTTGCGAAATTGATGATCCTGAGGAAGGTGAGGTTTGCTATGGAGGGAGATATGGGGCCCACCAAGTTTTGGCCAGAGAGGTTCAAGGCCGTGACCCTTTGAGGATGCCGGCGACCACCACAAGTCACTCCTTGCCAGTGGCAGAAGTGGAGAGAACGGTTCCAGGAGCTCAAGGAATGGAGAGGATCGTCAGTCATC
Organism: Magnolia sinica; assembly: GCF_029962835.1. NCBI lineage: Eukaryota > Viridiplantae > Streptophyta > Magnoliopsida > Magnoliales > Magnoliaceae > Magnolia > Magnolia sinica. The sequence goes on along the minus strand of NC_080584.1, from coordinate 2,160,649 downwards.
AGATGTTTGAAGTGGACCAAAGCAAGATGATCTGTTTCGTTGGAGAAGTTAGCAGCAGATCCCAACAACCATGGAATGTACATTGGAGAGAAATAGGGAGTGGATTCCCCTCAATAGCTACGGAGAAGGGCCCACTTCTCGTCCGTTCATGACTTGACCAGGCTACTAAATAACAAATGGTCGGTTGATTTCTGGGGTACTTTTTTTTTTTCTTTTTCTTTTTCTTTTTTACTTTTCTTTTCCTTTTCCACTTTTCTTTTGACTTAATACGTTCAAAAGACTCCAAACACGGAGTTGCTTCTGTCTCTGTCTCTGTCTCTGTCACGACTCACCACACGCTGCATGGCGGTCCAGTGATATTCAGGACAAACATTGGACGGGGAGTTCCTGACGATGGCTATGGATATCTACCATATCCATAGTTATGTGGGGCCCACTATGATGTGTGTGATATATCTATGATATCTATAAGTTTTTGCATATTATGGCGTGGGCCCAAAAATGAAGCCGATCCAAAACTACAGCCCACTGCATGAGAGAAAACGATGAGGATTGGACATCCATTATTGAAGAATTTGTAGGGTCACATAAGTTTTGGGCCAGGCTATTGTATTCGTGTTTCAAATTCATCTCACTAGGAATGACGTTATAAACGGTATGGATGGCATATAAACCTCACAGTGGATACAGAAAGTTTCAACGGGCATTTCCCTATCCACTTTTCCCGGTTTTGATTGCTGCACACGAAAGACTCCGGTCCCATTTTATGGGACGCGGATTTCCTGCGAAAGCCTTTCGCAGGAAGTTCCTGCACTGGGAAATTAGGTGGGGCTCACTGTGATGTTTGTGAGAAATCCTATCCGTCCATCCGTTTTGTTAGTTCATTTTAGGACAAATTACCAAAAATGAACCGTATCCAAAGGTCAAGTTAGCCAAAAAAGTGATAATTAAATGTCCACAGTTGAAATATTTGTGGGGCCACATAAATTTTGATTCATGCTAATATTTTTGCTTTCAGTTCATCCCAATAGGAATGACGTTATTAACGGTATGGATGGCATCTGAATATCACTGTTGAACCCAGGAAGGTTTCAATGGTAGGAATTTCCCTAACCACATTTTCCTTTACTACGGATCACTCAAGCTTTGGATACGGTTCAATTTTGACAACATGTCCTCAAATGAACTCAAGAAACGGATGGACGGGGAGGATTTCTCAAAAACATCACAGTGGGCCCCACCTAAGTTCCCAGCGCAGGAACTTCCTGCGAAAGCCTTTCGCAGGAAATCCGCGTCCCATTTTATGGGTCTGTTTTTCCTGTTCTGTCTCTCTTTCTTAATTCAATTTTTTTTGTGAAACGGTCCCAATGCCTTGATTAGAACGGATAGCCTTCCGGAACGGACAAGGGACATTTAATCTATCCATCATTTGAGCCTGTTCATGTTAGAATGGGAACCAAAAGAAAAGGCCGTTCCAAAATTCAAATGGACCACACCACAGGGGTGTGAATGGCTATATAAACACCTACCCTGAAAGCCTTCCTGGGACCTGGCTATATAAACCGTCCATCCATTTTTCCAGCTCATCTTGGGGTTTGAACCTAAAATTGAAGCGTATCCAAAACTCAAGTGGATCACACCATAGGAAGCAGTAATAATGATTTTTACTATTGAAACCTTCCTAGGCCCACAGTAATGTTTATTTGTCATCTAACTTGTTTATAAGATCACATAGATATGGATGGAAGAAAAACATCCACGCCTTTGAAAACGCAATTTAGGAAATTTTTCAAAAAAATGAAGCAGATGCAAATCTCAGGCAGACCATAATATGGGAGAAAGTGGTAACCCGCCCATAAAAATTTACATTGGGCAAGCTTATATTTGTGTGGTCTTTTAGGTTTTTGTGACCTTATCTACAGGGGCAAATAAGCATTCTGGTAGCTCACATGAAGTTTTCAGTGGTGGGGATTCAGTCACTACTGTTTCATGTAGTATGGTCCACCTAAGATTTGGATCTACTTCATTTTTAGAATCATGCCTTAAAATGGGCTTTCAAAATGGATGGATGGTGTAGATGTAAGGCAGATACATCACAGTGGGCCCAATGGTGGAGATCCACCCAAACAGCACCCCTTCTTTCCATCCCATCCCAAGTGAAAACAGAAATGAAAAGAAGGGCATGGAATTCATCCCATATGGAAAGAAGCAACCCAGTCTCTTAAGCTGAAATCCTTGACAACGACTCTTCAAATCAGCCAGTAGCTGTCTGGGCCCCACCATTTTCGGCATGCAACATCCATTCCATCCATCAATTTCTAGTATTTAGTGCATTTAACATGGTTATAACCCAAAATAATTAAAACAGATATCAAATAATTGTTTGTGATTTCCATAGTTTAAAAAACTCAAAGTCGACTCTAACGGTAAGTGGGTTGGGTCAACTCAAAGACCCAACTGAGCCCTTAATCAACTTGGTTTGATATTTTCATAATTAAATTTCTAGCATTTAACGCATTTAAAATGGTTAGAACCTAAAGTAAATAAAATAGCAATACAATAATTGGTTGTGATTTCCATAGTTCAAAAACTCAAAAAGCCGTCTCATTGATCAACTCGGAGACTCAACCAAGTCTTTAATCAACATAATTTGATGCTTTCATAATTAGATTTCTAGTATTTAGTGCATTAAAATGGTTAGAACCTAAAGCAATTAAAATAGCAATAAAATACTTGGTTGTGCTTTACATAGTTCAAAAACTCAAAAACTCAACTCAATCTCTACCTGGGTTGGGTCAACTCCAAGACTCGGCTGATGATTCAATATTTTTATAATTAAATTTCTAGTATTTTATACATGTAAAGTGGTAAAGCTGAAGTAGTTAAAATCACCAAAATAACATGCAACCTTGTGGTGTAGTACGCTTGCAGCACCTTCTTGCCTAGATAAGCAAGGTCGCCTGTTTGATTCAAGTATTCTGCCATTTTACTTTTGAAACAAAAGAGTGGCTGGCTGGGCGAGTGACTCAATCGAGTCAAGTTGAAACAAGTTTGCTGAGTTTTTTAGCTGACTTGATAGGTTGTGTCAAGTCCCGACCGAGTCATGCCACTCAGCGAGTTTAAGGGTTCGTTGATGAAGTGAGATAGCACTCTCAAAAGACTTCACTCTCACTAATTGGTGAACATATCAATCATCTAGGCCGTACATTAGGATGACCACATCTTGGATAGCCTATTGGAAAAATCCTAGATTGATTGGACTGTCTGAACGGAATGAAAAGTATCCATCAATAAGATGGTTAGGCCATCCAATTTAATGGGTATTGCTAGCTAACAAGAGGTGGCTGTTCTGATTTTCGAGGAACTGGAAATGGTTTATCTTAGATGTGGTCATTTTAATGGATGGCTTAGATCAGTGAACATGTTCACCAATGAAGGTCAGTGAAGATTGGTGAGGGTGAAAATTTAATAATTTATGTAAATAAAGGGGCAGTCTAGCAAAACCCCATCATAACCATCATTATGCAATGTAATATGTAATGTAGTAGATTATCACTCTCTTCTTGTTTATCATATGAATTTTTATTTTATTTCATTTTTCTAGCCATTCTGTTCTTTTGGGTTACTTGGGTTTGTGCAAGTGGGACCCTTGCTTCATTGAATGATCCGAGGCGTTGATATGATGGGACTCACCATGAATGAATGGCCCATCCACGGTCTTTCAAATTGTGGGCCAACACTGTGGATCCAGCATACCTCCAAGATCACGCTGACCAAGCAATCCTAACCATTATATTGATGGCTGTCAAATAGTTGGCTACAAGTAAAGCGGTGAATGGTCCAAATTCATGGGTAAATTTATAAAAATCCACTTCGTCCATCAGGTTCTATCCTTTATTCTAGACGCTGAGGGATCTAAATTACTCAGATGCACAAGTCAGGTGGGCCACACCGAGGAGAAAAACGAGAATAGGATGCCAACCATAGGTTTGTTTGTGGGGTCACCATGATATGTATCTTTCATCAAACCCTTTAATCAGTTGTCACTTACCAGGATGAAGTGAAGATACGAAAATGAGTCCTGATCGAAAACTCTCCAGGCCACGCTGAATGAATTTAGAGGTTTTGTAAGCAATTTTACATTGATCTATTGGTGTGGCCCATAAGAGATTTTATTAGGTTGATCTTTTCATCATGTATCCTTCAAATAATGTTTCCCACCTGATGGACGGAGTGGATTTACACCTAGAACATGCTGGGGCCAACAGAGCCTCAATGTTTCGCCTATCTCCATGTGGCCATGGTGTTGTGCGTGTGACATTCACTCCATTGGGTGCACAGTCGATATCAGGTCCCGATAGCTGCACCATAGACAACAATGGGAAGAGGATACCAACCATAGGTTTGTTTGTGGGTCCCATCATGTTGGCACATTCCATCCAACCCGTTCATCAGGTGCCCCTCAGCAGGAAATATACATTCCAGATATCTATATGGTTCGGAATTTAGGTGGGCCACGGAGCTTGAATGTAGTAGTTTTAAGCTTGACTTTACATTTATCCCATGGTTTGGTACACCTGAGTTTTTATTTGGTGATTTGTGGTTTGTACTGTGGAGATGAGAAGGCTCACCCGACTGAGGGATTGGCTGTCACAAAAACAACGAAATCGGATTGCCTGCTGAGTTTTATCGTACTGAGTAAACCCAATTGGGCCCAATGTGAATGTATGTGGTCTATTCCATACTGTCCATTCATTTTTCCTGCTAATTTTAAGGGTTGATTCCAAAATTGCAGTAAATCCAAAGCTCAAGTGGACCATGCCACAGGAAACAGTTTGGAATAATGATTTCCACTGTTGAAACCTTCCCAGGGCCTACATTAATGTTGAAGAGAAAACACAAACATCAGCTTGATCCAAAACTTCTATAGCCTCCAAGAATTTTTCAATGGTAGATGTTCAATCACACTATTTACTGTGGTGGGTCCACTTGAGCTTTATATATGCTTTCTTTCTGTGCTCAAGACCTAAACTTATCTGTTAACACGGATGAACGGAGTGGATAAACTAAATAAATAATGGTGGACCCCACAGAGTTTACTCAGTACGTAAGGGTACTGAGTTATTCAGTACGCAATCCGCTTCCAAAAACAACATGGTGGATCCCACACAATTAGGGTGTTTTACCCGGAAACGGATTGGCTACTCCCCCTGACACCAGCCAATGGCTGGTGGTCGGTGATCTATGGGCCCCACCATGATGTATTTGTTTCATCCATGCTGTCCACTTATTTTTAAAGATAATTTTAAATTATGAGACCAAAGATGAGGTATATATCAATCTCAAGTGGACCGCATTACAGGAAACAGTTTTGAATGAGTATCGACCATTAAAAACATTTTAGGGGCCATAAAAGTTTTGGATCAAGCCTATTTTTGTTTTTTCCCTTCATCTGGGCCTGTATGACCTAATCAACATATTGGATGTCAAATAAACAGTACATTGGGCCTTACGAGGATTTTAATGGTGAATATCCAATAACTATTGTTTTCATGCGGTGTGGTCCACATGAGACTTATATCTCTCTCATTTTTCGGACCAAACACTAAAATGATCTTTAAAAATGTAAGAACGGAATGGATGAAACACATACATCATGGTGGGGCCCACAGTGCACCGACCACCAGCCACGGCGCTGGTGGCAGGGGGAGTAGCCAATCCGTTCCCGTTTTACCCGCTCTGTACAACAGGTGCTGTAGTACAGAATTCCGTTCCCTAACACATGGACGGAAGCAGATTGCGTACTGCCCCGCCTGACGGGCTCTGTGGGGTCCACTGTGATGTATATGTTTTATCTACACCGTCCATCCATTTTTCCAGATCAGTTTATGGAATAAATTTAAAAATGAGGCATATCTAAGGCTCAAGTGGGCCACAAAGTAGGGATTTAACTCCCACTGTTAAAAACTTCTTTAAGCAGCATAAGTTTTGGATCAATCTGATATTTGTGCTTTCCCTTATCTAGTTCTATATATTACCTTATTAACCGTTGGATGGCAAATAAACATGAAGGTGGGCCTTGGAAGGTTTTCATTATCCCCACAGCTTCATATGCTGCGATTTACCGGGGCATTGGCCCTGTCTAATTTTATCCACGTACCTTAAAAGTGGGTCCCACCGTGATGTATCTTTTTATCCATGCCGTCCAGTTCTTTTCTCCTATCATTTTAAGTCATGACTTCAAAACTGGGGAAGATCCAACGCACAAGTGGACTACACCACAGATGACTCTTGCATTTAATGCAACGCAAGAAGATTAGCATTTAACGCAATCCAAGCTTACTATTTAATAACGATTGTTTCCTCTGGTATATATCACATGTGATTTGGATATGCTTCATTTTTGGGATCACACACTAAAATGAGGTTTCAAAATGGATGGACGGCGTGGATGAAAGTAAGATTATTCAAGGTGGGCTCCTCAAACAGGAATCCACGTGCCAAAGCCGCGTATGTAAATCATGCATCCTGCCTGCCTTACAATACCCGACGAAAACGTGTTTTTCTTCTGAAAAAGGAAGAGTGGGTTTGGTTACTTTCCACCGTTGAAGAATTTTTATTTATTTTTTATTTTTAAGTTAGTTCAAGTAGTCCGCGGATCATGTAGTGAGTAACTCACCACATGGCAACTGGACTCTGTGGGACAGACCATGATGTATGCATCATGATCGACACCGTCCGTTCATTTTCCAGATCATTTTTGGCCATGAACCCAAAATGAAGCATATCCAAAGCTCAAGTATACCACAACACAGAAAACGGTGACATAGTGATTTCTACGGTTGAAAACTTCCTAGGGCCTATGGTGATGTTTATTTCTCATCTAATCTATTAAAAATGTCATGCAGACATGGATGAAGGACAAACACAAATATCAGCATGATCCAAAACTTCCATGACCCGAATGAAGTTTTCAACTGAATGTGTTCAATTCCCACTATTACCTACGGTGTGGTATATCTGAGAGTTGGATAAGCTTCAATTTTGGACCAGTATGTTAAAATGATATGGAAAAACGAATGGACGGTGTGGATAAGACACACACACACACATCTCAGTAGTCCCCATAGAGTTTACTGACCAAAAAATAAAAACCCAAAAATTCTTCCCTTCCTCGAAGTCAATCTTTTTTAAAGCCATGGTTTAGTCAAAATCATGATTACCAAGAATGGATTTTAGTGCCTCCCAAATCATTGATGCATATGTACCAAACCCAGACCAGATCTAAGCCGTTCATTTGTAATTTCCATTACTAATGAGCCATGCCCCCGGATTCATAGTCTTTGGATTACCCAACCACTTCAATTGATGGCACATCAAAGAACACTAAAAGCCAGAATTTAACGGATCACATTAATCAGATGCTTTAATCAAACCAAGTTCTGGTCATCAGCTGATGGACGGAGGATCCCACGGACTAGTTGGTTCGGATCATGATAAAGATATACATCTCATAAAAGGCATGCAATTCTCCTACTCCTACGGTGAAATGGTAGTCTACCAGCCGTTCTACATGATCATTCTAAGACCCACTTCAGTCGGTAGGGCCCACCACAAAAAAAAAAAAAAAAAAAGGTTCTCTTTATCCTTGAAAATTGACTTGACTGTAGATCTTTGACTATTCAAAGAATCAATCACTAGCCTCATTTCTGCAGACTCATACATTTCCGATCGTATGATCATGATGAGACCTACTTTTTTAACGGCTCCGATCATTCATAAGCATAACACAACCAGTGCGACTGGGGATTTGCTCCAGTAGTCTGCGGACTACAATACTATGCTTCATGCATATATAATGAAAGAGAGCCTCAAAACGAGATTTAGGAGAAAGCAGAAAATGAAGCTGCTTTGGGTAGTTGTGCGTGTCTTCTGCCTCTTCCTGCTCATCTCTCAATGCTCCTGTCAAATAGGGTAAGTGGATATCTTCAATTCAACTAACTGTATGAGAGATTATAGTGCATCTTTGTATAAGGATCACAATTCCATGTATATACAATATCTAATCCGTCCAATAGGTTTCGTACATCATAGAGAATACCTGATGCGAAAATCAGGCAGATCAGCTTACTGTGTGGACCACAAAAAATGGAAATCCATTGGTTTGCTTCAAAGTACAATGCATCCCACCTTATTTTTGGATTGGCATTATTTTTGGTTTTGGTTATCTTGATGGTAATATCAACCTATTGGACGGTTTGGATTTGTCTCATTTGTGGTGCAAGATCTGTCCCCACAACACATGATATTGTTCATTGTGCCGAAACTTAGGGATTTAAAATGTGTTATGCCTGATAAGATAGTAACCCAACTTATAGTCACTACAACTTCGAACGATGCTTCTGATGTAGGACAAAATTTTTCCTTCATTGTATGCATAGTAACTTACTAGCTACCTTGGGGCCTGCCCACATGTGTGCCCGCTCACCCGTGACCATAATGACGGGGCATCACATTTGGACTACCCTAAAATGATATGGTAAAGTGGATGGACAATGTAGATAAATTAAACCCTTACATCATGGTGGACACTCGAAGTCCCTGTTCTTTCCTAGCTAGGTATGGGTGAGGTAGTACCCAATCTGCCTCCACCATGTGGTGCCACACAATTCTCTCTTCTCAACTCTCTCTTCTTCTTTTTTTAATAAAAATAAAATAAAAAACTGAGAATTTAGGTTGTTGGGGTACTGTTTGGTAAAATCCAAACTACCGAAGAGTTTCGTTGTAAAATTATATATATATATTTTTCATATATCATCATTAACCAAGCTTGGGACGATGATCCACGTGAACCTACAAACAGAAATATTATCATGCCTAAGCTTGGTCCTTGCAAATGAATTCAAGTTCAAGCCACTGGTCCAACAATCATGCCCAAGCAGGGACATAAAAGTATATGGCCCAGCTATAGGTGGGCCATTCCTAATATTAAAACACCATATATAACATGACCAAGAACAACAATTTAATATCATCATCACATTCTGATGGTTTACAGGCCTATACCACCTTCGAGTCAGACTCAATACCAACTATCACCGCCGCCGACACCGACAGGTAGTCCGCCGCGCCGTCCATGAACGACAGCGAACCGGAGCTGTGCAGAGCTTCAAAGCAGGCTCTTATTTCAAGTTTGAAGAATATAGAGGTGTTATACAACATGATAAATTGGATTTTGTCAATCTTCTAGCGAAGGCATTGTTCGATGAATTGAGTTAACATTCTCAAGACTTCATTGGCTCTAATTGGCGAACATATCAATGATATGGGCCATACATTAGGATGACCACCTCTTGGATAGGCAATTGGCCAAATTCCAGATTGATCAAATGGAATGAAGGTTATGAAAGGTATCTATCAATTGGATGGTTAGACCATCCAATTTAATGGATATTGCAAGCTAATAAGAGGTGGCCAATTTGATTTGTGTTGGGTAATTGCTCTATCTAATTAGAAGTGGTCATTCTGATGGACGGCTTAGATCAGTGAATATGTTCGGCAATGAAGGTTGGTGAGGATTATTGTTGAGGGTTAACATTTAATAATTCATGTAATAAATAGGCATTTTGGCAAACCCCATTATAACAATAATTATGCAATACTTTTTGCTATTGAGTATTAAATGGTGTATGGTGGTTCACTTTTTGAATTTCATATATATATATATATATATATATATATATATATATGTGTGTGTGTGTGTGTGTGTCTTTTCAATCCTAGCAAGTGAGGAATTAATGCAACCATTCTTTATGTGGGCCGGGGAGTGGCAATGAGATGACAATATAAAAGACTATCACATGGATTTATTAGATAGAGCCACAGTGTTGTACATGTGATATCCACTCCATCAGGTGGACAGTCCATATCAAGTCCTGAGCCCAAAAATCAGCCAGCTAAACACCTCAAGTGGATACACCATAGATAACAATGGGAGATGGGATCCCAAACCTACATTTGTTTGTGGGTCCCATCATGTTGGCACATTACATCCAACCTATTCATCTGGTGCCCCTCAGCAGGAAATATACATTCCAGATATCTATCTGATCGAGAATTTAGGTGGGCCACAGACCTTGAATGTAGTAGTTTCAAGCATGAGTTTACATTTTTCCCGTTGTTTGGTACACCTAAGTTTTTTATCCCTTATTTGTGGTCTGTACGGTGGAAATGAGAAGAATCACCTGATTGAGGGATTGGATGTGACAAAACAACATGGTGGATCCCAGATAACTAGTGTGGAATACTGGAATGCAATCGGTAGAATCCATGGTGACTTAAAAGCACCCAAAGACTTATGGTTATTTATAGTCAGAGTTTTCGACGGTATTAGAAGGATATACCAATGTGAATTGGATATTAAATGCATGGGACAACAAGTCCACTATAAGGTGGGTCTCACCTTAGGAGGTGATCCAACCATATCTGTATATCAGGTGATCCAACCGTATCTGTATAAAAACCCCAAGTAAAAAATGATGGCCCACCACCTATTATCATATGATTCACAATGTTTGAAAGAAATGATGGCTTAGGAATTCTTTTAACGACTCCTTATCGTTCTGATTTTATGGTAATGTGTGGAACATATGGTTGGTGTATCAATCTGAAATTTCGTCTAGCAATCTAAAAAATTTGGGTCCACCTGATGGACGGCTGGGATCTATAATGCATCTACCACGCTGGCAGACGCTGGCGCGTAGAGACATGGCCGCGTGGGATCATACCTCTCATGGAAGCGATTTGGTATTGTGAGGGCACTGGCGTTTTAGTGCCTCCAAGTCATTTCTGCATATGTAGCAAACCAAGATGAGATCTACACCGTTAATTTGCAATTTCCGTTAGTGAATGAGCCATGATCCAGGATTCAGGGTCTTTGGATTACCCTACCACTTCAATTAATGGCATACCAAAGAACACTAAAATTCAAAATCCAACGGATCATATTAATGAGATGGTCCGATCAAAGCAAGCTTCGGTCAGCATCTGATGGAAGGTGGGCCTCACGTTCTACGTGGTTCAGATCATGATAAAGATGTACAGAGAAATTGTAGTCCACCAGCTGTGCAATGTGATTATTCTAAGACCAACTTCAGCAACGAAAGTTTTCTCACTCGGCAAAATGGAATTGACCGTGGATTGTTGACCATTCAATGAATTTAAGTGTCAAATAGGAAAAATGGATAGTCTCATTTCTGTCAGACCTACTTTTTTAACGGCTCCGATCATCTGTAAGCATAACACAACTAGTGCGACTAAGGATTTACTCCAGTAGTCCGCGGACTATAATACCATGCTTCATGCATATATAACGAAAGGGTGCCTCAGAACGAGATACACGAGAAAACAGAAAATGAAGCTGCTCTGGGTCGTTGTGCGTGTCTTCTGCCTCTTCCTACTCCTCTCTCAATGCACCCGCCAAAGGGGGTAAGTAGACATCTTCAATTCAACTAGCTGTATGAGATATTATAGTGCATCTTTGTATAAGTATAACAATGCCATGTATGTACAATATCTAATCCGTCCAATAGGTTTCGTCCATCTTATAGAATACCTGATGCAAAAATCAGTAGATAAGCTTACTGTGTGGACCACAAAAAATGGAAATCCATTGGTTTGCTTCAAAGTACAATGCGTCCCGCCTTATTTTTGGATTGGCATGATTTTTGCTTTTGGTTATCTTGATGGTAATATCAACCTATTGGACGGTTTGGATGTTTATTGGGTTCACATGATAGTGTGATTACATGGTTTTCATTCCGGAGGACATGGAGATAGTTTGGTGATCCCTTCCATTGATCTTACGAGACTCACTGTCGATCTGGGCAGTCCATTGACTTGGGATATTTTTTGGAACATCTCTGTCTTGAAGAGACGCATCATATCAATGGTTTGGATCCCCTAATCATGGACCCCATGTGTGAGAAGGGTTGACCCAGTAACAAGATCATAAAACCTTGATTACTTTCATGAATGGGTCCGATTCCCAACCCGGTGTAGTCCGGCCTTTTGCTCCAAGAATGTATATGAGATCATATTTAAATGATCCAAACGGTTTGTGTAATGGACCTCAACTTAGATGGAGAAAGAAAAATGTTGGATGAAAATAATTTAAACTTTTAATTTAGTTGTGGCACCAAACCATAAATAGTTTAAACGAACGGTCCTGCAGCAAATTTTACGTAGACACCTCAGGACACTGTTCTGGTTGGGTAGGACGTTACACTACACCTGATGTTCAAGTGATCGGGCGGATTCATTGGCTTCCTACGGTTGATTAATCAAATTTGTGCAGTTCTTTATTGGCTTCACCCCTTTATAGACTAACATTAAGTACTATTGATCATTTAAGTGATATAATAAGTTAATTAATAAAAAAATTCAAGGATTTTTGAAAATCCAAAACAATGAAAATTCAGGATGTTACATATGTGCATTGTATTCATAATATCTATATGTTTTAAAAGATCATTTCAATATAGTTATGTCCACCGTTGAAGCAATCTTAAGGCCCACAGTGATGTTTATTTGTCATCCAACCTGTTTATCAGCTTAATCAAAAACTTCATCAGTTGGCATTCAATTTCCATTGTTTCCTTTGGTATGGTCTACATGATTTTTGAATATGCTTAGATTTTGGGATAATGCACTCAAATGAGTTGGAAAAACTGATGGACGGCGTGGATGAAAAACGTACACTACAGGACCATCCCAATAGAGTTTACTAAAAAATAATCCCAAAAAGAAAATCTTCGCATAAAATATTTCTTCCACCCAACAAAATCGCCTTTTTCAGGGTCAATCGTTGATTCATTACTTCCTGAGAATCGATTTTTGCGCGCGTGTATAAGATGTGGAACGTAGAATCACATCCAAGCCATGCATCACGCGGATCCCACCGTATCAGTGCAAAACCCCCCAAAAAACTGGATGTCCCACCTGTTACCATATGATTCACAATTTTGAAAGAAATGATCACTTAGGAAACCTTTTAACGCTTCATTATCGTTTGATTTGTTTCATGACTTGTGGCCTTCTTCGGTTTCTCATGAAACTGAAATTTCGTCCAGGAATCTAGAAGATATGGGTCCACCTGATGAACGGCTGGAATCTATAACCTATATGACATATTGGCAGACGCAGGCGCGTGTACATAGCCGAGTGGGATTTGCATACCTCAGTTTGAGACCATCCCGTGCTTGCTACGGCACAGGCATTTTAGTGCCTCCAAGTCATTTCTTCAGATGTGGAAAACTCAGACGAGATCTAAACCGTTCATTTGCAATTCCAATTAGTAAATGGGCCATACTCCAGGATTCAGAGTCTTTGGATTACCCAACCACTTCAATAGATGGCATACCAAAGAACACTACAATCTAAAAGCCAATGGATCACATTAACCAGACCATCCAATCAAAGAAAGTTTCAATCCGCAGCTAATGGACGGAGGACCCCGCGAGTTACCTGGTTAGGATCATGATAAAGATGTACAGGGAATTGGTAGTCCACCAGCTGTGCACTGTGATCATTCTACGGCCAACTTCACAAGGTAGGGCCCACCGCAAATTGGAAATTTTCTCTTAATTAACAAATGGACTTGACTGTAGACCGTTGACCATTTAACTATTTTAAGTGTCAAATAGAAAAAATGGCTAGTCTCATTTCTGGAAAGTCATACTTTTCTAATGGTATGATCATGACGAGACCTACCCTTTTAACGGCTCCGATCATCCGTAAGAATAACACAACAAGTGTGATTGGAAATTTACGCCAGTGGTCCGCGGACTACAATACTAGGCTTCATGCTTATATACTGAAAGAGAGCCTCAGAGCGAGACATAAGAGAAAGCAGGAAATGAGGCTGCTTTGGGTAGTTGTGCGTGTCTTCTGCCTCTTTCTACTCCTCTCTCAATGCAGCTGTCAAAGAGGGTAAGTAGACATCTTCAATTCAACTAGCTGTACGATAGATTATAGTGCATCTGATGCATCAGTATCAAAATTCCATGTGTATACATTATCTAATCCGTCTAATAGGTCTCTTCAATCATAAAGAATACGTGATGTGAAAATCAGGCAGATCAGCTTACTTTATGGACTACAAAAAATAGAAATCCATTGGTTTGCTTCAAAGTACAATGCATACCACCTGATTTTTGGATTGGCATGATTTTTGCCTTTGGTTATCTTGATGGTAGAATCAACCTATTGGATGGGTTGGATGCTTATCGAGTTCACATGATAGTGTGATTACATGGTTTTCATTCCGCGAGATGGTTTGGTGATCCATGCCATTGATCTTACAAGACTCACTGTTGATCTGGGCAGTCCCTTGACCAACAAGATCTTTCAACGTGGATATTTTTGGGAGATCTCTATCCTTGAAGAGGTGCATCATATCAACGGTTTGGATCCCCTACCCATGGACCCCACGTGTGAGAAGGGTTGGCCCAGTAACCGATTCCCAGCTCAGCGGAGTGGAGCCTTTTGCTCCAAGAATGTACATGAGATCATATTTCAATGATCTAAACCGTCTGTATGATGGACCTCAACTTGGATTGAGGAAAAAAAAATCTTAAATTAAAATGGTTCGAACCTTTCATCATTCAACTCTTTTCTTTTGGGTAACAATAGTCAACCTAAAGATTGAATAATCCAAGGCTAAAGATATTTCAATCTAAGCATTTTAATCCTCCATCCACAATGAGAAGCATCGTTTAAACGGTTTGGATTTATTGAAATGAACTCTGATATAATGCCAAAGTTTCCGACTTATCATATATCACAATACACCTCATTTCCAGGGAATATTTACTACAAAATTCTTTAGAATCCCCATTTTACCAACTAAAGCCTGGAGATTTGGAAATTTCTGTTTTATGACTTATGGGGAAGAAAATTACCAAAATTCCCTTAATATACTGCCACTATATATAACATAATCAAGAACCATAATCTAACATCATCATCCCATTCTGATGGTTGACAGGCGTGTACCCCAGCATCCAGGAGCACTACCTGCACCAGAGGGTGGGCCATCACACCATTGGTTGGGCCGCCACCTGATTAATAACAGCAGACCATAGCTGCGCAGAGCTTCCACATGGGTGCTTATTTCAAGTTTGAAGATTTAAGGGTGCTATATACAAGGTCCTGTTGACATTCTCAAGACTCCATTAGCACTAACTGGCGAACATGTCAATGATGTGGGCCGTACATTAGGATGAATACCTCTTAGATAGGCTATTGGCAAAATCCCAAATTGATCTAATGGTCTGAAGCTTACGCAAGGAGACCATCCAATTTAATAGATATTGCAAGCTAAAAAGAGGTGGCCATTCTAATTTGTGTTGGGCAATTGCTCTATCTAAGAAGTGGTCATTCTAATGGACGGCTCAGATCAGTGAATATGTTCGGCATGAGGGTTGGAGAAGATTGGTGAGGGTTAACATTTGATAATTTATGTAAATAAAGGGATATTCTGATAAACCCCATTATAACTATCATTATGCAATATTCTATATATATATTGAGTATTATATGTTGTATGGCGGTCCACTTTTTGAATTATATATGTGTGTTTTCAATCCATGCGAGGAATTAATGCACTTGCATGAGTTTGGCATTTCATACCGATTCGTGTTGGAAGTTATATTATAAGTTTTATGCCAGCTGTCAACCTAATACATGTGTACTTGTCTAACATATGCACCCATTATAGTGATGACATGAATAAAAAAAATATGGTTGATCAAATCCACCAGATGGGCCTTATTTGAATGTTTTTGAGTGGTGTGTATTAATTTTTGTAGTTTGGCCCACCATCTGATAGATTTACTCCATCTTTGGTTCCTATAGTAACATGGTGAATCCGTTTTAGCCAGACATATCATGTAGGCATGTGGATGGGGTATTACTCTTCTCATCCTTAGCTAGAAATGGATCAAAGGCTTTGAGGGGTCATGGTAATATATGGATTTTATCCACACCGTCCACCATTTTCCAATATCAATTTTGTATAAAAAAAAATTAAAAATGAGGTAGTTCTAAGGTTCAAGTGGATCACAAATTAGTGATTAAACATTTAACATTGAAAACTCTTCGGAGGCCACGTAAGTTTCGGATCAAGCTGATATTTATGTTTTTCTTTCATCCAGGCCAACTTTACCTTATTAACAGGTTGGATGGCAATTAACCATCACAACATGCCCTAAGAAGGTTTCAATGGTGGGTGTCATTATCGCCATTGTCCTGTGGTGTGGTCCACTTAAGCCTTGGATCTACTTCATTTTTGGGCTATCCTAGAATGATATGTAAATATGGATGGACGGTATAGACAAAACCCTTATTACATTTGGGTGGACCCTCAAAGTCCCTGTCCTTTCCTAGCTAGATGGGAGGGGTAGTACCCAATCTGCGTCCACCATATAGGGCCTCACAATTCTCTATTCTCAGCTTTAAATAAGTAAATAAAACTTAGAATTTAGGTTGTTGAGGTACTATTCGGTAAAATCCAAACTGCTGAGATGTTTTATGGTAAAAATCCTTCTTTTTTTTTCATATATCAGCCATAAAAGGGCTTGAGACCATGATCCACATGAGCCTCCAAACAGAAATATTATCAAACCTAGGCTTGGGCCTTGCAAATGAATTCAAGTCCAAGCCACTGGTCCAATAATCAGTTGAGGGTTGGTAGACTCTCAGGAGTTTCAACATCTGGATGAGGGTTCGAGTACCCATAGGTGGTGAAACCCCACTACGGCGTGAATGTGTGGTAGTGTGTGTGCGTGTGTAAAAAAAAAAAAATCAGTCCAAAGAAGTGTACGGCCAAGCAATAGGTGGGCCATTCCTAATAATTCACCATATGTAACATGATCAAGAACAACAATTTAATATAATCAATGGACAGGCCTGTACCACCTTCAAATAGGGGTGCTTACCATGATTTGCCTACACCACCACCACCACCACCACCGACAGGTGGTGGGCCGCAGCGTCCATGAACAACAGCGAACCAGATCTGTGTAGAGCTTCGAAGGAGGCTCTTATTTCAAGTTTGAAGATTAAAGAGATGTTATGCAACATGATAAATTGGATTTTGTTAATTGTCTAGTGAAGGCATTGTTGATGAACTGAGTTAACATTCTCAAGACTTCATCAGCTCTAATTGGCGAACTTGTCAATGATCCAGGCCGTACATTAGGATGACTACCTTTTAGATAGGCTATTGGTCAAATTGCAGATTAATCTAATGGTCTGAAGCTCATGAAAGGTACCCATCATCTGGATTCTTAGACCATCCAATTTAATGGATATTGCAAGATAAAAAGAGGTGGCCATCTGATTTGTGTTGTGGGAATTGCTATATCTAAGAAGCGGCCATTCTAATGGACGGCTCAGATAAGTGAATATGTTCGGCAATGAAGATTGGTGAAGATTGGTGAGGGTTAATTTTTGATAATTTACGTAAATAAAGGGGTACTCTAACAAACCCCATCATAACTATCATTATGCAATACTCTTTATGTTATTGAGTATTATATTGTGTATGGTGATCCACTTTTTGAATAATATGTATGTGTGTTTTCAATCCTAGCAAGTGAGGAATTAATGCACTAGCATGAGTTTGGAATTTTGTATGGTCAGGATTCGAGTAAAAGTTATGTTATAACTTTGATGCCAGCTGCCAACCTAATGCAACCCTTCTTTATGTAGGCAGGAGAGTGGCAATGAAAGCTAAGAACTCTTACATGTGAAATATGGAATACTATTACTTGAATTGATTACAATCAAGATTTACTCTTGCTACTCTCTTTCTTTAAATCAGGAAATTTCATTTGATTTCATTTTTCTAGCCATTCTAGCTTTTGGGTGAGTTGGGTTTGTGCAGGTGGGACCCTTGTTTCATTGATCTGAGACATTGACATGATGGGACTCACCATAAATGAATGGCCCATGCACCAACACTTGCCTTTAAAATTCTTGGCCAATACTGTGGATCGAGAATACCTCCGAGACCACGTTGATCAAGCAATCCTAACCATCGAATTGATGAATATTATCCAACAGATGGCTACAAATGAAGCAGTACTGGACGGTTCAAATTCAGATGGTTACTACCATCTGGTCTGTCTAATTTCTGGGTCAGTGATTTGGATGGTCTGGATTGCTGGTCCAAACTTTAGTAATTATCAATTTTTTAAAAAAATTAAGAATAGTAGGTAGTTAAGATAGTTAAGATAAGTAATATAAAATGCAAACATTGTCATTAAACATTTTATTAATGTAATTTGGATGGTCTGCATGCAACACCTGTTTTCGGCACCAAGTCAAACAACCAAGCTCTGTGGGGCCCACTAGTTGTATATGTAAAATCCACTCCATCCATCAAGTTCTATACTCTATCCTATGTGCTGGGGGTGATAAATTATCTAGATACACCACTCAGGTGGGCCACACCAAGGAAAACAATGCAGATAGGAAGCCAACGATAGGTTTGTTTGTGGGGTCACCCTGGTGTGTTTTTTTCATCAAACCCTTTAATCAGGTGTCACTTACAAGGATGAAGTGAAGATACAAAAATCTACCTGATCCAAAATTCAACCAGCCATGCTGAATGAACTTAAAGGTGTTAGAAGTAAGTTTACATTGTCCCATTGATGTGGCCCATCAGATATTTTATTAAGTTGATCTTTTGTATGTACGGTTCAAATAATGTTTCCCACCGGATGGACGGAGTGGATTTACACATAGAGCATGGTGGGCCCACCAGAGCCTGGGTGTTTTACCTACGTCCATATGGCCACAGTGTTGTACGTGTGCGTGTGACATCCGGACAGTCGATATCAAATCATGCGCCCGAAAATCAGCCAGAAAAACACCTAATGAGGATACGCCATAGATAACAATGGAGAGTAGATACCAACCATAGGTTTGTTTGTGGGCCCCATCATGTTGGCACGTTACATCTAACCTTTTCATCAGGTGCCCCTCAGCAGGAAATATACATTCCAGATATCTATCTGATCAAGATTTTAGGTGGGCCACGGAGCTTGAATGTAGTAGTTTCAAGCATGAGTTTATATTTTTCCCGTTGTTTGTCACACCTGAGTTTTTTATCACTTATTTGTGGTCTGTACAGTGGAAATGAAAAGGCTCACCTGACTGATGGATTGGATGTGACAAGAACAACATGGTGTACCCCACACAACTAAGGTGTTTTACCCCTACCTACAACAGGTATTGTAGTACAGAATTCCTGTCCATGATACACGCACGGGGAGTTTCCTGCAACAGGCATTGAACCAAGTTCCTGCCACACAAAGCCATGTGGGGTCCACTGCATTTTCCATGTGAAATCTAGTATGTCCATCAGTATCGTAAGATCATGTTATGATGAGAAGCCAAAATCGAACCGGTCTATTTACTCAAGTGGGCCACACCACAACAAACAGTGGCCACTGAAACTTTACTGGAGCTCACAAAAGTTTTGGATCAGGCCGATATTATGTTTTCCATTCATCCTAGTGGAGTTCACCTTATGATCGGTCTGGATGGCATATAAAGATCAAGGCGAGTCTCAAGAAGGTTTCGATGCTTGGCATTTCCATTCCCCTTTTTTCTTGTGGTGTGACCCACCAGGGTCTTCTATATATCTCATTTTGGGACTCTCAACCTAACATTAGGGGTGCACATCGAACCGATAGAACTGTGGAACTGGACCGGAACCGACCAAACGATCTGGTTTGGTCCAATTCTAAAGTACACTGGTTTCGATTTTGATTCCAAAAATCAAAGAACCAATTACATCGGTTCGGTTCTCAGATTGGGGGTATGTAGAACTGAACTGAACCGTAAACCGATCCGTAGAACCGAACTGTGGATCTAATCCATAGAACCAAACCAGTGAACCGAACCAAGAACCCTTTTAGTGTTTCCATATTTAACTCATGATTTATGGTTTATAATGCACCATTTGATTATTTCTATAAATGTATTTTTGTACACCTTATATAATATCTAAACCATTCATCAAATGGATCACAACATGAATGGACATGGGCTAGATAATAAAATAAAACATGCAATTAGGGGTGTACATTGAGTCGAACCGAGTCGGGCTGGCCTCAGCTCGACTCGGCTCAAACACTGACTAATCTTAGCTCGAACTCGGCTCGGCTCGGCTTGGCCTTCGAGCCTGACTGGCTAGCTCGGCTCAGTTTGGTCAGCAACTTGGGTCAGCTCAGGCCGAGTTCACCATTGAGGCATTTCTACAAACACCTTAACTGCAACTTCAAAAGCCTACTGTTTTACAAACATAAGCAATGGTTTTACAGGTGTTTTATCAAACACCTTCTAAGTAAGATAAAAACTTTTTTTAAAAGAGAGAGAGAGAGAGAGAGAGATGAAATACATTACTATTGTAACACCCTAGAAATCGGGGGTCGCGCATCCGCTCGACTCCCGAGTTCTCGAGAGTCACCATATGCAGATGATCATAAATGCGCATTTAATCTGTTTGAGTTGCGCAGTCTGAAGTTCCCTGATCATGAAACATGTACGCACAAGTCTGCTGAAATGAAGAGGCCTCACATATAAATATACAAGTCCAAAAAATAGATGTAAATGGGTCGCGCATGGCGTTGCCCAGCCAAAATAACAAAAGAATATGATGTCCAAAGGGATGAGACCGAGCCCGAAACCCAGCCATCCTATCCCGCCTCTCATGCAGGCGGCGAACCCTCCATCAGCTGGAAGTAGGACAGCTCCAGCTCCTCGTCTAGGCTCACCTCGCTAGGCTCCTCCAGCCCTGAGTCACCTGCATCTATCAAAGGGTCTCGTTGGTGTTTTAAAACACCGTCCCAGAGTGGGAGTGAGTGATCAACTCAGTGGGTGCTATTAGCCATAAGTTATAACAAGCATCGATTGTAATAAGAATTTAATGAAAAACAATCAATCATCAGCATCTATCTAGTCTTGTTAATGCGCATGAATGCAGGATGACATGATGTATGCTCTCGCCCAACACTACCTCGTGCGACACCATCTAACGATCGCCAATGCCAACACTCCCTCAGTGCGACCTCGACTGCCAAGTCGCTAACCTAACTAATGCGATGCGATGCGGTCGTGTTAGCCGGGTGATTAGTTAGGTTCATTCATCCAGCAGATTTGGGAATCTGGAACACCCCATCTGATCAATGCCCTAAGCTGGTTGCGAGGCCAAGACCCCCCAATGCGTGAGGCCGAGGCCCCGCGGTCCGTGATCCCGTCGGGTTCCTCATCCCCGACTTCAAGCACATGAGGAGTGCCATGAGAAAGGGGATCGCTCACGGTCACTACGGGGAGGCGCGGTACCCCAGCGTAGGCCGACAGCTCGAACACAGTGTCACATTCCACCATGCCCGGCTCACGAGGCTGTGGGCCGATTTCAAGAGGTTTGTCGTTGGGCTACAATGGTTGTGGGGAGTCCCAGGTTCCATACAATTGTGAGCAAACAGGGTTAACATTCGTGGTTGGCCAGACAGTAGGCTAGACCGCACGAGTCCAGGCAAGCGTGCGGCGGAACGACATCGGGTGCAAGCAACCCACGTAGTCTAACTACAGCCGTCCACACACGCCCGCCCAAATCCGAGGGTTTAGCCTCAAGGCGGTCCTACCAACGGGACCACCTTAACTTTCCTTGTTTCCTTGGCCAACCGCAAGGTTTGAATGGTGGTCCACAACATGTCGACGGACAGGAGTATTAGCAGGCAAGATTATCATGTTCTCATATCTCAAGCATGTAGTCCAGATTCACCAGATAAGCAACCTAACTATTTATGAGCGATGGTGCGTGTGTGTTGGGTGTGTTGGTGGGGAAGTTGCTCACTTCCTATAACTCATGAAGACAAATTACACATGTAGCAAATAAGGCATGCATATTATAGGACATCAATCTTATGAGCAATCCATCAAGTCATCAACAAGCAGTCATCAGAGTTCAACAAGTCATGTGAGAAACACGAATAGCATCATGTGAGGAAATCAACAAGACACAATTTCATACCATTACAATAGGCATACATCCCTAGGTTTTCTCTACACACTCTAAATGCACATCCCATCAATCAAAATCATTAAACTCATATTATAATTGGTGCTAGGCCACCTAGGAGTAATAGTCCGCACCTATGGCTCGATGGAGGCTCGGAAAACGCCCTAGGAGTGAGGGCTTTTGGGTAGAACGGTCAGAATCCCTAAATCAAGCTATTTCATGTTAGAGTTCCAACCAAAATCCATAGTACTACTTGAATTTCAAGAAGGATGGGGGAAAAGCTCACCTAAGCAACCCACGGATGCTTGTTGAGGCTAAGGGAAGGAGTTTCCTCCTTGTAAGAGCGGTAAAGAGGTGGAAGGGTTGGCTTTCTTGGGACCCACCTTAATCTAAGGTCCACCTTGGATCTCCTCCTCCTCTCTCTCTCTCTTCTTTACTCTCCTTTACTCTCCTTCACTCTTGGTAGTTATAGCAAAAGGGAGAGGGAGTTATGAGGGATAGGGTTTATTCCCTAGACTTGGGCCCTTTGGCCCCAAGTTTCCTCATGTTCCCAAAATAGCCTACAAAGGACACTTTCGGGGTTGACATGGCCCTAATGCTCCTTCGGCCACCAAACTCGGTGGGTAAGTGCCTTATGGCCCGACTAGGGCCCGCGTCAAATTTGGGAATAAACGGATAGACGAAAATGGGGTTTGAGTCAAAAGCTTTGACCTTTAAACGGCCCTGCGGGGTCCATTTTAGTGATTTGAGTAATTCTGGTGGTCCTCAGGCTATGAGATTTCTAGGATGGGTGCTTCATGGCCTGATGAAGGGCCACGCAAAATTTGGGGACGATCGGACCAGGGGGTTTGACCGCACGGGTCCGATTTGGGATCGACGGTGACCGGCCCACGATCGGGTCCCAGAGTTGGTGGGCAGGCGCAGGAAAATCCATTAGGCTTCCACGGTGAATATGGAAGAGATCCAATGGTCGGATAACCTGGAATCTTGGTTCCATTTGCCAGCGCCAGATTGGTCCTGGCATAGTCGCGGTGCATTAAGTCAGTGCCAGATCCCTCTTCTGAGCGTCTGCCGGGTCCGCGGTCCGCGATAGTCTACAAGCCCAGTGAGACCTATGATCCCCTAAACTTATAGATTTTTCTGACCTTTCGGCGTCACGGTACAGCCCGGACGGACTGTAGCTCAGTGTAAATGGTCATCCGGCTTGGCGGCCCGCACTTGGTCTTGCCATGGCCTGTCCGGTACAGGTAAATGGGCTAATCCTAGATTAATTAGCTCATGGCATCCCTGCCACGAACGTTTCAAACGTTCGGTCCTGCGGTAAAATCCTACGTGGACGCCTCAGGACACTGTACCGATTGGACGGGATGTTACAATTTACCCCACTTACAAAAAATTTCATCCCCGAAATTTGTACCTGATCATATTGCTGAAGCAGGGGTGGGTAATGCTTTCGGACTTCTGCTTCCGTCTCCCAAGTGGCCTCTTCTTCACCGTGATGTGTCCATAGTACCTTGACCAACGGAATGACCTTGTTGCGTAAGACTTGCTCCTTCCTATCAAGTATTTGAGTGGGCCGAAGAATGTAAGTGGCGCTTTCCTTAAGTTCCACCTGCTCCCACTTAATGATATGCGAAGGATCGGGGACGTACTTCTTCAGCATTGATACATGGAAGACGTTATGCACTCCGGCAAGAGGCGTGGGTAGGGCCAAGCGATAGGCGACCGCTCCCACACGATCCAAAATCTGAAAAGGCCCGATGAACCGTGGCGCAAGCTTTCTTTTCTTGCCAAAGTGCAAAACACCCTTCATTGGGGAGATCTTGAGAAATACATGGTCCCCAGCTTCAAATTCCAAGTCCCTTCGCCTTGTGTCGACATAGCTTTTCTGTCTGCTTTGAGCCGTCAAGAGGCGGCGCCGGATAATTCCAATCTTTTCAGTCGTGATCCGCACCAGGTCCGGCCCGAGCAAACTCTTTTCGCCAATTTTCTCCCAACAATGCGGAGCTCGGCATGGACGCCCATACAAGGCCTCGTATGGTGTCATTCCGATGCTAGCCTGGAAGCTATTGTTGTAGGCGAACTCGGCATATGGGAGGCAATCGTCCCAACTCTCCTGAAAGTCCAGAACACAAGCACGCAACATGTCTTCCAAAATCTGGTTTACCCGCTCGGTTTGCCCATCTGTTTGCGGGTGGAAGGCGGTGCTAAATTTCAAGTTTGCTCCCATAGCTTCTTGAATGCGGGTCCAAAAGATCGACGTGAAACGAGCATCCCGGTCTGACACAATCTCCAATGGGACTCCATGGAGCCGCACTATCTCCTTGATATACAGTTTAGCCAAGTCATCGGCGGAGCTAGAAGTCTTGATTGGCAGGAAGTGGGCTGATTTGGTTAGCCTGTCCACAATCACCCATATCGAGTCGTGCCCCTTTCTAGTCTTGGGTAAACCGGCAATAAAGTCCATGGATATGAAGTCCCACTTCCATTCCGCTATAGGCATGGGCTGCAATAGGCCCGGTGGTCGGCGGTGTTCGGCCTTAACTTGTTGACAGGTGAGGCATCGGGATACATATTCCGCTATTTTCTTTTTCATGTTGTCCCACCAATAGGTTCGCTTTAGGTCCCGGTACATCTTTGTACTACCAGGATGCATCGCCAACTTGGAATTGTAGGCGGTATTTAAAACTTCTTCTCGCAATCCCTGGAGGTTTGGAACACAAAGGCGGCCTCGGTACCGCAATCCCCCGTCGATGCCGACCCTCCATTCGGACTTCTCATCATTTCTTGCTCCTTCCCTCATCTTCCTCAACAGCTCGTCGCTCTCTTGAACTTCAATGATTTTACTGTTAATCATCGGCTGGGCTTGGATGTGGGCTATGAATTCATATGGTTCTTCCACCGTTAGCTTCATGTTGAATCCCGAACGAATTCCACCATGTCCCACTCTCTCACCATTAGCGGGGCCGCAAATTCAATTGCTTTCTTGCGACTTAAGGCGTCTGCCACCAAGTTGGCCTTGCCAGGATGATATGAGACATCAAATTTGAAGTCTTTCAACATCTCCATCCAGCGACGTTGTGTCATATTGAGGTCCTTCTGGGTGAAGATGTATTTGAGGCTTTTATGATCCGAGAAGAGCTCAAACTCCTCACCATAGAGATAGTGCCTCCATATCTTCAACGCGAAAACTACCGCCGCAAGCTCAAGGTCATGAGTAGGGTAGTTTTCCTCATGCTTCCTTAACTGTCGAGATGCATAAGCAATCGCCCTGTCCCTTTGCATGAGTACGCAACCTAAACCCACATGAGAGGCGTCGGTATAAACGGTGTACTTGACCCCTTGCTCGGGTAGCACAAGTACAGGAGCTGACGTCAACCTGTCCTTCAGCTCTTGGAACGCTGCCTCCGCCTTTTCATTCCAGGCAAATTTGAGATCCTTCCGGGTTAACTGGGATAGCGGCCGGGCTATCTTTGAGAAGTCCTTAATGAACCTACGGTAATAGCCTGCAAGACCAAGGATGCTTCGCACTTCTGTAACCGATTTCGGTTGCTTCCAACCTTGTACCGCCGCCACCTTGGCGAGATCGACCGATATCCCTTCCTTAGACACAACATGTCCCAGAAACTTGACCTCCTCCTTCCAGAAGGCGCATTTTCTAAAATGCACAAACAGTTGATTTTTCTCTAGGGTTTCGAAAACTGCTCTCAAATGCTCTCCATGCTCTTCACGGCTCTTTGAATAGATTAATACGTCATCGATAAACACGATAACAAATCGGTATAAGAAGGGCCTAAGGATTCTGTTCATGAGGTCCATGAAAACCGCTGGAGCGTTGGTGAGTCCAAATGGCATAACTAGAAACTCATAATGGCCAAAGCAAGTCCTGAAGGCCGTTTTCTGAATATCTTCGTCCCTAACTCGTAACTGATGGTACCCTGACTTCAGATAGATCTTGGAGAAGTATTGAGCACCCCTCAACTGGTCGAACAAATCATCGATTCTAGGCAATGGATATTTGTTCCGAACCGTCATTTGGTTCAGCCTTCTGTAGTCCACACATATCCGCAAAGAGTCGTCCTTCTTTTTTACGAATAGGACCGGGGCTCCCCAAGGCGACATGCTAGGTCTGATGAAGCCCGACTCTAGCAAGTCGTCGATTTGAGTCCGCAACTCTTCCATCTCACATGGAGGCATGCGGTAGGTAGGCAAGGAGACGGGCTTGGCTCCAGGGACTAGCTCGATCGTGAAGTCTATCTCACGTCGAGGTGGTAGTCCAGGTATGTTTCCGAATACATCCCAAAAATCATGGACCACGGGCGTGTCCGATATCGAGGGTCCAGAATATCCGTCCTCCAATGATGCATAACACGAAATCCTGCGTTCGAAGCTGACCTGGACCGGGAACGTGAGGGAAGAGCCGTCCTCCTCAAATATCTTCACTGTTTTTGCATCGCAATCAATTTCTGCTTTCATCGTTGTCAACCAATCCATGCCCAGGATGACGTCGTAGTGGAAGATTTTGGTCACTATCAAATCCACGTGAGCTACCTTGCATCCTAAGTCGATGGGGCAACTATAACATATCTTTGTCGCCTCTGCAAAAGTGCCGGCAGCCGCGATGATCTTTACCCCCACGAAGGGGCTAGGGCGTAGCCCCAGGTGCTTAACAGTCGCATGCAAAATGAGGGAAGCAGTGGACCCGGTGTCCACTAAAAGGAATATGGGAGTACCTTGGATGTGGGCCGTCACCTCAAAGGCCGTAGGAGTAGGGATAGCTGCGTCTTGGCCCTCAACGGCTAGGGCATGCACTCGAGCCTGTTGTGGAAAATTTGGCCGTTGCATGGGTCGTTGTGGCAGTCTAACTTGAGGCAGTGGTGGACGCCGAAACTGTTGGCTCGGCCCCATTGCCCGCAAGGGTGGAATCTGTAAGGCCGGCTGTGGAGGCCTAACGTTGCGTTGCGGCGGAGTAAACCCGAGGTCACTCATCCTCGTGAAACAGTAGGGCTCGGAATGTCCCGCCCTCCTGCAATAAGTACATGTCTGGGCCGGTAGCGTAGAAGGGGCCGGTGCGGCGGCTAGTCGGGGTGGTGAGCTAGGACGAGCCCTTTTTCTTGTAAAAGAGGAGGACGGTCTGTCCACCCTGTTTCGCGGCCCCAACTGTGAGCGGCTTCGGGCGATCCGCTCCTCATCTTGCTCCGCTCTAATGGACATCTCGACAAGCTCGGCGTATGTCCTGAGGTTGACGCAACATATCTTGGAGCGAATACCGCTCCTTTGTCCAGCCGTGAACCGCCTCATCTTGATCGCTTCGTTTGCAATCATCTCAGAAGCATATCGGGAGAGTTCCGTAAAGCGGTTCTCGTATTGGGCCACACTCATCCCTCCTTGTTGGAGGCGGAGAAATTCATTCTCCCTCTCGTGTTGATACGACTGAGGGATGTACTTTTCCCTAAAGCGGGACTCGAATGCTTCCCACGTCCATATATGGTCCTCGGGGATGGATTGGAGGACACTCTCCCACCATAAATCCGCCTCATTTTCAAGGAGATATGAGACGAGCTCCACATTTTCTGACTCAGAACAGTGGAGAGGCCGCAATAATTTGGTGACTCGATTGAGCCAATGTTCCGCCTCCTCTGGGCTGTGAGTGCCGGGAAATGTAGGCGGCCTATGTCTCTAGAACCGCTCATAGAGGTTGCTCGTATGGGTCACAGGTGCGGCTAGGCCGGGCGCCTCGGGTGGCGGCATGCCCAAGTTTTGGGCCATGGCCCCCATCATAGTGACCATCATTTGCTATTGTTGCTGCATACTAGCGACCATCATTTGTTGTTATTGTTGCATAATGAGCAACATCTGGTCCATTCGATCCATGGCCGGGGGTGGAGGAGGCACAGGTGACGCAACTCGCGGTGGCGGTGCATTTGGGGTCGACTCTTGAGTAGTACTACCCGTATTTTGGGAACCGCTAGCCCCTTGCGTGCCTTGTTGATCGTCGAGGATTTGGTCTCTCTCGACCAAACCACCGTGAGGAAGGCGGACGTATCGACCCTCCAGTCGATGAGGCATTTCCTGTAAAATATCCTTGGATGGGTTAGATGCTAAAACATCGCCCATGCCTAGTTTACGCGCAGATATGCAAGATTCATATACAATCCTGGTGTGTGTAGGCGTGATTCATATGAGTATTTACATGGCAACAAAAAATTTTTCGAGGCAATCCATAATTTCATATTGATTCCAAAATGCCATGAGTATGGCCAAATACATGTTGCAACATGGATTACACAGATTACTAGTTATGCTAAATGGAAAGAAGGTACAAGCTAGTTGAAACAACTCCTAAGCATCCATCAGTACATAAGATTATATTTCAAACAACTTAAATCTAACTACTAATCGTCAGTAGCGCCGTGTAGCTACTCGTCTGAGTCGGGCGAAAGTGGCGGCACTTCTTCCCCTTTGCTACAGCAAATCAAAGCCTTAATGGCCCGATACATCTTCTTATTCCACTTTTCCTGCTTCGCTTGATTGGCCTCGATCCTTGCTTGATTCTCCTCGATTCTAGCCATTCTCGTGTCGAGTGCCTCCAAGCGCCCAACTACGTCTGGAGCGGCAAGAGATCCACCGCCAACTCCTTCAGCTCCCCCAGCTTCACCCTCGCCTTCATCTTCATCATCGCTCTCCTCGCCCTCATTGCTATCCTCTTCTTCTTCGGCAGCATCCCCATAACGATCAATGCGGGCCTGTCGCTGTTTGGGGCCTATTCCCATCCTATTCAATATGCCATCCCCCAAGAGTTGAGTCGGTACCGGGTTTCTATCCGATCCGCCTACTCCGTACTGCTGAGCCAACCGACAGACCAGGCGACCAAATGGGAGGCACGCATTCTTCCTCGTAGCTCTCACGGCCCGCACAATCTGGTGGAGCACTATGCTGGGAAGACACACATCTGCCCCCTGTCCCACTTGGTATAGGCATTCTACCATATAGCGAGAGCATTCGGAACGGTTTATCAGCCTCGGATACACATTTTAGGTGCAGATGCGATGAAGCACCCGGTATTCTGGCTTAAGATGGGTCGAGCTCAAACCGACCTCTTGCTTCCCCCGCTTCCACTGGGCGACCTGCCCGCACAAGAAGCGGGTCCGCTCCTTACGGGCTTGACTGGTGTTCAGATCCCTCTCATCGATCTGCACCTCTCCACGCGGCACTCCTAGCACGCTGGCAACGGCCTCCACCCCAATTGGGAATTTCTTGCCTCCCATCGCCAGATCGAAACCTAGAGGCTCAAATTGAGGGTTTTTGATCCGTAAATAGAAAGCCCTAGCTTGACCTTCATCTGCTTGGGAGTCTCCATAGAACACTGGACTCCATCCCTTCTCCATGAGTCGACCAAGTAGGGCGAACTTATCGAACAGATGCTCCTCCACGGTGGCCTCAAAGGCGACGTTACGTACACGAAAATTTCCCTTATCCTCAACGGGTGGCCGGGTTGATTGACTCGCGGGAGCCCCTTGAGAATCGCTCTTACGCTTGGATCGGACTTCCGCTACTTCCTTTCCCTTCGGGTCGGCCCTTTGCTTGCTCCGCCTCTCTCGGCTCGGCCCCGGCTCGGCGGTTGCCGGTCTCTTCTTCCCCATGAGCGAGAGAATCACCGGGATGGAGAAGAAGGCGGCAATGGAAGCTAGAAACGTCATTTCTTCGGTACGAGGGTGGACTATTGTCGTCGGTTTCGTGATGAGAGATGTTGGGAAATGAGGGAATGGAGGATTTGGGGGTTGGAAAATGGCTTTTGAAGAAGATGGGCTTATGAGGAATGGAGTTGGAAGATGGAAGTTGAGATGGGTTTTGAGGAAGTGGATTTGAAGATGGGTTGAAGGAAATGGGTTTGAGAAGGGTCTTGGGTTTTGGGCTTGATGAGAAATGGGGATAGAAGATGGGTGTTGAGATGGGGTTTGAAGAAATAGCTAAGGAGATGGGTTGAAGGAAATGGGTTTGAGAAGGGTTTTGGGTTTTGGGGTTATTGAGAAATGGGGCTAGAAGATGGGAGTTGAAATGGATTTTGAGGGAATGAATTTGAAAATGGGTGATGATGGGGTTTTGATAGGATGAGATTTTGAAATGGAGAAGAAGAGAGCAAAAGGAGTGGGGTTTTGGTGAGAGGGTATGGAAAGAAATATGTGTAGGGAGAGAGAAAGGGAAAAGGATGAAGACGGGTTGGAGGTTGAAAGGGTGGAGGAAGAAGAAGATGGGTTTGGAATGAAGTTGGAGATGAAGGAGGGAAGAATATTTCTCCTCCTCTTTTCTTTCTAGAGGGTTTGGGAGAGATGGAGAGGAAGGAAAATGAGAGAAAAGGAGGTGGTGGAGGCCTTAATTGCAAAGGAAGTGGGCCCCACACATGTGCATGTGCAAATGGGAGGGGGAAATTTTCGGATGGCTAGGGCGTGGCCATGCAGGCCGGGCGTGGCCACGCCGGGTTGCTGGACATTTGGGCGTGGCCACGCCGGTCAGGCGTGGGCACGCCGGCCTGGTGGTTCTCACACATGGGACAGCGGCGCGGGCGCGGGCACGCCGGCGGGCGTGGGCAGCGGGCGTGGGCACGCCGGTGGGCGTGGCCACGCCAGCCCCCTGGACAGTTGGGCGTGGCCACGCCGGTCAGGCATGGCCACGCCGGCTCCCTGCTTTGGCCGCTTAGCTTTTCGTCCTCCCGGCGCCAGTAAGACCTCCCTCCAGGTCGCACCATACATGAATTTGGGGTAGAACGAACTGATCTCCACAATGGGCCTAACCCCATTGGGAGATTTCTCTCGTTGATAGGTCAAAAGACCTATTTCTCTTCCGTCCCACTATATTTAGTAAAAACTCATTCATTCCTAAGTCCCTATCCCTAAACGGCTGATACTATCAAATTTAGCCCAAAACCCCTTTCATCGGCGTGCAGATGTTGCCTCCAACTATCCTACCATTCAATCTCTAGCTCGTTTCTAATAATGGGCTGAGATCCGGTACGACTCCCGGACCCATTCTCCAGTGTCGCAATCTCCCTTGCTACCCCAACCCAATTCCAACAAAATCTCACCATCCCATAGAGATTGTCGGTTCAGGTCTGGGATGGATCTTAATCCTAGACTCTGGTTGGGCGTTCCAATACCCATCCTCTCAAGTCAGCGGACGCGTGCGCGAGCTCATGACCCATGGTCCAGTTGCCTCCAAACCATGCTCTGATACCAACTTGTAACACCCTGGAAATCGGGGGTCGCGCATCCGCTCTACTCCCGAGTTCCCGAGAGTCACCATATGCAGATGATCATAAATGCGCATTTAATCTGTTTGAGTTGCGCAGTCTGAAGTTCCCTGATCATGAAACATGTACGCACAAGTCTGTTGAAATGAAGAGGCCTTACATATAAATATACAAGTCCAAAAAATAGATGTAAATGGGTCGCGCATAGCGTTGCCCAGCCAAAATAACAAAAGAATATGATGTCCAAAGGGATGAGACCGAGCCCGAAACCCAGCCATCTTATCCCGCCTCTCATGCAGGCGGCGAACCCTCCATCAGCTGGAAGTAGGATAGCTCCAGCTCCTCGTCTAGGCTCACCTCGCTAGGCTCCTCCAGCCCTGAGTCACCTGCATCTATCAAAGGGTCTGGTTGGTGTTTTAAAACACCGTCCCAGAGTGGGAGTGAGTGATCAACTCAGTGGGTGCTATTAGCCATAAGTTATAACAAGCATCGATTGTAATAAGAATTTAATGAAAAACAATCAATCATCAGCATCTATCTAGTCTTGTTAATACGCATGAATGCAAGATGACATGATGTATGCTCTCGCCCAACACTCCCTCGTGCGACACCATCTAACGATCGCCAATGCCAACACTCCCTCAGTGCGACCTCGACTGCCGAGTCGCTAACCTAACTAATGCGATGCGATGCGGTCGTGTTAGCCGGGTGATTAGTTAGGTTCATTCATCCAGCAGATTTGAGAATCTGGAACACCCCATCTGATCAATGCCCTAAGCTGGTTGCGAGGCCAAAACCCCCCAATTCGTAAGGCCGAGGCCCCACGGTCCGTGATCCCGTCGGGTTCCTCATCCCTGACTTCAAGCACATGAGGAGTGTCATGAGAAAGGGGATCGTTCACTGTCACTACGGGGAGGCGCGGTACCCCAGCGTAGGCCGACAGCTCGAACACAGTGTCCCATTCTACCATGCCGGGCTCACGAGGCTGTGGGCCGATTTCAAGAGGTTTGTCGTTGGGCTACAATGGTTGTGGGGAGTCCCAGGTTCCATACAATTGTGACCAAACAGGGTTAACATTCGTGGTTGGCCAGACAGTAGGCTAGACCGCACGAGTCCAGGCAAGCGTGCGGCGGAACGACATCGGGTGCAAGCAACCCACGTAGTCTAACTACAGCCGTCCACACACGCCCGCCCAAATTTGAGGGTTTAGCCTCAAGGCGGTCCTACCAACGGGACCACCTTAACTTTCCTTGTTTCCTTGGCCAACCGCAAGGTTTGAATGGTGGTCCACAACATGTCGACAGACAGGAGTATCAGCAGGCAAGATTATCATGTTCTCATATCTCAAGCATGTAGTCCAGATTCACCAGATAAGCAACCTAACTATTTATGAGCGATGGTGTGTGTGTGTTGGGTGTGTTGGTGGGGAAGTTGCTCACTTCCTATAACTCATGAAGACAAATTACACATGTAGCAAATAAGGCATGCATATTATAGGACATCAATCTTATGAGTAATCCATCAAGTCATCAACAAGCAGTCATCAGAGTTCAACAAGTCATGTGAGAAACACGAATAGCATCATGTGAGGAAATCAACAAGACACACAATTTCATACCATTACAATAGGCATACATCCCTAGGTTTTCTCTACACACTCTAAATGCACATCCCATCAATCAAAATCATTAAACTCATATTATAATTGGTGCTAGGCTACCTAGGAGTAATAGTCCGCACCTATGGCTCGATGGAGGCTCGGAAAACGCCCTAGGAGTGAGAGCTTTTGGGTAGAACGGTCGGAATCCCTAAATCAAGCTATTTCATGTTAGAGTTCCAACCAAAATCCATAGTACTACTTGAATTTCAAGAAGGATGGGGGAAAAGCTCACCTAAGCAACCCACGGATGCTTGTTGAGGCTAAGGGAAGGAGTTTCCTCCTTGTAAGAGCGGTAAAGAGGTGGAAGGGTTGGCTTTCTTGGGACCCACCTTAATCTAAGGTCCACCTTGGATCTCCTCCTCCTCTCTCTCTCTCTTCTTTACTCTCCTTTACTCTCCTTCACTCTTGGTAGTTGTAGCAAAAGGGAGAGGGAGTTATGAGGGATAGGGTTTATTCCCTAGACTTGGGCCCTTTGGCCCCAAGTTTCCTCATGTTCCCAAAATAGCCTACAAAGGACACTTTCGGGGTTGACATGGCCCTAATGCTCCTTCGGCCACCAAACTCGGTGGGTAAGTGCCTTATGGCCCGACTAGGGCCCGCGTCAAATTTGGGAATAAACGGATAGACGAAAATGGGGTTTGAGTCAAAAGCTTTGACCTTTAAACGGCCCTGCGCGGTCCATTTTAGTGATTTGAGTAATTCTGGTGGTCCTCAGGCTATGAGATTTCTAGGATGGGTGCTTCATGGCCCGATGAAGGGCCACGCAAAATTTGGGGACGATCGGACCAGGGGGTTTGACCGCACGGGTCCGATTTGCGATCGACGGTGACCGGCCCACGATCGGGTCCCAGAGTTGGTGGGCAGGCGCAAGAAAATCCATTAGGCCTCCACGGTGAATATGGAAGAGATCCAATGGTCGGATAACCTGGAATCTTGGTTCCATTTGCCAGCGCCAGATTGGTCCTGGCATAGTCGCGGTGCATTAAATCAGTGCCAGATCCCTCTTCTGAGCGTCTGCCGGGTCCGCGGTCCATGATAGTCTACAAGCCCAGTGAGACCTATGATCCCCTAAACTTATAGATTTTTCTGACCTTCCGGCGTCGCGGTACAGCCCGGACGGACTGTAGCTCAGTGTAAATGGTCATCCGGCTTGGCGGCCCGCACTTGGTCTTGCCATGGCCTGTCCGGTATAGGCAAATGGGCTAATCCTAGATTAATTAGCTCATGGCATCCCTGCCACGAACGTTTCAAACGTTCGGTCCTGCGGTAAAATCCTACGTGGACGCCTCAAGACACTGTACCGATTGGACGGGATGTTACAATCCCCTAGATTACATGGACGAAGTAGATGTAATAAGTACACCACAATGAGACTACAGAGTTTACTCAGAACCCTACCATCATAGTCCATCATACGGTTCCTATTGCACAACAACAACACAACACTACATTTTCTGATTGTATTCTTCAGGACTGTTTGCCATTAACACCATTGACCAATCTTATAGGATTGAAGACGAGAGATTCACCGTTCCTATGATAGGAACATAACAGCTATGGCTAATTGACCGTCCGCCCGCTACTGTACATAATGAGTTCGAGTCGGTGGTAAGCAAGGGCCTGAATGACAGAATTTTTAAAACTACGGTGAGTAACATCAATGGCACCAACCTTCCTTGCCACCAACCACATTTCATTGAGTCATTTTATCAAACAGTTAGTGAGCAACATCAATGGCAAAGTAACCAAGTCACCAAACTGGTTCGATCCGAGTTCCATTCGAGCTGAATTTGATCCGAGTCGAGTTGAGTTGGGGCCTGCTTGAACTCATTTTCGAGCTCAAAAAATCAGCTCGAATCGGCTTGAACTCAGCTTCGAACCGAGTCAAATCGAGCTTTTTCGAGACAAGTCGAGCGAGCTAACCGAGCTATCTCAATTCCTGTACACCCCTACATGCAATTGAGTTGAATTATAAAAAGCCCATAACCATGGAACCAATCTAGAACCGAACGGTTCGGTTCTAGGGTGCTAACGGTCCAGTTCCGGTTCCGAATATCTTAGAACCGTTCGGAATAGTTCGGTTCCAGTTTCACCCCGGAGCCGGACCGAACCAACTTGTGTGCACCCCTACCTAACATCAATTTGAGAAACGTATGGACGGAGCTGATTTCAAACGAACATTCACGTAAGCCCCACCGCCGGGCATTATGTTGTTGGAGCCCAACGGGATGTATTTTTCTTACATCCACGCCCGTCCATTCATTTTGAAAGCATGATCCAACTCTCAGGTGGACCACGAAAGTTTTGAATCAAGCTGATATTTGTGTGATCCTTCGTCCAAGTCTTTGTGATCTTATCAACGGGTTGGATGGCAAATAAACATTCCGGTGGCTCCAATAAGCTTTTAACAGTGGGTATTCAATCACCATTGTTTCCTCTGGTATATTCCGCTTGTGATTTGGATCTGCTTTCAATTTTAGTATCAAATCATCAAATGAGTTAGAAAAAATGAATGGACGGCGTGGATGAAAGTCAACTTTATCAAGTAGACTCCACAGGAATACACCGGCCAAATGCGGGTCCGTAATCCATACACCGCGCCTGCGGTACAATACTGGACGAAAACGTTTCTTTGGAAAAGGTATCAGAGACTTCGGTCATTTTCCACCGTCGAAGAAATCTTTTTAATTAGTCTAAATCGGCGGCGGATCGTACGGTGAGTGGACGTGGATTTCCTGCGAAAGGTGTTGGGACCCACCATTACGTTTGTGAGACATCAACCCTGTCCATCCATTTTGTGAGCTTATTTTAGGATTTGACCTAAAACGTTAGCAGGATCCAAGACTCAAGTGGGCTGCACCAAAGGAAAATGTGGGTAGGAAAATTCCTACCGTTGAAAACTCCCTGGGTTGACAGTGATGTTTGCATGCCATCCATACCGTTCATAACGTTGTTCATGCTGGGATGAACTGAAAACATAAATATTATCCTGATTCAAAACTTCTATGGGCCCACAAATATTTTAATTGTGGAGGATCCATTCTTGCGTTTTAGGCTCACTTGAGTATTGTATCCAATTTGTTTTTGGATCCATGCCCTAAAATGATCTCACAAAACGGTTAAACGGGGTGGATTTCTCACAAACATCACCCAGGACCCACCTAAGTTCTCATTGCAGTAACTTCCTCCTAAAGATTTAGCAGGAAATCCGCGTCCCGGGCCATCGTGACGTACCTGGTTGTCCATGCCGTCCAGACCTTTTCTCGTATCGTTTTTTTAAAATATGAGTACAAAAATAAGCCAGATCCAACGCTCAAGTGTACCACATCACAAATTACTCTTGCATTTAATGTAACTTGTATTTAATGTTTTATGAAACCAAGCTTATTATCTGGTGTGGTCCACTCACTTGAGTGTTGTATCTTATACTTTAAAATGATATGAAAAAAGGTATGGAAAGCATGGATAAAAAGATACATCAGGTAGGCCCCGTTGGCATGGTAAATAGACTTTAGAGACCCACCTTGATGTATGTGTCATGATCCAAACCGTCCATCCATTTTTCCATAAAGGAGGGGGGGAGCTTCGGTGATCTATGCTGTCCATCTATTTTGATCATTCATTTTCCGGCATTAGCCTATAAAGGATTGGACTCTTACCATTGAAAACATCTAGGCCACTATGATATTTATTTACCATCCAACCTATTCATAAGATCACACACTTGCATGGAGGGAAAACATAAACATCAACTTATCCAAAACTTCATTGGCTCCCAAGAAGTTTTCAAGTAGTGGGGCCTACCATAATGTTTGTGAGAAATCCTCGCTATCCATCCACTCTTCCAAACAATGTTAAGGCATGGACCTAAAAAATAGGCAAATCCAAAACTCAAGTGAGCATTACAACAGTAAATTTTAGGTAAGGAAATGCCTATTATTGATGCTGCCCTAAGCTTCACCATGATGTTTATATGCCATCTCTCTCTATTGTTTCTTTTGGTGCGGCCCATCTTAAGTGTAGGTCAGCGTGATTTTTTAACCTTGGGTCTAGCATAGGATTACACAAGTAAAGACCCAACACATATGCCAAACCTAAATCTCCTTGATAGAAAGGATGACACTGTCAACTTTTTATGGGGCCTGCCATGATCTGTATATAAAATCTACTTTGAAAATTACTTGTATAATATGATATTAGGCTCATGCCAAAGGAAACAATTAGGATAATATTTATTTTTTCTATAAGGCCTCATAAAACTTATAAGAAATCCACTCAAATTAGATTTCATAATAATATTTAAGTTTAGGGCCCAAAAACCAAGACAATCTATGAATCAGGTGAGTTACACTTACATAGAAAGAAACAATTTGGAGGGTGGCAATCATCATGTATATTATTTTGAACCGTATGGTCCACCTAAATTATAGATATGGCTCATTTTTAATACATCTAACTAAAATTAAGTCACGCGACTAATGATAGCATTGGATTTTCAGATACACAGCAAGTTTAGGTTCACATAGCTTTTGAATTTTCAAATGTAATCTCTCTCCACTCGCGTAAGAGATTGGGTCGTAAATATGGACGGTTAAAGCACGTCATAGAAATGGGAAATTTCTGGTGAAAATCCTCTTATTTAAAGACATGGTTTAGTCAAAATCATGATTACCGAGAATGGAATTTTTCGCACCAGTATAAGATGTGGCATGTAGGTTCACATCCAAGCCGTATATCAGGTGATCCAACCGTATCTGTATAAAAACCCCAAGTAAAAATGATGGCCCACCACCTATTATCATATGATTCACAATGTTTGAAAGAAATGATGGCTTAGGAATTCTTTTAACGACTCCTTATCGTTCTAATATTATGGTAACGTGTGGCACAGCTGGTTGGTGCATCAATC
Source organism: Magnolia sinica (assembly GCF_029962835.1). Classification (NCBI taxonomy): domain Eukaryota; kingdom Viridiplantae; phylum Streptophyta; class Magnoliopsida; order Magnoliales; family Magnoliaceae; genus Magnolia; species Magnolia sinica. Next base: position 2,122,740 of record NC_080584.1, on the reverse strand, counting down.
TGAAATTTCATCTAGCAATCTAAAAGATTTGGGTCCACCTGATGGACGGCTGGGATCTATAATGCATCTACCACACTGGCAGACGCTGGCGCGTAGAGACATGGCCGCGTGGGATTAGCATACCTCTCGTGGAATGGTATTTGTGAGGGCACTGGCGTTTTTGTGCCTCCAAATCATTTCTCCATATGTGGCAAACCCAGACGAAATCTACACCGTTCATTTGCAATTTCGATTAGTGAATGAGCTATGGTCCAGGATTCAGGGTCTTTGGATTAACCTGCCACTTCAATTAATGGCATAACAAAGAAAACTAAAATCCAAAATCCAACGGATCATATTAATGAGATGGGCCTATCAAAGCAAGTTTCTGTCAGCATCTGATGGAAGGTGGACCTCACATGCTACGTGGTTCAGATCATGATAAAGATGTACAGAGAAATTGTAGTCCACCAGCTGTGCAATGTGATTATTCTAAGACCAACTTCAGCAAGTAGGGCCCACCACATATACGAAAGTTTTTCTCAATCGGCAAAATGGAATTGATCGTAGATTGTTGACCATTCAATGAATTTAAGTGTCAAATAGGAAAAATGGCTAGTCTCATTTCTGTGAGACCTACTTTTTTAACGGCTCCGATCATCCGTAAGCATAACACAACTAGTGCGACTAGGGATTTACTGCCGGACAACAGTACCATGCTTCATGCATATATAATGACAGAGTGCCTCAGAACGAGATATACGAGAAAACAGAAAATGAAGCTGCTTTGGGTAATTGTGCGTGTCTTCTGCCTCTTCCTACTCCTCTCTCAATGCACCCGCCAAAGAGGTTAAGTTCACATCTTCAATTCAACTAGCTGTATGATCGATTATAGTGCATTTGATGTATCAGTATCAAAATTCCATGTGTATACAATATCTAACCCGTCCAATATGTTTGATCCATCAAAGGGAACACCTGATGCTAAAATCAGGCTGATCAGTTTTCTATGTGGGCCACATGGACTAAAACAATGGCAAGTCAACGGTTTGGTTCAAAGTACATGGTGACCCACATATGGCTGAAAGGTTCAACCCAACCAACCTATGACTGACTCGATATTAGGTTGGGCTTGGGCAGGATGTATCGGGCTGGGTCTCAGGTTTGGACTATACAAACACCAACCTAATAAAACTTAAGTTGGGACTCAGGTTAAAGTCTTAGGTAGCCCAACGCAACTTGAACCCAATCGATATATAAGTTCCTTATAAATTATAATTGAGTGCAGATCGCTTGCGTTGAAGGCACAAAAAATTTCAATAACTACATATATATAATTAATACAATTATAGGTAGAAAAAAAAAGATGTGTATTAAAAATATAATAGACTACTGTAATAACGAAAATATTAACATGTATCCACCTAACCAACTTGACCGAGCCCACTTGGGTTGAGAATTCCCAACCCAAGGTTGGGTTAGGGTTGAGGTATAGGAACCTTGGGTTTGGCTAGGGTTGAGCATCATGTGTAAGTAGGTGGATGTCATATGCACAAGCTAGTTATAGCGATCACGGGTGGTTCGAGTGATTACCTTAGTGGTAGGCTTTGAGGAGTTTCAACACGAGGTCTTGGGTTCGATGCGCATAAGTAGTGAAATTCTAATACAGTGTGTGTCAGGTGCGTGTGTAAAAATAAAATTAAAAAAATAAATAAAAAATTATAGTGTTTCACACCATAGTAGGACTACATGGTTTAGATTCTATGGAACCCAATAGGTGGTTATGTGATCCATGCCATTGATCCTATGGCAGCCTTTTGACATCTCCAATATTCTTCAAGCTTAATTGATATATGGCTCTTTTCCATGATTCATCTTTCCTCTTAATCTCTATTTGTAGGTTACTAACCGATGTATGTTTTTCAGTGATCACTACAACATCAATGTATATTAATTTTTATGCATGGTTTGGCCCACCATATGAAAGATCTGTCATATCTTTGGATCATCCAGAAACAACATAGATATATCTGTTCGACTGGTTGGATGTCAAACACATATCATGAGGACCACAATTTTCTATTCTACCCTTTAAAAAGAAAAACCAATCTAATATCATCATCACATTCTAATGGTTTATAGGCATGGGTTTTTTTGTCGCAGCCCTCATCAAGGTGGTGCGTACTATGATAAACCAAGACCAACGCCACCATCACCGACAGGTGGGCCTCCGACCCGTCCATGAACTGAAATGGAGCGGTACAGATCTTCCATGAAGGTGTTTATTTCAAGTTTGAAGATTGAAGGGGTGCTATGCAATATAATAAATTGGTTTTTGTTAACCTTCTAGTAAAGGCATTGTAGATGAAGTGAGTTAATATTCCCAAGACTCCACTAGTACTAATTGGCGAACATATCAATGATCCGGACCGTACATTAGGATGACCATCTCTTGGATAGGTTATTGATCAAATCCCAGATTGATCGGATGGTCTGAACCTTACAAAAAGTATCCATCAATTGGATGGTTAGGCCATCCAATTTAATGGATGTTGCAAGCTAACAAGAGGTGGCCATTCTGATTTGGGTCAAATGGCCTATCTAAGAAGTGGTCGTTTTAATGGACGTCTCAGATCAGCAAGCATGTTTGCTGGTGAAGGCTGGGGAAGATTGGTGAGTGTTAACATTTTGTAATTTATGCAAATAAAGGGGTATTCTAGCAAACCCCATCATAACCATCATTATGCAATATAGTAGACAATCAAGCCCTATTCAGATCATAAATTTTCATTTAATTTCATTTTTCTAGCCATTCGGCCCTTTTGGGTGACTTGGGTTTGTGCAAGTGAGACCCTTTCTTCACTAATCATGGGGTTGATGTTGGGAACATAATAAGCCCTTGGATGACTTGTTGGGCATAGAAGCAAAATCATTATAAAATAATGCAATTGGAAAAGAAAATTTAAGTAATTATAAAGAATATATGAATGAATTTTACGTGAAGAAATATTTGCAAGAAAAAATAATTACAATAAGTGATGAACAATTCACTATAATTAGAAAGTTATAAGAGATAGAACAACTTACAGTGGATACTGGATTGTTCATTGCTTATTGCTGTAGCTTTTTTCCACAAGGATTTTTTCACAAAATAAAAAATAAAAAATCAAGTGTTTTCTATGATTGCTTGAATTTTATTTCCCTATTGCATTGTATGATTTTGCATGAGGTTGCTTTTGCGCTCAACAAGTCATGTTTAGGGCTTGTTGCATTCTCAACAAGTGATATTAAAGCGTACATTGGGTTTTCAGATTAAATTTGTAGACATGGCATCGATGGGATCGAATGTGAAATTCAAAACAGAAAAGTTCATAGGTAAAAATTTTTTTAAAAAAAATTTAAAATAAATTATGGAGGTTGAAAATAAAAACCATCCTAATTTAGCAAGGACTGCAGCACATATTACATGGGAAAGCAAAAGATCATGAATCGATAAAGGAAGGGAATTGGGATGAACCCGATCAAAGGACGATTATAGCAAGATGAGACATATAAATAAGGATTATACAAATCGCATAACTAAAAAAGGAAGAGAAATCAGGTGATTCGCCGCACCAAATAAACTTAAAGATTTTAAGAGCAACTTTACATCGGTCCATTGGTGTGGCCCATTAGAGTTTTTATTGGGTTGATCTTTTATTTATTAAGTTCAAATAATGTTTCCCACCTGATGGACGGAGTGGATTCTCGCATAGAGCATGGTGGGCCGAACAGAGCCTGGGTTTTTTACCTACCTCCATAATGCTACGGTGTTGTGCGTGTCACCTTCTTTTGATCGGGTGAGTGGTCGACGTCAGCTCCTGTGCAAAAAAATCAGCGTGATATACACATAGATGGGCGACACCATAGACAACAATGGAGAGGAGATACCAACCATAGTTTTGTTTGTGGGTCCCAACATGTTCACACAATCCATCCAACCCGTTCATCAGGTGCCCCTCAGCATGAAATATACATTTCAGATATCTATCTGATCCGGAATTTAGGTGGGCCACGGATCTTGAATGTAGTAGTTTTAAGCGTGAGTTGACCTTTTTCCTTGTGGTTTGGCACACCTGAGTTTTTTAATCGTTGATTTGCAGTCTATACAGTGGAAATGAGAAGGCCCACCTGATGGAGGGATTGGATGTCACGACAACAACACGGTGGATCGAACACAACTAGGGTGCTCTACCCGCTGCGTACAACATGTGTTGTACCACAGACTTCTGGTCCCTAATACATGCGTTCTGAAACTTCTCCAATGAGTTTTTTATGGTGGACGTTCAATCCCCACTTTTCTGCTCCAGGACATAATAAGCCCTGGCCCCATCTCATTCATAATCATATATTGGTCCCACCTAAATGTGATTCATGTATCCAACCCACTCATTATGTGTGTCCCACTTGGATGAGGGGTCAGACCAAGTTTCAGCTGCATCCAAAACTTATGTGGGCCCCACCAATTGTTTTTATTCTTTTAGCATGCCTTCATATAGCTTTAGATGGTATGGCCCACCTGAGTTTCTTATAAGGATGATTTTTGAGATACCTCATTACCGAAAGGGGACACATCAAATGCACAGTGTTGATGTTCACAGCACATCATGATGGGACCCACAAAACTTACTAACATTAATTCTTATGTCCTCAGAGGGTGGGTCACAATTTTGATTAGAATATTTGGCCCATTTTACATGTCTGGTCCATTCACTCTATTTTTTTGATCATTACCCTCAATTTAACTAGTTACTCGCCCCGATCATGTTACATGTGAGAAAGATATTAGCATACAAGATTAATCAGCAATTTGAGTGAATTTTGATTTAAACATTCGAATTTATTTACTCTTCAATCTGGACTGATCAGATTGTCCAAAAATGATTAAAGGTTGTTCATAATATCAAAAAGATATGAACGAAGAGAAAACACAAACATTAGCTTGATCCAAAACTTCTATGGCCTCCAAGAAATTTTCAATAGTAGAGGTTCAATCACACTATTTCCTGTGGTGTGGTCTACTTGAGCTTTGAATATGCTTCCTTTTTGTTCTTTAGACCTCAAATTATCTGTTAACATGGATGAACGGAGTAGATAAAATAAAAAAATAACGGTGGACCCAACAGAATTTACTTAGTATGCTAAGGGTAAAAATCACTTTCTTTTTTTTTCAAAATGTATATTTTTTTACTCTTAATTTTTCTTTCAAAAGTTTTTAAAAAATATCATATTTATTATCAAATATTTCAAAAAAAAATACAAATTCTAAAATTTTATTGTCAAAATCTTAAAAAATTTATCAAATTTTATTTTATTTTTATCAAAAAATTCAAAATACTGATTTTTACTGACAATTTATGTATTTCGCCGGTAAAAACTCCTTTACCTACTATTTTTTTCGCCGGTAAAAGTTCATTTACCGACGATATTGTATAACGTCAGAAAAATAACATCTCCGATCTTTTCCCGACGAACTATTTGGTTCGTCGAGACAAATTACTCCTTTACCGACGATTGTTTTCGTCAGTAAAACGTTCCTTTACCGATGATATTGTATAACGTCGGAAAAATAGCCTCTCCAATCTTTTGCAAACGAACTATTTGGTTTTGTGAAAAATTACTTTTACCAACGAAATGATAGTCGGGAAAAGGGTTTTCACCAACGATAAATAATTTCGTCACGAAAAGTTTCCAGGCTGTCGTTGTAAATGGTGGCGGGAACTTATTCGATCGTGGCGGGAATCTTTCGCCGATAAAATCATATTTTGTTGGTGAAAGTCATGTTTACCAACGAAATTGATTTCGTTGGGAATAAGTTTGTCGATAAAGGGCCAATTTCTTGTAGTGAACACTGATATTTCATGGCATTAGGCAATGTATCCCCTCAGTCAAAAGGGTGGTAGGTATTTTATGTGATTCGAATGCCCAAGGTATGGTTGGTTTGTGACAAAATGGGTTTATTATCCAAAATGGTTTATTATTTGTGTAACACCCTGAAAATCGGGGGTCGTGCATACGCTCGACTCCCGAGCTCCCGGGGTCACTTATAACTAGTTTTCATTAATATGCGATTAATCCAGTCTAAATGCGCATTCTGGAATTTCCTGGAACATGAAACACAACCACACAAGTCTACTGAAAATCAATTATACCTATATATATACATGTTCAAAGAATACAAACGGGGGCACAAGGTGACACCCAACAAAATCACAAAAAGAATGGCATGTCCCAAGGAATAAAGCTGAGCCGCTGCTCGGCGATCCAACGACCCATCTACTGATCCGATGGGATCCCGCTCATCAACTGGAAGGGAACTCGTCCTCCTCCTCGAGACTCGCATCACCAGGCTCCACGAAATCTGTATCACCTGCATCTATGAACGGGTCTGGTTGGTGTTTTAAAACACCGTCCCAGAGTGGGAGTGAGTGATCAACTCAGTGGGTGCTATTAGTCTTAAGTTGTAACAAGCATCAATTATAATAAGATTGTAATGAAAAATAATCAATCATAAACATCTATCTAGTCTTGTTAATGTGCATGCATGCAGGATGATATGATGTATGCCCTCACCACAACGCTCCCTCGTGCGACAACATCTAACGATCGCCAATGCCAACACTCCCTCAGTGCGACCTCGACTGCCGAGTCGCCAACCTAGCTAATGCCATGCAATGATGATGTTAACCGGGTTCTTAGTTAAGTCCATTCATCCAGCAGATTTGGGAATCTGATACACCCCACGTATCAAATGCCCTGAACTAGTTGCGAGGCCAAGACCCCCCAATGTGTGAGGCCGAGACCCCGCGATCCTTGACCCCGTCAGGTTTCCCCCATCCCCGACTTCAAGCACATGGGGGGTGCTGAATGTGGGGTCGCTCGCGGTCACTACGGGGAGGCGCGTCACCCCAGCGTAGGCCGACAGCTCGGACATAGTGTCCCATTCCACCATGCCCGGCTCACGAGACTGTGGATCAATATTCCATCCGGTATTGATGGGCTACAACGGTGGTGGGGTGTTTCAGTTTCCATACATATGTGAGCAAACAAGGTTAACAACTAGGTGGGTCAGCCAGTGGACTAAACCGCACGAGCTCAGGCAAGTATGTGGCGGAACGACATCGGGTACAAGTGACCCATGTAGCCTGACTACTGCCGCCCACACATACTCGTCCAAACCCATGGGTTTAGCCTCAAGGTGGTCCTACCAACGGAACCACCTTCGCTCTCCTCATGTTCCTGACCAACCCAAGGGTAGGAATAATGACTCATAGCATGCCAACTACCAATGTAACATCAAATATATTCAACACCATATTCTCATGTTACTCAACATACAACTCAAATTTCTCTAGCAAGCAACTATTAATATCATGAATAAAGTGTAGGTGTGTGGTGTGGGTTAGTGAGGAAGTTAACACTTCCTCCATGTTGAGAAATCATATGTACAAGAGCAATAAATCATACACAAGATGAAGCAACACATATGAGAAGAAGAAATCAACCATACATGAGCATGTAACCATCCATACACTAGACTATGAGAGAGGCAAGATTAACATCAAAGAAAAATAAACATGCAATTCATACAATTCCAACAATATGTCATTCCTAGATTTTTCTAGATTCTTCCATACAACACACCAAGTAAACAGAATCATTAAACTCCAACTATAATTGGTGCTAGGCCACCTAAGGATAATAGTCCGCACCTATGGATCGTTGAGATCTTGAAAGACGACCTAGGAAGATGGATTTTTGGGGTTGAACGGCCGGAATCCCTAAAGCAAGCATTTGTATGTTAAAATCCATGTCAATCTCTTCTCAATACATGGATTTCAAGAAAAATGGGTGAGGGGTTTTACCTACATGATCAACGGACGATTCTTGTGGTTGTAGTGGAAGGGTCTTCCTTGAAGAAGAGGTAGGGTGGTGCAAGATTGACCTCCCTTGGATCCCACCTTGCCTACGGTCCACCTTCACTCTCTTCTTCCTCTCTTCCTTCTCCTTTTTCTCTCCTCTCTCCCTTTGTTCCCTAGGGCAAATTCGTATGGGAGAGGGAGTGCCCCAAATATGGCTCTTATATAGTGCCAGATTTGGTGACAATGGCCCCAAGTGTTGGGTTTTTACTATACTAGACCTATGAGAGGGTCTTTCTAGCCTTTAGGGCCCACTATGGGGTGTACAAGTCGATATACACCGCAAAATAGTTAGCCTTAATGATGATCTACGTATGGATACGATCGGCCCACCATTTGGATGCGCCGATCGACAGATATGATTAGAAATCTGTTCAACGGTCATCGATGGTCGATCGGGGCCGCGGCTATACGGATATGAGCAGGGAAATATCCTTACTCCACGGGTAAAGTTTGGTCGCAAACCGACGGTCCGAAATCCTCAACTTTGCATAAGAGTGGACGACTCAATTCACTTAAGTTCCAACTCCTTCCTTTAGGGTATTTGCACTTCTCATGCACTCGTCCTTTGGCTCAGGTTGACCGGTTCTGGGCAGTACCCAGGTTTGATTCCTCCGATGGGCGTCAAGCCTGTTAAGATGAACATTATTCTATAGTTTTGGAACTAGTGGCCCACCAACGAGCGGTCTAGAGCTTGTTTGGAGAATCGGGGCAGTTGTGGTGGCCCTCTAACCATGAAACTTATAGGACAGGTGGTCCATGGCCCGATGAAGGGCCATGTAAAATTTGGGGATGATCAGATATGGGGTTTGGTCGCACGAGTCTGATTCGTGATCAACGGTAACCGTGCCACGATCGGGACCCAGATTTTGTGGGCAGGTGTAGAAAAATACACTAGACCCTCATCGTAAATTATGAAGAAATCTGACGGCTAAAATGTTTTACATTTTAGTTTTATTTACACGTGCCAGATTCTAATTTTGGCATTGGTGGGACGCATCTGGCAAGTGCCAGATTACACTTCTGGGTGTCCACTGGGTCCGTGGTCCACGATGGTCCCAAAGCCCAGTGAGATCTATGCTCCCCTCAATTTTTATAATTTTCTGACATTCCTATGTTGCGGTATAGCCCGCACGGGCTGCTGCCAAGTGTAAATGGCCATTTGGCTTGACGGCCCGCACTTGGCCCAATCACAACCCGACTGGTCTACTCTAATGGGCTAATCCTAACTTAATTTAGTTATGGCACCAAATCATGAGTAGTTTAAACGAACGGTCCTGCGACAAATCCTACGAGGACGCCTCAGTACACTGTTCTGGTTGGACAGGACGTTACATGATTAACCGGACTTGTGCGGTTCTTTACTGGTACACCCTGTATAAACTGACATTGAGTGCTAATGGTCATTAAGTAATATTTAGGTTAATTAAATAAAATAAAAGTAAAAATAAAAATTGATGAATTTTTGAAAATTCAAAACAGTGAAAGTCAAAGATGTTACAATTAGTAAGGCAAGCTTCATGGGTATGGTTGGTTTGTGACAAAATGGATCCTTACTCTTGATCGGGTGGTAGACTCTCCGAAGTTTCTACACCTGGTCAAGGATTCGACCATCCATAGTTGGTGAAATCCCCCAAAGGGAGTGTGTGTGGGGGGTACTCCAACCCTTGACCAGGTGTTGAAACTCCCCAGAGTCTACCAATGGAGCAAGAGCAAGGACTATTGGTAGTGCAAGCTGAAACCATGTGTTATGCTCTTAAGGCCTATTTCGGGCATAAGTTTAGGTGTTGTATTTGTGAGCGCCGCTCATTTTGTCCATCCGTGTGTGCCTTTTACACGTGATATTCAAGATATAGGTGACCAGCATTAATTGTGAAATTTGGTCCGTTGATTATAATTCTATGGCCCACCGAATATAGGTTTCATTATTTAATACAGTGTTCTTTTTAAATCGGGGCCAGTGGGCGCCTACACGTCTCCTTAGTCGCGACGGAGAACTAACTGATGTACTGAGCTCGAAAAAAAAAAAAGGGCTGTGAACTGCTGAAAGATTGAAAATTTCTTTCCATTTCTGGCAAATAATTGCAGATGTTTTCTCTGCGATTCTCTTTTCGTTCTTTACCATTTAAGGAAATCCTAACTCCTTTCTCTGTAGTCTTTCCGCAAATCCTCTCTTCTTCTTCCTCCCTTGGAAAAACCCCTAGAAATGTCCTGCCTTCCTCGAGGAGATCGATCCAGGAGATCCCACCGTCTGCTTCTAGATTTGAAAGTCCATCAACGGCATTGGATGGAAACACGTCTTCTTTCTCAGGTAATTTCCTCTCTCTCTCTCTCTCTCTCTCTCTCTGACATTTCCTCGAACGGGTAAGAGGAAATTCTGTTTTATTTTTTGAAATCTCTCACTCTCTCAAACATTTCTTCGAACAGCTAAGGAAATCCCTGTTTTATTTTTTGAAATGAGAGAGAGAGAGAGAGCAATGCCATTTTCAATGGGCAAATCTCATGCATTTCTGAACTTTCTTCTCCTAGCAAACAACAAAACATTTATAAACTCAGAACATGCCCTTGCTTAAAAATAAGTGGGTCCATTTATCAGCCACGCACATATGTTCAATATAGACAGTTTCCATTCTTTTGTGTAAACATTGAATTTTTCTCATATAAGTGTGGCCCACCTGATGAGTGAATCATATGGTCACCCCCATTAGTGAGCTGGGGAATGGTCACGATCAGTGTTTCAAATAGCACTCCTAGCATAGTGGTAGCGCCACGTAGCATAGCTAAATAGCATAAATCCCCTTTAGTGTACGCTACAGGGGTCGTAGCATACGCCACAGCTACGTATCATGTAATGTTTGTAGCATACGCTACAGGGGTCGTAGCGTTTGCTACAGCTACATAGCATGTAGTATTTGTAGCATACACTACAGTGTATTTTTTGTTTAATTTTTTATTTTGAAGAGTGATGAGAACATTTATTATTTTATTATTATTATTATTATTATTATTGTTTTGTTTGTTAAAAATGGTGTAGAACTCATATTTAAAAAAATTAAAATTAAAATTAAAAAGGCTTAAAATGTAAAGTTAAAACCCAACATTTCTTCGTTTACTTTCACTTAAAATGGTGGTGATCCTTTGTTGAAGTTAATGTGAAACTCAAACGCTAAAAACCCTTTAAAAGTAAACTTTTAAAAAAAGGGTTTCGAAAGAGGGTTTTTGAAAACCCCTTTTTGTATAGATGACATTTGTATTGTACTTAATACTTTTAACCCGTGGGATTTTGTTTCTTTTCATACTTGTGAGTTGTGACTTGTGGTTTCAATTAGACATTATTAATTAAAGTGGTTTGATTCAAAAAAATAAATAAAATGGTTTTCTTAGAAAGTTGTTGATGTGATAATTATTTGATTTGGTTTATGACTTTATATGTGGATTGGCTTTTGATAAATGATAATTAATAACTTATTTGAATATGCTTATACTTGAAAAAATTAATCATGTTTTAGGCATTTTTATATTTTTTGCTTTTTTTCTTACTATTTATCATAATTTTCCTATATTTAAATTTAAAAATAGAAGTATCATGTAGCTTACGCTACCACACGCTACAGAGGGTTGAACACTATACAACACGCTACCGCCATTTAAAACACTGTTCACAATGAAGTGCACATGATGAGTGGCCTGGATGTCACATGCATGTGGTCCATTGGAGCACGTATCGCAAGTTGCTGCATCAATCTCTCCTCATGTGAATTGGTGTGGCACTTCTCTTCTGAAAGTAACATCTTTAAAGACATCTTTCAAGACAACGTTTAAAAAACGTATTTTCCTGTTACAGTAGAAGGGTAGTATCTAGAAAATGGCCCATCATCTAACAATAATCCCTAATCCAAGGGTCATAGCAGTCCTCACAAAAGCTTTTACAAAAATTTTCATTGTGTGCCACACCCACCATAACACTCTTTCCCAAATTACCCAAAGGCTTCATACCTCCATGTCAAGTAGCCACATTCTCTTGAACTTAAAAGGTTTGGGGCGCACGGAGATCCCAAAAATGCATAGTCCAGGATAATTGGTGAATTATCTAAGCAAAGGTCTTGGAGAGCTAATTGAGAAGCTCCCTAGAACTTCTCTACCCACTCTCTAGAGATTCAAGACAAGTGAAGTCTGCTCATATCCAGATTCTTGTCTGTTCACTTCAACCACATACGTGCAACGCCAATCAGCAGAAGATCAATAATCTCCAATTTACAGTTCAAAACAGGGAATCTACACACAAGAGGATACCCGGCTTCTCATTCCGCAACCGGATCACGTTTGAAATCGCCTCCAAATTCACCGAGAAAGAGTTCATGACCATTTGTTGCAAGCTTCTGTTACCTGCACAAAGACTGTTCTTCTCATCCTATATCAAAATTAGTCCTCTGGAAGGAATAAAAGACCACACACATTCTCTATTTTTGTACACATCTTTAATGAAACATCTTTTATCTGCTGGGGTTGATTTGTTATTGTTGTAATTCAGGGGTTGAGGATGCCTTGCTTGGCTTTATCTGTGGCAAGAGAAAGGTGACAGAGGTGGCTCACTCGTAGGTACTCATTGCTGGTGTCTTGAATTCTGTATCTTGTTTGCTATGGCAACTGTTTATGATTATGATTATTATTATTCTTTTAATTTTGAAGATTCACAGAATGGATCGCTGACATGACAGTTCTGTGATAAATCCCATGATGTTGTGACATGATCCATCTTCCGATTGATCTAGAAGTGTGACTTGGACACATGTTCATGCACGCGCACACACCCATGCACCAACTCCTGCACATCCATCCACACACTCACACACTTGACCTGTGTCCCTTGTGTCTTTTGCCTTCCAACTGATGGACTGCTAGAGGTGTGACTTGGACACAGACACATGTTGTAAGCTGTGTTTGGGGGGGGGGTTAGCCTCTATGGTAGAATTAGTTAGAGAGGCCCAAGAGGCGGTGGTTTACCCTGTGGTGGATTTCAGTGGTTCAAGTCTCTCCAGCTCGTTACCTTAACCAATACGAAGGCATAGGATAGCACACAATTCGACAGTTCGATCTATGATTTATCATTCATGGACATTGATAAGATCCTTCCATTTAGCGGATACATGTTCGTCATGAGGTGTTGTGTTGCCTGCAAATCAACATGCTAGCAAATCCATAAATTACAATATAACATTGAATATATATTATCGCATAATATTAGTTCATATAAAGTATAAGAGTGCTTTTTTTTTAAAGGTTATAAGGGTGCGTTTGTTGCATCAAATATCATTGGAATCGCCAAAAGTCATGAAATTGCAGGATATTTGGTGCAACCAAACGCATCTGTTTAGAAGGAAGCACTTTAGAACACTGGAGTTTTGTCCCAGTTGCATATCTGACATGAAATTTTTCTTTTGGTAAGGGTCCTTTCACATAGGTTTTGAAGCCAGCATGCTGATATGTTCAATTTTTTTTATGCCTTGCGAGAGTATGGAAACATGTCATCTGCAAAGGAGATACAGTGGTAGATGCTACCTGTGGCAATGGTCATGACACCTTGGCTCTGCTGAAAATGGTAGCTGATGAGTCAGGGAAGGGTTGTGTTTATGGGATGGACATTCAGAATTCTGCTCTGGAGAATACTTCCTCTTTACTGGATGAATCAGTCGACCCAAAGGAGGTACTCTGAACTGCTTCAATTCCATATTTGTTTCTTGCTTCTTCTTCAATGAAATTGGGTTTGATTGTGTCTTTTTTTTTTTAATCAAGGGCTGCATAGTTGTCTTTCGCTCCAATTGATCGGGGAAATGTTCCGTGTTCTTTTGATGCAGAAGGAGCTGGTTAAACTCTTCCTTCTCTGTCATAGCAGAATGGAGGATGTAATTCCCGAAGGCACCTCTGTTAGGTACTTCCTTCAACAGTTCAAGTTGATTTTTTTGCATGTTCATGCTTACATGTACCTATGCTACTGCACTTAGATGTTTTAAGCTTTTCTTATTTATCATATTTTATTTTAAACTTTTAAGCACACATTGAAATTTTATGTTTTAAGCTTTTAAGCCCACATTGAAATTTTATGTTTTAAGCTCTTAAGCACACATTAAAATTTTATGTTTTAAGCATTTCTCATTTATCGTATTTTGTTTTACCTGCATGTTGAAGTTCTCTCTCAGCATAAGCTATGTGACTAAACATGAGGTATCATGTGAGAACAATAGAAACCTTTTTTTCCCGCCTTTCAATTGTCTAAGCTGTTGATTAAGTGGGCCCATAATGGGATAGACCATGCCATAATATCTCCCCATCAGATGATCATGACCATCTGATGAAAATGGACAATGATAACTTTCCATGTCTAATGGGACTAAAATTGGAGGGTTAGGATCATCTGATGGGTATTCTTTATCAATGAAGAAAAAAGTTATATCTACCATCCACCATGGATCCCAAGTGGGGCCCACTTGTGGAGTTTGTTTGGTCAAAGTGGAGCTTGATACAGCATTGGATATCTTTTGTCCGTCTTAAGCATGTTTGTGGGGCCTCACTTTTCAGGCTTGTAGCGTTCAACTTGGGTTACCTTCCGGGAGGCGACAAGGCGATCATTACAACATCAAGAACGACATTGCTGGCATTGGAGGCTGCAAGTAGAATTCTAGGATCTGGAGGACTCATCAGTGCAATGGTTTATGTGGGCCATCCTGGTGGAAGGTAAATACTGCCGTGATAGATCATTCAAATTCCATTAATCTATAATCAAAATCAGTTCTGAACAGTAAGATGAGTTTTGTATTTGAAAAAAAAAAAAAAAAAAGGACACGGGTAGGTAGGGGGCACAACCTTCCCAAAGATAGAAAGCTACCCATCAATTCACTCAACACATTTACATGATCATACCTAGCAAACTATTTGTGGGAGCAGGACCTAGGCTGTAACTTGGGCTCTGGGTCAACCTGAACCCAATTGACCCAACCTGAGTTCGGGTCAGTTTGGGTTTGATTGTCAAGATCCAACCTGAACCCGATTGACCCAACCTGAGTTCAGGTCAGTTTAGGTTGGATTGTCAAGATCCTTGGGTCAGATTAGGGTTGGAAATTGCCAACCCATCATGAAATTGGGTTGTTTGGGAATAATCAATTGTATAAGTCTTGTCAGGTTGCGTTGGGTCGAGTATTTATGAATTCAGGTTGGGTTCAGGTTGGACACCCAACGTTGGAATTCAGGTTAGGTCAGGTTGCAGGTTGGGTCCTCTTGAGGTTAGATTGGGCTCAGGTTGATCCTCAACCCACCTGAGTTGAGCAAGGAGATAAAATCGAAAGATTCCACCACCTTTGACACCGTCTGAGAGCAATTAGGAAAAAATATGATTGTTTCTTTCTTTTCGGATTGCTCACAGAACTGCTAAAGAATTTCACATTTTCCTTTGCCATTGAAAGCACTCCTCACCAAGCCATGAGAAGAGAAAGACAGAGGCCAGAATAGTTCAATCGACGCCAAACTGATACAAGCACCAATAATGCCATTGCACACGCACCTTTGCTTGTGGTGCACGGGACATCCAAGCAATGCATCTGGTGGGCCCACCATGTAGCTGGCCTAGCTCAAAATAAGGTTGCACAATGGATGACTCTGAATATATATATATATATATATATATATATATAGTGCTGCATTCAGTGTACACTACACTGACATTACCTTACTATGGTAATTGGTGAAACGAACAGGCCCCAAATTCCATTGATTGGAGAACTTTTTCCATTGAACACTGGCTGTTGGTTGGACAGTTTTCCCTCCTAACCGCCCATTTGTAATCCCGAAAGTACTTCAATCAGTGGCTAAGATCACCAACCAGTGTAATTTTTAGGGTGCGACCCACCGACTGTAAGACCCAATGGATGAAAATCTGAATTATCTCATTAACCCGTGCCAGTACTAAATGCTTGATATCTAACTTGTAACATTGATAGCACTAGATCCTCTCATATCTTAGATGTTTATCTTCCATGGAAAGCTTGATCGTCTCAGATCTTGTGTGATTCTTTCTGCCTGGCGAACTCTCAATCTTTGCACTTGGTTCTGTCATACAGGGAGGAATTGGAGACTGTTCGAGCTTTTGCTTCCAGATTACCAGTCGATGCCTGGGTCTGCTGCAAGTTTGAGATGCTGAACCGGCCAAACAGTCCGGTCCTTGTTTTCTTGATCAAGAAGTGAAATGCAAGTGGGAAAAGAAGCTGAAAGATCTGCACCTTTGAAATGGGGGTGGATTGCTTCATTTTCCTTCAGTGCCGGATCGATCTGTCCCACTTTACTGGCTTGGCGTATCAACAGGTACTGCAAGGCATATCCTGCTAATTTTTTTAAGTGTTTTTTGGGCGCGTTTGGGTAATGCAAAAATTGTAATTTACCTGGTATTTTCCAAGATGGATATTTTTGTAGTTTCATTTTAAACATGGGTTTCTTTTTTCTCTCAAAAAAAAAAAAAAAAAAACCTTTCGGCAAGGACCTGCAATCAAAGGTGGGTGCAATATGATAGACGGTCCAAATCAATGATCAAGATCTCCATTGTGGCATATCTACACCATCCAATGTCCTAGCCAATTATCATATGGCTAGGATCATCTTATGAAAGTGACTACTAAGTGGAACAGATAATTATAGGTGGGCTCCACATGATGGACAATCCAAATCAATGAATGGACTTCAATTGTAATCAATCTGGACCATTCATTCACTAGCCATTGATCGGATGGTTAGGATATCTAATCAGAGTGATCTTTTGGGAGGGATGGTCAATCAAAGGTGGGGCCAAAGGTTGGCTAGGACCTCTATCATAATCAATATGGGCCATCTTTTGTCCTGATCATTTGATCAGACGGCCAAGATCATACTATCAAAGTGACTCTCAAGAGGAACAAACAACCCAAGGTGGACCCAAAAGGTGCAGATCAATTA
This sequence comes from Magnolia sinica, assembly GCF_029962835.1. Classification (NCBI taxonomy): domain Eukaryota; kingdom Viridiplantae; phylum Streptophyta; class Magnoliopsida; order Magnoliales; family Magnoliaceae; genus Magnolia; species Magnolia sinica. Next base: position 2,105,827 of record NC_080584.1, on the reverse strand, counting down.
TCTGGCCACCTCATTATTATTGACTCGGGCCGTTTCTCTAGCCATTTACTGGATGGCTAGGATCATCTGATCTTTAATGAGGACAAACAGTTAAATGTGGGCCCTACATGATGGACGATCTAGATCAATAACTAGGCCTCTATCATAACAAAAATGGGTCATCCATTTTCCTAGATTTATTGGATCTTCAGGAGTAAGGGTCTAACAGCCATTTTTTTTTAGGTGTCAGGCAATAAGGGCCCCACATAATGGATGGTCCAGATCATTGACCTCTATTATAATAAATATGAATCATCAGGAGGGCCCACCATGGTTGTGCTCCATTTCAAAATCTTGGCAGATCAAATGACAGTACTAAAGTAATGAATTAGACCGTTGGTCAACCTTTCCGAATTTCCATTTTCTCAAATCCAGTGATCCAATCGTCCTTGCAGTCTGATGAGTGGGCCCGATCTCAAACACGTGTGCCACGTATGCAAGATGGCAGCCAGTTTAGAATTACATGGGACCCCCAAAATGATAAAATTGCCCTGAGTAAGTTTGAGCCTTTTGTCAGGGTAATAACATCACACACCCTGCCCATGGAATCATCCACACCCCCATTTGATTGGGCCCACCGGCCTGACATCTGAACGATCTGGATGGTCCATTTAGTTGACCTAGTTAAGATGGACGGTCCCATCTGATTGGTGGTCAGAAATGCATGCTTGAAGAGGAAGAACGAAGCTCAACATTCAACTAACAAAAGTCAGGTTTGAAATGGTGTAGACGTTGGTAACGTGGGTATGAAAATCACTGAATTTGACTTCAAGAATTAATGGGCCCCACACTGATGTTTAAGTGAAATCCACCCCGATCATCAGGTGCGTTGCCCTATTTTAACTGTAGGGTCCAAAATTCAGTCTGATCCCTGATTCAGGTGGGCCATACCAAGGAAAACAGTTAACAGTTGGTATAGAGATGTCCACCCTAGATTTATCAGAACCCATTGATGATTATATGAAATCCACTCCAACCGTTAGATGTCAAACTAAAAATTGGGCATTAGGACCAAAAGTTAGGTCCATTTGTGATTCAGGTGGACCACATGAAGGGAAACGATTTGGAAGAACTCAAATTCTGTTTCTAATCGTATCGTGTGGTTCACCTAATCACACATTGGGCTGATATTTGGGCCCTACGGCTAAAATGAAATGATGCACTTGGGTGATCATGGTGGATTTTACATAAACATCATGGTGGGCCACGTGTGTGAAATTTTTTTTTTTATTATGCATGTACTTCTATCAGAAATTTCATGTGAAAATATCTAAAATTTGACTTGTAGAATTAGAGCGCCCACCATAATGTTTTAGTGAAAATTCACTCAGATCACTAGGTGTGTCACCCCATTTTAGTTGTAGCGCCCAAAAATTAGCCAGATACGGGGTCCAAATGGGTAAATATGAAGGAAAACAAATGAGAGGGAGCCACAATTGAGAGAGGGACTCCCCACACCCTGATCCATAGCTCAAGTGGTAGACTGAGGGGAAGATACCTCGCTTCAACACTGAGGTCTTGGTATGGATTCCCTAGTGGGGGTGGCTAACAGTGAAGTGGGAACTGAGAGTGGGTGTAGTAACAAGCTTTTAAAAAAAAAAAAAAGAAGAGGGACTCCCCTATATTATTTTCAATTGTGTGGTTCACCTGTATTGCAGACCAGGCTGATTTTGGGTCCTATGCATTACAGTAGTAAGGCATGAGAATTCATAAAATTCATCTCATGCATGCATAAAAAATAATTGAAGGGTCTAAAAATAATTTTTTAATTACCTGAAATCTATATAAACAGTGTAAAACCCAATTGAGTTCCATGATAATTGTGATTTCGGTTCCCATTTATATGGAATCCATGTTGCCAAGGGTCCACAAATGAATGATCAGGCTGGTAATGTCATGTTCGTTAGCAACATTGCCCACTTGTCTCAAATCCTGGCCATTCATCATTTTATCACACCGATAAGTTTGACACCACATGGATGCTGATGTGGACCTTCCTTTACACCTTATCAACCATCTATATTCTCCATGTGGCCTACCTGATGAGTACACCATGATGTTTTTGTTGACGCTTCGATTTACTTTCTATCACGTGTAGTGTGCATGGGTGTGACAGAATTGATATAGTGGCTTGATTCAAACTAATCAACTTTGATCATAATAAATTCTGAAAAGATTGGTCACGTACTCAGTCACTTGCAAAATTCGATAATGATCAGGCGATAATTGGAGAGTGGAGTTCTTCCTCTGAAAATGGGTTGTTTTATGCCTTCCCTAAGAAAATACTAATGCAATCAAACAAAAGAAAAACTCATAATTGGTCATTAAGAGCAACTGTAAGAGTGCGCCTCTTGAAAGAATTGTTTGATATAACATAGATTTGGATTACAACTAAGAAGTACCATTATTACCATTATTAGATTATCGCTACTCTTAAGATAAGCTAAAATAAAATATAAATTAATAGATTAGTTGTTGCAGTGGTTGTTTTTAGATTAGGAAGATTTTTGCTCATTTGATTTCCTCTACTATTTATATAATTCTATTGCAACTTATTCTTCTATATTATTTTTTATTATTGTAATGATTATAGTAATTAAAAAGTCTTTCTAAATCATTCTCTTATCTAAATTCTTCTTTGATTACGTTTATTTTCCCAACGGTTTTTCTTCTGTCAATCAAAACTTAATTCCTCTTTATTTGTCTTTATACTCTAGTAGTTCAAACAAATTTCTCTCTTCACTAATAACTTAGCAACAATTAGGGTCAAAAGTTGGGCGAGTTTAACTCGACTGACCTGTGACTGACCCGACATTGGGTTGGGCTTGGCTATGATATATCAAGTCCGATCTCGAGCTTGGGCTATACAAACACCAACCTGGTAAAACCTTGGTCAGGCTCGGGTTGAGGTCTTGGGTTGCCCAACCCAACCCGAACCCAAACCCGATCAATATATAAGTTACTAATAAATTATAATTAGGAGTGGATATCTATGTTGAAGGTATAAGAAATTCCAATGTTGTTGGGTCTCATTGGTCCACATCATTTCCAATGACTCATGTTAACAAGATATGTCAGATTTCTCTCTTCCAAATAGATTTGCTTGCTACACAACACAACTTTTAAAAGAGTAGTTGTCCTGTACTTTAGCTTGTTTGTTTAGAAAAGTGAAGTTCTTTGTGATAAAGAACTACATATATAATTATACATATACCGGAATACAATGTACTAGTATAATAATGAAAATATTAGCATATATTTACCCGACCAAGCTCGCTTGGATTTGGCGTGGGTTGAGAATTCCTAATTCGAAGTTGGATTGAATTGGGCTAGGGTTGAAGTATAGGAACCGTGGGTTGGGCTGGGGTTGAGCACCAACCCAACCCAACCCAACCGACTTTCGGCCCTAGCAACAACATTCGTCCACTTGTGAAGTTAGATTTACATAGACTATCATCCCACATAAAAAGAATTCTAATTATCATGAAGGTCTTTTCATTCGTTTACTTATTTCTCCAGCCATGCCACACATGTGACCCTGTTATTGACTTTCCCCAACAGCGAAGAACACGGTGCAACATCTTTATGCCACGCGGCATTTCAGGCGCGTCCCTCCATGAACGGCGTGGATTACACCCGTGTTACGCCAGCACGTGCCGATAGTTTCGGCTTTGCTGACAGGTCGGTCCATGCGCGTAGCCTACCATCAGCCGCAAGGGTAGAAAAAGTACTAGAATCCTGTGCGGTGCCTGTTTTCCTCTGCGCATAAAACATCAAGTATATGGGCCCCACCATGATATGTATTTAAAATCTACTCCGTCCATCAGGTCATATCCTCGATCATAGTAACTGGTGCCAAAAATCAGCTTAGATACAGATCTCAGGTGGGCCATACAACAGGGAATAATGGAGATGGTATGCAAACCATAGGTTTGTGTGTGGGGTCACCATGGTGGTATCTTTCATCAAACCCCTTACAAGGATGTAGCGAAAATACCAAAATCAGCATAATCCAAAAATTAGGTGGACCACACATGTACTGCAAGTAATTTCACTTTTCTCCCATTGGTGTGGCCCTTCAGAGTTTTTCATTGCGATGATGTGTTTGATATACGGTTGAAATGGTAGTTCGCACCTGATGAACGGAGTGGATTCACATATGGTGGGCCCCACAGAACTGTGGTTTTTCGCGTTGCAGGCGATTCCGATCCGTATAAAGAGGACAGGCATTGATAATTGCTTGGTTCGAGGTCAGCAGATTCAATCAGATATCTACACGTGTCAGATCGTGGACCACTTCGCGTCCAGGATCCCTGCTTCGGAGGACGCGGATCAGGTGGTGTGGGATGTGTTGGGCGCTGTGGGCCCATCTTGATGTATTTGTTTTATATCCACACCGTACATCCGTTTTTCCAACTCATTTTGGAGGGTGAACCAAAAAATGATATAGATCTGAAGCTCAATTGGACCACACCACAGTAAACAGTATGTTTGAACGGCTGCCATTAAAAACTTCTCGTGGGCAATGAAACTTTTGTATCAAGCTGATATTCTTGTTTTCCCTTCATCCAGATCATGTGACTTTATCAACAGGTTGGATAACAAACAAACATTACGGTGGGCCCTAAGAAAGTTTCAAGGGTGGATATCATTATCACCACTATTTCCTGTAGTGTGGTCCACTTGAGCTTTGGATCTGCTTCATTTTTCGGTTCATGCTCTAAAATGAACTGGAAAAACAGATGTATGGTGTGGATATAAAAAATATACATCAAGGTGGGCCCCACAACCCCCAACACATCACCACCCCACGTTTGGGGTTGATGTGTGCAACACCACCAAATCCGCGCCGTGACATCCTAGGGATATTCAGAAAATAAAATTATGACCAAATTACCCCTACAGGATAATCGAAATATTCATATGGTCCAGAATAAGAGGCCCATTCCTGAATTTCAGGGCATCAGCGAGCGTATCCAAACCGTAAGTGGACCACACCACTTAAAAGAGTCCGGATGCTGACATCCACCACCGTTGAACCCTTCGTGGGGCCCACATTGATGTTTATTTGTTATCCAGCCCGTTCATAAGGTCACACGTGCCGCAGTGAAGAGTCCACCAAATCGGCGTCCTGATTTTTATTTCATACACGTGTGGGTTTATCACAGCGCAGCTAGATGGCGAGCGGATTGCGGTGACGTGGCAAAGTTATGTGAGCCCCACCATGATGTATGTGTTATATCCACGCCGTCCATCCATTTTTCCATATCATTGTAAGGCATGAGGCCAAAAATAAGTCAGATCCAAACCTCAAGTGGACCACACCACAGGAAGCAGTGGAGGCAATGATGCCACCGTTGAAACGTTCTTAGGGCCCACCGTAATGATTATTTGTCATCCAAATCTGTTCATAAAATCACACAAAGACCTGGATGAAGGGAAAACACAAATATCAGCTGGCCCACAAGAAGGTTTCAATGGTCGGTGTTCAACCCCATTGCTTTCTGTGGTGTGGTCCACCTGAGCTTTAGATCTACCTCAATTTATGGTTAATACCCTAAAATAATCTCGAAAAATGGATGGTCGGTGTGGATATAACACATAAAGTGGGGTCACAGAACTTTGCCAGCAGACCAGGCAGTCTACTTCAGACACACGAGGAATGTTGAAATCCAACCACTTGTACGGTCGTTACTGTTCTTCCAACTGATAACTTCCAATCTATAACGTCTGTACAAAATCCAACCCGTCCAATAGGTTTCCTCCATCATAAATATGACCTCAAGAAAACCTCATCAAGATAAGCTCGTCTAGTGGGCCACACAAAGCAAATTATTTATAACTGCTGATAAATAAATAAAAATACAAATTTATTCCTGATGATGATGGATGGGTATTATTTCTCCTCAAAGTGATTATTATGTATTCCACCATTTTTGACGGTTTAGATTTCGTACATGATACACTGAAATCCATCCACTGGATGGACGGTAATATTACCTTCCACCAGCATTTGTCCTACTAGATTACTCAAGAGTATAATAAGAAGAGGGCATTTTGGTCAGCAAAGACAAAAAAAATCAGGGGCATTTTCGTCAGCAAAGACAAAAAAAATTCAGGGGCATTCTCGTCCATATAAAAAGTCACATCATAGTCGCATTCATTCCGACATTCAATACAGAGCGATCCACGGGATCACGCGGCGCACCATTCGACGTGCGCCAGCTGACACGTCAGGTGGGCCCCACACCGGGATTAAAACCGAAAAGCTGTTTGGGCATACAGAGCAGACCCGTCACATCGGGCAGGCCTCCTTGTCGGGTAAGAAAAAAACGCTCCGCCTTTTTATATACTCCCGCAGCGTACCGACAAAATACCCGATTCGATCACATCATTTGTTCCGCTCACATGTCAATCACACAAAAAAATTAATAATAATAAAATCAGATTTTTGAAAGGAGATAAAGCTTTGGTACTCTGGAGAGTGTGTTGGATCATACGCGGGCACTTAGAAATTGCATAAGAAGCATGCAAATGATTCAAATTAAACTGACTATAGTAAAAAAATCTTTTTATCTGCTATTCTATTTCTCGGCTCTAAATTTTCTAAAGAGATAAAAATATTAGAAAATATTTATTGAAATTAATAAATAATTTTAAAATATACAGGAAAAAATAAAATTATTAGAAAATATTTATGAAATTAGTAAATAATTTTAAAATATAGAGGAAAATCTGGCAAAAAATAAAAATATTTATTGAAACTAATAAATAATTTTAAATTTTAAATCTAAATTTTTATAACAAATGCTTTAAGATTGTGCAATGGCAATAAATATATAAATTTAATTTGGTCAAAATTTTCATGATATTTGGTACAATCAAACATAATCTGAAAGTTTTTATTAATTTCTAAGATCATAATAAAAGTTTTGTGGTGATATTTTGAAAATCTCATAATAATATTGTTTAATGTAGTTTTTCAAAACATTATTTCTTGTTATAATGATTTTGACACATAACACCCTTCCTTTTTATTAAAAGACAAATGACAGCTTCACGTATCTTAGCATGGGTTGTTTAGATCGATAATGCCATCAATAATATAATAAAAAATGGCAACGATTATAAATTTATTTACTTATTTTCTTAAAACATTTACATTCAATAAAGATTGGTGTATTTCGTTTATCAATAGTAAAATTATAATGATGAAACAGTTGATGATTTGAAATTTTTAACCCAATGCAATTAAAAAATGCAATGATTATAATTTTTTTACTTATCCCCGTGGATATTGATATTTGACTGATGTTGGTCATGTTTGATTTTGTTGTAATAAAGTTATAGCTATAAACACTTTTTATTACATTATCATGGTACTTTCTAATCCAAATAAATTTTAAATAATGTTTTATTTTAAAGTGCAGTTCAAAATTAAGATCTAATAATTAAATATTGAATTATTATTTCTAAATAATTTTAGAGATATTATAGTCAAAAGTGAAAAGAAATTTTAATACACTCATTCCAAATGTTCGACCTTGTATTAAGTGACGAAGAGACTTGAAAAAATGACTTATATTTTTAGTGAAAATTAATTTAAGTATTTAATAAGTTGAATTTATCAAATGATCATAATTAATGAAAATCATTAAAAATATCAAATTTTGGTGATAAATGCTACCAATAAATTTTATTAAACAACTTGTAAGTAAAAAAATCAAGAGCTATCAACGAAGCAAGCTTGGAAGTGGCTCCGCTTGTATTTTTAAATGTTTAGGTTACCAACTCAAAATCTCATAAAAAACACTTCGTTATTAACACATACGAGTAACATGATAAAATTATTTCAAAGTCATTATAGTTAACCATTGACTAAAGAAAAACTACCCTTTCATGTGTAAAGGAAATATGTAATGATTATGAAATGTTTTACATATATGTTTTGACCTGATGCTTTATTTATAGACAGTAGTGATTTATAATCGTAATGATAACAATTTTACATTACTTTAATATTAAAGTATTATTTAAATGCATAGATAACATTATTTTGATGCTAGACTTTTACAATAATTATATAAAAAGTGTAATGATTATAAATTATTGTCTTCCTTCTTCTAAATGCAATTGCATTTGATTTATGATTTCTGTGTTTTGTTTAAATGCATATAATCATAATAATAATAGATTACACTTACATTACTAGAAAAATAGGCCAAACAAACAAGTCCTTAATCCAGAAGAGAGTAGAGTTAAAATTTCAATTTACTAGGGTTGTGAGATTTAAAAAGGATAATATTGTTATTTTTAATATAATTTTTCTAACTTCTCCATATCCGTCCACAATAAACAAGTTAGTTTTTTTTTATTCTTTTTTTTTTTTACAATATTTCAAAAGGCATCAAAATCTCAACTTGTTGTATGTCTAACTAGCTCCAATAGAAGCCCACAATAGTGTTTGTATAACATCCAAGCCATTTAACAAGATGATCCCTTCGTGAAAATAAGATGCTCTAAAATTTAAGTAGATCCAATTATTAGGTAGGCCACATTATAGAAAATAATGAACAACCATCCAAAAACCTCCACAATCATTTAAGTGGCATTTAACGGTTAGATCAACCTTATTTTTGGGACATTCCATTTTTATTACCTTAGTGGACAGGTGGGCTGGGTCCCACACACCAACTAGTGGGAAATACAACTAGCTGTGCATGAGCATTCCTCCTATTTAATCGTCTTACTAATGGATTGGCAGGCAGACATTTAAATATGAAAATTATGGAATGGTCCTAATTTCAACAAAAATATCAGCAAATCAAAGGTTAAGATTCATCAACCGGTCTGATTTTCTGATTCTATCTCAGCCAGTAGTTTTGAAGAAAAAAAATTAGTTGACCTTTAGTTTATCTATGATGCGCATATAGCTTAGTGCCTGTGTATCAAGCATCATGCTCTGCTAAAGTATCGAATAACTTCAAAGATGTTTGGGAAAAAATTAGCACTGTAGATGAGTCCGTGCTATGCTTTTTTTTTCACCGCCGGAAAACTTATCTCACCGAAGTGGATTGGTAGGGTATGGAGGTAGTGTTTTTGACAAAAATACCCCTCCCTGCCTTTCGTCGGTATGAATAGAAGTCTACTTCGGTAATTTAAATTTTTTTCGGGTCAAATGAAAAAAAGTGGGTAGTACGTTGGGTCTATACGATGCAAAATCCCGATGTTTGGGATAGACTCTCAGGAGTTTCAACACCTGGTCGAGTGCCCATGTGTTGTGTGTAAAAAAAATTTAAAATTAAAAATAAAATTGCAACCCAATCTTTTTAGCGTGCAGTCCATCTTTTGCACACGTGGTTATTGGTATTCATCCGCATTGTTGTAAATGACCTGATTTTGATTATGTGAAAGTATATGTGTTGAATGGTATTTGACCCGAATTAAACCAAATACTTTGTAATCATATGTGTCGAAACAAGTCAATCATACTAGAGCTATATTTGTGAACATTAGCTTGACTACTCAACTAACAATTGACAAGGAAATTAGATGATTTATAGAGGGCAAGTCATTCTAATGAATTCTTTTTTGCATGGATCCTTAGTCTTGCTCGGGTGGTAGACTATCAGGAGTTTCAACACCCGGTCAAGGGTTTGAGCATCCATGGGTGGTGAAATCCCACTACGCTGTGAGTGTGTGGGGGTGTGTGTGTTAAAAAAAGAAAAGATAATAATAAATAAATAAATTTTGCATTGAAGAGAATGACTTTTATCACAATAATGATTGATGGCTTGGTCACATTCGTCAACAAACATAACATATTGAGAGAAAATGAGAAATTAAAGGTGAATGCCAAGCTTATTAATCTAAATGCAAATGCAGTACAATCACATATAAAAGTAAACCAAAATAAATTACCAATGGTTGTTTGAGCATGCGAGATGATAGTGGATTAGATGGCCTTATAGTTTAGTCTATAGGATTAAATCGAGGAATTGCTAGGGAGTTCAGGAATGTGACGATGAAGTCGTGAATATTTAACTAAATTAAATTCAATTTGCACCAATTATGAACAAAAGTTGAGAAATAAATTAAGCTACACCTTTTTCTTTTTTTTTTTCCACATGCACACACACCACCACACACTCAAGCAGTAGTGGAATTTCACCACCTATGGGTACTCGAACCCTCAACCAGGTGTTGAAACTCCATATAGTCTAAATTAAGCTACACTAATCGAACTAAACTTGTTGCATATGGTACTAGACAAAAGTGTAAATGTTAAACTATGTTAAACTATACTAAGATAGGGGTCTATGTGGGACAAGAAATTAAATAGGCAGAGCTGTTTGATCGGACTGAATTGGCGAGGGTCCAGATCTCTTCATTTTATATTACTTTTATTTAGACGCCCTTTCGTATGGTCCCTTAGCTGTTGGGTTAGGGGCATTGAATCAGTGCACTTTTACTATGATATGACACCAACTAACTATTATATTGTTGTCTACGGCTATGTTTCTATTTTAAAATGATACTCTCCTCAGTCCACGAGTGTGAATGTATAAGACAATAGAAGTCGACCATCCTCTTCAAATATTTTGCATGTATAGTGCCTAGATTCACTTATCACATGTTGCCGACAAGAGTAATCACATCTATGGTTTCAGTCATACGTACATCCTACTCATTATATCTATCTACCATGTGGGCACCCCAATAGCGAATCGGATTGGCTACTGCCCCTGCCACCAGTCCGGTGGCTGGTGATCGGTGTTTTCTGGGCCCCACCATGATGTATTTATCTCATCCAATTTTACGGATCCTTTTACGGCTTGATCCCAAAAATGAGTGGGATATAAATATCAGGTGGACCACACCACAGGAAAACAATGGTGATTGGATATCCACCATTAAAATCCTCCAAAGGCCCATTGTACTGTTTATTTGACATACAATCTGTTGATTAGGTCATACAGACCCAGATGAAGGGGAAAAATCAAATATCAGCTTGATCCAAAACTTTTATGGCCCCAAAACTTTTTAAATGGCCGAGGTTCAATCAACACTGTTTCCTGTAATGTGGTCCACTTGAGATTGGGATATACCTCATTTTTTATCTCATACCATAAAATGATCTAGAAAAATAGACGGACGGCATAGATAAAACACATACATCATGGTGGGCCCCACAGAGGACCGACCACCAGCCAAGGGGGAGTAGCCAATCCGTTTCCCCACAATACATCCCAGTAGGCCCCAAAATCTTCACGATGCCACGCATGCTGATGTGGCACATTTGAGAGCCAGACAAATCATCAGTGGACCCCACTAGTTCGTGACTGGCCCACCTGATGACTTGGACCAGCCTCTTCGTTAGCCCACTACACATGGAAGTGCAGACAGGATGAACGGCCAAAATCTCATAAAAACGTGCCACAAACATGTGGCCTATCCAAGCGGCCCCACATCGTTTGAGCTGTATTGTTCATTAGGTGGGCCATATAATCTATTGTCACCATAAAATCCACACCGATGGATGGATAAAATTTGAACAGACAGGATTGTCCAGATGATGTAGAATTTACAGGATCCACCATCCACAGCAGGGCCCATCAGATGCACGGTCCACATCATCCATCCAATCAGGCTACATTGCCCCCACCCATCTTGGGCTGACCAAAAATGCACGTAACGGCATAAATATTACTGTCCTCCACCTTGGGTCCACACGATGCACTTTTATCCATTGGGCCCATGGTTGTGGACGCATCAATCAAGACCGTCCAAATCATACGGTCGTTGTGGATGGAGCGTCCCCAGATCGCATGTGCGGCAAATAGCTATTTGAGAAAGGAAGAAAAGCACAAACACTTTGGCTGCGTTTGGATGCACCATTACTGAAGATGGGCCACTTACAATCGGGAGTTATTTGATACTCCAGGAGAGTATGACACTTGATACACAGGCAATCAGAAATTGTAGGCGTCACATACATCGCCTCAATCACCAGTAGATCCCAAATTCAGATTCATTGGATATATCCATTTCTAACCGTCCAATAAATGTCCACCAATCCAGTAGTCCGGTAATCAAATAGGCCTAGTTTTTTGTCCATGATGCATCTAAACTGGGACCCACAATTCCAACGGTTCAATTTCAATTACTAGTATGCCACATATGCAATTCAAGTAATTTGTTAGTGATTGTTCATCACTCTTTCCCCCATAGTATCATTTCCTCTCATATTAAACTAATTATCACAATTCAATTCAATGGTGCATCCAAACGCTACCTTAGTTCTTGAAATAAAAAAAACAGGGAATAGGAGTTAGAGAAAATCCACACCAAGCAAAATATGCAAGTATTAGATTAGAACTGCATTTGGTTTCCTGCTAAAATTAAAATATGACTACTTTGGTTTTTGTTTTTTTTTTTTTTTCCTTTCTTTTCTTCTGTGAATGAATCTGCGACAGCCATAGGTAGAGAGAAAGAGAGAGAGTTCAAAGGAAAGACCAGTTGATGAACATGAAAGCCAGGCAGTGATGAGAGTCCTCTTCGTTTAAGACCTTCCATGCGATTGCCTGCTCGTAAGAAACCGGCCTGCCCATGCTCGATACACATACTCCAGCTGGTAGATAAGCAAATCCCTGCAAAGACAAATAAAAAATAATCCTTAATTATAGCAATGGAAGTATGAAATAAGCTACCATAGAGGGAATTTGAACCCCCAAATGGACAAATTACATAATTGTATGGAAAATCCACACCATTCATCACGTGGGGCCCAGCGTGGATGAGTCGCAACCCAAATGACAAGAGAATCCAGTCATCAAGTGAGCCAACTGTGTATGCCAGCCGATCAATCCTTTTAACTGTCCATCTTTTCGTAGGCATGCATGCAGCCCACCTTATGATTGCCTCAGCCTGACTTTTGGACCATGACACAATCAGTCTGCAACACCACCAGATTTGCCAGACAGCAATCTTGCTTCACATTTCTATCATGCTCCTGGACTCTATTTCGTTTTACTTGCCTGTAGCATGATGATCTTAGGCAAATTCCTTAGTAGGAATTTGAACACCTGGATGAGCTGATATGCACGCGTGTGCAAAGTTCAAGCCAATTCTGGTGGGACCCAACATGGATGTGTCATGGCCAAAAAGAAAAGCTAGTCCAGTCATCTAGTGGGCCACAAGTCTTCCTTTGTATGTAGGGCAATCAATCCTTTTAACTGTCCACTTTTTTCATAGGCATGCATGCGGCCCACCTTATGATTGGAACGGCCCCATGTTTGGACCATAACACAATCAGCGTGGAACACTGAACACCACCATGTAGGCTTATGCAGATCTTGCACCCTTTGCATTTCTACATTATCTTGTTTTACTTGCCTGTTGCATGATCTTGGAGAATTCAGAGCACAGAGTCTTCCGGCCACTCTCGTCGAGAATCTTATCGAGCATTAGGTCTTGTAGAGCAACAAGTGTCGTCTCCAGCATGTCAAGCCCTGCTTGGTTTGCGAAGGTGAAGAAGGGCGATGCCTGCAACAGATTTTATCATCAGATAAAGCAGTCAGTGCATGGATGCACACGGGTAATATGCAATTCAGATCATCAAGTAATTTGCTCGGCCATCCATGTGGGGCCACCACAGTGGATCAGAGGTGCCCCAAAAATCCCACCCATCAAACATGGACCACTCTCCATCTGCCCAATTGCAATCATCATGTTTCATAATCATTCTTCGATAAAACGCGCCCTTTCTCACGATGATCAGGGTCCCTCATGGCCTGACGCAAATGCCAGCCACCGACTAGATGGTTTGGATCATCTGATTGGGGAAGGTGGTGAGGCATTGTCCACAGGGGTCAAAATCACCCCAAAAAATCTCACTGCTCAAACATGGACCACCATCTGTAAATGTCCAATTGCCGGTGTTGACCGACTAGATGGCTTTGATTATCTGATTGGGGAAGATGGTGAGGTGCTGTCCATGGTTGGGCCAGGCCAAAGGTACCCCAAAAATCTCCCCCATCAAACGTGGACCACAATTGCCGGGCCACCAACTAGATGGCTTGGATGATCTGATTGGGAAATCCATCAATGAAGGGGAAAAACTAAAAAGAACTGATGAAAGAAGGATGCAGACTTACATTTGCCTTCAACAAACAGCACATGATTGCATCGGAATGGTGCCAAAGAAGCCGCAACACAGAATCGCCTGTCTGGGTGTCAGCTCGAAGGAGCTCCACACCAGTATGGAACCTGAAAAACAAGACGGCAGCCAATCAAAAATACTCGTAAGTTACCATTATTGTGCTTTTGTTGCAGGCTGCAGATGTGATTGTAAACAGACCTGTAGCTCCGACAAATCCACCGTGCCAGGGTAAGAGCCTCAGGGGTCCCAGGTGGTGGTTTGGGCCCCATATGCGAGCCGAGCCGCGAGGGGGCAATCGCCATTGCAACCCGCTGTACTGACCCCACGACACTCCGCACATACTGGCGGGCCATTGCTGCCACATTGTCACGGAGGTGGTTCTCATATGTGAACTGGAAAGCAATCGTCAGAACTGATCTCAGGTTATACGTGTTTGATGCTGTTTCACCGGCCGGGCGTGCTACACCTGGCCCTTCAAGCGCAGATGCAAGATCTAGGGTCCGAGTCGTCACAGGCCCATCCTGCAGAACAAATCGATGGCCAAAATCATATAATAACTCAAGTCAGAAACAAAATAGAGGCACCCATCTCTTCGTTGCACCAAAAAAAAAAAAAAGTAAAAGGGGAATGATATTTGATATTTCCACCCATAGTTACAACCAAATCGCTCTTATAGAATGGAACTATCAAATTTGAGGGGGTGGAAATATCATTCCCGAAATGAAACTGTAGCTGTTCAGATATGTGACACCCACTGTTTTAGGATCCAATGGTATGACGCGGAAACCGGACGGCACCAATGGGGCATCATCAGCGAAGGATTCATCAATTGGTGCGAATACAAGCTGGGCACATGCTCCAACTGCATTTTCATCTATGCCACTGCAGAGCTGCCACCATGAGAAAACGTCAAGATAAGGGCATCCACAGCGGAATCATCCACGGAAATCTCAACATGGAGACGGTTCCATAGCTAAAATAGGCCCACCTGTAATAAATACATGTCTCTAGATAAAACAGCATCATCTTGGGCAAATCCATTCCCTTCGAGCCTGATCACCTCCAGCATCTGTAGTTCAAGATGGGAAGAGGAAGAAACTATTTTAGCTTTAAGAGAAACTGTGGAAAGAAAGTTATATAGATGTTCTTTGCAAGAGCCTGCCTGCAAATGCATGCTGATTCAGCAAATGCATACGGAATCAGGGAAGTTGATCAGGTGTGCCCATGGAGAATGTGCCCTACCCCAAAAATCAGGTGGTTTCCAATCAAATGAACTACGCATGTATCCTGAATGGGTTGCATTGGTTGTCCTTTTCGAACCAACCATTCCTCCATACATGCGTGGCCCCCCTGAAGAGTGGACCATAACAGCTTTTGGGCTAGGGGAATATTCATCGTGGGCCCCCCTGATGAAAAGCACAAGTCTGCATGAGTATGCCACGCTTTGCCACATCAGGGCACTCTCCAGTCACATTTTGATGCATCAATGACATTGATTTACCTCTTCATGTTCCACGGTCTGTGCAAGAGGTAGAATGACCTGACTACCCGGAAGGCCACCAGATCTCACACAGGGAACTGCATACGGGCTAGCTTTCAGTGATGCAGCGGAATAAGCATCAACGCCGGAGTCGGCCCATTCAGAACGATGCTCCCTCAGAAATCGGACGAGTAATGCAGGAGGCACATTCTATACACCACACAGAACCCATTCAGCCAAGAATCTATGTAAAAACCACAATTTCTGAAAAAGAAAATCTTCCTAGAGATAAACTTTGAACACTAGCAACATGGGGGTATCAGAAAAGAAAGCCTTGTTTTAGGGTAGGGTGCATTTGGTTGCACCAAATATCAAGATTTCTCATGATTAATCAATCTAATCTTGTGCAAAACAGCATGAGATTTCATGATTGATCAGTCTAGTTTCATGCAAATTATCATGAAATTTCATAATATTTGGTGCAACCAAATGCACACTTATGGACACCAATTCAATAAAGCACGTGATACAAATATTTCTAGACAAATCGAAATGCAAAAGATTTACACAATGGGAAATCTAAAATCCAAAGGCACGGCTAATTAATTCCTTCACTTGGTGTGCTGCACTCAAGTTGGACGTGTTGCACAACGGTCAATGATCCAGATAGTTTATCGGATCGGTACCAGCATAGACCACTGTCAAATCACTAGGATTAGAAGATAAAGCATACGATTGGAACTTTTCCCATTTCTGCCATCCTTTGCTAAGTCACTGATAACATGGTAAACATTTGTCTGGTCGGTGAGGTTTTTCAAATGATTTTTTGCATGTTTGTGCTTGTGCAGTACACCCCAAAAAATCCCAATTTTCAGCAATATGCTGTCCAAACAAAGCCAATGTGTGTGACTGACTGTTATTTTCATGGTTTCTTATTTGAAGAAGATTATGTATGGCTTTTAGGTTGTGGAAGCTTACCTGGAGCAGCATGGATGCTTTTGCACATAGCACACCGCCTCCCATCGCGGAAAGCATTGGTGAACCGAGAAGTTTGCTCGGCGAAGAGTTTACAGCAATTGTTACATCCTCCACACCATCACTACCCATCAAAGACCATCCATCATCCGCAAACCCATTCACAGCATCATTGAAACCCCTGCAACAGATTTCCACATAATGGCGGTAAGAGGGATAAGATAAAGTACAACAGAGGAGCCCAGCTAATGGCTACTTGCTGGAGTAGGATTTGGAATCCTACTCCCCCACAGGTGCCAGCGTGGATTGTATGCACGAGATCCATGCTGTCCATTTGGTGGGACATTCCAAATACCATGGCCCAAAAATGAAAGTCACCTTGTCATCAGTTCACACTAAACTTCTTCATTGAAGGTGGATGGTTAGTCCTTTTTCTAGCTGTCTATGTTTCCAAACCCAATAAGCCCATCTGACGACCAGACCATCTTATTTTTGGGACACAAAGGATGCAGCAGTGCCCACCATGATCCCACTGGAACACCACAATGGGTGATGCATCTACTGTATTTCTCCATTGCAGAAAATTACCTGCTTAACCTCTGGCTAAAAGTCCGTAGCACTGCAGGCTGGCGGCCCCCACTGTACACAATTTCACCACTGGTCTCTTGTGCAATTT
Organism: Magnolia sinica; assembly: GCF_029962835.1. Classification (NCBI taxonomy): domain Eukaryota; kingdom Viridiplantae; phylum Streptophyta; class Magnoliopsida; order Magnoliales; family Magnoliaceae; genus Magnolia; species Magnolia sinica. The sequence continues at coordinate 2,088,496 of NC_080584.1, read as the reverse complement.
GCCTTATGTGGCGCAATGCCTGGGTATAAAAGAAGTCGTTTCATATATATTTCAAACTCATAAGAAACAAATCAACACAGTCATTCATCTGTTTAGCTAATGAATACTTACAGCAATTGTCATTTTCTGAGCTACAATTTTCGATGACTCATACAATGGTCGCAGCACCTCAGGCACACTCCATGCCTAAATAACACAACCAGGAAACCAGAATAAAGAACCATTTAAAAGAGAAAAAGAAATGGGCAGGCCGCTTGAAGATCATGGGTACGCTTACATCTAAATCAACATGATCGACGATGTGAATGATAGAGCCACCACCCTCGCATGGACGGATCAGATAACCACTGGGAAGCATCTCAGCTCTTACAAAATTCAGGGCAGCGGGCCCGGCTGGGCCGCCAGTAGTTGGCGTCAATGACCTCTCACAGACCTACAAAACACATCATTTCCACATTCAAGATGCTCCCTCATACCAATCATGAGATTCATGAACCTCAAAAGAAGTTCCCATATGAGACTCAGGACGGAACTTACATGCCAAGCAATGAATACCATTATTTCCTGAGTCTCACTAATTCTATAACCTGTTTGATGGGGAGCTGATCTGGGCAATCATATAGCATATTTCTATCCAAACCATTTCAGGAATGCCAGGAAACAAAAATAATTTTAAAATCCCAACCTCCAAACAGCACAGCGACTCCTGCCCATGTCCTATGTTGATTTCTATCCAAAATTTAAAACAAAACAAAAAAACACTCCTTTCTGCATTCCTCTCCTATCAGTTTTTTTTTTTTTTTTTTGAAAAGATGCCTGCCTTCAGGTATTACATCCAAAAGGGTCAGGATTTTTGCCACCCAACAAAACAGGCCCTCAACCTCAAGCAACCTGGTATGCTGAGCACCAGTCCTAATACCACAAATGAAAACTCGCCAAACCAAGTCAACTCAGTTAGGGACATTAGGACTCTATTCCAACCAGGCATGGGTCATACTCCAAAACACGATTTAATTCATCGCACAGTGAAACCACACAAGGACTAAGGGTTGTCAAGTAATATACCACAAGACTGCCATCTTCTAACCCTGTAGAGTATCTCAGTGTCCAAAAGTCACGTGCGGAGGCCAATGTAGTAGGTGCATAAGTCTGATATAATAGAGTAACAAAGAGCAGGCTTAGAAACTAAACATTTCCATGAGGATGAACCAGTGAAAATAATGGATGGAGTAGACTAGCACAAACCTGCATGTAAATAAGCTCTAAGGTCCCTCCGTTTCCGGTCGGGAGTACATTCACCACCTCGAGGCAACGGCAATCACGGTACCAAGATGGACGATCTTTGAGGATTTCTGCGACCTGTGTAATGGGGTTTGCACATCTTACACCATGCCTACAATAATCTGCCAATAGAAAGAGAATTTAGGAAAAGCTCTCTCACCTTTGTGGGTTCTAAACTCACAAGACCACAGGCTCGGGCTGCAACACCACTACAATTGTGGGAAACAGCAACGATTCCAATAGAATCCGGACCAGGCTGCAAAAGACCAAATGATAACTTAGTTCCCAAATATGGTTCAAGAAAATACAAATGTGATGGCTAACAGAATGTGCACAAATCCAGGTTGTTCATTTAGTGGGCCCCACCATGCAGGTAGCAAGCCCTGAAAAGCAGGCCAGTCCAGAAATCAGGCAGGCCCCACATCTACAAATATGAATAATTAATATGGTACGACCAATCCAGGTTTGACATGCTTGTGTGGTCCTTCTAAGGCTCAGAGTGGCCTCATTTTCAGGCCACAGTACATGTGGTGGGGCGAACTGATGCCCATCCTAGAGGCAGTCTGAGCCTCAAAAATCAGGTGTGGAGCATCTTGAATTGTACCTTCATCCCAAGCATCTGGACCCAGTCGACAGCAGTTCCGGTAGCCTTGGAAAGGAACTCTGCCAGGGTCTCCTCCGCAATCGCAAGGAGCCTATCAGAAGAACCGAAACAACTAGGTTCATGAGTGGCGAGCGACAAGAAATTACATAAGAACCTCAATTACCGAATTGCAAATACAATAAGTAACGAAGATGGCCAATGTCTTTACCCAGCTGGGTTGTTAGCATCCCTCTGTGAATGCTGTGTTGGGTTTTGTTGGTGCTGACCACTAGTGACCACAGACTCGCAGCTGGTGTCTGTGGTCGCAACAGATGCCTGAAGGACACAACTCAACTTGGTTAGTTATTTTTTAAGGTAAGAAGGCTATTTAAGAACCAGTAATGATCTATGATCAAAACAAGCTGAAGAATAAACTACAAATACTATAATAGAACTTTAAGTGTATCTTTTCTGTAAAGACAGTGCAAACCTATTCCTTAGCTCAAAATGCAGATTGGGGTGTGTTTAAATGTACCCCCAAATGGGCATCTGCTAATATCGGTTGGGTGACTTAGTTTTAAGTGTGGTTGGGGCTTTGCATGAAAGACAACCTGGACAGAGCTGGCTATTAGTTTCAAGCTCTCAATTCCCAAAGAACAATGTTGGTCATGGAATATCAGTCTGCAAAACAGCCTTCCGCCCAATCCTAGTTCCCAAGGTACTTCCAAACATGCCCTTGATAAGGATGGTCTAAAGGCAAAAGAGTTACACACTTGGTAATTTGGAAAGATAAAATTTAGAATGCTAAGGTATCAAGGCAAACATCATTAGAAAAGCTACTGCAAATCGTGCGAGGAGAGGCTGAAGTGGTGGAATCACAGCAGGCATGACATGTGGCACATGTAACCTGGGCAAAGTACCTGACAGGGGCCAATGTGAACACACCTCTTGTACCATCCGGGCTGGTCTAATCATCAGATGGGTCGCATGCATGTAGATTGTTGGGCAATTTTCATTCTAAAGGTCCATTTCCCTCATATAAGGATGACCCATCTGATGAGTTGATTGCGCCAATTAACAGCCCAGGGATGTTTCCACTACCCAGTGAACCCCGCTTAATGAATGGCTCAGATCTCACATTTACAACACATTGGCACATGTTCCAGGATTCACCTCTTCAACCTCTTGTTTTGAGAATCACCAAAGCAGCTTTCAACTTCATTTTGCAAGATTTCAGAAACCAAGGGTGGAAAACAAGAATAGAATCTTTCTTTGGAATAACCTAGCATCAGGATTCACAAAGAGAGGTCTTACATTGTGTATCTGATGCTTCATATAACCATTCTCGTACACCAGCTGTGAGACCTGCTTCTGCAGGCGGTCGTTTTCTTCCATCAGCAGCTTGTTCATGGCAGTCAGCTTCCTGTTTACCGTCTGGAGGCGAGAAGCTTCCTTCCTTTGCTTCTCGCGGCATCTATATATAATGAAAACATGATAATTATGGGAAAAAGAGGGGATGCTGATCTATCAACTGCAAATTGCATTTTGCTAAATTTTCCAGGAATACAATTCAATTGGACCGAAATAGAAATTGGTTGAAACTGGATTTGATAAGCAGCATGTAATTCATAACTTAAGATATTAAGTTCTCCAATCATAATACAGAGGGCGGAAATTATAGAAACTAAGAAGGGTGCATCCAACTGGGTCAATTGCACACAAGGCATATAAATCAATGATCTGGACCATTCAGCAGGTGGGTCCCAACGTGGATGGACCAACATCTGAAAATTGCATGAATCGATGCCAGGTGGATGCTATCCTTTTCCAGTTCAGTGCTTGGCATTGTCAATTTCCTTTTTAAATGTCCTATCAATCGGAAAGTTGCATTGTCTAATCAATACCACCAAACACAACTATCATAAAGAAAATTTATATAAGAAATAAAAAAATAAAAATAAAAATAAAAAACACCATCCGAATGGTTAATTTCACATTCATTTAGCACCATTTCCATTCCATTTTTCAACCAAAATGCCAAAAGAAAAGGACAATTACAACTAAAACGCAAAGGAATTTCTCAAAAATCCCTTGAACTTCTCTTATAATGAAAATTCAACAATAACAAATCCAATTTTTTAATATAAATTTTATAAAAAAAAAAAGCCACTTTCATCACCCACATTCGACACAGACCATGAAATATCACCAAAATCCAACTCTCAGAGACCAGAACACATGCAAAAAAAGAAAATTTCCAAATAAATTAAAACAGAAAAATGGAAAAGAAGCAATTTTTCTTACCTTCGATTCTGGAACCAGACCTTGATCTGCTTCGGCTCTATATTCGACAGGATCGGGCATTCCCTTATAAGCTGCTGACGACGCATTGAGCTCGGTTTCGGGCAGTCCGTATAAACCCGCTCCAATGCCTCCACCTGCTCCGGCGTATACCGCACGTACTTGCCGGAATCCAACAGCTTCGATGAATCCTTGTGCACCGAGAGCGCCATCTCCACAAGCCCTTGAAAAATCAAGCCCTACAAATCCCGAAAACCCACCTCCCTTCTCCCCTCAAAAACCTCTAAAAAGGCATGGCGCCAGCTTATAAAGCCCAAAAACCAGCCCTAGATATCCCCGAAACATTCCACCTTTTCCCACCCAAAAATAAAATAAAATCAACAAACACCCTTAAAACATAGCCTGGAAAACCCTAGAAAAGCACTAGAAATCTACAAAAAAAGATCCTGAAAACAGAGGAATTCTGAGAAACCAGGAAAAAAAAAAACCACCTCCCAAAATCCTATCAAAATCCCCTAAGACAGACAAAAATGGGAAAAAAATGCATAGAAATATAAACTAAAAGACTATAAACCCTAAAAATGCCCCAAAAAAATTAAAAAACAAAAACAAAAACAGAGCAAAAATAAAAGACCAAATCCCAAATCCTCCTAAACTCTGAAAAATTCCAGCCAAGAAAAAAAAAAAAACCCCAAAAAACCAGAACAAAACCAAGATCCCAGAAAAACCCACCTCCCAAATCCTCCAAAAAAAAAATCCTAAAAACAGAACCCCACAAACACAGGTTGGAAAAAAAAAAAAAAAACTAAAAAAGGAAGACAACCCCAAAAACCCAAAACCCACCTCCCAAATCCTCCAAAAAACCCCTAAAACAGCCCAAAATCAAAAAAGCAAACAATCAAAAGATGAAAATCACCAGAAACAGAGCCCTTGAAAAACAAAAAAGACAAATCTCTCTCTATTTCTATCTCTTTCAGAACTGAAGCAACACCTTCTCTTTCCACCTCCTCATCAGGCTCTCTCCTCCAAGAGAGCCTCCTCTCTCCCACATCACACCCCAAGAAAAAAATCTTCCAAAATTGCCCCTGCCTCTCTCTCTCTCTCTCTCTCTCTCTCTCTCTCTCTCTCTCTCTAACCCAAAACCCAGCTCTGAAAATGTAGAAATGAGAGAAACCCAGACATCCTATCCTCAACACCCATCTCCCATTCTCTTTGTATTTTAGAAAGACTAGAAAATCAAGCTCACCTCTCTCATGCAAATTGCAATGCCGGCAAAGGGCAGAAATGGAAATAGCAAAATGTCAGCTGCGTTGTGGATAGCAAATCCAGATAGAGAGAGAGGAAATGGAGGGAACGGATGGTGAGGTTTGAGTTGGGCTTTTATTTTAAGAAGAACATTTAATACTCTGGCGCAGTTTGATGGATGATACTCGGGCGCTTAAAAATTATATAGGAGTTGCATACGTGGCATTCGGGTGATGATTAAACTATCCAATTTATGGGTCCCATTTTAGATGTATAATTACCCAAAAGTAACGCTAGGATTGCTGGATATTCATTAGAGGGTTAAAAATGACAAAAAAATAAACCAACGGTTCTGGTTCAATGAAAAAGTGTCCACGAATCAGAGGGCATATTGTTCCATCAATTTCATTTTTGGGACTATTGATTAGCTACAATAGGTTCTACCATTTAGTCGGTTTGATTTAAGTTAGTACGTGCCACGAGTATATTTTTTTTAGTGCCCGAGTATCAAGTGTTTTACGTTACCAGACTATCAAATCACACTCTTTTCTTTTCTTTTTTTACTCTTATTTTAGGAAAAGCCGTCCTTAATTTAATTTTTTTAAAGAGGGCATACGTGGATCAATCTTGACCCTCCACGTAGTTTTCTCTTATGTTTCGAAATCACCCATTACTTTTATCCACTTCTCATTACTGAATGTTTGACCGTGATTTGAAGGCCAATGCTTGAATGGATAGGATGCATCCGTTATAAGTGAAGTTTACAAGGTAAGCTACCATGATAGAGGAACGGTATATGGACGGACCAGATTGATAGATCACACTCACAGGTGTGGTCACGGGAGGTTGTGTGTACCATATTTTAGTGCTACTGGTTTCACCGCATTGTCTCCTTTGGCAGGTGGCTGCTGCGGTCCAGCTACTGTGCACTGCAACTGCTGGATTTCTGAAACGAAGTACGACTCTCTCCACCGATGCAAAACCAATGGGCCCAGCTTCGTAGTCCGCGAGCTATACTGTATTCGTAGTCCACTAATGGCCACAAGAAATCTGGGCCATTCAAGTAAAATCTATTTCCTTTTCAAGCTCATCTACCGAAGTTGAGGACCGTCCATGTCCCGTCTGCAGTGGGATCCACTTGCATTTTGCCCTCTCTCTGTCTCTCACTCCAATGCTATGCTGAGGACGCGGTTTGGCTGGTGACCCCAACACCAGCCAACTAGCTGGCGTCAAAGCTGTGGGCCCCACCATGTATGCAGGTAGCTGGTGTCAAATATGTGGGCCCCACCATGTATGTGTTTTATTTACATCGTGATTTTCGTGGCTTCCTTAATAAAAGGTAAATAAACTTTCCTGTGGTGTGGTCCACATAGGATTTAGATATGAATCTTTTTTGGATCATGCCCTGAAATAGGAAGAAAATTGAATGGAAGGCATAGATAAAGTATATCATGGCTCATAGAGCTTTGACACCAGTTAGATGGCTGGTGTTGCGGTCACCAGCCAAACCGCGTCCTGTGGGGGAAGCATTAGAGGCATGGTTCATCCAAGGTGGGACCAAAGAGGCCAATGGTCTGGATTGTTCAATATCAGAGTTAATCATCACAAATCGAAATGGACGTGTGGATTTCAAAATGTCTCAGCATGTACCGTTACAAATCCATTCAAGCACGGATGGATGGAGATGTGGGGGGCATGAACCATGACGGGATGTACGGATATGTGGGAAACGGATTGGCTACTGCCCTGCCACCAGCCCGGTGGCTTATGGTCGGTGCTCTGTGGGCCCCTAAATGATGTATGTGTTTCATCCATTCGGTTCATCCATTTTTACGGATCATTTTAGAGCTCTTTTCCAAAATTGAGAGGGATTTAAATATCAGGTGGACCACACCACAGGAAAACAATAGTGACTTGATATCCACCATTAAAATCCTCTTAAGGCCCATTGTACTGTTTATTTGACATCCAATCTGTTTATTAGGTCATAAATATCCGGATGAAGGTAAATTAAAAAAAAAACAAAAAAAAAAAAGACAAAACAAAACAAAGATCAGCTTGGTCGATGTTCATTCAAAACTTTTTCCTGTAATGTGGTCCACTTGAGATTTATATATAGCTCATTTTTTGTATCATAACTTAAAATTATCTATAAAAATAGATGGACAGCATGGATGAAAAATATACATCGTAGTGGGGCCCACAGAGTACCGACTATCAGCCATTGAATGGTGGAGGGGAAGTAGCCAATCCGTTTCCGGGCTTGTCCGAGAAATCGGTTTGCGTACTGAGTCACTCGGTGCGCTATCATCGTACTGAGTAAACTCGGTTGGGCCCACAGTTAATGTACGTGGTTTATCCACACCGCCTTCTGTTTTTTCAGCTCATTTAAGAGCCCGTTTGGCCGGGCGGATTGAAAGGGATTGGATGGTATTGGAAGGGATTGGAAGTTAAATCTCGGGATTGGCTTGGGCGTGCGAAGCAGATTAGGTGATCTGATCTCAGGATATAGCAATCCCATGGATCCTAAGACAATCCACCGAGAACACTATCACTACCTTTAATTCCCATCCAACCCACCTAATCCGTTTAAATTTGCCTTGGACGTGTTTGGTTGGAGGGATTGGAAGGGATGGGAAGGTTTAATCCCAGGATTGGCCAGGCATGCCAAACAGACTCGATATAGCAATCCTGGGATACAGCAATCCCATGGATCTTAAGACAATCAACTGACAACACCATCATTGCCTTGAAATCCATGCCATCCACCCTAATACCATTCAATCCCTTCCAATCCACCCGTCCAAACGGGCCTAAGGGATTGACCCCAAAATTTAATCATATTAAAAGCTCAAGTGGATCATGCCATAGGAAAGAGTAGAAATAATGATTTCCTCTGTTAAAACCTTCCTAGGCCCACAATAATATTTACTTCTCATCGAACCCGCTCGTAATATAATACAGATATGGATGAAGGGAAAATATAAATATAAGCTTGATCCAAAACTTTTATAGCCCCTGCTAATTTTTTAACGGTAGATGATCAATTCACACTGTTTCCACTGGTATGGTCCATTTAAGCTTTGGATGTGTTTTATTTTTTGCCTCCAGCACTAAAATTATAGTGTAAAATGGATGGACGGAGGAGACTATCATATGGTTAGCCACACTTTTTACTAATGAATGGCAAAAAGCATGAACATGGCCCACACAAAGACTCAACGGTTTAGATTGCCTTGAATCCTAGATAGAGTCACAATACACCCGATGACTGATAAGACCATAGATCTAGGCCCATGACCAATAAAATCAAGTTCATGTCCAAAAAATAAAGCAGATCCAAGAATCAAGTTGACCATACAACAAGAAGGATCATTTTAAGACATGAGCTAGAAAAAAAAAAAAAAAAAATCTAAGAAATGAGTGATCCATGCCACCAGAAACAAAGGGATTTGGATTTAAATTTGACCATTGAAAACTTGGTCACATATATTTTTAATCAAACTAATATTTCTATTTTCCATTAAGATAGGTCTATGTAATATCATGAGAGAAAAAAAATAATAATAAAATTTGGGTCCTTACTCTTGCTCTAGTGGTAGACCGTCAGGAGTTTCAACACCTGGTCAAGGGTGTTGTGTGTGCATGTGATATATATATATATATATATATATATATATATCATGAAAAAATTAGATGGAAAATAAACACTATAGTGGACCTCTAAGAGGTTTTAAATGGTAAGAGTTCAATCTCCATTGCTTCATCCTGCATGGTCCACTCTAGCCTTAGAATTTGTATTCTTTTTGGGGCTCATGCTAACATGATCATCACTCTCCTAGTGAGAGTAGTACCTAACTAGCTCCAAAGCATGTTTAAAGGTTGTTTAGTTGAATAGGTATTGGAATGGGACCACCTAAGCTAGTTCCATTGACGTGGAGTCAATATAGGAATGGGACCACCTAAGCTAGTTCCATTGTCGTGGAGTTAATATACAAACCTCATTTGCCTGTTCTAGTTCTACCAGATGTGGAGTAGATCAGGTGCTGTTGAAATTTGTGATTTTTGAAAAAATAATTCAATTTTTTAAAATTTTAGAATTTTGCCACCAAAACAAATTTTAAGAATTTCAAATAAAAAAGTGTGGTGTGTACTTTTGTCCCCACATCGAAAATGATAGGAAGAGTTTTGGGGTTTATACGTGAATATGTATGTAGTATTACACATTGGAACATGCAATCCAAATGTCTCAATTTCTAAAGTTTCAAGTAAGAATACTACACACCCGAGCGCGTAGCATTGGAATACACGCACAGGCGAGGGCGAAGGCAGTGTAGTTGTAGTGGTGCACTTTGCACTTAAATTTGACTGAAAACTTTGTAGGTCCAAATTCATCATCTTAAATATCAATCTCTCACATTCAATTAAATTCTTCAGATAGCATCTCTTTCATAGAATACTGCTAAAATACATTATTGTTTAATTCTGTCAGATGATCTACTCATCAGCAACTGATAAGAGGGTGAATTATGCTTTAAGAGCAGTGTATAAATTTATGTGATTCAGCCCAATGAAACAAAACAATTGAAATTTATTTTATTTCATTTTTTATTTTCGGTATATCCAACACATTTTTTCTAATAGGTGATACTCAAGGCAACACATTAGTGGTGCTATCTTGACCATATAGGGTCCACCTTGATAAAGTGTTATATATCCATGCTATCCATTTGTTTTCAAACTTGGTCTTAAAACTTAAGTAGATCCAATTCTTAGGAGGACCGCACCATTAGAATTTGTGGAAATTAATCGATAAAAATGTATCATTGCATATAAAGGTGTTTCATCACGTTGATATTTATATTTTTCTTTCCTATGGGTTTGATTGACCTTGTCATAAAGTTTAGGTGGTGAATAAACGTTACAATAGGCCTTAGGTAGCTTTTAATGGTGGCCATTCAATCACCATTTTCTTCGATGGCTTGGTCCACTTGAGATTTGTATATGCTTAAGATGGAGGACAAAGTCTTAAAATGATATTTAAAAATAAATAAAAATGGATGGACAATGTGTATATGTATCACATTCATTCGGGTGGGCTTCATAGTCTGAGTAACACCCACTAACACATTATCCGGAAGCACCTAATCAACCCTCCATCAAATAACCATGAGACTTGAATTGGGTAATGCCTATTTGTATTGGGGACACCGGTTGCCTATTGATGCAAATAGTAAGGTGGCTACTAGCCGGTGCTCTTTAAGTCTCATCATAATGTATGTATGTGTTTTTTATATGCCATCCATTCAAATTTCAAGTGGGCCACACGGTAAGAAAACTACGGTGATCGAACAGGAATCATTAAAAACTTTTTATAACCTACTCAAATATTTATTTGCTATCTAACTTATTGCTTAGAGCACAAAAATTAGGATGAAGGTAAAACACCGTACAACTAGATTTGAAACTTTTGTAGCCCTCGAAGAGTTTTAGTGGTGGGTGTTAAATCTTCATTATTTCCTATAATGCGGTCCATTTAATATCTGAATCTGGCTCATTTTATTCTGATGTTATAAAATTATCTGAAAATTAGATGAATAGTGTAGATAAAATGCAAAAGGCTTAGGCAAGAGCTTTCCGTGAAAGGGAGCTAGGTGGAGCCTACCATGGTGTTTTTGAGATATCCACCTTGCCCATCCATTTTTCTAAAGTCACGTTACAACATGGCCAAAAAATGAGATAGATCCAAAACTCAAATGGGCTGCAAATGGGAAAAAAAAAAAACATCCATCTTTGAAACTACCACCCTGATGTCCATATGCCATACATATTGATCAGAAGGTCACTTTTGAGATGAGCTGAAAACACAAAGCTATTATCCTGAAGCAAAACTCGTGGCACCACAGACGCTTCAACAGTCCCCACGGTTTTCTCTGGTGAGGGTTTTGGATCCATCTCATTTTTAGGCCATGATACAAGGTGGATATCTTACAAACATCATAGTGGGCCGCACTTAGCTTCTCAGCGTAGAAAGTTTATGCTGAAGCTTAAATTCATAGAGTCGGTATAGGAATAGGAATAGTCCGTTCATCTCTGATTGCATCTTGTCGTCCAATTGTATCCTCCATCTTAAACTGTCATCCAATCCATCCAACCTATCCATTAGATACCAACACATTTTATGCCTTGATATATAGCTCCAGTCTGATCCATTACTCAGGTGGGCCATACCAAAGGTAACAATGGTGTACTCACCATAGAAACTTCTAGATGGGATAAGGGGTCCACTGTACTGTGCATATGTCATCCAACCCATTAATTAGGTGGGCCCCACAAGGATGAAGGGACACACGGAAACTGAAGCCATTCTAAAACCTATGTGGGCTACAACAAGTGAATATAAGTTCTAGGATCGACCGTACATTGCTACCTATAGTGTGTACTCCCAACTCAGTTATCCATTGGGACGATTATTGGGAAATAAGGCGAATGTGAAAGAAAGTCACCAGATGCACGGCTTGGATTTCACTACCACATCACCGTGGGGCCCACACAGCATGAACGGATGCTAATTATCATGCGCGTGATCCTTCCCCATTATCCCCAACTGGTTCGAGATGGGCCCATTTACTGCCTTCCTCGATTGCATTACTTCCCGTGCATGCCTGATTAGATCCAAACCGTTGGTCGCATGGACCCCACAGACGAAATCAGCGGGCTAACATATCAGATATGTACGCTCCTACGGTGGGCTGCATGTGTACGAAAGGAATGGATGGTTGAAATTTCGGCAAGTTCTGTCCATTAAATCTACTTGTCTGCCCCATCAGAGCAACAGACGGCCCATCGTCGGCAGAAAAATTACAACGTGAGGCCTACACGATGAACGGCTTCGATCTTAAACTCTGGTGCTTGTGTGGCTGCGAGTGCACTTACAGAGGGACGCCTGTAAAACACCCTAGTTCTGTGTGGCCCAACACATTTTATATAAAAATCCACTCCGTCCATCAAGTGAGGGCTATTATTTTAGCCATAGATACAAAATATTGTATCAATGAAAAGATCTGATGGGCCACACCAGTGGGAATGGTGTAAAAGTGCTCAATCTTGTTTCTTTCACACGGTGTGGCCCCTCCTGATATTGGATCAGACCTTTTTAGTTTTTGTATTTTCACTTCATCGTCATGAGTTACACTTGGCTAATGCAATTTGATGTGGCCCGATCTCACTTACTTTTTGGCTCAGCTCCGGTAAGCTAAAAGATTTTACACAGACAACACCGGTAGTGTTGTAGGTGAACCAGGTACCTTTTCAGGCAGGGATGAGGTACTACCCCATCACGACGTACCTAAGGGCGTGTTTGGACGGGCACCGTTCGTTGGAGTAGCCCGTATTAAGTTGAATTGGGTACTCGATACCCACAGCAGCATCCGAGCAGTTGTTTGTTTGAATGGGCGTTGGATTTGCAACCGGATGAAAATCTGCTGGATTGTGAGAGATTTGGATGCGGGATTGTGGGGGGTTTTTGGGCATACGGTGCAATCCTGTACGATTCAATGCTGAATAGGGATTTTTTTGAAAACCATGATGTATGTGTTTCATCCTTTCCGTTCATCCATTTTTACGGATCATTTTATGGCTCGATCCAAAAAATGAGAGGTATATGCATTTCAGTTGAACCACACCACATGAAAACAATATTGATTGGACATCCATCATTCAAATCCTTGTAAGGCCCACTGTACTGTTTTTTTGACATTCAATAGGTTGATTAGGTCATACAGCCCCAAATAAAGGGAAAAAACAAAAATGAGCTTGATCCAAAACTTTTATGGCCCCAAATTGTTTTTTCAAAATTTACGCTGATTCAATAATGTTTTCTGTAATGTGGTCCATTTAAGATTGGGATATAACTTATTTTTGTTTTCAGATCATAAAATGATCTGTTAAATTAGATGGATGGCATGGATGAGATACATACATTGTGGTGGGTCCCACGGAGCACCGATCAGTAGCCCGTCCAAACACCATCACTGTATGCATTCTGGATTGCCATCCGCCCGTCCAAACACGCCATACCTCAGCCGCTGGATACAGCAATCCAGTGGGATTGCATGTAATCCACTGACACCATCTTGAAAGGCGTGCAATCCACCCCAATATTACCCAATCTCATCCAGCGTACCCGTCCAAACACGCCCTAAGGGATTGTTTGGCACCTAGACTTGGGAGGATGTTGGGGGGATTTGAGGGGATTTTAAAATCCCCTAAAATAGAAATATACAATGAAAGCGTCTGATTGCATCTAAAATCCTTCCCAAAGTTGTATGTGTAATATATGTGTCACTGGACTATTAATTTATTGGACACATGGCCCACTAATGATATCACAAAATAATTAGATTATCAATTGCATCATTATAATTACTTTAATGTGATGATGAGCATAGTATAAACATTATCCATGTAAATCAACAATTAAAAGTCGTTGGTTAATCACTTTCACATGATCTTATGCTTGTGACCCATCCGCAACTTGGAATTTTATCATTTTTGAGCAAAGTATATGATTTAGCATGATTATTACAATCATTGTGTCAAACATTATATATGTTCACTAATCAAAGATATTAAAATTAATTTAATAATTAAATTCAAACCCCTATAAATATATTATGCATGACTACTTTTAGATTGAAGTTGATTATGAATCCCAGGTGCCAAATATAATAGGAAGATTTCGAATCCAAGAGGTTTCAAATTATGAGGGTTTCAAATATGCGCTCCCAAATAAGCCCTAAAGATAAACAGTCTTATAAGGGGCTTTGTGAGGCCACTGTGATCATAAGTTTTGAATTAAGATGACATGCATCTATTTATATAAATTTGTACAATCTCATGATCGAGTTGAATGGCAAATAAACATTGTGATGGGCATTGAGATGTTTTCAATGGCAAGAATTTTATCCCCACTACTTAATATCTTATGTCTTCTTTTAAATTATCTCCTAAAATAATTGTTAAAATATAAGGATAAAACATATGGATCAATCCTCTGACGTGACCATCTGACATGACCATCCGTCCCTGGTTAGATGGTTAGTTTCCTGTGACATCTCAACGGTGGGCGTTTCCAACCCACTGTTTTCCCTGGTGTGGCCCACTTGAGTCTTGAATCAATCTCATTTTTTAAGTTCTCCCCTTAAGAGGATCAAGAAAAACTGATGAACGGACTGGATTTCACAAATACAGTGGGTCCATGGAGGGTTGGGTTACAAAAACTGACCTCCTTGGAAATCACAGAATCACGTGCTCGTGCGTACTATCGAAGCGTAATTCACGTATGCTTCATTAAATTCCAACATTTTCCACTTTTACCCGAATCTCGCATCTAATGCTGTCCGATCCTTTACCTCATTTTGCCCCTTCCTCATTTACCCCTGCTTTTACTCCTTTTTACCCCTTTCTACCTACAATCCAACAAGGACGGCTACAACCTTTAAACTCACCTTTTTCCCATTTTGCCGCTGTTCCAGCTGGGATCATATTTAGGCGCCCCGCGGCCTCACCCAAAATGGTGCTACCTTTGCCGTGGGACCCACCATGATGTATTTATTTTATATCGATGCTGTTCATTTGTTTTTTCAGATTATTTTAGATCATGGGCCTAAAAAATAATAAGATCCAACTTCTCGCCAATACTATATAAAAGAGGGGTGGTTGAACGCCCTCCCATTAAAAAATATTTTAAGGCCCGCCTTAAGGTTTTTGCCATCCCAGCCGTTGTTGATAAGGTCAACTAATTAACGTGAAAAAAACAAAAATCAGATTGAACCAAAACTTCTCGGCCCATTATTGGTCAATCACCATTGTTTCTTGTGGCATGGCCCACCTGAGATTTAGATCTGCACGCTTTTTTTGGCTTATGCCAGAGATGATATGGCAAAGTAGATGGAAGGAGTGGACAGTCTTGGGTAGGGGTGTACACGAATTGAGTTAGCTCGGTTAGCTTGCTTGACTCGACTCGAAAAAAGCTCGACTCGACTCGGTTCGAAGCTGAGTTTGAGCCGAATCGTGCTGATTTTTTGAGCTGGAAAAAATTTCGAACCGAGTTCAAGCTCGACTTGACTTGGATCGAACCTCAACTCGATTCGAACTCAGATTGAACTAGTTTGATAACTCGGTTACGTTGATATTGATGTTGCTTATCAAGTGTTTTATGAAATGACTCAACGAAGTGTCGGCTAGTGAGAAAGAAGGTATGTATATGAAACAAGTACCATTTAAAATAAAAAAAAATTTCGATGTTGCCTACAAGATGCTTGATGAAATACTTTTAAACAGCCGCTGCTTTTTTACATGCAGTGAGAGATTGAAAGTGCACAACATGTGTTTGTGAAAATGTCACAGAGGCTCGATTTTGACTCGAACTCGACTCGAATTGGCCTAAGCTGATCGAACCGAGTCGAGTTGGCTAGTCAAGCTCAAGGATTGAGCCTAGCCAAATTTGAGCTGTGGCCGAGCCAAGTTGAGCTGAGGCCCTCAACTTGGTTCAACTCGATGTACACCCCTAGTCTTGGGTGAGGGTCGAGCCACACCTAATCCACTAGCCGACATAGGAGAGTAGATTAGGTGAGGCCCTTACCTATGGGGCCACCTTGATACATGTATTCTACATTCATGTTGTCCATATGTTTTCCAAGCCACACTTCCTAGATCCCATGTAAATGCTTATTTGTCATCTAACATGTTGACGAGGTCACACAAACTTGGAAAAAAGGGGAAAGCAAGATATTAGCTTGATCCAAAACTTTTGTGGCTCACAAGGAGTTTTCAATGACTAACATCACATTTTCTTATGATATGGTTTACCTAAGATTTAGATATGCTACATTTTTAGGATTACGCCCTAAAATGATCTAACAAAACAAATGGATTGTATGATACATGCATCAAGGTGGGCCCACATTAAAGGCCACCTGCGCTATGTCCTTTTAACTCAACTTTTTTTTCATGGCTCCACTCTATTGGATCGGGGTATGGCTTCAATGGATCCCAGAGGTGGGCCCCTGACTGTGGGGCTCATGATGATGTATATGCCTTAAATCCACACTATCCTAAAAATGAAGCATGCCCAAATATAGGTGGACCACACCACAAAATCCCCTACCATTAATAACTACATGGATTCCATTGGAATATTTATTTGCCATCCAATATGTTGATGAGGTCATAAATATCGATATGAAGAGACCACACAAATATCACTTTGATCCAAAGCCTTTGTTGCTCACAAGAAGTTTTTAATGTTCAATTACTATTGTTTCTCATACCATGGTCCATCTCATATTTGGATCTACTTTATTTTTTAAATCACGCACTAAAACAAGTTTTCAATACAACTAGACAACATAGATGCAATAACATATAGCACGATATGACCCATAGTTAAGGGTCCCACGCACCTTGGTGGATCGAGGATCCACCTAAGTTATTGTAACACCCTGTAAAAATTTCATATAGAAACCCTAATATGTTCATGAGTGGAACCGTTAGAGGGTCGTACTATCCCAACTAAATGCCCTAATTACACTAGAATTGACGAATTTAAGATAATTAGAGTCGAATATCCATTTCTTTTAATCGTGTATGGGTAGTGTCGTGAACTTAGCTAATTTCAACACTAGTTAATACTCACGAGAGATCTCAAGGTTTTACTTATTGCAAAAATGCCTTTATTAACCGAATTAGGTATAGACCGTCCGTTTGTGGTCCGCTAAACTCAAAACTACAGGATAACGTTCACCTTGTCGAGGTTGATGTCCATCGCGGATATTGATGAGTCGAGATAACATATAAAGTACCTCAACTTTGGCCCGTAAAGCGAATCTATGGAATGTGCAAGTGCCTTATGTGATAACCTGAACTTAAGTGAAATGGTCACCATTTGCTCTCTGTCAAAGTTGTAGCTTTCAAACTATTAGATGATGAAAAATTTAGGACACTAATCTGGATTATTACCCCACACATATCTGTATAGTTGTAACTCTGATCGAAGCTTGGTGACCGTCAATCTGAGTTACGACCTTCCTCGTTGATCGGCGCGTCCAATTATCGAATGGTTGTATCCAAACATAGATCTCCTATCGAGACACCAATCCCATGGTTTAGATTGTAAGGCTCATGCATCATTTCATAATAACACGAGATAAAAAATGAGTTAGATCCAAAACTCACAAACAAGACGAAAAAGTGGGAAAAGAAATGCCTACCGTTGAAAACTTCCTAAGGTATAACTTAATGTTTATATGCCATCCAAATCATTTATAAGGTCATTTCTATTGGGTGAACTAAAAAAACAAAAACTTTAGCCTAATACTAAACTTATGTGGCCATAATAATGTTTCAATGATGGTTGTTGAATATCCACTATTTTCCTCTTGTGTGGTGCATAGCATTTAAGTTATGGATATGTCTCATTTTTTGTCTTGTCTTTAAAATAAGTAGGTTTGGATTGTAAGGCTCGTGTATCATTTCATAATGACACGAGATAAAAAATGAGCTAGACCCACAACTCAAGAATAAGAGGAAAAAGTGGGAAAAGAAATGTCAACCGTGGAAACTTTCCTGAGGTCCAACTTAATGTTTATATGCCATCCAAACCATTTATAAGGTCATTTCTACTGGGTGAACTGAAAAAACGAAAACCTTATCCTAATACTAAACTTATGTGGCCATGCTAATGTTTCAATGGTGGTTGTTGAATATCTACTATTTTCCTCTGGCGTGGTGCATTTAAGTCATGGATATGTCTCATTTTTTATCTGATCTTTAAAATAAGCAAGAAAAAAAATAGAAGGACAGAGCGGGTTGATTACAAACATCATAGTGGGCCCCAACTAGCTTCCCAGGGTAGGAACTTCTTGCGCCTTTGACAGGAAATCCGCATCCTGCTCCCAGCTACATTTTAAATGCCCTATCCTTGGAATCCAATTTCATTGGCCCTTAATAAACTCCGGGTTTTCCTTGCCTCACCAAATCTAGATCTACCAAACTAGGTTCTATATGATTCATGAGCTATGAGAGTCGTATATTTTGTTGACTTGGATTTGGTTATATTAGAAACGGTGCAACCTTGACATGGTGAGATTTAATTGAGCCGAATGCCAGAGATAACTAGGCATGGCATGGGTGCCGCTTCAATCCATCGAGGTGCGTGGATTCTTGATTGTGGGCCCACCATGATATGTGTGCCTTACATCCACATTGTCGATCCATTTTGAAAAGTTGGTGATTGACCATTAAAAACTTATTGTGGGTCACAAAAGTTCTCTTAAGCTAATATTTGTGTAGGGTCCTTACTCTTGCTCGGGTGGTAGACTCTCAGGAGTTTCAACTCCCGGTCAAGGGTTTGAGTGCCCATAGGTGGTGAAATTCCACTAGCGTGAGTGTGTGGGGTGTGTGTAAAAAAAAGAAGCTAATATTTGTGTAGTAAGTTCATCCATACACATCTTGGTAGCTGTAATTTTATTTTTTATTTTTAATACTGGATATTCAATCCTCACTATTTCTCGTCGTGTAGTCTACCTAGGATTTGGATTTGCTTCATTTTTAGATCATGCCCTAAGATGATCCTTTAAAATGGATGGATGGCGTGGATGTAAGGCACACACATCATGCGTGCGTGCCCGTAGTTAGGGACCCACCCCCTTTGTGGACCCAATGCCTTGTGATGCATGTTTGAAAGTAGTTTGGTACTTACGGATCAATCAAATCTTGCTACATTAGGATCTTTGTAGCTTGTTTCCTTAGCCATAGCAAATTCGGGTTCATGTGTGGCACACACTTAATATAAAAAGGAATAAACTGTGGGTCTCACTTTATATGAGTTATAAACTAATAATTATACTAAAATTATTTTTTTGGTGGACATGTGATGGACATATGAATTACGGTGGTTAAGATTCTATCAACACGTAATTTAATGCTCCACTTTTTCTTTTTCTAATTTTTTTTTTCACGAGCACACATAAGAGTGTACATCAAGTTGAACCAAGTCGAGCTGGCCTCAACTCGACTCGGCTTAGTCACTAGTTGACCCCAGCTCGAATTCACCTCGGCTCGGTCCTTGTGCTTGACTGGCCAGCTCAGCTTGGTTCAATTAGCAGTTCGGGCCAATTTGAGCTGAGTTCGAACCAAAATCGAGCCTCTGCGGCATTTTCACAAACACATGTAGTGCACTTTCAATCTCTCAACGCATGTAAAACAGCAGCAACTGTTTACATATATTTCATCAAACACTTTATAGGCAACATTAAAATCAAGAAAAAATGGTATTTGTTTCATTTATATACCTTCTTTGCCACTAGTTGATACTTCGTTGAGTTATTTCATCAAACACTTGGTGAGCAACATCAATATGAGAGTAATTGAGTCATTGAACTGATTCGATTCGAGTTGGGGTTCGATCTGAGTTGAGTCGAGCTCAGGCAAGAATTTTTTTCGAGTTAAAAAAATCACCTTGACTAGGCTTGAACTCAGCTTCGAATGGAGTAGAATCGAGCTTTTTCGAGTCCAGTCAAGCGAGAGCTAACCAAGCTAACTCGGTCTGTGTACACTCCAATGCAAACGTACCCACACACTCACACCGTACCACCTATGGATACTTAAACCCTTGACCTCACGTTAAAATTCTTGTGAGTCTTGTTTAGCATGTGAGCCATCTAATGTAGGTCCCAGTGTTTGAACGGTTAGATTTGGGCCACGTAAACAAATTTTGAGTACATGATCATGAGCCACCATGCTCTGCCATAGAATCAAACAGCTACCGTGAAAATAAAGGAGCTGTTTAGAAAATTTAATTTAAAATACTGTAATAGGGTAAACCCAAACGTGATCGGCGGCGAATGATAACCTACGATAAGAAGACCATTTTACCCCTATTTGGTCTCATTATTACTAAATTGCTGTGGAGTTCTGACATGCGGCACATTTAAGGGGGGCGCATCTCCGGTGGATCCACCTAGGTGGGTGGGATCCCTGGCTGTGGGGCCCACTTGGATTTACTTAGATTATATCGGACGCGGATTGCGTTCTAACCCCGCCCGTCCCTAGCTCCGAACGGGCAGATCTGTGGGGGCCCACCGTGATGTATCTGTACATCCAAACTGTCAATCCCTTTTCTCAGATTATTTCAAGGCATGATTACAAAAATGAGGTATATCCAACGCTCAAGTGGACCACACCAAATAATAAGCTTAGTTGCATTAAATTGTAGAAAGCATTAAATGTCAGTTGCATTAAATGCAAGAATCATCTATGGTGTGGTCCATTTGATCGTTGGATCTGACTTATTTTTTTGTTAATGCCTTGGAATAATCTGAAAAAAGGGTTAGACGATTTGGATGTACAGATACATAACGGTGGGCCCGCCCACAGACCTGCCCGTTCGGAGATAGGGACGGGCGGGGGTAGAACGCAATCCGCGTCCGATTATATCCACGCCGTCCATCCGTTTTAAAAGCTCATTTTATAACCCATAAATGAAGTAGATTCAAATCTTAGGTTGACTATACCACATGAAACAGTACGGATAGAGTCACGCCGTTAAAAACTAAACGGGGCTACGAAATGTTTACTTGCCGTCCAACCTTTTATAAGGTTAAAAAGACCTAAATGAAGGCCTCACTCTAATAAAACTTTTGTAGCCCACCGGAAGTTTATTATGGTAATTACCACGAGAAAAACTCTATCTTGTGGTACGGTTAACGGAGATTTCGATATGCTTCATCTTTGGATCATGCCCTAAATTGATCTTTGAAAACGGTTGGACAGCTTAGATGTAAGGAACATACATCAAGGGAGCCCCACAGCCAGAAATCGCACCGTTGCAGATATGAGATGCATAAAAAATGTGTCTTATCTAAGTAACAACTAGAGGTGTACATGAGTCGAACAGAGCCAACTCAGCTTGACCACTTGCTGACCCCCGCTTGAACTCGGTTTGGATCGGTCCTCGAGCCTGACTAGCCAGCTCGGCTCGGTTCGGTCAGCAGCTCAGGCTAGTTCAAGCCGAGTTCACCTATACAGCAATTTCACAAACACATAGACTGCACCTTTAAAATCTCACTATATATAAAACAACAACAATGTTTTTACAAGTATTTCATCAAACACCTTTATCAGACACTTGGTGAGCAACATCAATATCAAAGTAACCGAGTCACCGAACTAGTTTGATATGAGTTCGATTCGAGCTAGGTTAGATTCGAGTCGCATCGAGCTCGGACAAGCTCGAACTTGGTTTGAAATTTTTTCAAGCTAAAAAATTCAGCACGACTCAGCTCAAACTCAATTTCGAATTGAGCCGAATCAAGCTTTTTCGAGTCAAGTTGAGCGAGCTAACCAAGCTAACTCGGTTCGTATACAGCCCTAGTAACACCGAGGTGGATGGCCTATGGGCACTGTTACCCACAGTTAAGTTTTTATGACACGATCCCAAACCTTAAAAAGATCTAAATCTCAATTGGGCCATATGAGGAGAAATAGTAATCAATAATCGTTGAAATCTTTTTGTGGGCTACAAAAGTTTTAAATCAGACTGATATTTATATTTTCAATTCATTCAGGTCTTCTTGACATTATCAAGACATTGGATAGAAAATAAACATTATTAAAACCTTACGAGGGGCCCTTTGGCCTTTGGAATTTTTAATAGTGAGGTAGTCAATCACCACTGTTTCCTTTGGTATGGTCCACTTAAGATTTGGACCTGTTTAATTTTCGAGACCATGCCCTAAAATAAGCTTGAGAAAAGATAGACAGGCAAGGATATACAACAAATTTTCAAGGTTGGCTGTCACCTGGATAACACCTAATCCTCCCCCGGTCTAATAACACCTTAGTGGGTCTTATCCTTACCATGTGGGGCCACCTTAAGGAATTTGTTATCTATCCACGTTGGCCATCCGTTTTTACAGCTCATTTTAGTGAGTTTTAGGCCATCCATTTTTCAAGCTCATTTTAGTAAGTTTTCCCGGAACTTAACTAGATTCAAATCTTCAGTGGACCACGGAAAAGGTGGTGAATGGCCATTTAAGAACTTTTTATAGGACAATTTTTATTTTTATTTTTGGATTAAGCTTATCTTTGTATGTTCCTTTCATCTAGGTCTGGTTGACGTTATTAACCGGTTGGATGGCCAATAAACATTATATATATGCTTGTGGTGGGCCATGGGATGTATTTAATTGTAGGCATTCAATTACCATTGTTTCTAGTGGTGTGGTCCACGAAGACTTTGATATGCTTAATTTTTGGACCGCATTTTAAAAGGGGTTGAAAAAATAGACGAACAATATGGATATATAGAACATCATCAAGGTTGGTCCCATGTCCTAATCCGCTCTCATTCACTAGGACACAAATCTAGTGATTGTCAGTGTTGTGGGCCCATAATGATGTATGTATTCTATTCATGATGTCTATCTATTTTTCAGCTCATTTCAAGGCATTGTCAAAACAATAAAAAAATTACAGGCATGTAAAATCTCAAGTTGACCACACCACAAGAAATTGTTTTGATTGAATGCTAGAAACTGGGACACATTGTAGAGACCCTACCCAAGATCAAGTTGGATGAAAACCCTAACCTCAATCCAAACTCCAATTCAAACCTTAATCCAAGCCCTAAAGCCAAGATCTAGTCCACTCAGTCAATTAGATCGGCTAAACCCTAACCCTAAAACCAAAAACTAACCCGATTAACTCGCCAAGCTAACTCGACAAGTCAATTTGCTAAGTCGACTAACCTAATCAATTCACCTAGTCAGCCTACCCAGTCAACTCACCATGTCAAGCCCAAAATCTACCATGAACCAAGCCATATGGCGAAGCCTATTTTGAATTTGAAGCAAGCAATAATCCCACACCCCTCGAAGTAGAGCATGCACACATGCACGGGAGTTCACCTGCCAAAGTATAAGGCCCCATTTGTGACTGCCAACCGTGTGGCATGACTCCTATGTTGGCAACGGCTCTACACCGTGGTTTCTTGCTTTTCGCAACTTTATATATATATATATATATATATATATATATATATATATATATATATATATATATATATATATATATATATATATATATATATATATATAAGGCACACACCCCACACACTCACGTTAGTGGAATTTCACCACCTATGGGTACTCGAACCCTTGACCGGGAGTTGAAACTCCTGAGAGTCTACCACCCGAGCAAGAGTAAGGACCCCTTGCTTTTCGCAACTTATGAACGTATAACAATGTGAATTAACTTTGATGTCTCTCATGTGAATTAACTTTGATGTCTCTCTATTGTATTAAAAAATATGGGCCATGCCATCCAATCCAACCATTGAGATATTGCCATGTGACAAACTTAAATGCATATCATCCAACTTCTTTTTAACACACCCAGATCCATAGCTCAAGTGGTAGACTGAGTGAAAGATACCTCGTTTCAACAATGAGGTCATGGCATTGATTCCCTAGTGGGGGTGGCTAATAGTGAAGTGTGAACTTGAGTGAGGTGTACTAACAAGCTAACCAAGAAAAATAATAAAAATAAATCCAACTCCTTTTTAACCTCACACTTGCCAGGAAATACAAGAAATTTGGGTTTAACATTTCATTGTCCAAAACACACCAAGACAAATCCCCATCCCTCAAGTGCCTTGAGTCACACTTAGCCCGTCCATTCCATCCTTCTACCAATGAGAGAAAAGAGTAGTAGAGAGTTTACCCTAAGTATAACCTAATCCAGTTACATCCATAGTCTTCCAACCAATTCAGACGCATATCAAAGCCACTCAATCTAATCCTTGCAATATCATCATCAATTTAACCGTCCGACTTCTGAGATCAACTTCACCAACCCTTACATTAACATTATATAACATTGGATCCTTACACTTGCTCCGGTGGTAGACTCTCAGGAATTTCAACAACCGGTCAAGGGTTCGAGTATCCATAGGTGGTGAAATCCCACTACGGCATGAGTGTGTGTGCATGTGTAAAAGGAAAAATGTTATATAAAAATAAATAAATAAATAAATAAAACATTATATATCATTCATTCCCTTCTCAACCCTTTTGCTTATCTCACCTATTAACATTACGCTACACATTACTAAGCAGCTAATTGATTTGGGCGTATGCTCCGTGGCTCACCTATATATTCGATTCTTGCACATCAAAATCTCTGATCAATTAGCATACTCATGATAAGTGGGCAATCAATATGAATTTATTTAGTCGAAACTATAGCCTGTCATCAATATTGCATTTAACATAACATCTTACATGTATAGTCTTGTATACATAACACTCAATACCCAATTAGTTCAAACGTATGCTTTGCAACTCACCGGGTTAATTGGATTTTATTTATCAAAAACTTGAACTAGTTAGTTTATCACTTTGGCAAGTGGGCAATCAAGACAAATTTATCTAGTAAAAATTACAACTTGTTGTATTATTGCATTTAACACAACATTATACAAGCCCCCACATCATTAGCGGCACGCAAGAATTAATCAAATTGTCAAAAGTTCGAAAGATCTCGTGAAGTAGATATCATACATTTGTACGGGTATGGTGGGTGCCCAACACCTTTCCTTTCTAGAATTGTGGTTCCTTTGTATTTTTAGGCATAGATGAGCGAGTCATTTTAGGATAATAAATCCTTGAATTTCTATCCTAATGTTTTTATAAGATTTAGTTAATTATGGAATCAAATTAATTTACTAGTGAAACTTTATTCAAACATAAACTCTTTACAATCATACCACAAAACATTTCTAAATCTAGATCATGTGATCCACCAGGGATCCAACACCCACATACCATAGTTACCCCTTCAAGTAAAAGCTGCTCGATGTTGTGGGCCTCATCATGATGCGTTTGTTTTATTTACTCTGTTCATCTATTTTACTAGTTCATTTTAAAGGCCAACAAATGATGATGCAGATCAAAATCCTTAGTGGACCGTGATATAAAAAATGGTGGTGATTGATCGACATCTATTAGGATTCGAGTCCTTACCTCCGTGGTAGACTCTTATGAGTTTCAACACAAGGTCTTGGGTTCGATACCCATAGGTGCTGAAATCTCAGCCACTGCATTTTCTCTTAGAAAATGGACGGCTGTTAAAAATTGAGCTAGAAAAATAACGTTCATGATTCATCCATGGGACTGGTCTCCCATGATAGTTCATCACCATTGTGAAATGGAGCATCTCTATGAAATCTCACTCACCAAGCAACCCTGTCCACCCGTTTAATGGTTAAAAGTAAAATAGTGAATGGTCCAAATCAAAAGGGGATGGTCGTGGTTATGATAATCCTACAGTAACTTTCAGCTTAGCGGTTTGGACGGTCAGGATTGCCCTACTACTATTCCATGATTGCTTTTGAAGAGTCAACACCACTTTCTAAAATGTTGCTAGACTAGCATACTAGTCTAGCCCTTCATCTATCTACAACGGTCGGAAAATGACACCCGTAGGATCCCGTGTTGGCCCACTTCCTATTTGACACAGTCCAATCATATCAGATTCTGTTTATTCTACAGTCAATGGTGGGGCCCACTTCATGGTTTGAATCATCACACACATGCCAGGACCCGAAATCCGGGCCCGACCCGACACATCTCCACGCGCACAATGTTTTCTACACACGCGTGCGTAAGGTAGTTCATGTACACGCATGAGATCCAAGCCGTCCATCAAGTAGGCCCTAATATATGTGTCTACTTTCCTGGAGATCGAGATGGTCCGTCCAAAATCTGGGGTGTTACAACATTAGGAAGTTGGACGGTGAAGAGTAACTTGCAAAAGCTTCTTCTTCTTATTTTTTCATCCGTCCGTTTCTTTTGCATATTGTTGCTCGCCCGTTGATGCTGCAAGATTGATTTCTCCTGACAGAGAAACAAAACAGTGTGGCCCACCTAATGGACGGGTTGGATCTCATGCCAATATTCCAAGTAGGTGGGAACATTTGATATCCTGTCCGTCCGAGCGCCCAATCCATGATTCAAGTAGGCCACAGCATGGGGAACATTTGAGAGATGGACGGCCACCATTGAAAGTGTATGAGGCCAGAGTACTGCGAATCTAACCCATTCCACCCTAGGGTGGGCCCCACCACACTATTTCCATTCGTGTGGCCCACTGGAGTCATGGATCGACCTATATCATTGGCTCCTGGCCCAGCATGGGAGGGATCCATCTGATGGTAGCGGTGGATGTCGTTCACACATCATGGTGGGGCCCACCGAGGTCTACTCTAACCACACGTGTTTGGATCGGGTCAGCTAAATATTCTCGGGTCCGGCCCATTAAACATGTCACGTATTCTGTCAGATGGGCCCGACCCAGTGCCAGCCGTTGAGCTATCCAAATGTTGGGCCACGGTCTGAGATTCACAATCTGATTCCACTAAAACTGAAGTTGGTCCACGGACCCGATTAATATCAGCCGTTTGATCATTCGAGAGTGATCTTTGGGCAATGCACGAGTGGACCTGATTTGCATGGCCTGGAAAACGGTGGTGGACCATGGCCGTGTCTTGTCATAGACTCATAGTACAAGCAGCGGACACCAACGGTTCTGTGGGGCCCACCATGATGTCCATGTGAAATTAACCTAATTCATCATTGGCAACAGCTCATATTACGAAGTAATCACAGAAAGTGGGCCACTCAATAGGAAAAAATTAGGGATGATGACACGCCTACGGCTAAAACCTTCCCACCCGCACTGAAGTTTTTGGACGGTTGATATTTGGTCCTTACCTTCATCCTTGTGGGACACACCTTATGAATGGTTAGGATTGTCTATAACCATCATGTTGGTCTCCAGAACGGTTTCGATGGTGGGCAACCCCATCCCTACTGTTCCCTATGGTGTGGTCCACTTCAGTTTTGAATCTGCCTAAAATTTTTCATTATATTCTAACATGATCTTTCACAAATGATGGACGGATCGGATGTTACATAAATATCAAGGTGGGCCCCACAATTCTTCTTCTTTCACGGGCTCCATACACCGACCCTTAAAAAGGAAAACCGAATCCTCTTTCGTAGTCTAAATAGAGTTTAGAGAAATAGCTGAGGGGCAATTTCGTCAATATAAGGATACGGATATCCGGCGAAAAACAACGACAGGTGGGCCCCACATATGGATTTTTCTGGGTCTTGCAGGCGTGCATAAAGCGTCGAGATTCCTTGTCTTTCACGCTGGATTTTGACGGACAGAAGCTGTCTGACACCCAAAATGCCTACTCTTTTCTGCAAAAGAGGTTTGGTACAATGCCTCCCTATGCAGTACTGTACACATTAGAAAGGTACCGTAAGCCGTTGGATCTAGGATGATCTTTCGACAATCTCAGCCGTTCAAATGATGGGACCCACCTTAGATGGGGAAACTCTGTGGTTGGATTGGAATATCTCAACGCTTTGACCATTATTTTACTGCGAGTATAGATGTCTTCTTAACTGTTGTTCCGTGGGCCATGGATCGAGTGGTTGGGATCTTACAATATTTAAGAGTTTTCCAAATGGGATGAAATGTGTGTGAAGTCTCTCTGATCCCACCGTGATGTGTTTGATCCATGCCGTCCATATGTTTTTCCAGCTCATTCAAGGGCACTAGGCTAAAAATGAAGCATGTCCAAACCTCAAGTGGACCACACCACAGAAAACAGTGGGAATAATGGTGTCCGTTGAAACCTTCTTAGAGCCCACGGTATTGTTTATTTGTTAACAGGTCAAGCTGCCCTCGGGAAAACACAAACATTAGCTTTGTCCAAAACTTTTGTGGCCCATTAAGTTTTCAACGGCAGGTATTTAACTCTCACTTTTTCATGTGGTATGTCCCACTTTTAGCTTTGAATGTACTTTAATTTTGGACTAATGTTTTAAAATAAGCTGAAAAACTAAATGAACGGCACAGATAAAACACATATCACGGTGGGCCTCAGAGTCTTCACACCATGGTAAAGGGTGGTAAGCAGCATCATTCCAAAAGCTGCCATATATGGATCTGGTCAGATCAACAGTTCGGATCACCTCCCCACACATTCTGCAACAATATAGTATATTTGTACCCCCGTCTTTACGAAATTAGGTAATATTTGTTGAAATCTTTTCATATGCTAGCAGATAGAGCTGGGCATCCAGTTGAGTTTGGACGAGTTAGGGCTGACTCGGCTCGATCCGGTTTTGAAATAGGCCGAACTCAATTCAATTTGATACTAAGTCTAGCATGCCGGAGTCTATTCAAGATCAGTTTGGCCTGGATTGATCCGGACCAAGTCCGATCCGGTCATAAGTACAAAGTCAGGTCAAGTTGGCACCAAGTCAAATTGAGAGATGAGGGAGGGAGGGAGTGGAGAGGAGAGAGAGGAGGAGGAGGAGGGTGATGGTGTTGGGTGGTTGCCGGGCTTGAAAGAGGAGGAGGATGAGGGAGGGAGGGAGGAAGGGAGTTGAGAGGAGAGAGATGAGGAGGAGGAGGAGGGTGGTTGCCGGGCTTGAAAGAGGAGGAGGATGAGGGAGGGAGGGAGTGGAGAGGAAAGAGATGAGGAGGAGGAGGAGGGTGATGGTGGTAGGTGGTTGCCGAGCTTGGAAGAGGTGGATGAGGGAGGGAGAGTGTAACATCCTGAAATTTCACTGTTTTAAATTTCTAAAAATCCTTAAATTTTTTTTATTAATTAACTTATAATATTACTTAATGACCATTAGCACTGAATGTTAGTTTATACAGGGGTGGTACCAGTAAAGAACCGCACAAGTCCGATTAATCAGCCGTAGCAAGCCAATGAATCCGCCCGATCACTTGAACATTAGGTGTGGCCCCATGATTTACTCACATAGGACCCAAATCTAACCGACTCATTACTAACTAATCAAGACAAGCATAACTAAATTAAAGATCTAACCGAAGCCGAGTCAGATAAGGCCCAAATCCTAACTAATAGACCAAATCAACCCCGTTGCTCTTTTAGCTTAAAACCGACAGTTTAGAGTAATCATGACCAAATATCTACTTTCACTAGTGATAAATAGGTCACATTATAAACATAACAAATTCAAAACATAATCATTGCGCACGAGAAATTTCACTACCAAATTTATTCCAAAAATGCCTCGATTCTTTGAACAAGCTTTAGACCGCTCGTTGGTGGGCTACTAGTTCCAAAACTATAGAATAATGTCCGTCTTGC
Source organism: Magnolia sinica (assembly GCF_029962835.1). NCBI lineage: Eukaryota > Viridiplantae > Streptophyta > Magnoliopsida > Magnoliales > Magnoliaceae > Magnolia > Magnolia sinica. The sequence continues at coordinate 2,058,824 of NC_080584.1, read as the reverse complement.
TGGCCTTGACGTCCATCGCGGGAGTCGAACCTGGGTACTCTCTAGAACCGCTCAACTTGGACCAAAAGACGAGTACATGAAAAGTTCAAATACCCTAAAGAAAGGAGCTGGAACTTAAGTAAATTAAATCGTCTACTCTATGCAAAGTTGAGGATTTCAGACCGTCGGTTTATGACCAAACTTCACGCGTGGAGTGAGGATATTTCCCTGCTCATATCCGTATAGCCGCGGCCCCGATCGACCATCGACAACAGTTGAACAAACTTCTCATCATATCTGTCGATCGGCGCATCCAAATGGCGGGCCGATCATATCTATACGTAGATCATCATTAGGGCTAACTATCCTACGGTGTATATTGACTTGTACACCCTATAGTGGGCCCTAGAGGCTATAAAAATTCTCCCATAGGGTTAGTATAGTAATAACCCAACACTTGAGGCCATTGGCATCAAATCTGGCATTATAAAAGGGCCTTATTTGGGGCACCCCTCTTCCCATACGATTTTCTATCTTCAAATGAGAGAAAGAGAGAAAGAGGGAGAGAGTAAAGAAAGGAGAGAGAGAGAGAGAAAGGAGAGAGAGAGAGAGTGAAGGAGAGCAAGGGTGGACCATAGATCGAGGTGGGCCCAAGGGAACTCAATCTTGCAACTCCCTATCCCTTCTCCAAAGGAAAACCCTACACCACAACCACAAGAATCGTTTAGTTAATCGTCTAGGTAAGATCTCTCATCATTTTTTCTTAAAACCCTTGTGTTGAGAAGAGATTGACATGGATTTCTAACATGCAAATGTGTGCTTTAGGGGTTCTGGCCGATTGACCCCAAATCCACTCTCCTAGGTTGTTTCCAAGATCCCAATGATCCATAGGTGCGGACTATTATCCTTAGGTGACCTAGCACCAATTATACCATGAGTTTAATGATTTTGTTTGTTTGGGATGTTGTATTGAAGAATCTAGAGAAAATCTAAGATTTGCTTGGTTTGTTTGGAAATTGCATGAAGTTGTATGTTTTGTTTGATTTCCTTCATATGATGTTGATTCTTGCCTCTCACATGATTTAATGTGGATGATTACATGCTCATGTTGTTTAATTTTTCTCATATGTGTTGCTTCACAGTGTATAGAATTCATTACTCTTGTGTAATTAATCCCTTGAGGTGTGAGAAATGCTTAACTTCCTCTCCAATCCACACCACTCACATGCACCTTGTTCATGATGTTGTAGCTTGCTTGTTAGGAGTATTTGAATAATATGTTGAGATGTATGTGAACATGATACTGTTACGCTAGTTGATCACCTTGATGGTTGACATGCTATGAATTGTTCTCAAACTTTTGGGTTGGTCGGGAAACACGAGGAGAGATGGTAGTTCCGTTGGTAGGGCTGCCCTGAGGCTAAACCCATGGATTTGGGTGGGTGCGCGTGGGCAGCAGTAGTTCGACTACATGGGCCTTTTGCGCTCGATGTCGTTCATCACGTGCTCGCCTAACTTGTGCGGTCCAGCCTACTTATTGACCAACTTTGTTCATTAATCATGTATGCTCACATATGTATGGAACCTGGAACACCCTACAACCCTTGTAACCCATCGATAATCAAATTGAAAACTGGTCAACTGCCTCGTGAGCCGGGCATGGTGGAATGAGACACTGTGTCCGAGCTGTCGGCCTACGCTGGGGTGTCTCGCCTCCCCATAGTGATCGCGAGCGATCTCTTTCTCTCAGCACTCCCCATGTGCTTGAAGTCGGGGATGGGGAACCCAACGGGATCAAGGACCGCGGGGCCTCGGCCTCACACATTGGGGGGGTCTCGGCCTCGTAACTAGTTCAGGGCATTTGATATATGGGGTGTAGCAGAATCCCCAACTTGCTTGATGAATGAACTAAATTAAGAACTCCGCTAACACGATCGCATTTCATCGCACTAGTTAGAATGACAACTCGGCAGTCGAGGTCGCTCTGAGAGAGTGTTGGTCATACGCGATCGTTAGATGGAGTCGCTCGAGGGAGAGTTGTGGCAAGGGCATGCATCATATCATTCGTCATGCATGCACATTAATAAGATTAGTTAGGTGTTATGATTGATTGCTTTTCATTAAATTCATATTATAACTGATGCTTGTTACAACTTAAGACTAATAGCACCCACTGAGTTGATCACTCACTTCCACTCTGGGACGGTGTTTTAAAACACCAGCTAGACTCTTCAATAGCTGTAAGTAACGATGAGTTTGAGGAGCCGAGTAGGGCTGACATTGACGAGGAGGACGAGTTGTCCCACTTCCAGCTAATGGGCGGCCCCATCGGCTTAGTAGACGGATTTTGAATCGCTGAGTAATGAACTCAGCGCATTATTCTTTTGGACATGTTACTTTTTTGTGATTTTGTTGGGCAATGCCTTGTGCGACCTATTTTATATTATTTTGGACTTGTATATATTTGACCTCTTCCATTTCAGTAAACTAGTAGTGATTATGTTTTATGTTCCAAAAAATTTTATGCTGCGCATTTAAACCCGATTAAAAGAAAATTTGTAAAAATCAGTATAAGTGATACCCGAGAATTTGGGAGTCGAGTTTATGCCTGACTCCCAATTTTCAGGGCGTTACAGAGAGAGAGTTTAGGATCAGGTCAGGGTAGGGTGCGGCAGGTAGGGTTAGAGAGTCAGGTCGAGTCAGGTTTCTGATTAGGTTGAGTCTAACCGGATCAAGTCGGGTCGAGTTACTGGGTAACTTGAACTCGACTCAGTTTGAGTTCAGATTGGGTGAAGCCTACTCGATTCAGACCGACTCACCCATTCAATTTGGGTCGAGTCAGATCCGAATGAATTGGATGAGTTGAGTTAGCCGGATTGAGTCGTCCGGTGTCCATGTCTACCAGCGGCTCTATTGGATAGGTGAAAATGATGCATTTTTGGAATAGGTTATATCTAGAAAACTTTGAGAAATAACAAATTAAAAAAAAAAAAAAACTTTCCTTTTTAATAAAAGATATATTTTTAATTATTTTATTTTTTAAAATTATTTCATTTTATTAAAATTTTTGTTTTATATATATATATATATATATATATATATATATATATATATATATATATATTGTGACATTTCACCCTAGATATAGCACTCCCATGGGATTGCCAGCAATCTACTAATGCAGCCATCATTACCTTGAAATGGCTGCCATCCACCATAATGCAATCGAATCCCATGGAATGGGCCCGTCCAAACACGCCCTTGGATTTGGGCTCATGGTTCGGCAATCCCAGCTGTTCATATGATGACCCCCACTGTAGATGGCGGATAAGGATATCCGGAAAGCAATTTTGTGATTGGAATATTTCAATCTTTTGACTGATAATTTTGAGTATGGATGTCTCCTTAACCGTTCTCTCTATAGCAGTGGATTGAGTGGTTGGATCTTACCTGACAAGGTTTAAGTCCAACCCGTTGGACCATGGGTTATAGCCCACCAACGGGATAACTTCTTACTTGCTAAGTGCATGGGACATCTAACCTGTTCAATAGATTAGCCTCATAAAAAAGAACACTTTATGTAAAAATCAGCCTCATCCACTAATCAAGTGGGCCACACTTGTATTTTATTATTTATTAATGGTTATATATTGTTTTCTTATTGTGTGGCTCACATGATGATTAAATAGGATTGAATTTTTTGCATCAGGTGATCTTCACGGTGGGCTGACGTATTTGGAGAATTTGGATGTCGCAAACATTTAATGAGCCGGAAGTAATATATTGTTAGGCACTCACTACTCATTTACCCAGGCTATCCATTTGTTTTTCCAGCTTATTTTATGGCATAAGCCCAAAATTGAAGCATAAAAGGTCAGGTGAACCACACCATAGAAAATAGCGAGGATAATGACATCCATGGTTGAAATCTTCCTATGGCCCACAATAAATTTTCGTTGTCAAGGTCACTGGGAGGTCAATGAAGGCAAAACATGAATATCAATTTGATCCAAAACTTTTCCGGTTCATGTGATGTTGCCTACTTGAGCTTTGGATATACTTTTTTTTTTTTTAAATTATTTATTTATTTATTTTAATTTTTTTAACACATGAACACACGCCACCATACACTAAGGCTGTAGTGGGATTTCACCACCTATGGATGCTTAAACCCTTGACCAGGTGTTGAAACTCTTGGGAGTCTGCCATCGAACCAAAAGCAAAGAATGGAAGAGATGGCATAGATAAAACATATATATCAAGGGGGGCCTCACAGAATCTTCACCAATGGTGTTTTTCAATGTGTAAAATGATGTTTTTCTATGCATCCTATTTCTAAAAAGTGCTAAGAAATGAAAAGGCTATTTTCATTATAAGACATGTTTGGAACATGAGCTTAGGTGGGATAGAATTGCATTTGGTCCCATGCAAATTTCATTTGGAGAGGATGGATGAAATTATATTTGACCTTATACAAGATTTTTGATAGATTTTAAAATCTACTACACATGTGGACCCTACATTGATGCGTGTTTTATCCACGTGGTCCGTCTATATATGCCATTGACATATAACATTCTAGTTATATATGTGTACCAGCGACTAGCATTAGTTGTGAATATAATCTATTGATTACAATTCCATAGTCCACCTAACAAGGTTTCACTAAGTGCAACATTTAATTAATTTATTTATTTTAAAGAAAAAATCATAAGTATGGGAATTGGATGGCCAAAATACTATGGAATTTTCATGTGAGGATTTCAAAATTCAAATCAAGGATTCCAAAATCAATATAGACAAAATTTGAAAGCTGTCATGGGACGTGGATTGAAATGAATGTTAGATTAGACGTGATCTCTCCCAGCAATCTCTTTCTCAACCTCATAACAAGTAGGCCTCACCATGATATATGTGCTATATCCACGCCGTCCATTAATTTTTTCATATAATTTCAGGGCATGAACCAAAAGACGAGGCAAATCCAAAGCCCAAGTGAACCACACCACAAAAAACAGTGGGGATTGAATGCCTAGCCTATGTTGAAAACTTCTAAGGGTTACATAAATTTTGGATCCACCCCATTTTTTAGCTCATACCCTAAAATGATATAGCAAAATAAATGGATGGCTTGGATATAGCAAATATATCATAGTGGGGCCACAAAGTTTATGTGAGTCTTTTTTCAAAATATGTACACGTCAGCATCTTTGCTATTGTAAAGACTAAAACAGCTATCATTCCTTCCTATCTGACCATGTCAAAATCCTGCAATTTAAGGTATGTTTGTTTTAGAATAGCTCAATCTCATGTACACACCGTGCATGCTAGTGTTGAATGTAGTTATGAGATCCAAGCCATCCATCGCTAATTCCCACTATATAGATGTTCTAGTCCAGGAATTAGGTGGGTTTTCTAATTCGGTGAGCTGCACTTTTAACTCAATAAAATGAAAAAAGAAGAAGAAAATTCGATTAAGTTTTTAAGGTGTCCACTTATTTCTAACACTACGGCATATAATGACTAGACCAGCATGATTTTGGGTGAGCACATCTTCAAGGTCGGTCCCCCTTAAGAATTAGGTTGGTCTACTAATCAGTGAGCTGTACTTATAACTCAAAGAAAAGAAAAAAAAAATCAATAAAGTTTTTAAGCCATCCACCTATTTCTAACATTGCGGCTTACAATGGCTAGACCAGCTTGATTTTGGGTGAGAACATCTACAAGGCCGGACCCACTTAAGAATTAGGTTGGTCTAAGTGAGCTATACTTATAACTCAAAAGAAAAAAAGAAAAGAAGAAGAAGAAGAAGAAGAAAATTTGATGAAGTTTTTTAAATTGTCCACTTATTTCTAACATTACGACATATATTGACTTAACTACATAGCGGTGTACACGAGTTGAACCGAGTCGAGCTTGGCACAGCTCTACTCGGCTCGGCCACTAGCTAAACCCAGCTCGAACTTGGCTCGGCTCAGTCCTTGAGCCTGACTAGCCAGCTCGGCTCAGTTTGGTCAGCAGCTTGGGCCAATTTGAGCCGAGTTCGAGCCTACACAGTATTTTTATAAACATATGGAGTGCACTTTCAATTTCTTACTGTATGTAAAACAACAACAACTATTTACATGTATTTCATCAAACACCTTGTAGGCAACATCAAAATCAAGAAAAAAGAAAAGAGTATTTATCTCATATACATACTTTCTTTCCTACCATTCGATACTTCGTTGAGTCATTTCATCAAATACTTGGTGAGCAGCATCAATATCAAAGTAACAGAGTCACTAAACTGTTCGATCCAAGTTCAATTCGAGTTGAGGTTCGAGTTGAGCTCGAACTTGGTTTGAAATTTTTTCAAGCTCAAAAAATCAACTCGACTCGGCTCGAACTCAGTTTCCAATCAAACTTTTTCAAGTTGAGTAACCAGGCTAACTCAACTCATGTACAGACCTAATTTTGGATGAGCACATCTTCAAGGTCGGACCCATTTAAGAATTAAGTTGGTCTACTAATCAGTGAGCTAAACTCATAACTCAAAAAAAAAAGAAAAAAGAAAGAAAAAAGAAAAGAAAAAAATTTGATAATTTTTTTAAAACCATCCACTTATTTATAACATTGCAGTGTATAATGACTAGACTAGCTTGATTTTGGTGAGCACATCTTCAAAGTTAGACCCACTTAAGAATTAGGTCAGTCCACTAATTAGGTGAGCTACACCTGTATCTCATAAAAAAAATAAAATCAATAAAGTTTTTTAAGCCATTCACCTATTTCTAATATTATAGCATAGATTGACCCGACCAGCTTAATTTTGGGTGAGTACATCTTCAAGGTCAACCCACTTAATAGGGTCCTTGCCCTTGCTCCAGTGGTGGACTCTTAGGAGTTTCAACACCTGGTCAAGGGTTTGAGTGTCCATGGGTGGTGAAATCCCACTGCAGCGTGAGTGTGTGGCAGTGTGCGTGTGTTATTAAAAAAAAAAAAAAAAGAACAAAAAAAAGAAGAAGAAAAGGTCGGACCTACTTAATAGCTGGCTTCATATCATATCTGTCTACCAAGTTAGCTATATGTCATAGGTTGTAAATGATATCTCTTACGTGCATGAATTTACCAAATCACTCATTAATAATTATATGTTTTGGACCGTTTTGTAGAAAAGTCATTTAATGAGCGAATTCGAAGAATCTAAATTGACAAATGAAAAAAAGAATTATTGAAGCTGATACAGTAATTTTCAGGCACTAGGAATCAAAATAATAAAATAATATACTAATAGAATCGTTTATTAGATTCACCTCATCTTATACCAACAGTAAAAGCGCCACATGCGTGTCTACAGGCGCCAAGTATATATTAAAAAGATAAAAATGTCATTTCAAGTAAAGAGTCTTTACTTTTTATCGTATAGTGGGCGGCGCTAAATGGAGTCTAATCAGGTTGACAAGGCTTCCTGCTGGATGCAATCCACACCATCAATCGGGTCGGCGCCGATATAAAGTCCCTAATGGATGCATCTGGATGAATGATGACTTGTCATCCAACGGTCTTTCTGCCATTTGTTCAGAACATCCATACCATGAAAACAATAGGCCCCACCATAAAGATCACCTGGAAAATTAACTTGGTCCGTTCAATGAGTGGGCCATACCTTTACACCGAGTTAACCTATCCACTGTCCATTGATTCAAATGGTGTGATCCTTTCAATGAGTGGATCGAGTCAAATTTCCTGTTAGGTGATCTTTACGGCGGGGCCTACCTTTTTAACGGTATGGATTTCTTACCCAGTTGCCACATTGGCAGAAAAGGTCCGATTAGACAGCAATTTCACATACTTCCAGCTGTACGTTATCAGTTCCACTCCACACAAACAAATACCAACCTTTAAAAAATATTACCACTCACCACTAGACTAGTAAGTGGAGGGTTAATTATATTTTAATTATTCTAAACACTTGATAAGTGCAATGACTCAGTAAGGTGAGACAACAAGATCAGAGCCGTTCATCAGTTGATCTCCACCGATCAGACGTCTCATCTTGAAAATCAGGCTGAAATGATCATCGGGTGGGCCAGTGGGTACAAAATAAATGAACGGTTGAGAGAAGTCGGATGATCAAGGGATCAAATTCTACGATGCACCTGTACCCCAAATGATGGGCTGATCGGCCTGATCTTGGAGACATGGCATCCACACAATCTGGGCCGCCTGATGAGTGGATCTGATCTGATGCACGTGTTCCTCATTTCAAAGTGCACTCCAGGGAATGCATAAAAACTTCAGTTCCTATGCACGCCATTACATGCACTGATGACTAGATCCAATCCGTCCTTCAGATGGGCCCCATAATATTGATATCAAGGCCCAAAAGTCTGGCTACTTGATTCGCCGGGCAGGCCACAATTTAGGAAATCAATGGACGACTGTAAGTGGCCCACCTCGATTTGGTTGGCTTGATTTTACCCAAAGGAATTTACAAGGTGAAGACCTCATCCGTTAACCCATTCACGCGTTCTACACACGTGCTACCTTCGCACGTGCAGCATGCCACCAAGAAGCTGGATCTACACGCGTGTGGAATTAGCAAACACCATCACTGATAAACTACCAAAGGGTCTGCCACTTTAGCGAACATGCTTGAGAAATACTCTCCAAATCTTGTAGGATAAGCTTATACTAGAATCTGTATGTTGGACCCACAGTGATGAGTAAATGTCATCCAGTCCGTCCATCATGTGTTTCCCCTAATAATATCCATCGATCTAAAAAAATCAGGCCGATCCAATACTCAGATGGCCCACACCATGCACAATTAATGCCTGAGACCCATAAAATCACATGGTGTGGTCCACCTTGGCCTGGTTTCCAGGATCTCCTTTCATCCTGACAGGCACATCTTTTGAATTGATTGGATGTTATAAAAAAGACGGTGGGCCCCACACACAATACGTGAAGTTTTTAACGGCGGGTGTCCCCATCCCAACCGTTCCTTGTGGTGTGGCCCACCTGTCTTTTGGATCCGCATGATTTTTAGGATGCGCGGTGAATTTGAAGGAACACACCTTATTGGCTGAATGAGTGTGGGCCTTACATCACGGTGGGGCCCACAAACAAAATTGTAGAATGCCCTTATTCTGAGACGGTAATCTAACCGTTAAAAGTAATTATCAAGCGCTAATCTAAGTTTTAACTAACGATGGACGGCTATCAATCTAGCTTAAATAATGGGTGGGGATTTGACAATCATAACCCTTGGATTGGAGGAATTTTTATTGGACGGATGACAGTCGAAGGAACTTTGTTGACTTCTTCTGTAACAATCCATTTTCTTTAACAGACCATCATGATTGTCCGATCAGTGTGATTTTCAGAGCATGACCCATCTAAGGTGGGGCCCACCCTATGGTCGGTTCGGATCTTGTTTACATCTATGCATGTTTGAAAATGGAAGCACTTATGACTTCAGTGAGGAAAAGGAGACGAAACACATTAGACTAAGCCACTCAGAGGTGAGGTGACCCTTCTGAGTTGACTCGGACAGATTGCGTACTGAGTAAACTCTGTGGGGTCCACCGTGATTTATTTGTTTTATCCACTCCGTCCATCCATTTTATCAGATAATTTTTGACTTTGAGAGAAAAAATGAAGCATATAAAAATCTTAAGTGGACCACACCACAGGAAAAAGTGTGAATTGAACGTTTGCGGTTGAAAATTTCTCTGTGGCCATAGAAGTTTTGGATCAAGCTGATATTTATATTTCTCCTTCATCAATGTTTATTTGATCTTATGAACATGTTGGATGTTAAATAAACATCAATGAGAGCCCTAGGAAGCTTTCAACGGTGGAAATCATTATATCCCTCTGTTTCCTGTGGTGTGGTCCAGTTGATCTTTGGATATGATTCAATTTCGGATTCAACCCCAAAATGAGATGAAAAAACAGATGGACGGCGTGGATAAACCACATACATTCACAGTGGGCCCAGTGGATTTCGACTTGGCCGAGTCATGACTCGTCAGTCTGGGTTGCCGACTCTTAAAAGCTTGGGTTGGATGATCTGAACCGTTTATCTTTTGCCCGACATAGTATAAAAGGTTATGCTCCAACAATCAAGTTGGCATGATGATCCTGACCGTCTAATTGTAGATTTGAATATGGACCATTCATTTACCATAGCGACAGTAATCCAACCATGCATGCTCGGTTTAGATCAACCACCACCTACCGTCCCTTTTGGTGGGCCACCCCACCCTCCTCCCTTCACTCACAAGAGAGAATGTGGGAAAAGGGTGGGGAGAGGGAAAAAGCAATTGACTTTTAGATTTTCAAAGGTTGACATATGAGCTAAAGCTTTTTATCTTGAAAGCATCCCATGCTTTGAGGCCATTGGCTTTGTGGGGCCCACTCTGATACAATCAATGGCTCATGATAGCGTTTGGTCGAGTCAATGGCTACACAGACTCCTCGTTGTCTGCCTGTCTCCCCCTCCCACCTGGGCCATCATGAGACCATGCCCCACCTCACTACCCTCCCTTCTTCCCTTTTTCTTCAGCCTTTCTTTCCAAGGGAAGGCACACACCATAAAAAGTGGGGTGGGCCCCACATCTCCCATTGCGTGGTTTTGCAACATTTTAACTATGGTGGATGTCCCTTTCCACCTCCCATGTCGTGGGGCCCACACCCTCAGTGGACGGTGGGCCCCACACGGCAGGTTTCTACGAGTGCGTGCTTTGCGTCTGTTCTACACCCCAAAATCTCTCTCTCTCTCTCTCTCTCTCTCTCTCACTTTTACTAGGCCTCATGAAGCGTGCCCGAAAATGTATAGATGGAGTTGTCATGTGGGTTCCATAAATCAAGGGTCCAAAAGGCACTTGTGTCTGTGGAGGGCCCACCCATGAGGTGTATGTAGAATCCAAACCATGCAACTGGTGTGCCTTCTAATTTTGACTGTCCATTCTAAGAATCATCCTGACCAAGAACTCGGGTGGAACACACTGAGGAATTTAAAATCACCCATAAAATGCTATATATTCACGTGGTGTGGCCCACCTGAGTTTGGATTTTGCCTGGCATAACATCCTAGTGGGGCACACCGGATGAATGTGTTGGATGACATATATACAACACGGTGGACCCCACATTCCATCTGGAAGTTTCTGAGGTGTGGGTCACCCTCTATCCACATTGTTCTCTTTGGTGTGGGCCCTACCTGAGCTTTTTATCAGGATGGATTTTTGGATCTAGGACTGATGGGGGTCTAATGCACGGTTATGATTCCACGGACACATCATGGGTGGGCCCAAGCATTTGGACGTATGTGATCATTCCCAGCTTTTGAGTGCCCATTTCACAGCCCAGACCAATGAGATTAACATCATGGAGAAATGATCAGGTATTGCCCGATGCACCATAGTTTATCTCACAGCACCTTTCTTGCCTATGTGTCACATGAGTAGGTCATCCAAGCCGTTCAAAGGCTCCGTCTAATCATTAATCTCACATGACTGAAATATAAAGGCGATCCATTCGTCAGATGGGCCATCGTAATCAATTCAATGGAAAGACAATGGTCCTTTCCAACATACGGCTTCGGACTGTATGATTAGTGGATCACCCTGATTTTCAATCCAAGTAATTCTTGTGATGGCCCTAACATTTTTAACGGCTCTGATGGCTCAAAAATGCCAAAAATTACCAGGAAAACCGGTGCTTTACAGAAGGCTAATGCTACTAAGGGCTGTATCTGATCACTTTTCGGTCTTATAAAGCTTAATATCTTTGTCCTAATTAGAGCGGAATGCTACTTGCACAATGAAGAAGCGAAACACATGACATGCGGCACACGTGTAAGATCCGGACCGTTTATCATGTAGTTATCACTGCCTGTATTCACTGAATCAAAAATCATCCAAGTCCTCCTACCCTATGGACCACACATTAATTTTAAAAACGGACCGTACGCAATTCCTTCTAAACTGTCCAATTTCTTTGTACATGATCACTTACAAAGCTCTTTTTTTTTTTTCGTGTTAACTTATCATCTGTGAAGAACATCCGATCCGTCCACAATGTGGGGCAAACAACGGATATCACAGTGGTTGAAAATCAGAGAGGCCCACACATTAACTAGTTCACAAAGTAGAATCAATGGATGATCGATGGTATGACTAGATGTCCAGGTGTAGCGCGCCGGATGAATTGATTGATCAGATTTTCTGGTCGATTGATATTTATGGTGTGGCCCACCTTTTTCATGGATCAGATATCCTACACAATATAAACCTTAGTACGTGAAAGTTCACATGAAACGTTGTATATGCATTTGAAAGTGGACTTTTGTATTCTTTCACTTCAATTACATGACCATCGGCTTGTATTAGTGGGGCCCATGATTCAGTGATCGGGACCGTTGATCATATCTGTTCCATCCTGGATGGACCATGTTCTGGAAAAATGACCAATCGGACAGTATCAACCTCAGATTAGTGCAAATCAGGGATGTCAACGGTCCAGGTCTGGGTTGGTTTGGGCACACGCCCATATCAATGGGCCTGGTGTAAGTAGATGTTTAAGAGATTGGATGGCTATGATCTTTCTGTTGGGGGCTGATCTGTGGTCAAATATGGAGAGAGAGAGAGAGAGAGTTTTTGGTCACTCAAGCAATGACTTGACTGGTAACAAACTCCAACAAAAGGAGTCGGACCGGAATCGCCCACCACACCTGTTTTAAGACAGCAAAGCTCTTGGGGCCCACCATGTTTTATATTTTTAATCCACCCCGCCCATCAGGTTCTATCCTTGATTCTAAGCCCTTTGGGACAAAAATCATCCATGTCTACAAATCAGGTGGGCCAATTCAAAGGGAACAATGGTGATCAAATGCCAGCCATATGTTAGTTTGTGTAGCCACAATGGCGCGTTTATTTCATCAAAACCGTTAATCACGTGTAACTCATAAGGATGAAGAGAATATATAAAAATAAGCCTACAAAAAACTTTAGTGGGCCACACCACGTGAACTTAGAGGATTTTAGTAGAAATTTATGATCAGAGGTTTTTTGGGGCTGATCATTTGTGCTTACGATGAAAGTTAGGTATCTCACCTGATGGACAGTGTGGATTTTATATATACAACATGATGGGCCCCAGAGCTTGGGTGATTGACGCGCTGCACAGTCCTCGTCAACATGCCAAACATGCAATTTCTCAGGTGGAGAGATATCACATCCAGCCCCTTCTTTCTCGCCAATTTGTAAATTGTGTGGGACATCCCATCCGTCCAAAAGGTGGCTCACACTATGAGGATCGTGCATAGCTAAAACTAGGCTACCTCATCAGGTGGGCCACCCTATCATAATAATCGCACAACCAATGGTCTGAGTCAGGTCACATGCATGGGCCCACCTAATGAGTGGATTGTCTATTTTCATGGTAATCCCCTGTGGTGTGGTCCATCTTTTTCACGATTTGGATGTACTAGACGCATTACACATTGGCGGGAAACACTAGGCTTTAGGTGAAAAGGAAAATGAGAAAAACTGTGTGGGACCCACTGTGGTAGGGAAGTGGATTAGATGGTGGCCCAAACATCACTGATAGAGCTGAGCTGGGCAGAATTCGACCCATTCCAAATCGAACCGAAGGCCTAGATCGGTGCGGATCGAGTAGGACCACTCAGATCCAATCGTACATCGGATTGAGTTCTGATCATGGTCAATCCAGACTGATCCGGACCTATATATATATATATATATATATATATATATATATATATACACACACACACACACGCACACACTCACTATCCATCCTGAAACGAACGAACCTTAACCCCTCATTCTCTACCTGAAGGAGGTGCCACACTCATCCATCTCTCCTCCTTTCTCTCCCAATTTCCCTCGTTTTCTTCTTTCTCTCCTCATTTCTCTCTCAGTTTCCCACATCTCCTTCTTTCTCTCCTCTCTCTCTCTATCTTGATTTAGCCCTATCCGAATCTACGGGACAGACTCAACTCGATCTGACTCGATTAGGTTTTCCAGACTAAGTCGAACTCAGTTCATGTCAGGCCCGCAAGAATTCTAATCGGATTGAGTCAGCCCTACTGAACTCGGTCCCAGATCAGATCGAGTTCGGCTTAGATTCTTGAAAAATTGGATCAAGTCGAGTTGGACCCAATCCGGTCCCTGGTGACGGACTTAAACAATCAAGCTCGAGCCTGACCTGGATGACTCTGGGCTCGTCCCAAATCCACCCTAACTGACTGGGCCAGTTGGTCCGTTGGGCTTTTGGGTATGTCTTGCATGGACTGGGACCTAATTGGGCTTGGTATGGCCCATTTAGGATATGGGCATTTTTCTCGTCTATCATGCATGATGGATTGCACTTAATGAACAGCCCAGATCTTGCACAAAGGTGAGTGGTAATGCTCAGGAGGGACTCGACTCAGGCTCGGGCTGTGTATGATCATCAGTGGTGGGCTCAGGCCTATTTGGTTTTGGCCCGTCACGGTCTGGTCTTGGGCCTAGGTTTTACTTGCGGGTCAAGATCAGGCAGACCTCTAATCTCAGCTGTTGACAGCCATATGGCCGTAGGAGGCCCGTTCTGCAACAACCTTCTTTCACTCTCAACTTGCTCGATTCCGCTCCGATTAGGTGCAGGAACGGCTATTTTGAAACGTAAAAAAAAAGAAGAAGAAGAAGGGAAAACAGAACTCCAAGTGTGGTGAACCCCTCCATGGGAGCTAGGTGGGCTCACCTCCCACCTCAGGTCATGATTCACCATTTGATAGTAGGGACCCACCTTGTTACACCTGGATTCACCATTTAATAGTAAGTGAAAATAAATGTTTTTTATTTTATTTATTATTGTTATTATTTTTTTTTAAAGGTGTTCAAATGCACTGAAGTGCTACAAGAGCCTTGCAGCTCATGGGTGAAAATCAAATACCTTATTAATCCAATATTTTTCATCAAATTCCAAATATCATATGGAATTTACATGAGACCAAATGCAATTCCATCCCACCTATAGTAAAATTTAAAATCCAGGCCCACATTGTGTTTTATTCACATGTTGTCCATCAATATGCACCTTCTACATATGACACTCGAATTGCATATGAACACAAGTGATCAGCATCAATTATAAAATTGATTTGTTGATTACAAATCGAGTCCATCCCCACCAAACATTGATTTCTCATAAAATAATATTAAATACCATGGTATTTCAAGACAAATAATCATTCCGTAACAAAGGTATTAATTTCATCTAATGCAATTCAATACCATCTAATCAGCATTCCAAACAGGCCCTTACAACTAATAGAACTTATATGCATCTAAACAGCCCCTTGGTTTTCAACACCGAGGTCTTGGTATCAATCCCTAGTGGGGGTGGCTAACAGTGAAGTGTCAACTGACAGTAGGGTGTACTAACAAGCTGGAAAAAAGAAAAAAAGAAAAAAAACAGCTCCTTGGTTTTCAAAAACCTACTAAGTCTAGATTTCCAAAGTCATGAGAGACAACTCCCATCCTATTTAATTGTGACCTCAACCAACAATGCGGGTGGGACCCTCACCGAAGGGCCCGCCTCAATGTATGCATTGTATATCCATTCCGTCCATCTGTTTTACTAGCTTATTTTGGGGTGTGGTTCCAAAAATAAAGTAGATAAAAATTTCAGGTGGACCACACAACATGAAATAGTTGTCATTGAACGCCCACCGTTAAAAATCTTCCTAGGGCTCACCGTAATGTTTATTGGTCATCCAACCTGTTCATAAGGGCATGCGGACGTGGATGAAAGGTAAAAATAGATAAATAGATTTAAAAAAATAAATCAGATTGATCCAAAACTTTCATAGCCCACAAAAGCTTTTTAATGGTCAATAATCACTGTTTCCGGGGTCGCAGCCAAGTGCTTAGTTCAAGCCGAATGACAGAACTACTGTTGTAATCCATTGTATTCCATGTTGGGATCTCATGTCCACGTTCCGGTTTTCCCTCCATCCAAACACCCCTACATCTTGTTGGAGTAAAAATTACAAGGCAGACATGGAAACCTAACAATGTCTCCATTAAAAATTGTAGAAGATAGATTCCAACGGCAACTTCACTGATTGTTTTGGAGTGTGAATTCTGTTTTTTGGTGGAAAGTCATGGAAAATGAAGCAAATCGGCACAGAAGGACGGAGGGTTGCCTTACTTTATCACCAGAAGTCTCCCACCATCCAAGATGGTGAATGAGCATGACAACATGCATTCAATATACAGAAACAAAAATCTCCATTTTGAATAGCCAACAGCAGAACATTCCATACGCATTAGCATTATTCCGTGACAGCCACCACTGTTACCGTTACAATACAGGCCGTAACGACCCTGTTCCGCATACATAATGTCTGTTACAGCACACCTTGGCCTCAAACGCCTCATTTGAGGTTCATGTCAGTTGGACACATGCATGCATGTGCAGGGTCTCAGCCATCCATCTAGGTGGAACTCTTTCACAAAATTCATCCAGTAATTCCAATTTTACCAAACAATGCCACAACTATTCAAAATTCAGAGGAGGTGCCTTCTGAGGATAAAATGACAAAAAATGTTCTCTTTTACTCATTTTCTTTAAAAAGTCGCGCAAGTCGAGAATTGTGGGGCCCACATAGCATTTGTATGACATCTAACCCGTCCAACAAATGCAACCCACCATGATAATCAGATGAACTAGAAATCTAGACGACTGTCCAAATTCATGTGTAGCCCATCTCATGATTTGATCAGCTAAATTTTTTGTTCATCTGATGGGTTGGACGCCATACACACACCACATGGGCCCCACAATTCACGACTCCTTAAAGAAAAGAAATAACTTTCTCTCTCGGAAAAGCACCACCACCTGAAATTTAATTAGTTGAGGCACGAATTAGTAAAATCAGAATTACTGAGGAATTTTGCAGTAAAAATCCCTCTAATTTCCTTTTTCTTCTTCTTCTTTTTAAATCACACACAAAACAAGCAAGAAAAGACCCACCACAACACTAGACTCCTAGCTTTTACTAACACCAGAAATGTTACAAATACATCCCGTCCTACTTGAGAAATTCTTCCAAACAACATTTCCCAGTTGTATATACCAACTTAAAAATCATCTACGAGAGAGAGCTAAAGAAGGGCTATACCTCACCACAAATCTGGAAAGAACCTTTTGAGAGCCTGTGTGGATAAACCGACATTGTCCATCCATCGGGTCATTGCTATGTCTCCGGCCCCACGAATCCATCCATGTAAGATGTTCGTCATGTGGGGTTGGTGGTGTTCAAGATGCCTGCTCTGAGGATGCATGCTGCTGGTTTCCAGGACATGAATTGTCCAAGTTGGAACCATTGACAGGCCGCAAATTGTCGGGAGTGGATGCCGCATTGTTCTGTTCATTCTCATTGCTCTTAGCATTAAGAAACCGGCCTCCACATCCCCTGGCTCTCTTGAGAGCATGCAGATGCCGAGATTCATGCAGATATGGCTGCAGAAGCATTTTGAAATACAGCAACTCACTTAACAATTTATTATTCATTCACCAAAAAGAGGCTGGATCCACCATCAAAGCCTTTAAGGTTAAGATTAAACTATAATGGTATGTTGCCTGCCATGATGTGTAAATGGCATCTGATCAGTTCATCATGTGTGCCTCATGGTAGTGAGACCAGACCACTCATCGGCTAGGTAACACATTCATGCTGAATATCGACCATTTAATTCTTTTTGTATTGGGGTCTGCCCCCCGATGAGTCGACCGAAGGGACCGATTTTTCACATGCAGTCACCTTAATGGTTGGGTAACCTCATGCACTTGATCAGATGTACCACTCATCTGTCAGGTCGGGCACAGGTGCTGCATGTAAAGGGTGCATCTGGAGCAGGTATCAAAGACAGGAATTTTTATTTTTTATTTTTTAGCTTATATGAGATTGATTTATATAATGTCTACTTTGATTAAGGTGCACAGACCATGGTGAACTGGTTAAAGGCATTTGCTCTCTTAGCAACAGTCTTTTAAGTTCAGAACTCACAAGCCTCTCGTTGCCATTCAGAAAAGAGCTTTTAAAAAGAAGAAAATATCTTAGGTCTCCAGACCTAATTCCAACATCCTAAGTTTTTTTTAAAGTCTCCAAAACAGACGTTTATAGAGAGAAATTGTATGGTCCTCAAACTGAACAATATACTCGGGTTTCATTTTGGACAAGCACTACCCACAATTCAGTGATGCAAGCAGACCATTGGTCTGTAGGGCCCCACTGTTGATGATGGCAGCAGGCCAGGTAGCTGGGTCGATTGGACAACCCCAGCACAGGTTTGGGCCTGGTTATCAGGCCCGTGGTCCAGGCTCAGGGAAAACCCCAAGGCCAGTCAAGTAGGGTTGCAACTTGGTTCAGGTTGAACAGAACCTGAATGACCCAACCTGAGTTTGGGTTGGGTTGGGTAAGGCTGCCAAGGTCCTCGGGTCGGGTTCAGGTTGGAAAATGCCAACCAAATTTGAATTTGGATTGACCGAATTTGGGTTGGGTTAGGTTGGGTCAGGATTATTACATGTATTTGGGTCGGATTGGGTTGAGTACTGAGGACTTCAGATTGGAATTCGGATTGGGTCAGGGTTGCAGGTAGGGTCCTCTCGAGGTCAGTTTGGGCTTTGAGTTGACCCTCGACCCAACCAAACCCACCCAAGTTGCACCCCTACCATCAAGCTCTTAATGCAAGTGGGTGGCAGTGAGACTAAAAGTTAAGGACATTTCAGACATTTTGACTGGATAAAGTCCAAGCAAAGCCTGATCCAGAACGGAAGTCAGGAAGGACTTACACGGCTTGACCAGGTCGGATTCGGGCCTTTCTCAATTTCATTGGGGTTTTTCCTGGGCTTGCTCACAGTCAGCACATGATGAGCATCCAGCATCTCCCATGTTGGGCTGAACTAGGGTTGGTCCTAGTGTGCCCCAAAAATAGCCTATTGCCCACATCTACCCACTGTGGATGAGCCATGACTGAAAAATCTTATCGGGGGGAGAATCCTCATCTTTCAATTTGGTGGCAGACAATTAAGAAGAGAAATATAGCAATGGTTCACATTCAACTGAAATGAACCCCACAATTGGTCCCCTGAATCATTCAAAATCCTGAAATGTTTCTGAGGAATGGTCCATCCATGGTGGGGGCACAGCAGAATGGTCCCGATCAGGGAACCATGGGCGCTACTTGAACAAATGTAAACCTGAGTATCTACTCAGACTCAGGCCAAGAATCATGTAATTTCTCCAAAAGCAACAGTGGATATGTTGAGGCAAAGATAATCCTTTCTTATAAGCTCTAAAAGCAAAATATATTTTCTGCAGGAAAAAAATACCTTTCGAGACTTGAGCAATTTGTTTTCTGATTCAGCTTTTGCACGGGATTGCCGACGCCGCAAGATACCATGATATTGCTTTGCGTTGACATACACCGGCTCTTCGATTGCATCAGATGGCAACGGCACCCCAGCTTGTTGCATTCCCATCATATGATGGGGATGGATCTGCAATTGGGTGAGATTGAAGAAACACTGATTTCACATCAAAAGGAAAGTGTAAATTCCATCTTCGCTGAAAAACACTTCTTTTACTGATGAAGAACTAGCAGAGAAGATGGAGAACCAAAATAACATATAGCATTAGAAATGTGCAATGTACCATAGCTTGTGCACCATAGGCCGCCATCAAGCCTCCATAGTAGGGATCTGGATATGGGTATGCTGGTAGAGCCTGCAAGGAATATTAAACTTTCAATTCCTTAGTCCAGACTCCATAATGAATTATTATAAATCAACGGTTCACTAGTTCTCTCACTGAATGCATGTGCGATGAGAAATTGAGGTGGCAACAGATTTAGTTACTGTGGGCTTCAATGTCAGCGTGCGATTTGGATTCAGGATGAGGAAGTTTTAGATGGATACAATTTCTTCCATCCCAGTGGCAGTCCTCTGCGATCTTTCCCATTTTCTCAATTTTCTGAGTTTTTTCTTCTCCTCTTTTAGAAACTGCTCCTCTCTCGATGAGTGGACGTGAGATTAACCACTCAGAGTTCTGGTAGTTCAATGGTCCATTCAAAGCACAGTACTCTATCCATGCAGAGAGCAATACATGTTTAGATCAATCCCCATATGATTTCCATCCTTGCTTGATTTTTGGGTCAGTAATTGTTAAGAGTGGGGTCCACAAGTTGAATCAATTGGACCTTGCACAAAATTTCAGTTGCACATTTTGTGCACCCGCACATTGTGTGACTCCCTACTAGTTAGCACAAAAAGGTGCCTCTTTGAAGAATTTTAAGTTGTTAACAAATGCAAGAAAAACTGAAAAGGATGCTGCACAGCTGCTTGGATGGAAAAAATATACTTTTGAATGTTTTGTTGTTTTGTTTTTTTTTCTTCTTTTTAAAGAGTGAATGCATCTGAATGTTTTTTTTCCAAGAGAATTGCTAGAGTGATTTGTATGGGGAAGAATGATGAGATGATTGACAGAACACACAACAAAGGTGAAATGTGTGTGCAAGATCGGGGCCATTCATCAGGCAGTGGCCACAATGAATGTGCCCTGTCTCAGAAGTCAAGCTGGTCCAATCATCATGCAGGCCAACATGCATAAGAGAAATCAATGATCAGAGAAAAAATGGCCAATTGTCTATACATACATTGTGGCCCTCCTGATGAGTGAAACCTTCTTGATTTTAGTTGCAGGGCATGTTCATGTTGCTCTCCCACCTGGTGAGTCATGAGTGGTCTTAATCCTGCACACGTGTGCCATGTTGGCACTTGTCCTATGAAGCCACCTCTTCATTCTCTCCTCGCGTGAATTGAATGGTTAAAAAGAAAACACGTGGACAACCAAATACTCCTGAAAGTTTCTCATTCTTATTAATACATTTAGAACAAAGATTCCATGTGAAAAGAGAAAACAGTATAGCTGTGACATCATTTTACCATAGAGTGTCCCATTTCAACATGGGGATGAGGCCTTGTGGTCTCAGCTGACGGTGATGCAATGCCAGGATGAACAATTCCCGTTGCAGTATGCGGATATTGAATCTTAGCTTGTGAGTCTCGTGCTTGCTTTTGCTGCTCATCAGCAGCTCCACCATTATCTGGGACAAGCATAATTAGCAATCTGATATATTGCACCTTTACGGAGATTTTGTTACAGCAAAAAAGACTCAATTGGAGTAACATCAATATTTCGTAACAAACTAGAATTACAAGTGATAGCTAGATGATTATGGGAATTAATAATGGGCCAGATGTTTATCTCTCTCCAGATAAATTCTATACATCTGTCTGCCCAGAAGCCCCATCCGTTGAAATAAAGAAACTTTACAAGGGTGATGAAATCGGATTGGAACTACAAAAATATAAAGGTCATGTAAAAAAAGCACCTCAACAAGATGCATGAATATCCCATCCTTGGTTCCATTTCTACTACATATAACGTGAATAGTCCATGGACATTTCCACCCCTGCAATTAATCAACAAGAATATTTTAAAACCTAATATTTGATGCATCTCGCCCTCTCTTTTTTTTGTCATTTTCATTTTTCGTGAGAGTAGCTCACATCCTTTGTTGTTTTTTTTTTTTACACGCACACACACCCCCACACACTCACGCCGTAGTGGGATTTCACCACCTATGGATGCTTGAACCCTTGACCGGGTGTTGAAACTCCTGAGAGTCTACCACCCGAGCAAGAGTAAGGATCCAGAGTAGCTCACATCCTTCTCTCCTCTTTGCATGCAGACAACTCCTTATAAATTCCTTGCAACACAAAATTACATGAGGCCCTACATGATGCCTTTGTGAAATCCATTCCATCCATCAGTTGCACCATATCATATTGGGATGTGAGCCCAAAACCAAGCCATATCTAAAACTCAAGTAGGCCAAACATCGAAGACAGTGAGATGGGGACGCCACCGTTGAAACCACTCCTGATGTTCCCTCTTTCTCTCTCCATGTGTAGCCCACCCTAGCCACACCATTTCCTTCTAATATCTCTCTCCACTCTCTCCCTTCCTCTCACCACATGCGCCGCACATGCCATACCGCTTAGTATATAATACCCGAACACCAAACTAAACCTAAAAAACGACACATGTAGAATCTCCTATTAATGGTAACAACAGGAATGCTCTTTTGCTTTGACACAACTTCAATGCAAGAGCAGATCCAGATGGAGAGTTGCTATGCTCACTATCCTCTGGTCTCTTAGGGGTGAGAGAAATGATCGCTGTTTCTGGAATACAAGTTGATCTTGCATTGAGGTCCTTAGTAGGGTTAATCAGTGTATTAGGGATTGGGTGCCTTAAGTGGCTGTTTTTTTTTTTTCTTTTCCTTTTGTATAGTTTTTCCTTTTCTTTTTAGGCCTGTTTGGTCGTGGATAAAATCAGTATCTTTCCAAAAAAAATAAAAATGCTTAGCTTAATATGTAAGAACTGAAGTCAGGAAAGGAAAGTATCCAAGCACATATTGAGTCAAGAATTCACAGTTACTCCTCTCTTGTTGTTGCCATTGACATGTCTACAAAATAAAGGACTGTCCATAAATGGCATATAAGGAAATTAAGGATGATAACTAAACCACACTAATCTTTCGTCAAAACCCCACATTAAAGAAGGAAGTGAAAAGGGACATGAACAAGGTCCAATTCTGAAATTTGTTCACCTATCTTTATTTCAAATAACTTTGGGATAGGGCTGTCTGGAACACTATATCCTCAATTGGTTGGTTTAAATTCCATATCATGTTGCCTCACATACTTTACACAGTCATTACAAATATAATGGTATCCCTCATTGTTTAGCATTATGATTGAACTATACCATGTACAGCTTCAAATTGTTAACCTAGATATGAATTCTCCATTCAAACAGTACTTCCAATTAAAGAACCATGATAATGCATCTATTAGTTTCTAGGAGCATGGCCACGGAATGCATGTCTATTTGCCATATAAGTATTTTCTTCTATTAGTTCGCCAACATATTGATTATGACCATATTGATTTTTTTTCTAGAGTAGGCTGTGCCTTTTCTTTTCTTTACTTCCCTGTTTTCTTTTTCTTTTTTCTTTCAGCTTTTGCCTAGTAAAATTGCACCTTTAAAAAAAAAACATATTGATTATAATCATTCAGTTACATTTATTATGTTGATGCTGGCATAAAACTATTTTCTAATGCCAAAGACTGGCAGGAAAACCAGCCACCCAAACCCTCAGATGGAGATTGGAATACTGGTGTTAGTAATACAATTAACTCAGTAGAAAAGAGGAGAGGGTACAAATCCACTCACACTCACCAGAAACAAATTTCAGAATGCTCCAAAAACTTAACTATATTGTATGGCCTACATGTTTATTCATAGGCCTAGTGCATAGCAATCCTAATCATACTCAACTACTAATAAAATAACCTAAATAAACTATACCTAGAACTTCAATAACCTTTGTAACAAGCCAGACCAACTAGTGCTTCAATAATTTGTGTAGCAACTTAAAACCAACTAGGACTTATCAAATTAAGGAATCTTGCTAACCAAGCTAAGATTGCTGTACTGTCACTGTAACACACTACTGTAGTGGTAATGTAGCATACTACTGTAGCTGATTGCATTATTGGTGGAATGCATTATTCCCCCAGGTGGGAAAGAACCTGTCCTTGAGCTGGTACGAATTCATTGCAATGATCCACCTTTATCTTGCTCCTTGGCAGACTTTGGTACGAGTTGGGGATGGAGGCCAATGTATCCGCAATGAACCCCTTTCACCAGCTGTAACCGTAGAGCATGCCACTTCCTCTTTTGCTTCTTCTCCCTTAATGTCCTCTAGGAGGGCTTTAGCTTCTTTTGTGGAAGAGGATGAGGCCTCGAAGGTTGGATTGTGGCTGGAGACATTATGTCTCACACTTGATCTGCATCCTAACTCTTGTTGCAAGGTGAGAGCATGGTAGGATGAAGGATGCTTCAGTGGCTTGGTTTCTCTGCTTTAGAGTCCATGATAGTAACTGATCCATCCTTTGATTCATTTGTAGGTTCATTCATTAGACCATTAGTGTACCCATTGATAGATTGCGGGGTTGAGTCATTGTCGCTCCCCGAATCCAGCACCCAGGCATGCTTGACACTGATCCCACACCCGAGGACATGACTTATGTATTTTACGCTCACAAACCATAATCCACAAACCATCACATAATTCCTAAAATAAATTAAATAACCATTAATCGAAATATAATATAAAATATATAAATCATCATAACCACATTCTAAAGTCTTAATCACTCTCCCACTCTTAAGTCTTCTTACAATAAATTTGAAACTTAAAAAGTTAACTAAAACTAGGTAAACAAAAATAAACAGCTAGAACTTCGCTCCACTCGCTCCCTGACTATACCCTGCTCCTGAAATTCAACATCCACAGCAATGAGCTCGATGGCTCAGTGAGTAAATCTCACACAAATTTGGAAACACATTTGACCCAAATAAAACATATTTATCAAAATATCGTAAAATCCAATGCAATGCTTGAAAATACAAAGATTCCATTGCGAATAAAACATGTTTAGCAACACACTGTAAATCCTTTTTAAAAAATCAACGGCATAAATAAACAAAATTTCTAATGTTAATTCACATGAGGTAAAAACATGAATAAAAAGATGCAAGCTATGCATGAAGTATTCCACAATAATCAGTATAGTTCATCCTTTGAACACTATAACCGTTTCACCATTTGGCCAACACTCTCACTATTACAACACCTGACCGGACCATTGCCTTTTGTAAATTAACCATGCTCATCCATGCACCCCATGCAGTAAGGGACTCATTCATAAATTAGCTAGTCGGACTATTCCCCTACCTGGCTGGACCATGGCCTTTTGCAAATCGATCATGCTCATACACACGGCCCACACAATAGAGATTCCAATAGGTAGCAATTGGGCTTTAGGGACTTTCAACCCAAGGATCATGACCGCCTCACTTATTTATGCTTTTAGGGATTTTCAACCCAGATGACACAATTGCCCCACCTATTTCTTTAGGAACTTTCAACCTGAGGTACGTATTCACCTTACGTCTTTCCGATGTTCCAAACACAATTCCAATAATGCATAATTCCAATAATACATAAATCAAATATTTCCAAAACACCTCATGATCACTCTTCTTCAAACGAACCATGTCATATGCAATGCAAATCAATCCTTCATGATTTTAGAATATTCAAATCATCACATTCAATCTTGATTTTCAAGAAAATAAAGAAAAGAACAAGAAAGTAAAGGAAAGAGACATGAAAAAGAAGTCTAATTTTAAGAAAATAAAG
The DNA here is from genome assembly GCF_029962835.1 of Magnolia sinica. Taxonomy (NCBI): domain Eukaryota; kingdom Viridiplantae; phylum Streptophyta; class Magnoliopsida; order Magnoliales; family Magnoliaceae; genus Magnolia; species Magnolia sinica. Next base: position 2,033,445 of record NC_080584.1, on the reverse strand, counting down.
AAAAAGAGTGCAGGAAAAAGGAAATAGTTTTAAGATATACAAAACATCCAAAAGAAAAGGGAAGAAAGAAATAGGGATCTCATTCTCAAAAGAAAAGAAAATACAATCTACCAAAAGGAAAGGGATTTTTTTAAAAACTCTTGTGAGAGATCTCACACACACACATCATTCTCAAAAGAAAAGAAAATACAATCTACCAAAAGGAAAGGGATTTTTTTTAAAACCCTTGTGAGATCTCTCTCTCTCTCTCTCTCTCTCTCTCTCTCTCTCTCTCTCTCTCTCTCACACACACACACACACACACACACACACACACACAGAGTCTCGATGGTTGGTTTAAGTGGATGGTTTCAAAAGACCAGATGTTTAGATGGGTGGTTAGATGGCTAATTTGCATGGTGCATGGACAACTATGTGGTGAACTTGACGAATGGTTTAGATTTATAGATGGGCGAACCCAAATGGACGGTTGTAAAGATGGATTGAAAATTGGACGTGTTTAATGCAAAATCAATGATTGAAAATGGGTGGATTTAACACTCAAATATATGGCCATCTTTAGGCTGATTTACAGCATGGATTGACGATCCTAATTGGACACATCTAATGCATAGATCTGTGGTCACAATTGAGCAAATATAACGCGCAAGCTAATGGTCAGAATCGGGCTAATTTAGTACTTAGATCTATAGTCATAGGTCGGCTAATTTGCTATATAGTTCAATGGTTAAATCTAAACAGATCTAACACACATATCAACGGTCACACCTTGGATAAATTTAATACACAATCAATAGTCAAGATTAGGCAATTTCAATTACACATATCAACAGTCAACTTTGTAGAGATTGATGGATGTATAGTTGGTCATGTACAAATATTTGTATGTGTGGATGGATGGATAGGTGTATGCATGTATGTGTGTACATATATATACCAATACATAAACATTTAAAATCACCAAAATATTAAAATTAGACGAGATAAACCTGGGTCATTACAGTCATTGTTGGAGTCATCATGTAATCCAATGGTGGATTCCTCGCATTCATGATTTTGAATCATCATACTTCCTTTAGAAACCCGATCCTTAGAAATCTTCAGACCATGCTTCTTTCACAAGATGCTTAGATCCTTTGCAATAGTGTTTTCACTTTGATATGCGACCACAAGATAAGATCCATTGTGACCCTTCTACGCAGACTACCAATGATGGTTTGGGGTTGTTCATTTCATTGTTTCACTTGTCTAAGAAGTTTTTCCATTGTTTGCAACATCTCCACCATTCCCCATTCTCTGTCATCTCATTCTTCTTGTATCCCCCTAACGACCTTTTTCTACAAGTCAATGCCTCTTGAGTAACCATCATAGTGTGGTGGACTTTTCAAGCAAGGAGGTGGAATATCAATAGGGACCGTCATAGTAATCGTAGGAAGATAGATAAGGATTGGCATAATGAGCATAGGAAGATGGATTTGAATGGTTGTAATAGGCATGCAAATGTAGATTGGAACTGCAGTGAGATGTGCAAGAATGACTGCACGTAGACATCTAAATAACAAGTAATTGAAATGGCTGGATCTAGGGACAAGTTCAGATACAGTTTATGGGTTGGTTCCAGGTGCAAGTGTGGGATATATTAGGATTGTCATAGGTTGTAAAGATCGCTATAATAGGACCATTATGAGGCAGGTAGAAGGGATGCAGTTAAACTGAAGTGGGGGCTGGGATAAGGGCTGAAAATTAAGGTTGGTATTGGCTGAAATTTGTGGACAACTTCCAAGGCTGGAGTGGGGTTGACTGGGGAAGATTATTGGATGGTAATTGGCCCAATTGTGGACAATCTGGTGCAAATTTCATGAAAATTGATGCAGATTTTAGGACTGTTTTCAGCTTAAGGGTGGGCTGAAATTGTGGATTGATTTGAAGTTGAATACTGGACAGATCTAAGGACTGTTTATGAATCGTGATTAGACTGAAACTGAACTTGATAGTGTTCTGATTTAGGAGAATTTGAGGGAAAATTGTGTGCAGATTCTGATGATGAAACCTGGAGGCAGACGGAACATATTTATCACAGAAAGCAGAGTTTTGGTCCCACAGATTGACAAACTCATAGCAGAAGTAAGAGTGAGATTACTGGTTTGAATTTTATATTAAAATTGAAGAAAAAAATTGAACCAATGTTAAGATTTTGATTCTAGAAGCATAGTTGCTGCAGGGACGTAGGTTTGGAGAAAGTAATTGATGAAGAAAAATGAAAATCAGGCCTGTTCAATAGGTTCCAGCTTTACAGCAGCTGACCCTTCGTTCAAATGTTTCCAGCATGTAATGAGTTTTGACAAAAAATAAAATTTAAAATATATATATATATATATATATATATATATATTACATAAAAGATGAATGAGGAAAACAGATTTCACGGTAATTGGATAACCAGAAGTGCAAAAAAAAAAAAAAAACAAAGAGCTGCAAAGAGATCGGTACTTGCTCTGAATAAAAAAACATCATAGCTCATTGTTATCTGTCTATTGCACATTATCATCCATTCCACCCTGTCTTCACCAGATTCGTGCACATGTATCTATTCATCTGCATCGGCTGGTTTTGCGATCTCCATTCGTATGTTGCTGATTTTCAGGAAAATCTGCAACATCCAAACAGTGATTGTGAACTAGACGTTATCTTGAGATCCCATTTATCGCTAGGAAACCTTCCTTGCCAACACCGCCTGACTGATTGTGCCAGCACCATTGATCGTCATTGATGGACTCTCAGGTCGGAAAGATTCTATCCTTCTGGACTGGTTGTTGTAAAATTACATGATGGCTTCAGTTGATCGATCTGAGGTTCTCCCTGTCAAATTCGATGGGAAAATTACTTTGCGAAAGTCATTTTAAGAGTCTTTGTTCAAGGGAAAACCCTGTGGTTCTGTGGAAATTGGTTGATAGGTCTGCGAAAGAACCCAACACCAAAGATGTTAAAGCCATTGAAACATGGAACGCTAATAATGCCAGTGTTATTAGCTGGATCTTGAGTTTTATAGATCCCCACATTGCCCTAATTCTTCATCCATACAAATTTGCACATTATATGCAGCAATATTTGAGCTGAGTAGATCATCAAGATAATGATTCTTGATGTTTCAAACTTTAGTATAACTTCTATTCTTGAAAAAATTCATCTTCGTTGTTCTTCTCAGAATCCCTATTCTGTTTTTTGCCAGTTTTCTCAGCTTCTTTACTAAATTATCAATACATTTCCAAAAGAAGAAGAAGAAGAAGGTTGTAGCACATTAATGCTGGTGTAACACTATGGCAGAAGAGCTAATGGCATCGGTAGAAAACAATACTTGGGATTTGGTTCCATGTCCTCCCAACATCACTCCTATTGGCTACAGGTGGATATACTCAGTCAAATTAAAATAAGATGGTACACTTGATCGATGCAACTCTTGGCTAATTGCCTTGGGATACAAGCAAGAGCATCAGCTTGATTAAGATGAGACATTTGCAACCATCTGAAGATGCCTACGGTTTGAACTCTACTTGCACTTGCAGCTTCCAAATCCTAGCCCACGTCAAGAATTCATTCCTACAAGGTGACCTGAAGGAGATGGTATACATGGTGCCTCCTCATGGACTTAACAACATACTTCCACTCCTGTTTGTCAGTTACGACAATCTCTTTATGGACTAAAACAGGCTCCTTGTGCCTGGTTTTAGAAATTTCAATCTATGACTATCACAACATGCCTTATACAAAGCCAATATGGTCACACCATGTCCAGTGTTGTCATATGCGTTCACATGACGTTTGGAGACCATGGACTATATATGCCATTGTGGCACCTTATATAACTGCAGGGCACCCAAGTCTCCATGCTGTTGGATTGCAAGATGAGAGAGAGAGAGAGAGAGAGAGAGAGAGAGAGAGAGAGAGAGAGAGAGAGAGAGAGAGAGAGAGAGAGAGAGAGAGAGAGATTGCCGTTAGTAGAAGCACCTCGTATGACCACAGGGCCCAACAAGATAAAAGCAATTCCTTAGTTCCAGCAGAGGACCCAAGTCTCCATGGTGTTGGATTTCAAGATTCAGGAGGACCCAAAAAACCCTCCCAACTCCTCCCATTTCATCTCAAATAGTACCACCAACACTTGTTGGGCCCAAATTGCCCACGTGGCTACCACTGAAACTAAGTTTTCACATACCAGGCAAAGGGGATGCCACTGACTGGACCTACCATCAAAACTCTCACATCACCTATCACTTCCAACCAACCCTTTGCATACAAATCCCTGCACGATTATGCAGCCTCTAATTCTCCTAATCACCTCTTCAAATGTTTCTTATTTGTTTCAAAATGCTCTATAATCTCATTCCTTCCCTATCGACTACACCATCCCCACAATGCGCATGTTTCACAGAATTTGAACCCTCTTGAGTTCAGAAAGCTACTCTCCAGTAAGTGTTGCAACAGACTTTGTCATGGACCACACAGCCCAAACCTTCTTCTTCTTCTTTTTCTTTTATGTTTTTTATGTTGCATTTGTAAAATAACAACAACAACAATAATAATAAACCTCAAGCAAGAAAGCCAATGACAATAGGAGAGCTACAACAGGGGACATAAAACAAACCATATTGGAATAAATGTGGAAATGTGTGTGCATGTATCTAGACATGTGTACTTCTAGATTCATAGTACAAGTGTACTTGTTTATGACATATACAACCTTATGGGGTTAAATAACACATCAGCTTATTCTTTCACCCTGTTTCCAGCCAAGCAATTTAACCACAAGTGGCCTTTGCATTCCATGCGACAATTTACCATTTAGAGATGAACATATGTTGTATTCAACGAATTTTAAGCATGCAGAAATGACTAAATCACTACTCCAAGCATGATTCAGTTCACACCATTAAATTAAAATAAAAATGAACTTGCATTTTGATCATCCACACACTAAGTATGGACAATCATTTAAGAAAAATACCAGAATTAGAAGATGGATTGTGAACTGATGATGTCATGATGCTGATACAGCTTTCTTGCTGAATTCAAAATTGCACTAGCGGAAACAGCAGTATCCAGTTTGATGCTGTTAGAAGAAGATTGGTTAGAAGAACTGCTGTTGAGATCCCATCGCAAGCAATTAGAAGACCAAGAAGCTGCCACAAATCATCTTAGCAGATCCCCAGTGCATAACCGGACAATGTCAACCTCCGAATTTTCCTACAGAGTCAAAAGGATTGCATGGATTACCCCAACCAATCATTCTTCGAACTAACAGAAAGACAACCACAACACACTTCAACTACCAGCCCTATGGCCACAAACAATTTTACTCTAAATCTGCGCTTCTCATTGTATTCTCCACATTGTTCTTGCTCTTTACACTATTTTTGATTTTAAAGAGCAAAACTCGGTGGAGAAGATAGTGGGAAGCACAATAATAAGTACAATTAAATCTGAATCAGACATATTACCACACTTTCCAGTTGAATTTTTTTAGAAACAACTGATACCCTCTAGAAGCATGTCTGTGAAGTCAATACCAAGATTTTTTTGTTCTTTCTTTTAAACAGTCAAGAACATGAAGCTTCATTTTGAAATTTCTGCCTCTGAGTTAGACATTCAGGAATTGCAATACGTATAGCAGCAGAATGCGTTTGGCAGCTCACGATGCTTGATATGTGGAACATAGCTGTGATTTACAATATATGTTGAATATTAAGCAAAACAATTTGAATCCCTTTTTGGATGAATCCTACACTTCTATGATTCGAGTCCTACAATGTACGATCCGACTCCCGAATTACTAATCAAATTGTTCTCTTCTGTTTGAAATTTTATTTGGCGTCCTTTAAGAATATTTTTAAATGGATTAATTGTTTTATTTTATTCTTACAAGAGATAAAATGATGGATCTTCTCTTCAACCTTAAATTGTGGAGCCTTTTTTTATATAATTTCTCACCTCTTAATTGGTCAAGACACCACATTGATCTCTGACTTATCTGGAATGTTTTTATGGACGGTTACAACCATGATGAGCTATATTTATTATGATAATTGTGCTTAGGATTTGACTTGAACTTAAAGACCTATAACCTAACTTTTTTGGTCATGTACCTTTTCAAGTTGTCTTTCTAGGGTCTCATTATGTGATTTTGAACTGAAAGGTTTACTTGATTCATTGTCCGATATTTGCAAACTTATTAAAATAAATTTTTTGAAGGCCTTATTAGGAACTTGCACTTTACTACTTTGACTTTAAAACATGGCAGAGTTTATGCTCTGAGGGGAACATTATTTTGAAGTCCAACGACTTAGTGGCGGTACTTTTTAAGTTTAAGTTGATATGTTATCTAATTTTATTTTTATTTTGAAGGATATTTGATATGTTAATCATATAATATAGCTATATGAGAATTTAAACTACTGATCTGGCATGATTTGAAATACATTTTTTTTTTCAAGTCCTTGAGAGTTTAAGCATTTTGGAAAAAAAATCTTTTTAGACTTTTAATCCTTTCATTCTCTTGATATTGTACTCTTCAATTTGCAGTCCAGTTTTTCAACTTAAAAAGTTTTGATAATGAACCTTATCAAAACCTTTTAAGTAATGAAACAACAAGCTTGATTTTATTGAAATAGTGTCAAACCATGTATGATAGTTATATATTTTATAATTATCTATAAATCATGATGTGGAATGAAAGAAAAATGAATATCTTTTAAAATGGGTCAATTGTTTTATTTTATTCTTTTTTGAAAGACGAAATTTCATTAAGGCCAAAAGCCAAAAAGAAAAAGCAACAAACAGAAAAGAAAAGGAAACAAAAACTAAACAACCCCACCCAGAAAATCAGCCCTACGCAGGCACATTGGAAACCCAATCAGACTTACATTACAAGACCCAACTGGGAACACTCGAAGCAGAAAACTTCCCATTATGGAAGGTCTGATTATTTCTTTTGAACCAGATCAACCACAGAGAAGCCAATAACACAATCCTCCATCTTTGAGTCCCAAGAGATCCCCCTCCTCCCCCATGCCAAGCTCTAAACAAGATGTCAATCGACCTAGGCCTCACCCAGGAAATGTTCGCCACTTGAAAGATTCCAAACCAAACAATCCTCGAAAAGGAGCAGTGAATGAACAAGAGCTTAAATGATGGATCTTCTATTCAACCTTAAATTGTGGAGCTTTTTTATAATTTCTCACCTCTTAATTGGTTGAGAAACCAAATTGATCTATCACTTATCTGTTATGTTTTTTTATGGACGGTTACAACCATGATAACCTATATTTATTATGATAATAATGGTTAGGATTTGACTGGAACTGAAAGACCTATACATCACGTACCTTGAATTCAAGTTGCGTCTTTCTAGGGTTTCACTATGTGATTTTCAAATCAAAGGTTTACCTGAATTTTTGTACAATAATTGCAAACTTATAAAAATAAATTTTTTTAAGGCGAACTTACTCTTTATTACTTTGATTTCAAAAGATGACAGAGTTTATGCTTTGCTGAGGGGGGGGGCAATTTTTTTAGTCCTTAAAGAGTTTTTCATCTTAAAAGTTTTGATAATGACTTTATCAAAACCTTTGAATTAATGAAATAGCAACATTTAGCATGATTTTATTTTAAAAAATCTCAAACCATGTGTGTTAGTAATATATTCTACAATTGCCGACAAATTATGATGCAAAATGAAGGAATAATATCTTATCACGTCCTTTTTTAGGATTTATATTAACATTATTTCAGATTTTTCTATATTTTGTCTAAAAGATTATAAAAAGAAAATAAAGAAAAAAACAAATAAAACACTTATGATTTTATGATTTGCAATTTCAATCTTCCTAAAATGTTATGATCTGATTTGACTTTCAAAATATTGATGTGGGCACAAAAAATTTGTACACGTGGCAGACATTAACTCAAATTAAACTGCCTAAATTGTGGAAGCCACTGTAACTACACAAAAATCTCAAAATCAGATTGATTGAACAATCGTAACCTGTGATTGTGCACACTTGTTTGCTGAAATAGGACAATAGGATATTTTTCATTTTAACCGTCCAATAAATGTCCAACAATCTGATAGTTAAACAAGCAAATAAGTGATATTTTTGGTTTATGATACATCTTAACTGGGGCCCAGAATTTGGCCAGTTCAATTCAATCACTTGTATGCCAAGTGTCGAATTTCTCATTGCTTGTGTATCATCATCCATCAAACTCTGCAACAGTCTCAAAGATTACTATTCTAGTGAATGCATCTAATGACCAATTATTTCTACCAAACCAGAACAAAATTAACCGCCATTTGGAAGATACCCTCACATCAATGTTTTAAGAAACCTTGATGTAACACTAATAAAAACAAAGAGAAAAAATTAAATCGCAACACATAAACACTATCTCCTGACATCAACCATCCTCCCTGGTATGCGACAATTTGGCATCTCGCATACAAGAGAAGCATCAGCGTTTTTAAAAACACAACTTTACAGTTACCATTTAAAAGAAAAAAAAAAAGCACCAGACCGTTCCCATTTTATTTTTTTTATTTTTGGAAGGATGACTGGTCCCAAAAATTCAAACATCTTTTATGCAACTATGAATGCCAGATCAACATTAAAGAAAAATCTCACCAATAAAATTTGCAAGCTGTAAAGTCTTCAAAAAAGAACAAAATTCTACTAAAAAGATAAACAAATATTAATGACCCTGCATAAGTAACCAATTAAAACACACAAAATCCAGATGTACTTTTCAGGAAAAAAAATTACGCAAAAAAAAAAAAAATCTAATGTAAATTCACACACAAAAAAAGGTAGGAAAAATATAACTACTAATCTGCGACTTTGATTACTAAATCAACCACAATCACAACAGAAGAAATTGACCAAATTATATATATATATATATATATAGAGAGAGAGAGAGAGAGAGAGAGAGAGAGAGAGAGAGAGAACAGTGGGAAAAAGTAGAAATTTCAAAAAAAAAAAAATTGCACTGCAAACCACACAAATTAACTATAAATTTACAAAACAAAAAACAAAAAATCTACTCATCTGCCACCTCGAGGCTGGAACACCAAATCAACCACAATCAACGAACAAGAAATCAACCAAAATTTCCAAAAAAATAAATAAATAGAATCCAAAACACGAAAAAAGGGAGAAAATTCAAAGCATCAATTTTTCACCTGGAAAACCACGAAGGACTCTAATTTCACACCACACCAAAAAAAAAATCCATTCTTCTCACACTTCACTTTCCAAATCGACCAATTAAACCAAAAAATCAACTCCAATTTCATAAAGAAACCAACGAACCAATTCCTCATCATTAAAAAGCAAGAAATCACTCAGAAGTACAGATCTTCGCACTCCAACTAGATATACCAGTTGAGAATTAGAGAATTAGGGTTTCAAATGCGAGAGAACGGATCAAGAACGAGAATTATGCAAAACAAGCAGATAAAATACCAAATCGAAGCAGTGGTAATAGATCGAATGAAAGATCACATGGCATAAGAAAACAGGAATTGAGCGGAATTTGTTTACGGATTTTTCCTCTTACCTGTTCGACAGAGAGAGGGAGAGAGAGGAGGAAGCTCCAAATGGAATTTCTTTGAAACAGAGAGAGAGAAGAAAGAGAGAGAGAGAGTTCTTTGTATTTTATTTTCTTTTTTATTTTAATTTCAGAAATTGAGAAATTTAAATACTCGATGCCACACCGGCGTACATTTTTTCTCATAGTAATCTTTGTGGGCCTTACATCTGATGGGCCCATACGATGAATCCGAACCGTCCGTTTCGTGACTCTATTTCATAGCTGGGTCATATATTAAAGATCAGAACGATTCAACCATGTGTTTTGAGCCGTTGATCTTGGAGAACATTGCTCCTTCTGTTCAACAGCCGAGGAGCACTGAATGGATGATGTGGATGGGACCAATGAATCAGTGGTTGGACCACTTGATGATCTCAGCCGTCTGTCTAGTGGGGCCACTCGGAGGATGAATGTGGGTTGTTTCCTTATTTTCTTAACCGTTCAATCATGCTTTTTTTGTAGTAAGATGTACCAATGGATCACTCGTTGGATCATCCATCCGTTAAAACACTCTGATGATGGGCCAAGACTCAAAAACAACGTCCAGATGATGAGCTTTTTTTTCCATTGAATCTGGACCATCAGTTTGCAGGCACGAACGGAAAGACGATTATCAACCTAAAGTAGTGTATTTGGACCACGGCGATCCATCCAAGGGTGGTCGACTGGATGAACGATTTGGATACCTAGGTGGATGTAGCTGCTTGTGGTGGCGTAAGAACTTTGGTACTCTCGTGGAGTACCACAGAAAATGAAAGCCAACAGAGAGCATTACGTGGCTGTTTAAAAGGGAAAGCACGTGCATTCTGGGGAAATCTGGACCGTTGATCTTGTCTCCAAAGGACAGCACGGGAAGGCGATTGTTTGGCTGTGGGGACGGAATGTCGGATATCCGGGCAGGAGGTGCTTCTGCCCGTATTCTTGGCGGGCAGCGGTGCAGAGCGCTTTTTAGCCACAACTAGGTAGGCGGCGGTGTGGGCCCGACCAGAGTTCGTGGTAAGGATCGATGCACTTCCTGACCGTCCGTACGAAGCATCTGCCCAGCGAAATCTCCGCGAAGATAGATGCGCGAGCTTCTGTGTTCGTCGCGCAAACCAAAAGAGATAAAATGCAAATGAGGTTTTCCTCTGTGTGGCCCGCTACGGTGATGATCCAGGCCGTTCTTCTAGTGGACCCCACTGTATAAATATCATTCATTAGAGATCACATCTATTCAGATGAAGTTTAGTTATAGATTAGGGGAAGGATCACATGCGCTCAAACGTGTGGTAACCACCATGCGTTCTAGTTTTGTGGAGTCCGCCCGTGTGTATGTGGAATCCAAACCGTTCATCTGGTGTTCCTTCTCGTGGGAAAAGTACATCGAGATAATCATTCTTTTCGAAAGCTCAGGTGGGGCACACCAAAATTTTCACTTTGTGTGGTCCACTTAAAATTTTGAATGAGTTGAAGTTGGTTCGCCTATTCATCCTTGTGAGGCTTACCTGATGAATGGCTTGGATGACACAGGAAAAATACGGTGATCCCATGAGATTATGGGATCTATTATACTCGGGAAGAGTACCGGACCAGGAGGGCTATTTAATGGTCCGCTTCCGTGGTTACAAATCTACATCTGAAACTTTCTTTCATTCGACAGCTTATTATGAGTCTACTAGCGCTATTTAATGGTCCGCTTTGGTGGTTACAAATCTACATCCGAAACTTTCTTTCATTTGATGGCTTATTGTGAGTCTTTGGAGCATATAAATGCACCTTAATGAAAAAATGAGGACGATTAGGACAATTCTATATCAAATAATGGACAGCATTCTGCTACCGATTACATAATCCTTCTCGTGACCGCTTCAGCACCATACTATTTTTGTCCATTCACCGATTACAACGGGAAACAGCAGGAAGCTAGGGAAGAAACGCCACAATCACTTGCGGCACTGATTAGGATAATCTTTACTTGCCTGATTTTTATCCTCACCGTTCAAGACATATACTGGCGCTAACTTAATTGGCCGGATTGATATCGACTTAGTAGTGTTAGTTTTTATTTTATTTTACTTGTTTAAATAATACTGTTTCGAACTTGAATTAGGACATTAAAAATGCGTCTGTATGTCTGTAAAGAGGACTATATTGACTCTATTTTTGGACATTGAATTTGTGGTTACCGTGGCCTTTTGATTGTAGTTACAGTGGTCATTTAAGTAGCTTTTTATTGTAAATGTTTAAAAAAATATGTTTTTGAGTTGATTTTCGATTAGGCTAGACGCAGGACTCACCCAAGCTGGTGGGGCTCACCTTGATATATTTATTCTGTTGATCCATTTTTCTAGATCATTTTAGGGCACTATTTAAAAAATGAGGTAGTTTCAATTATTAGGTAGACCATACACTAGGAACTTGTGGTGATCGACCATTAATAGGTCACAAAAGATTTGTTTCAAGTTTTTTTCTTCATCCAAGCTCATGGGACCTTATCAATAGACCGTATAGAAAATAAACACCACGGAAATCTAATAGCTATACCTTAAGAAGTTTTTAAATTGTAGGGCGTTCAATCACTACCTCAGATCTTCAATAATTCCAGAACTTTAAAGAAACCCCTTCAATCCTATCCTTCAGAATATGCAGAATCGAGTCGTTTGAGAATTAGAAGTAAAATTCAAAAAAGATAAAACCCACCAAAATGAAAAAACCCTGAACGCTCAAAAGCAGAACTAAAAATAGTATCAAGAAAGATAACCTCAAATCTTCAAAATTGATAGAACTTGAAAGAAAACTCCATTCAATCATCTCCTTCGGGACAGCAAAGATGCTTCCCTTTTGACATTGGCATACCCTTAAACCGGAAAACACTCAGATATGGACAGACCTTTTCCTATAAAATGGTCTACATAATAATTGAATCTGCTTCGGTTTTTGGATAATGTCATAAATTATTATGTAAAATTCAATGTACGGAGTGAATACAAAATACATACATCAAGGTGGGCCCCATGGTTAGAGCCTCACCATCCAATCTTTCTAAAATACGTTAGAAAGAGTAGGTCCCACAGGTCAATGACCGCAGTCCACCCCGGTCTACCAAAGGGGGCACACTACAATACAATTCTCTACCTAGGATTGTTGTTGAAATCAAACAGTGATATGCAGTTATTGTAGAGCTGCGTAGAGCTGAGATGCTGGATACCATAATAACAAAATTGGGTTGACTTGACTACTACACTGTCTATGCAAAGACACCGATAGAGAATTAGTGTCTATTACACCGTCAAAATTCAGAAAAACAATCGTGGGAGAGCAATCAACCAACATATGGAGGGAGCGGATTTCTCACAAACATCACAGCGGGCCCCACCTGGGTTCCCAGCGCAGGAACTTCCTGCGAAAGGCTTTCGCAGGAAATCCGCGTCCGGGAATTAGTGTCTATTACACCGTCAAAATTCAGGAAAACAATAGTGGAAGAGCAATCGGTGTAATTGGAAAACCGAACAGGCCCTAATGGACGGATTGCAAGGTGTGTCCCACGAATGGACGTATGTGATCATTTCCCGATTAAATACTTATCTGAACCGTTTTTTTTTTTTTACTCCACTATATCTAAACGGTGAGATACCAGATGAGTGGGTATTTTTAGCATAGCCCATCAATGGTGAGAGCTTTTAGATGAACGGTCTGGATCACACCATGTTGTAGGAGAGGAGCCAGCAGCTTGGCTCACATCACTAGGGGCACTCAGCGTTTCTCCACGAAAATAAAAGGTGCAGGTGCACGTGTGGAATGTGATCTGAACCGTCAATCTGGTGGCCCACCACGGTCTACATGTCAAAAGTTGCACTGATCTGGCAATCTAGCCGTCCAATCGGAAACCTCGGACTGGGCACCTGAAGATTGAAACGAAAGGCTGACTTTGATACGTGTGCGGATCACATTTTTAAGGCCCACCTGATCAATGGTCTGGATTCGGTAGCAAGTCTATAGATTCTGCGCATCGTACACGGATGCTATATCGCGACGGATGCTATACGTGTGGCTGTACCGTGGCATCCCGACGGACTAAAAAAATTCATTGCTGGTGCGACATATTTACAACCATCTATTTGATAGATACAACCATCAATTTCAAAGAGTTTATAAAACCGTCACTAAATATCGGAAGAGATTCTGAGATATCAGATGATCCTTGCCATTAACGGCCCCCAATATTGTATGGCCCACATGAGAAACATTTTAGTTTTTAGAAACGACAGGTTCTAGAGAATTTCTAATTCACTTTTGTTAGACGGTTAAGATCTTTGATAAGAGAACAAATGACCCATTTTCTAATGGGATCTTTCAGATGAACGGTCTAGATTATCAGTTGGTGGGATGGAAAGCATTCTTTCTGTAAAAAAGTAGAAATAGAGGGTGTATCTATAAGAAAATGGGAGCAAAAGCTTTCAAACAAAAGGCCGAGTTTAGGTGCGCCACGTGGTGAGTCACGTGACAGGATATGATGCACTGCCACGTACTGCATTCGTTTCTGTGACAGATAATGTATTTTATACTCTTCCAATGATAGCACTTTTAAGAGTTTTATGGTCACGGATGCGGATTGTGTCCTACCCCCGCCCGGACGGTAATCCGTCCGGGTAGGGCTCTGTGGGGCCCACCGTGATGTAAGTGTTTTATCCACGCCGTTAATCTTTTTTATTAGATCATTTTAAGATATGATCCAAAAAATGAGATAGATAAAGGGGTTAAGTGGACTACAAATTGGGGATTGAACGTCCACCATTAAAAAATTATTGGGAGCTGGAGAAGTTTCGAATCAAGCTGATATTTATTTTTTCACTTCATCCACGCCTACATGACCTTTTTAATAGGTTGGATGATAATAATAAAAAAAAAAAAACATGACGGTGGCCCTTAGAAAGGTTTCAACCGTGGTTGTCATTATCACTGCATCTTCCTTTGGTGTGGTCCACTGGAGCTGTGGACCTTACTGGTTTTTAGAATTTTAAATTAAAATGACATGAGAAAAGCGATTAACGGCGTGGATAGAACACTTACATCACGGTGGGCCCCACAGAGCCCTGCCCAGACGGATTACCGTCCGGGCGGGGGTAGGACGCAATCCGCGTCCATATGATCACATGGGCCCTTGCGGAAATGGACTGGGTACTCACCCTGCCATCAGGCCAGTGGACGGTGCTCTGTGGGGCCCACCATGATGTATGTGTTTCATCCATTCCGTTCATCCATTTTTACATATCATTTTAGGGCTTGATCCCAAAAATTAGAGGATATAGATCTCAGTTGGACCACACCACAAGAAAACAATAGTGATTGGATATCCACCATTAAAATCATCCTAAGGCCCATTGTACTTTTTATTTGACATCGAATATGTTGATTAGGTCATACAGACCCAGATGAAGTGAAAAAACAAATATCAGCTTGATCCAAGACTTTTATGGCCTCAAAAAGTTTTTAATGGTCGACGTTAATTCAACACTGTTTCTTGTAATGTGGTTCGCTTGAGATTGGGATATAACTCATTTTTGGTCTAATGCAATAAAATGATCTATAAAAATAGATGGACGGCATGGATGAAACACATACATCATGGTGGGGCCCACAAGCACCGACCATCAGCCATTGGTTGGTGGCAGGGGGAGTAGCCGATCCGTTTCCGGCCCTTGCAGTTCGTATGAGTGGGGTCCACCGTATCCAGACCGTTGATCTGATGGGACATTGTGATGTGTCCTGTACCAAAATATACCGGATCGGGATATGCTTGGATCTAATCTCTGCCCCCAACATCACCGGTAGTCATCCGTGACCGGAATCTGTGGGGTCCATCGTGATGAATGTGTTTTATCCAATCCGTTCATCCTTTTTTACAGATCATTTTAGGACATGAGCCCAAAATTGAAGAATATCAAAAACTCAAGTGAACCACACCACAAGAAAGAGTGGGGATAATGACATTGACCGTTGAAACCTTCCTAGGGCCCACCATGATGTTTATTTTCCATCTAACCCGTTGATTAGATCACACGAACCTGAATGAAGGGAAAACACAGATATCAGCTTGATCCAAAACTTTTGTGGCCCTTAAGAAGTTTTCAAACAGGTGGACGTTCAATTTCCACTCTTTACTGTAGTGTGGTCCACTTGAGTTTTTGGTATGCTTCAATTTTTGGATCATGCCCTAAAAGAATCTCCCAAGACGGATGTACGGCATGGATAAAACACATACATCATGGTGGGCCCCACAGAGTCCGGTCACCAGGGATATTGGTAGTGTCAGGGTCTCACGCAAGCTTCATTGTTTAGGCCTCGTGGTGTTTGTATTGGGCCTGGCTACAGTAAATGATGAATGGCCCAGTCCATCCACTGGCCCATCTGATCATTAAGGCATGGGCCCACATCATCGTTTGTTGGACCTGGGTTTAGCCCTGAGTCTATGATGTAAGTGCAACATGTGGGCCCAGTAGAGAGTTGGCCAGTGTAGGGCTCTCCTTGCTCGAGTCCGGGTTTCTAGATCCAGTTAATGTTATGAAATGTGGGCCACAGCCATCCATTTAGGTCCACTAAAATAAATGGGCTAGATCGCACGTAGGGCCATAATCACGTCCTAACCCATTACCCTATAAGAAGGCCGTAGGGCTATCATAAGGCTGGACCTAGGGTCGGTTCGGGCTGGGATTTTATACTATTTGGGTGAGCCAATGGATCAGTCCTATTCGAAATTTTGATTTTGCTTGGACTGGGCTCAACCCATCGATAGCTGCGGGCCTAAACATGGGTTGTTATGGTTGTATATATAGTGGGTTCAACTACGTGAGGCCCATTCCAAATTGGCCCAGCCCATTTGCATCCTGCACCTATAGGTAAGGGTGCACATGGGTTGGTTCGGTCTACTTCTAGGCTGAAACTGGAACCGAACTGTTCTTAACGGTTCTAGGATTTTCAGAACCGGACCATTAGTACCTTAGAATTGAACTGGAACCGGACTGTTAAAATCAGTTCGGTTTTGGATTGGTTCCACGGTTTTGGATTTTTTTGTAATTCAGCTCAATTGCGAGAGAGAGAGAGAGAGAGAGAGAGAGAGAGAGAGAGAGAGAGATGGGCAACCACAGCAGGGACTCAGGGTATTACATTATATATTTTTTTTAATAGTTTGGTTCCAGGTTTGGTTCCACGGTTTGGATCTACGGATTAGTTTACGGTTAGGTTCGGTTCTACATACCCCCAAATCAAGAACTGAACCAATGTAATTGGTTCTTTGATTTTTGGAACTAGAACCGATGCACTCTAGAGCTGGACTAAACCAGACCGTTCGGTCAGTTCCGGTCCAGTTTCAGGGTTATACCGGTTCGATGTGCATCCATACCTGTAGGGTACCATCTTTCCCATAATATTCCACTTGAATAAGAAATTAGTATGATGAAAGTAATAGGCCCCATGTAGAAAAATCACCTTTCTTGAAAATCAAGCAAATCAACTCACTAGGTGGGCCACACCTTTATGTTGAGTCAAATCATGAGTTGTTCATTGATTCTAATGGTGCGGTCAACGCGATGAATGGACCTGATTGTCATTTGTGTGCTGGGTACAAGGTTTTTAGATAGATTCTATAATGTAATTATTAACTTATTTGTAATTAAAATTTTTCGATATAATAAATAAAGTGACCGTTGTCTAATAAATTTTCAAAATAATATTTAAAATTATAAATTTCCATCTTAAATTTCTTGTATTCAAACATGCTCTATATAAGAGATTTTAAATGACACATGGACAACAACTGATGGCCAAGCTAAGGTAGGGCCCACTATATTACCAGCCCTGGTCAAATATACCATTGTCCTAGTGTCTAACCAGGTAGGTTAACTCACCCCAAATTTTGTAGTTCACAATTGAACCACCGAATAATAAAAGGCATAGGCATGTTGAGGTGTTGGAGTTGAGGTTGGATGATAGAGTACTCATACTTGGGCTGATCGGTTCGGGTCCTAGGATCTAGGGCTGTCAATGGCCGAGTCGAAGTCTATCCAAGCCTAGGCCACAAAGAAAAACCCATCCCAGCCCAACCCAACCCGAATAGGTCAAAACAAACAGGCTCCTAAATGGAGCTGGAGCCCAACCTAGACTCCCACTTTTGTGTAAGATCTTGGCTGCTCGATAGGTGTGCCCCACCATGCATGATATATGACAAAAATGCCCTTGAAATGCTAGACTGGATGGGCTGAGCTGACAGGCTCCTAAATGAGTAGTCTCTGGGTCAAAAAATGGTGTTTGCCTGGTCCAAAGCTGGGGAACTACTAGATGGATGCATTAGATCTCACATTGAGGCGAAGGGGTTTCATGTTTTGTAGATTTACACAATAGATATATAAATGAATGTTACACAGTCATCATGGTAGGGCCCACATAGCCTTTATTAGATGAGTTCATCCTGCAAGTTACAAATGCAAAGTGAGGTGGGAGCGGGCTACTTGTGTACAAAGTACGGAGAGGAGTGGCCAAAATTCAAGGCATCTGTTGACGTGGCAAAAATCCAAGCCATCCATTTACAATCATGTAGATTAATTTCAGAAAATAGCACTTATTTATATTGAAAATCTCATTTAGTGTCTCATGGATGGAAAAACTGCATTCGAAAATAGGCACTGAACTCATGAGATGTATGTACGCTTTCATTATTTGTCCATAACTATTAATTGATCTTGTGTAGGAACTTCAATGGAATGGACATAGGAGTGGATCAAAGCCTTGGAAATAATTCTAATATGCACTAAGGACTCTTTGCCTTTTGATATTGGATCGAATAATGGAGCCTTCCTTTTGAATTCTTTTCCACATATATGAACCATTGTCTCTTTGTACTGTGAGTAGATATGGCTGATTTTTTCATTATGTCGTTTGAATTGAAAGAATTGAAGTACATGCATATTTTAACACCCGCTATCCTTACAAATTTATAATTTGGAGAATGATAGGTGTTGATGTTATGATCTGGACATCCTCACCCTACCGCTGCACCTGCAAAAGCAAGTAACAATGTAGACCCTGGATATAGTAGATTACCCTCTTATGTCAAAGTTAGGGCAGGGACTGTGAGTCTAGCAGAATTTATACTGTATTTGTGAGTACCTTTTACCTATAACAATAACATACAAAATTAGGAAATTTAAATGCACATTGGATCAATGAATTAGCATTTTTTATTTTGAAAAAAGATGATAGAATTTCACTCAATGCCTACTCAAGATTCTTAAATCTCACTTTAACTATTTAACCAAAGTTGTGTTTTAAAAGAATGATAAACCATGAAAAGTGTGAGGCCCACATGTTTGAGGGTTTAAATTAACAATAGCAACTTTTGTATTATGGTTATTTGTACCTTCAATTCCTTTACTATTTGATTGGAAGGCTAAGATCACCTATCTAAAGTGTGTGTGTGTGTGTAACAAGGGACAATTGAAAGTGCGATTCACGTAAATGTCTAAATAAGTGATTTGACCATTTTTTAAATATGATTAATATGAACCATTTGTTTTTATACTCGTTAGTTGGAAGTTAGGATTAGAAACCTTATCACCCTTTTTCGTATCTTATATATTATAAATTAAGTTTGTTTAAATTATATTTTTTTCATTTTCCTATAATTTGTATACCTTAGTTATTTAACCTTATTAAGTAGTGGCTTTGGTGGATCTTCAGATTCACCAAGGTGAGTGGAGCCCTGACTGCAGGGCCCACCATGATGTATATGCCTTACATCCATGCCGTCCATCCACTTTGACAGCTCATCTTAAGTAATGATCCCAACAATAAAGAAGATATGGCTGTCAGGTGGACTAAATTACTCGAAATAATGGTGACCAGCAATTAAAAGCTTTTTATGGGTGACGAAAGTTTTTTACCAAGCTGCCATGACCTTATCAAATAAACATTTTGGTGGCCCTAAAAGTTTTTTAACGGTGGATGTTCAATTACCACTGTTTCGTATAGTATGGTGCACCTAAGGTTTTGATCTGCTTCAATTTTTTGGAAGGGTGCCCTAAGTGAACTGTTAGAAAAATGTTGAATATACTGGGAAATAAAAAACAAAGTTTAATTAGATCGCTTTACTATGCTAAATCACGTAAAATATGTGTTCTTTAGAGTGTGATTCACCCCCTTATCAATTGGTGATCACTAGAGTGCGGATGCGGATTGTGCACTACCCCCGGCTGTCCATAGCTCCCAACGGGCAATTCTGTGGGCGGGCTCATCTTGATGTATTTGTATATCTAAACTGGCTATCTCTTTTCTCATGTTATTTTTTAAAGGCATCAAAACAAAATTGAGTTAGATCCAACGATCAAATGGACTAAACCATATATGACTCTTGTTGATGCAATTATCTGGTTCGTCCTCCTGGACCCTTGTATGCCTGCACAGAAAGAAAACAAAGGAGACCCTGGCTCGAGCAGGGGACCCTCCGATGCCAAAGTCAGGCCTGGACTCGGGGTCTCAAAATATTGAAAGATTTTTAGGAGGAATTTGTTTCGTACCTCTCAAGGTGACAAGGGTCCTCCTTTTATAGCTGCTGGGTCTTCTCGGGTCCTCCTGATATTGAGTGCGGGATCTTCTCCTGGTATCACGGAGATAGGATCGTGCCCATCTTGAGCCATCATCCGATCCCGTGAGCTTCGGGGTCGGAGATCTTATCCCAAGATATCCGGGATGAGATCTGATCTAGCGACGGTCGGTCTTGCAAGGCGGTCCGCCCGACACATGCCCGGAACGTTGATAAGTCGTTCGAACCGACTCAACCATTGTCTCGGTTTAGCGAACTATGCCTCGGATTTGACGCATCCTTCGGCGACCCGAGGTATCAAGTCCGAGTCCCGAGGCATTAAGTCCGAGTCTTCGGACTTGTATTTTTGCCCCCAACAGTAAGCCCCCTTACTCCGTGTGTTTCATATGACACTGAGGAGTAGCGAGTTTGGAGTCGGTTCGTAACTCAGTCCGAGATGAGTCGTGATCATTAAATGCATTCCATGAGGCCTTTGATGGGGGACGGTTCAGCTTCTGACATCGCATGCGCCGTCGGCCGTCAAATCACACATCCCGCCAATGAGGATTGGACACGTAGCGAAGGTATTATTATTGCCAGTTGACGTGCGCCACGTGTCGAGCGAGGGAATCGATGCAGGCGTCGAATCATTTCCTCATTAATTGTCTCCGCCGTATGGCGACCTTATATAACGTCCGGGGCCCCGCACTTTAAACTTTTACTGCTCTTGCCATTCCCGCTCCGCATTTTCTTTAGGGTTTACATAGCCTTTCGTCTCCTTCCTTTTCTTTTTCTTTACCGTCGGTGCCTCTTTCCGCCATCTCCGATTTCCTTTCTCCCTCGGTGAGTTTCTCCTTCCTCTTTATTTGGTAATAATGGCGGATAGGAGTTCTCAAAGTCCCCAGGGGGGAGCTTCCGGAGACGAAGGCGAAGCGCAACGTTTTTGGAACGTTGCGGAATCGCCTTCCTTACTGACGGAGATAGCAGTGGACGCCAACGCTGCTTGTCTACCGGAGAGAGTCACCGAAGCTCCGGCGGAGCGCCCAGCTTCCGTCGTTCCTTCTCGGGGCGGGTCGTCTCTATTAACCCGCCCGGGAATGCCTAACTTGCCAAGGGATATGGAGGAGAATGAGGAGGAAGAAGATGAAGTTTTAATCGCCGAAGGAACCCCTGATCTTGCTCCTGTTAGTGAGTCGGCGCAGGCCGAATCTGAAGAAGAAGGATCGGGGGAAGATTTAAGCGGTCCGGTTCCTTCGGTCTTGACTGAGACGGACTTGGACAGAATCCGAGTCGGATACCATATTCCCGAGTCGGTCATCACCTATCTTCCCCGTCCGAATGATTTACCGGATCACCCTCCTGCCGGGGCAGTCGCGATTTACCAAGTGTCGATGCAATGCGGCTTGCGTCTGCCCCTTCAGACCATCGTTCGGGGAGTTTTATCTCGCATACAGATTGGCCCGGGGCAGATAGTCCCGAATGGGTGGAGGAACTGACTCGGGGGCGCGGTGTTGTGGGCCGAGATGGAACAGCCACCGCTTACAGTCGACGAATTTCTCCACCTATACCAAGTGCGAGTAAATCCGAACTACCCTGGCTTCTACATCTTCGCTGCTTGGCGAGGCGGAGGCGGTTCCCTGATAACCGACCCTCCCACTTCCAACAAACACTGGAGAGAGCGTTGGTTTTGGGCATGTGGTCGCTGGGAGACGGATGAGTCCGGGTCCCACGAGGCTCGTGTCCCTCGGGCTTTCCAAAGAGCATGTGACTTAGGTTTTTTTTTTTTTTTTTTTTTTTTTTTTAATACCGAAGTTGACGAACTTATGTTTGGCGAGATATTCCGAAGAAGAAGCCGAAGCTCGGCGCCTCGGCTCGGATCAAAGAGTTGAAGTCGTTGGATCCGGGACAGTCTTGGAAGGTGCTTACAGTGAGCGCCTTCACCTTGCAGTGTCCTGGACTCGGAAGTTACAGTAATTAAGAACGAATCTTCCGAATTTTCCAAATTTCCCGACTTACTTCGCCTTACTCTCCCCCTCCTTTTTTTTTTTTTGCAGATCTGCCCAAGCTCGTCCCAACCTAAGGATTGTCCCCGAACCGGAGATGACTGGAGCTCGTCCGCCCTTGACCCGTCACGAAGTTGAAGGCTCCTCCGCGGTCAGTTCTTCTTTCGGAGCCTCGGCCGAAGAGGCAAAGGGTGCGGAAGGAGAAAGAGCCGACGATTCTGCCCCTTCCGTCGTGGTGATTCCCGACCCGGACGAAAGGGCGGAGGAGACGGCGATTGCTGCTTCGGACCCTCAGACGGCACCTGACTCGGCACGCGTTGAGACGGATATTCCGAGTCGGGAGGAGGAGGCCGGGGCCGCGTCCTCCAGGGGGGAAGGAGAGGCCAGGACCGCGCCCTCCCGAGGGGAGGAGACGAACCAGGAGGGGCCGTCGGTCCTGCAGCAAGTGGTGTCGGGGATGGTTCCTTGGGCCCTAGCCCACGGGTGTGAGAGAGAGTTCGTGAAACTCTACAACGCCCCGTCGTCGCAGACCGTCAGCCACGCTGCCCGGATACTTTTTGAACTCGCTCCTTGCTTAATCAAGCAAGGAGCTATCCTCAACTCATCGGCTGCAGGCTCTTCTGTCTGAGGCCGAGATCCGGGTCGGCGTCCTGACAGGCGAGGCGTCCCTTGCTCGGAAAGCTGCCGAAGACGCGAGGGCAGAGGCGGCTTCTTCCAGAAGGGCCCTGGACGAAGCGAAGGCAGAGGTCGCTCAGGCACTGGTTCGACTCTCCAAAGCCGAAGAGGAGAATCAGCGAGTTCTGGCAGTCCATGCTTCGTGCGCGGATGACTTAGCTCGGGCTAAGCTTGAGGTGGCGGAGCGCATTCAACAGGCCGAGGAGAAGACTCGGGAGGCCGAGACGGCTAGGGACCAAGCCGTCCAAGCATTCCTTGAGTCGGCCGAGTTTGAGGACGAGAGGGATCGCCTGTTCCAGAGCGGATATCTGGAATGCGTCAAGGATATAAAGAAGTCTTTTCCTGACCTTGACGTTTCAGAAATCGAAGGCGGGGCAGCCTCAGAGTCCGAGAATCCGGACGCCGCCGCTAAAGGCACAACTGCCGGGGACGGGGCCGACGCATGAAGACTTTGGTTTTTTATATGTATATATTTTTTTTTTTTGCTCCGATGTATTCGGTTGCTTTTGTACTTACACATATTCGGACGAATGAAAAAGAAAAGCATGTCTTTATTCATTTGACTCGGCTTTACTCTTCCTCAGGGTCTTTAAACATCAAATAGCAAGCTAAGGATAGTAGACCTTGAGGTGTTCAGCGTTCCATGGATGAGGCAATGACTGTCCGTTTAGGTCTTCTAGCCGATATGTTCCTGGTCTAATGGTGCCCGAGACGATATAGGGTCCTTCCCAATTGGGTCCCAGTGTACCCGACCCAAACTCCTTAGTGTTGGAAAACACTTTCCGAAGAACCATATCTCCCCTTCGGAATCTTCTAATCTTAACTCGGGTATTGTAGAACCGAGTCACTTGTCGTTGTCGAGCCTCCGTGCGCAGCCTCGCCATTTCCCTTTGTTCGTCCAGAAGGTCGAGTCCGAGTGCAAGGAGTTCTTCATTCTCTTCTGCATTGAATAAGGTGATTCGAGCCGAAGGTAATCCGATTTCGACGGGAGTGACTGCTTCCGAGCCGTAAGCGAGTGAAAACGGAGTTTCTCCTGTGGCCGTTCGGGTTGTAGTTCGGTAAGCCCAAAGAATTTTCGGGAGCTCTTCGGTCCATGCTCCTTTGGCCCGGCCAAGCTTGGTCCGAAGATGTTGCTTGATAATCTTGTTAAGCCTCGACTTGTCCGTTAGTTTGAGGTGATGCGGTGATGAATAAATATTCATGATCCGAGGTTCTTGCACATCTCACGAAAGCTCCTATTATCAAATTGCCTTCCATTATCTGTGACAATGGTACGGGGTACTCAATCGGCAGATAATATTTTTCCATACGAACTCGGTGATCTTCCGCTCGGTTATTTTGGCTAATGGTTCCGCCTCGGCCCACTTCGTAAAATAGTCCACTGCTACCACGGCAAACTTGGTCTGCCCTTTTCCCATAGGGAGCGGTCCTATGAGGTCGATGCCCCATTGTGCGAAAGGCCAGGGACCAGTCATCGGTGTCAGTGCCTCGGGTGCTTGCCTCGGAATTGCCGCGAACCGTTGACATTTATCGCATTTTTGAACGAGTTTGCGAGCGTCATGTTGGATAGTGGGCCAGTAGTATCCCTGTCGTAAGACCTTGTAGGCGAGGGATCGCCCTCCAGAGTGGTTTCCGCAGATTCCTTCATGAATTTCCCGTAACACATAGTTTGCCTCGCTGGGTTTGAGGCACCGCAGCAACGGGGCGTAGTATCCTTTCTTATAAAGGGTCCCGTTGAGTATGGTGTAACGGGAAGCTCGGATCTTAATTCGTCGGGCCTCGGTGCGATCCTCTGGTAACTTTCCTTCGTCAAGGAATTGGCGGATTGGATCAATCCAGGATGGTTCCGAGTCGATTGTATTGACGGCCTCGCTAATTGGCTCGTCTATACTTGGTTTATCGACGTATTCGACAGGGACGGACCTGGGTATATCGTCTTCTTCGGCCGAGGCGAGCTTTGCTAGCAAATCGGCTTTGCTGTTTTCCGTACGAGGTATCCGAGTTACACGACAGAATTGAAATCTGTTGATAAGTTCTTTCGCTTTCTCCACGTAAGCCCTTAGCCGGTCTTTCCGTGTCTGGTATACACCGGTAACTTGGTTAACAACCAACTGAGAGTCGCTGAAAACGCTTAGGTGCGTGACCTCCATGCTAGCGGCGAGTCGGAGGCCGAGTAACAACGCTTCATATTCCGCCGTATTGTTCGACGCTTGAAATCCAAGTCGTAAAGCATACTGTATATAGGTGTGATCGGGGGTTTCCAGCACCACCCCAGCCCCACTGGCCTTCGAGTTGGAAGAACCGTCGACATACAGATTCCATGGAATAGGGCAAGGGGAAGCGGTTGAGGTCGGAGCTGCACCGTCCTTCGGTGTATCATTTGCTGAAAGTTCGGCTGAAGACGTTCCCTCGGCGATAAAATCAGCTACGGCTTGCCCTTTGATTGCTGCCTTTGGTCGATATTGAATATCAAACTCACTCAGCTCGATAGCCCATTTGGTGAGTCGGCCGGAAGCTTCTGGTTTCTGCAGTACCTGGCGAAGCGGAAGGTTGGTCATTACAATGATGGTGTGGGCATGGAAGTACGGCCTAAGTCGCCGAGAGGAAGTTATTAAAGCCAAGGCCACTTTTTCCAAGCTTGGGTATCTCGTTTCTGCGGGCAATAACGTTGCTGACGTAGTAAACCGGTAGTTGCTTTCCTTCTGATTCTCGTATCAAAGCCGAGCTAACCGCCTCGGATACGGCTAGGTAGAGGAGCAACGACTCCCCCGGTTCAGGTTTTGATAAGAGAGGTGCAGAACCGAGATATAATTTTAATTGCTGGAATGTTGCTTCACATTCTTCCGTCCAACCCATCGCTTGTCTTCCTTTCAATTGTTTGAAGAAAGGGAGACACTTATCCGTTGCTCTGGACAAGGAACCGATTGAGTGTTGCGACTCGTCCGGCCAATCTTTGGACGTCCTTAATGGTTTTGGGGGATTCCATATCAATCAGAGCCTTTATCATTTCAGGGTTTGCCTCTATTCCTCGCTGACTGACCAAGAAACCGAGGAATTTTCCGGAGCCTACTCCAAAAGCACATTTACTTGGATTTAGCTTCATCCGGAACTTCCGCAGGATTAGAAACATTTCTTCCAAATCATTCACATGATCCGCCGCGTGTATGCTCTTGACAAGCATGTCGTCGATGTATACTTCCATGGTTCGGCCTATAAGTCGAGCAAAGATTTTGTTAACTAACCTTTGATAAGTTGCACCATTCTTTAAACCAAATGGCATCACTCGGTAACAATAAAGGCCTTTGTCGGTGACAAAGGTAGTTTTTGATTTATCTGTTTGATGCATTACAATTTGATTATATCCGAATAAGCATCCATGAAGCTAAGGAGCTCATGTCCTGCGCGTACTATCTACTAGTGGTCTATCCTCGGAAGCGGAAAGCTATCTTTGGGACAGTTTTATTCAAGTCGGTATAATCAATACAGAGACTCGCCACTTCCCGTTGGACTTCTTTACAAGCACGACATTCGCGACCCACTCGGATAGTGTATTTCTTCTATGAAATTAGCACGGAGTAGTTTGTTGACTTCTTTCTCGATGATGGCGTATCGTTCGGGGCCGAGCGGTCGTCGCTTCTGTCGGATCGGTCGATATGACGGATCGGCGTTAAGTCGGTGAGTCACCACGGAGGAGTCGATCCCTTGCATATCTTCATGATTCCAAGCGAATACGTCGGCGTACTTTCGGAGCAGGGCGATCAGCTTTTCTCTCAAAGGGGACTGCAGAGATGAGCCAATTCGCACTGTCTTGGATCCATCTGTTTCGACTAAGGCGATTGAGACAAGATCTTCGACCGGCTGTCCTCGTTCATAATTCTCGCTCCGAGGGTCCAACGATTCGATTGTTAATATGTTGGTCGGATTCTTGTCGGCGGCTCCTTTTACGGCTATCATGTAACATCGCCTCGCGTCTTGTTGTCTCCTTTAACGATTCCGACTCCTGACTCGGTCGTGAATTTCTTTGTAAGATTGTATGTGGATACCAGGTGCTGGAGGTGACTCAATGAAGGTCGGACGAGTATCGCGTTGTATACCGAGGGTTGATCGACATCCAGGAAGTCATCCATCATCGTCGTCTGATGTGCCAGCAGTGAGTGGTAATGAGACAGTCCCCTCGGGCAATACTTGTCCTCCGGAAAAACCGATCAATGGGGTCCGAACCGGGCGTAATGCGGATCGTTCGATCCCCATTTTGTCGAACGCTTGAGTAAATAACACGTCTGCGGATGACCCCGTATCGACGAGTATCCGAAACACTTTTCGGTTAGCGATCGCCAAGGAGACGATCAGCGCATCATCGTGGGGGTGATGGATACCTCGGGCGTCTTCTTCAGTGAACGATATGCAATACCTTTCTCTTTTCTTTTCCTTTGATGGCCGATCTATAATCATGAGCTCGGACTGAGGCTGACTGAGTTTTCGTGCGTGATTCCTTCGCGCGTTGTTTGAGTCGCCCCCACATTGTGGACCGCCGATAATCGTCCGGATTTCTTCCATAGGCTGACTCTCGGTCGGGCGCGCCTCGGATGCCCCAGTTTTGACCATATGTTTTCTGAGTCGGCCGTCTTTTATGAGTCGTTCGATTTCTTCTTTTAAGTGACGGCAATCACTTGTGTTATGCCCGTGATCGCGGTGATAATGGCAGTACTTATCCTTATCCCGCCGATTAGGATTACTCCTGAGCTTACTGGGCCAGCTAACAAAGCCTTCGTTTTTTATTTCCATCAGTACCTCTTCCCGAGTCTTATTCAGGGGAGTGTATATGGAAAATTTTCGATCCGGCCGTTTCCCTGACCTTCGCTCGTCACGTGCTTGATCCTCTTTGCGTTTCCTTCCCCCGGCCGAGTCGGCTTCTTTTTTGGCCTACTCTTTGGCCGAGGTTTTAGTTTCACGCAGGATTCGTGCTTCCTCGGCGTTGGCATATTTATCGGACCGCGCCATAAACTCTGCCAGAGTATCGGGCGGAGTTTTGTCTAGAGATGCCAGGAATGGCTTATCCCTAACTCCTTGCATGAGTGCATTGAGGGCCGTTTCTTCCGAATGTTTCCGAACTTGAAGGGATTCGAAATTAAAACGCTTGATGTAATCTTTCAATAGCTCTCCCTGCTTCTGGACTAGGTTATTCAGATGTGCAGGGGGCTTTAATTTTTTCTTTCCGCCGATGAAGTTGGTGAGGAAGGCGTCGCTCAGCTCAACGAATGAACTGATGGACTTTGGCTTCAGCTGTTTGAACCACAGTCGAGCTACATCGGTCAATGTAAGAGAAAAGGCCCGACACATTACTGCATCCGAGGCATCATGGAGTTCCATATAGGTTCTGAAGCACTCAATATGCTCGGTCGGGTCAGTCTTGCCGGTGAAAGGAGCGATTTGAGGTAATCGAAACTTCTCGGGCAATCGGGCTTTCAATACCGAGTCCACAAAGGGGGAGGCTTTCGCTTCGGACCTGGTTGAATATACGTTCCGACCATGCTTTATGTCCGCCATCTCTTTTGCCATCTCTTCCCGCACTTCTTTTTTGAAATTTTGAATGTCGGCTTTCCAAGGTTCGCTGCTTTCTGCCGTGCCTTCCATGGAAGGGCGATTGCGCTTCCTTCGCTCTATTTCGTGCCGAAGATCAGTCGGGGGGAGGGAGGCGTTGGCTGACAGCGCTGGAGATGGTTCTGGTCCGCCTTGGGCGGCCGGAAAGACTGCGGCGCGGAAGATTGGGGATCAACCGCCGCCGTCGGTACGTGCGCTGTCTCCCCTTGAGGATGCGGGAGTGGCTGCATTTGCTGCTGATACATTCGTTCCAGCATCTGCTTCATCGTATTCATATCAGAACGGATTTCTTGAACCTCCTTGTCCAACCGCCCATCGTCGCGACCCCGCTGATTGTTGCTTGTTCCGGTCGCCCCTCGTCGGCGGGTTCTGGGGTGGGGGAACTGCGATTGGACCGGGTGGCCCTGTAATCGCGTTCTCATTCAAATCTTCTTCTGGGACCGTCCTTCTAGTCATCACCATTGGACTCAGTATAGAGGTACGGGATGGCTTTTTGCACGTTCCCACAGACGGCGCCAAACTGTTGATGCGATTATCTGGTTCGTCCTCCTAGACCCTTGTATGCCTGCACAGAAAGAAAACAAAGGAGACCCTGGCTCGAGCAGGGGACCCTCCGATGCCAAAGTCAGGCCTGGACTCGGGGTCTCAAAATATTGAAAGATTTTTAGGAGGAATTTGTTTCGTACCTCTCAAGGTGACAAGGGTCCTCCTTTTATAGCTGCTGGGTCTTCTCGGGTCCTCCTGATATTGAGCGCGGGATCTTCTCCTGGTATCACGGAGATAGGATCGTGCCCATCTTGAGCCATCATCCGATCCCGTGAGCTTCGGGGTCGGAGATCTTATCCCAAGATATCCGGGATGAGATCTGACCTAGCGACGGTCGGTCTTGCAAGGCGGTCCGCCCGACACATGCCCGGAACGCTGATAAGTCGTTCGAACCGACTCAACCATTGTCTCGGTTTAGCGAACCATGCCTCGGATTTGACGCATCCTTCGGCGACCCGAGGTATCAAGTCCGAGTCCCGAGGCATTAAGTCCGAGTCTTCGGACTTGTATTTTTGCCCCCAACAACTCTTACATTTAATGCAACTGGCATTTAATGCTTTGTGCATTTTAATACAATCAAGCTTATTATTTGGTGTGGTCCACTTGAAAGTTGGATATGCCACATTTTTGTGTTCATGCCTTAAAATAATTTTGAGAAAAGGGATTGACGGTTTGAATGTACAGATACACCACGGTGGGCCCGCCCATAGAACTGTCCGTTCGGAGCTAGGGACGGGCGGAGTAGTACGCAATCCGCGTCCGTCCTCGGCACCTGCGTATCAAGCGTCTTGAATGTACAGATACATCACGGTGGGCCCGCCCATAGAACTGTCCGTTCGGAGCTAGGGACGGGCGAGAGTAGTACGCAATCCGCGTCCGTCCTCGGCACCTGCGTATCAAGCGTCATTCGCTGCCAGAAGCGGAAATACGTCATCAAAGCTGGGGCTGATGCCAACACCTTAGTGAGTGTTATCCTTATTATGTAGTTCCTGTCTTGATTAATTTGATTTCTATCCACGCCGTCGACAATTATTTTTTAATATAATTTTATGGTCTGATGCGAAAATTTAAGAAGATCCAAATCTCATGTAGACCACGCTAGTGGAAAAAGTGGAGAACGACCATTAAAAATATTTTGTGTGACCTACACGGTTTGGATCAATAAAATATCTGTATTTTCCCTCCATCCATGTCTGATTTACCTTATCAACGGGATGGATGGAAAATATAAATTACGGTGGGCTGCATGAATTTTTTAATGGTGCACATTCAATTACCACCGTTTCCAACAGTGTGGTCCACCTGAGATTTGAATCTACTTAATTTTTGGGATAACATCCTAAGATGGTATTAAAAAACGGATGGACAACATAGATACATGATAAATCATCAAGGTGGGCCCCACATTAAGGGTAACACCTAATCCACTCGGAAACGGATTGGCTACTCCCCCGCCACCAGCCCGGTGGCTGATGGTCGGTGCAATGTGGGCCCACCATGATGTATGTGTTTCATCCATGCCGTTCATCCATTCTTACGTATCATTTTAGGGCTATATCCCAAAATGAAAGGTATATAAATATGAGGTTGACTACGCCACGGGAAAAAAATATAGTGATGGGATATCCACCATTAAAATCCTCCTAAGACTCACTGTACTGTTTATCTGAAATCCAATCTGTTGATTAGGTCATGCAAACCTAGATGAAGGAAAAAAAACAAAGATCAGCTTATCCAAAACTTTTATGGCCCCAAAAAGTTTTTAAAGGTAGACACTCATTCAAAACTATTTCCTATGATGTAGTCTACTTGAGATTGGGATATATTTAATTTTTGGTCTTATACCCGAAAATGATCTATAGAAATAGATGTACGGAATGGATGAAACAAATACATCATGGTGGGTCCCACAGAGCACCGACTACCAGCCATTGGCTGGTTGCCAGGGGGAGTAGCCAATCTGTTTTCCCATAAAGGCGGGCAGCAGTTGCAACGGAGATTTGGATGAGTTCTCCAGCGCTCTTGTTAGGATTTGGAAATGAATCGACGGCCGGTTTTCAATCTTTGTATGCACACAAGGGCATTTTGGGGTGACGAGAATAGCATCTTCTTCGGAATGATTACAGCCTTTTTCCGTCGGCAGAAAGTGCATCGGGATTCGAGCAACTGCGAGAATCAATCATCTCATCCGTTGTATCGGGGAACGGATTAGGTCTTACGGGGTGTTATTCTTACCCTGTGAGGCCCACCCTGATGAATATTTTTATATCCACGCCGTCCATCCGTTTTTTTAATCTCAATTTAGGAAGTTATAAGAAAAATTGAATAGATGTAACTGTCTGGTGGACCACACTATTGGAAAAAGTGGTGAATGACCATTTAAAGCTTTTTTAGTCCACCGAAGTTTCGGATCAAGCTGATGTTTATATTTTTCCCTTTATCCAGATCTGTTTGACCTTATCAACGGGTTGGATAGAAATTAGACATAACAGATCTGCTTACGGTGGGCCCTGGGAAGTTTTTAATGGTAAGCGTTCATCCACCACTGTTTCTTGTGGTGTGGTCCACATGAGATTTGGTATATTTTAATTTTGAGACCGCATACTAAATGGTTGAAAAAACGGATGGATGGCGTGGATACACAAAAAATCATCAAGGTGGGCCCCACGGTATGGATAACACCAACTAAGGTACTACCCAGGCAACACCTAATCCCCACCCGTCGTATCCTTTGCGATGCAAATGTCAGAAAGGAAAAGAAAACTTAATCGCGCGACTAGGTTAGTAATCTTCTCGCGGGTAGGATGGCGAATGGGCTAGGATGAGCCATGTGTAGGTACGGCCCATAAACTGAGGTGCAGTTGGTCGAGTCCACGCTGAATTTGGAGCGCTCGAGTCATCCGAGTCGACTCGGTCTCGGACTCGGTGTCAGACTCAGTTTGGCTCGACCCCATGAATCAGCTAGACCCATTAGGCCCAACCGAGCAGCTCAAAATCCGGACCGAAGCCTACCTCAGGCTCAGCCCATTGACAGCCCTATAATTCTACATGTACACAAGGGTTGGCTCGTAGGACCCATGCAGTGGATCATTAGACCGGATAACACCCATAGGTGGTGAAATCCGGACCTATGGATGCTCGAACCCCTGACTGGATTAAGGTGTTGGCTCGTAGGACCCATGCAATGTATCATTAGACCCAACCCAACAATCAGTGGGTCAGGGTCCATAGTTTAGACCCATGGAACAAGTCCTCCAAAAGTTTGATTTGAATTAATAAGTGTATCGTGTTAATTTGGGGTCTTGTCTTTTCAAAATTAGCTTGACCAAACCTGACTACACTGGATCCTTACTCTTGCTCCAGTGGTAGACTCGCGGGAGTTTCAACACCTGGTCAAGGGTTCGAGCATCCATGGGTGGTGAAATCCCACTAGGCATGAGTGTGCAGGGGGAGGTGTAAATTAATTTAAAAAAAAAAAAAAAAACCCTTGACTGGACTCAGCCCAATCTCAATCTTTGAATGGCATGATTTAGCTCACGACATGATTATAAGAAATTGTGATGCCTCGAATTTCAATCGTTCAGTACAAATTTGATCCTCAATTTTATTTATGCTTTGTAAAAGAATGAATTGATTATACTTTTAACATGATATCCAAGCAATTATATAATTAAGCTAAATAATTAAGTATACTATGAAATGAATGGATCCAAAGCAGAGTTATATATTCATTAAACTAATCTTATGGGAAGTTATTTCCAGCTACGGAGATTCACAGGAAGGTATATGGGACAATTTAAGCCATGGGATAGGTGCCCATCCGGGATATTTATGTTTGCATACAACCATTTGATGATCAAATGTATCGATCGATGGGGAAGGCCTTAATTTAGTTTGATAATCCCCGAACGTCAATCAAGGTTACCATTGTATGGATATATGCAGTTTAGTAACTTATATTAGTTTCATAATTTTGATTATAATCTAATAGTTAAAAAATCACAACTTCTTTTAATAGTGAAGGGTGAACATTTAACTTAAGTATATATTATCATTTAAGGCATTCGCACATTTAACACACTTAGCTTGCAAGCTCGAGTCGAACAATCCTATACACGATTTCGGCTCGATATTCATGATAAACATCGGGTCTAATAAGATGGACGTTTTTCTATAGTTTCGAGCTCGAACTTGACACGACTCAAAGCTTGAGCTTGAGCTCGACTTGAATATTATATATATATATATATATATATATATATATATACATATACAGAGAGAGAGAGAGAGAAAAAAAAAAAAAACTTAAAATTTTAAAACAAAACCCTATTTAATTCGCATCTGCCCATTCATTTCCCTTTCCTATTTCTTTTCCTCCCTTTCCCTAACCCAACCCGTCATTACCTATGCCTGCCCGAGCAATCTCTCTCTCTCTCTCTCTCTCTCTCTCTCTCTCTGAGCACCTACCACAAAGATAGGTTACCTTCCTATATCATTAATGATTTATTTATTTTTTTATATATCAATTAACGTTTGATTTTCTGTTTGATTTGGGTTAGGTCCTGAATTAGGTTGGGTGTTGGGTTGGGTCAAGTTAGGTGCTGGCTTGAGTCGGGTGCGGATTGGGTGTTAAGTGGGGTCGGGTTGGGCGCTAGGTTGAGTTGGGTTGGGAATAAACCTGACTCAACTCGATCCACTGGCTCGACTTGAAAGCTTTGTTAAATAGGCTAAGCTCCAATGTTGAGCTCAAGCTCCAATTCGAGTAGGGCACGAATGAGTTAAGCTAAGCTTTGCCTACCTTGACTTAACTCGGCTCGATGTACAACCTTAGTTACTCATGACAAAAGTGTGCATGGGAATTTCTATCGTTAAAACTTCATCAGTTTTATCATGATGTTTATATGTCATTCATACGGTTCATAAGGTCATTTCTACTATGATAAAATAAAAACACCAAAATATTAACCCGATCCCAAACTCTAGTTGTCTCGCCCGTATTTTTTTCTAAATAAAAAATTAAATTAAAAAATTTTAAATTTAAATTTTGAATGGGATAGAGATTCATCAATTTCATCATCCTTCTTTCTATCTATCTTTATTCAAAACTTTCCCCGTATCTCGTGGTCTCCCAACGAACCCTCTCTCTTAAAAAGGAAAACGTAGGAGAACGATAGTCCCATCAAAACTCGAAGAATAAAAAAAAAAACTCGTATAAAAAAACATGAAAGGGAAAGTGAGAATGAAGATTTTTGGAATTTGTATATTCAAGTTAGCATAAAGCTTTTTTCTTTATTTTTTTATAGAGTAGTTAATTTGGCATTGATCTATACATTGGATTGATTGGATCAATCAAACATCCATTGTGTAGGTCTAATTCATAAATATGGAAATGTACACTGATGCGCATGCTTTAGGGCTGATGTGCAGAAAATGAGATTTTTCTATAATAGACAGCAATCGGTGTAACCTGTACAGTTTATGGGTGTTTTAAGACCCAATTATGTAATATTTTTAAGAATCAGACAATTAAGACACATTAGTGGATTATACTGATCATATATCTACCAATATTCTTCCTTGATCTAACGAAATTGGATAAATACCGAAAGAGTAATTCTATGCGCAAGCTACAACTTGGCACGAAGAATTATATGACATAATCCGAAACGTGTAATTAAATCACTAATATTCATTAGATTCTTAAGATTTAAAATAAATTAAAATCTTAAATTCCAGACCGATTAGACCATTGGATAGGCTGCATCGATCTGAAGAAATGATAGATAATGAATCATGTGGAATTGTAATATTAAAAATAAATCTTATTTATGTGATTTTAGGAAATCATAATTTAATTTAAATCGTTGGTTCACGGAATCATCTCTACTGCATCAAGGTGAGTGATCCCGATGTGTTTCTCATCCATTATGTTAAATATAGATTGATTATTTGATATATTGTATACTTACATTGATATAGTTGCCATGTATTCTTAGTTAATTTGAACGAACGTGTGATTTTTGTATTCATATAATAATAATGATATGATTTGATTAATATGTTAAACTATATTGATTCAAATGTAATAATCAAAATCACTTGATATGCTTATGCATCTATCAATTGGACGCACAACATGTGCTGAATTCCTGAGGTACCTCCCTAGATGATATGCCTGGTAGAATCATTACCAGAAACCCACTATACTGGTGGAAGCCTACTCAAGGAGTGGATGTAGGCCCTGCCTATGCCTACCAAATTGTAGAAGCCCGCTAAAGGGCAGACGCGAGTTGACAGGTTTCCAACTCAGGCAAGTAGATGGATTCTCACTTGATGCGTTCATACATTGCATAATGTTTACATTTCTTTTTTAAAAATACATTGTATATAATTATTAGCATCCTATTATAATTTGATGTAAAGAATCATGTCGGAAATTCTCACTAGGCGTGGCTAGCTTAACCTTTATTGATGTAAAACTGTATAAATGTGAATGAGGATGAGTCAATGGCTCAGGAACAAGAATACGTGGTCGAGCCGGAATATGACTCAAGGGATACGTGACCCTACTTGACAGAGGAAAAAGTTACTATCCTATACTGACCATGATTTTTTTATTTTACTTTATTTTCTTATATTGTTAATTATTTTTTTAAGTTGTTGGACAAATATTTATTTCATTTTATAAGACCCCTAGTGGAAGAGTCATTAACTATGTTCATAACTAATTATTAGAACGGATGGTCATTTTTTTATTTATGAGATGTTGCTCAGTGTGAATGGAACTTAGATCGATTGGGTAGATGAATTTTTACAAGCAAATTTAACAGTTTAAATACACTTAGTGTACAAATAATGACATGGATCTCGGATTCAAAGTATACGTCGAGTGTTCAAAATCTAAGTTGTGACATCAATGGCCTCGTGAATTTTTCAACAAAGGACATTCAATCTTTACTAATTTCTATGTAACCCACTTGAGTTTTGGCTTTGCCTCATTTTTGGGGTAATATCATATATAAAATGATATGAAAATAAACGGTCAGGTTGGATTTCTAACAAGTATCATATATAAAATAATATGGAAAAACAAACGGATAGGTTGGATTATCTAACAAGCATCATATATAAAATGATATAGAAAAATAGATGGATGGAGTGGATTTCTAACCAGCATCATAATGGCCCCATGTCCCCGCTAGCTTCCATTGCATGGAGGTCTGAAAGGGGTGTCCTGCCATATGTACAGTAGAGATAGTTCCATCGTGTTTCATTGGCACATGCTCTACACATCGTCACCCTATTATGATAAAACTATAATTTTAAACTTTTATTTTAATTTTTCTTTTTAAGGAGAAAAAATTCATATGAATGATTAAACGCTTAAAACTCCATTTTATTTTAAAAGAGAGAAAAATAAAAAATAAAAATTTATAGACTAACTGATTCAAACACAACATTTTTTTTCCTTCCAAATAAATGCATTCTACCGGGATTTAAAAATAGAATTTGAAGGTACAATCTAATAAATGATGTGTATTTGATAGAACTGAGCAAATGGTGGAAAATTTTAGTAGAGTCAGATCTAGTAACATTAACTGAAGTTTTTCACCTTAACTTTGTTTAAATACTTAGAATTGCTCACAAACAACTAATTGTACTGAGCATTTGGGGCCACTATACTGCTTGCATGACATCTCATCTATCCATTAAGGTTGTCCTATCATGAAAATGGGACACCCAAAAAGTTGGGTGAATCTAACTATTAGGTTGGGTACAAAATAAAAGCTATTAACAACCACCCAAAGAACTTAACACATTGGACGCATCTAACGGTTGGATGAACCTTTCTTCTTATTCATTCCACTCCTTGTGCCTTAGCCTTTCTCTTTACAGGAAACGGATCGGCTACTCCCCCTGCCATGGCTGGTGGTCGGTGCTCTGTGAGCTCCACCATGATGTATGTGTTTCATCCATTCCGTTCATCCATTTTTAAAGATCATTTTAGGGCCTTGACCCAAAAATGAGATGGATATAAACCTCATGTGGACCACACCACAGGAAAATAATAGTGATTGGATATCCACCATTTAAATCCTCCTAAGGCCCGGTGTACTGTTTATTTGACATCCAATCTGTTGATTAGGTTATACAGACCCAGATGAAGGTAAAAAAAAACAAATATCAGCTTGATCCAAAACTTTTATGGCCCCCAAAAAGCTTTTAATGGTCGACCTTTATTGAACACTGTTTCCTGTAATGTGGTCAACCTGAGATTGGGATATAACTAATTTTTGGTCTTATACCATAAAATGATCTAGAAAAATAGATGTACGGCATGGATGAAAAAAATACATCATTGCGGGGCCCACAGAGCACCGACCATCAGCCATTGGCTGGTGGCAGGGGGAGTAGCCAATCCGTTTCCCTCTTTACATGTACCATATATGTACGCATATATGGATTCAAATTGGGTACCAGGCAATTTTGAAAACCCTGTGGGACCCACCATGATTTTGTACCCAAACCTAAAGTGGGCCACGCCAAACAGTGGACCAAACCCAATTAACACTAACAATACTACGTGTGCCATCATGTCACACGTGTGCACAATCCATGACGTTGATAGGATGGCCAAACTAGTGAATGTTCATTGTTCCAAAACCAAATTGGTCTAATAACGAGGTGGGCCACACATGTACAAAAAAAATGTATGAGAAAGCAACGGTGGAAAATCATGCCAATCAGGTAATCATAAGCTTCAAGATAATAGCATAAAAATGGACGGTCAAGATTGACCAAAGAAATAAAATAAGTCCTATCATCAATATCTAGTGGGACTGATTTAATGATTATAATCATGTGATGTACGGTTAGTAAACAAAATAAATTAACATCATTCAACGGGTTAGGATCCACCATTCGGCGTGATTCTTACACCATGGATGGTTCAGATCAACAATAAGTAACTCGTGTACCATATCATAACCTTTCATTCTGTGTTATGCAAATAGATGGTTTGGGGTACGGTCCATCTTATGCAATCCAAGTTTAATTAAAAGGACTAGATATTGACGATTATGATATCTCCATCTAAAAGATTTTTTCTTGGGGCGTTGATCAACGGTTTGGATTGCTTGATCATGAGGCCCATTTATACTAACTGAAAACCGAGGATACTGTATATCCTCCGGGCTATAGTTTCAGTGCTTTTATGAAGTTGCAGACTCTTTCCGGGGCTTTCAACGTGAAAATGATGAAAAGTGGAAAATGCGTTTCTTACTTGAGGACACGATTTCTATGCCTGCGTTTTTTTTTTTTTTTTAACAAGTGGAGCAGTGGTTCAGTGATCCAGACCGTTGAATTGTTGGGCCCCACTTTCTATGTATTGAATCCAAAAATATCCAACTGGGGAGATCTCATCCGTAAAAATTCTCCGTTTCCTTTCTAGTTTATTGAGGACCGTTGTTTTTTTGGGTTTAACGAACTATATTCTCTCCATCAATTGAAGGGTTACTGTCTAGTTCTAGTGGAATAGTTGATGGACATGGGACCGAATACATCAACGGTATGGATTACTGGAACATGGCCCCACTAGTGCAGGCTAGTGTTTTGTACTCGAGGGAGTATTCTCTTCTGTACTCGCCTCCCTTACGTGACAACGTGGCACGTGCGATCAGGACTGGGACTTCCCATTCTCTTCAGGAGAATCCCATTGTTTTCATTCCATCGCCCGAAAATCTCTTCATGCGGGCCATGCATGTAGGAAAAGGAAACAACGGTCCATATTGACGGTGCGAGTGTGGCCGACAAGATGAACGGTGGATTGCATGGTTATTGGGACTCGACTGATAAGGGTCGCAGACACTTTCACTCACGTGCCACCTTGGCACATGTGGCGCCAATCAGTCATCCATCTCCCACGCGCGAGTACACTCGGTGTTCTTGGCGGTTTCCCTGCATCTCTCGTCATGTACTTTCCCTGCCGCCGTCGCGCTGGAGTACGGAACCCGCGTTTCTCCATCCGTTGTCCCAGGGAGCTGATTAGGTGCGGCCCTGATCGCGGGGCCCACCTAGATGTATTTATTGTATATCCACGCCGTCCATCCGTTTTGACAGATGATTTTATTTCATTTTCCAAAAAAAGATAGATCGAAATCTCAGGGGACCACATGACATGAAACAGCAGATCTGTGTGACCTTATCAACTTGGATGGAAAATAAACATTAATACAGGCATTAAGGTGGGCCCTAGGAAGTTTTTAACGGTGGGTATTCAATCACTACTGTTTCCTAAGGTGTAGTGAGGTGTAGGGAACCTGAGACTTGGATGTACTTCATTTTTGGCTCATGGCCTAAAAATAAGTCGGCAAAACGGAAGGACGGCGTGGATATAAAACACATACATCAAGGTGGCTCACGGCCAGGCCCGCACCGTGTTGGGTGAGTCTGGGCCTCATTTAATCCGTTCCCATCCTGATACATTAGTTCAACGGTTCGGATCACCTAGCTAAGTGGGCCCCCTTTCAAAAACCGGACACTGTTCACGCTATGGATCTTACACTGCGTCCGTACTCATATTTTCCATAAAAAGTAGCTGATAAAAATGGAAAGGGAAGCAGAGCCATACGGAAAGCACACATAGGGGTGATAGGAAAATCAACGTAATCAGAATGTAGGATGGGGATTCGGTGATCCGTGACTGTGGGGCCCACCTTGATGTATGTGTTTTATATCCACGCCGTTCATCCGTTATTACATATCATTTTAGTGAATAATGCCAGAGATGAAGCAGATACAAATCTCAGGTGGACCACACCATAGGAAACAGTGGTGATTGAGTGCCCACCATTAAAAACTTCCTAAGGCCCACCGTAATGTTTATTGCCATCCAATTGATAAGGTCACATAAACCTGTATGAATAGAAACACAAACATAAGCTTGATCCAGAACTTTTGTGCCCCGAGAAGTTTTAATGGTGGGAGTTAAACGACCACTGCTTTCCAAGGTGTGGTCCACCTGAGTTTTGGATCCGTTTAATCTTTGGGATAATGCCCTAACATGAGCCGGCAAAAAAGATGGACGGCTTGGATATATATAAACATACATTACAGTGGGCTCCACAGTCAAGGATCCACCGAACCCGGGTGGCAGAAAGTTGATGTTCAAAATCAAGTTGAAAATGCAACCATTGATCGGATCTGAACCGTTCATTTGACAGGTCAAATAGTGAATAAGCCATACAGCCAAGATGGATTTGATCGGACCATCCTTTTACATCGCGAGGTTTGCTGAAGCCCACACGTGTCTGCATTGAAGGCCATCTCTAGGCGCCACATGTGCCACATGATACATTGAACCAAACAGACGGACGGCTTGGATCTCATGTCCGTGTGCCATCTCCCCAAATGCGGTGGCGTGTAGATTGGCTGTGTTATACACACGTGCGAGAGTAGAAGGAAGAGTCGTTTTACTACGAGGGGCTGTTCATGGTGGGGCCCACTTGATGGACAGCTCAGATTTCATACGTACCAAGTCCAAAAACCAACACGTACGGGAAAGCCTGAAAGGAGTACGGAAAGTCAGGAAAGGAAAATAGTTCTCGAGACCATTCTAAAACTGTAGCCCTCTATATATCCGGTGATGAAGGGGCCTTGTTGGGCTATTCAGGCAATGACGGCCTATTTTTATTTGATAAGAATTTTCAATTGAATCTGGTCCGTTTGCTAATACCGTCTAAGCCACTTTGCTTGGATTAAGGTCAATCTTAACCATTCAAAATTTTGTCCTACAGATTGACGGTTAAGAGTCAAAATACATCAACGGTGTAAATCCAACTGAAAATATCCGAACATTAGTTTCTAGGATAATCCAATCCAGGAGAATTTTATGGAATGTTTCATGCAGTAAGTAACACAATATACCAACGGTCTGGATTTATGAAAAAATGGGCCCCACTTGTCAAAATTGAAAATTCGTGTGTAGTATGCATAAATGCGGGCCGCGTACGATATGATTCCACTTGTTTCCACCAGGGGAGCGGATTTCCTCCAACCCCGGGCACAGAGATATCAATGTGCCCGGAGCTGTGTGGGGCCCATAGAGATGTTTGTGACAAATCCTCTCCGTCTATCTATTTTTAAAGACCAGAATAAGATAGGACTTAAAAAATTAGGCATATCCAAAACTCATGTGGGCCATACCCTACGGAACAGTGGGGATTGAATGCTTGACGGTGACAGAAGTTTTTTATCAGGATGATATTTGTTACTACAGTTTAAATGAGTGTTAATAATTATATGAACGGTTTGGATGGCATATAAATATTATGGAAAGCTCCAGAAATGTTTCAACGGTGGACGGACGTTGTTGTTCCCACTGTTTTTTTGGTGTGGCCCACCTGAGCCTTGGGTCTCCCTTATTTTAAGAATCCTGTCCTAATGTGGTTCTTCAAAACAGATGCACAGAGTGGATTTGTCACGGACTTCTCTGTGGACCCCATACAGCCCCGAGCACAGAGATATTTATGTGCCCAGGGTCACAGCCAATCCTCTCCCAATCCTGCCACGTGTAAAGCGGAGATTGAAGTACCAATCTGGACCATCCATACGTAAAAATAGATTGGATGATCAACGGTCCAAGATATAAGTAGTTCACGGTTCTAATCTGCGCAAAATAGACGGATGAGATCAAAAGAGACGATGTTGATACAGGAGCCATCCATGGTATATCCCACTAGGTGGACGGACACGATTGCGATTCATCACGCTGCCACGTGGACTGTGGGAGACAGCATCATCGTCATCCTTTTTCAAATTGGGAGCGGATTGCGTGACCCCGGGCATAGAGATATCTCTGTGCCAGGGCTCTGTGGTACCTACAGATATATTCGTGACAAATCCACTCCGTCCATCTGTTTTGAAAGACCACAATAGTAAAGGATTCTAAAATTCGGAAGATCCAAAACTCATGTGGGCCATACCACGTGAAATAGTGAGGATTGAACGCCTGGCAGAGACAGAAGTTTTTTATCAGGATGATATTTGTTCCTACAGCTTATCTGAGTGATAATAATTATATGAACGGTTTGGATGTCATATAAACATCATGGTCAGCTCCAGGAAGGTTTCAACGGTGGACGTTGCTATTCCCACTGTTTTTCTGGTGTGGCCCACCTGAGTTTGGATGCATGGTTTTTAGAATCCTCTCCCATTGTCGTCTTTCAAAACAGATGGACGGAGTGGATTCGTCACAAGCAATCCGCTCTCTTTCCTATCACACCAAAAGAGTTCGTTTTGCCTCTGTCGGGACGTACAGCATTCTGTATGTCTCCACCCATCCAGGCCCACATTTTGAGTTCATGCGATTATTTCAACCGTACATTTCTTCATTACTACAATAAATATTCTATTTGCCCATAATCACTATTTATCGACGATTCTAAAAATCTGATTTTTATAGAGTCGAATCAAA
This sequence comes from Magnolia sinica, assembly GCF_029962835.1. Classification (NCBI taxonomy): domain Eukaryota; kingdom Viridiplantae; phylum Streptophyta; class Magnoliopsida; order Magnoliales; family Magnoliaceae; genus Magnolia; species Magnolia sinica. Next base: position 1,990,955 of record NC_080584.1, on the reverse strand, counting down.
TCCATTGAAAAGTTTCTTCCATTTTGTTAAAATGATATACTTCAAAATCATTTCAAATAACGTTTTTTTGGGCTGATATTATGTAACACAGTCCAAACTTAGACGGTTTAAATTATTTGAATAAGCAATAAGTGGGCCACACCATCCTGCGACACACAGTACTTCCTTCGTCACGACGAAGGGAAAACGAACTCACACCAAAAAGCATAGCTTTTCATAAATGGCAGAGAGAGAGAGAGAGAGGAGAGATACAAGAGAGAGATGAAAGAGGCGAGCGTTGGAGGCGCGGCGGAAGAGAGAGCTCGTCGCGCGACTGAGAAGGAGAAGACGAAGCTCCGAGAGCGGCAGAGACGCTCGATCACCACCAAGATATTTAATGGCCTCAGGAAACACGGAAATTACGACCTTGCCCCTCGAGCCGACATCAACGACGTCCTCCGAGCCCTAGCCGGAGAAGCCGGTTGGATCGTCGAAGCCGACGGCACAACATACCGAGCCAAGGTATATACTCCCAAAAATCCATAATATCTCCTTATAGCTCATATACGGAATATTCAGTGTATATGCGAGCCAACTTATAAGAAACAAAGGAAGCATCCATGGAAACTGAAGTTGCTTTGCTGTCCAAGGTAAGAGCTGCTTATATACACTGAATCATCGGTGTATGCGAGCGTATTGAAAAAGAAAAGAGAAAACACCGTAGAAGACTTTTCTAGATAGGGGAATGGTGCATTGTATACAGCACATACACAGAATTTTCGGTGTATAGCATGTCAGGATACGTTCCTGGGAGCTTGGGCTGAGTACGGAAATGTAGTTTTATACAGCAGAGACCCGATTTATACCGTATCCACGGTGTATAATCTCTCGATCTCGAGTTTTTCTATCTTGGCGGTTACAAATCCTTGTCGCCCTTATCGTACGCAAATGTGCGCGATGCGCACTCTTTCTCTCTCTCTCTCACACACTCGAGATTTTCTATCTTGGCGTTACTAATGCCTGTTATCCTTATCGTGCGCGAGTGTGCGCAATGCGCTCGTTCCTTCTCTCGCGTCTTGGCGTTACTAATTCCTGTCATTGTTATCGTGCGCACATGTGCGCAATGTGCACGCTCCTACAGAAGGATCGGCAGCTCCATCCGCCGCAGCACTGCCCTACATGTATCGTCTCAGGAAATAGCAGCCGTACGACGGCGAGCAGTTTGGGCGGGGAATGCTCCACGACGGCCTCTCCCCGCCACGTGTCACTCCAGCAGCCATCCAGCTCCTCCAGCGGCGGGCCCACCGCCTTCGCGGGTCCATACCTGGCCCCGGCTTCGGACGTCTCCCTCACCCGCCTGAGGGAGGACGAGCTCAAGGCGTATTTCCAGGGTGGCGGCCACGTGGACGGCGTGGGATACGGTTTGGCCGGTGGGCCCTACTCAATGCTTCCACGTCAGCAGCAGCAACAACACGCGTTTTTCATGGAGGCAAGGGCCTCGAACCAGAACACACCCATCGGGTCCCCGCAGCACCATGTTTGAGACTGGATAGTGACACCCCCGGTGCACTGTAGCAGATCTGGCTTAACTGACGCTTTTTTTCTTTTTCTTTTTTTTGCCTTTTTTTGTTCTTTTGGTGGGCTGATATGTCTTTTTTGCCGGACGGCCTCGCATCTCAACGCGAGTATACTCTCTGCCTGTTTGAGATAATTGTAAACACACCCCTCTGGTTTGGATTGTTGCAAGTAGCTTCATGGGAATCTGCACAAAACGACGCAAATACCCTTGCTGCTTGTGGGACCCACCGCTGTTTAGGAGTGTATCCAACCCGTCTATCAGGTCCCTCCATAAATATTGAATATTGGATGCCCATAACATCATGATAATCCAATCACCGGGTGGGACACACCCAACTAGGAGAATGGACGGGTTGGATGACATACACGCACTTTGGTAGGCCTGCCCGATTACTAAGAGATAGGGGTATAATGCTCAGTAATCCAAACTAAAGGGGCCGTTTGCAGTTATTAGAAATGAAAGGTAGGTGTTTATTAATTATCTTTTATATAAGGTTGTTATATGAATATATGATCACAAGAATTGATAGTTACACCCATCGTACTGATAGATACAGCCGCTTTTTTTTTTTTTTTATTTGCATCTGTCGCGAGTGAGGGTCCAGCGTGTGTTGCCACGGATTGGGCCCCACATGCTAAGTTCTTCGATGATCGGAACGGTCCACGTTGTGAAATCTTGAATGTGCAGTCAACCGTGAGAATTTTATGGCCGGGGGATGATTTTCGCAAGCACCATCTCTAAAATTAATTTAGAACAATGAAAAAGAGAAATTTCGAAGGTCAGGATCATCTATTGGATTTTGATTTTAGAGATGTTCAATTCGCAGATTTCCTCCACGAATTGGACGGTTAGGATTGTACTTTTAGAGATGCTCTGTCCACAATTTGGTCCACAGATTGGATGGTCCCTATAGCTTTACAGGAATGCCACGTGTGAGGATTATCCACATGGAGATGTCCGTGTGACGTTCATTTCATCCGTCAGTTTTGCCAGCTCATGATAAGACATGATTTCAAAACTAGACAGATCCAAATTTCAAGTGGACCACAAGGATCAAACGCTCACAATCGAGGAGGCGGATTAGATACTGACAGGTTGAGCAGCGAGACTCGCTACTGAAGTGACCTCACCAAGTTTCTGTGGGCCCCACCGTGATGTATGTTTTGTATCCACGCCGTCCATCCATTTGGAGAGATCATTTTAGGGCAACATGCAAAAAATGAGTCAAATCCATAGCTCCAGTGGACCCCACCACAGAAAACAGTGGGGAGAGTAACGCCCACCATTAAAAAAATTCTAAAGGCCGAAAGGATTTCGATCAAGCTGATATTTGTTTTTTCCCTTATTTCATGTATTTTTTAACTTGTGAACAGGTTGGATTTCAAATAAACATCATGGTGGGCCTTAGGAAAGTTTCAACGGTAGGCATCACTCTCCTCACTGTTTTCTGTGGTGGGATCCACTATGGCTTTGGATCTGCTCATTTTTTGGCTCATGCCCTAAAATAATATCTCCAAATGGATGGACGGCGTGGATACAACACATATATCATAGTGGGGCCCACAGAGGCTGTTGATCAGGCTGATATTTGCTTTTTCACTTGAATCACCATAATCATCGTAGTGGGCCCAGAGAGGTTTTAAGGGTGCGTATTTCACACGAATGCAGATCGTGTGGTGAGGCGTTCTCCAACCCTTTACCACGGTGGGAAGCCTTTATGTATCCACGCCGTACGTTTTCTCAGCTCATGTTAGGGACTCGACTTAGTTGCGACCCCAGATGCAACAATGCCGGTGGGATCCTGACTGTGGGTCCCACATTGATGTATGCATTGTGGATCTACATCTTCTATTATTATATGGCATGGGCCCAAAAATGAAGCAGAGCCAAATCTCGGATCACACCACAAGAAACATTGGTGAAAGACCGTAAAAAACAAAAAAACATTTTGTGGGCCACACAAAGTTTTGATCAAGCTATATTTGTGTCTTCCCTTCTTCAGGTCAGTATGATTTTTGACTTTTAAACATTATGGTGGGCTTTGGAAGTTTTTAATGATGGGCATTCAATGACCACTATTTCTTATGGTATGATTCAGATGGAGATATTTTTGGGATCATGCCCTAAATTGTGGGCTACACAAAGATTGGATCAAGTTGATATTTGTGTTTTCCCTCAGTTGAGTCTTGTGTGACTTCCTCATTAGGTTGGGTGGAAAATAAACATTATGGTAGGCATTAGAACGTTTTTAATGATATAAATTCAATCATTATTATTTCATAGTGTGATCCACCGGCTTTATTTTTGGGTTCATGCTCTAACTGTGGGCTACACAGAAATTGGATCAAGTTAATATTTGTGTCTTCGCTTCATCTAGGTCAGTTTGATTTTATCAATAGGTTGGATGAAAAATAAATATTACAATAGGCTTTAGGAAGTTTTGATAGTAAGCATTCAATGACCACTATTTCCTATGGTGTGATCCATCGGAGATTTGTATTTGTTTCATTTTTTATTTTTTTTTTGGCTCATGCTTTAAAATGAGTTGACAAAATGGATGAATGACATAGATATACAATGCATACATTAAGATGGGTCTTATAGAGTCTCATACACGCCGTTGGCTTAGGGCATGAGACCATAATTGAAATATATCCAAAGCTCAAGTAGACCATGCACCATAGGAGATAGTGGGAATTGAATGCCTACCGTTGAAAGCTTTTAGGGCTTATCACGAGCTCTGGTTATGCTTTAATTTGGAGTGCGGTCCTTTTGTGCTTTTATATGCTTTAAGTTTGTGTTCATGCCCTAAAATGAGTGGGCAAAATAGATTGATGGCATGCATAAAACACATATATCATGGTGGACCTCATAGAGTCCGATCATCAGGGATATACTGGTCTGGACGCTGGATTCCATGGTGGAATTGACTCATGTTTCCGCGTTTACTTTTTTCAAAAGCTTCGCATTGTGTTTAAAAAGAGTGTTCCATTTGATCATGTTGTCACTAGCCAGTTATTTCGTTTCTACAGTCGGCTCTTATAAATATGTTAGGAGAGATGATTCGAAGATTCACAATCATAAGATAACTATTTGATACGCAATTTGAGATTCTAAGTAAGGAACTATGGTCACAAAGATGAAAGGTGTTAGGCACCCACTCTACTTGTATTGACGTATGATCTTTACTTCACATGACGTGACTACTGTTGAGGGTTAAGTAAGTATTAATTTTTGTACACAAATAATGCAATGGGGTGTGTAGTGTTGTGTCAAGTGCAATGCTTATGACAGGCTTTGGGTTGGGCTATTGTAACGTCTCGTCCAGCCAGAACAGTGTCCTGGGGCGTCCACGTAAGATCTGCCACATGACTGCTCGATTAACTACTTATGGTGAGGTTCCACAAATAAATTAATTTAGGATTAGCCCATTTGAATAAACCAGGCGGGCCATGATAAGACCAAGCGCGGGCCGCCAAGCCGGATGACCATTTACGCTTAGCAACGGCCCATATGGGCTATACCACGGCAACGGAAGGTCAGAAAAATCTGAAAATTTAGGGGACCATAGAACTCACTAGGCTTATGTACCAACGCGGACCACGAACCCAGTGGACGCCCATAAGTGGGATCTGACACTGACTAAATGCACCCCACCAATGTCAGGACTGAAATCTGGCGCTTGCAAATAAAACCGAGATACCAGGCTATCCAACCGTCGAATCTTTTCTACATTTTCGGTGGGGGCCTAATGAATTTTTCCTACACCCGTCCGCAGACTCTGAGACCCGACTGTGGAACGATGACCGTTGATCGCAAATTAGGCCCGTGTGACCAAACCCCAGACCCGATCGTCCCTAAATTTTGCATGACCCTTCATCAGGCCATGGAGCATCTATCCTAAGGATTTCATAGCCAGAGGGCCACCAGAACTAATCCCATCATCAGAATGGACCCCACAGGGCCATTTAAAGATCGGAACCGATGACTCAAATCCCATAACCGTTCATCCGTTTGTTCGCAAACTTTATATGACCCCTCATTGGGCCATAGAGCATCTACCCACCAAATTTGGTGGCCAAGAGAGTGTTGGGGCCACTCCAACTCCAAAAGTGAGTCCTAGTAGGCTATTTTAGAAATTTGAGGAAACTTAAAGCCAGAGGGCCTAAGCCCCAAGTCTAGGAAATAAACCCTAACTCTCATAACTCTCCCTCATTTGCCACAACCACCAAGAGATGAAGAGAGTAAAGGAGCTAAGAGGAGAAGATAGTGTGAGAGAAGGAGTTACAAGGTGGACCCTAGATCGAAGTGGGGCCCAAGAGAGTCAACCCTTCCAACTCCTTACCTCTCTTACAAGGAAAAACTCTCCTCCTTAACCTCAACATTCATATGTGGGTTGCCTAGGTAAGATTTTTCACCCATTCTTCTTGAAATCCATGTAGAAAGATGGGATTGGCTTGGAATTCTAACATGTAAGAGCTTGTTTTAGGGATTTCGGCCGATCGACCCGAAAGCCCTCTTTCCTAGGGCATTTTCCGAATCCCCAACAACCCATAGGTGTGGACTATTACTCTTAGGTGGCCTAGCACCAATTTTAGTACAAGATTAATGATTTTGGTTGTTTGGATGTAATATTTGAAATTCTAGAGAAGCCCTAGGAAGCATATGTTTGTGAAATTGTATGGATTACATGTTTGGCTCTCTTAATGTCGTTCTTGCCTCTCAAATGATTTTGTGTATGTATGATTATATGATTATGCCTGGTTGATTTCTTCATGTATTGTGCCTCATAGTTTATATATGATGTCATTTCGCTTGTGTACATGACTTCGTAATATGGGGGAAGTGCTTAACTTCGTCATAGGCCCACACAACTCACATGCACATGTTCATGATAACGATAGCTTGCTCATTGAGAATATATGATTTGTATGATTGAGGTACATGAAAACATGATGTGATATGCTAGTTGATAACTTAGATTGTCGGTATGTCATGAATCCCCTCACCCTCTTAGGTTGGTCAGGAACTTGAGGAGAGACGGTAGTCCCATCGGTAGGATTATGCTATGGTTAGACCCGTGGGTTTGGGCGGGTGTGTTTGGGTGGATGTAGTCCGACTACATGGGTCCTTCGTGCCCAATGTCACTCGTCTCACGCTCGCCCGACTCGTGCGGTCTAGCCTACTGTCTAACCAACCTCGTTGTTAACCCTGTTTGCTCACACATGTATGGAACTTAGAATACCCCACAACTATTGTAGCTCATTAGTAACCCACTTAAAATTGGTCCACAGCCTCGTGAGCCAGGCATGGTAGAATGGGACACCGTGTCTGAGTTGTCGGCCTATGCTGGGGTACTGCGCCTCCCCATAGTGACCGCGAGCGATCCCTTTCTTTCGACACTCCTCGTGTGCTTGGAGTCGGGGATGAGGAACCCGACGAGATCACGGACCGCAAGGTCTCGGCCTCACACATTGGGGGGTCTTGACTTGTAACGCCCTGAAAATCGGGGGTCGTGCATATACTCGACTCCCGAGTTCCCGAGGTCACTTATAGCCAATTTTCATTAATATGCGATTCAATTTAAATGCGCAGCCTGGAACATGAAATACATCCACACAAGTCCACTGAAATGAAAGAGACTGAATACAAATATATATATATATATATATATATATACATGTCCAAAGGAATACATGGGTCGCATAAGATGCTACCCAACAAAATTGCAAAAGAATAGTATGACCAAAAAGAGTAAAACTGAGCCCCTGCCCAGCGATCCAATCCCGCCTCTCAAGCTGGCGGAGAACCTTCCGTCAACTGGAAGTAGGACAGCTCGTCCTCCTCCTCGAAGCTCGCCTCACCAGGCTCCTCCAGTCCCGAGTCACCTGTATCTATGAATGGGTCTGGTTGGTGTTTTAAAACACCGTCCCAGAGTGGGAGTGAGTGATCAACTCAATGGGTGCTATTAGTCTTAAGTTATCACAGGCATCAATTATAATATGATCTTAATGAAAAGCAGACAATCACATACGTCTAAGTAATCTTATTAATGCGCATGTATGCAGCATGACATGATGCATACCCCCACCACAACGCTCCCTCGTGTGACACCATTTAACGATCGCCAATGCCAACACTCCCTCAGTGCGACCTCGACTGCCGAGTCTCCACCCTAACTAGTGCGATGCAATGATCGTGTTAGCAGTGTGATTAGTTAGGTCCATTCATCCAACATATTTGAGAATCTGGTACACCCACGTATCAATGCCCTAAACGGGTTACGAGGCCAAGACCCCCCAATGCGTGAGGCCGAGACCCCGCGGTCCGTGATCCCGTCGGGTTCCTCATCCCCGACTTCAAGCACATGAAGAGTGCCATGAGAAAGGGATCGCTCGAGGTCACTACGGGGAGGCGCAGTACCCTAGCATAGGCCGATAGCTCGGACACTGTGTCCCATTTCACCATCCCCGGCTCACGAGGCTGTGGACCAAATTTCAAGTGGGTTATTGATGAGCTACAACGGTTGTAGGGTGTTCCATGTTCCATACAAGTGTGAACAAGCAGGGTTAACAATCAAGGTTGGTCAGATAGTAGGCTAGACCACCTGAGTCGAGCGAACATGAGGCGAGTGACATCGGGCACAAAGGACCCATGTAGTCGAACTACAGTCACTCGCACACACCCGCCCAAACGCATGGGTCTAACCATAGCATAGTCCAATCGATGGGACTACCGTTACTTCTCAAATTCCTGACCAACCCAAGGATAAGAATAGGGACTCAGCATGCCAACTACCAAAGTAACATCAAGCATATTCAACACCATGTTCTCATGTTGCTCAACATACAATTCAAATTTCTCTAACAAGCAAACTATTAACATTATGAAAAAGTGTATGTGTGTGGTGTGGGTTGGTGAGGAAGTTAACACTTCCTCCATGTTAAGAAATCATGTACACAAGAGTAATGAAATCATACGTAATATGAAGCAAACAACGTATAAAAATCAACACAACATGAGCATATGATCATCCATACATCAAATCATGTGAGAAACATAAACGACATCATGAGAGAGAGCCAAACATATAAATCCATACAATTCCAACCAACATACAATTCCTAGGATTTTCCTAGGCTTTCAAATATAACATCCAAGCAATCAAAATCATTAATCTCTATTAAAATTGGTGCTAGGCCACCTAAGAACAATAATCCGCACCTTCGAATTTATTGGAGGCTTGGGAACGACCTAGGAGCGGGGATTTTTGGGGTTGAACGGCCGGAATCCCTAAAGCAAGCATTTGTATGTTAGAATCCATGTTAATCTCTCCTCAATACATGGATTTCAAGAAAAAGAGGTGAGGGATTTTACCTAGACGATCAACGGAGCGAATGTGTGGTTGTGGTGTATGGATTTCCTTGGAGAAGGGGTGGAGAGTTGCAAGGTTGAGCTCCCTTGGGCCCCACCATCAACAACACCCTCCTTCACTCTCTTCTTCCTCTCTTTCTCCTCCTTTCTCCTCTCCTTTTTCTCTCTTCTCTCTTTCCTTCTCTAGGGCAAAATCGTATGGGGAGAGAGCTCAAATGAGGCCCTTTTATAATGTCAAATTTGGTGAAAATAGCCCCAAGTGTTGGGTTTTTACTATACTAGACCTATGGCAGGGTCTTTTCAAGATCTAGGGCCCACTATAGGATATACATATTGATATACACCATATGATAGTTAGCCCTAATGATGATCTACGTATGAACATGATCGGCCCACCATTTGGATGCGCCGATCGACAGATATGATTAGAAGTCTATTCAACGGTCACCGATGGTCGATCGGGGCCACGGTTATACGGATATGAGCAGGAAAATATCCTTACTCCACATGTGAAGTTTGGTCGCAAACCGACGGTCCGAAATTCTCAACTTTGCATAAGAGTGGATGACTCAATTCACTTAAGTTCCAGTTCCTTTCCTTAGGGTATTTGCGCTTCTCATGCACTCGTCCTTCGGCTCAAGTTGAGCGGTTCTGGACACTACCCAGGTCTGACTCCCGCGATGGACGTCGAGCCCAGTAAGACGAACATTACTCTATAATTTTGAAACTAATGGCCCACCAACGAGCGGTCTAGAGCTTGTTCAGAAAATCGGGGCATTTTTGGAATGAATTAGGTATTGAGATTTCTCGTGGATAATGATTAGGGTTTGGATTAACTATATTTATAAGGTGGCCTATTTATAACTAGTGAAAGTAAATATTTGGTCATGATCACTCTAAACCGTCGGCTTTAGACTAAAAGAGTAATGAGGTTGATTTAGTCTATTATTCAAGATCGGGGCCTTATCTGACTCTGCTCCGGTTAGATCTTTAATTTAGTTATGATTGTCTTGATTAGTTAGCAAATAGTCAGTTAGATTTGGGCTCTCTGGCCTTAAGTTTTAATGAATTCCCACAATGGCTCCTTCTAGGATTTCTTATTGGCTTTGGGGCGGACCCAACACCCCCTTGGCCACCAAATTTGGTGTGTAGGTGTCTTATGGCCCAATGAGGGGCCATATAAAATTTGGAAACAAACGGATGGACGGTTGTGGGGTTTGAGTCAACGGTTCTGATCTTTAAAAGGCCCTAAGGGGTCCATTCTGGTAATTGGAGTGGTTCTAGTGGCCCTCTGGCTATGAAATTTCTAGGATAGATGCTTCATGGCCCGATGAAGGGCCATGCAAAATTTGGAGACAGTCGGATCTGGGGTTTGGTCGTACGGGCCCAATTTACGATCGACGGTCACCGTTCCACGATCAGGTCCCAGAGTTGGTGGATAGGTGTAGGAAAATTTCATTAGACCTCCACCGTGAATGTGGAAGAGATCCGACGGTTGGATAGCCTGGTATCTCGGTTCAATTTGCAAGCGCCAGATTTCGGTCCTAGCATTGGTGGGGTGCATTCAGTCAGTGCCAGATCCCACTTCTGGGTGTCTACTGGGTCCGTGGTCCACAATGGTCCACAAGCCCAGTGAGCTCTATGGTCCCTTAAATTTTTAGATTTTTCTAACCTTCCCGCGTCGCGGTACAGCCCGCACGGGCTGTCACCAGGTTCTATCAGGACCCGTATGACCTAATCAATTTGGCAAATCTTGGTCTAATTTATTTGTGATACCTTACTACGAGTAGCTTAAACGAACGGTCTTGTGGCAAATCCTACGTGGAACGCCTCAGGACACTGTTCTGGTTGGGTGAGACCTTACACTACACCTGATGTTCAAGTGATCGGACGGATTCATTGGCTTCCGACGGCTGATTAATCGGACTAGTGCGGTTCTTTACTGGTACCACCCCTGTATATACTAACATTGAGTGTTAAAGGTTAATAAGTAATATTATAAGTTAATTAAATAAATAAATAAAAATTTAACGAAATTTTGGGAATCCACAACAGTGAAAATCCAGAATGTTACAGCCTCACAACCAGTTTAGGGCGTTGATACGTGGGGTGTACCAAATTCCTCAATCTGCTGGATGAACGGACCTAACTAATAACTCAGCTAACACGATCGCATTGAATCGCACTAGTTAGGATGACGACTCGGCAGTTGAGGTCGCACCGAGGGAGTATAGTCATACGCGATCGTTAGATGGAGTTGCTCAAGGGAGCGTTATGGCAAAGGCATACATCATATCATCGTGCATGCATGCGCATTAATAAGATTAGTTAGATGTTTATGATTGACTGTTTTTTATTAAGATCATATTATAATTGATGTCTGTAATAACTTGAGACTAATAGCACCCACTAAGTTGATCACTCACTCCCACTTTGGGACGGTGTTTTAAAACACCAACCAGAACCATTCATAGATGCAGGTGACTCAGGATTGGAGGAGCCTGGTGAGGCGAGCCTCGACGAGGAGGAGGAGTTATCTTATTTCCAGCTGATGGATGGCTCTCCATCGGCTTGATGGGTAGGATTGGGATTGCTGTGTAGTGGGCTTAGCCTCATTATTTTTGGGATATAGTATTCTTTTGTTGTTTTGGTTGGGCAATGCCTCGTGCGACCCATTTATATTTTTGGACCTGTTTACATGATAGATCTCTTTCATTTCAGTAGACTTGTGTGATTATGTTTCATGTTCCAGGAAATTTCAAGCTGCGCATCTAAAACGAATTACATGCATATTAATGAAAATCGGTTAATAGTGACTCTCGGGAACTCGGGAGTTGAGCGTATGCGCGACCCCCGATTTCCAGGGCGTTACAGCTATAAAAATCCGAACTAATTCCTCTACTTTCCAAAGCAAATAACCAATTAGCACAAAATTCTGATGGGTAAGATCCGATTACGTCGGCAAGTCACGGATCATATGTTTATATTGACCGGGTGTAAGATGTAAGGTAATATAAAAATGATAAACTTGATAATCAAGGAGGTTAGAGAAGATAGTAAGTAGTGCATATTGCTAATGCTAAAACTAGACGAAGCTGATTGAAGATTAGAGAACTGGGTGGACGGTAGTGTTGCAACAATCAAATTTGAGGGCTTGGATTGAAACCTGGGTTGCACAAGAAGCTTTTAATGGGGTTGGACTAAGCTTGACATGGGCCATGATATCCTTCCTATGGCTCTTTCCTCTCCTCAGTGGATGGATAGTATGAATAGGTAAAAGGGGTTTGAGGGATAACTTAAAGATTCCTGAATGAGTGAGAACTTGTGAAATAAGAGGAGAATGAGGTTATTTATAGCCTCCCATATCAGTTTATGCAATTCTTGCCAAGTTGAGGTTAAAAGAGGTTTGGATGGTTAGGATATGAGATTGCCATGTGGCAATATCTCATGGGCTAGTATGGATGATATAAGTTGTAATTTTTGGTGCAAGGGAGGAGCATTGGAGTCAATTTATATTTCCACACGTTCGAGGCTTGCAAAAAGACAGAGCACACCGATGGAGCTCTCTACCAAAACAGGAGAGATGCCACGTGGCTAGCTGCCCCTAGAGGCCTCTCGTCACACACGAGCTCTCTTGCTTTGGCAGGTAAGCTCTCCTCCACGCGCAAGGACTTTGCTTAAAGGGCGGTATGTTGTTGTTTATACTTTTCTCTCTGAGTGGCCCTTAAATTTAGGCTTGGTTTGTGCCCGGTTTACATTTGGGCTTGACTAGGTGAGCTGACTCAATGAATTAATCGGGTGAGTTGACTCAACAAGTTGACTCTGTAAGTAACTGGTTCAACTACATTAGGTTTTAGAGTTAGGATTAGACTTTAGCTGGGTCTAATTAATAATTGATTTTTGACATGACATTTAAATTGGGTTTAGGATTCCAATTAGGATTTCCATCCCACTTGATCAACTTATCTGCAACAATTGAATGGTTAAAATTGTCCTATGGGTCGATTTCGAGGCAAATTCGTCCACATATGGTGCGATCCACTAGATCAATGATCTAGATTACCTGGCCTAATTGCTTTGGATGGATCTATCATTGGTTGAAAAGCGTTTTTCATTTTTACCTTGGGGAAGAATGGACGTGGATCACCTGGCTAGGTGGGGCTCACCTTGAAGTTTGTGAGAAATCCACCCCGTTCATCCATTTTTCCAGATTATGTTGGGTCATGATCCATAAAATGAGGCAGATTCACTACTCAGGTGGGCCACACAACAGGAAACAGTAGGAATTGAATGCCCACCATTGAAACATTCTTGGGGCCACAAAAATTTTGGATCGGCCTTTTTTTGTTTTTTGTTTTTTATTTTTTCAGTTCATCCTAGTGCGAGACCTTATGAACGGTTTGGATGACATATAAACATTCTGGTGGTCCCCAGGAAGGTTTCAACGGTAGGCATTTCCCTCCCCACCTTTTCCTGTCGTGGCCCATTTGAGTTTTCGATCTGCCTAATTTTTGGGCTTATGCCTTAACATGAGCTGAAAAAACGGATGGACGGAGTGGATTTCTCACAAACATCATGGAGGGCCCACATAGATTCGAACAACAGGAGGGGGTTACAGCCAATCCGCGTCCGGACAGATGTGCCATTTCATTTTGATGTTTGGTAATTCCACAGTCGTACCCAAATAAGGTAGACCCTGTGCGTATCAGGAGACCTGCAAAATGGTTTGTATGCAATCCAAGCCGTCCATCCCACTGGCCCTACTATGCAATTGCAATCTGCCAAAAATCAAGGGTATCCTATTATCAAGCGGCCTCAATGTACCAAATGGATTTCGTGTTAAAAAATCCATCCATTAGATTAGAAGGAGCTGCCCCACTGATGATCAATGGACCGGATTGATCTGTGGGTTGGGGCATTTGCTATTAGGATTCAGCTTGTGGCAACCTGATCTGCACCGTCTATTCATTCACACCATTGGCATTGGGGGTAAGGCATTGTAAAAAAATCCATGTCCGTCCGATTATCTAATCTTCCGAATAACAACATGGAAAATGACCGGTCAGGATCGATCGAAGAATCAGAATAGGTCCAATCATCATCTTGAAACATCCATTCAATAGGCCCCTCTACGGATCGGATGAGACCATGGTTGGTTCATCCAAGCCACTGATCTGATGGGGCCTATCATGGATAGACTCTTCCCAAAAAATAAGATGTACCTAGATCGGATGATCGCAACCGTCTAAACAGTTGCTTCCAAATACAACTACAATATTAAGTTCTGGGGAATGAAGATAAGTGATATTTATCCTCCTCTGATATGTCTGATTTTGTAAACATCATCTATCCACACCGAGACTCACTAGTTGGACGGCTCAGATTAAAAGATAACCTGAGAAACATGTAATTCGAAAAGATGGTACTGTACCATATTACTGCTCTTCCGGTTCTACCTTATCATCTCCAAATGGAATATCGAATATACCATTATCTTGCCCGTGGTACATGTATGATTGTCGACCATCATTTTAAAATGGTGGTGACTCATCACCTCATATGTTTTTAAAATGGTGGTGACTCATCACATCAGGTATTTCTTTTATGCATGGAATCCATACCATTCAAACTATAGGAGACTGCAAGGTAATGTCCCACCAAATGAATGGATGAAAGTAAATCCGTGAATGATCTAAATTCCAAGGGAAAAATCAGCTGGTTACTCCATCCGTAGTGGGGTCAGCGAATTGAATGGTGTGGATTGCTATTTCACCATGCCATTGTACGGTAGAAGAGTTGCTTCCAGTTTTAAAGCGGTGGTAAACTCTCATAGGAGTCTTCTCTGTTTAACTGACATATCCTTTGACACGTGGCACTGTTAATTTACTTAGATCATGTCGAGTTTGCAGACACATAGAACCGTTAGTTGGGAAGATGCTGATCGAGAGTTAGTTTTTGCCTCCATCGCGCGATTGAGGACCATCAGCATCCGCTGTCTCATGGGGCCCACATGCAGAGATTTTCCGGTAATCAAAACCGTCCATTCATTGGAGGACGTTTAAGATGTTTCAAAAATCATGCGGAAAGGATGATCCTAACGGTATATTTGTGGAGATGCATGCGATATAGTTAAAAAAAAAATCTTCTTGCAAGTACAGTACTGATTTATCTACATGGATTGCATACTGAGTAACTATGTGGAGCCCACCGTAATGTATGTGTCTTATCCACGCCTTCCATCCACCTTTCCAGATCATTTTAGATCATGAGACTAAAATTGAAGAACATCCAAAGCTCAAGTGGACCACATCACAAGAAATAATAGAAATGGAATGCCTACCGTTGAAACATCTTGGGAGCCACAGAAGTTTTGGATCAACCTGATATTTGTGTTTTTCCTTCATCCATGTCTTTTTGGATTTATGAACAGGTTGGATGACAAATAAATATCACTGTGGGCCCTATGAAGGTTTCAATGGACGTCATTATCCCCACTGTTTCCTTTGGTGTGGTCCATTTGAGCTTCTGATATAATTAAATTTCAGGCTTCTGGCATGAAATGATCTGATAAAACGGATGAACGGTGTGGATAAGAGAAAACATCGCTGGTGGGACCCACAGAGTTTACACGTCCGCTCCTGGGTCATGTCAGGACTGACCGAAATTAGGACTGACTCGTTCCAACTCACGTGAGTTGGGTTTAGCTTGTGCTATTGAAGCAGATGGTCAGATCCGAGTCAACTCGGACGAGTCAAATCCGAGCTAGTCAGATTTGAACAGGTAAGATCCGTTTATATTCTTGTTACCATCGTAAATAAGTTAGTATCTCATTACCATGATTCATCAATGATCCTCACCATTGAATTTTCGGAATTAGAAGGTGGGCCATTGGAAATTTCTTTTTAATGTTCATCTAAAGATGGTGATCGTTGGAACCATCGATTTAGTATCATCTTGATAGTGTGGCCCACATAAGAATGAGCGGCTCTGATTGTCGGATCACTCAGCATATGGTCCCATGCCACTTTTAATCATCCATCATGGATCCTATAGTCCATAACATGAACAGTTCCACCGTGAGCAGCTAGAAATCGGATTGCTGAGTAAAGTCTGTTGGGCCCACCACAAATGTATGTAGTTTATCTAAGCCGTCCATCTATTTTTACTGCTCATTGTAGGGGTTTAGCCTATGATAGAAGCATATCCAAAGCTTAAGTCAACCATACCACATCGAAGCAATGTGAACAATGATTTAAGCAATGTAAATAATGATTTTCATGGTTGAAACCTTTATAGGGCTAATGTTTATTTGTCATCCAACCTATCCATATGATCACGTAAACATGGATGAAGGGAAAATAGAATTATAAATGAGTTGAGTTAGCCCGGTCAGCTCACCCAATTTGACTCGGAAAAGCTCAACTTGTCTCAATTTGAAATTGAATTCAAATTAGGTTGAGTTGGTTTTTAAAGCTTGAAAAAATTTTGAGCCAAGTTTAAGCTTGCCTGAGCTCGACTTAATTCAAACTGAACCTCAACTCTATTCGACTTAGATTGAATTTGCTTGGTGACTTGATTATTTTAATATGAATGCTACTCGTCGAGTGTTTGATAAAATGACTCAATGAAGTATTGGTGAGGAATGAATGGATACATTGACTATTTTATTTTAATGCTGCTTGCCCAACTGTTTGATTTTGATGCTGCTTTCTAGGTGTTTGATGAAATATTTATAAAATATTGTATTATTTTACATTCTTTGAAAAATTAAAAATGCATTCTATATATTTTTGACAAAATGCTGAATGCCCGAATTGCTCCAACAATAGATCGGACCGAGCCAAGCTTGCAAGACCGGCATCAGGATTGAGCTAAGTTCGAGATGCGGTAAGCTATTGGCCAAGTCAAGCCAAGCTATTCCAAACTCAACTCAGTTTGACTGGCATGCAGCTCTACGGGAAAGCTGATTGATCCAAAACTTCCGTGGACCCATGAATTTTTCAACAGTCGAAATTCAATTCACATTGTTTCCCGTGCCGTGGTCCATTTAATCTTGGATATTCTTCATTTTTTGGGTTCAAGCCCTGAAATTATCCCGTAAAATAGATGGACCGAGTGGATAAAATAATTAAATCACGGTGGGACCCACAGAGTTACTCAGTACTCAATCCGCTTCCGAACCGTTAATTCCAAGTAGGCCGATCGTCGAGTCCCCGATGCGACTCGTCCGAGTCAACTCTTATTCGGAAGTACCCAATCCAGTTCAAGACTCGGAAGGAGAATTTCGTAATTTTACTCCGCCTACATAAACCCATCTGGAGCGTAGACATCTCTCTTTCTTCCAGCAGCAATGGCGGCCATCTCTTGCAGCCGTCCTATTCGCTCCGATACCTCCTACTCTTCCTTCTCCTTCTCCTGCCAGATTCCTCGTCGACCTGCATCTCTTCCGTCGATATTTTACGGCGCGCCTAGATCTGTTCCGGTCGGATCCCCGTCCCTCCGCCGCCGGATTTCCTGCCAGAACTCCGCTTCTGCGCCTTCCGTTCCTTCTCCCGTCAATGGTAAAGGTCTGTAATTTCATCTCCGAGCTCTTCGATTTCTCGTTTTAGGCGTTTGTAGCGATGATCTTGGTGCTTCAGCTGCAGCTCATCTCGTAGAGTGTCGAAACCTGTTGTTCGAGTTGAAATGCATCAATCTGGTGGAAAATTAGGGTTTCTGAGCTCGGTTTTTGTACTGCAGCTGGACTTTTTTCACTGCGAAGTGTAGGGATCTGATTTTTGAGACGAAATGTCCCAATGCAGTAGAAAATCAGGAGTCCGAATGCCGGAATGCTTCATTTTCTCGGTTCGAGATCTTATTCTGAGTATTCGAGCGACGATCTTGTTCTCTAGTGCATGTTTTCTGGTTGAATATGCTTGAACGGAGGACATAAAACCATGATAGAATGAACGGAAAAATGAGAAGAGGGGAAATGAAAGGAATAAGAAAGAAGGAAGAAGGCCACTGAATGGACGGCCACAAAAGGGAGTGCTCTTTGGGTCCCGGTTGCTCCATTCCCACCTTGGAAACCTGCAAACTGGCTGCAGGGTAAGCTCTGTGGGGCCCTTCGTGATGTATGTGTTATATCCACTCCGTCAATCTGATTCGCCAGCTCACTTTAGGATGTGAACCCAAACATGAGGCAGATACAAAGCTTGATCGACTAATTGTGGATGTTTGCTCTTTATTTCAACAGTCCACTAAATGTCCCCCAATGGGCCAATTAGGTGGTCAAACAAGCAGTGTTTTGGTCTATGGTCCAACCAAGATGGGTCTCAGAATTTGGATAGTTTAATTTTTATGCCACGTCTACAATTTCATAGCGCATGTCTATCAACATCACACTTTTCCAGAGTATCAAAGTTTTCTTCTTTTGCTTTTAAATAATAATAATAAATAAATAAATAAAATAAATAAAAAACTATTATTTGAGGTGAAAGCTCTACTGGAAATATATTTTTTAATCTGATGCGATGCTTGAGTAGAAACAATGAAATAAAAAGAACCATAGGTGGTTTTTGAAGTTTGGTAGTATCTCTGGTTTTCTCCCTCAAGGGAAATTGACATCAGCCATTTGAGTTGGAATGTTAAGTAATCCAAAAGAAATTTGATGATTAGTAGGTCAATGTGTTAAACAAGCATGGAATTATTCCACTTGAGTTGAAAGGTTAAGGGCCTCTTTGTACAAGGGGTTCAATCCCAAACATTTTGGATTTCTTAACTAAAAGGATTTGAATCCAAAGAAGCAGGTGTTTGGTTTCATTCAAACATCCTCAATGCAAGCAGAAACATGTTAGAAGCCTGCCCTATTCCAGCAAGTTTTGGTCCATCTCCCACTCCTATTTAAAACAAAGCCTATGCCCTAGCCAGTTCTATTGGCACCGCCCAGCACAAAAACAAGCCTCAGATCTTATAGAGATCTAGTTTATTTGGAATTTTGTGCTATGATTGTTATTAATATTGTAATGGTTTGATATTCAGCATTTCTTAAATTCTTGTTTGTGAATGGACTGGAAGATCTATTTTTTAAGGTCAAAAGGTTAGATATACATTCAACGTTTCATGCCTTTTCAGATTGCCGTGTTGTCAATAAAAATTGAACTCTCTATCTTATTGTTTTTTAAGGTTAAAGTCCACAAAACTATAGCTAGCTTTATCAAGTTTCCTGACTACAATTAGTATCAGTTTACCATAATGTTTGACAGCTTGGCAGTTGCACTTTCCTCTATAAATATGTCATAGCCTTTCTATGTGGAAACAAAAGGTTAAAAATTCAATAGAAATTTAGTGGTGGTTCTGGGGCCTTGGTAACTCGGGCCTGGTGTTTGACTTGCCTGATTGAGCCTATTCAAAATTTTGATTTGTTGGACCAGGACCTGGCCCATTCCAAGTGCTTGTTGGCACTGGTTACCATGAGATTATTGGTCACATTTTGAAAATAGTCAATAGTTTGTTTTGATATTTTATTTGTTGACTATTTCATAATTTAATGTTTGTTTTGATATATTATTTGTTGACTATTTCATAATTTAATGTTTGTTTCCTTCTTTCTTAGTCTCCAAATCTTTAGAGGAGGTCCAAGGTATCCTGAATCCCTGATATTCTTTGTCAATGAGAGATTTCAATCATCTTAAAGGAAATTGTCTGCAACTTCCTGATTGAATTACATGACATATCCAATGGACAATGCTTTCGAATTTGCCAACTATTTTGTCTTTGTTTACGAATCTGACTCATTGCAAAGAAGCAGAAGAATATACCATGACTTTGGAGTGGAAACCATCACAATAGAAAAGTGCATCTTGTATCTTGGGAGGAGGCTAGCAAAACCAAAGGATGTTGCCAGATTAGGTCTGAAGGGATTCAAACATTTCTCCTCTGCCTTCGTTGGTAAACGGTTGAGGAGAATGTGTATTAATAGAACGTAGAGAGGTTAACAGAAAAGTGTAAGTGTCTTTAATCTGTAAGCCATAAGCAGAATAGTGCAAGTGCTCATTTGCAAAAGCTGTTTATTTCCATTTTATCTTTGAAACTGTACCTTGAGCTTCAACGAGTTTTGCGTTAGGATGTTTGATGGATGCATTATTCCAGCAGAAAAGACACTGAAATGACCCACAACATCTAGAATTTACTTTCCTAGTATTTGTGCACATTGTCTGTGTTTTCCAGTGAAAGGAGACCTGAAGGATTTCTTGCATATCAGTGATTTCGACAAGGCGACAATCTTAAAGATCCTTCACCGTGCAGCTGAGGTCAAGGCATTGCTAAAGTCAGGAGATAGGACATTCCTCCCATTTAAAGGAAAGACAATGGCAATGATCTTTGCCAAGCCATCCATGAGAACTCGAGTCTCATTTGAGACAGGGTTCTACTTGCTTGGTGGCCATGCCATATATTTGGGACCAGATGATATACAGATGGGCAAACGGGAGGAAACCCGTGATATAGCTCGAGTGCTCTCTGGTTACAATGACATCATCATGGCACGTGTATTCGCTCATCAGGTATGGTGGTGAATCTTACGTTGGTTATGCTATTTTCCATTCTGTTATGGTAGTAATCGGGTGCCTTGTTTGACATCCAAATTCAAGTTCTTTCTAGCCATTTTGATTAGGTATGAGTGTGTGATAACTTAAAACCTCAAAATTGGTGACTCATCTCTGAGCTCTGCCTGGTTGGCTGGGTTTCGTCAGGCCTTGAGAATGGAGTTCAGCGAGTTTCTAGTTGTCTCGACCAAGTCAAACTTAGAAATTGGAAAGCTGGTTTCCAAACTGGTGCAGTAGGATTGTATATTTAAACAGATGAAAAATCCTACTGCATCCAGTCCACATTGCTGGGAGTTGTGACATGCCACTTTCGAGAACTGATAGGAGTCTGACGAAAGGGCATGAAAACATGCTCGGAATACGGGAAATACTGCACTCCGCTTTTGCTCATTGGATAACCTCAACACAGGACCTTGCTCATTATCAAGTAACTTCAACACAGATAGCTGTGTCTAACATCTCAAAGGTGGACAAAAAAAAAAAAGAGACTGGCATGAGGATATGTCCATGCAGCAATATGATAAAATTGAAATTTCTGTTATTGATGCAGGCTGTACCTGTTCATCTAATTGGACTGTCTGATCTTCATCCCACACTCCTTCCTCACCAACACCTTGATGGCTGATGCGTGTTTTGCATGACCCAGCTGAGGCTTGCATCTATAGGGTTTATATATTGAAAATATTGGAAGCTATAAGATGTTGAGAAGTGTTAATATCAACAGATAGAGATACAAAAGTAGATATAAATACATAACAAGAATCACACATTTATATCTTTTAGTTTTTCCCGATAGCATATTGACATGCATTCAACAGGGCAATTATTTAGAAAATGGAGTGACCTTGCTACATTGAGCAAGTAATGAGCTGATCTTTTAGTCAATTTAATCAATTCAAATGAAATTTATCTTCTTCTTTTTTCAAGATTCAATTTAATGAATTCAAATGAGAAATATCATAGCAACACTAAGTTGATAAACGAAGTGATTCTTTCCCTTACCAGATCTGTCTCTCTTTTTTTCTCTCTCTGAAAGGTGGGTAGAATTTCATAAAGAAAAAACACAGAGGCAGCATCAGAAAACCTTTGAGGAGCCAATTGCTCAGATCTTCCTTTTGATATTAGGATTAGTTTGGATCCTTGCATTGGTCAGTTATTGATTGACCAATCCAGCCATATGAGTCAATTCCTTGTTTGGAGCCTCCAGGATTAGGTTTGAAGAGTCCACTTCCAACCAGAATCCTGAAAAACAGCGATTGACAGACTCCCCTCAAGGAGCATATTTTCCAATCACAAACTGCTTAACAGTTCTATTTTATCTCAACATACTCTCTACTGATTATTTTCAGGCCTGGTAAATGCATGTGGTTGTTCTTGATTATTCATTTCACTGGATCATCATTAATGGTGCAGGATATCCTTGATTTGGCAAAATACGCCACCGTTCCAGTCATTAACGGCCTGACTGACTACAACCACCCTTGCCAAATCATGGCCGATGCACTTACCATAATTGAACATGTTGGTCGGTTGGAAGGAACCAAGGTGAGATATTCTTCATCTGTCATTTAAGATTCATCAACTCCACCCAATCATTTATATTTCATCAGAACTTAATTTTACAATGCAAACCGTAGGTTGTCTATGTTGGAGATGGGAACAACATTGTGCATTCATGGCTTCTGTTGGCGTCTGTGGTTCCTTTCCATTTCATTTGTGCCTGCCCAAAAGGCTTCGAACCAGATGAGAAGACTGTTGAGAAGGCACGGAGTGCTGGAATCAGCAAGATCGAGATAACGAATGATCCCAAGGAAGCTGTTAGAGGAGCAGACGTTGTGTATTCGGACGTATGGGCAAGCATGGGTCAAAAGGAGGAGGCATCGTATCGCCATGAACGATTCCAAGGATTTCAGGTATTTGCCATCGAAAACATCTTTCCTTTCAAAAGAGACCTCCCTATCTTTGGATGTTGAACAAGGTCCGCCATGAAACGTTCATAGAATCAAGCCATCAAATGGTATCATCTAACTCATGATTTTAATGATTATTACCTTGTTAGGAGTAAAGAGTTACTAATGTTGACATAGTTTTACGACTCGTCTTAGCCATATCTAATGTTTTAAATAGCGGTAGCGTGTTGCGTAGCGTTCAACCCTCTGTAGCGTGTAGCGAAATTGCGTAGCGTGTAGCATAAGCTACACGATACTTCTATTTTTTATTATTTATATATATATATATATATATAATAAATATTAAATAACACAATAAAAAACAATGCACACATACACACACCACAGTGGGCCCACCATAGAAAACAATGCAAATCCACCCCTTTACGCACCTCAATGGGCCCCATGTGGGCCACACTATAGAAAACAATGCACATCCACACATATGCACACCACAGTGGGCCCCACGTGGGCCACAACATAGAAAACAATGCAAATCCACCCCTTCACGCACCTTAGTGGGCCCCACGTGGGCCATACTATAGAAAACAATGCAAATCCACCCCTTCACGCACCTCAGTGGGCCCCACGTGGGCCATACCACAAAAAAAAAATTCTATATCTACAGAGATATTGAAAAAGAAATGAAAAAAATTATAAAGATTAAAAAACGCACAATAACCGACATTTTAAAAGGGAAAAAATAAGAAAAACTCAAAATACCAAGTTATTGTCATTGTACATCGAAAGAAATTCAAAAAAAAGGAGCATGCGTACCTATTTTTGTCTCAAGATGAGATTGAATTGATGAAATATGCAAAAGTTCAAGCTCCACAGCCGATCGCAACCGGAATAAGGGAAATCCGATTTCTCTATCATTTCTTCTCCATTATTGATGAAACTGCACTAAATGGAGCTCCTTGTAGTGTCCAACGATCGGCCAAAGAAGCCCCTTCGAAGGACCTTTCGATTGCAAGATTGAAGAGGGGGAGACGAAGTAGCGTCGGGTTAGGGCCGGCTGTCGAATACTATTCGAATAGAGTATTTTTTTAAAAAAAACTTAAGTTACTGTTGTGGTGTGAGTTCACCACCATTTACGGCAGTGTAAAAACAAAAAAAAAAAAATCAAAACAGGTAGCACACGCTACCTGCGATACACGCTATGCTTCTGTAGCGTACGCTACGACCCCTGTAGCGTGCGCTACAGGGGATATACGCTACTGTACACGCTACGTAGCATTTTTGGAGTGCTACGCTACGTAGGGTACGCTACCTACGCTACTGAAAACACTGGCCATATCTGACTCACCCTAGTTGACTCAATTTCGGTCGTCAATGGTTCAGGTTGGGACCGCAGCTGAAATACCCCTGACTCAGGCAAGTTGCGACTCAACTCAAAGCCGATGAGTCGAGACATGGCGAGTAAAAAAATCATGCATGTTGTTGGAATGTATTTGCTTTTGCATTTTTTTAAATCAAAATTTCTCCCTGATGTCCTTCCTTGTCACAAATAAGCGATATGGTGTACTTTGATTGAAGCAAAACCTAAGCCCTTAACCCCTTCACTGTAATGTAGAATGGAAGGTACATGATTAAGGATCTAGGCTTTTAGATCAGATTTATAATTAATGTTTGTTTCAGTGCCATCATAAATCCCATTGACCCTACCCTTCAAAAAAAAAAAAAAATCCCATTGACCCGTAATTTCGACTAGCAACTAAAGATTGATCAGCGTGTAGAAACAAGATCACCAATCTGTGCGCATTAGGGAATTCCATTTGTAAGTTATGATTGCTTTTCAAGATCAATGAATTTTTACAACCTAATTCACCGAGTCATGATACCCCCAGAAAAAGGAAAAAAGAAAAAAAAAGAAGAGAGAGCCGTTAATGAGTTTTCAATATAAAATCTGTGTATCACGCATCGAATCATTGACCATTGATATATGGTAATATCGCCCTGTTTTGGTTCGATATGGGCCGATACAGCCATATGGTTCACTGGTGCTACCAGTATGTATCTAGCAATACGTACCAGTTTTGGACGATACAGCTTGAATTCAGAGCCATCTAAACATTTTACGTCACTGCCCATGATTTTGATGCAGTTGGGATTGATAAGTGAAAGTATATTCCCTGCACTGGTCCTTGCTATCTCGATCCTCTTCCTTTGATGAAATTATTACTGGTGTTTAAGGACAGCCATCTGGAGGATAGATTATTAGAAGCACATTCCAAAATATGAACCAACACAACTCGGCGGGCTTTGTCCGAGTAGTATCAGTTTCAATGGACAATGAAACGGGTCACGGGACTGAAAGGGAATGAGTTGGGGCGAGTAGCACCAGTTTCAGTCTCCAGGCAAGTCACACTCAAGTGTTTAAGGGCAACCTCCTGGAGAATAGCAGCTTTTATATGACCTATAACCATTTCAGCGAAGACAATGGAGTTAGAAAAAATAAAGCTATGTTATTTAATGTTAAACTCTATTTTCACTCCCCTGTCAACCTCCATGTGGGCCACAATAACCTGCCCAATGAAGCCGGCCAAGTAAACTCCTGCATGTCGTGCACAGGTGGCATCTGGACTTGATCAATAACAATTTTATTTTAAAACCAGGACCGAACCGAGCAGTTGGATCGGCACTGGCCACCAAAACTTGGGTTAACCATCAAAGCTCAACCCACAACATCAATTGGAGAACCGGACATCCTAACCACTAGCCATGGCTTAAGACTCGGATGTGTCCGATCATCCGATCTGACTTAAGACTCAGTTGGACCCGTCTGGTTCAATATGACAAGTCATCCCCGACTTGGCCCCGACTCATGTGAGTCCCAACTCGATTTAGGATGGAACGAGTCTGTCTGAGTCGCTGAGTCTCTCAACCCGCAGATGGATAAAATGGGCCAAGCAGGTCTGACTGATTGGACTGGCTTCCAGTCCGGGTTTTAAATCATCGATCAATGACATCATTCATTTCATTCGATACACATTTTTCTCCTTTTAGATTAGCCGTCCCAGATCGCATATGAGAGAGCACACAATCTTCTTCCCACCATCTCTAATGAGAAAATTGCAGGTGGATGAAGCCCTTATGGAGCTAGCAGGTTCAAAGGCTTACTTCATGCACTGCCTTCCAGCTGAAAGGGGTGTGGAAGTGACGGATGCAGTGATAGAGGCTCCAAACTCAATCGTCTTTCCACAGGCCGAGAACCGCATGCATGCCCAGAATGCGATAATGCTACATCTTCTTGGACTGTGACTTCTCTGAGAGGACCGTAGTATATCATCAGGTACGGTTTTTCTTTGAATCGACAAAAGCATCTATGCATTTCTCTTGTTGTGTGTGTAGAATGAGGAGAAATGAACTTGCTACGGATTAAGGCTTTTTTTTTTTTTTTTAAATTATTTTTTTCCTTCAGCTAGGCAAAGGAACTGACTCTCTACTAAATGCCACCCCTCAGTTTTTCTGATCTCCAGTTCATATACCAGTTTCATGTAGCTAAAATTATTTCCCCAGTGCCATATATGAGTGAAGGGGAATAAAAAAGAAATAAAGAAATAAAAGAATGCACATTTCGATACATACTTGGGAGGAAAATTACATCTTCTTTTTTGGTAAATTCCCTGTTTGTAGCGAATGTAGAGAATCAGTACAAGTGGGGGCCACGGTTGGTTTATCCAAGCCATTGATGTGATGGCCCCCATCATGGATGAACTTTAGTTGCAGGATCTTTCTAACCAAGTGCTGCTTCCCCTTTGAATCCCTGCATTAGACGCTCGCTTCTGCTCCTGTTTCCTACCTGTTTATACTTGTTTACACTTTTGAAAGCCACACCCGAATTTCTTGCTGCTTCACTTCAAGCTTTGTGTAATAATAGGATGAATTATACCTGAAAATTGCATTCTTATAGGTATTTTGCATGCAGCTTTGGTAAGGATGCATGCAGCTTAGTCAAACCTTACCATTGTTGGCATGTGCATGGCTGAGAAGAAATGCAACAACAGTCTACATAGAATGGAGACGAGACCAAAGATTCAATGGTTAGGATCTTCCTATTTGGCATGGTTGCGTGAGCTGAAAAAGAAAAAGAAAAAAATAAAAGTGCTTCATTAAATTCAAAAGCAAGACGTGCTTGTAAGCTTGCCTCAGAAAATCTTCAAGATCAGAAGTTCGCAAGTTATCTATCAATGGCCCTGAAAGGGAATGCCTCATAGGTGTGACTAGATGTAGATGATTTTTTCATGCATCTAGTTGTACATGTGTACCTACAGTGGTGTACAACATTCAACCTGTCCATCAGGGTTGCCCTGTTATGCGAATGAGATGCCCTAAAATCAGGCTGATTGAATTATTAGGTGGGCCATGCCATAGGAAACAGTGTCCGAGTTCACATGAATCCCCAATTCAAGCTCTGGGGTTTGTAGTATGTGTATGGTGTCCAATTCATCCGAAACATGTTCCCCACTGTGATAATGGGATGTCCCAAAAACCAGTCCAATATGATTAGTAGGCAGGCCCTGCCCCACTTGAATTTGGCAGATTTGGGTCCTGCCTTATTTTTTCTATGGAATGGTCTATCTGATATTGGATTGACCTATGGATGTGAATTGGCCAGGCTTGGCCAAGCAAATGCAAAGTTTTGATTAGGCCTGCCTGAAAGCTTAGCATAAGTAATTCATAACAATTTCATCCATGCATATGCATCAGATGTTCTTAGTGTCCCAAAAGCGCGTTCATCCAAGTTCCAAAACCCCACACGTACATATGCCATCATCAATCTTCACGTACCCAAAAATGTAGCACAAACGCAAATTATGGTTCCAAGCGTTAAGTCTTCAATAAAAAATTATGCCTATTTGATCAACTGACTTTTGGATTATTGGACGGTTAAATATAAAAAAATAAAATCCAATGGTCCCATCTCTCAATACAGTCTTTCCAAAATGGGTATTATGATTTCACAACTGTTCTGATTTTGGGGTTGTTACTTGGAGACTGGGTTCCACAAGTTAGACGATTTAATTGAGTTAATGTATACCATGTATACAATTACTGAGTGCCTGCATATCAAGTGTCATATGTTGACAGAGTATCCAATGACTCCTATTAAAGTTGGGGATACCGTTTTTCAGATTTGCCATTGGAGTTTATAGTTCAGGTTTTAGGGTTTAGAATTTAAGTTTTTTATGAGTCCGTTTATTACCTGTTTTTATTTATTTATTTATTTTATTATTATTATTATTATTTTTCCAGCAATGTGGGTTCGGAGATGGGTAGATAATGCATGGCCTAAAAAATAAAGAACATTAGATGCCTCATTTTTAGGAATGGGGGCCACACAGAAGTCAGATTGAGCCCAGAAATCCATTTTTCTACTGTGAGAAAGGCGCCAACCCAAACAAATAACACTACGATTAATGGAGGGATTACAAATCCTCTCATCTCAATCAACGGTCTCAGAGCGTTTGCAAGATTCAATCCCAGCATAGGAAACAAAGATTTTCTCCATTCATGGAACCATTCTGGCATAGCCAGGGGTACAGGTTGGAACGACCCACAATCCAAATCGACCCATTTGTAAGGTGTGTATTTGGGCCATGATAAATTGGTAGCAAGTCAGCCCGTCTAGATAATATAGCCCATTCCGGCTCAGGTCAACCCATACCCGACCCAACCCGACCATATAAGTTATCAATGGGTCCAGTCAGATGACCTGAATCCAAACCCAAAACAAAATAAACCGCTATAGCTGGTTCCTTGCTGGGTGAGGTCAAGTCAGTTGAACCCAAGCCCATTACAATCAAGTGAGTGAGGTCAGGTCAAGCTTGGGCTTGGTAAATAGTGGGCTGGGTCAGGCAACAGTGTAGTGGGTCACAGACCAACCCTCTGGAGAGATCTCGGCAAGAGAGGAGCATGCAAGATAGGTTTGCCATTCTAGGTGGGCTGGTGGAACCGGCCACTCCCAATCACAGCCTGCGCTAGTTGTTAGCGCATTATGCTAATTGAACCATTGCTAGCTCTGTTTGTGATAGCTACCTTTGACAATTCGCCTCATGGTTACAAAGGTGCATGGTTCAAAAACTCCAAAGGCTTGACTCAATTTCTAGCTAGGTCACGTCAACTAATAGACTCGACCGACTCAACTGGACTTGATATTTTAATAATTAAGGTTATAGTATTTAATGCATTTAAAATTGTTGGAAATTGATAAATTAATTAAAATAAAACAACAGTTGATTGGCTGGCTGACTCTGTTGAATCATGCTGAGTTTTCGAGCTGACTCGATGAGTCTTGTCGTCTCTTGACCAAGTCATGCCAGTCAGCAAGCAAGCTTTCATGAGACTTGGCTTGAAATCTCACCAAGTTGAGTTAACTCTACCAAGTTTCGAGCCCACCCACGAAGTTTTAGAACTATGGAGAAATGAAATGAAGTACCATCATAAAAGTTCCACAGAGAGAGAGAGAGAGAGAGAGAGAGAGAGAAGTTCCACACAGATACACACTCATAAAGTTCCACACACACACACACACACAGAAGTTCCCCATACACAGAGAGAGAGAGAGAGAGAGAGAGAGAGAGAGAGAGAGAGAGAGAGAACAATGTTTTAAAACTCAGACCCGACCAAGCAGTTAGACCAGTTTGGACTGAAGCTGGAGCCGGCACCTGAACTGGAACCAGCTACCAAAATAGCACCAGCCATCTTAAAAACCAGTCATTTACATGGATACTTGTTTTGTAAGAAAAGATGCCAACCACTTCTATCGAAAGCTCAAACCGTCAGCTTCCATACTTACAAATAGAACGCTCTTAGCCAATGCTAACATCAGATTAGATGTCGATTCCCTCTGATAATTCTTCCCAAATTGAGAAAGAGTTCAGTCGTGGAAGACGACCATTGCAGCAGAAGTCTAAATCCGGCTGACCGACACAACAGACCAGTGGTCCAGATCATTGGGCCATGGTCTGGAGAATCAGTGGAAATCGAATCATTGACATTTTTGGCGCATGGGCCCCACTAGCCATGGTTGAAAACCCACATATAATGAACAAACACGCGGATTATGTATTAAATAATTCCTATTGCAAGAATTTCAGATTTCATTTTTTAAGTGTAATCAGAATTTCATTAGAAAGAAAAACAGAGTAGACGGGAAAATGCAGGAGAGATGACGAAAGATCATCACCAAAAATGGAAGTTTGTATGTTATAAATATGGGAAGGTTACAACAAAAATGACACCACAAGAAGGCTAAAATTCCTGACACAAGCATCCCTCACAAATGAAGAAAACCATATGTGAAGGGATAGGCTTTCTGCAAAATGCAGCTGCCACCGCTCTCCAAAGATCCAAACCATCGGTTCTAAGGATGGCCATCATCAAGGCGAAACCAATGGTGCTACATAAAAAGACTTATTAATCACAATATTAGCAAACTCAACAAACAATCAGGAAGGTTTTAATGGGTGGGCATTTATTCAACTATTCCCATGTGGTCCACCTAAGTCATAGATTGGCCTAATTTCGGGCCCATGGCTCACCATGGACGGGTGCAACTGATGTATGAGGTGGATGTCAGTGGGGTAACAGAGTCTACGTTACAGAAGTTCCCATAAGTTTGACCTCATGTTACCTTTCCCCCTCTTCATTTCACCATTTTCTGGAGAAATAACATATCATATGCCAAGTCCATAGCTGCTTGCATCTGCTCTCTAGTGAATGTGAGCTTCCTCAGTTTCATCAACGGTCAGGAGATGGCAGGAATTTGAATGACTGTATTTCCTGCCCTTTTCCATTGAAGCATCCCAAGCTACTCTCCCTCATAAGCTTTTTAACAGACCCATGTTACCAAAAACCTCCACATGAGCAGATCCCATCCTTGAATCGATGGAACCGGTTCGAATCCCTCACAACAATCTCCCTCTGAGTGATCCTCGAGATGAACCCAATGGCGGTGTGGCAATCCCCGCAAATCCGTAGGTTCTTGAATACTTTGATGGGAGTTCCGGGCGGAGTCTCAATGATCCCGAACGCAACTGCAAGCTTCTCACTGTGGTGCGACAGGTTCTGTTCCTTCTGCTCCTCTTCCACGTCGTGCAGCACAAAGTTTGTGTCTGGGATGTACCCTTCTTCCTTCATCTTCGTTGACAGTTTCTCCAACAATCCATAGATTTCCTTCGCTTTCGGGTGAGATTTATCTCCCACCAAGAACACATGAGCCCTCCTCTTCACCTCGATCCAACTAGAACCGGGCTTCTTTATCACCCCTCTGTCGTCCATCATCTTTCTAATCCTCGCGACCTCGTCCCACCTTCCTGCAGCGGCGTAGATGTTCGCCAATGTGACGTAAGTCGCAGCATTTTCGGGCTCTATCACAAACAATGCTTCAGCTGCTCGTTTTGCAAGCCTAAGATTTCCATGAATTCTACAACCGCCGAGCAAAGAAGCCCACAAGAACTTATCAGGCTTCATGGGCATTTTGTTAATGATCTCTTCCGCTTCTTCGAATCGGCCGCATCTCCCAAGGAGATCGACTATGCAAGCATAGTGGTCAGCTGTATACGCCAGTCCATGATCTTCACTTATTGATTTGAAGATTTCGAGCCCTTTATCGACTAATCCGGAATGAGTACATGCAGAAAGAACTCCGACGAATGTTACGTGGTCGGGTTTGGTACCAGATTTGAGTAGCAATTCGAAGTACCGAAGAGCTTCTTCGGGTTGGCCATTCTGGGCATAACAGGCTATCATAGAAGTCCATGAGACTAAATCTGGTCGGGTCATTCCTTCAAATACTGTCCTTGCACTTTTGACGTTCCCGCATTTTGAATACATATCAACAAGCGCACTTGCAGCAAAAGAAAATGGATCAAACCCAATTCGGGTCATGTGACCATGAACCTGCTTCCCTAACTCTTCGGCCGCTTGAGTCGAGCAAGCATTCAAAATACCGGTGAATGTGAATTCATTCGGTCTGATGCCAGACCTCAGCATGTCTGAGAAAAGCTCAAAACCCTCTTCCCTCCTTCCGCCCTCGAAGTATCTTCCTATCATAGTCGTCCAAGAAACAACATCCCCATCCGACGTCCCATTGAAAATGTGACGAGCCTCTTCTATACTCCCACATTTCGCATACATATCCGACAGAGCACTCCAAATGACAGCATCCATCGCTAATCTGTTCCTTGTGATATGACCATGAATCTCCTTCCCCTGCCTTAGAGAGCGGCTGGCCGCAGAAGCAGCTAGAGCGCTAGAGACCGCAAATGTATTACATCTCAAATCATTGCCACCTCTCTGCATTTCACCATACAGCTCCAAAGCCTCCTTGGGCTGATGGTGGCGGACATACCCAGAAATCATCGTGCTCCAAGAGAAGCCATCCTTCTCAGGCATTTCATCGAACAGTCTCCGGGCATCATGAAGGCGGCCCTCCTTCGCGTAGCCAGCGATCATGGTGTTCCAAGAACACGTATCTCTCTCAGGCATATCATCGAACACGCGACGAGCGTCGGCCAGTGCGCCGCACTTGGAGTACATGTCGACTAGGCGGTTGGAGATGAAGAGGCCCGGCATGAAGCCGCAGGCCTTGGTGTGGGCATGGACCCGTCTGCCGTCGTCAAGGGATCGGTTCTGGAGGCAGAGCTGAAGGAGGGCGGCGTAGATGGGAGCCGAAGGCCGGGTTCCAGAGCGGTCGAGGATATCAAGGATGCCGACGGCTTCTCTCAGGCGCTTCTGCTGGCAGAGGACGTCGACGGCTTCTTTGAATTTCTTCTCTCTGCAGAGGCGGTTAGCGAGAGCGATGCTGCCGCCGGTGTCGGGATTGAAGGAAGGAGCTCTTCCAAGAGAAGAAGAAATGGGTTTTGAGGAGAGATGGGATTGTCTGAAGAGATTCTTCAAAAGAGGGAATGGTTTTCTCTTCGCCATTTGTGAGGAAGGGAAGGAGAAGTGATGATGTGATCAGATACAAGTGCTTGTGTTGTATGATAACTTGTCATCCATCACCTATCTTTCCCGCCAACATAAACCATTCAAACGATGGGCCCCACACAAAAAAGGTCCTGTGGGGTCCATTCATCAGGTGAGCCACATTTTTGAAATGGATGGGCGTGGATTGCGTATTGAGTATACTCTGTGAGGCCCACCGTTATGTTTGTTTTCTGATCTACACCATTCATCTGTGTTTTTCAGTTCATTTTAGGGCATGAATTCAGAATTTAAGCAAATCCCAAGCACAGCTGGACCACACCACGGGAAAATATGGGAATTGAACATCTACCGTTGAAAACTTCTTGAAGCCACGTATGTTTTGGATCAAGCTGGTATTTATGTTTTCCTTTCATCCATGTCTTTGTAACCTTATGAACAGGTTTGGATCAACGGTGGATTGGCATTATTCCCACTGTTTCATGTGTTGTGGTCCACTTGAACTTTTGATATACTTCAATTTTGGGCTTGAGCTCTAAAATGATCTGGTAAAACGTTTGAACGGCGTGGATAAGATACTTACACCACCTGTAGGCCCGACAGAATTACTAAGTTAACATGGCTCACCGTATGGGATCTGAACCATGGGCCCACCTCAGTGTGTTATGTGTTGTATATCCATGCCGTCCATTAGTTTTTATAGCTTATTTTAATACTGAAACCAAAACCGAAACAGATCCTAATCTCAGGTGGACTACACCACAGGAAATTGAGATAATGATGTCCAACATTGAAACCTTTCTAGGGCCCACCGTGATGTTAATTTGCCATCCAACCTGTTCGTAAGGTCAAACAGATCCATAATTTTTGTGGTCCACCGGAAGTTTTTAATAGTCCATTGCCATTGTTTCCTGTGGTGTGGTCTGCTTGGGATTTGGATCTACTTCAGTTTTGGACTCATGTTCTAAAATGAGCTAGAAAAATGGATGGACGGTGTGGATAAGGTGGCCCCACGGTCTGACCTAACTGAATTGGCACACAAAATGGATGAACAACTGCTGGTTTTTTGCCCTACCTTATAAGTGGATCAGATTGAGTTCTAAAATGGGAGACTGTAAGCGGATTGCGTGGTGAAGCCACCACCATCGACCTCTGTGACGGCAGGACTTTGTGTGACCCACCATGATGTATGTGTTTTATCCATGCCATCTATCCTTTTTGCCCCCTCATTTTAGATCATGAGCCCAAAATTAAAGCATATCCAAACTTCAATCCACCTACATCACAAGAAATAGTAGGGATTGAAATTAAGTTTTCGATCAAGCTGATATTTATGTTTTCAACTATCCCATCCAGGTCCGTGTGACCTCAAGAACAACAGGTTGGATGACCAATAAACATTTTCAACGGTGGACTCATTTTCCCATTGTTTCCTTTGGTGTGGCCCATTTGAGCTTTGGAAATGAGCTGACAAAAAGGATAGATAGGGTGAATATAACACATACATCATGGTGGCCCCATAGAGTCCTACCACCATGGAGGTCGGTGGTGCAACCGGTGGGGAGCGATCAATTTTACATTTTAAGGTGCCATGAAAAGAATCACATTATCGAAGTCGGAAAGGTGGGGAGCCCCATAGAGTCCTTCCCTAAAATGTTATCCGTAAAACAGATGGACGGCACGGATATGTCACATCCATCACAGTACTTCCCACAAATTTAAGTTGGTCATTTTGAACCGGTTTTCAAACGGATATAAACACAGATTATCAGATTATCAAACAGACTAAAAGAGTGACCTGAAAAATCAAACAGACTAAAAGAGTGACCTGAAAAATCAAACAAGCCCGAAATGTCAGTGATTACCTCCAACTAGACAGGCTACAGGAATCTCCAGCAACCTAATGAAAGTATCATATGTACTTGTCAGATGTCAACCTAAGCCCAACGAAACCGGAACTCTTCTGCACTTAACACAACGCAACCCAAATATACGTGATTATTCCCAACCCAGCCCAAATGTGCTCAACCAGAACTCACCCCCGATTAAAATAGGGTTCACATTTTTCAACCTAAACCTAAGGACCTTCTTGATAACACAACTTGTCAGTTGGAAGCCATAGATGGGCAGTGCTGCAAAAGAACCCAACAAGCAACAGGGGTGGGACGTCCTGCGGCCAATCAAAACATAGCCAACAGGGAGAAATCGGAGGAATCGATTGGCGGACGGGGACACTGTTCCGTTCTGCTCCATCCATCACCTACTGCTGTGGCCACCGGATGAGCAGTCTATAAAAATTAAAAAAAGCCAGGGGTGGGCCCCACTTGTGAGAAACGCAAACAGGGCTCTGATTCATGGCAAATGAAACTTGTGAGAGGACATAACACATCCATGTCATGTTTGTTATCAAGCACTCAATATCCACAAAAGTAGCACATGTGCAAGATCTGGACCTTTCATCTATTGGGCCTGCAAACGATAAGATTCCCGAAAAAAAATAAAAAAATACACCAACCCGATCATCTCAGATATCGATTGGGGGACACTTCAACACCACAAATAGGCTGTGGACCTTCAATGGGCAAAAATCCCCCTCTCAATGGCTAGGATCATCCCATTGGTGTAATTTGTGGCATACGGCCCATCAACATCACAGTCCACATCTCATACATGTATGGCACGTGCAAGGAGAATGTCACTGGAGAGTTTCTCATAATAAAAGCTTAGCACCCAATTGACAACTTCTAATACAACAGAAACTCCAAAACCAATGACCATTTCCCTATCTTCCCTCCCATTTCAGTTATATATTCCTTACTTTCAAGTGTAGCCTGGAATTTCGCCCGGCCCCGGAGCCAGCTCGTTCCTTCCGAACCTCTCCTCGTCGTAGAATGAGGCCCGCACCACCCTCCCACCAAAGAACCGGCCGTCGAGATCGATCAGTGCCTTCGTCGTCTCCTCGGACCTCTCAAATTGCACAAAGATCCTGACCGCCTCGTCTACCGGGAAGTCTGGCTCCGTGATCTCGAATATCAGGACCCGTGTCACCGTCCCATACTTGGCACACTCGGACGCAACCTCATCTTCCAGCTCATCATCCACCTCTCCCGGTCCCACCTACAAATGCCAAGGAGAAGCATCAATGGGCATGAGTCCACATTCATTGTGAACAGGATTCGCCCCCACAAGAACCAACGCAACACGCATGTGCAAGATAACGGGCCATTCAAGCAGTCCACCCATCAGATCAGCTTCACGAATAGGTCATAGGTGCTTGACCAATTTTTCAGCAGCCAACTATTAACAACAAACATGGTGAGGCCTGCCCGGTGAATGGCCTAGTATCTCACACCCATGACAGATTGGGGCAAGTCCAGTAAACAGGAATGGTTAATCATAACGACCGTTAAGCAATTGCTGCAATCCAACAGATTTAAATTACACAAGAAACAGGCTGTAACCAAAGTGAATGATGATTTGAAATTCAAGCAAAAAGTTTCTACACTTCCATAGCAGATATCATCTTGCTAGAGTGTGTATGTGTGTGTGTACAATTACTTGGTTACAGTCAAATAGATTGTAAGTTATAGCAGTGAATGGGCAAAACCAAGTGGGCTCATGATTTGGTGATCACCACTGATCTGGCGGGCAACTCCGTGTATGGAGTTCCCTGAAAATCTCCCTCATGGAGCACCCTTCAATCAGAGGCCTGCAAATGCTTGTGGAAAAAGATGAAGAAGAAACAAATACTTTTGAGGCCTCCAAAGTTTGAATTGCTATGATGTTTCAATCTGGAAGAACTTCTAGACATTCCCCATCCATGGTTGGGCTCCCAGATCAACAGTCTGGATAAAAGATTCATCAGGAATCATAGAAAAGGATCACATAATCCTCTTAATAAAATATAGAAAATGACACTTTAAGAGATGTCTCTATATGATGAAAGCTACAAATACCACAAATGTGGTTCTGTTAGGTATACATGATAGGAAGCTTCGCTAAGCCCACAAGCATGTGGTGGATCCCTTGCCCATCCACACGCAAGCAAATCTGCCAAAATGGCACAAGTGCATCAGATCCAAGCATCCCTTCAGGCGGTCCACTTTGTTTAGACATTCTGGCATCAAAATCCGGCAGTTTCACTCAGTGGCCACCTGAGACAATTTTTTTCCCGGCCATTCATTTGTTTTGTACACCATGGCTCAGCCTACGTCTTCCTGATTTGTGCCATATTGGCACATGTGCTCATATGTGGATGGGCATGACTCCACACGCATGTGGGCTTAGCAAACTCATCTTGGGGTATCAGTGAAGCAGAAATCGTCATTATCAGCCGGGTTGAGTGCATCCCAAGCAAAAGCAGGGTTGCTAGCGCACCAGGCCTAGCTTGGTTTGGCGCTGGATTTTGATCTGGTCAAGCCAGGCCTATTCAAGATTTTGATTTTGTTAGGCCAAGCCCTTGGTAGGAGATCTACACAAGTCCTCTATGAATTAAATCAATTTAATGGATTTATTCTTAAACTATTGAATTATTCTTAAACTTAGATTTATTAATGAAATAAATTGAAAATAGATTGTTATAATTATTAAATATAAGTTAATCATATATTGTAGATTATTAGTTTATAATAATCAAGCAACTTAGGATTCATTTGGTTGTGAATTAAATCAATTTAATGGATTTATTCTTCAACATTGAATTATTTGATAATATGTTTAATTTATTTTGAAATTATTGTTGAATGTTAAAACTGATTTAAATTTAAAGTAATAGAATTGCAAGGTTAGATATAATTTTAGAGTGATTAGATATAAATTAATAAGTTATATATTAAATTGATTAAAAGTTAGAGTCGTAAGTAATAAATAAAATAAAATAAAATATATTATTCTAGAATTTTATTTGAAACAAAAATATTAATATTATTATCTTTAGAGTTTTATTAGTAGATGTAAAATTTTATTTGATTATCTACTTATTAAAAGTATAGTTGTATTCATACAAAAATTGGAATCTCATGCTTGTCCAGGAATTCCAGCAAAGTCAGGGATTGCTGTCATAAATTCCCTGACTGTTTCAGAATGCAGCCTGTACATTCCTGAAAATCCAATCTCAGTCTGTTACAGTTAACAGCCTAATTTTCAAACAATTCCAGGGGTTTATTTCTAACAGCACTAAAAATTAACGATATTGTTTTAAAAATCATGAATTTATTGTATTTTGTTTAAATGAGATCGTTTGCTATAAATGTATTCATTGTGCAAAATTTATCTCATTCATATCATACATCATTATCATTTGATTTATGGAAAAATAAAAGAGAGAAAAATGAGGAATAGTATGAGCAAGTAGGGCAATTGTGTCCCTTGGGTGAAAGACTCTAAAGCCAGCAAGTAGGACAATCGTGTCCCTTGGGTGAAAGACCTTAGAACCCGTTGGATCCTTTAAAGTCTCCTTTATGTATGACATATGAGTACAATCGTATGCGCGGACACATGTCAGAAGTATAACTGGAGTAGTATGACCAGTTAACGTATAAATAGGTCCCTCATCACGAGCTACCGGTGCGTGGGCATTAATGCAACATTGTCATACACTGAGAATGGTGTTGTAATTAATGATGAACGTTTATTTGATTATTTATGTGGATTCATGGATAGTATCGCATGCATACCATTTTTGCATTCTCTGTACACGATGTTATCATAAGCTATGTTGTTACATTTGTTTTAAATATATCACTTCACTTGAAGACATGTGAAATATAGAACTTCAGATTTGTGTATGAGACGATCCTACTGAGTTGTTATACTTACATTAATCTAAACCATATAGGTGTCAAGTTGGATTATTTCGAACAAGCGAGCCTTTATTATTAGTTTGCATTGTTATTAGGTTTAGTTTGAAATTTTTAAATGTTAATGCAATAAGTTAAGTAATTTAGTTTAATTAGTCACTTAAGTTGTAGATGGTATGGTACAATGTCCTTTAATTAAGTTTAGAATTAGTAGTTATCCTCATTTATTTGAATGTACATAGCCTTGTGGAATTAAGTATTTTTTTGTGCATTGATGATAATATATTAATTTTATCCCACATGCTTAGAATTTGGGTATTGGATAGCCCTACTCGGGTACCCGAATTCTGGGGCATGACACTCATAACTTCCAAGGCCCGCCCCATGGCATCCTACAAGAAGCGGGAAAGTGGGAAGTAGGAAACATTAGTATTTGCAAGGGAAACAGACTGAACAATGGTTGGCACACGAAGGAAACGGCTTGAAATGATAGCCTCACTAACAATTTAACCGACAAGGGATAAAAAACAGAAAGAGAGAGAGAGAGAGAGAGAGAGAGAGAGAGAGAGAGAGGAACTTTTGAGTAGTCTTACTTAGATTAGATTCAGGAGCACTAAAGAGGCAAAAGAGAAGGAATAAGGATTAAGGTTTTTTCCCCCCTGCAATGCATTCATTAATGGGGGCAACCAATCAATGATTCATGTAAATCACAACCTACATCCCACAGAGGCAACCCAAAACACAACTCCTAGAGTCAACTCATGGTCCTGGAGTCTTTAAGTAGGAAAATGATATAGTAAGCCATCATCATCATCTAAGCCTTATCCCAAGTAATTGAAGTCAGCTACATGAATCTTGTTCTGCCTATTCCACTCTATCAAGAACCATATCCACAGTACAATAGGTCATCAAATCTTTTCTTACTACCTCCATGGCTCCACCCACATCCTTTTGGGCCTTCCCCTCACCCTTTTAGAACCTTCAACTTGCACCAACTCACTCCAAACCAGTGCAGTCCTTGATCTCTGTTGCACGTGACTGAACCATCAAAGTCCACTTTCCCTCTTCTTCTTCTTCTACTTCTTTTTTTTCTTTTTGAGAGAGACCACTTTCCCTCATCTTATTACCATCTAAGTGGCAAATAAAGTCACAGTTTAAAAATTCTTTTGGGACTTCTTTCTAAAAGTGCATTTAAGATATCACCAAGGCACACTGCGATCGGTGGCTTACCACAGTTTGGCACACCATGGCTTACAGTATCATTTCCCCTTTAAACAATGGTTCTACAATCCTAGGCATTAACCACATGTTTCATCTGCTATTGGAAATTCACGTTAGCAAGCATACTTCATCCATACATTCTAAAATTCTACTGTTCTAGGCCCTAACCAGTAACTACATATGTTTCATCTGCTATTGGAAATTCATGTTGGCAACAACACTTCATCCGTACATCCTAAAATTTTAGGTCCAAAAGATAAAGTGATTCATCAGCACAACTAGATGGTTTAACCTGCTTATGAAAATATAACATCCAAAACGTTATTCTCAGGATTTTTAAAGTGCTTAATAAGCTCAAGCTGCAAAACAGTAGCATATTATTATAACAGTGAAAATGTATTAATCTTTGATAGATCTTTATGAAAAGGAGCTGGAGCACTAGAATAGGTAAGAACCCACCCCCAAACGAGTTTTCAAGTGTTGAGCAAGAGCAGTAAGAAGGAATGTCAAGGGGCAATCAATTGTAATTGTTAGATTGTCTGTGAGTTACAATTTATACAAGTTATAACACCCATTTAAAAGTGTGTAAGAGCATGATTCAGAACACCATCCACTACATATAAAACTGCCAGATATGTATCTTCTTCTTTTTTTCCTTTTGATTGATAATGAATTTTTTTTTAAAGGAAATGGGAACTTATTCGAGAAACAGAACTACAACTGAGAGCAGGAAAAAAAAAAACAGGCGAGGACATCCCTGATCCCACTGATATGTATCTGTTTTCACCAAGTGACACAATGCAATTTTTTATTGCAGATACAAACTTTAATAGGTCAAAGTTACACCGATGCAAAAGGGTTCTCAAGACTCCAACATGTTAAAGCTTGTTAGGGTGACCTATTCAAGTACCTTTTCAAATCCTTTTTATCTCTTGTTCATGTTTTTCTATGCTGTTTTTCCAAACCTTATTGAAGCGTACACCATCTGTGTTTTCTTTGCTTTCCTTTTGGTTTTAATGAAATTAGTCATCACTAAGAAAAAGTAAAATGAAAAATGAAAAATGAAAAACAGATCTAAAGGAAATTGAAACAAATTTCATGAGAGAGAATGCATATGGACAAAGGTATGGAATCTTGTGGGAATATCAAGCCATCAAAACTATATCCACTTTCC
Organism: Magnolia sinica; assembly: GCF_029962835.1. NCBI lineage: Eukaryota > Viridiplantae > Streptophyta > Magnoliopsida > Magnoliales > Magnoliaceae > Magnolia > Magnolia sinica. The sequence goes on along the minus strand of NC_080584.1, from coordinate 1,950,363 downwards.
AAGGAAATAAATATGCATACCATGTTTCGGAGCAGCAGAACACGAGTAGGTGGGCCATTCAAGTTCACACTCTTCGGCTTCTTCTCTGATCTGGATTCACTAGCATTCACAATCACTCCAGCCCGTCTATCTGTCTTCTTTGCCATCAAAGGAGTAGTTATCCCCTGCTCCTGCTTCCCAAGCCCCTGCCCTTCCTTCCAACCCATCTTTGCCATCATTCGCTGTGCGGCGGTCATCTGACCACCTGCACCAACACCAAGCCCAACTGAACCCGACTTCCCAATAGTAAAGCCATCTCCAAGAGGTGGTGGAGATGGTGACCTTGGTGCTGCTCCTCCCAAATTCCCACTCATTGCAGCCCGCCGTTTCCATGCTTCTTCACCGGAAATATTCAGGGCTGATGACCTTGACTCACTGTGATCCCGCTCCTTTTCCCTCTCTGCCACCTCTCGTTCCCTCTGTTCCCGTTCCCTCTCTCTCTCCTCCTCTTCTTGTCGCCGCCTCTCAAGCTCTCTCTTCATCTCAGCCTCCACTGCCCGCCTCTTCCTCTCCCTCCTGTACTCTTCATAGTCGTTAGGCCTCGCAGGGTCGTACTCCTCAACCACAGTTGACGTGACTCCAACGAGTGCAGGTTGGAACGATGGGCTTCGCACCCCATCATCGTGCAACGTTGACGGCAGAGCAGAACTTAGCACTTTTGTCTGCGGTGGAACTGTGGTCTTGGGTTTGTTTTGCGACTGTTGGCTTTTCAAAACTGACTGTGGTGGAGCGAAGACAGATGATGGCTTACGAAGTGTGGGCGGTGCCATTTTTGTGCTACTTGACCACACCGCAGAATTGGTGCTTCTCTCTTCATCAGCAGGTGGTGCAGATGAAGGCGGTGGGAGGTCACCATACAGCCCGCCTAGCATTGCTCTTCTTCTTTTCTTTTCCAAGAATTACAATGCGCACATGGACCTGATTTCTGAATTTACGCACGTAGAAGAAAGTAAATAGCTGACATTTATCTCAGATGCATCAAAATAGAGACTCTTTCATTTCACTTGCCTCTAATCACCTTCTTTTTAAGAAAGAGAAAGCAAAAGGTGGAACACCATATGATTGCTTGAAATCTGCCATGGAAGTAACTAAAATATCAGATAAAGCTAACAGATAATCAGATCTTAAAACACTGAGTTGAAAAAGTCACAAGTCATGACATAATATTATACGACACCAGAACATCAAATTTTTTACCCATTTGATAACATGATATACATAGCAAAATACAGCAAAGGAATTTTGAAAGAAAACAAAGAGCAGGAAAAATCAACAAATTGGGAGTTAGAACATAAAGTTCTACAGAAAATAAAAGACTATTACGGTATTAGATTTTGCAAGAATTAGCATTTGTGAGGAAGATTGCTGGACCAAAAAATGAAACACAGAACACACACAGAGAATTAGATTTTGCAAGAATGAGCATTTGTGAGGAAGATTGTTGGACCCAAAAATGAAACACGGAACACACACACACATTAGGAACAATATTGTAACCCCAAGAACACGAGTGTTTGGATGGTTACAAAAAAACATGTTTGGATGATCCCAACATAAACAAGGCCGGCTCCAACATCCCCCAGGAAACATAAAAACAAGGCAATTAATTCCAACAACCAAACAGGCCCTTAGAGTTATCGTCCTACGCACGGCAAGTGTGATGAATTGATGACCCCTACCATCCACCCCGTAACCTCCACCATGGATTGGCCACTAATCAAAATTGCATCAATTGAATGACCCTAACCATCCTATTTACAAACTTCTTCCTGTTTGACACGAACCATTGTAAAACATTTTATCTATTAGCATCCAAATTGCATACTGATGATTGTACTGATAGGATCATCTGATCAGTGTCACATTGGTCAACATCCCATTCATGGTTCCACATATACAGTCACAGTACTCCAGAGGACCAGAGCATACCAATATAGCCCCATATGAAGTAAAATGATAGATACACCCCCTGTCCATTTATACCTGCACCCGAAGCAGACACTTTGAAATATATTCTTTTCTACAATGCACTCGCCGAATTTTTGCACAGCTTGGGCCCATGGTTTGGATACGATGGGCTGCACCGTAGATGGCATGTGTACTAAAAACATCCTAGTTGGAAATTTTATAAACCTTCACTAAGTGGCGATCAAATGGACAGTTGGAACAAAAAAAAAAAAACACAACAATTGACATTCAACTGAACAAAAGGCCAACTATTCTATGTCTACAAACTTCCAATCAGTTATGGTGACGTGGCATTGGCATATAGGCTATGAGTTATATTAAATAACCTTGTTGATGAAAGAGTTGTGATGAGTTGAGAAAAATCCCAAACAACCAGTCCAAGGGTCCATAACCATGGAGGCCCCAAAACCATATCATAGCCACCCCAGTGGAGCAAGAAGAAATTGGTTGTGATTAGAACACCTTGAACTTGAATTGTTAGACCAGCACACCTTCCCTTGTTGGCCAAGCGATCTCCATTGGCTACCATTACCTAAAATTGAGCACCACCTTGAACCGGTACCTGGGACTTGCAAATGGCCCTAAGGTGTGCTCTCATTGTCAATTAATAATCAGTTGTCATTGTAGAAGCCCTCCAACCTGCATTGTCTGCGGATCGATCAAACCAATTGTGGTGTGAAGTGATATCTCTAGTGAGGCGAGGCTTCCTCTAATTTGATTGGATAATTGAACGATAACGATGTAAGATGGAACATTTGAACATCGAGGCATATCTTGTCATTCAATACGCAAATGAAACAGCTCACTAGATGGCTCATTAAGGCCATATGTACGGTTTGCAAGCCTTTCAAACTGAGATTAATAGTCTCAGACCATGGTCATTTGACATAGCTAAGGGATCCCACATAATCCTCACACTCCATGGGTCTAAACCTCATGTTAATCGTTGTGACAAACTCCGCTGATGCAGGCCCATGATGCACCTAGGACCGCAGCCTACTTAGGCTCAACTACGCCGACTATATGGCCAAATAAAATGTAGGCCCATAGCCCGCTGTAGGCCCAACATGTGCTACTTTTTGGGCTGATTATTTATAAATTTGAGAATTATTATTTACTACTTTTTTGGAGATATGAGGAGCTGATTTAAATATGTGATTAATACGATTGAAGAAATGGGTTGGAATTAGAGATTTGATTGCCTTCCATGTTTGTTTTTTATTAGGCATTTGTCATATGAAGAAAAATTGGATTAGTCTGTAATAAATTGGGATTGATTCTCTTATAGAGATTTCAATAAAGGATTCCTTTAGGATCTATAAAAGGGGGTAGTGGTGTAAGAGTTGGAGATTCGAATTTTTCCAAGTGTGGTTTTTTTCTTTAACTTTTGTAAGAGGAAAGGTTGATATCAATAAAAGTTATCTCCCTCTCTACTCCATTGTTCTTGTAAGTATTTTTTAAAATTTCTTTGCAATTTGGATATCAAGATCTTGAATAAGAACTCGATAACTAAGTTGTACCGTTTTGGTATCAGAGCGAGTTGTCTTTGGGAATTTTCGACTCTTCATCATCTTCTAATGGCATCGAAAGAGATGACATAGGAAGAATTCGCACAAGCAACTCAATTGATCCGCGCACTCCTAGAACAGGTAGATCAACTAACGCATGCAGAAGGCAATCTCACTAATCAAGTGGGGGAGCTCCATCATGGAGGAAATCCAAAGACCAAAGTTGGAGCATGTGGACACGTAGGGGAATGTCCCTATAAATGTCTCAACCAGCAACGGGTAGCCCCGGCTTATGAAGACACCAATGATCGAATCATTCAATTGTTGGAACTTGACAAAGGACCCAGAATTAAAGTAAAAATTTCGGAAACAATGAAGCAATCCATAGAGTCAAAGGAAAAGTTGACACATGAAGTGATTGGTGCATTAATGTTGGACCTACACATGAATTCACCGATATATCAATTGATGGATCCAATGATGGTGACAGTCAAAGACATGCAAGTAAGTTTCAATACTCGAATTGAAACATCTTTATAAAAGATGATTGTGACACAAAAAATGGGGCAAATATTTCGGGATCCACGACAAACTTTAAAGTTACAACAAACAAGTTGGCACCCACAAAAGCGTAGGTGAAAAAGACATCATCTACAGTGGACTCCAACAAAGGTCATGTTGAGCCGATGCTTAGGGTTGCATCATCAACTTCCACCAAAGAAGAACATGATTTGTTGTAGTCCAAAAGTTGAGATTGGTTCCCAACTCAAGGACGAGTTCTTTCTAAGCAAACGAGAATTGATGCAAGCCCACATCCTACTTAGGCTCATCTAGGCCAACTATATGGCCCAACAAAATGTAGGCCCATAGCTCACCGTGGGCCCAACATGTGCTGATTTTTGAGCTGATTATTTACAGATTTAAGAATTATTATTTACAATTTTTTATGAGATATAAGGGGTTGATTTAAAGATGTGATTGATATGATTGAAGATATGGGCTGGATTTAGAGATTTGATTGCTTTTTATTAGGCATTTGTCATATGAATAAATATTAGATTAGTTTATAATAAATTGTGATTGATTCTCTTAGTTGTAGAGATTTTAATTGAGGATTCCTTTAGGATCTATAAAAGTGAGTAGTGGTGTAAGAGTTGGAGATTTGAATATTTTCTAAGTGTGGTTTTTTCTTTAACTTTGTAAGAGAAAGGGTTGATATCAATAAAAGTTCTCTCCTCTACTTCATTGTTCTTGTGAGTGTTTTTTTTTTAATTTCTTTGCAATTTGGATATCGAGATCTTATTGACTCGATAACCGGGTTGCACCATCCGGCCACGCCAAATGAGACTAGAACTTCTCATACCAGTGGAACCACTGCAGAAACTCCCCCTCCATGTGGAAGGAGGCGATGGCAAGTCGTTGTTCCATAGCAGTGTTATGGTAAACAAAAAATTGATTTAATCGATATACCCAATCAAACGAGTCAGTTCCGTCAAATTTGGAAAAATCAAGGTGTATAGCTCGTGTTTGTATAGCTCCGTTGCACCACTGACGGCCCAAATTTCACTCTGAGGTTAGCAATTATTTGATCACCCACCCAATGCATCTACCTAATCTCGCATCAAGTTTTGGGATATTTGGCCGTACTTGAAATTAATTGACATCAATAATTGAAGGATCTCCCCAAGCCGTTGCTCATACTGGTCGATGGCATCTTGGAGCTACTTCACCACTTCTTCCACTTTTCTTGCTCACGTACCATCAGCCATTCCCAAGGTCAACAGCTCCAATACCAAATGGAAGAGTCAATCGTTTCTTCTTCGACCAATTTTTGAAATATCAAAAGAAGACATCGGTTGGATCCACTTCGATGGAGATCATGCCTCCTATTTTCTGGAGGGAATTGTTTTTTGGAAGAAAACTCATCATGAATCTTTCATGAACAAGGCTATTTAATACAACTCATAGCTTATAGGCTAATGCCACCTCACCGTAATAGTAGAGACCTAACAATAACACATTCTCCCACTACCAGGTAACTGACTCCACCACTCAACTCATATGACACGTACAACCTTTCTTTGAGTTATTGATGCAACCAAATGCCCACACAAGCCCATTGATCAAGATTTGAAGAAAATGCCCACATCTCACACGTGCACACCCCGCACGTGTGTACAAGAAAAGAACCACCTTCCTTTTTTAGCCCATCACCACTTCCCATTTCTTTCAAATCTCTATAATAGGAAATTTGCTCTCTTTCGTATCTTTATTTTAGGCAGGGAATAATTTTAAATATTTTCTTATCTAAGTATTTCTTATTTTAGGCATTTTCTTAATTAGAATGTTTTGTTATTTAGGTGCGTTCCTACTTTCATAGATTTTTAGATTTCATATTTTTTATTACAGATAGTAAGGTTGATTATAAAATAGGACCTATGGCCTATGGAATAAGAAAAGCTTATTAATATTCTCTTTATAAAATTTTCTTATTTTATCTATGGTGATTGTTAAAGGGAGGGAGAGTGGTATCTAGTTCTAGACTAAAAGACTGTTGAGCTTGCTCACAGTCTTGCATTTGTGATCTCTAGCATTCAACTAGAGGATTGTTGGGTCTTTTCCCACAATCTCTTTCTTTTCTTATTGATTTATTTGGTTTTCCTTTTGGATTTGCATCAAATTGGTATCAGACCAACTTCTACTCTTGGGAAATTGGAAAAAAAAAATGTCATGGATAAGAAGATGTTCTCATGTGCCATATAATTATCCCTATTTGGATTCCCATGCCCTTCCATATCCATCGCGCTATTCGTATCCAAATTACTTCAATGATCAAGATCGCCATTCATATCACCTTAAGTCATATCTAGAACTGTACACGAGCAGGTTAGCTCGGTACTCGGATCGAAACTCTATTCAAACCGGGTCGAGCCATTTTTTGGGAGCTCAGAACATTTCGAGTCAAGTCCGAGCTGGACCTGGCTCAACTTGGTATTGAGCTTGACTCGACTCGACTTGAATCGAGTTTTAAGTGCATATATAAGGGTTTTAAATATTAAAAAAAAACCCCATTCGCCCAACCCTAACCCATTTCGCCCAACCCAGCAACCTTAACCCAACGAGCAACCAGCGCCCAAATCGCCCGACCCTAACCCATTTCTCCCTCCCTTTCGCCCAAATCGGTCGTCCGTTCGCCCAATACTCTCGCCATTCTCCACTGCCCGGCGAAATTCCTCCTTCCGGGGTCTGTCCGGACGACCTCCTCTCCCAAAGTGAGTCATCTCCTCCCCTCTCTCCATTTTTTCCGGCGAGTAGCGTCCGTCTGAGTAGCGGAACCTATTCGACCAATGACCACTGGCTCGAAGACTTGAACTCGACTCGAAAATTCAGCTCGAACTTGGCTCGAACTAGACCGAGCTGCTGTTCCAAGCTCGAAGGCCGAGCCGAGCCGAGCCGAGCACAAGCTGAGACTCAAGCTGTCCGAGTCGAGCACAAGCTGGGCAAAGCTCGGCTCGACTCGACTCGTGTACACCTCTACTCATATCCATGTTCATATGTGACTTATGGTGATTGCTTTCAACACCCTTCTTCACATGTCGGGCATCTTGTCGCACAGAAATGTCAGTGATGCCCAAGAATATTCAAAAGATGAGGAGGGAGAACTTGCAAGAGGTCAATAAGGAGATTAAAGCATTTAAAGAAATTGCAAATGAATTCAAGGAATTCAAGGAGTTTGTGAGAGCTTGCTTTGAGCCCTTGATTGAACAGGAAAAGCTTTATGGGCTTCAATCTGTTTTATCTAGCATTCCAAGGAATGGCGTGGTTATAGATAGTGTGGCAACCCAAAAGTAATCCTCATTTGGATTGGTTGATGTATCAATGGCTATATCGGAGAAAATTTAAGTAAAACCAAAAGATCAGTTGACAAATGATCTATTGAAGAGAAGTTTTAACATATATGGTCGATCTGATGGTCAAAGAGATGGATAATGCTACAATCATAGTAGCAAACTCCATAGAGGTCAACACAATAGTACCATCTCAATATCAACCAAAGTATGCAAATCGGAAGACAACGGTGACCAAGGGGCTACAATCAACATCTAGAACATGGAGGACCAACAAGAAGAAAAAGAAAAGATGGTATGCGTTTCAACATCGTATTATGCACAAGTTACCCATTGAGCATTTAGGTCTTCACCATCTGCCAACAAAGCCAAGGAAGACACGCTACAAACGAGGATCTTCGCATGAGATTACGACTACTAATTTAAACTCGAGGATGAGTTTTTTTCCAAAGCCGGGTGGAATTGATGCAACCAAGTGGCCACACAAGCCCATTGATCAAGATTTGAAGAAAATGCCCACATCTCACGTGCGCGCACTCCGCACGTGTGTACAAGAAAAAGACCACCTTCCTTTTTTAGCCCATCACTTCCCATTTCTTTCAAATCTCTATATTAGGAAATATGCTCTCTTTCATATCTTTATTTTAGGCAGGGAATAATTTTAAATATTTTCTTATCTAAGTATCTTCTTATTTTAGGCATTTTCTTAATTAGAATGCTTTGTTATTTAGGTGTGTTCCTACTTTCATAGATTTTTAGATTCTATATCTTTTATTATAGATTGTATGGTTAATTATACATAGGACGTATGGCCTATGGAATAAGAAAAGCTTACTAATATTCTCTTTATGAAATTCTCTTATTTTCTCTACGGTGGCCGTCGAAGGGAGGGAGAGTGGTCTCTAGATATAGACTAAAGGACTATTGAGCTTGCTCACAGTCTTGCATTTGTGATCTTTGGCATTCGGCTAGAGGATTGTTGGGTCTTTTCCCACGAGTTCTTTCTTTCCTTATTGATGTATTTGCTCTTCTTTTTGGGTTTGCATCAGTTATTCTAGGACTCTCTACTAAACCCACTACTAGGTAAACTCACTCAACTCATGACCAGCATGGATTCTCATGCAGCCCCATGCACGCATCAGTGGATCTTCTTACATTTGTGTGTGATTTGAACTTTCAATCTAGTACGCCGCACTTCATTGCGATTAGTTTCTTTCTTGATCTAGTTGCATTACCACCCACAGATCTTGAGCCTCCATTTTAGAACGAATGTAGACGATTGCTACATTCTACTTTTACCCACATACTCCAAGGACAGAAGTCACAGAGCTAAGATTGTCCTATGGGAGGATATATTCATCCCATGGTTCACCCATGGCCAGGCCCACCAGATCAACAGTCTGGATCGCTGAGCCATTGGCCCCTTTCTTGCAAACAAAAACCGGATATTGTGTGCATGCTCTCGAGTCCAATATCCTATCAACGGTCCGTATGTCATGAAACGGGATTTTTTTTAAAATGAAATTGGCGAGAGATTGAGGTTTTAAAAATCCCGTATATTGTGCATATGCTCGGGTCTAAGATCCGCTCAAAGATCTGCAGAGTAAAATAAAAATCCGAAAAGGGGGAAGATTGAGGTAGAAAATGATATAAAAAAATACCTTCTTTCTGATTCTTCTTCTTCTTCTTCTCAGGAACGTACGTCCCTTCAAATCCAAAAAGATGCTGAGAATGAGAGAGAGAGAGAGAGAGAGAGAGAGAGAGAGAGAGAATGAAGAGAGTTGCAGAGAGATGGAGAGAGGAAGGAGGTCAGGCAGAATTTGTAACTAGGGTTTCCGTTTCATTTGCGGTGGAGCGAGGGACGCGGATTAGCTACTGACAGGTCGAGTTGCGAGACTCGCTACTCAAGTGACGTCACCAAGTTCTGTGGGCCCCACCATGATGTATGTTTTGTATCCACACCGTACATCCATTTGGAGAGATAATTTTAGGGCATGACCCAAAGAATGATTCAGATACAAAGCTCCAGTTGACCCCACCACGAAAACAGCGGGGAGAGTGACGGCCACCGTTAAAAACTTCTAAGGGCCACAAAAGTTTTCGATCGAGGTGATATTTGTGTTTTCCATTCTTTCATTTCAACGGTGGCGTCACTCTCCCCACTGTTTTCTATGGTGGGGTCCACTACTGCTGGAGATCTGCCTCATTCTGTCTCGTGCCATCAAATGATCTTTCCAAATGAATGGACGGTGAGGATACAACACTTATATCACGTTGGGGCCCATAGAACTTGGTGACAGCGAGTACTCCAGCACCGCATGACACCTGATGCTCGGGCACTAATGTGTCCCCACCATTATGTTTAGTTTTATATACACCATCTATCCATTTTTCCAATTTTTCCAACTCATTGCAAGGCATAGGCCAAATTCAAATCCTAGGTTAATCATATTATAAGAAACAGTTGTGATTGAGCACCCACCATTGAAAACTTCTAATGGGGTTATAAAAGTTTTGAATCAAGCATATATTTGTATTTTCCTTCTACCTATGCCGGCGTGATCTAATAAACAGGTTTGATGGCATGTAGACATTACTGTTAGCCCTGGGAATAAAGATTGAACATGTGATCTCAAAAGATCTACATTGAATTTCAACATTGATATCATAGGGTAAGTACCAATTTGGTGCAGTACAAATTTTATGGTGTACTTCATCGGAGATCTCTTATTTAAATAGAAAAATCAATATATATTTTTAATTGATGTGACAACTTAATGATATACAAGTGTTATCATTATGATTATACCATTTATATCCATACATATTAAAAATCGGACAAAATACATTATGTTGTATTTTGTTTTAAAATAAAATTAAAAATTGATTTTTCAAATTTTGGTGGTTTCCCTCCATATTTAAAGTTTGGTGTTTTTGAGGTATGGGTTTTGTCCCACATCGGATTTTACAAAGGAAATTCTCTTGTTTATAAGATAGGTTTTTTGTCTTGCACTTGAGCCCCATTAAGGGAGCATGTGAATTTGGTCATGTGGGGGCTATGCCAATAGCTCTAATCTATGTCATTAACCACACACACGCACGCGCGCTGAGTCGAGCCGTGCCAAGCCGAGCCCGAGCGACGGGACGGGCTGGGCGTGACGCAGGTGCAGGTGCGGTGTAAGTGTACTCGCGTGGGTGTGTGTGTATAGATACTCACGGGACTTTATTTGCGAGAGTGTACTCGCACTTGCGTCTTTTCGTTTTAAACAAGAGAGATCCATCCTTTCCGTTTGGTCGCACTTGTTAGGTTTAAACCCAACGGACCTAACATTTTGTAAAGGGTGCTTATGCACCATTTCGGAGTCTATATAAAGACTTCTAATTCCAGTTTCAAATATACGAAATTATTATCTTTATTATAAAACTCTCTCTGATACGGTTTTAAGAATTTTACTTAGTTCATAACCGAGTCAACTCAACACTTTCGGATTAAACTGCAAGTGGTTCGAGCCCGTGTATAGTGAGTACATCGTTGGGACGGGGTCGTAGTCGTTGTATCCTGGAGGTCGATTGCTCTGGAAACCTGTTGCACTTGGGACGCTTTCCAATGGGAGAAAATTCGATTTCAATCCGAGTGACTCAGTCACCCCTCAACTCAATTCAATAAGCTCCTCTTTCTTAAAATTTTATTTTCCTTTTTTGGTTCTCAATTTTAATAGTCTATTTAATTCAATTAAATATTCTAACAATCTTGAAATCGAATTTGCTGAATTATATAAACTATGACTCGAACTATTCGTTGGACAATGCTTTAAACGGTAGAAACAAAATTTGATGTTCGCTCTGACCACCCTAAAAGTTTTATACATTTTATCCGAATCATTTACCATAGATCTAGCAAATCAAACTGAAATAACAAATGAAAATAATTATAAAAACTATATTCTAAACTCTTTATCCAACGAACCATATGATGTGTATGCTTCTTATGTGTCTGCTAAAGACATATGGACTGCTATAGAAAAGAAATATATATTGAAAAATGCAGGTACTAAGAAACATGCAATTGCTAATTTCCTTCATTATAAAATGATAGACGATAAACCTGTCAAAAATCAGATTCACGAATTTCAAAGTCTAGTTCACGAACTATCGACAGAAGGAATTAAGTTGGATGAAGTGTTTCTGTCAGGAGCGATAATAGAAAAACTATCACCCTCCTAGAAAGAATATAAAAATAAAATGAAACATAAAAAAGAACGATGTTTCTTTAGAAACCACTATCGTACATATACGAATAAAGAAGACTAATAGAATCAGGGACCAAAAAGAAAAAAGAAATAAGATAAATTCAAATGCGAATCTTGTGGAATCAAGTTGGACAAATAATAAGAAAAATGACAACTGTCATAACTATGGCAAACCTGAACATTACCCAAATGAATGCAGGCTAAAAAAGAATAATGCAAACAATCAATTCAATAAAAAGGGAAACTGCTACAACTGTGAAAAGCCTGGGCATCATATTAAAACCTGTAAGCTTAAGAAAAACAAAGATAGACCGCAGGCTAATCTTACAGAAAGAGGCAATGAGTCTGACATGGTAGTAGCTATGGTGTCAGAAGTCTTCCTTGTAAACAACTTGAAGTGGGTACTAGACACTGGTGCAACTAGGCACGTGTGCAGGGATCGTAGCATGTTTACCTCCTACCAAGTATCAGGAGATGATGAACAGGTGTTCATGGGTAATGCTATAACACTCCAGTTGTAGGGAAAGGAAAAGTACTTCTGAAACTTACGTCTAAAAAGACTCTGATGTTGAATGATGTCCTGCATGTGCTCGACATTAGACGAAACTTGGTCTCTGGTTCGCTCCTCAATAAGGCTGGTGTCAAGTTAGTATTTGATTCATATAAGCTTGAAATGACTAAAAATGAAATTTTTATTGGTAAGGGATACTGCAGTGATGGTTTATTCATTGTAAATGTATCCAATGATAATAATAAGAAGACGTCTAGTTATGTTTATATCGTTGAAACTTTTTATCTATAACATAGTAGATTAAGTCATGTGAATATAGTATTTTTGAAGAAAATGAAAAGATTAGGTTTATTATCTAATATATCTAATGAAGAATTCGAAAAATGTGAAACAAGTGTATAATCAAAATTCATTAGAAAACCCTTTAAACGAATAAAAAGATCATCTGTTCTATTAGAGTTAATACACAGTGACTTAGGTGATTTTAAAAATCACATGTCTAGAGGTGGAAAAAGATATTACATAACTTTTGTAGATGACTACTCTAGGTTCACTAGAATCTATCTGTTAAGGAACAAATATGAAACTTTATATGCTTTATCTAAGTATAAAATTGAAGTGAAAAATCAGTTAAATATAAAAATTAAAATACTTAGAATAGATAAAAGATGTGAATATAAATCTTCTCAATTTAAAAAATTATGTGAAAAAATGGAATAGTCCACGAAACTACAGTTCCTTATACACCAGAACATAATGAAATAATAGAACGTAATAATAGAACTCTAAAAGAGATGATGAATATCATGTTAAACAGTTCAAGTTTACCCTCAAATATGTTGGGAGAAGCAATTTTGTCTGCTTGTTATATCCTAAATAGGATTTCTTCTAAATCTTTTGAACAAACACCATATGAACTTTGGAAGAATCATGTTCCTAGTTATAAATATATTAAAGTGTGGGGATGTCTTGCTAAAGTAGGATTACCTAAAACTAAGAAAATAAAGTTAGGTCTTCAAAAGACCGACTGTGTATTTATAGTGTATGTACAAAATAGTGCAGCCCACAGGTTTCTGGTTTTAAAAATTAAGGATAATATTTTATATCTTAATACAATTATAAAAGCTAGGGATGTAGAATTCTTTGAGAACGTATTCCCTATAAAATCTAAATTTATAGGAATAGAGGAAATCAATGAATCAGATATTGCGTTTACTAGTAAAAATACATACGAAAAAGTAGTACAAGAAACACAACCAAGAAAAAGTAATAAGGTTAGAAGAGAAACTAACGTAGGAAATGATTTTTTCACCTTCTTAGTACAAGATGATCCTATAACGTATACAGAAGCAATTAACTATTCAGATGCAACATTTTGAAAGGAAACAATAAATGATGAGTTAGAATCTATTATATCTAATAACACTTGGGAACTTTTAGACCTACCCCTTGGAAACAAACCAATAAGCTGTAAGTGGGTATTTAGAAATAAACTAAAACCAGATAGAACTATTGATAAGTTTAAGGCTAGGCTGGTAGTGAAAGGTTTTAAACAAAAGGATTTAATAGATCACTTTGATACATATTCCCCTATAACTAAGATTACAATTATTAGAGTCTTAATAGCGATATCCTTCATATATAAACTAGTAGTACACCAGATAGACGTTAAGACGACTTTCCTAAATGGAAACTTAGAATAAGAAATACATATGGAGCAACCTAAGGGTTATAAAATATCAGGTAAAGAAAATAAAGTATGTAGACTAATTAAATCACTATACGATTTAAAACAGGCTCCTAAACAATGGCATAAAAAATTTGATGGCGTTTTAAAATCAAATGGTTATCATATAAATTATGTAGATAAATGTGTATATAGTAAAATTTTTAAAAATAATTATGTTATTATATGCCTTTATGTTGATGACATGCTTATTTTTTAAACTAATATTAAATTAGTTAATGCAACTAAGAAATTCTTGTCATCTAAGTTTGAGATGAAAGACTTAGGAGAGGCTAGTGTAATATTGAGTATTGAAATAATCAGGAAAAATGGTGTTATTATATTATCACAATCTCATTACATTGAGAAGATATTGAGAAAGTTTAAGCACTTTGACTGTTTATTTATCAGTACTCCTTATGATTATAGTGTGACTCTCATGAAGAATACAGAAAATAGTGTGTGTCAATTGGAGTATTCCAGAATAAGTAGTAGTCTCATGTATCTAACAAACCACACTAGACCAGACATAGTTTTTATAGTAGGAAGGCTAAGTAGATATACACATAACCTTGGAAAAGTGCATTGGAATGCCTTGTCTAGGATTTTCAGATACTTAAAAGGTAGTATGGCATATGATTTACATTATAATGGTTTTTCTGCTGTATTAGAAGGATACAATAATGCTAACTGGATCAGTAATTTATATGAGACAAAATCTACTAGTGGATATGTCTTCATTTTAGGTGGAGGAGCAGTCTCTTGGAAATCTACTAAACAGACATGTATCGCTCGGTCGACTATGGAATCCAAGTTTATTACCTTAGAAAATGCTGGATCAGAAGCTAAGTGACTTAAAAATCTCTTAGTTGATATACCATTGTGGCCAAAGCCTGTATCGGCCATGTATATTCACTGTGATTGTCAAGCAATTATAGCGAAAGCAAAATGTAAAATATATAATGAAAATAACAGACATATTAGACTCAGACACAATATAGTGAAACACATGTTGTGTGATGGAGTCATATCTATTAACTCTGTGAGATCAGAAAAAAATCTGGAAGATCCTCTGACCAAAGGAATATCTAAATGGTTAGTCAATGATACATCGAAGGGAATGTGACTGAGCCTAATATATGAGCTGTCAGTGTCGGCAACCCAACCTATACAAGTAGAGATCCCATGAGATAGGTTCAATGGGTAAACAATAAGACACGAGATAGACGATTGCACTGAGTTATATAAGCCTCTTCCATGGTGTACACTGCGAGCAACAACATAGAAGGATGAGTTTTTAGAACTCTTAATGGATACATAGCCATATATTTAGTTGTGTATACAGTTGTTGCATACACTTGATGAAATTCACCCATATGGGTGTAGAGGTGGAGGCCACTTCCTATGAGAATCTAGGCAAATTCTCTAGAGCACTCATGAAATTCAGGTAATGGTGTATGGCCAAAACGCACCGAACCACAAAATCACTTGCTGAGGAAGAGTTGTGTGAGTGGCATATACTTGCGATCTACATTAAAAAAATTCAGGTTCAAGACTATGGTATTACCTGATTCCTTTAGACCTGTCTTGCTTACTCTGATGTCGGTTTAAGTCTATAGTAACACTGACACCATTGCACAACTATTACGCTTTAATCCAAAAGAGTTTTATTTTAAAATATGTGTGGTATTGTTGTATTTTATTAAAAAAAATGAAATTTGATTTTTCAAAATTTGGTGGTTTCCTTCCACATTTAAAGTTTGGTATTTTTGAGGTATGGGTTTTGTCCCACATCGGATTTGACAAATGAAATTCTCTTGTTTATAAGATAGGCTTTTTACCTTGGGCTTGAGCCCCATTCAGGGGGCATATGAATTTGGTCCTGTGCCGGGGGGGAAGGTTATGCTAATAGCTATAATTTATGTCATTGACCACACATGCGCGCATGTGCCGAGCCGAGTTGAGTTCGAGTCCGAGTCCGTGTGCGTATGCCTGTGCGCGACGCGACGGGACGGGCTGGGCTGGGCGTGGGCGCGGGTGCGGGTGCAGTGTGAGTGTACTGGCATGGGTGTGTGTGTGTAGGTACTCGCAGGACTTTATTTGCAAGAGTGTAATCGCACTAACACCTTTTTATTTTAAACAAGAGAGATGCATCCCTTCCGGTTGGTCACACCTGTTAGGTTTAAACCCAACGGACTTAACCTTTTGTAAATGATGCTTATGCACCACTTTGGAGTCTATATAAAAACTTCCAATTCCAATTTCAAATATACGAAATTATTATCTCTCTTATAAAACTCTCTCTGATACAGTTTTAAGAATTTTACTGAGTTCATCGCTGAGTCAACTCAGCACTTTCGGATTAAACTGCAAGTGGTTCGAGCTCGTGTACAGTGAGTGCACCGCTGGGACCGAGTCATAGTCGTTGTATCATGGAGGTCGATTACTCTGGAAACCTGTTGCACTTGGGACGCTGTCCAAGGGAAGCAAATTCGATTTCAAGCCGAGTGACTCAGTCACGCCTCGACTCAATTCAATAAGTTATTCTTTCTTAAAATTTTACTTTCCTTTTTTGGTTCTCGATTTTAATAGTCTATTTAATTCAACCAAATATTCCAGCACATTATTCCACGCGAGATCAAAATCTTTAGTTTACAATTATTATCGACTTAGATATGATTAACTATTTTTAGTTGTCAACCAAACAAGCCTCTTTTCTGCGACTTGAATGGTTGTCATGCGGTAGTTAGAAAGTTTGTCAGATACAATGATATAGTATGCAATGTCGGTGTCTATTATTACTTAAGTTTATTAGTGGAGGTAAATTGCCAAAATTATATTAGCCAAGGATTTAATTCACTATCAAATTTGTATACATGAAATGAATTGATACACTATCAATTACTACATATCCCAATTAACGTCCTCTCCAAACATCTTCATAAGCCCCTCCTGGCACCCATCTAAGCTCCATATATGTAGCGTCGAAAGAGTCATTTTGCACCAAACAACAGTCTCTCTATTCATCTACCTATCTTTCTTAGGATTGGTTCACATACCACCAAATAAGTTACACATTCTACTTATCAATGGATAAGTAACTTATTTAAGATACATAAGTTTACTTTATGATCAATTATAATTAGTTATTATTATTATTATTAAAAATTACATTTAATCACTTTGATTTAATAAGTATAAAATAAGATAAGATACGTAAGGCATAAGTAGCGTATCTCAGACAACTTACGATTCAAATGCTTCCTTAATCTTTCTATTAGCTTTTGTCCATGCTCGTTGTCTATCCTAGTTCCATTGATATGTCCACGTTCCTATAATTAATACTCGACAACAAGCAATGGGTGGATGATGTGGACATAGCCAATGCATCATTGTGAGACCTACACAACTTGCTAACATCAACAAACATTTTCAAAATAGCAAGCTAGAAACAGAGCTACAACACCTAAAACAAGATAAGATACTTAAGGCATGAGTAGCTTATCTCAGGCAACTTACGATCCAAATGCTCCCTTAATCTTTTTATTAGCTTTTGTCCTTTCTCGTTGTTTATCCTAGTTCCATTGATATGTCCATGTTCCTATAATTGATACTCGACAACAAGCAATGGGTGGATGATGTGGATATAGCCAACGCATCATTGTGGGACCTACACAACTTGCTAACATCAACAAATATTTTCAAAATTTTCAAAATAATAAGCTAGAAGCAGAGCCACAACACTTAAAACAAGGTAAGATACTTAAGATACTTTAGGCATGAGTAGCTTATCTCAGGCAACTTACGATCCAAATGCTCCTTTAATCTTTCTATTAGCTTTTGTCCATGCTCGTTGTCTATCCTAGTTCCATTGATATGTCCATGTTCCTATAACTGATACTCGACAACAAACAATGGGTGGATGGTATGGATATAGCCAATGCATCATTGTGGGACCTACACAATTTGCTAACATCAACAAACATTTTTCAAAATTTTCAAAATCGCAAACCAGAAGCAGAGCTACAACACCTGAAATTGAAGAGAGACAAACACAATTTTATTTAATCTAATCCCAACCTTTCCTATTCTCCCCAAAGTTCGATGGAATTGGCATGGGACCAAATGCAATTCCATCCCACCTAATTCCATGTAATATCATGGGCCAAACGCTTGGCAAGCATTGGACTAGTGCTCTCTTAGCGACGATATGTCCATGATCAAGTGGGTCGAACATAGCCATGTTGATGGGCCAGGCTCGAGCTTCAAAAATCAAAATTTTGAATGGGCCTGACCCAACAGCCCAGCCCAAAATAGTTCAAAATCCGGGTTGACACCTATTCGGGCCCGGCCCATTGACAGCCCTAGTCAAACAGGCATGCGAAATAGTGAGACCATGAGTAATAGTTGGTGGTGGAATTAAAATGCGTGGAGCTATCTCTCCATCTGGGCCATCCATCTACTGGAACTTATCATGCTCATCTCACCTTCAAAATAAAATCACAACCCAACACTCGTGCCACTGTTCCTCTCCCTCCTTTATTTGAATGTCACCGATTAAATAATTAGATTTTTTTTTACCATAGCAGGATCATCTAGCTGGACGGTTAGGATGGTAAATCACACTATCACACGACATGTGGAAGGATGGATCTAGCATATTCCAATTCCATCGGATCTATTGCATGATGTACAACCATATTGAATTTTCCTCTTTATTACGGATTGCCCGTGAGCTATGTGGGGTCCACGGAGATGTCTGTGAGAAATCTACTCCGTCCATCAGTTTCACCAGCCCATGATAGGATGTGGGCCCAAAATTGTGGCAGATTAAAAGCTAAAGTAGGCCACGTGATGGGAAAAAAGCAGGGATGGAAATGCCACTAGTGTAATCTTCCTAGAGCTGCTGGAATGTTTATATGCCATCCAAACTGCTCAGAAGGTTACTTATGTTAGGATGAAGGGAAAAAACACAAATATTGGCATAATCCAAAACATCCTCAGTCCTACGAAGATTTCAATGGTGGGCGATCAATCCACGTTGTGTCCCGTAGTGTGTCCCACTTGAGTTCTGGACAAGCTTTAGTTTGGGTCCATGTCCTAACATGGGTTGATGAAATTGATCGATGGAGTGGATTTTTTACTGACATCATATCAGGCCCCACAAAGATGAAGTTTGGGGTTGAGACAATTTGCCTCTAGTCAATAAAGTAATTCTGTTGAAAAAAATTTAGGATTAGTCAAGGATGAGTCATGCACTGTTCACATGACCGGTTGAGCAGAGTCCAAGATTGGTCATGGACGAACAAAAATTTTTGAAAAAATGCAACAAACTTAGGACCGGTCTTAAAATTTCTTGGACTGGTCGAGCCAGTTATAGGAGTAGTCGAACAGAGTTCATGACTAGTCTAAGAACAGACCAAATACTTATAAAATGATTCAATTTGAATTATGTATACAAAATGACCTGCCATAAGGTCAATTTAAGGTCATTTATACCTTAAATGTGAAGTATGGACATTGAGTCTTCATTTCTTTAGATGATGGTTGACCTTTGAAGATTATGAAGCTTGAGATCTCGACTCATGATGTAACTTGAATTTGAGATCTTCTAAAGCTTGAATTTGAGTTATACTTCATCTTGAGTTGTACTTTATCTCGAGTCTTGAACAAGAACTTGTCTCTCGATGTAGCTTTCTAAAGATTCTGAACTTTGAAGCTTACATAAGTGGACAATGTACTTGACATTGCATTTCTTGAAGCAGATCTTCGTTCTTGACTTGAAGCAATGTGATGCAATGCCTTGAACATATATATATATATATATATATATATATATATATATATATATATATATATATATATATATATATATATATATATATATATATCGACGGGCTACAAAAGACACAGATTGTGCTTTTGGCACTACAAAATTTGACAATTAAGGGAGCAAATAACCATTGTACTTACACAAGTCACTTGCATACGTTCTAACATGCTGATTCTATCGATGCAGGGCTCTGATACGCCAACCCGTGGGACCGAAACCCTATAGGTGGCATCCCGAACTGTTAGACCCATCCTAGGTGTGGACCATTAGTATTAGGTGACTAATTATCGAACTTATGCTGAAATTAATGATTGTGTGTGTGAATTTGTTGTGCATGCTAATTTGTAAGCTATTCTCTTTAAATTTGCCTAACTATGTTTAGAATAGTTAGTGTCTGCTTCCATGCTAGATTAGGCGAAGATATTGAATTGCTGTCATTCTTTACTTCAATTTCTGCCATATGAAATTGATTTTGATGTATCCCCGAATTTGTGACGATCTGGGGATAATGTGCCTGCATGTCGTTAATATGTTTCGATTGAGTTAAATGCCTATGTTTATTGATATGCATACCTAAATTTTTTGTAGCTAAGAGTAGTTTATGATCTCCTGTATAATGCTAAATGATTAAATCCTTTTATGGGTTGGCCAGCAAACTACAAGACCCGTACGGGCAGCCCTATTGATTGGGCTGCCGAATGACCAATCTGAACAATTTAGGTCGAACATGAATAGCCGGCAGTAGTTTGGACTACGTGGGATGCTCACATTTAATGACGGGTGTTCCGCAGTTCTCCTGAATTGAACAAATTGGCCCACTAACTGACCAATCATGTCTATTAATCATGTATGATTGCGCCTGTTTAAACCCGGGACACTCTACGCCCATGTGAGTGCCCACTGATAATGACTACGATGAGATTTACAAGTCTCATGAGTCGGGCATGATGGAATGGGACACCATGCTTGAGTTGTCGGCATACGTTGGGGTGACGAGCCTCTTCGTAGTGACCGCGAGCAATCTAGGGTACGAACCCACCTCATGAGTCGGGCATGGTGAAATGGGACACTATATTCGAGTTGTCCGCCTTATACTGGGGTAATGAACCTCCTCGTAGTGACCGCAAGTAAGCCGCCTTTCGTATACGTTTTTTTGGGAGTGATGAACCTAAATAGATTAAGGATCGCAGGTGCAAGGCCGTTGCGGCCGTCTGGGCCTTGCCATCGATTAGGGCATTGACTTCCTTATGGTGTCTCAGTTTCTCCAAAACTGATGGATGAATGAATGTAACTAAACACTTGACTAACATATTTTTCATCGCAACGCATTAGTTAAGTTGGCAACTCGACAGTTGATGTCGCATTGATAGTGTTGGGCATTACGAACGTAAGATGGTGTCACTCGAGGGAGTGTTGGATGGTGAGGGCATATATCATATCATAATAACATGCATGTACATTAATAAGAGTAGCGATGAACTATGTATTTGATGCTTTTCATTAATTGCGCCTATGAAATTGATAACATGTGTAACTCATTGCTAATGGAACCCGCCGAGGTGATTACTCACTCCAGACAATATTTTAAAACACCAACCAAAACCTATCTTAGACGCAGGTGTTATGAACTCGATGCGTTGGATGGGGCGAGCATGTACGAATAGGAGGAGCCCTTTTTTTTTAAGATTTTCGGCGGATCCTCGTTGGCCGCCTTAGGAATAGTGATAGGGCCTCAGGGCAGGGAATTATTATTATTATTATTATTTTTTGTATATTTTTTTGGATTATATATTTTGCCTGGATATGGTCCTGTATGTTTATGTGTATTATTTCATTTTGCTAGACATATTCTATATTATTAGTTACACTTTAAGTTTAGCAATTAGTCGTGGTTTATGTTGCATGGTCCACTTAAATTTCTCTATTGTTTATGAAACAAACAAGCTATGCATACTTTGAAACCCTGTAAGGCACAAGTGACATTGAGATGTCGGGAGTTGAGTATCTACTCGGCCCCTGAAATTCGGAGCGTTACAAGACTCGAATTACAACAAAAGTTAATTACTACTTGATTATTGTTACGAACAACAACGAAGAATGTAAATGGCATATAAAGGTACATATTTCACCGAGAATGTAAGTATGAAACTATTTCTTATGTTGAATTCATTTGATATTTATAGTTTTAACTTGACCATTTAGATTATTTCTATGTTATGATGGTTGTTATAACTGCTTTAGCACTACTAACCCTTTCGAGTCATTTCTTCTTAACTTGCCACCTGCACATATAACTACTCCAAGTTTCACCGCTGACACGATCACATTCTGCTCACTCATTATTGTTTTATGAATGATGTGGCATCGCTCAATAAACACTAGCTATATATCCACAAAATTCTCTTTAAATATCTCCACATATTTAAAATGCACCGCATAACTCATGTAAAATCACAAGTGTCTATCTTTAATTGACTTTCGAATGAACGGTTAAAAACACGGCACAACGTTGGGCAGCTCACCTAACCCAACAAGCCCAATCTGTTTTGGTCGACCTTGGACCTACTAGCTTGGCCCGTGGGTTGCTCTTGGGCCTCATATGCATCCCAAGCTTGGCTCAAGTTGTTTTAGCGTGACATCAATTTATGTATGCATGTGTTATGTTGGCTAACAACGTATGTACCCAACCCAACATGTGCACATATGCTACCATCTATTCTTAAGAGCTTAACATGCATCGTGCGTATTGGCATATATATGTGTTGTAATGACGGGCAAGCATGCTATAAAATAATAGATAAAACACGATGATACATGAATAGCCTAATAGAAACACCGAGTCGATGTGTGAGAGTGTAACTTACTTTGAAACATGTATTTTGTATTCATGAGTTAATCAACTTTTCCAAATCATTTTAGCATATTTGGCAAAGAAAAAAAATGAAGCAAATTTAATTATCAGGTGGACCATGCCATATGAAACAGTGGTGAGGATTGAACACCCTATTATCAACAAAAATTTAAGCCATACCCTAGGGGGTGTTTATTTTTAAAATTACATATGTAAATACAAATAAATAATAAATAAATATTTTTTAAAATTGTTTATTTAAGAGAGTAATACTACTGTATTCATGCCTAGAAAACAGTGCAACGAATCGTGAATTCCAACACTGCTTTGGTACTTGCAAAATTCACGGGTCCCACACAGTGATGTACAAGTGATCTACCTTATTCATCCATTTCACCGTCTTATTTCATGGCAAAGGGGAAACAGATTGCGTGCTGAGTAACTCAGCACGCTTGGCATACTGAGAAAACTCTGTGGGGTTCACCATGATCTATGTATTTTATCCACTTTGTCCATCTATTTTATTAGGTAATTTTATGAAATGGGTCCAAAATTGAAAGATATCCAAAGCTCAAATGCACCACACCACATGAAACAGTGTGAATTGAATTTGTACCGTTGCAAAATTCTCGAGTGTCACAGAATTTTTTTTATTAAGCTTATATTTGTTTTTATCCTTTCATTCATGTCTTTGTGATATTATTAACAGCTTGGACAACAAATAGACATAGGACCTAGGAAGGTTTCAATGGTGGAAATCATTATTGTCTTATGATCCACTTGAGAGTTGGATAAGCTTCAACTTTGGGCCCAACCCCTTAGATGAGCTGAAAAAACGTACAGACAATATGGAAAAACCATATATTTTCACGGTGGGCCCAATTGAGTTTACTCAGTACGATAAGAGCGTACTGAGTAACTTAGTGTGCAATCCGATTCCCGTCAAAGGAGCCAATGAGATTACTGACGTCCATCGTTCAAAATTAAAATATCCGTGAATCCACATGAGTGTGTATCTACCATCCAACTCGTTTATAAGATCACACTATCATATACGAGCCGAATACACAAATGTCAACTTGACCCAAAACTTTTATAACCCTTGAGAAGTTTTCAAGGTTAGGCATTGAATTCCCACTATTTCCCATGCTGTGATCCACCTGAGCTCCAGCACTGCCTCAATTTTGGAGGTCACACTCTAAAATGAGCTGGAAGAACAGATGTACGGTGTGGATAAGATAAAAACATTGGGGTCCACAAAATCTGGTGACGTCAACGACCACAAAGGTTAGTGGTGTGCCACACACCACGCAGCCTGCTTCCGGCAAGGGAGAGCGCGTGTGTACGGAGTAACAAGAGCTGCTTTTTTCTTTTGTTTTTTTTTCCCTCAAAGATACATAGGAGTTATTTGATACTCTGGCTATATATGATGCTTGATACACGGGCACGTATAAATTGTACACTTGGCACATATAAATGCAAAATAAACCGCCTAAATTGTGGAAATAAATGTTTATAAGTTACACTACAAAAATTAGATTAGATGAATTATCCTAACCTTCAATTCGTGGACACTAGATTTTTTAATTAATGCAGTCTAATAGTTTTCATTTTTAACGGTCCAACAAATGTCCAAAAATCTAATGGTTAGATAGTCATATAAGAGCAATATTTTCTTTTTAACTTTACATCTGAACCCTACCATATTTGGGCAGGTTATTTTGATTTAATCATATTCCCCGTCAGCATTTTTAAGTAATTTCAAACTGCCTGCGTATCATCCATCACACTCTGCCACAGTATCATATTGTTTCTCAAATACATGGAACTGGAGGTTCGCTAGCCCGCACGCATCACACGTGGAATCGTGGCTCGCATGTGGAAAATCTGAGCCGGTGCATAAGATGGGCCTCAGTGCGATGATGATGTGGCCCAATATCAGGCTGGTCTACATCAGAGTGTCATCAGAAAGGATCCAAGGGTTGGGATTGCCTCGTTGGGGTGATTATTCGGCACCGTCCATCTGCAGTGGGGCCCACAGAATCCAGGTATACTATGCATAACCTCCCGTTGGGAATCATGTGATTCCTCGCACTTCTACCTACAAAGGAATCCCGGAACATCGATTCGGTGCACCTCGTGTGCATTATAACACGGTGCGTGCAAGACGCTTCGGACACGACAAGTATCTGACAGCCAATGTGGACCGTCCATCTAGTTCGGAGCACTGACGATAGGTGCCGGACCACTACAATGAGCAATCACAACCACCCATTGATGTCCTGAAGAGAGAGCTTTTAGAAATGAGGAATTAAACGATAGTGATCCGGCAGGATACTGTACGTTACAATTTGGGTTTTTGGTTTGCATGGTTGAGGCCCATTTTTCAGTGATCTGAGCCGTTGATGGTATTAGTTACATGGTGAATTGCCTAAGCTCCGTAAAGTCTCCAATGGAAAAAGGCCTGATCCTTTCTATTATCAGTGGATAGTCTTAACAGAGATGATGAAGCAACGGCTCTCATTCGTTGAGGGGAGCGGATTAGGTGCGGCCCCACCTCACCCAACATGGTGCGGCAATAACCGTGGGCATCACCTTGATCATTTCAGGGCATGAGACCATAAATGAAGCAGATCCAAGTCTCGGTGGACCACACTACAGGAACAGTGCTGAGATGAAGGGAGAAAAACAAATATCAGCTTGATCCAAAATTGTGTGGCCCACCATAAAATTTCAAGTATCAATCACTGCTATTTCGCATGGTGTTATCCATTTGACATTTAGATCTGCTTTATTTTTCCTTTAATTCGCTGAAATGATATGGCAAAATGGATGGACGGTGGGGATGTACCAACATACATCGACGTGGGCCGCACGATCAGGGCCGCACCATGCTGGGTGATGCGCGGCCCTCTCCTGATCCACTCACCTGGTTGGGGTTGCAGCGATCATTCAACGGACGCGGATTGGCTACTCCCCCTGCCACCAGCCAATGGCTGATGGTCGGTGCTCTATGAGCCCCTCCATCATGTATGTTTTTCATCCATGCCGTCCATCTATTTTTTTAGATCATTTTATGAAATAAGACAAAAAAATTAGTATATATCAATCTCAATGGACCACGTTACAGGAAACAATGTTGATTGAATGTCGACCATTAATTTTTTTTTGGCGGCCATGAGAGTTTTGGATCAAGCTGATATTTGTTTTTTACCTTCATCAAGGTCTGTATTGCCTAATGAACAGATTGAATGTCAAATAAACAGTACAGGGGCCTTAGGAGGATTTTAATGGTGGATATCCAATCACTGCTGTTTTCTGTAGTGTGGTCCGTTTAAGACTTATATCCCGCTCATTTTTTAGATCAAGCCTTAAAATTATATGTAAAAATGGATGAACGGGATGGATGAAACACATACATCATGGTCGCCCCACAGAGCACCGACCGCCATCCAGCCGGTGGCAGGGGGAGTAGCCGATCCGTTTTCTCATTCAACTATCAGGGAATCGAAGATTAAGTCTCGAGGGCTGTTTGGATGCCATCAGCATTAACCGTGGCCTATCTGATATGTAGACCAGCCTGACATTGGGCCACATCATCATCACACTGAGGCCCATCTTATGCACCGGCTCAGATTTTCCACATGCGAGCATGATTGCACGTGTGATGCGTGCGGGCTAGCGAACCTCCAGTTCCGTGTATTTTAGAAATACTATGATCCTGTGGCAGAGTGTGATGGATGATACGCAGGCAGTTAGAAATTACTTAAAAATGCTCACGTGGAACATAATTAATTCAAAATAGCCCGTCCAAATATGGTAGGGCCCAGATGTAAAGTTAAAAAGAAAATATTGCTCTTATATGGTTATCTAACTATTAGATTTCCGGACATTTGTTGGACCGTTAAAAATGAAAACTATCCGACGGCCTTAATTAAAAAATATTGTCCACGAATCGAAGGTTATGATAATTCATCTAATCTAAATTTTAGAGTGTAACTTATAAATGGTTATTTCCACAATTTAGACAGTTTATTTTTCATATATATGTGCCAAGTGTACCATTTATACGTGCCTGTGTATCAAGCGTCAGATATAGCCAGAGTATCAAATAACTCCTTAGTATTTTTGAGAAAAAAAGCTCTCATTACTCCGTACACACGCGCCCTCCCCTCACGGAAGCGGGCTGCGTGGTGTGCTACACACCACCGACCTCCGTGGTATGTTGACGTCACGGGGTCTGTGGGCCCCACCATGATGTATGTGTTATTCCAAACCGTCCATCCATTTTGAAAGATCATTTTATTCCATGGACCGAAAAACTAAGCATATAAAATACTCAAGTGGACCACACCATAGAAATAAGTGGGGATTGAAGGCATATCATCCAAAACTTTATGGAGCCACAAAAGTCATGGATCAAGATGAAATTTGTTTTATCATTTCATCAATATTTACGTGACCTTATGAACAGGTTGGATGGAAAATTGAAATCATGGTGGGCCCTGGGAAGGCTTCAACGGTGGTAATCATTGTCCCACTACTTTCAGTGGTGTGGTCCATTTGAGCGTTGGATATATGTAATTTTTATGATCATGCTATAAAATGATCTCTAAAAATGGATGGTCGGTGTGGATATAACGTATAAATCATGGTAGGGCCCACAGAACTTGGTGATGTCAACACATCATCCACGGCGGTGGTGTGTGGCACACCACGCAATCTGCTTCCCTCACCTCTCATCATCCCGCGATTACAGGATTCGGTCCCTCTCTCTCTTCAAACCTCCCAATCTCTCCCCCAAATTCATTTTCGACCGTTGATCTCTCGCTCTCTCCATCTACCTCTATCTTCTCCCTCCCTCTCTCGCTCTACACATCTCTCCATCTGATTTCTCTGGAAATCCAACGCTCTGCAATGAAATCGTAGGGTTTCTCTATCTATCTAGAGATTGTGTTATTTTTCTATCTTCTTCTCTCCATATCCATCTTTCTATAGGTTTCTGGAGGTTTTCCAGCGGTCTGATTGGCAGATCTGAGAATCTACAGCTAGAGAGAATCAATTCCGCCTGCAAAGATGTTCTGGCGGATGGCGGGGCTCTCCACCACTTCTCCGGTGAGTCGGAGCTGGAAAATCTCTCTCTCTCTCTCATCTTTGTTTTTGGATTTTCCGTTTCTTTTTCTGTTTGATTCGTAGTCATGTTCTGGCAATATGTGTTGTTTTGTTAGAATTCTACGGATGTTTGCATTTGGGAATTTAGGGTTTTTACATGCTCGATCCGAAGGAGAATTTACTTTCTTTTTCCTATTTACTTATGTCAGCTTCGTGATTCATGAATTACTTATTAAAATAATGAGAAGGAGAAGATGCATTGAAAATTCGATTGGAATGGATAATCTTTTGCTTTTTTATGAATGACGAATGGATGATCTGCTGCTAAAAATGAGAATGAAGAACTCCTTGTTTAAATAAACGGTGTGAAATTTCCTCAAGAGAATGTTAACCATTACTAACGGTATCAAAGAGTCATGAAGCAAATGCCCATACGATCCATGCGCCAAATCAGCATTTTTGTCACAAAAGAGACTCTTTAAGCTTGCCGGATTATGAAAGTGGGAGCGGCTGCCCCACAAAGACAATGGCTATGAGAAACTTAGATACTCTGGCAGACTGTGGCTATCCATGTGCTTTTTTTTTTTTGGCCATCCACATGGTATCCATACGCGTGGATATCTGTTTCTCAATAGAAACTGTTCAATCAGATCGGTCCATCTTAGACCGGTCATAACCTGAAAAAAATCATATTAAAGGATCAATAAGCTGTCCCATTAGTGGGAAAGTCATGGATGTTTAAATGAAGAATTGCCAACAATCCACATTCAATGAAAACATATCTACTAACAAGAGGTTCAAATCGATCTGTTTTTGGGATGTGCCTATTGATACAACACAAATGCATAACAAATAGAAAAGAGATATTGGCAAGATATTAAGGATGCAATAACAATTACGGTGTTCGTAAATTTGTAATAGGCACCTTTGATACTGTTATGATATGGCCCGTAACGGCCATTATGACCATTTTTTAAATTGTAATGATACGAGGATGTTATGGGCTATTTTTTTTCCATAATGGCCATTATGTTCTGTAATAATGGTACTGCTATTACCATTATTTGATGGCCGTTACATAACCATTTTTGGATGCCATGCAAGATATGCACCCAAAGTTGCACTGATGCAATCACCCCGCATCCCACACGTGCATGCTCTGCACGTGTGTATAAGAAAAGTACTACTTTCCCTTTTTAGCCTGTCACTACTTTCATTTTCTTTCAAATCTCTACATTAGAAAATTTCCTTTTTTCTTTCGTATCTTTATATTAGGCAAGAAATCATTTTAGATTTTTCTTATTTAAGTACTTTATTATTCACGTGCTTTCTTAATTATAGTGCTTTCTTATTTAGGTAATTTTCTATTTTTCAAATCTTGGCTAGCCAGGAATTTTTTTTATAGATTTCATAATTTTTATTGCATGTCGTAAGGATTGATTATAAATAAGGCCCAGGCCTATGGAATAAGATAAATTGAATGATATTCTCTTGTATGAAAATTCTCTTATTTTCTCTACGATAGTTGGGGGGTTGATCTCTAGTTCAAGACTAGAGGATTGTTGAGCTTGTTCACAGTCTTGCATTCGTGATCTCTAGCATTGGGCTAGAGGATTGTTGGGTCATTTCCCACAATCTCCTTCATCTTTTCTTTGATATATTTGCTTCCCCTTTTGGGGTTTGCATTATGTGCCATTTCGAAAGACTTTCATTGGTTTGGGAACAAAAATTACATTTCAAGATGTGTTTTGGCATAAGTCCTTAATTACAATCCCTAAGGGAAAACTCTTGATTAAAATGTAAAAACCAGAGAGAACTAGTCTATTGCACAAGATGCAAATGATGCATAAGGTCATAATACACAGTCTTTCATATTCAGTGTCTAGATCATTGATTAGGCAAAACATTTTAGTGCTTCAAGGACTTGTGAAACTTTAGCGTCCGTGTCCTATATACTACTAAGAAGATTAGCACATGTATTGCCTTGACAGTAAGAGTGGGGCCACGAGGGGGTGGGGGGGCATTGTTTAATAGTTTAAATAGTGAGTGTGGAACCGTTACTTGGGTCTCTAAGTAGTTAATGTGGAGCCACTTCCAAAGTGAACAAACAACGCTAGGCCCAGTGTTCGAAATATCGGTATCGCGTTATGTATCGCACCCTTAGGATACAGATACATATTGGTTATCACATGAGATATATCGGTTGTATCGCGTAATGTATCGTTGTTGTTGAAAATATGGGGAAACATTGGAAATTGGTCGAATTTTTCAATGAAATTTCAGTGATTGTTAAAAAAGACATTAATACATGCTTACAAATCAAAACATTACTAAAAACAAGTGCACATAATTGGTTTTCTTTGTATGGGGTCATAATCTACGTGCAGTCTAACTAAATTGGTGCAAGTATATTCATATAATTTATAAATGTAAAAAGATGTGTGGAAACACAAGCAATACATTCAAAAGCAAAAGAAGAATCACTAGATTAGGTTACATGTTTGATTATATGTTTGAACACAAAGATTGCAACCGATTTGCGAGAAATTGGGAAAAAAAATAAAATCAAAATTTCAAATCTCGAAATTGAAGCTCCCAATCCATGATTTCTCATGCAAAACATGAAAAATCATGGATTTGTAACAATTTGACACTGATTTAACATGATTTATTGAAAAAAAAAGGATCGAAAATAAAAAGTTCTTACTAGATTGAGCATGTGGGATATATCGCACTACTTATGTGTTTCGTATCGCACAAGTGGGATATAAGATATATCGTGGGATATATCGGCCGATATCGTCGATATTTAAAATAGTGGCTAGGCCTTTGCTTAGCCTTCTCAAATAGCTAGCACGCGGGATGCTATTGGAACTTAGTTGGCTCAGAACCACTACTGGGGGTCTATGGCCAGTGCAAAGTCATAGCTCATAAGAGAAAAGGCAGAAAGTCCTTAAACCCTCATTTTTACCTTGTTCGTGCGTAGGTGGGGAGAGAAGGAGAAGAAAACAAATAAGAAAGGAGATCCGAAGAGCTCTAGGGCAATCTTAAGAACCAAGAGGCATGAATAAATCAAATGAATGCCCAAAGGGGTATTTAAATGGGAGAGGAATTGTTATTTCCCACTCTTGAGCTGTTAGATGGTTATTTCTAGTTGTCAAGGCAGTTAAGTGGTTATTGACGCGCATTGTGATGCCATTGGATGATTCAGAATGCTTCCCACTGGCTTGCACTTGGTGCGACGATGATACACACTACTCTTGTACTATGAGCGTGGGATGAAAAATAGGTGTTGCGTTCCCCTTGCATAGTTGGCACAGTGCAGACTTAGACCTCCTAGAAAGTGTTCCAATTTGGTTATGGGCTACCCTTGGGCTGCGATTGTGTGGAGAGGGGAGTTGTGACCATGTGTTGGCTTTAACCGTTGGCACAAAGGGCAATAAGGGGTCTCTTGTTGACCATGGATCGGTGTATGAACCGGACCCATGCTGCCTAATAGGTGAGCGCGATCGCCTTGTGTTGAATAGTGATGGTTAGTGTGATTTGTACTTTAGCCAAAATTCAACGTTAATAAGTAGGCATTTGGAGTGGAGCCAAATAGGTGCATAGCCTTCAAAGCACTCTTGAGTAGGCATAATGGCCATTAGAGCTCTCATAAACCTTCGGTTTTCCCACAAGAGTGTATCCCAAAAAGCTTGGTATCCCATGCCACAAGTGCAGGAAAGAAATAAGGATAAAATGAGGAAAATACTTGTGAAGGAGGGTGGCAATGGACAATGCCTATTCTCAACAACAGTTCCGCTTTAACTCTTGGTTGTGTGTGCGGGGCTCCTCATGCTACCCTTGGCTTTGATGCTAGATGGGAAATCAATTTTTCCTATGTCAACACCTATCTACATTGGGGCCCACGATTTATGGCAAACGTGTGCCATGTGCATAGTGTGAAAGTGGGTAGGCGGTTTGGGTGATGCCGAAGTCGGTGGAAGATCTTCTTTGGGCATGGCATGGAGGGGGGCGTGGGAAGATCTAGTAAAGCGAGGTGGAGACTTCTTATTATGGCAGTGTTTTGGGATGGCTCTTTGGGGTATGAGAAATGGTTTTTGTTTCAATAATATTCAGGCAAGGGCTGAGGAGGTTATCAGAATAACCTCATTGTATTTAGAGAGTTGGGTGTGATTGTGTCTTTTAGAGTTGTATTCTTTGCTCGTTTTGGTGAGCTTTCTTAATAATTTTTTTGTTATCACTCAACCAAAAAAAAGTGCATAGTGTTAATGTGCATAGGTAGAGGACTACATGCTTATCCTATTGCAACACACTTGTGGCTCATATGAAAAAATAAAATAAAATGAGGTATCCTTCCGTGCTTTGAAGCAGTTTTTGGCCTTCGAGTAAAATTTGTTAGAAGTGCTACGACGGTTAGGGTGTTAGATTCTGCCGTGAGGAGTTTGGCAAACTTTCAATTTGCAAAGGAGTCACCCCGTTCATAAGGGCCTCCCTTGGAGGGCAATCCCAAACCAGTGTTTTTTGAGACCCTATCATTGAAGCAAGGGAGAAGCCATCTGAATGGAAAGGTGGATATCTATAATTGGGAGTGAGAATAATGCTTATTAAATCCGCCTTTGCAAATCTTCCAATTTACTTCTTTCCCTCCGGCCTTGGTGTTGTTCAAAATTGAGTGGATCCAAAAGATTTTTCTCTGAGAAGGGAGCGATATGGGAGATAAATTCCATCTCATGAATTAGAAGGATGTGCAAATGTCGGCGCATGAAGGATGAATGGGGGTGGGTAAAATTAGAATTAAAGAAAAGAATTGGGCTTGGGTAGGATCCAAAGGCGCTATAGAGATGTGATCTGTCAAAAATATGGGGAGTCTGGATGAGGGTGGATGTTGGGCTCGTCTTCGAGCTTGGTTGGCTGAAAATTGACAAGCAAGGTGGATAAATAGCATGGGGAGTCAAATGGGTCCCTTGATGGCATGTTGGGGCATGTGTTCGAAAAGCATCAGCTTGTCATTGGGAAGGGCGATAAAGTTCATTGTTGGAAAGATGTCTGGCTTGATGATGTTTTGCTTGCGTGTGGCTTCTGGTGATGAAATGGTTTTTGAGTGATATGCTGCCCTTGGGGAGCTATTGTGTGGAGCTTAAATCTTCACTGAAATCTATCTGATTTGGAATCCGGTCTCTTTTAAAGACCATTGGGAAGATTTTAGGAGCTATTGTGTGGAGCTTAAACCTTCACAGAAATCTATCCGATTTGGAAATTGGTCTCTTTGAAGGACCACCGGGAAGATTGCAATAGCTCGAGATTTGATCAGTCATTGGAAGATGGGAAGATCTGGAGGCCATACATCGGACTGAAATTCTCCTTAAAGATTTCTCCAACAAGTTTCTCAGGTGTAAAGAACTTCAACGACCTTCTTTCTCCCACAAAAGTCCTTTAATCCCCGATTAACCTACTGTTTTTCTTCTTGTCCCACAAAGCTTACTAGACACCATTGATGATATCATCATGATACCATCACTCACTGTTTATTTGACCCTCGCTCTCGAGATGTCCTCTTAAATTCCTGCCATGTCATTGCTCTATGATTGTATTTTGGTCATTTCTTTCTCGGTTGATGTTGGAACCAATGTTTTAAATATTGTAATCGCATAATGTATTGCACCCCTGGGATATGGATACATATCAGTTATCACATGGGATATATCAGTTGTATCCCGTAATGTATTGCTGTTGTTGGGAAGCATTGGAACATTGGGAAATAGGTCAAATTTTTCAATGAAACTTCAGGGATTGTTGAAAAAGACATCAATACACACTTACAAATCAAAACATTACAAAAAAAAGTGCACATAATAGTGGTTTCCTTTGTATGGGGTCCTAATATATGTGTTGTCCAACTGAACTGATGCAAGTATATTCAAAGTCTATTCATATAACTTATAAACATAAGAAGACATGTATGGAAGCACAAGCAATACATTCAAAAGCAAAAGAAGAATCACTAGATTAAGTTACATTCATGTTTGATTTTGTGTTTGGATACAAAGATTGCAACTGATTTGCGAGAAATTGAGAAATTTTGATTTTTCCCAATTTTCTGCAACTTGGCCCATCTCCCTAAATCTCAAAATCGAAGCTCCAAATCCATAATTTTTCACAGAAAACATGAATAATCATAGATTTATAACCATTTGACACTGATTTAACGTGATTTACAACAAAAAAATGGATCGAAAATCGAAAATGTTCACTAGATTGAATAGGTGGGATATATCAGCACCACCTACGCATTTCATATCACACAGGTGCGATACAAGATATATTGTGGGATATATCGGCCAATATCGTCAATATTTAAAACACTAGTTGGAACCACATGATCTTGGGTTTATTATATAGACAACTGGATATGGTTTTTTTTTTTTAATGGCAAAAGACAACTTAATATGTTCTCAAATGGAACCACTATCATGCCATTTCAACGTCTTTTGGTGTTGGATCTGTGGTCATAATTTCGGGCAATGAAAGTACAGTACTGTATTGACAATCATGCATGACCTGCATACCTCTTGAGGTGTATGTCCATAGGAGCACAGCAATTTCATCACCATCTGATTTCCTTCCTCTCCAAACCACTTGATGTGTGTTTTATTGGACCCCATTTTTGGACAGCTTCAAATGGCTGACAGGCAATGCCTTTTCCAAGCAATCTTAGTGCTTTTCCACCCCCGGAAACAGGGCCATTGACAATATAATTACGTAGAATCAATTAATTTTATATAGATTTCCACCTGAGCATTGTGCATTTGTCTTTTGGTGCAATTTAATATGTTATCATGGCATTCCTGACTTGTTGTGTTCTGAAGGCAATAATACCATTGTTCCTTTTTTCCCTACTCATTTGTTCCTTTCAGGTGGAGTTTATTCTGGATAAGGAAAACTATACCTTGGAAGAGCTTCTTGATGAGGATGAAATAATTCAAGAATGCAAAGCACTCAACGGCCGCCTAATCAATTTGTATTACTCTATTTTCCTTGTTGTTTGTACTCTCAAATGATTGATCGTTTCTTTTATTTGCATAGACATTTGAGTGTTAGACTTACAGGCATATGGGTGCCATAATCTAATATGGGAGTACACATGCATTCATTTGTTATTTGTTCCTCAATGCAGTGGCATGAAACATTAAGTTAGAAAACGGCCAGAAGATTTTCTTAACAGTTATGATAGCTGGGCAGGCGTTTCCCCTAAACATCCTATTGTATCTATCCAACCGAAGACACCAAAACATCAACTCGCTAAATGGTGCTCTTCCATCGTAGGTTTTTGGGCTTGTTGCTCTTCAGTTTTGATCTTTTTGTGTTGTAGGCTCTGCCTTGTTGTCTTGTCTCGAGTTGTATAGCTGTCTTAAGTTTTTCTTTTCTTTTCTTTTTTGTATAGCTGGTCTTTCTTTTGTTTGTTTTCTTTTGCTCTGCCTTTTTTTTCTCTTTTCTTCATTCCTTTTTGGGTTGCTTTGGCTTGGCTCCCTTTAATAATGTTTGCAATCTTCAGAAAAAGAAAAAAAGAAGAAAAAAAGAACAAAAAGAAAGAAAAAATTCGCAAAAATACAAGACCATACTGACCAAGCATACGACAATTTAGCAATAAATGGTGCACCAACTCTTCCTTGGCACAAGACACAACACATCAGAATGGGAAGGACATTCCACGCCTTTGAAGGTGATCAAAGTTGATATCTATTTCAACCATGCAGTCTAGTTGAATGCACTTACCTTCAAAGGGTCTGCACAAACCAGATATTGCAAACATCCTCAGTAGCATTTCTGGACCTATCTGAAAGGGTTGAGCAAAAGACTAAACTGAGAAGCATCCATTGACTTCGAGGAATACAGAAACCTAACATAGCCAACTTATGCGTCCGCAATTGAATCTCTCTCTCTTTGAGATTGCATCTGAAACTCAACCTCCCTCTACATGGTTAAAAGACCAGGCGACTTTATCTGACTCGCTCAAGTCGGAGCTGAATCAGCCTGACTCATCCTCATCAGGGGTGACTTGGAGGATCAAACCGGATTGGGTCCAACTGAGTCCTGGTCTTAAAACCATGCTCCTCTATTTAACTGCTACTGCATAACTGATTAAACACCCTGCATAATGAATAATTGGTACAACACATCTTCTAAAAATGGATTTTATCTCCAGCATCAATCCCATGTCTGATATGACTAGAATAGATGCTGTGGACAGAGGTTATGGCTCTCCAAATGGCTGATATCTTCTAAAAATGGATTTTATCTCCAGCATCAATCTATATCTGATGTGACTAGAATGGATGCTGTGGAAAGAGGTTATGGCTCTCCAAATGGCTGACCCCAAGACATCCCACCCATTCTCCGCTGAACCATATTTTACTCTAAAAAAAATATTTGTGAGAAGAGAGTCCTCCCTGTTTCCAATTCTCCACCACATTTTCCTATTAATGCTAAGTTACCTGGGTGATATTTCTGATGCCAAGACTACCACTCTTCACGGGCTTCCACATTTCTTTCCATGCTACCCAATGATGTTTGTGAGCGTACTCCCTATTGCTCCACAATTTTTTTACCCCCGAAATGAACTCCAACTTCGGTAGAACTTTTGAGAAGTCATAAGATAGGAGGCACATTTGCAAGGACAAGCTCGATCAGCGTTATCCTCCCACCCACACAATAGTGGCTTCGTGTTCCATATTGCTAAGTATCTTTCAATAATAGTTTCAAAACCTCAATATCTAGTCTTCCTACACATAAAGGAATTTCCAGATGTTTCAGTGGGAAAGAGATGATCCCACTGCCCAACTCTTGCACTAGTGCTATATTACTTACTAAATTTCTGCCAAGATTGGGACCAGTATTACTGCTTTTTGATAAATTTACCCTGATCCCAGAAATGATTTCAAAGCATTGGAGAATATCCCCTGTAGTTTCGAGCTTCACGAACTGAGCTGTTGCGAGAAAGAAGAGTATTGTCAGCGTATTGTACATGAGTAACCTATATATTCTCATTTTCAATTTCCATCCCTGAGACCAGCTTCAGCTGCTTTCTTCAGAATCCTACTAAGAGACTTAGCAACAACCATAAACAGAAAAGAGGATGCTGGTTTTAATTCCATGACTACTTTTGAAGAAACCTTTGGGGGTTCCATTGCCTATAATTGAGAACTAGGATGAGGAAATGCATGCTTTGATCCATTTTCTCCATCTATCATCAAAACCATTCTGGCTAACAAATAATTGAGGAGCTTCCAATTAATGCCATCATATGCTTTTTCCATATCAACTTTGAGAAGGAAAACCTTTGCATCTGCTCGTGGCTTTTGTGATATTTGTCCACCGTTTCATGTGCAACAAATGATCCATCCATTCTACCCGCCATAATGCACTCTGAGAAGAAGAAAATACTGTCAAGGATCATCTGCATTCTCAAGGCAAGAACCATAGCAATATTTTTATAAACACGGCTCAAATGGCTAATTGGCCTGGGTTTGCAACTTGCTCTGCACCCTCCTATAGAATCAATGAAATGAAATCACACCCATTTCCTTGCTGATTATCACTCTCCCGTGGAATTCCTTGAATACTTTTTTTTTTTTTTGAAATATGGAATTCCTTGAATGCTTTCACAATGTCTCCTTGAATAATGTCACAGCAACTCTAGTCAAAAGCCATCAGAAATTCGTTAGGTTCCAGCGGATGATGCCCAATTTAATCTAAAATTGTTGATTTGAATTCTTCCACCTTGAACATTTCTTCAAGGTACTCAGACTGATCTCTGGAAAGAGTCTCAAACTGCACTCGCAGCCACAGTAAGTCTGGGTGGAAATTCTTTTGAGGTATCATGGAAACAGTCTTTTTTTTTTTCTGCATCTATGTATCCGCCCTTTCTTTGTGAGCCATACATCGCCTTCACAGATCCATGTAATACGATTCAATCTTCTTCGAGCACCTGTGATTTTGTGGAAGTACCCCATATTTCTCTCTCCTTTGATTCACTTTTCTCAGAATTTTATCTCCAGTGGGTTCCTTCTTTTCTCAAAATCTTCCATTTCTCTTCTACTTGCTCTTCCTTTCTGGATATATTCTCAGATAAAATGCACCCACTTCTTCATCATCTATTTCAAGTGCGCCGATTTCCACTTTCAACTGTTCCTTTTGCAGAATTCAAATAACCAAGAGTATTTTGTTCCATTCTTTGAGCTTTACTTTGAGATGTTTAAGCTTTGCACGGAACCTTATCATGGCACTACCTTCCAGGCTTTCATGGAAAAGGAAGACCACGAATTCAACCATGCCTTAACCTATAATTTGCATGGAGATTGAACTGAAGTGGTAATAGATTTGGGTGTGGGAGTGTGGAAGCGTCTATTTTAAAATGTTAGCTAGTATAAACACTTAGGAAGCGATTGCAGGTGTGAGACTCCAAAGCACGGTTCAAAGTGGGAGTGGCACCTAGATAAAGAGATCTTGTGTGATAATGGACAACTGACCAACACACTAAAAGCTCCAGAGCTGATGGGGAAGGACCGATTTATCCCTATATGTAGGCTCTCCCAGGCAACCCAGGCGAGACCTCCTTGTGGGCAACCCCTGCTTTGCATGGGTCCCCGAATTGCACGGTTCCACATTGGGCCCCCCCTTGTGGCCATTCTACATCTTACAGACCCTAATTCGTGGGCCACCCACCTTAGCGTGGAGATGCGGTGCATCCCTGGAATCACACCAACATGCTCCTGCATCATTGTGGCTATGTTCAACACTTAGTTGCATGGTCTTTCTAACCAGGTAAGACTCCTACCTTGAATCACGCATTCGACTCATGCTTTGCTCCTGCTTCCCGGCTATTTATACTTGCTAACACTGAAACAGAAGCTTCCATGCTCTACCACCTAAATCTTTTTCTGCTTTGCTTCACATTTGTGCAACTATAATTCAACCCCCTTACCATTTAGTTTTGTAAGTAGCAGGGAATGGGGAAAGTAAAAAAAAGAGCGTAAAGAAGGAACTATTTTTCCTCATTGGCACTCCATAAAAGGTATTGAGAAGCATGTGCCTTTTGGAGAAGGTGGGAGGTGGCTTGTGAGGTGCATGTGTCCCATCCACATCACATCGGAGTGCAACTCGAGTAAATTATGCTCTTGTTTGGATGCAAGGTTTGTGAGCTTACGAGTGTGTCTAGGAATAATGGTTCTAGGGCTTGGGTTGTAACTAATAGGTTAGGTGCTCTGTTTTGCAAGGGGATGAGGCTTGAGGAAGTAAGTGGCGATGGTATACCATCTTGGGAGGCTGTTTGAAGGTTGAATAAACAAGTTCCAAACTAGGTAATGTGCTGGTTGTAGTTAAATCTTTAGGGTGAGTGATAGCAATAACTCTGGATTGTTGGAATGCTTGGAAAACTAGGATTTAATGTTTAAAGAGAGTGCAAAGATCTCGTTTTGAAGCAGCCATAGTGATCTGGATGTTATTGAATATTGATCGAGCTATGGTATTTTAGGAATTTCATTTTGCCTATTGTATGCAGGGCAAAGCTACTTTCCTTGATTTTTCGAGAGTGTGCATGCCTAGCTTCTTAATAGCTCTGGTTAGTGATTAGAACCTTCTTAAGGTAAGAATTGCAGACGGTACATATTGTGTTTCGGTCTTAGGGATTGATAGCTTTTGATAATGTTGTTTTGGATGGATTTTAGTTGCACCATGCATGAACCCTCTTGCAAGGTGCCTCCCCCGCTATGAACTTCTGCTTCGGACATGTGCCCCTACTCCTGCTTCCCAGGCTTTTACACTGCACTCGCCGTTTCTAATGGATGCTTTATCACCCCGCCGCGTGAATCCCCTCCCCACCTCCACTCCCACTTCTTGCAACAAAGGAATTGATATTTAAAACTTCATGTGTTTGTTGCGTTGCAAGTGTGAAAAGGAGTGAAGTAGATGCAATTCCTTTTGGTATTGAATTGATTAAATAAATATCTTTTGTGAGGAATTATCAAATTCCATTTATAGATTCACCATTTGCCCGCTTCTCTGAAGTAATTGAGTACATTATTAAATATTGTTATACTTCTTAACCCTATCTTGATGTCCCTTTTTTTCCTTTTATCTGTGCTCCTTTACAGTCTACGACAAAGATCTCAGGTCGAACAATTGCTTCGATATATTGTGGAAGAAGCTCCTGAGGATGCTGAAAAGAGACGCACTTTCAAGTAATTTACCCATGGGTTGCTGTGTAATTTTTGTTGCCAAGGAATACACCCTTTCTTTTTTCAACACTTGCTGAACTTTTTGGTTGTTTCGTGCGGTATTGTTGCTCAGGTTCCCATTTATTGCCTGTGAAATATTTACTTGTGAAGTTGATATTATACTCAAAGCATTAGTAGAGGATGAGGAGGTGAGGAACTATATGCTTTCCCTTCGGCCATTTCTTTGATCTTGAAGTTTATTGCTTGGCTGTAGCAAATCTTCAAATGATTTTGGCTTCTGCTTCTATTGAACCTGATGAATTATTTACTTGGTTTTACGTGTTGTAAATCTGTTGCTGGGTTATCTTGCCAGTTGATGCACTTGCTATTTTCCTTCCTGGAACCTGATCGCTCACATAGTTCATTGCTGGCTGGTTACTTTAGCAAGGTATGTGATCTTTCATCAAGCTACATAGCTGATACCCATCTCCCATTTTGTCATGAAAATATCACACAGTTGTTGAGAAGTTATTCGCACTGCTTTTCTATTTGCTTTTATAAGCTCTTTACTTCTCTTGGAGACTGAGGCAATTGATGATGCATTTGCTGATCGCTTCCTTCTAGGTTGTTATATGCTTAATGCTGCGGAAAACAGCCCCTTTGATGAATTTTGTTCAAGTAAGTGAAAGATTTTTGTCTTTTCTCATTGGTTGGAAGGCATCATTTACTTTTAGCAGGGATTCTAACTGATTATGCTGACACGGCTTTGGAGTCTCAATAGAAATATATTTTTTAAATCTTTTTATACTATCGGTTACCATAAAGGCCTTAGAAGTGATTGGGAAAGTATGATTCATAAAGCTGATGCCAAATAGCAGAGAACAAGGCTACGGCAATTGGTTATCATCATAACAATTTAAATTGATGTGGTTTAAACTTTAAATCATTTAATAGGACTGAAAAATGGCTTCTGAAAGGGAAAATAAGGCGTAAATCTGATTGCATAGCTCAGTTCCTACAGAATGGAATTCCAACACTTGAGAAAAGTATCATGGACAAGTTCTCAGATATAAATGGTTTGCAAGTAGCGCTCAATATTTCCACACAATTAAGTGGTATGGATTGTGAAGTAAACTACAACTATAAACCTGGCAACTGTAGGATGTGTTCTATTTGGCAGATTTTGGGTCGGATCAGATAAGGTTCTTCCATCATCATAGCCTTGCCCTAGCTATTGGGGGTAGCTGGCTAGGAGATTCTTCCATTCCAGGAGAAATTTTCTTAAGAGGATTGGCATGATGAGAGTGGAGCTATTGCTCCCCATGTATTTTAGCCTAATCTTGGGATGTAAAATTGCTCCTCACATTTTGCATGTGTTGATGCATACTTTTGTTTCTGTTTTCTTCTGTGTCAATTACTGTGATGTGAACTGGTATTCTTACCTTTCATCTCTTATGACATCATGGCAAGTGCTATCTTTTTGTCACTAGTGGTTTCATCCCACACTACTATGTTCATAATAATATGTTGTAATGCATGTAACCAAATTATATTTCACTAGTCTGTGTAGTGTACTGATCTTTTGTCATTATGTTCATCTAGGCTCATCCCGAAATTTTTCGCCAACTGGTTGATCTGATTGGCATTACGTCCATTATGGAGGTTGGTTTAATGAGCTACACATTCTGCTTATTTTGATTTGGAAAGATATCTGCATACTTTGATCATATGGCATTTTCATAGGTTCTTCTCTCTCTTTCGCCTCTATGCTCCTTTTCTCATAGTATCATATTTCTGAACTCTTTACTTAGATATCAATACAATCCAGTCAAGCAAATTTTACTGATTTTCAAGACTGATGCTTGTCCAGAATTGAATATTCTTGTTTTATAGCTTTGTAAGTCCCTAAAACCCATTTCATCCTCTTTCCCTTGCCAAACAGGTCTTAATACGCCTGATGGGTGCTGATGAACATATTTATTCCAATTATATGGACTCAAAGCAGTGGTTACAAGATTCGGATGTGCTTGAGATGATTCTGAATAAGTTCAGCTCCTCAGTAAGTGTGTCATGACTTATGAGCAACAATCTTTGATCTGATTAAAGTTTAACCTCCCAGAGTGTTTTTGTTTTTCCTTTTACAGTACTTGCTATCAGGGGTAGCAATTGTCGGGCTGGAAGGTCTCAGACCCTTTGAATATTCTGTATCAGGCCTTTTGGGCTGGGCCTATTCAAAATACTTCTGTTGCTCAGCCTGCACCCGCCTGTTGCCAACCCTACCTGCAATTGTCAAAACAGTTTTTTGGTTTTATCATGCGTAAAAAATTATTTTATGCTGCTCTTGAATGTAGTCAAGGTGAAAAATCTGATGATTTCTGCAGTCATACGTCAAACACACGTCAAAAATTTTTTACTGGACATTTTTGGAACAGGATTCTCCTGAAGTACATGCCAATGCAGCAGAAATCCTATGTGCTATAACTCGGTTTTCTCCTCCTGGGCTTGCTGCTAAAATTTCTTGCCCAAGGTATTCTTTTTCTTGTATCTTAAGTCTAAGATATTTCAAGTATGCCCTCAAATTTCCTATTCTTATGTTATTTCCCCTAATTTCACTAAATTGTAGTTTGCACTGCGTTTGTTTATTTGCAGTTTTGTGGGAAGATTATTCCGTCATGCACTGGAAGATTCAAGACCGAAGTCTGTTTTAGTCCACTCATTGTCTGTATGCATATCATTGTTGGATCCTAGGAGATTAGCAACGGCTCCTTATCATTTATTCCGAGGTCAGATGGCTCAGGGATCATCAGCAACTGCTAATCCTGAGACAGTGGAAGGCATGCTGGAAAGCCTTGGTATGGTCATTGCTTCTGCTGTTTATTTCCCCCTTGAAGGCACTTGGTCCTTTCCTCAAGATCTATTTCTTATGATGTATAAAAACATAGAAGTATTGTTACGTCAGAAATCAGGACTGTTGTTTGTAGGTATATTGTTCTCTTTGGTGCTTGGTGTGCCACTTGAAAAAATGAGTGCATATATAGATGGAATTGATGATCTGGGATCTAAGACTGTTGTAATAGGGGAAGGTCCCCTTTGGGTGGTGCTGTGATTATGCGGACCGCGCTCTCTGTATTCCTTTAAAAAAATTTATTGTACCATATTTGTATGCTGTTATCGTGTTAGTTTGCAATAAAATATGTTTTATCCTTAAAAGAAAAAAAGAAAGAAAATGAAAAAAAGGAAAATCTCATTTTAGTGAATCGTAGTTATGTATCAACTTTCTTGGCCAGGATTAAAAGTAATCCTGACAAGCAACAATTTATATAATCTCTAATAAATAATTAATATGAACTAAAATGAGATGAACTCATTTTTCAGTGGCTACCCAAACAGTCCCTAATTTTGTTTATAGCAGAACTTTTTTATAAAAAAAATGGTGAAGCAGTTTATTAGAAAAGCATAAACACAAAATTACAGCATATATGCAGAGAAGCAAGGGAGAAAAACCTGGCTTCAAGACACTCCTCTAATTCTTACATTTTACAACCTTTAAAAAGGGGCTCTCTGGTCCAAACACCCAATAAAGAAGTCTCCTTTTAACCCTATGAAGCACCTTCTCAGCAGATTCCATCCTATTGGTAAGAATTCTGTTATGTGTTCTCTACGGAGACCATATGATTGATAGCATAGCCAAGTCTCACAAGATACTTTTTTTCCCACACACTGCCCCCTCCAAGCTTGAAACAGTGCTCTAACAGAGTCTGGGTTTACCCATTGCACTCCAAAGAGGTCTAACATCTTTCTCCAAATCACTAAGGAGACATTTTAGTGACCAAACATAAAATACATGCATTCATAAGTGCTACTTTTCTTTTCCAAAGCTGATCAGTGGTGAAAATTTTCTCCTTAGCAACTAGCCACCGAAATGAAACGACTCTCGAAGGTTCTGGGAAGCTGTAAATGTGCACCACTGAACTCGTTGTCCCTTCTTTTCCTGCTCTTTTGATTGCTCAGTACAAGGACTTGACTGAGAATACTCCAGTTTTATCTAAATTATGTTCCTCTGGCTGTGTGTCTCATGCATAACTTTGTCTCAAAATTCTTGGAGATTTTACAAGAAAGCCCTGTTTTATTGAAGGTTTATCCATTCTTATGTGGGACTTTTGCATCCAGCTTTTGAGTTGCTTTTCGAAGTCCTGCTGCTGCTTGTTCTAGATGCAAATTAATCCTTGATACCATTAAGAGGGTGCATCTTATTACACAAGCTGCATATAGGATAAGTTTCAGCATATCTAGTATTGAAGAAAGCAACATATGGCAATACTAGGAGCAGAGGCTGCCCAGTACATGATGAAGTTCCAACCACCCGTTTTTTTTTGTTTTTTTTTTTTGTTTGCACGTTTAGGATGGTAGTGCAAGCTTTACCATGTTAAGCATATCAACCTGAATAGTAATGCATCAGGAAAAAATGTGATCCACAGAATATGCGTACCCAAGGATAGAAATGACAGAATTCTGTAATATTCCTATAGAAAGTTAGTCAATTTCACTGTGTGGGCTTTCTATAACTTCATGTAAGTGCTTCCAGTTGAAGTGGCTGTGGCATGGAGAAGGCCACCTTCTATTTATGAGCAAAAGGAAGGTTACCATGTGCCCGTGACAACAAAAACGATATAAATGAATGATAAAGAAAATGTGATCACGTATGTGTGGATGCATATTCCCTGCAATTGCCGTTTGTTTATTTATATTCGTAATTCATTCCCTATTCTTTTATTTCAAATAAAATTCTCGCTCCATCTCTCTCTCTCTCTCTATATATATATGTATGTATATAAAGAGCATATTCCCCGTGCAACTTATAAAAGAGAAGGCAAATCATCATCATCTAAGCCTTGTCCTAATTAATTAGGGTCAGCTACATGAATCTTGTTCCACCATTCCATTCT
Source organism: Magnolia sinica (assembly GCF_029962835.1). NCBI lineage: Eukaryota > Viridiplantae > Streptophyta > Magnoliopsida > Magnoliales > Magnoliaceae > Magnolia > Magnolia sinica. Next base: position 1,905,556 of record NC_080584.1, on the reverse strand, counting down.
ATCAAGGGCCATACCTTCAGTTAGACTATAGGTCATCAATTTTTATTTATTTATTTATTTCGCTTAGCAACTCCATCCACATCCATTTGGGGCTTCCCCTTGCCTTTTTAGAGCTTTCAACGCTCACCAACTTACTCCTACCATCTAAATCTACTCTCTCATCTTCTTACCTGTTAGTGCTACTCGTAAGTTCCCTCAAGTGCATTAATTTCTAATTCTGTCCTTATCTTGCCACTCGTCAATTTCAACATCCTCATTCAGCTACACTCATCCTATGAACTTGTTGTTCTTTAACTGGCCAACATTCTATCCCATAAAGCATAGCTGGTTTTATAGCTATCCTATAAAATTTCCCTTTTGAGTGCTACATGACGATCACATAAAAGAGGAGGCAAAAAAAATAATAAGATAAACCTCCTGCTATAAACGACTTGCCTGCTTCCATCGTGTAGGAAAATAATGTTGAAGTTTTCTCAATGAATCTAATTTTGAACATGGACATGAAATGCATAGGAGATTGTAGAGAGTTAAGTTCTACAAGGATTATGGACACTGCTCTAGTAAAGTCTTCCTCTTTCTGAGCACATCTACTCGAGGACTGTTATGGAGTGATTGTCTGTACTTGTAGTCCACTACGATATAGCTTTCAGAGGATGTGTGTGATTCCCTAAAAAATGATGCCTTAAAAAACCTAGCAAATTTAACAAGAAAAATCTTCGTTATTATGTCATGTTGCAGGTGATTTACTCAAGCTTTTGGATGTTTCTTCTGGTGAGACCGTCTTACTCACCACGTATGGCAAGCTGCAGCCACCTCTTGGGAAACATCGATTGAAGGTATCCTTTTAAACTTTTCATGTTGCTCTTCATGGATGCTGCAGATTATCATTGGTTTAATTCTCTCATTGCTCAGACTTCAGAGTAGATCGTGTTGGGCTTTCTTGATGTTAAAATGGTACAAGTCATAAAACATTACTAAGTGCTTACTCAATATGGAGATTTTCCTGGGAAGTCCAAGTCTCTTTTTGAGGGGAGGTGGTGGGAATGGCATACTCCTACATGCTGACTGTATTTTAAAATGGACTGTTCAGATTGTGGAGTTCATCTCTGTTCATACTTCATACTCCTACATGCTGATTATAGTTTAAAATGGAACTTTCAGATTGTAGAGTTCATCTCCGTTTTACTGACAATTGGTAGTGAAGCTGCTGAAAAGGAACTGATTCGACTAGGGGCCATACAACAAATTCTAGATTTGTTTTTTGAGTAAGTCACATGCCATGTCTATGGGGATTTAAATACCATGCAAAGATTTCAGATCATCATCGTTTTTCTTTTCATGATGATTGTAGGTATCCATACAATAACTTTTTGCATCACCACGTGGAGAACATTATAGTATCTTGCCTGGAGAGCAAGAATGGTCTACTTATTGATCACCTTCTACAAGATTGTGATCTTGTTGGGAAAATTCTTAGAGCAGAAAAACATTCCACATTGTCAACTGATTCAAACAAGGTAGTCCTGTGGTACTTCTGTTATTTGATCAAGCTCTATCTGTAGTTATAATGTTTTCTTTGATTTCATGCGAATTCTTTATCCTCTTCTTGTTTCGTATTTCAGGCCAGAACTTTGTAACTGATTAGAAAGATTCTCAAAATTGTCTTTGCAGCCAACAATGCCCACTGAGGAAAGATCACCTCCCAAAATAGGGAATATCGGACACTTGACACGTATATCTAACAAGCTCGTTCAGCTGGAGAATAACAACAGCAAAATACAGGCACATCTTCAGGTTAATCAACAATATTGTGTATTTCCTTCACTTGATGGTTTTTAACTCTCAATATCCCTGCACGATAATATTTGTTCAAAGTGATGCACTATGCTATATTTCAACTTATCTGTGTTTGTCAACATTTATTGTGAAACTGGAATTGGATGCGTATGAATTTCATTTTTGAAGGATAAGAGGAGACTTTCCTAGAAAAGAAGAAAGATTACAACAGATGAACAGTGTCTCCAATTAGTAGTGCTTGGAGGACTTGGACTACCAATTGTATCGGCCGCTCTGTTGCAACATTTAGCAGTTCAGTCCTCTTGGATTGCAAATAGTTCTTAAGGTTAATTTTGCATTGCACGGCCAATAGGTAATAAGATGAGGGAAAGAAAAGAGGACTCAGATGGTTTTGCCATGTGCAACAGAGACCAAGAACTGCACCGTCAGGAGTGAGTTGATTCAAGATGGTTTCTAAAAGGCAATGGGTGGGCCTGACAGGTTGAGGGTGATTGTAGTAAGCAAAGACTTGATGACCAATGGTGTAATTGAGGATGGTCCTTGAAAGAATGGAATGGCAGGATTCGTGTAGTAATTAGGATAAGATTTTAGATGATGGTGATGAATTTTGCATTGGACAGCCACTCCATATTTACTTAAACCATTACTTATCACAAAATGAAGTGCAGTATGAAGTCTACAGAGAGTGCATTTCTTCCGGACAATTCTTTTTTTACTTGTAGTGAATTTTATTAGCAAAACCCTGAAACAGTAAGAAAACTATACATCAAGGGGATGGCAAGAGGGTGCCCCTAGTGCCCAAGGAAAAAAAAAAGTGAGGATGAGAACAACGACAGGCTCCTCTGAAGCCAAAAGTGAGAAACAATCAACATCCAGAAAGAACAAAAAATCAAATTACATCTTAGATTAACTAATTTGAATCCCACATATGATCCAAAAAGGTTATCCCTTTAAATTCTGGAGAAGGCAGAGCCCATCCAACAACCATAGAAATAATCTTGTGAATTAGCCCAATAATCACTGCTTCTCTGCCTTACAGAATTCTTCTATCCCTCTCTTTCCAAATCCAAAGTCACTGCCGGAATCAACTTCCAAATAACATTTCCCCCAGTAGGTGAACAGTCCATCTTTCCATCCCACAATAGGTCCAAGTTCATGCCATTGATGCTCGATGCCCCCGAGGAGATTAAAGTTTCGCTCAGGCCCCAAATTTTGCAGTGAAGGAAAATACGGCTCCCCATTCTTCATTCTCCCTACACATGATGCAGTTGCTAGGAAATCCCCCCTCCCCCAAAAGGAACCTCCACGCCCATTCTTGGAGATTGCCCGAAAGGATTTTGTGGAAATTTGCCCTATGCTGGAGAGAAGGTTCAGATTTCAGAGAGTTCCGTGATTTTAGATTCTATGTGCTGCTTCTGTTTAGCATCAAGCGATCACTTTCTAATGAGCTTACGTGTGCACAATGTCTGGAAATAAAATATAGAAAGTGCAGAAACATTGGTTAGTTCCAATTTTGTTTCCCGATTATATATATATTTTTTATTATCAATGGAAGTTCTCATGGGGTTTTATCATTTTGCAGGAAAACAGCGAGTGGCTTGATTGGCATACAAATGTCCTGCTTAAACGCAATGCAGTTGAAAATGTTTACCAATGGGCCTGCGGGTAGGTGTTTTCTCCGCATTTTGTTGCAACCACTCAATGCATGCCGCATTTCTTCACATTTTATTTCAACCATTGATTGCTTATCTGATACTTGCCTGAAGACGTGAGAAGGGTACCTTAAGCAAGTTGTGATTTTAAAACAGGAATATGTACCTTCATACTAACACAGACATTAAGAAGGAAACATTGGATGTTATGTACTTTAACTATACAGTCGTTGGAACCGGCAGCATTTCCTGTAAATATTTAAGCATTTTCTTGCGCACAACCCTGATATGTCAACCATTTTGATGTACCTCATGCTTGGATATCCAAGCCTGCATTTCTGTCTCTGATGCAAAGAGCTGTGGATACAATTCTGTCAACATTGTTTTGTTTTAACTGTTGCAGGCGGCCAACTTCATTACAGGATCGAACTAGGGACAGTGATGATGATGAGTTCCGAGATAGAGATTACGATGTGGCAGCATTGGCAAATAACTTGAGCCAGGCATTTCGTTATGGCATCTACAGTAATGACGGCATCGAAGAGGTACCTGTAAAGATGTATTGACTACTTTTGTCACCATGTATTCTTTTATTGAGAATCCATGGTCACAGGATCATGAGCAAACTACCCTGTGAAGTACTAGCGCAATGCATTTCTTGGCTCCTGACCTGTAACTGATCAGCTGTCGCTCTTTGAAAAATAAAAATAAAATCAGCTGCCAAATACAGAATCCATTGAATAGCCCATCATAACTTAGATTAAGAGAAATAAGTATATTGGGTTTCTTTTTAAGGGTGCGCTTGGTTTCACCAAATATCATGATATTTTGTACCAACGAACTATGAACCACTCTTATTGGAGTCCATTTGGTCCATCATCTGACCTGAAATCTGCCTTCAGTAATGTCAGCTTGCAACACAATTTAGGAAAGTGATTTTGCTGGTGTCAACAACACCTATTTAAAACCTTGATGATGATATCTCCCACCTCAGTTTCTTTCACAACTTCTCAATCCATCTCTCATAGAGTTAAGTATCCTGCTGGACCTCTCCTTTTTCTCAACCTCCCGTTACCTTTGCTACCAAGTACCAACCATTTTCCAACAAGTGGTTTTTTCACATTTGCCAACCCAAAATGTATTTTATTTCTTCTGGGCTTGAAATGTTTTGTCTTGACCACAAAAGTCAATAGATCACAGACTTTCAATTGACAGCCTAATCTGCAAAGCTATTCTTGAAGGGAAACAAAAGATGAGTTTTATGAATGGCTTCTTTTTTCATCTTTTAATACATGTCTGGTATTCCATTAACCTGGTTTTCGCTGGTGATGCATGCAGGCACATGGATCGCTGGAACGAGATGATGAGGTATGCAGATTAGGCCTTTTTCCCCCCTTGGACTATCTTTCATAGTAGCATTTGCCATGTCCCCAGATTACATGGAGAGATGTGAAGTTTGCGTTTTGCGGAATTGATGGGATTTTCCTGGTGTTTTCTCAAATTTTAAGCATTTCAGATGTGTGGGATGTTCTGCATCTTGATGCATCAAGACATGAGTATTGTCTGCCCATGGCCCATGTTTTGTATGATCTGGCCTGTTGATCTGATGTGATTGTCGTGCATAAGACATGCCAAATCTCCTGATTGGCCTACGGACAGACAATTAATTGATTGTGTAAGATCTAATCTGGAAGATGTTTGGGCCACCTTCCATCAACTGTGGGATCTATGAGATTGATGTCTGGATCATTGAATAGAGTGGACGCTAGCTGTATGGAATGGGCACATTGGATGCTATTCACATCCCGATGTATCAGGACCTGATAATTTCTCTTTCAATGATTGCTTCCCAAGTCATACAGGAGCTTGGTTGCATGTGCCGTTTTGAGCTCCAATGCAGACTCCAAACCCAGTGCATCTCTTTCTAGTCCCCACCTTAACTGTCTCTTGCTTGAAAGGAGCCGAAGAAACATTCCCTATATTGATAGAACAGCTCCCTCACAGCTGATGTTTGGCAGGATGTCTACTTTGACGATGAATCTGCTGAAGTTGTCATATCTTCTCTCCGTCTGGGTGATGATCAGGACAGGTACATTGAGCCCCTTTTGTTCAAACTTCCCAACCTTTCCATTTGTGCATGTGACCTAATGTTGCAGTGATGGCTCTGATGTATTGAGATGGCAATGGGACAGGCAGGGGCCCCATCTGGCTTCTGGGCTTGGGCCGCCACCAGTCAGGTTCAGCCCCACAGGTTGGGTCTAGGGCTAATTTTTAGGCCTGCCAAAAAATGGGCTGGGCGTATTCCGGAAACGTTTCTTTTATGCCTGACCCATTTTCAGTCCAGGCCCATTTATGACCATCATGGGCTGATGCCTACAATTATAAATGAGGCTGTGGTTGGGACATGGCCCATTGCCGCTCCTATCATGATTTGGCACTACCTGATGAGTTCAATACCATGAAATCACTCCCGACTTGGGTGAGTTGGGCTGATAACCACCCCCCCCCCCCCCCCCCGACTTGCCTGACTTGAGAACAAACGAGTTGTGACTTGAGAACGATTGAGTCGATCCAAGTCTCCAAGTAATAAATAAAAAAAATAAAATAGAATGCATGGCTCTTATTTATGCTCTTTCTCTGCTCTGTTGACTGAATCAATGCTCTTACAGTGGCTCTCTCTTCACAAACTCCAACTGGTTTGCTTTCGAGGACAACAGAGTTGTCAACGAGCGCTCGAGCGGCTCACTTTCTTCACCATCTCCTAGCATGGAGGAGACTGGGCCTATGGGAAGCAGCAGCAGCAGCGACGATGAGGTTGCGGTTGGTGGAGATGATGATTTAGTCGACACAGCGATGCCTTCAAAGGAGCCTGGCCCCGGGTCTAACCTGGAGAAGGTTGGAGATGGAGTTTCAGACAATGGCGTAATTGAGGAGTTGAAGGAAGACACCAGACCGTCGATTTCCAGCGAAGGCAACAATCCACCTGAATGGGTTGAATGGAGAGAGACACCGGATTCCGGCGACCGGTCCGATGTGGACCTGCCTCCAGCCATCACACCGAATGGTGAGGTGGAAGTAGAAGCAAAAGATCAGAATTGTGATGAGATGGACACAGATTCAGGTGGTCCTTCCCCATCATCTTGTGATGTGGCAGCAAACAGGGGGAACGTGGATGCCGGTGGCAGCGAGAACCCAAGTTCTGAACAAGCTGGGCCCAGTGATGGTGATCCGAGTTCCGATGCATCACCACCTGAGGGGGCCAAACAAGATGTCAAGAAAACAGGCGGGACTGAAGGCGGAAGTGACGGGAGTTAATATCAATAACCTGTGCAAGTTTGAGGAACCGATCCGGCGGGGAATGGCGGGCCACACTGCCTGCAGGTAGAATCTCATTGATCAGTTAGTGTAACTTTAGAGCTCTTGTACATCTTGGCCGAAGTGCTTGTTGTTTGGAAGAGGCTCTGATGATATTCTTTCGCCGTCTATGGTCGGGCACTGTAAAAAAAGGACCGAGTGGCCTCCCTCTAAATGAAGCCGATGGGCAAAGGGTGGGTACTAATTCGACATTCTATTCCTTATAACATCTGTGCAATTGATAGGCCGCGGGCCGCCAATGGACGTTTTAGTTAGATGTTTTATATTCATGATCATAAATGGGTGGGTCATCTCCCTCCTTGTTTTTTCTTTTAAACGGTGGATATTGTCGACTTTACTCCAATGCGAAAGAAGGCTGGTTTCTTTAACTTCTCTTTTCTTCCCCCTTCTCTTAGAATCAGCAGACCACTCTCCTTATTTGTGCCACATGCATGGGCCCCACATGCTGATGTGTGCTTCAGATGTTGCATTCCTCAGTGGCCCACTTGATGAATGCACATTTAGTTTGGATGTGAATGGTTGCTTATCCTTTTCTGAGCGGACTGCTGCTTTTCCCACGCATCTGGTCCACCCGATGAGTGAACCGGCCAGATTCGTCGACTAAGGAGCTTCTTTTCGCACACATCTGGCTCACCTGATGAGTGAACGGCCCAGATTTGTGGACCAAGGAACATTCACGTTGGGATTGCCTAATGAACGGAGCGGATCCTCCGCAGGGTGCCGCTAATATGCATGGGGCATTTGTGTGGCTTGTGGTGCTGCAAATTCCATTCCTCTTGCATGAAACCATTTAAAAAACTGCAACAGTTGCCTTCATTGCATGGTTTGATGACTCGTCTGAGTTGCATCCAACCCACCTGAGTCGACTCCGTTTCAGTTGCGAACGTTGGATTCATCTGTGACTTGGGTGAGTTGGCCCGAATTACCTCCGACTCAGGTGGGTTGCAACTTGACTCAATTGTGCGCGCTTTGGGATGAGTCAGGAGAGTCATAAAACCATGATTCACGATGTGGGTGGCACCGACTTGGTTTTGTTCATGAGCGAGTCAGACCGATACGACGGGTTACCCCTGACTCAGGCAAGCCCGACATGGGTGAGTCATGACTCAACTCGAAGCTGACTGGGGTGAGTCATGGCTCAACTTGAAGCCGAATGGGTCTGCACTTGGGTGAGTCATGACTCAGCTTGTCTGCACGAGTCACTGAGTTCAAGCAAGCTAAATGTCAGTTGGGTCTGCAGTAAGTCCTCTATTCCGTGAATTAGAGCGTTTTACAAACGCATGGGGCCCATGATTTTCTGATCTAGGCTGCTGATTTGATGGTGCCCAATATCCTGAAAATATCTCAGATTGGAAGATGCTAACCAGCTAATCTTTCAAAGGTTTTCTGTTTAGGATCGAGAGGTTCGGATTGTCCGGTCTACGGTCTATGGTACGTTAGTCGACTGACTCTTCTGTCCACGGTGGGGCCCATCACGTCTGTGGTCTGGATGACATGAGCCCGATCAGTTTAGTAAACGGGCTAAGAATTCTGGCCCGAACGAAACACACCGCCCATTTCCTGTGGCCAAATCCGACCGTTTAAAATTCATCAAGCCCAAGCCCAGGTGGACCTGACCGATTTAACGGTAATCGGACCCTGTCCGATTAGGACTCGAATCTTCTATTTTTTATGTGGCACCGTAAAACACCCAAGCTCTTTGGTACCACCGTGTTGTATATGTTAAATCCATTCCGTCTATCAGCTGCAATCCTAGATGTTAGGCTCTGGGACCAAAAATTAGATGAATCAGAAACTTATGTGGGCCACACCATAAGTAAAAGTGGAAATGGGCTGTGGGGGCCACCATAGTGGTTATCTTTCCGCAAACCCATTCATAGAATAAAGGAAACATATAAAATCTGGCTGACCCAAGACTCTGGCTGCCCACAACGCATGAACTGAGGTTTTAGGCTCAATTTTAATTTGTCCGCATTGGTATGGTCATCTGAGCCTTTTATCGCGCTGATCTTTTGATGAACGGTGGAAATTAACCTTTTCACTTGATGGACATATTGAATTTGGCATATATAACATGGTGGGCCCCCCAAAAAATCTGAGATGCATGGAAACATGCATGCATCATGGTGGGCCATAGGATACGGTATATGGGTGGGCTAGGTGGGTTAAGGTTCAATCAAAACCATCAAGCTCGACTGATTTAAATGGCCCATATTTTCGCCTAACCTAGGATATCAGGCGGATTGGAAACTCAAGTGGGCCACACCATAGTGAATAGGCTATCATTGGAAAACTTCCGGATGGCAGTAATGTCATTCACACATTACGGTGGGCTCCAAAGAGCTTTTGTTGCACTGGTTCTCCCCACAACCACGGTTGTACGAAATTCGGGTCCTTTATCACGGAAACGGATTGGCTACTCCCCCTGCCACCAGCCAATGGCTTGTGGTCGGTGCTCTGTGGGACCCACCCGTCCATATATTTTTACGTATCAATTAATGGAAGGAGACCAAAAATGATTTATATACTAATTTCAGATGGACCACGGAAACAGTGTTGAATGAGCGTTAACCTTTAAAAACCTTTTGAGGGCTATAAAAGTTTTGGATCAAAGCTTATATTTGTTTTTACCCTTCATATATATTAGATGTCAAATAAATAGTACAGTGGGCTTTAGGATGATTTTAATGGTGGATATCCAATCACTGTTGTTTTCCTGTGGTGTGGTCCGCCTGAGATTTATATATCTCTCATTTTTGGGATCAAGCCCTTAAATGATCTTTAAAAATGGATTAACGGAATGGATGAAACACATACATCATGGTGGGGCCCACAGAGTACCGACCAGCAGCCACCGGGCTGGTGGCAGGGGGAGTAGCCAATCCGTTTCCTAACCTAAGCAATAGGTTGGATGGAAAACAAACACTAGATTGGGCCTTAGGAAGTTTTTAACGGTGGTCCTTCAATCGCCATTGTTTTCTATAGTATGGTCCACTATAGATTCGGATCTATCTAATTTTTATTCTCATGCCGATCTCTCAAAATAAATGGACGGCGTAGATAAAACGCGTACCTGATAGTGGGTCCCACAGATCTTTTCCGGCACCGTCGTGTGCAACGGAGTGTCCACCACCGAATCCGAGTCCCCAACCACGACTACGAGTGCTGTAGGGATTTCGCACTCGTCGCGATTAACCATAGCCCGGATCGAGAAAAACCCAATTCTCCTTTCTACATAAAACCCCTTTCTCACTTTTTTCTTTCCATTCCCTACCTCCGCCTCTGCTACTACTCTCTTCCCATTGCGAGTTACTCTTCTCTCTCTACTCTCTTCCTCTCCTCTACGCGAGTTACTAATCTTCTTCGCGAGGCGGGACCTCTCTCTCTCAGTAAGTGTTTTTGTCCGTTGGATCAGACGATATGTCTGATCCACACCGTTCATCTGGAACGTGATGATATGACTGTCGCCCCAGTCTTACTTGCATCTCTTGATGCGAGGTGGTGATCGACACGTACGAATCTGATTCCATCTTCTATTCGATGACGTCATAAATAGATTTATTTCTTTTTTCTCCTTTTTCATTTTTACATTTGGTACTTGGGGTCGAGGATGGATAGCAGTATCCTCATTTCTTGTGTGCGCTCAAGTGGGAGCTACGGCTGGTTGACCCAGATCGTTGGTTTGATGGGCCTCACGGCGGATATAACATCCGCAGATTATCTTTCAAATGGGAGTGCGCGGGAGTTCCTCCCGATGGATTGTAGATAGACGTTTGGTGTTGAAAGGAGTCTGAAATCGTATTCTTTTGATGGTTTGTTCGTGTTGGAGTCGATCAGATCAACGTTCTCAACCACCAAAGTTGGACCCACTTGTGGAAAGTGCCAGAACATATGATCAAATCGTTTACTGTTTTGGACACCGATCAACGGTTAGGATCGTCTGATTGTTTTTTCCTTTTTTAATTATTTGAACTGCATTGGGAGGCGTGATGATATTATCCATAAATTCTGCTATTGGATGATGAATTATTCAACATGCACTACCATCTGATCTCTCAAGCAGTTTATACACGTGGCATACGCGTATGATGATCTGAACCGTTCATCTTGTAGTACAATCATTGATTGGGTGCCTGTCCATTTTTTTTAATTATTTTTTTACTTCATAGAACGATCCTAACCATTGAAAAGTAGGTAGAATGTTTATATTGTTCGTATGGTACATTCATCGTAATCTTTAGATTGTGGTGAGTGATCGGTTAGGATCTAGGTAGGCATGTGCAGTCGATTATGAAAACTGTAATTAGTTGCTGAGCTGGCAATGATTATTCTCTATTTTATCACCATCTTTTGGCTGAGATTGCACATAAATTCCTGAATTCCTGTCTCATATGTTAATTTTGCAGCATTGATGCAATCTAGACCATTCATTTGGTGGGGCACACAAAATTAGAACTTTGATTTTGTTTTCATTTGAACGTGTACCACTGATCTTGATCTGTATGATTTAAGAGATGAGACCTACAATTTATATGGTCTTTATAATTGTACATCAGTGCTACACATGAGATGGATGGTTGACCACCATTATCAACATGGTGTAAAACTCACACAGGAGTCTTCCATAGTGTGGTATGTCTTGTAGTGGTAGGGGTATGAGAATTTCGCCTACAACCAGTTGTAGTTGTAGCTGATTTCCATTTTCTATTGTGGTTGTTATTGTTGTTGAATTGCCTTTGGTATCTGATGCCTTGACTTGTTTTGATAGCTGGGTATCTCGTTAACAAGGCATACATGAAATAAACAGGTCTTGCGACACAGAATGCTTGTTACCATAAGCTTCTAGTTACTATTTCCCTGTTTACATATATGTATTAGTGAGCGTGAGCCCCACATGAACAACTGAGGGATGTTAGTTTTCTTGCAATACAGATTATGGGGCCCACTGCATTGTTTGTTTGAAATCCTATCCGTTCATTGGTGGAATAGCTAATGATATGATGAGAGTCCAAATTGGATTAGATTCAATACTCGAGTGGGCCACATGATAGGAAAAGGTGAGGCTGAATGCCCTCCATTGGAACCTTATTGGGTTCCATTGAAGTTTCAATGGCGGGACCCCACTGTTTCCTGCTATGTGGCCCACTTGGGTTTTGTATCTTCTTCATTTTTGGGTTTCAAAATTGGATTAGATTCAATACTCAAGTGAGCCACAAGATAGGAAAAGGTGGGGGCTGAATGCCGTCCATTGGAACCTTATTGGGTTCCATTGAAGGTTTCAGTGGTGGGACCTCACTGTTTCCTGTTGTGTCCCACTTGCTTTTTGTATCTTCTTCATTTTTGGGTTTCAAAATTGCATTAGATTCAATACTCAAGTGGGCCACACGATAAGTAAAAGGTGGGGGCTGAATGCCCTCCATTGGAACCTTATTGGGTTCTATTGAAGGTTTCAATGATGGGACTCCACTGTTGGGGCCTACTTGGGTTTTGTATCTTCTTCATTTTTGGGTTTCAAAATTGGATTAAATTCAATACTCAAGTGGGCCACATGATAGAAAAAGGTGGGGGCTGAATGCCCTCCATTGGAACCTTACTGGGTTTCATTGAAGGTTTCAATGGTGGGACCCCATTGTTTCCTGTTGTGTGGCCCACTTGGGTTATGTATCTTCTTCATTTTTGGATTTTAAAATTGAATTAGATTCAATACTGAAGTGGGCGACGCTATAGGAAAAGGTGGGGGCTGAATGCTCTCCATTAGAACCTTATTCCATTGGAACCTTATTGGGTTCCATTGAGGGTTTCAATATTGGGACCACACTGTTTCGTGTTGTGTGGCCCACTTGGGTTTTGTATCTTCTTCAGTTTTGGGCTATAACTCGGCTGGTAGATGTAATGGATTTCACATGGACATTGTGGGTGGCCCCGCATACAATTTGGGAATGATTTCCATGCTCCACAACTTCGTCTTGTTTTCCCATCTAAAATCATTTCATTGATAATCTCACTCACAGACAAACAAAGGAAATGGTTTTGGAATTCATCTTCTTTGTTTTCTCTGCATTTTAAAGATTTCATCTGATTGAAAATAACTTGTATTCATTGGAAGCAGGGAGATTTGAAATCCTAACTTTCGCATTCGAAATGACTATTTTGGGTAGAGCATGAGATCTCCAAATGCTATCCATGTGAATTTCAATTTCCATAATCCAAACAGGCCTAAAAAAGTTTGGACTCAAGGTTGAGGGAATGAATGAAATCCAATGAGGAAGAACTACCCAAAGATAGGAAGTGCCGTATGACACTAAACGTGTGTGATTTTAAAGGGGTCTCTGAGGATATCCCATTCCAACTTCAACCCGACATTCCGATCGCATGCATATGTCCTTCCGTTTTCATATATTACAATTAGAATCCTTTTTTGTTGTCCATGTTCGCAATCAACGTCTTTCTATTACTATAGGAATGGTTTTATGTCGTAGTTTTCTTCCCTCCAAAGGAGAGAAGATAGAACGGAATCCTATGAGGAAGAACACCCATAGATAGGAAGTGCCGTATGACACTCCAAGTGTGTGATTTTAAATGGGTCTCTGAGGGATCTCCTTTCCACACCCACCCAACTCATGTTTTTTATTTTAAATTTTAAATTTCGTGATGCATGAATCTGTTTTCAAATGGATGCAAATGGAAGCTTGTGATGAAGTTAGTCACTTATATTGGAATTACCGTCTGAAGTTTTTCTTCTTGTGATGTGAAAACCACTTTATGAAGCTTCCTTGCTGAATAAAAAATTTTCAATTTTCTTTTGGAAATTGATTTCGAGTTCCATTGCTTTTTAGTTGGTGTTTGGTTGCTGGTTTTCGTACGTGTCAGCTTAGAATTTCTTTGCTTTTGATAAAGCATGTCGGTTAATGACTCTTTGTTGGTTCTTACATTATCCAGTTATTCCATCAGAAGACACATAAGTTAAACAATACTTTTTTAATGACATGGAACTCAAAAGGCAAAGAAAAGTAAATTCTTTAGGCTCCTATTAACTACCTCAGTCTGACCATAGTCTGACCATCGGTCAAAAGTATTGTTTAATTTATGTGTCTTCCGATGGAATCCACACTGTCAGTTAAGCATGTCAGTTAATGACTCTTTGTTGGGTTATCATTTTTTATCAGTTAATGACTCTTTGTTGGGTTATCATTTTTTATCACTAATTGTTTCACTTGCTAGTACAAACGAATAACATGGAATAGACTTTATGGAATCCACATTGCCCTTGTAGTCATATCCACATACCCAACCAACTTTGCTCCCATATTCTCAAAAGTTAAGTAGCAATTCCATCGCTTTCCAATGTTGTGCAACATCCTGGATTTTTTCCCAACTTGGCAATGGACGTCATTGGACGTAGAACTGTCCTAGGATCTTATTCTGTTGTAATTAGGATGTAATTTAGTTAAGTATTAATAGCTTGGATCACTTTCTATACAAACTATAAAAGCCTAAGTACCACCTCAGGCAGAAATCACCCATGACTAAAACCTTTAAGAATTATGTCAATAATAGCAAGTGCTAAACTAGAGTACTTATGAAATTAGCACTGATCATTTTAAATATAATCTGCAAGGCCCAAATCGTGCAGTATCATTGACGCTACATTACCCTAAAATCTAGAATCCATCCCTAAACCCAGTTGCTTTCGGGAGCACACCGAAACTCTATATCGGACTTGGACCGTACGTCGAAAGTCCGATTACCTCGAAATTATACAGTTATGACCGCATTATTGGACTTGACAACCCCCTCGAAAATCAAGTCCTAATTGTGTCTATAAATACACAACTTGAGCCTAGAGCAAAGTGTGTAAAAAACGTGAATATATTTAGAAGTAAATTCTGAATTTAAGTAAATTTGAGTCGTGTTGCTTGCGGGCCAAATATAAAGATTCAGACCGTCAGAATCTGACCCAAATGCACCATCGAACCAGGAAAAATGCCCCACACATGTCAGTGTACTTGTGGCCTTGATCGAGTGACCGTGACCGTTAAACTGAAACTAGTCCGCCACAACTGATCTGTAAACCCGATTGGAACGAAAACTTAGCCTGACCTAGATCCATGGTCAGTGAGCTTAAGTCCGACCACAAGTGGAAAAGGGGCCACCAAAAGTGCTCCGTTGGACCGGAACAGTCCGTATTTAGATATAACTTAAGTATACCTTGGCCCTAGGGCTATTTTCATCAGTCTTGGGCCTATATAAGGACCTTAAACCCTCTCTCTCACCCCATACGAATTTGAGAAACCCTAAGGGAGAGGAGAGAAAAGAGAAGGAAAAAGAGAGAAAGTGGGAGTGAGAGTTGGAGATTCTTTCTGGGATTTGATCCCGCTATTCCACGCACTCAACCACCATTCTTGTATCGCTATACAGGCGATTCCGATTCCGTTCTTAGGTAAGAAAACCTAACCCTAATCTGTTTTAAGGTTTCAGATGGTATAAGTTATGAAATAGCTAACCTAATTTATGCTATAGGTTGTCAAACCGTCGTTGACAAGACTGAGTGTCTAAAACGAATCCGTTACGCGTTTACCGGCGTAAGGTGTGGACTATAAACGTATAAGTTATAGTTTTCAAGGCTTTCAATGTCAGTTAATGATTTATGATTGACTTGAATCGCTATCACATGCTTAGATACGATGATTTCTGCACTTTACATATATATGTGACCTATGTTGAATATAGTGTATTCCTTGTATTTGTTGATATGACTAAATGAATCTGGAATTAGAATTAGTACTTGTTCTGATAGATGGTTGGTAATACATGATCGTTGCACGTATTGCAATTCCTATGTGAAAGGAATTGCTATAATATACGTTTTAAGTAAATTAATCTATGTATGTTAGAATATGTAGTTTAAGTGTTTGTAGAAATGTCTGAATGATCAGGCATGTAGTAATTGTACTTTACATGGGTGTTGAGATGAGATTCTCAACTACCTTAATGATGTGTATGATTTCCTCTAACTTATATTCTTGTCTGTTTTACTTAGGGACTGCATATGTGTGAATTATATTCTTGTCTGTTTTACTTAGGGACTGCATATGTGTGAATTATATTCTTGTCTGTTTTACTTAGGGACTGCATATGTGTGAATTCATGTTTAAGTTGAAATCCATCAAATGCTCACATGCTTGTATGGTTGGAATTGTTAATCCATTACTGCTCTGATTATCTTGTATGATTATTTGTTATAATTGAATGTGTTTGGGACTACGAAATAGTCCAGGCAATCGGGAACAGGCATCGAATAGGTGGCTGAGGTCGTTTTCGCCACACAAGACGCGTTCGATGAACCCGAGTGGTACTTTGGTTGTCGACAGTGGTTTGGCTACACGGAGTGCTTACGCACTTCATGTCGATCAACTTAATGTGCGCTCGTACCAGTCGAGCTCATCAAGCAACCCGATTGACCCGATGTATGTTCACCATGTTTGGATGCTAGTACTTGAATCTAAGGTATCAAACTCACCAGTGAAAATCCCTTTAATCTTGGTACCTCGATCCGCTAAGACTCATGAGCTGAGCATGATAGTATGGGACATCGTGGTTGAGCTGTCGGCCTACGCTGGGGTGACGAGCCTCCCCGTAGTGACCAGTGAGCCACCCAAACTCGTGAGCCGAATAAGATGGTATGAGACACTGTATTCGAGCTGTCGGCCTACACTGATAAGGTGACGAGCCCTTTATAGTGACATCGAGCGTACTCTACGACTGCGTAGAGGTGACGAGCCTTTCCGTAGTAACAAGAGTACAAACTAGGCCTGCACTGATAAGGTGATGAGCCTTTTGCAGTGACCTAGAACCGTATCATCGTATGAGAATTACTATGACTGACGACCCTAGAATGGATCATTGTTTGGGAATCGATATAAGGGAGGTACCTTAGCTTCCCAATCCTGCTGTATGAAAAGGACTAATAAGAACTCGGTAATCATACTCATGCACCACATTGCATGTGCCGTTTAGCGATGTGTAAAGAGCACGAGGAAGTGACTGACATGCGCGACCGTTAGATGAAGATCGCTGAATGAGTGCAAGCGAGGGCATGCATCATTTATACATATCATTCCTACATTAATTAGAGTACTTAGGGATGTTTGATTGTATTGCTTTATTATTACTGCTTGACTGAATTGATAATATGTTAACATTTGCTTTATTATTCCACTGAGTTGATCATTCACTCCCACGTTACGGGACGGTGCTTTAAACACCAATCAGACTCTGTCTTAGTTTCAGATGGGAGCCCGACTGATGAGGCAGAGACAGACTTCATAGACGATGAGGATGTCTTCTCATATATGCAGTATTCAGGCGGATTTACATAGACCGTTATGAGCGGCGGGGCTTCAGGGTTATACTTGTAGTGGACTACTACATTTTTTACATTTTGTATTTGAAACAATACATGTAATTATTGACCTAGCAATGCATACATACTTTGGAGACTTATATTGATTTATAGAGTTATACATATTTGAGTCAGTCTTCCGCTTGCGTATTACAACTGTCCCTAGATTATATGTTGCTGATTTGGCTTAATCTTATTCATGTTTTATGCATTAATACAGGCAATATTTAATCATCATTAAATATGTTGCATAAGTGATGCGTTGGAACTCGGGAGTTGGACTTCTACTCGACCCCTGATTTTCAGGGTGTTACATGTTGCTTGCTGAGATTTAACATGTATCTGCTCACAACACCGATAATCCGTGAAATATCCGATCTTGTATAGACCATTACATATATTAATCTGCCAACTACATTTAAATAGATATGTCATGTTTTTCCTCATTTATTTTGGGACATTATTTTGAGAAAAGCTTGAAGTGAGCCATATAGGGAACTCTCACTAGCTTTGTCTGATCCATTTTATACTTGATCAACACATTTTCAAGGTATTATGCCTGTGATAATCAAAGCCCGCTCATCTTCCTATCTCTATAAATGTCTATGTCGATTATCCTATTTACAGCTTCTAGATCTTTCATCTCGAATATCCATGATCACTAAGTATTCAGTACGTCAATTTCAGACATATCATGACTAACGATCAACATTTTATTAACATATAATACTGGGATGATGAATTTGTCATCACTCAATGTCTTGTAATAAACACAATAATCGTATTCACTTTGAATAAAAATTTGACTCAACATGAAACAATCAAATTTTTTATACCACTACTTAGGTGACTAATTCAGGCCATGCAACGACCTCATTAACCTGCAAACATTGTTCCAGCTCGAGATCGTATTGGGCAAATAGTGCCAACACGAATATGATAGCCACATGCTTAACCACCGGCTCAAATATTTTTATGAAGTCGATTTATTCTCTTTGAGCATAACCCTTCGCCACCAGCCCACTGGAAGTTGTACTAGCTCCCATGTGTGGTTCTTGTATAAAGAGTTCATCTCATTGTCCATAGTCGCCTTCAATTTTTCTGCATTAGGCTTATCAAGAGCCTTTTGAATAGTAAACGGGTTATCTTCATCTGTAGTAATGACATACAACATTGGAGTCGTCCTTGTATATTGCCGGTAACCTGCGATCTCACGATGTGTTTCTTCTCGCAGGTGGCTGCTCCACTTGCTCTTGTACCTACATTAGCGCGTCTGTCTCAGCCTTCATGCCCCGCTCACTCATATGGCCCGTACAAGCATGCCACATATAAGCATAAATAAAATCCGCTGCATCCACTGCAACTCCACCTGTTGAAGTACTCCCGATCAACCTGCAAAGGTTTCCGAGCCTCTATGCTTTCATGATTATAAGTGTCATCTTAGATACTTTAAGGGGACCATTAAAAATGGTGAACTTGCATCTTATTACCTCAAGTGCACCGAGAGAAATCAGACTGTAACATCCTGGATTTTCACTGTTTTGAATTTCCAAAAATCTTCAATTTTTTTAATCAACTTATATTATCACTTACTGATCATTAGCACTCAATGTTAGTTTATACACGGGTGGAACTAGTAAAGAACTGCACAAGTCTGATTAATCAACCGTAGGAAGCCAACAAATCCGTCTGATCACTTGAACATTAAGTTTAGCCCCATAATTTACTCACATAAGGCCCAAATCTAACTGACTCATCGTTAACTAATCAAGACAATCATAACTATTTTAAAGAGCTAACCGAAGCCGAGTCAGATAAGACCCGGATCCTGACTAACAAACCAAATCAACTTCGTTATTCTTTTAGCCCAAAATCGACGGTTTAGAGTAATCATGACCAAATCTCCACTTTTATTAGTTATAAATAGGTCACACCATGAACATAATTAATCTAAATCTTAATCATTGTCCACGAGAAATCTCAATACCTAATTCATTCTAGAAAAGCCCTGATTTTCTTAACAAGCTCTAGACCGCTCGTTGGCGGGCCACTAGTTCCAAAACTATAGAATAATGTCCGTCTTACTAGGCTTGACGTCTATCGGGGGAGTCGGACCTGGGTACTGTCCAAAACCGCTCAACTTGAACTAAAGGACGAGTGCATGAAAAGTACAAATACCCTAAAGAAAGGAGCTAGAACTTAAGTGAATTGGGTCGTCCACTCTTATGCAAAGTTGATGATTTCGAACCGTCGATTTACGACCAAACTTCACACGTGAAGTAAGGATATTTTCCTGCTCATATCTGTATAGTCGCGGCTCCGATCGACTATCGGTGACCGTTGAACAGACTTCTAATCATATCTGTCGATCGGCGCATTCAAATGGCGAGCCGATCATGTCCATATGTGGATCATCGTTAGGGTTAACTATCCTACGGTGTATATTAGTATGTACGCCCTATAGTGGGCCTTAGAAGTTAGAAAAAACCCTCCCATGGGGCTAGTATAGTAAAAACCTAACCCATGGAGCCGTTTACACCAAATCTGGTATTATAAAAGGACCTCATTTGGGCACCCCCTTCTCCTATAAGAATTTCATGACCTACTTTGGATGGAGGAGAAGAGAAAAAGATAGAGAGATGGAGAGAAGATGAAGAGAAAGATAAGGGAGAGAGTGTTTGTGTGAATGATGAGAATCTTGATGCTTATAGGTTTAGTATTTCCTCAACCAAACCGATGGCTACTACAAAACCTCCACCAAACCCACCCATGTCAAGAAGTGGAGGTAAGAATAGTATATTTTCCCTTCAATAGAGCAACCCAGTGTAGATTTCTAGGCATTAATGTTGTTTTTCTTGATTTTGATTTAGGAATTGGTGGTTTTACCCAAATCACCAAACTCTAAGATCTTAAAGAATGAAAATCTCTTCTTAAGTTGCGGACTATTATTCTTAAGTGGTCTAGCACCAATTTTAGTATGAATCTAATGATTATGATTGTTTGGTGAAGTATTTGGATAATCCAGAGAAACCCTAGCCAACCCCTACATGATAGATTCCCCAAATGATATGAAATGATTATGTATTGCTTGTTGTTCATTAATATGATTGGGCATGAATTTAGTGAATGCATGTTCATTTATTGCTTGATTCTTGTGTGATAATTCCGTATGGCTTGTATGTCCCATCAATCCTTATTGAATAGTAGTGTGCTCGCATTAGTCCTCGATGTATATTATGCTATCCTTACTCCTTGTTGCATATTGGTGCTTGAAATGATTTATAGCTCTTGATTCTTCCGCTAACCCCCATAAAACACATGCACAAACATTTAGTAATATTGTTAGGACTTGCATTTATGGAAAAATCTGAATTCCTATGTTGATGTATGAGTGCATTACATTACTTGAGTTTAGATGATAAACCATGAATTGTTGAAGTGTTACTGAATATCATTAAATCCCTAGGTTGGTCAGAAAACTAAGGGAGTGAAGGTGGTCCCGTTGGTAGGACCATCCTGCGGCTAAACCAGCGGGTTTGGGCGGATTCGAATGGGTGACGGTAGTTGGACTACGTGCGTCGCTTGTGCCGATGTCGTCCGTCACGTACTCGCCTGGACTCGCACGGTCTAGCCCAATTATTGACCAACTATGATTGCTAACTATGTCTACTCACGCCTGAATGGAACCTGAAACACCCTTTACCCACTGAAGCCCATTGATAACCATTTGAAACTAATCCACCGTCTTGAGAGCCAGGCATAGTGGAATGAGACACTGTGTCCATGCTGTCGGCCTACGCTGGGGTGACGAGCCTCCCCGTAGTGACTGCTAGAGATCCCTTTCCCAGCACTCCCCATGTACTTAAAATTGAGGATGGGGAACTCAATGGGATTAATGATCACGGGGTCTTGGCCTCGTAACTAGTTAAGGGCATTAATATCGTGGGGTGTACCTGTTTTCCTAATCTACTGGATGAACGGAATTAACTAAATACTCGATTAACATTATTCATGCATTGCATTAGCTAAGGTTTGACGACTCAGTAGTTGAGGTCACAATGAGGGAGTGTTGGTCATGTGCAATCGTTAGACAGAGTCGCTCGAGGGAGTGTTGTGGCGAGGTCATGCATCATATCATTATCATGCATATGCATTGGCAAGATTAGTTAAGAATTTATGAATGTTTGTCTTTCATTAAATTCATAATACAATTGATGCCTGATGTAACTTAAGATTAATAGCACCCACTGAGTTAATCACTCACTCCCACTCTGGGACGGTATTTTAAAATACTAACGAGATTTTTCAGTAGTTGCAGGTGACACTGAGTACGAGGAGTCTTTCGGCATGAGCTTGGATAAGGAGGACGAGCTATTCTATTTCCAGTTGATAGGCGGTTCGTCGTAGATTTCGCAGGCGGACTTGAGTCCCTAAGTAGTGGACTTAGCATACTATTCTTTTGGACGTATTATTCCTTTGTATTTTTGTTGGGTGACGCTTTGTGCGTCCTATCGATATTTTTGGACATTGTATATATTTAATCATTTCCCTTCCAGTAGACTAGTTATGAATTGTGATTCATATTTTAAGTAATTTCATGCTGCTCATTAGACCGGATTAAACGCAAAACAGTAAAAATTGGCTATAAGTGATACCCAGGAACTTGGGAGCCGAGTGTATACACGACTTCCAATTTTCAGGGTGTTACACAGACTCTTCTTCAAGTCGGGAACGTGCCTCACCTCAGTTAAGGTACACTGTCCCATCTATGCACACTGTACCAATAGCCACGACGTTACATGCAATGTTATTACACATAAACACTTGTCCACCATCGCACTCTCTGTAGCTGGCGAACCGACTCTGATGAGGAGTCATGTAATAAGATGCCCTTGTGTCAATAATCTACTCACCTATACGATCATCGTACAAGTGTTTGATTATAGACATGTACAAGACATCACTTTCACATCAACTCGTACATTCATCAGATCGACATCGTTGGCCTACCTGGAAGAAGCCTCAAAGTCTTTTCTCTTCGATTCAAGATTTGTGCAATCATTCTTCATGTGTTCAATCATCTCATAATTCCATCACTTTAACTTGCATTTCCCCTTAGATTTGGATTTAAACCTTGAAAATCTTATATCTCGCTTAGTATTTCTGCCTCTCACGATCAGTGCATCATAAGAGGTCCCTATGCTACCATTTATATTTCTCATAGCCTTCCCCTGAAGGGATAGGATTACAGTGTCCATACTCAGGAACTTATTACTGGTGCACAAGGAGTCCCTGAATGACTCATATGACGCCGAAAGAGAATTTGGCAAATACATGCCGAGCTTCATCTTTGATGACATCCTCCATGTCTAACAACTTGCAAATCAACATATTAAAATTACTGATATGGGCCTCTACATTTCTACTCTCTATCATCCTGAAGTTGAACAATTGCAGTTTCAAATGTAGGCGATCTTCAATAAGGGGTTGTTTGATTTTTAATTTCTCTGGTAAATATAGGGAAATAAGTAATTATTACTTACCCCACCTGTTTGAAATTTACCGGGAATTACATTTTGAAAAGCGGTCCATACAATACCTGTTATTACTGATTTAAATATGTGGGCCCCACCATGATATATGTAAGTTATCCACACTATCCATCCTTTTAAAAAATACATTTTAAGGCATGAACCCAAAAATTAAGAAAATCAAAAGCTCAATTGGACCACACCTTAAGGAACAATGATCATTAAGACGTCAATGGTTGAGAGCTATTTTCTCACTCGGGCCCACATTGATGTTTATTTGTCATCCAACCTGTTCATATGGTCACACAGTCATGGATAAAGGGGAAACAAAAATATCGGTTTGATCCAAAACTTTTGGGGTCCTCAAGAAGGTTTCAATGGTAGGAGTTCAATTCCCATTGTTTCCTATGTTGTGGTCCACTTGATCTTGGGATCTGCTTTATTTTTTGGCTCATGCCCTAAAATGAGTTGGCTAAAGGGATGGATGGTGTGGATAAGACACACACATCATGGTGATCCCCATGATTTAACATTTTTTCCTCGGGTGACGTGAGTGTTATAAATAAAAGGTGGCAGTCAATATCACCTTGGAAATCCAACTAGAAATACACTGGTAAATAACTATTACCCATTTACTTTGAATTACCTCTGTAATTAGAAAATCAAACGGAATTTTTTCACATGAACGATCTCTAACTTCGCCGACAAACTCATTGCGATTTTCTCCCTCAAAACATTATAGAGAACCTCATCTATGAGACACAATCGGATAAAGGATAATGCGTTCTTATAAAGGGTCTTTCAATCAACGTTACTCAAAGACAGTCGTCATTCCTCAAGATCCCCATCATCGCCTTGTTTAGTTAATAGGCTAATCATATTAACTTTCCATAACTCAAAATTATTTTTACCCGAGTACTCCTCAATATCATACTTAGTGTCTCCCATTGATATTAATCATTCAGATTCAAGCATGGGCCTCAACGTTAGCTCTAATACCACTTGTTGGTGGATCGCGGAAGCACACAGAATATTTTATGATAGTAATCCAATTGCACCAAGCAAACGCAAAGAGAACAATTCGATTTAACGTAGAAAAATCCTTTTGGAAAAAAACCACGGCACAAAGTGACAAACGATCACTATGAAAGCAAAAAATTACAAAGAGAAAGAACTTACCCGATTTGAACAACCTCGAATGTCACACTTGCTACACCCTTTGAAACCCTATGATGATTTAGAAACACTCATAATACATTCCGATCCCGTTTACACCCACCCACCCACCAACTAAATTCGCAACTTTGTGAAAAATTTGCACAAAATCTTTTGATGCCATCGAACACTCATACATGGCATCGAAACTAATCCTTTGATGGCATTGAACTAACAGGTCAACTGTCTAGAGACAAAATATGATTTTTTGAAAATTCTTAATGGCATTAAACACCTATTGATGGCATCGAAAATGTGCCAATTTAGTCCAGCGAACAACTAAATCTAGAAAATATTGATAGGATCTAGAACTATTCGATGTCATCGAACAGTCTATCGATGACATCAACAAGCCCTCCATCTGACTCGATTTAAGACATCAAATACAACATTTATTTCAATTGAATGAGTCATGCTATCATACTATCAAAATAAATGTCGTCAATTACATTTATATGAATTCTAATACATTTCAATTAAAGGACATCAAACACCACAACACCGCAACTCAAACATCATAACCTTATTTAAATTTTTTTTAAAGAAATAAAAAACTAATAAGGTATTAAAGCAGAATTTCCTATCTTAAGTTACCTACATGCACTGCCAAAAGGAGTTAGGATTGTTTGATACCCAAATCCCTTGGGACGTGATCTGCCATGTATGGCCAATCAGAAAAACAATATGGGTCACATTTGGTGATTTTCACCGTTAAAAAATTTGTAGTGCCCACCATAACATTTATTTTCCATTCAATCCATTCATAAAGTCACAAAGACATGGATGAAGAGATAAAACAAACTTCATAATGATCCAAAACTCCTGTAACCCCTAAAAGGGTTTCAATGGTAGACGTTCAATTCCCCACTGCCTTTTACAGTGTGGTCCACTTGATAGTTAGATCTGTCTTATTTTTCGTCTCAAGCCTTAATATGAGCTCACCAAATATATGGACGGTTTGGATATAACACAAACCTCATGATGGGACCCATAAAAGCAACGAAAATTCAAAAAAAAAAAAAACAGATTGCTGGCGCCGCGCCAATATGGCAGATTTTTTTATTTTTTATTTTAACAAGGAGAACTTTTTCCCCACTTACATTTTTCTATAATACATAATTATGTAAATATGTATATATAAGTATATAAAAATATTTTTCTATCTTTTAATTCATTTCTTTGTCTATTTATTTAACAAGCATATCTCCTAAACTATAATGAGTTACTTAATGTACCACATATGATTTTGGGGTAGGAGAAGCTAATTTAGCCAACCAATGTAGTTATTTTCCAAGATTCCATCGGGTCGATGGTCAAAAATTCATTTCATTCACTTCACGGTCAATTTCATTCATTTTATTCACTTCGCGGTCAATTTGCTTCACTTCACGGTCATTTTCATGCATTTCACGGTCATTTCTAGTGATTTCGTTTAGATTCACGGTCATTTCCAGGCACTTCACGGTCAATTCCC
Source organism: Magnolia sinica (assembly GCF_029962835.1). Classification (NCBI taxonomy): domain Eukaryota; kingdom Viridiplantae; phylum Streptophyta; class Magnoliopsida; order Magnoliales; family Magnoliaceae; genus Magnolia; species Magnolia sinica. The sequence continues at coordinate 1,880,110 of NC_080584.1, read as the reverse complement.
TTCACTTCACGGTCATTTTCATGCATGTCACGGTCATTTCGCTTCACTTCACGGTCATTTCCATGCATTTCACGATCAATTCCGGCGATTCTATTTAGATTCACGGTCATTTCCATGCACTTCATGGTCAATTCCATTCACTTCATGGTCATTTTCATGCATTTTCCAGTCATTTTCGGCAATTCCGTTTAGATTCACGGTCATTTCCATATACTTCACGGTCAATTCCCTTCACTTCACGGTCATTTCCATGCATTTCATAGTCAATTTACTTCACTTCACGGTCATTTCCATTTATTTCACGGTCATTTTCGGCGATTCTGTTTAGAATCACGGTCATTTCCATGCACTTCACAGTCAATTGCCTTTACTTCACGGTCATTTCCATGCATTTCACGGTCAATTCTCTTCACTATAAGGTCATTTCCATGCATTTCACGGTCATTTCCGGTGATTCCGTTTAGATTCACGGTCATTTCCATGCACTTAACGGTCAATTCCTTTCACTTTACGATCATTTCCATGCACTTCACGGTCAATTCCCTTCACTTCACGGTCATTTCCATGCACTTCACAGTCAATTCCCTTCACTTCACGGTCATTTCCACGCATTTCACGATCAATTCGCTTCACTTCATGGTTATTCCCATTCATCTCACGGTTATTTTCGACGATTCCGTTTAGATTCACGGTCATTTCCATGCATTTCACGGTCAATTCGCTTCACTTCACGGTCATTTCTGTGCATTTCACGGTCATTTTCGGCGATTCCGTTTAGATTTACGGTCAATTCGCTTCACTTCATGGTGATTTACATGCATTTCACGGTCATTTTCGGTGATTCTGTTTAAATTCATAGTCATTTCCATGCACTTCACAGCCAATTCCCTTCACTTCACGGTCATTTCTACGCATTTCACGATCAATTCGCTTCACTTCACGGTCATTTCCATTCATTTCACGGTCATTTTCGGTGATTCTGTTTAGATTCACGGTCATTTCCATGCACTTCATGGTCCATTGGCTTCACTTCACGGTCATTTCTACGCATTTCACGATCAATTCGCTTCACTTCATGGTCATTTCCATGCATTTCACGGTCATTTCCGGCGATTCCGTTTAGATTCACGGTCATTTCCATGCACTTCACGGTCAATTCCCTTCATTTCACAATCATTTCTACTCATTTCACAGTTATTTTCGGCGATTCCGTTTAAATTCACGGTCATTTCCATGCACTTCATGTTCAATTGCCTTCACTTCACGGTCATTTCCATGCACTTCATGGTCAATTCCCTTCACTACAAGGTCCAAATGACCGTGAAATGCATGGAAATGACCATGACATGAAGGGAATTGACTGTGAAGTGCATGGAAATGACCGTGAATCTAAATGGAATCGTCGGAAATGACCGTGAAATGAATGGAAATGACCGTGAAGTGAAGCGATTTGATCGTGAAATGCGTGGAAATGACCGCGAAGTGAAGGGAATTGACCGTGAAGTGCATGGAAATGATCGTGAATCTAAACGGAATCGCTGGAAATGACCGTGAAATGCATGGAAATGACCGTAAAGTGAAGGGAATTGACCGTGAAGTGCATGGAAATGACCGTGAATCTAAACAGAATCGCCGAAAATGACCGTGAAATGCATGGAAATGATCATGAAGTGAAGTGAATTGACCGTGAAATGCGTGGAAATGACTGTGAAGTGCATGGAAATGACCATGAATCTAAACGGAATCGCCGAAAATGACCGTGAAATGAATGGAAATGACCGTGAAGTGAAGTGAATTGATCGTGAAATGCGTGGAAATGACTGTGAAGTGAAGGGAATTGACCGTGAAGTGCATGGAAATGACCGTGAATCTAAATAGAATCGCTGGAAATGACCATAAAATGCACAGAAATGACCGTGAAGTGAAGGGAAATGACTGTGAAATGCATGGAAATGACCTTGTAGTGAAGGGAATTGACCATGAAACGCGTGAAAATGACCGTGAAGTGAAGGCAATTGACTGTGAAGTGCATGGAAATGACCATGTAATGAATGGAAATGACTGTGAAGTGAAGAGAATTGACCATGAAATGCGTGGAAATGATCGTGAAGTGAAGGGAATTCACCGTGAAGTGCATGGAAATGACCGTGAATCTAAATGGAATCGGCGCAAATGACCGTGAAATACATAGAAATGACCGTGAAGTGAAGGGAATTGACCTTGAAATGCATGGAAATGACCGTGAATCTAAACGAAATCGCCGGAATTGATCGTGAAATGCATGGAAATGACCGTGAAGTTAAGGGAATTGACCGTGAAGTGCATGGAAATGACCGTGAATCTAAACAGAATCGCCGAAAATGACCATGAAATGCATGAAAATGACCGTGAAGTGAAGCGAATTGACTGCGAAGTGAATAAAATGAATGAAATTGACTGCGAAGTGAATGAAATGAATTTTTGACCATCGACCCAATGGAATCTTGGAAAATAACTATGTTGGTTGGCTAAATTAGCTTCTCCTACCCCAAAATCATATGTGGTACGTTAAGTAACTCATTCTAGTTTAGGAGATATGATTGTTAAATAAATAGACAAAGAAATGAATTAAAAGATAGAAAAATATTTTTATATACTTATATATACATATTTACATAATTATGTATTAGAGAAAAATGGAAGGGGGAAAAAGTTCTCATTGTAAAAATAATAATAATAATAAATTCTGCCAGACTAGCGCGGCACTACCGCCGTATCGGCAGTAGTTCCGCGGCAATCTGGGCTCTTTTTTTTTGCTGTGGAATTTTCATTGCTTTTGTGGGTCCCATCATGAGGTCTGTGTTATATCCAAACCGTCTATCTATTTGGCGAGCTCATATTAAGGCTTGAGACGAAAAATAAGACAGATCTAACTATCAATTGGACCACACTGTAAAAGGCAGTGGGGAATTGAAGGTCTACCATTGAAACCCTTTTAAGGGTTATAGAAGTTTTGGATCATTATGAAATTTGTTTTTCCTCTTCATCCAGCTCTTTGTGAACTTATGAATAGATTGGATGGAAAATAAATGTTATGGTGGGCCCTACAAAATTTTTAACTGTGAAAATCAATTTTTCCCACTGCTCTTTGTGGTGTGGTCCAGTTGATCTTTGGATATGATTTTGTTTTTTTAATGCTCCGAAATAATCTTGAAATATGGATGAATGTTGTGGATATAACAAATACATAACTACGGGGGCATATGTAACTTTGATATCTTTTGAACTGTTCGTACGACTCGGAGTTCGAGGAGCACCAGTGCTCGTCTTCGATACATACAGACGGCTTCCCAAAGAAGTGGGCTTCCCAAGTAGGGGCAATTTCGACATTTGGGAAGCCGTTTATATGTATGGGGCTTATTCTTGATGGGTAAAAAGAAGTGGGCTTACAAATGTAAACGAGCCATAAATGGGTCGTACAGTTGTAAATTTCTCCACGAATTTTACGCAGCACTCGCGAGAAATTTACGATTGTGAACCCCACCTTTTATCCATTGGATATTCTTGAAGCAATACAAACTTAACATATGCACTTAGACCTCCTTGTACGGATGACAGATTCCAGGACAAAAATACCCCTCCTTTTCACGGAAACAGATTGGCTACTCCCTTTGCCACCCACCAATGGCAGAATGTCAGTGGTCTGTGGGCCCCACCATGATGTATGCTTTTCATCCATGTCGTCCATATATTTTTCCAAATCATTTTATGGTATGAGACCAAAAATGAGGTAAATCCAAATCTCAAGTGTACCACATTACATGAAACAGTGTTGAATGTGCATCAACCATTAGAAATCCTCCCCGTCTAAGTTGGGCCCACTGTGATGTTTGTGAGAAATCCTCCCCGTTTAAGTTCATTTATAGGGTCACAAAGACCTAGATGAAGAGGAAAAACAAATTTCATAATGATCCAAAACTTCTGTAACCCTTAAAAGGGTTTCAATGGTAGACGTTCAATTCCCCACCGCCTTTTACATTGTGGTCCACTTGATAGCTAGATCTATCTTATTTTTCATCTCAAGCCTTAATACGAGTTCGCCAAATAGATGGACAGTTCGGATATAACACATACCTCATAATGGGACCCACAAAAATCAATGGGGATTACAACTGGAAAAAGAAGAAGAAGAAACCAGCGAGTTGGGGTCGACCGGGTTGGGATTCGGTCAACCGGGTCAAAGTTGGGCCTATGCAACGAATTATAACCGTAGGCAGAACTGTCGTGCTATGCACTTTTTTCTCTCTCTTTTTTTTTTAAAAAAATAATTTTATTTTTTACATGGAGAACTTTATTCTACCTACATTTTTCTCTAATACATATATATATAAATAAATTTTTTTTTTTCATTTCTTTCTTTATTCATTTAACAAGAATATCTTCTAAACCAAAATTAGTTACTTGACGTACAACATATGATTTTGGGGTAGGAGAAGCTACTTTAGCCAATTAACCTAGTTATTTTCCAAGATTTCATCAAGTTGATGGTCGAAAATCCATTTCATTCACTTTGCGGTCAATTTCAATTAGTTCGCAGTCAAACTGAAAATTAAGCGAGGCAAACTAGAGATTGAGTGGGGCAAACTGAAAATTAAGCGGGGCAAACTAGAAATTGAGCGGGGCAAACTGGAAATTGGGCTGGGCAAACTGAAAATTGGAGGACTACTTCATTATGAACACAAAGAAAATATCATTAGTTTCACCATTTCTTCTTAATTAAACTAATGCTTGCAATTCAATCTATTTTCATTTTGCATCCAAACACAACTCATGTGTTAACTCGAACTATTTATATGAAGAACAGTTCTTGAGCTCCAACGATTAAAGAATAAGACACATACCAGAACATAAATTCCTCTGTCCTTGAGAATCCTGACATTTTGATTGAAATGGCTCAATATATGATGTATCAAAACAGACAAGTATTAAAATGAGGTTGATATTTATCTGTACCTCCCAACCTCCTTAAGCATCTTAGCAATATTTTGTTATGCATTGTGTCCACACTAAGCATCAATAATTGCTGTAAGTAATTTGGTTCTTCAATGAGATGAGATATCTAAAGTACATAATACTCACCATTAGAGAGTCTAGAGTTCTTGAATACACAAGGTGTCATCAAAAAATAATATTTCAGCAACGGATTTTTCATATGTCATCGGACCTTCAAATGCACAGGACTCATTATATCAATGCACATATGAATTGAATCGTAAACATTCGCAAGATAATGACGTTTCTTAGAAGTAATGTTGAGGAACCAGCATTTAAACCACAGTTATGCTTCTTTCAAGTCACCTTGAAAGTTGCGGCATTACAATTGGATTCCACACACTCAATTTCTAGTTTGCCCCGCTCAATTTTCAGTTTGCCCCGCTCAAATTCTAGTTCGCCCCGCTCAATTTCTAGTTTGAGCGGAGTAAACATGAAATTGAGCAGGGCAAACATGAAATTGAGCAAGGCAAACATGAAATTTAGTGGGGCAAACTGGAAATTGAGCGGGGCAAACTAAAAATTCAGTAGCGCAAACCGAAAATTGAGCGGGGCAAACATGAAGGTTGAAGGTTATTAAAGAAAGTTAATTATTTGACAAAAAAATTTAGACATTTTTTTGGGGTTTTTAACATATCGAAAACTTTAGTTAACATGTTGACCCGATCGATCAAAGCGTTTCGATCGGTTGACTCGATGGATAGATAAGTTACACAGTTTCAAGTGTTTTTATGCAATTTATTTCTATTTCTAGTTTTGATTATATATATTAGTGTAATTGATATTAGTGTTACTGCTAGACATGCTTAAGGGTTTGAAAGGATTACACCCTGGACCATATTCAAGTGGTAGACTAAGTGAAGATACCTCGTTTCAACATTGAGGTCTTGGTATCAATTCCCTAGTGGGGGTGGCTAATAGTGGAGTGTACATTAACAGCGGATTGTACTAACAAGCTAAAAAAAAAAGAGAGAGAGGAGAGTTTGAAAGGATTTTTGAAGAAAGAAAAAGACAGGGTTTTTCTCATGGGTCTTCGAATCAGTAATGCAGTGCAAATGAGCATACACTAAGGTTCTTTTAAAGAACGATGATCTGTAATCATCAAATATTGGAAATGCAGTGCAAATGAGCATACACAATGTTTTCAGTATTTATGTTGTTGGAAATGCTGACATTGTGATCACGCCTAGTACCACTTTGATAAATGAGGTGATGATTGTCGTGGTTTAGTGTCGATAGTTCCAATCGACCAAATAATTTAGGATACTTTATGGGATCCATTAAAATATCTAGTAGAATCTCGATCGTTAATGAATTACCATACAATACATTGCATATTGAAGAATGGTAATTTCTAGTTTGCCTCGCTAAATTTCTAGTTTGCCCCGCTGAATTTCATGTTTGCCCCGCTGAATTTCTAGTTTGCTCCGCTGAATTTCATGTTTGCCCCGCTGAATTTCTGGTTTACCCCGCTGAATTTCATGTTTGCCCCGCTGAATTTCTAGTTTGCCCCGCTCAATTTCATGTTTGCCCCACTCAATTTCATGTTTGCCCCGCTCAATTTCTAGTTTGTCCCACTGAATTTCATGTTTGCCTCGCTCAATTTCTTGTTTACCCCGCTCAATTTCTAGTTTGCCCTGCTGAATTTCTAATTTGACCTGCTAAATTTCATGTTTGTCCCGCTGAATTTCTAGTTTACCCCACTCAATTTCATGTTTGCCCCGCTCAATTTCATGTTTGCCTGTGAAGTGAAGGGAATTGATCGTAAAATGAATTGAATTGACCATGAAGTGAGGGGAATTGACCGTGAAATACATGAAATGAATTGGATATAACACATATATTTGATTAACAAATTCTACTTAATTTTCCACGTTGCAAAACCTACTAAATTTCGGTGTTTAAATTCTACTACGTACGTCAAATGAGCCCTTGTGTTATTTTCAAGTTGGATTTGCAAAATTGCAATTTGAGGGCCACTTCCTATCATTCCCTCTTGGTTAAAATAATTGTTCTCAATTGAATTCACCTGTAAGTCCAAACACAATTCAATCATTTGCCGAAGAACTTGTTGCTAAACCCATGGTCATGATCATCATAACAAGATGAATTACCGATAGCTAATCAAAATGCTTATCTGCTCTTAAATTCTAAATCTTTTTTTTTTTTTTTTAACAAAAAATAGAATCAGTGGACACTTGTTGTTTGAGCAGTGTGGTGGGATCCATGACATTAAGGTGGGTGGGACCTAACTGTGGGGCTCACCGTGATGTATGTGACTATATTCACGCCTTCCATCTATAAAACACCTAGCCCAATTGACCTCGACTCATTGTACCACTACCGAGTTATTTATGTCAATGGCTACGGTTATATTCCGTAGCTATAGGGAGCACTGCTTTCCCATACTCTTTTTGCAAAGCAGGGGCATTTTCGCATTTATTTATTTATTTATTATTTAATGTGTTGCTTTTGTGGGTCCCATCATAAGGTCTCTGTTATATCTAAACCGTCCATTTATTTGACGAGCGCATATTAAGGCTTAAGGCAAAAAATAAGACAGATCTAATTATCAAGTGGACCACACTGTAAAAGGTAGTGGGGAATTGAACGTCTACCATTGAAACCCTTTTAGGGGTTACAGAAGTTTTGGATCATTATAAAATTTGTTTTTACTCTTCATCCAGGTCTTTGTGACCCTATGAATGAACTTAAACGGGAAGGATTTCTCACAAACATCACAGTGGGCCCCGCTTGAGTTCCCAGCGCAGGGATGTCCGTCGACGAGGGCTCGTCTCTGCACGCCAGCCAATCCGCAAGGCAGGGGCATTTTCGTCCTGAAATTCGGTGTCCGTACAAGGAGGTCTAAGTGCTTATGTTAAGTTTGCATTGCTTCAACAATATCCAATGGATAAAAGGTGGGGTCCACAGTCGTAAATTTCTCCGGCACTACCATGATGTCTGTGTGGAATCCACTCCGTCCATCATTGCGACTGCCCCCTCTAAGATGTGATCCAAAATCCAGGCAGATCAAAAACACAGGTGGGCCACGACACTGGAAACAACGGATAAATCCAAATCTAAGGTGTAACATACCACATGAAAAAGTGATGATTGAACTTCCACCGTTAAAATTTTTATTGGGCCCACATTAGTTTTAGATCAAGATGAAATTTTCGGAAACGGATTGGCTACTCCCCCTGCCACCAGCCAGTGGTCGGTGGTCGGTGCTCCGTGGGACACAACCAGCCCGTTTCCCTTTATCACGCGCCAGGGATGCACGCACCCGCCACCGTCCGCATTTTCCTACTCTCTCTCTCTCTCTCTCTCTCTCACCAAATTACCAAAATACCCTTTTCACGGACCAAATTACCGAAACACCCTCTCTATTTCTCTCTCTCTCTGAGCAAAACCCTCCCCCAAAGAAAAACCCTAACCCTAATATCTCTTGACAATTTCCCCCTCCCCATTGAAACCACACTCTAAAAGAAATGGAAGAAGACGCGGAAGGCGTCCTCAGCTTCGACTTCGAAGGGGGCCTGGAGGTGGGCCACACCGCCACCGCCATCACGAACCCCACCCCCTCTTCGGCCCTAATCCCCACCGATCCCTCCGGCCCCAACGCCAACAACCTCGCATTGGTCCCCGCCGCGGCGGGCCCCGGCCCTGACGCGATCGTCGGCATGAACAATCACGTCCATCCGTCGATGATGGGGGGCCGGAGGAGCTTCCGGCAGACGGTGTGCAGGCACTGGCTGAGGAGCTTGTGCATGAAGGGGGACGCCTGCGGGTTCTTGCACCAGTACGACAAGGCGAGGATGCCGGTCTGCAGGTTCTTCCGCATGCACGGAGAGTGCCGGGAGCAGGACTGCGTCTACAAGCACACCAACGAAGACATCAAGGAGTGCAACATGTGAGTCTTGCATATGCTCTCTCTCTCTCTCTCTCTCCATCCATTGATTCGATTCAGCGTGTTTTGGGTATATTTGGTAATTTCTTTGGAAATTGGGGTGATTGTCATTTCTCTTGTAACATACACACAGACAAACACACACTCTCTCTCTATGTTGATTGTTTAGGTGTATTAGTGTATTGTATTGCAGGGTGGAGTCTGCAATTTATGTGGATTCTGAGGGTAGTTGTGATGTTTATTTTTTAATTTTATTATTTCTGGATTTGGATTTGTTTTGAAAATTTGAGTGGGATGTGGAGCAGCGAAGAGAGGGAGACTGGAAGAAAATAAGGATAGGTCATTTTGAATCTCTCCAAACTGTGGTTGTATGGAGTCTTGCTGTCTACTGCATTGTCTAAACTTATAACAAATGGAGCATCACGCTTCGAGGAAAATATCACGGCTTTAAATGAAAGTGTAAATCAAAATTTAATTCGTCAACATCCTTATCCGCACATTATCTAAAAAGCATACATAAGAATTGAAACTGGAATATAATCCTAGCAATTCATTAAATCTAATCATAACAATCTATTTTAAACACATTAAAAAGAACTAAAATATCCATAAATCTTGTCACAACCATACTATCCTTCTGCAAATGGGTTATAACTCAGTCAAGTGATATCAGAACTGCAGAGCCTGGTGCTAGCTTGAAAGCTAATTCAATAAGTTTTTAGATATTACCATTTTCATGTGATTCAATCATCATTTGGTATCCAAAAAGTAGCCCACAAGATGATTAATGAACATAGTGAAGGGTAACATGCGACTACAACCACTCATTACTTTTTGAAAATTTGGACATGTGGACCCACAGACTGATCTACCACACGGGTGGCACACAAATCACATTACCACTTAGGGTACGTAAAACCATCTCGATCAAGGTATTAAAAAAATGGTTACATAGTGGTCGTTACATAATGATAATGGTGGTACCTGTCGATATAGGGCCGTAACACCCAATTTGAAAAAAGAAGAAGACTGTCACAGGCTTGTAGCAGCCTTCGGCCCGTAATGGTTGTTACGGGTTTCATAACGGGCACAGGCTTGTAAAGGGCTGATACAAAGTCGATAGTTTTTTTCCTTCTACAAAAATTCAACCATTTAGGGTTGTTACAACTCTTATTATAATAATGGCCATCATTACCATTATCGAATACTTTGATCTGGATAGATTCTAAGGCCGATTCCTGGGGCTTTCATGGGGCCTACATTGGGTAGCATGATGCTTTCCTCCTCTGTCCTTTTCGACATCCTTCTATTTGTGATGTCAAATGTATGTTCCCATATAATGGGACAAACAAGATAAAATAGACAAAAGCAAATAGGATATATAGCCCAATTTATCCTTTTTTCAAATGATCCCACTCTATATCATGTTAAGAAACCAAAAAGGTGGGATTAGGAATTGTATTTGGACAAAAACTATATTTATCGAAGAGTGAGATGCTAGGAATTTGCATTAAGATAAGGGGGGTAAAGTCTTTGTATGTTACCATTTTTGTGATGTGAAATGTATGTCCCCTATGATGGGAAGAATGAGATAAAACAGTCAAAAGCAAATTGGATATAGGCATAACTCAATTTTATCATTTTTCCGAACGATCCCACTCTACACCAAGTTAACAAACCAAAAAGATGGGGGTAGGAATTGTATTCGGAAACAGGTAAATTTGTCATAGAGTGAGTTGCTGGAGTTCGTATTAAGATCAGGGAATGTGCTTAGCCTCAGTCTTTGGATGTGACATAGGTAGCTTCCCTTCCACTTAGAAACAAAACTATTACATATTAAAGTAATGTCCCTTTCTGAGTGCCTGCCATTTGTCATGCGGCGCATAGAAAAGCTACAAAGGGACTTCCTTTAGGAAGGGTTTGAAGATCAACATCTAAGCTTATCCCATTCCCAACTAATTGGGGTCTGCTACATGAATCTGCCATTCCACTCTATCAAGGGCCATAACTTCGGTTAGACCATAGGTGATCAAGTCTTTTCTTACTACCTCCAACCATGTCCTTTTGGGCCTTTCCCTTGCCTTTTTAAAGCCTTCAACTTGTACCAACTTACTCCTAATTGGCGCACTTCTTGGTCTCCTTTTCAAATGACCAAACCATCTATGTCTACTTTCCATCATCTCATTACCCATTGGTGCTACTCTTAATTTCTCTCAAATGCATTCTTTTATAATTCTATCATTCCTTGTCTTGTCACTGATGCGGGACAATTAACCACTTTATCTAAAAGCTCGAACTGATAGAGCATGGCAAATTAATGCCTAGGCCCCAAATCCATGGGTTAGGTCCTTGGTTGAACCCTCATCGTGGGCTCCAAATCCATAGGTTCTGCGGGCCGCCCACCTTGAGTGTGCCCCTGCATCCTGCAGGCCACCCCACTCGAGCTTGGTGTGAAAATGCCCTCGCATTAGTCACGCATCTATCTCAACATCCTCTTTTTCGCTACACTCATCTTATGAACTTTTTTATGAAGTGTGCAACACACCGCCTTATAAAGCATGGCTGATCTTATAGCCATCCTATAGAATTCTCTTGTAGTTTGAGTGGTACAAAACAATCATTGAAAACTCCAGAGTCCCATCTCCATTTCCTCCACCCGTCTTGAATTCTATGACAACATCATTCCCAATCTCTCTACTCTAATAATTATTGACCCAAGATACCGAAAGTAGTCATTTTGGGAAACTTCTTGTTCAACAATCCTACCTACTTCCTCGTTCCCACTCCTATCATTATTAAAATTGCACTCCATATACTTTGTTTTCGTTAGAATAATTTTAAATCCGTTAAATTCTAAAGAATCCCTTCATAAATTTAGCTTTGTGTTTATGCCCTCCCTTGTATTGTCAATTAAAATTGTGTCATTTGCAAACAACATACTTTGTGAGATCTTGTCCTGCATATGCCTTGTTAACTCATTCATAACCAATGAGAAAAGGTACAAGCTCGATGCCGACCCCTAGTGTAAGCTTACAATGATTGGGAACTCACTCCTCTATACTAGTGGTTCTCACATTTGTTACAGCTCTCTCATGCATATTTGTAATCATGTTAATATATCTTCTTGAAACTCCTTTCCTAGTACCCACTAGATTTACTCTCTAGAAAGGTATTTTGAGATGGGTATGTAACAACCATAATGGCCGTTGCGTAATGGTTACTGTGGTAACCGTTATGCATTACAGGGCTGTAATGACCGTTATAGAAAAATTGACTCGTAACGACCGTTATGGCATGTAGTGGATTCGGTTAGGCTGGAGTAACATCGAGTTTTGTCAGGCCATGACGTGGCTCCATTTCATTGGCCAACCAAACATGATTATGTACTCGACCCGACAAGCTTTTGAAAGTTGGTGGGTTTCTCTCTGATAAGTTTTTGCCAGCCAATGGAATGACATCACGTCATGGCCTGACGGAACTCGGTGTTAACCTGGCTTGACCAAATCCACTCCCATCATAATAGTAATGGCAATGGCTGTTACGACCACAATTATTGTTATGGAATACCTTGCTCTATAGGGACCCTATTGTAAGCCGTTTCTATGTAAATAAAGACCATGTGGAGATCCTCCCCAACTCCCTCCCTCCCTATATTTCTCCATCAATTGTCTATGGGTTGGAAGATGAGAAGAAATTTTATTTGGTTGGTTGCAGTGAAGTTTGTAAGCTACAAGACTGCTGGAGGGATAGGATTAGAGATCCCAAAGTCATGAACTGTGCATGACTAGCCAAATGGCATTGGAGGTTTGGCTCAGAAGTGGTTGGTCTTTGGGGACAAATTGTAGTTAAGAAATATGACACTTAAGAGGAAGGATGGTTCACAACTGACACTTCTTTGTACAGGGCTTCTGGTATTTGGAATGTGGTAATGGGAGGCATAAATGATTTTAGGCAAGGAATAGCATGTGTTGTGGGGAATTGGATTAGGATAGGGTTTTAGGAAGATGTTTGGCTTGATGACCCTATTGTTTGGAATATGGTAGAATTTGTGGTCTAGTAATCAATAAGAGGGAGTTGGTATCCTGATGCTTAAGTATCATGGGACGTGATATCTTGGCCCCCCTCTTTTGTAAGGAACTTTTGTGGTGATGAGTTTTAGGAATTTTTCAGATTGCATATCTGATTGTGCAATTTCGTGACATTTCCTAGGGTCAAAGATAGATGGAGGTCGAAAGGTGAAAAATCAGGTTCCTTTTGGGTTAAATCTCTATAGCAAATTATCATGGTGGCTGAGAGAGAACCTCAATCCGACCCATTAGCATGCCTATGGTGATTCCCCTATCCCCCAAGGGTGGTTATATTTAGTTGGCTGGTTGCAAAGAACAACATCCCAGCCATCAACTATTTGTGGAACAAGAAAATTAGTATTGGGAGTTAGTACTCTATATGTCTTGAAGATGCGGAATCGGGTAACTGCTGTTGTCAGTTCGCTTCAATTGTATGGAGGAAGCTATTTGCCCTTTTCAGAATGTTCTGTTTAATGCTTGGGTGTATTGGGCTATAGATTAAGGATGATTATATGGGGTTTCGCAACAAAAGAAAGAATCTTCTAAGGCATTGTGCTCTTTTGTTAATATTGTGATGCATAGGAAGGATTGAAACAATAGGGTTTCAACAAGTTGGAATGAGCAAAAGCAGTATTTGAAAGAGCGAAAGGAAGGATGATTTTGTGGGCTTCTGGAAATGTTCTTTTTAAGGGTTGTAATTGGGAAAAGAATTTGGGCTCATTGGGGAAGAGTTGATATTTTGTATGCGAGGGTGTTTTTAGGATAATTTCTCATCCTCCCTTGATGTTTTTTTTTGTTGTTGTTGTTGTTATTTTTTTTTGGTTAAAATCCAATAATGGAAATTCATTAAAAGAAAGACCTAAAGGGCCATCATACAACGCAAAAAAAGTCATAGGCTACAGAAAGACCTAGCGGGTCATTGAACTCCTTTTTTTTTTTTGTTTGTTTGTTTGTTTGTTGAAGGGTAACAGAGAATTTTATCCCAAAGGTGCCGAGCTAGCGCCACAAATTACAAACTATGAAGAAAGCAGAGAAGCAAAGTTACAATCAGCAAAGTTACAATCCTTTTAAGTTATATACATTCGAAGCCGAATCCCTAACAAAAGACACAACCCTTGAGAAAATATCCATTTCCTTGCTAGAGATATTACGGAAGCATTTACCATTTCTTTTCGCCCTAAGTGCCCACCATATAGCTAGAATAGACATCTTTCATGCATCTGTCCTTGCTTCCCGATCCTCACATCATGCCAACTCAAAAGAAGCATGACAAGTGACTCTGGCATTATGCAACCAATACATACTGAAAGAAGAGATGAAATGATGCCACACTATCGCAAGAGCCTTGTAATGAATGAAAAGATGGTTGATTGATTCTGCATCCTTCATACACATCACACATAGTTTGGAAGGATCATGGATCTTCTTTGAAGGTTATCAATGGTGAGCACTCTCTTTCTTCCTACCAACCATCCAAAAGCACCAACTTTCGGTGGGGCTTCGTTGGACCACACATGGGATGTAACACCACACTGGGAGACGATCGAGCAAGCAACCATAGAGAGATCAAACCGAGAAGCAACTCAACGTATCCTTGAGCCACAGCATCTTGTCTCGCTTGCTACTATCCGAAACATAAAGGATAAGCTCGTTTAACAATCTCACAAACATTTCAATTTCCTTATCATCCATATCCCGACGACAGGGAGTGCACGAAATGATATCGTTGCCTAAGACATAATAGCATTTGAAACCTTAATCTCCTTTGCCAAAGAGAGCCCTGTGATACTTGGCAACGTATCTTAGAGAGGAAGATCTCCCGCCACAATCTTCCCAAAGGCGAATTCTTTCACTGTTCCCCAAAGAAAAACCAATCTCTTCACTAACCTCCTCGTAAACCGAAATCCCCTTCCACATCACAGAGGCTCTATATAAAGAAGATCCCTTAATCCACCATCCCCTTTCTTGCAACCGTACTTGCTTGCGATTATTCTCTCCACCACGAACCTTCTTCCTCTCCGAAGAGCCACACCTAGTTTCCTAAAAAGGCCTTATTCATCAAATCCAAATCTCTAATCCTGCCTCCTTCTTTGAAGGGCTTGCAAATCTTGCTCCACTTTGATAAATGAAACTTTTTCTTTTCATCCGACCCTTCCCAAAGCAATCTCATCTCAACCTTTCTAGCTTTTTAAGGATGTATTTTGGGCATCTAAATAGAGACATGAAGTACAATGGAAGATTCGAAAGAGCGGACTTGATGAGCGTTAGGCATCGACATTTCCATTTAACTAGGTTTCTCTTGAATCACTCCATGACCATAGACCACAACTGCTTTGCTGGCTGGCAATACACAGAGGGAGACCGAGATAGGTTGTAGGAAACTCCCAAGTCTTGCATCTATAAACCATAGCCGAGTGAACCAACTCCTCCTTAGGAAGGCCCACCCCCAACATTTACTTTAAGGCTAGAGACTACTTCGAAGCAAAGAATCACCATCCTTAACTTTTCCACCATAGACTCATCACCTTCGTTGAAAAACAAACTGTCATCAGCGAACTCGGTATGAGAGATTGGTGGGCATACCCTATCTACTCTCGCTTCTTGCCTCTTTGCTAAAATCTCTCCAAAAGCCTCTTCCACCACCACAAACGTATAGGACAATAGAGAATCTCCTTGCCTTATGCCTCTCGAAGATTTGAAGAGTCCTTTGGGGGGACCCGTTAACCAAAACGGAGAAGCGAGCTTTTGGTATGCCTTTTTAGCATGTTTTCGGGTAGATTGGGTAATGCCGTTATCAATGGAAGAGTTACTTAAGGCTTAGCACAATATGAATATTTCTATGGCCTACTTAGCAGTGTGGTGCTTGGTCATAATTGCAGTTCTTTGGAATATTTGGGGTGAGCGAAATAGGTATCGTTTCCAAGGCATTGTTAGTGGAAGCATTGCCTACAGTGATGGTGAATAATATTTTATCAATGTTCCACTCTAGGACTATCCATGACAATTCCGCATAGTCTGTACATCATGAGCAGTTTTTACTGCTGTAAAAACAAGAATCTTCTTTTCTAATTCCCATGCATCATCAATGAAATGTAAAGTTATACAACAATACCCAATATTTTGTTGGTCTGATATCCACTAGTTAGTAGTAAGGCCAATTCGGGAAGAGAGCTTGTCAAAGTACTAGTAGATTTTTTCTCTCTTGCTTGTAAACATGCATCACATCGGCCCTAATTGTGTTGTGGGACACCAATATAAACATAGGTTGAAGATTGTTCACGAATATTTTAAAATACTCATGTTCAACCATGTTAAATGGGCTCTCATGCTTCATTATCATGCGACAAAGATCCAAACGACTTCGTTCTTGATCAAACTTAAAGTTCTTCAAACAATGTCTTTTGGCTACATTCTTGTTCAATGATATTAATTGTTAAGAAATATCCATTTACTTCTTCCTTGGAAATCTTAATAAATGCTTATTCAAATGGCTGGTTCCACTATTACTACCCCGAACAAACTTCCCCTTACAATGCTTGCAAATAGCCACTTCCTCACCACTTGGGGATCGATGTTTATCAAAGTCATTCCTTACTTTAGATGTCAATTCTCGTAGTCCAGGAGAACTACATTGGCTTGACATCTCTACAATATTCTCATCAGTAGGTTGGCTGGGTTCATACATAGTGATCTAACAAATTACTTGTAATCCTAATGCAACATCAATGAAATAACACAAAAATGAGTAAATGAACAATATATATTATATTTTTCAGGTTAAGCAAAACAAACGAAAAAAAAAACTTCAATACCAATTTTAGGCACAAAAAGTAATATTCTCTCTATAAAAAATCATGAAACGAAAAAACCAAAAACAGAAACACTAAAACAAAGCAAGCTAATACAAAGCAACATGGCCAAAAAAATTATGTTAGAATTGAGAAGAACATCTACCCTAGAAGATAATACAGTACTTTTCAAGTTGTGGGCTTACAGATTCTCCAGGAAACGAAAATCCCAGATAAATATATGCAATTGAAGAGAAAACGATCCTCGATATGTTGAAGAAAACCCACTATAAATGAGAAGAAGATTGAGAAATAAAACAAAAAGAAAAGAACTGAAAGGAGAGGAGAGGAAGAAGAAGCGAGAAGAGAAAGAAATCCTTTATGATATCAACTATTAGAAGAGGTGGGCGAGGTGGCTCGGGCCGTGGCCCATGGAGAGAATGAGAGAGAGGAGAGAGGGGAAATAGCGGTTTTTTTTTTTTTTTTTTGGGCGCGGGCTGCTGGCTGTGGAGAGAGAGAAACGAGGGAGGGAAGGGAATAACTTAGGGTTTTTGCTTTTGGGTTTTTTAGACAGACGACTAAGATTTTCATTGAAATAGTTTTATTTATTATTATTTGTGTGTGGGCTGCCGGTTGTGGAGAGAGAAACGAGGGAGGGAAGGGAATAACTTGGGATTTTTTTGCTTTGGGTTTTTTAGATGGACGACTGAGATTGAAACATTCATTAGAATAATCGGATCGGGTCTTAGCCGGATCGAATCTGGGTGGATCCAGAATCGATTCGATTATAGACAAATTGACATCTTAAGATCCAAACCCGCCCCATCGGACCTGTATAATGGTCTAGACTTGCTATAAATGGATCGGATCATCGGGTCGATCCGATCCATTGACAGGCATAGGTGCAAGTTGAAGGCTTTAAAAGGGCAAGTGGAAGGTCCAAAAGGACGTGGGTGGAGGTAGTGAGAAAAGACTTGATGAAATTTGGTCTAACCGAAGTTATGGTCCTTGATATAATGGAATGGGGGAAAAGGATTCATGCAATTGACTCCAATTAGTTGGGAAAAAGGCTTAGATGATGATGGTAATTGATTGTGGTAGATCAAGGTTAGGAGTTTCCTGGAAGAAAGATTGATTGCTTTTTGTGATGTTTATTTCATGTCGAAATTGCTCTCTCATAAGTTGTGGTTAGGAAAACATTTTTTAAATTGAATTAGCTCGAACTTCATTATTTTTTATGTTTATTTGTTGTGGTCATTGTCATCATTGTCATTGTCATTATCATCAACATCATCATCATCATCATCTAAGCCTTATCTCGTTTAATTGGGGTCGGTTACATGATCCTGTTCCGCATGCTTATGTGTCATTTTTGAAAAAATTAAATCATTTGCTATGGCTCGGTGCGAAGTTATTCATGCCATCTGTCAGTTTGTTCATGTTTGTTCCAGTTGGTGGTTTCCGTCTGCAAATAATTATTTTCTGAAGTAAGGTGTTGTTTAGTTAGCTGTTCTAGTACTTCAGCAGCAACTTCTTGTGTAATTAAGTTCAGCCTTTATTTCGAGTCATCATTTAAAATTTTGTCATTGCATATGTTACAGCCTGTGAGTGCTAATTGCCTAATTCTTGATGGCAAGAAAACCTACAGGCTGCAGGCTCAAGCCCGTGCCTCAATGGTATATGGAGTGTGTTTCGACATTGACGTCTCGGGTCCAAGCCCATACTTGCCTATTAAAAAAAAAGTGAAAAAGCAAAAAAAAAAAAAAAGAAGAAGAAAAAGGGAAGAAAACCTATGGGCTGCTATTTAATGTCCTAGTTGGTATTACGTGTTCTGCAGTAAATGTGTTACAAATTTTCTGATGCTGTCATTTGGGTTGCAGGTACAAGTTGGGTTTCTGTCCGAATGGTCCTGACTGCCGTTATAGGCATGCGAAGCTGCCTGGACCTCCACCCTCTGTGGAAGAAGTTTTTCAGAAGATGCAGCACCTAAATTCATTTGGTTATGGGTCTTCGAACAGGTTTTTTCAACACAGGAATACTGGTTATACCCCACAAGCAGAACGACCTCAATTTCCACAAGGTTCTGCTGTAGTTAATCATGGCACATCAGTAAAAGCGTCTACAACTGCAGAGTCCCCCAATCTGGAGCAGCAGCAGCAGCCGCAAATGCAGCAGACTCAACAGCAACAGGCTAGCCAGACTCAGATACAGAACCTTCCCAATAGTTTGCCGAATCAAGTCAACAGAAGTAATGTAACACCACTCCCTCAAGGGCAATCTAGGTGTGTCCAGAGTTTTTAGATTTCCAGTTTGGACTTGTAAAGCCTTTGCTTGTATTATTTTATTATGTGGTTTCTAAAGGTCCATCTTAATATACTTCAGTTGTACTTGGCTTCTTTGAAGCATACATCAATGGATATAGCTGTTTCATGCATCTTTTGTTCACTTACCCATTAAAGTTTATGGTAGCTTCAATTTGCATGTGGGATCCAAACTGTCAATTAGGTGCGCTGTCATGTGAGTGGTGGCCAATCCGTTCTTCAGGTGGGCCAGTGGTGTAAATCTGAACTGTTGGTTGACTTTCCTTATAGGCACTGACACATCAGTCACCATTATCAGTTACAAATGAAATGAAACAATTTAAGGACGACATCCAAATGGGCACTCTATCCATATTGCAAATTTGCAGCAGTTATCCCAAGTTCAATATAGTATGAAGGTTCCAAATTTGTGGGATCATTGCATGCAACACGGTTCTTGAGTCTAACCCAAGCTTATAATGGCAAACCATTTTAATTTAGCTTTAAAATGTAGGCCTAATTGACATTATTCATGGTCAGGGTTGATACTGGATGGACTGGCCTTTCAGGCTCACAAGCCTGATCTTCCATATGCTGGGCTTTGACTTGTGGGTTGGGCCTGGGCCTAATTTATAGGCCTGCAGAATAAATAGGGGCTCTATCCCAGGTCTGACAGAGTTAGAAGTATTGATGCTTGGATGGAGCCTGGTCTTGGCTCATTTTTAATGGCTACCATTGGCAGGGCCTCAACGTAAATTTCTGGCCTGATAAATAAATAGAATGGCGCTTTTTTACTCTAACCTGGCTTGAACATGGCATGTTTGGTGCCCCTCACTGTGGTGATTTGACAAACCAAATTTCTAGTTATATTTGTATTTTAAATATATAAGGTAATAGCTTGGTTATTCTAATTACCCAGTTGAAACCTATGCTTAATTGTATTTATGTACTTACATTTCACAGCATGTTGTATAGCTTTCATTGAAATTTAATCTGGTTGGTTTTGACTGGGAATGATCTTCTAGTTACTTCTCTGACTTTGAAAAATGAAAATAATTAGGTATTTTATCGTTAAAAGTTGCAACCGAGAAAACTTGGAACTTTCAGTACAGCAAGGAGTATGGGCAACGCAAAGGAGCAATGAGGCGAAACTTAATGAAGCTTTTGATTCCTCAGAGAATGTGATTTTGATATTTTCTATAAACCGAACTCGACATTTCCAGGTAGAGATAGGATTCATCCCCAATTCCAATCGATCTTGTATTAATTGTTCTCAATTCTATGTGGTTTTCTTAATCCACATAGCAATCCAAATAGTTTCTAGTTCAATTTCATAAACTTTGGCCAAGTTTGCTTCATTCGGATTGTCTGGTATATAAAAATGATCAAATCAGTTATGACTCCTATTTTTTCAGGGATGCGCAAAGATGACATCCAAAATTGGTGGATTTGTCGGTGGAGGAAACTGGAAATATGCACATGGAACTGCACATTATGGCCGGAATTTCTCGGTCAAATGGTTAAAGGTACATTATCTTCAGACTTTTTCGGTGGTGCTTTTGACCTATGTGCCATTCTCACTAAGAAATCTTGCACCCACTCCAGAACCTCCTTTCACTTCCATCAGCAGGAGTTGATGCCATAACTCCAAGTTTACATTTAATCCACTAGTTTTCTACCATTTGTATTATTTATTTATTTATTTTTATTTTTTTTATTTTTTGTTTTTTGTTTTTCCAAGGCAACCCCACTTTCTTGAAGAAAAGATTGAGACAGAGAAATCAAGGGACCAATATCAGGTGCAGCGATCGAGCGCTGCAAGCACTTTTCCCTAGGATCACTCACCTTGCTCCTGATCTCTTAGTCGTTGTGGTGGATTGTTTTTCAGTTATCGGGGGTTTAGTGGTTTGCGCTCCTCCTTGCCGCAGGGACTTAATGGATGTTGAAATTGGCAAGTTCGATGACTTGCTCCAGATGCTTAGCAACGTGAATATTGACATTTCTAAGGAAGATGAGACAGTCTGGATTGGTAGTCCTTCATGGAAGTTCTCTGTTAAATCTTTCTTCCGCTTGAATTCAAACCCTTCGCAACGATCCCGTATTCATCCGATCTAGCATTGGTTTTATGGGGCTCCTCCTGGGGTTGTGGTCTTTTTGTGGTTGGCTTGTCGAAAGAGGATTCTTACCATTGATAATTTGCAAAGAAGAGCTATGATTCTCCCTAATATTTGTTTGTTGTGCATGAATAATGGGGAGTTAATTGATCAACTTTTTATTCACTGACCCTTTGTCAGAAAGGTGTGGAGCCATTTCCTATTGTCATTCCATGTGAATTGGGTGATGCCGGCTACCGTGGAAGAGTTCCTGTGGGCTTGGCATGGTGGTGGGGTTGGTAAACGTGGTAAAGTGGCCTGGAGATTGCTCATTATGGTTGTGTTTTGGGTTATCTGGGGGATGAGAAATGGGTGCTGTTTTGAGAATATTCCAGTTAAGGTAGAGGAGGCTATAACTAAAGTTAAGGCTTCCTTAGAGGGTTGGATTTGTTTTGTTTAGCTCTCTGGGGTCTCTCCCCTTAGTGTAGTCATGGTTTTTTTGGCTCTTGTTGGGTGTTGTATTCTTTGCTTGCTTTTTGCGAGGTTGCTTAATAAAGTGGCTGTTACTTTTCAAAAAAAATATCGAGTGGCCCTCTCATCACACTTAGGCACAGCCTAACAACCGCCTCATTGGCCTCCCTCGAAATAATACTCTGAATCTGACAACTAAGGATTTAATCTTTGAAATACAAGAAGCTAGTCTCCAAGGCCTTACCCTGTCTTCCATAGCTCACTAGATGGCTGTCCTAGAGGGTCCTTCAATGACTAACTTTCTAGTATAAAGAGGAAGAGATACACAACCTTTCTCTAAGTGCAAAACATTTCTGCACTCCACAAGGACCAGTTAAAGCCATCAAGACCTCCCTATTTTCATTTCTCAAGGTGCCCCCTCCTCCGGGTGGATATTGAGTGTTCTATCAAGCTTCTCAGGACCTTGCTTTCAAGCTTGGTTGTCATTACTTAGTAGAGAGGCTAGTGTGTCCAATTGGACTCCCTGGTGTTGTAGGAACCTTTTAGATGAAGAATCAAAGGACATGGCTAGGATTATGGAGCTTCCTACATCCCAAGCGGCCAATCGTGGAAGGGTTAGATTGTGAGTGTGGAGATGGGATGGGGGATTTTTAGTCAGATCCTTCTATATGGCCATCTTCACTTAAGGGAGGAGGGAAGTAGGAGTGACAAAGGAGGTGTGGTGATACAAAGTTTCTCTTAGGGTGGTGGCTTTTGTTTGGTTAGCGGGGAATCGACGGTTTGGATCAATGTTGTCAAATGTTATAAGTGATTGCATGTGACCTAAAGGGGTTGTGCACATATGCGATCGCATAATTGCATAGCCTCCAAAACTATTGTTTTTGCAAAAAATAAAAAATCGCAAAAATCAAGGAAAAATATTTTTAAAAAATTATGTAAAAATACTATAAGTGTAGGGAATTGTTTTTACTAATAGTTTTCTCACCAATTACATTAAAATTTTGTTATATTTATGACATCTATTAGACTATTAGACTATAACAAGTCAACCAACAAGTACTCAAATGAATGAGAAAGAGAGTAAAGAGTATTAAGGGTAAGATAGAATGAGCATATTAGAGTGAGAGAGAGTTAGAGAGTTAGAGAGCTAACTAGTTGTGTGTGTGTGTGTGTGTGTGTGTGTGTGTGAGAGAGAGAGAGAGAGAGAGAGAGAGAGAGAGAGAGTCTCATTGCATACTCATATCAAGCGTGCAATGGCGTAATCGCATAATTGTAGGTTATTTCAGGACTTCGATTTCAAAGGATTACATGCACATTGCATAGAGTACACTAGGGATTAAAAAAATAAAAAAGAAATAGAAGAAAAAAGAAAAATAATGTGATTTTCGAAGGATTTTTTTTTGTACAACGTCTCTATTACATACAATGCCTAAGCAAAGAATAATTCATTCTAATTTGTACCATCATATCTTCATTTTGATCTATGTCTATGAGGTTCGCTACCATAGAAATCGAATTAGTTGTTGTTATTAAGAATAAAAAAGGGGTTCCAATTCATTTCTCAATCTTAGTCTATTTATATCTCATCTTGTTACATTGAATAAATCGAAAGCTTAAGAATCCTTACCTAATTTATGAAAATAATAATGTAACATTTTTCTATTAATTGATCAAGCTCGAGGATGGAGTACCCACAATTTAAATTAAAATGATACTAGAGTTAATCTATTAAACGATGGATTACTTGATATAAAAGGTAATTTTGTAATCTCTTATTTCAGTTCTATAATGAATTAATTAATGACTCCGAATAAACTAAAATAACTAGGGTTGATGTAGAAATCTGGTTAACCCTTGTTGGACCTTCGATCACCTGCACATGAAGAAGACAAAGGAGACCCTGGCTGCAGCAGGGGACCCTCTGATGCCTAAGTCATATAGGCAAACTAGGTCTAGTAGAACGTAGGGTTTCTGGGTATGATTTGTGCGTAGAGTTGTGTACCTTTCACCATTAGATGGGCTCTTATTTATAGCCTTACGGGTGCGGTTGCGTAGATGTCAATCTTCCTATTTAGTAGGTGCATATTGTAGAGGGAATCATATCTCGAGCGTATCGCGATTATCTTTCGAGATCTTCGAGTGAGATCTCGGACAAGTCCATGTCGTGGTCATCTTCCGAGATCTTCGGCTAAGATCTCAGGCAGATCTTTTCAACAAGATTTGAGTAGTCGAAATCAGAGGAACCATGTAGCAGGAGGCCGAGGTCGAGCATCCGAGGTGCCTACATAGCTATCCTGAGGAGTAATTTATCGACCTGGATTCTCTAGTGAGCCGTGGTTGAGCTTACCCCTTAACGTTGAGTGGATCACCAACCTGTCGACCTACACTTGGATGTCATATCCGAGCACTGAGATCGAGCTCCCTTCCTTGGTAGAATATAGACGAAATCGAGGATGACCATCTTCTTCATCTTATCGTGCGATGCAGGGCTTCCCTGAGTGTAGCAACTCAAAGTCTTGCCTCGGGAGCCCTTACCAAGAGATGATCCAAGAAACAGTTCGGAAATGGATGGGACTACGGAAGAGCTCGGTGTCTGATGGAAGTGGAGAGACATCTTCTGATGGTCGAGCTCGAGGAATAGGCGGTTTCCCTAGCAGTGGAGTATTGCTTTCTGGCCGTTGAGGAGCTCATTGGTCATGACTAGAGTTGGCTGTTCACACGACGAGCACAGATGCTTGAGCTGACCTCCTCTCCTTGGCCAGTCCATTTTTACTCCTAACAACTATTATTTTATTGGGTCGAGTTATTGGTGAATCCTATGATACATATCTGAATTGAGTTTTTTTTTTTGTGTCATTCTTTTTCCTTACTATTTACTACATGGATATCAATTGCCATAATAGTGGAATGATTGAAAATCTCATATTCATTCTTTATCTTAAATAATATCTTAGTTAATAACTAAATAGTCAGTTTCAACTAGTGACTTGGTCATTTGAACAATTGTAACTCTTGCTTTGCATTTTATTTTTTTTTCAATTTTTGGGAAAGAATCATAATAATTAAGAATTAAAAGTCATATTTGAGTTCTTATATATCTTTATTTATTTTATTATATTATTGCTCCTTCCAAAAGAGAGGAGCTAGTGAATCGGAAACAATTAATGAGAAAGGAAAAAAAAAATGATTTTCTTATGGAACATACATATCAATATGCGTGGATCATACCTTTCGTTCCACTTCTAGTTACTATGTCTATAGGATTTGGACCTCTGCTTGTTCCGACTACAACAAAAAATCTTCATTGTATGTGGGCTTTTCCTAGTTTCATTGCTAAGTAATAAATATAGTTATGGTTTTTTCGGCCGATTTGTCTATTCAACAAATAAATGGTAGTTCAATCTGTTAATACACATTCTTGGTACATCAGTAATGCTTTTTCTTTAGAGGTCGCATACTACTTTGGTCGTTGTTAGCTAGGATGTAAGTAACTTTGTTATGTAGATTTGAACCCCTTTGCTCCGTCACCTTTTTTTTTTTTTTAAAAAAAGTGGGTAGGGTGCTAACCATGGACAATCTTCAAAAGTGTCATTTGATCATTCCCAATAAATGTATCATGTGCATGTAGGATGAGGAGTTTGTGGACCACTCGTCCATTCACCATGCCTCTTAAAGAGAAATTTGGGTCCAGTTCCTTAGCATGTTTCAGTGTTGTTGGGTGATGCCCAGGTCCATAGAAGCCTTCTTCACATTGTGACGTGGGGTTGGGTTTGGCCCTAAAGGGGGAATCCTTTGGAGATTATCATTCTTGACTGAGTTGTTAATGCAGGGGCATTTTCACACCGAGCTCGAGTGGGTAGCCTGTGTGATGTGGGGACACACTCAGGGTGGGTGGCCCATATGAAGCGGAACCCATATGCAGTGGGGCCCACGAGGGAATTTGGCCGAGGTCCTAACCCATGCGATGTGGGGCCTGGGCTATAAGATAAAAGGATTGATTCGCCACTCTCTATTAGTTCGATCTTTTAGAGTAAGTAGTTAATTGTCCTGCATCAAAGTGGTATTAGAGTGGGAGGTCTTGTGTTTGAGACTCTTCATCAGGGGTGATTAATGCAGGGCCATTTTCACACCGGGCTTGAGTGGGGTAGCCTATGGGATGCGGGGACACACTCGGGGTGGGTGGCCCGTGTGAAGCAGAACCCATGTGAAGTGGGGCCTACGAGGGGGTTCGACCGAGGTCCTAACCCATGCGATGTGGGGCTTGGGCTATGATTGATTCACCACTCTCTATTAGTTCGAGCTTTTAGTGCAAGTGGTTAATTGTACTGCATCAGTTGTGGTCGACATGGAATGAACACAATGAGGAATGCTTTCATAATGTCTAGAGATCTCATGAGGAGGTCTTCAGAAGAGCTTAAGTTGGATATTATCTCTTGGGCTATCACTCAAATATTTTGTGTTTGCTCCTGTTTCCCTTTCCGATTCATTTTGATTCTCTTTGTAATTCTTTGTGAGGATTTTTCATCCTCCCTTTTAATGAAATTGCGTGACTTCACATAGAAAAAAATTATAGATAACAACTTCATCAAAACCTTTGAAGTAATGAAATGACCACGTTTTGCTTGGATTTCTACAATTACTACAAATTATGATGAGGAATTATAGAATAATATATTCATTGTATCTTTATATATATATATATATATATATATAGAGAGAGAGAGAGAGAGAGAGAGAGAGAGAGAGAGAGAGAGAGAGAGAGAGAGAGGAATGCTCACCTGTGCACTAGTTCTCACAAGAACTGGTGAGAATTTTTTTAGAGCTCATCTCCCATGATGTGAACACCAAATCTAGACTGTCCATGTGATACAACACCCCTTGAAACCCTCGAGGCCCAACTTTCACCTTTATCCAAAACTTTGGTGGGCCATGGCAAAAGAGAGACAAATCAAGGGAAGAAATTGTTTCCTTTTGCCATGGCCGACAAAAGTTTTGGATAAGGGTGGGCCCTAGGGGATTCATGGAGTGCTGCATCACATGGACGGTTCAGATTTTGTGTTCATATAATGGGAGATGAGTTTTGAAATAGTTCTCACAAGTTCTCGTGAGAACTGGTGCATAGGTGAGCATTCCTTTATGCATTGTATATTCTATGAATATTATTTCAGATTTTTCTTTTCTATATTTTGTGTAAAAGAATAATAAAACTATGATTTTAAGGTTTGCAATTTACGATCTCTTGTGATTTTACTATCCAATTCAACTATCAAAACATTGCATACACCATTGAATATATTTAAAAAACACAAAAAATGATAGATTCTTGTGTTTTATAGCTCTCTCTCTCTCTCTCTCTCTCTCTCTCTCTGTTCTTTTTGACACAAACAAAAATGATGCTAATAAGGTGGTCCTGTTGAAACTTATACGTGGATTTGAACATTATCTAATCCACCTATAAGCCATGACAAATTTTCATTTGTACATACAGGTCTCTGCCAACACCTCTGAGTAATGTGACAAATGTTGATTATTTGTTATATATATATATATATATATATATATATATATGTATGTATGTATATATATTTGAGATCTATGTTTCCATTTGCATACATTATGATTAATTGTTAACAGCAAAAGAGTTATAGGTGCTTTTAAACTGTATACTGTCCATCATAGATCCTCATACAGTATTACTGTTCATAATTGCCATATACGTTGTCTGTTGCCTTTTTTAGGTTGTGATTTGTACTTCTTAGGTTTCAAAAGGAAAATTGAAAAGGGGCCATTTTCCACCTAAATTGGACAAAAAGAAGCAACATTGGAGATATATATATATATATATATATATATATATATATATATATATATATATATATATATCTATATATATATATATATATATATATATCCCATTAACCTTCCTATACTAAGAAACCATGTGAATTTTAATTGCAGCTGTGTGAATTATCCTTCCACAAAACTCGCCATTTGAGGAATCCATACAACGAGAACTTACCAGTGAAGGTAAAGAATGTAATTCCGATGTCAATCTTGACTTCCAAAATCTTCTATTGTTTTGTAGTGAATTGTCTTTTTCTGTAGTGCCAATTTATTATATGCAAATATGAAGCTGTTTGCAAGGATAAATGAAGAAATTGAGCCTTCGATTGATTTAAGTATTCATAGAATTACATATATTAGATGTTAGTAAAGAGCTCCCTTATGTAGTCTTTGTCCTTCCACAAGCCTATGTTCTTGTTCAACCTCGATAGATCGTAGATTCTAAGTATTGTTTTGATGATGTCTTCTTTCTTTCTTTCTTTCTTTTTTTTTTTCATGATGGAATGATAAAGGAAAATAAGTTTTAGGTGAAGGCATGTCCTGAAAGCAACCTGATTTACATACTCAGAAGTGCATGGAAGTCCTTAGTTCTGAGTAATGTAAGAAAAATAGATAGTCACGTAGGGCCTGTTTGGCTTGTGGGATCAGATGGTATTACGTGTTATTCTATTTTAAATACCACATTTTAAAGTCAGGTCTGTGTTTGCTTTCTCCACCACTTGCTTTAATTTTTGTCATTGGAAAATGTGCCTGTATTAAGAGGGATTTCAGCAGTTCCTCTTCATATTCGCCCAAATCCAGTGTGGGGTGCACACCACCGACCTCACTCACGTCACTAGGTTTTGTGGGCCCCACCATGATGTATGTGTTATATCCACACCGTCCATCTATTTTTCAAGATTATTTTAGGGCACGGGTACAAAAATGAGGCAAATACAAAACTCAAGTGGACCACACAACAAAAGGTAGGGACAATCATGCCCGCCGTTAAAGCCTTCCTTGGGCCTACCATGATGTTTATTTGCCATCCAACCTGTTCATAAGGTCACACAGACCTGGATGAAGGGAAATCCCAAATATCAGCTGGATCTAAAACTTCTATGGCCCCCAAGAAGTTTTCAGTGGTAGGCGTTCAATCTCCACTTTTTTTTTGTGATGTGGTCCACTTGAGCTTTGGATCTACCTCATTTTTGGGCCCAAGCCCCAAAATGCTCCCGCAAAGTGGATGGACGGTGTTGATAAAACACATACATCATAGTAGGGCCCACAACTTGTTGGCAGTCTTGGATAGAAAGATAATTCCTCATTGTAGTCAACATCCTTCCAAACTCTGTACATCCGATGTATTGCGGACCACCCATGACCTTCTTATGATCCAAACATGGGGTATAATTTTGAAAAACCAATGGTGTTAGCAGACAATCTACTGCCACATGTAATGATTGCTTTTTTCAAATTTCATACCATCTAATACAGTCTAATCCCTTGTGCCAAACAGGCCCATAGTGGTGTATCTCATTTTAACAAGAGAATTACATAAGTCCTGAATCATGATGCAAGAACTTGAGCACTGTCCTGATGCCCCAGCCTGTACTGTAGAACTGAGGTCCGTGGTTTATTGATCAGACCGTTGATTTGATGGACCTCATTGTGGATGGACTCTGATATCTTTTAGATTGAAAGATCTTATCCTTGTTTTAAAAACGGCAAAGATCTTAGACCTTTGATCAATGGCCTTCAAATGGAAAGCAACAGTAAAGCGGCCAAAGATTTTATGACTAGGATCATCCAACATGGAATTTTTTGGGGCATCCCCCACCCACGAAGGAACCACCAGTTCAACAGTTTGGATCATCAAACCATGGGACTCACTTGGACAGAGCCTCTGAACTGGCTGCATCAGGAGAACATGCATCTCTTGGTTCATGAGGACCACACAATCTACTTTTAGCAATGTTTAGAATGGGATATCAGTATTACTACTGTTGATTGAATTTAATTATAGGTAATGGCTCTTTGCTCAGAGCTGGAAAGTGGAAAAATAAAGACATGACTTGGAACTCAGGCATTTTGATCATACATTTGTTTCATCTTTATCCGTTTAAAACTGATTCATTATTATCTCAGTCACCTAGGGATGGTTAAGCTACCTTTTTATTTTTTTCTTGAGTCTTAAGTGCAAATTGGTATTGTTAGATCTGAACTTTTGATTGGTCAGTGATGAGGTATAATATTCTATTACATGGCTGCTAATAGTCAATGGGAAGGTAAATTTCATGCAGCTTTGATGTTGAATTTCCCAATTGATTATTTGCAATTCATTTTGCTTCTCAAATCTCAACTTAGATTGACATACTGTTTCTTGGCCTCAAATGATGATCCATAAGCTCCTACAAGCACAATGGCATTGAATATTTAAGCTTGGAGATTTTTGCCTAGTCACGATAGATGTGGACTCTTGTTGTTGTAACCTTAAATCTCTTGCAAGAAAGTCAGGTGTGAATTGTGTGATTGAGATGGGCATGGTAGTCTGAGGCGTTGACTTATGGAAACTCAATCATCATCATTATCTACGCCTCAATCCCAACTAATTAGGGTTGGCTACATAAATCCTTTTCCCCCATTCCACTCTACCAAGGGCCATAACTTCAATTAGACCATAGGTCATCAAGTGTTTTCTTACAAGCCCCACCCACATCCTTTTGGGCCTTTCCCTTGCCCTTTTAGAGCATTCAACTGGCATCGACTCACTCCTTCTAACCGGCGCAGTTCTTGGTCTCTGCTGCACATGAAAAAACCATCTAAGTCTGGTTTCCCTCATTTTATTACCTGTTGGTGCTGCTACTAAGTTCCTTCTATTGCGTTCCTTTCTGATTCTAACCTTCCTCACCTTTGCACTCATCCATCTCAACATCCTCATTTCAGTGACACTTATCCTATGAACATGTTGTTCCTCATGGGAACTCAATCTAGTTTGGAATGGCTTGTTAATTATTTGTGTTTTTTTTTTTTCTTTGAGGGGTTGGGGCCTTCTATTGTACTTTGGTGACAATTGACATTCAGGAACATTTGAGAATTTGCATCAAATGGTGCTAGAGAAAGGAGGTAGCAGCCTCCTGCTTTCCTGTTGGTGCACTTCTATGGAGGGGAATAATTGCGGAAGTGTTTATGAACTTTATTTAAGGGCCTGTTTGATTGGACGGAAATACACATAAATAGATGTAAAATCATAATGCTTATGATTTCCTTTACCTATCTCCCACCACCACGGGTAATTATATGGTCCTAGACTGTGGATCAACATGGTATGCTCTGATTTTCTATGCATAGCTGGGCCCCATGGTTTTCTTATCTGGACCATTGGTGAATTTGGACCCATCATGGATGTACCATGAATGAATTATCTCCGGGATAGAACAATCATTTCCTCTCAATCTTGGAAACCGGAGAGAGGCTAGATTACACTACATCAATGTTGTCAAAATTGTTATCATATCGCAAAGTGTAGTAGGGCTGTAGGGGTTGAATTGTATTGAATCGCAAATTGTATCGTAAATCATAAGATTTTTTGTGATTTTCTTAAAAATATGAAAAATATAAATAAATCAGAAAAAAAAAAAAAAAAAACTTCAACACTATCTTGACATGGTTTTACTTAAAAAGTGAACGGTTCTTATCTTTCACTTTTTTGGTCTTTCAAGAAATTTTCCGTAAAAAACATACGAGGATCCTTTAATAATTTATGTTCTTGTTACCTTTCTTGAATGTAGAATCACATTGGAAAAGCAACATTTGCTTCCATAGACCAACGAAAAAAATATTTTGATTTCTAACCATCATTCCACAATACATATAAGTCAACATGATTGTAACCATCCATCAAAACATTCCAGATAAGTCATACATCAATTTAGTGTTTCGACCAGTTGACATCGAAGAGAATATATATCATTTAATCTCTTATAAAGAACAAAATAAAATAATTTACCTTTTCCAAACAGTTATTGTTTTTTTAAATGTTTTTGTTAAATGATTCTTAAAGCCCTCACCAATTTAAAAACATAAAATGAAAGCCAAATGAAGCTTAAAATAAAAGAGAGCAAGCATAATTTGAATCATTAGGATTCATATACAAAGGGATTCAAAGGTGGGATTTTAATCGTTTTGCTTAAGATTCGACTCAAATCGTAAATCGTAGGATTTTGACAACACTACACTGCAACTTTATTAGGGGAAAAGAGCCCGAAATTACTTCAGGCAGCAGACTCTTTTGAAACACCTGCCGTAGGTAATGATGATGCGTTAATCACAGTTTACAAGGATTCTGCACGTATCAAACAGGCCCTAAGGTTCAGTTGAGGGTGGAATTGGTAAACCTTTATAATGAAGTCCTTATAAAATTCATATTTTCCACATTCCTAAGATATTTGGACCCTGTAAGAAGACCATGGTGCACCCATCTTAGCGATCTATCATATCTATTTAGAAGAGTGTCAATAGGGGCATTCTTTGTTGTACTGTGATGGTTCCCTTATTTTCTGTTCACTGCATTTCTTTAATAAATTGCCATTTATTAAAAGAGGAGAAACCATTTCCTTGTTCAATCGAAGATTGAAGAAAGGATTTCCACCTAGCAATGCAGAAGGATTAAAGTACTGAATGGTGCTGGACTTTACCTAATAGGCTTAAAGAAAATGTGTTACCATTTTGCTTCAAAAGAAATTTAAAGATGAAGAACATGAGGCTTTTAGCGACCTGTTGAGCAACTAGGAATTGCATATTTGGAGGATCATGGCATCTGCAAATGGTCCATGGTTGGCTTATTCTCATCCAAGTCCTTTTTTATATGAATAACTCAGATTTTATTAAGAAGTAAAAAAGCTCCATAGAGCACAACAACCAAGAAAATATATACAGCCGTCTCAAACAGAAGAGAAACTGCACTGCACAAAGCAGCAAAAGCACCCACAGGAAAATTGCTAATCACCCCTGCGATCCTCTATGAGAAATACATGGCTGATAGCTGCTCTCAGCATGAGAGATAAGGAAACAACATTGCCGATGTTGAAGACCTCAGCCCTTTGATAAAACTGAACCTTGAAGTCTCCTCAATGTTTCCAGCCTTCTTCTTGAACCCCTTGACCTCATTCATGTGGACTGCTGTGAAATGCAAAACCTCACGCTGGATCACTTAAAAAACTGGGGCTTTGGTTTTCCTAGTATATGCATCATGTGTGAAGTGGAGGAAGATTTTGTTTATCTTTTCCTTCAATGCTCCATGCATCCTTGTTTTGGGCAAGTTCTTCAATCCTTTCGCCATAGTTTGGTCTTTAAGAGAGAAGCTCATTGCTGTCTCAGGCAGCTGGGGTAGCATTCCTTTCAAGTAGAGGGGAAAAATTCTGTGGAGTTTGCTGCTCTTTGGTTTTTGTTGGGAGATTAGGAGAGAGAGAAGCAGGCACATTTTTTAATAGGTTTCTCTTCCAGACTCCAAATTGCTCGACGGGATGAAGAGGAACATTATCATATGGGCTCACAGGCTCAGCTCTCTGTCTTTCAAGGGAATCTCCACTTCTGACCGATGTAGGGACTGGCAAGCATTGCTGATGAATGTGCTGTAGATAATCAAGCCTTCTGTTGGATGGGCTCCTCCCCTCATTGGTGTCCGGAAGCTTAATTTTGATGTTGCCTCCATTGGTAGGCTTCTGCCGTCGGGTTTTGGTTGGCTTCTTACAGATGATGGGGGGCATTGTCATTTTTGCTTTTTTTAGTTAGAGAACCCTCCAGTGAAGTGGGAGAAAGCCGCAGATTTGATGCCTTGGGACTTGTGTTTTATTTTTAATAACAACAGATCTCTTTCCTTGTTGCTAAACATTTCGTATACCCACGTGGGGCTGAGGGGCAAATTCTGTAGTTGATGACCATGCCAAAGAGGCATTTGCTACCAGTTATCTCTTTGTATCAGGAATTACCCTCCCTCAGTTTAATTTTTTTAATAAAATTTGGTTAAAAAAGAAAAAGAAGAAAAGAAAATAGGTGGTCTGGTTTCATCTAAAACGTTTTAAGTCCTTCCTAACAGTATTTGGCCTATTTTATCAAATGACAGATCTTATAACATCTAATCTAATTGCTGTTGTTTGTATGATTGCAGATAAGCCGAGACTGCCAAGAGTTGGAGCCTTCTATTGGTGAGCAGTTGGCTTCGTTGCTCTATCTTGAACCAGATAGTGAACTCATGGTATGTTGGTTATTTGTTATATGCACATATGGTGTTTTCTTTTATAGTTGTTTGTATGCCTTTTGTTTTGTAGCAACATTATGAATGCTTTTGAATCTATGGCAGCCTATATAGACCTGAGGAATCAGGGGGTCCTCATTGTCAATGCACAATTTTTTAGACCCACAAGATTCCCTACATGTGGAGCCCATGGTTTGGTGGTCCAAACCATTGATCTCATGGGCTAAACTATGTTTGAGGTTGATTTATTGGAAGATCACTCAATATTTGGCATTTTTCCCGCTTGAATGTAGATCAATGCTGTCCCTTTTCACTTAACCGGCAAGATTTTGAAGGCTCCTGTGCATGAGGAATTACAGGAGCCTCTGCTGCACTAGAATCCTTCGCCAATTGCCCTGAATATGCCTTGACAACATCCACATTGTTATTGGGAATCAAACCTCAGATGCTGCCTGCTGGCCCTGGATTCCAATATGAGCATTTGTTGAGATTCAACCTTAGTTGCAGGATCCTTCCAAGTAGGGGTCGCTCCTGCTTTGAATCCCCGCTTCAGAATATCACGCCCACTCCGACTTCCTAGTTATTTATGCTTGTTGGCATTTTGAAAGAGACGCTTCCCTGCTTCTGCAACCACAAATTTGTGGCCACTTCGCTTCACGCTTAGTGCAATAATAGATTCAACTTGAGGATCCAACAAACCAGAGGTTTCCATCCTTCAACAGTTCCATTGATCCAACCACCAGAGTCCACAACTACCTTCCTACTTCCAATATTCACCTCAATGAATTTCAGCTTCTCCTAAATACTAGCCCAAGAATCTTCTTGCCTTTTTGGAGTGAGTTGGCACAAGTTGAAGGCTCTAAAAGGGCATAATTTTTTGAATCAAAGCTCGGTGGGCCATTTTTCAGAAATTCGTCAAAAATAGGTATTTATACTTTTTTAATATATTTTGCTGTTTTAATCATGTCATATGATGTGTTAATCATAGTAGAACATGTTAATGTGCATTTTACAGATTTGGGGTGCCATTTAATAATTTTTTAATATTTTTTCTATTTACGCATGAATTTTGGCCCCTTTTTCTAAATTGGCACAAGTTGAAGGCTCTAAAAGGGCATGGGATCCAAAATAATGTGGATCGAGTAAGAAAAGACCTAATGACCTATGGTCTAATTGAATGTATGGCCCTTGATAGAGTGGAACAGCGAAACAAGATTCATGTAGTTGACCCCAATTAATTGGCATAAGGCTTAGAAGATGGTGGTGGTGGTGGTGGTTGTTTAAACGTGGAAGCCTGAAGACTGATATACAATTGGAGTTTATGAGGAAACAAAACAGTATGGAATGGAATTCACTTGATTAGGAGGAGAAAACATACCAATTTGATGGTCTAATTCCTTAGATGCCTCAAAACTCCTCAATAACACATATTTGGAATGCTTAGAATATTCCGGATTTAATCCATATTTTTCATATTTTTTGGCAAAAAAATTTTTGCGTATCGGTTTTGGAGGTCACCGTTACGCCAACCGATACCGATACGGGACACCTTGCCTTCAACAGTTCCATTGATCCAACCACCAGAGTCCACAACTACCTTCCTACTTCCAATATTCACCTCAATGAATTTCAGCTTCTCCTAAATACTAGCCCAAGAATCTTCTTGCCTTTTTGGAGTGAGTTGGCACAAGTTGAAGGCTCTAAAAGGGCATGGGATCCAAAATAATGTGGATCGAGTAAGAAAAGACCTAATGACCTATGGTCTAATTGAATGTATGGCCCTTGATAGAGTGGAACAGCGGAACAAGATTCATGTAGTTGACCCCAATTAATTGGCATAAGGCTTAGAAGATGGTGGTGGTGGTGGTGGTTGTTTAGGAAACAAAACAGTATGGAATGGAATTCACTTGATTAGGAGGAGAAAACATACCAATTTGATGGTCTAATTCCTTAGATGCCTCAAAACTCCTCAATAACACCAATTGCAGAAGAATATAAACTTTATAAAGAAATAAATTGAAATAGACAAATTATGTGGAGTCTCAATGTCTCATCGCACCTCTCCCCTAGGGTTTCTAGTAGGCATGCAATTTGGATTCGGGCAACCTGAACCCAACTGACCCAACACGAGTCAGGTTGGGTTGGGTTGCCGAAGTCCTTGGTTGGGTTGTGGTTGGAATACACCAAACTGATTTGAATTCGGGTTGAGCAAATTCAGGTCGGGTTGGGAATAATCGCATGTGTTTAGATTGACTACGGTTGGGTTTGGGTTGGGCACCTTGGATTGGAATTTAGGTCAGGTTGGATCCCCTTGAGACTAGGTTGGGTGCAACCCGACCCAACTTGCCCTAGTTGCACACAACAGCCCACCCCCCCCCCCCACCACCAGTTTCTAGAAGAATGCCACTCCTAGAAGTTGCATCCTTTCAACCAAAAATTTCATAGTATTTTATATGGCATTCTATACATATGGCGACGTATATATAGCCATGTACAAGATCCTAACTAGAGCAAAAGAAACCAAAGCCTTGAAGCCCATTGGTCCAATATAACTTTCTCTATTTCTATTCAAACTAATCCTAGAATAACATGTAATAGAAAGGAAATGAACGAAGACTTCAACTAAGGAGCATTCAAACTTCTAAAGCTACTCCAAATGACTATGAAAGGACTACTTATATGACCACATGGGCTTATTGAGCTGTATGACTTGTACAAGGCATTCTTGTACCTATACAGTTTGTTTGCAATGCGAAAACACCAACCACTTGTGGGCGTCAATCTGGGCTACAATTTGGTTTCTGGTCAACCTGATCCCGATTGACCCAAACCGAGTTTGGGCTTGGTTGGGTTGTGTTGTCAAGGTCCATGGGTTGGTTTTGGGTTGCAAAATGCCAAATCGATTTGAAATCAGGTTGGAGTTGGGGTTGAGCAAATTCAGTTCAGGTTGTGAATAATCAGATGTATGTGGGCAGGTTTTGGTTGGGTCAACTTTAGAGGAATTTGGGTTGGGCACCCCGGGTTAGAATTCGGATTAGATTAGGTCTTCTTGGGGTCAGGTCGGGCTTGGGTTGACCCTCAACCCAACCCAACCCACCTGATTTGCACCCCCAGGGTTGATGGTCTTTTTCTTTGGAAAAAAAATAATCGATAATGCAATTTATTAAAAGCCACAAAGGCGGCCAAAAAAACAAACAAACAAAAAACAAAGAGAAGAAAATTACAGAGGCGCACCCCCTGGGGGTCCATTCCCTGATAAACAAATTAACCCGTAAATAACCCCCCTGCTTGAACTGCTATTATTAGAAAAACAGTGGCTCTCTCTTTGACTTAGCTGCATTTGGATGCAATGTTGAATGAATTGCAGTAGTTATTCAAATACAGTGCAAGAAACCAAACTGTTATCTTCTTCCCTATAACATTTGAATTGAGATCTGGACTTTGATTTTCAACTTTTGAGTTGAACTTAAAACGAATCAAAACCATAACGTTATGTACCTTCTAATTATGATACTATGAAACATCACTAACTCTTGTCATTTCCTCCGGATTAGCTGAACGTTTGTTTTGCAGTTCGCTTGTGCCTTTAAATGCAGCCTATGAATTTTGATACGTTTTGTATCTATGGGGCGTGTTCCAGTGGTTACTGGTATGGTGGTACCCAGCATATATGGGGCTGACATGATGTATTCACACCATCCTTCCCGTCTATCTGATGTGTGTCACCTTTGTAAACCCCTAGGACCCAACAGTGTTTTAAATAGCGAATAGCGTTTAATGCTGCGTTCACTCCTCTTAAGCATGAGAGGTAAGCTACATAGCGCGTATTGTAAGCCATGTGCTACTTCTAGATTTTTAATTAATGTTGCATTTGGTTGCACCAAATATCATGAAATTTCATGATATTTGCATCAAATTAGACTGATTAATAATGAAATCCCATGATATCTGGTGCAACCAAACACAACCTAAAATAATAGGAAAAATGGTGCAAAGATTAACTCTAAAACTGTTGAAAAGATTTAAGTAATTTTTATTGAAAAATAGAAAAATGTAACAAATCATTGAAAACATTAATTGGTATTTGCTATAGGAAAAATAACTTCATAGCATAAGCTATGTAGTGTGTAGTGGGTAGCATATGTAAATTAGCATGTAGCCTACCACATAGCATGTAGCATAGGCTATATAGCATGTAGTGTATGTAAATTAGCATGTAGTGTAGGCTACATGTGACTTAAGCTATTTTCATGAGCTATGTTGCATTAAGGCTAAGTTACGTTATGTGGCATAAGCTACATGCTATATAATGTAAGCTATTTAAAACACTGGGACCCAAAACTCTGTTCGATACAAAACTCAGGTGGCCCACAGAAAAGGGAACAAGCTGGGAGGGAAGCCTACCCTTGAATTTCACAGGCCCGCCCAAACCACTGAACAACCTGAAGTTTGGCCTGACCACCCTTGAATTTCACAGGCCCAACCAAGTAGCAGAACAGCCTGAAGTTTGGCCCGACCCGTCTCTTGGACTGGATGAAGGTCTGAATGACCCTGATGTTATATACACAACATAGTGGGCCTCGCGCTAATCAATGGTGGCTCTGTCAATATTTTCCCTCCTGTGCCTATATGAGTTTTGTATCAGGCTGATTGTAGGGCTCTGGGGTTTTTTTTTTTTTTTTTTTTTTAAGGTGATGCATCTTATGGACGGTTTGGATTTCATGCAAAAATCCCTGGCCCCACATCTAAACCGGTACTACTGGAGCGCCTCCTTCATCTATTAGGCCATTACTTCAGATCATGTTGAATTGCTTTCCCATGTTAGTTTGCCATAAGCTGTTACCATTTTTACTAGAAAGGGTGACTATGACAATCATTTCTTCTAGACGAGAGAAATTATAGAGCTATCTCTGTCAGAAAATTGTACAAGATTCCATACATGGTCTGGGGGGCCCCCACTATGGATGAGGGGTGCTTAGAACATCTTTCTAGATTTGAAGCTTCCTACCCTTCAATCTGTAGCTTGCAAATAGAAGTTAATGAGAAGATACAGTGATGGTTCACATTCAGCTGTTCAGCTGAAATGAGTTCACACGTCAATGGATTGGGATCTTCTAATGTGGGACATTTTTTAATCTCCCCCCATTCTGCAGTGGGGCCCATCGGCTAATGATTTGGATGAAAGTGCAAGACCCTATACTTCCTCTCATTTGAATCTTTATGAAAGAAGAAAAGAAAAGAAGAAGAATTGAAAGTAATGCTTTGGTTCAGGCCATCTGGGAAGCAGCAGAATCAAAACGGGAAGAGGAGAAGGCAAAAGGAGTTAATCCAGATGATGGGGCCGAGAATCCTGATATTGTCCCCTTTGAGGACAACGAAGAAGAGGAGGAAGAGGAAAGCGAGGAAGAGGAAGAGAGCATCAGCCAGCCTCTTGGCCCTGCCCAAGGCAGGGGTAGGGGAAGGGCAATGTGGCCCCCGCACATGATGATGGCACGCGGAGCCAGGCCCATGCCCGGAGTCAGGGGCTTCCCACCTGTCATGATGGGCCCCGATGGATTCAGTTACGGAGGTGTCACTCCCGATGGATTCGCCATGCCGGATCCTTTTGGTGTGGCTCCCCGTGCTTTTGGCCCTTACGGCCACATGGCTCCAAGGTTTCCTGGTGACTTCTCCGGCTTGAATCAGGGTTCTGCCATGGGCTTCAATCCCATGGATGGAACAGGCCCCACGGCAGGGATGGTATTTCATGGACGGCCTTCCCAGCCCGGAGCTGTTTTTCCAGCTGGTGGGCTTGGGATGATGATGGGTCCAGGTCGGGGCCCATTCATGGGTGGGATGGGGATGCCAGGTGCAGCTCAAGCACGGCCCATTCGGCCACCGATCGGCATGCCTCCGTTCCGTCCACCTCCACCCCCACCCCCACAACCTACCAACCGGATGGTGAAGAGAGATCAGAGGATCTCCGGGAATGACAGGAACGAGAGATACACACCGGAGCAGGGCAAGGGTCAGGAGGCTCCTGGCCCTAGCAGCGGACCAGATGATGGAGTGAAGTATCCACCTCAGGCCCCAAAGGCCCACCATGAGGACTTGTTTGGTGCAGGCAACAGCTACAGAAATGACGAGAGTGAGAGTGAGGACGAGGCGCCGAGACGGTCAAGACACGGAGAAGGCAAGAAGAAGCGGCGTGAATCGGAGGGAGAAGCCATGTCCGATCAGTGGGATGCACCATCAAACGAGAATTAGAATCCGGCAACGCTACTGATGCTAGCACACCATTTTCTACCCTTTGGCTTTCGTTTTCATCCTTGGATCCATAGACCCTGAATCGGGTAGTTTATATCATGGTTAAAAGGCTTGGTGACTCTTGTTGATTCATTCAGCCCTGAATCGAAGTCGGGACTCGCCTGAGTTGGGGGTCGCTTGTGCTATCGAACCGGATTGGTTGCACTACCGAATCCGAGTTGTCTCAGCCTGAGTCGTATCCCCAAGTCTTAAAACCATGTTTTATATCCTCCATTTCTGAATTATTATTTTTTCGTTTTTTTGGTTCTGTAATTGGGAAATTTTAGAAGTTGAAAACAGTAATGTTGTGGTGATATCTTATTTGGGTATTTGATGTATTGTTAGGAATCTATGTTTCTCAGCTGTTAAATTAGCAGAGGTGTATATTACATGGGAATTGGAAAAAAGAGAATCATGAATATGGTATTTTGGGAAATCGACATTTCCTCTTTTATTTTATTTCCATTGACTTTAGGTGTAGAGGGATTGCAGGATCCTAAGTGGGCCCCACCGAATTCTGTAGAAGTAGGGCCCATTTTCTATCATCTAAATTGAGCTGCACGTTTAGTGGGGCTGCCTGGATCACCTCCCAGGTGTATAAGATGTGTGCGCAATTGTTTCTCATCTCTCTACCGTACCCATCGCAGGTTCATGTGTCCATCTGAGCCGTCCAACCAGTAAGCCTCATCTATGGATGGTCTATGTTGGGAAAAATCATATTCATCCGGCAATCGTAGCCATCTACTTATCTTAACTTCCCACCGTTAATGTTGAAGAATTTACTGTTTTTCCTTGTGTTCGTATGGCTAGGATCAAATTTATGTATGGGTTATCTTGAATAAATTGCCATCATAGTGGGGCCCACTAGATGAACAGTCCTGATTGACACGTACTGCTACATGTACTGTGGCAAGATGACTGCCATATTTTAACTTCTCCCCATTAGAAAATTACGTTCAGCATATGATATGCCTGGCTGGGGCCACCAGCCAATGGCTGGTGGTCGGTGCTCTGTGGGCCCCACCATGATGAATGTGTTTCATCCATGCTGTCCATCTATTTTTTTAGATCATTTTATAGTATGAGACCAAAACCGAGGTATATACTCAAGTGGACCACATTACAGGAAACAGTGTTGAATGAACTTCAACCATTAAAAACTTTTTAGGGGCCGTAAAAGTTTTGGATCAAGCTTATCTTTGTTTTTTTCCCTTCATCTGGGTCTGTATGACCTAATCAACAGATTGGATGTCAAATAAACAGTACAGTGGTCCTTAGAAGGATTTTAATGGTGGATATCCAATCACTATTATTTTCCTGTGGTGACCACCTGAGAGTTATATTCCTATCATTTTTGGTATAAATCCCTAAAATGATCTGTAAAAATGGACGAACGGAATGGATGAATCACATACATCATGGTGGGGCCCACAGAGCACCAGCCACGGCCAACTCAGAACTGGGCCAGGCTTGGATTTTTATTAACACATTAAGCCCCACCTTCGTATATGGCCCTTGAGCCCTGACCTATAAATCATGCCAATAGGCTAATTCAGTGGGCCATACCTCTATGAGAACATTGACCATTCTTCTGCATCTACGTGTGGCCCACCTGATTAGTGGACCTGGCCTAAATTTTGGTGGACGTGGACCGACCCTGGCGCATGTCTTATATACATGCCATCCATCTGTTTCCTTAGCTTTTTTTAGGTTATGAG
The DNA here is from genome assembly GCF_029962835.1 of Magnolia sinica. NCBI lineage: Eukaryota > Viridiplantae > Streptophyta > Magnoliopsida > Magnoliales > Magnoliaceae > Magnolia > Magnolia sinica. The sequence goes on along the minus strand of NC_080584.1, from coordinate 1,838,368 downwards.
CCCAAAAATGCAGTAGATCCAAACCGTAGGTAAACCAAAACATCCACCATTAAAAACTTATTGGGGCCCACAAAATGCACTTTTAAACTGTAGTGCTATGAGAGCACTGAATCATTTCCCTGATTTCTTTATTGCAAGAATTCAAAAAGAAGTTAAGAGGGAAAGATCCTTCTTATTATAAATTAAAAGCAGAAAAACCATCATGGATGGCCCACTGCAAACAAAAATTGCAACAAGCAGTACAATCGTAACCTTTCAATTGGATTTCTTATGATTAGATTCAAAACACTGGCCTTGTATGATAACTACATAATCAAAGGCCCTGACTTGAAAACGCAAGACCTATCAACTGTAAAGCCCACCAAGTGAACATTCCAATCGATGGCGAAACCGGCCTGCTTTCTACCACATACAAATTCTGAGGCAACACACGGATCAACAGTAAATATAGATATCTAAACGTTACAGATAGCATCCCAGTTTCCTCATTCGTATCTGCCCAAAACACCATCATCTGTTTTCTGCACGTATTATCTAAAGGCCACGTACAGTTTGATCGGGTTTTCAATTTGTGGAGGTGGATCCGTGGTCTTGATCCAACCCGTTGACGTAATGGCCCCCCTAGCAGATCCCAACGCACCAAAAGACCTCCCAAGGGAAAGATTAGTTATCAATGGGCCCCACCGGCACAAACTGAGAACACAAGAAAAACTATGCACATTGCTAGGTGGACCATTCTATGACAAACAAATATAAAAGAGAATAAGGGGAACAAAAGCCTGAAATCAATCACCTCCAGCAACGACTTCAGTGCAATCTCGTCAGCTCCTCCACTCTCTTGCACAGCTCCTCCACCGACACGCCCATCACCTTTGAGATCTCTTCCATCCGGCTCCGGCTGAGATCAAGGAATGACTCGATCAGATCCCCGTCCAAGAAATTCTTTGCATCCACTGTTTTCTTCTCGTTGTTGAAAGACCGCCACTGCTCATGGCTCAGCCCACCCACACCCTTGATGACCTTCACCAGGTTCGACTGTAGCTTCTCCAGGAAGACGTACTGCTCGTGGGGCAATGAGGCAATGACACCGATCACACCGTTCACAGTGCCAAAGATGACAGTGGGGATCTGGCCTACATCGGAGTCGGGGAGGCGCATGACAAGGGAGCCATGGCAGAAGCGGTTGACAAACTCACCGAGGTGGTACTCGCCCACTACCTCAAGGCGGCCGCGCTCCTCATCAGTGGCGCCATCACTGTTCTTGCGGACAGTGAAGAGGTTGAAGTTGTTCTCTGCGCCAAGGTAGATATCATCGTCGAGGATCTCAACGGCCGACATCCAGTTGGCGTTGTAGTCACGGGCACGCTCCTCGATGGCACCCTCTTCATGCTGAAAACAGAGGCCATACATCCAGCTTTCTTAGCACAGGTATGAAAGTGTTACTGCTGCAAAGTTGGCATGCCAATAAAAACTAAGTAATACATGCACATGTGGACCAGGCCATGGACATTGAGCCACGAGCCAATTGGAACACATGCGTCAATAACCAGGTCCTGAAATCATGCCAACTTTATCATTAACCATCCACTCCTTTTGTCCAGTCAAACTGATCAGTGGATTGGCAAGGATTTTGGGCCAGGGCATCTAGATGATGGAGCCCACCTGATAAGCATCTCAATAAGCACGTGAGCGCATACATGTGCATCCCACCAGAAGAAAAACAGGATCTTTTTTTTAAAAAATGAAGTGGATGCACCCCCAACACTCATTTTAGAAGGGTCTTGAGCAAGCATCACATCCAGGGTATCCATTCATCACCATATCAGCAACTATTCCAGCCTGCTAACCTCCTCAACTTTCCAGAAAACTCACGTGGTGGTGGTGATGATAACAACAGCAACGTAGTAGCGGTAAATGGTGGTGACAGTGGTGATGATGATGGTTTTTTCTTCTCTTTGCTTTCTCTATTCTCTTTGTTATTTATTTATTTATTTGGATTGATGATGGCAATGATGATATCAGCTTCCTAATTTATTACCTTTCAACAGAAGCCAACTAGCAAAAACATAATATGGACAGGAGTGCTGCTGCTGCTGCAACTCATGATGGACTTCAAAATACAAGTGGGTATGGATATGCCTTAGATGGGATTGATAGGTGAAACAGGTGAGACAAGCCAATGGTGGTGGTATAGATATGCGCCATACATACCTTGTATATCAATAACGAGATGGACTTCATCAGATCACCGACAACAATGAAATCGCCACGGGTTTGAACATACAGGGCGAGAATATGCCCGTGGTGTCCAGATTCAGATTGCAACTCACGTGAACCGTCTTCCCGAAGCATCCACTTGTACAACTGAATCTTCTGATTGATTGCAGCCAGCAATTTCCCATTGAAGGCGTTGAGAGAGTACACAGCCCCTTTTGTTTCCTTTTCAGCAATCAGCTGTAGCTTCCCATCTTCAACTACAAAAACCAATATTCGGCCCTGCATTTGTCAAAGCAAAGACACGATCATCAACAGGAAAAAAGAAAAGAAGCTGTGGTGGTAGTTCAGAGTATCTGCCCTTTGACAATCAAGTGCTGTAAAGAAACTACAATTGAATTTGTGATAACACCACTAACATTTATCAAGGAGCTTACATGATTCAAACAGCGTTCTAGTTACTAGAACTAGATGAGCGAAGTAGAAGCAATCTGTCCTAAAGAAAATCGAAAAGAGAACTTTCATTCAATCAGTAATTGATTGTATATGTCCATACTTGCAACCCTCTTGCCTTTATAGAGGCAATAAATCTACTCTAGATTATTCTAGCAAGAACTCCGAAATACGCATGCTTAATTCTCTTGCTCCACATACCACTTGCCTATCTATTCTCGCAACTCGCTTTAAACGAGTGCATTTAAACGAGGAAACAAAAATAAAGAATTCAAATCCAATTGTAGTTCTTATATATGGGCTGAATGGACCTATGTACACCACCATATGGACTGTACTTCTGTATGGTAAACAGCACCATAGAGAGTGACTGTAGTGATGAGCCCATAATCATCTCGTTTGATTGGGCAAGCAGACCCCACAGTCCAACCAGCAGTCCTATAGAGCTACAGATTGGATTGTGGGCTCCACAGTCCAAACAGACCCCCTATAGAAAGAAATTTCTAATGCATGTGCTTAAGTAGGGTCCGCCTTGGCCCCCTTGTTGATACACATGAGTAGCCTGGATGCATCACCAGGTAAGAGAGGAAGATTGATGCCTGGTGGTAGGTTAATCACTTCCCAATCTACAATCTAAAAACCAACCTCAGAGTGCAGGGAGAAAAGCTAAGATGATGATGTGTCCCAATTCCTTATGAACAAAAAATATTAATTTCAAGATGAGTATGGATCCTGATGCATCAGGATGTTAAGAGCTCTTGATGTCTTTATGCACCAGTCCGTAGGTCTGTACAAGTGGGGCCCATGTTTGACGGTTCAGACTATTGATCTGATGGCCCCCACCATGAATGGGCATGCCCAAAAAATGATGCACATTGAATGTCTAAACTTTAGATCAGTGACCCACAAGTAGACATCCAGGACAAAATAAATCCACAACTGTCCAAAAGAAAAGTCAAGGGATCACTAGGATCTTGCAATCTGGAAGATATTAGGAATATCCCGCATCCACACTGTGGCCCACAAGATCATCAGTCAGGAATATGCAGATTGGACAATTGGGACAGTTCACCTCCTGATGCTTCAGGAATATAATTTCTCATTGTTCTAATGAATCCCACTAATAAGGAATAAAATATACCAAGAAATGCAATCTTACCTTGCTGGGTTCGTTCTCCTCAGGCAATACATATGCTGTTCCCACGCAGTAATACACATTGGTATCATCTGTGAATGAACAGCTAAGGATAGAACAGCCATACTCGTAGGTATCAAGTGGATACGTCGATATGAACTCAAAGGTTTGATCATCCAACAAGCGCACAAAATGCATTTCAGAGTCATCCGTAGTGGACTGGCAGTACTTCAAACTGCAAATGGCGAATGTCCGTGACTGTTCCTGATGGCAAATACGACGTGCATGCTCTCCAAGTGGGATCGAGCGGATGTGAAGCTTTTGGATGTCATCAATAGTACCAATAGTAAGTTCTCCTTCCTTAGCAATTGCAAGGCTGATGATGAATCAATGCACAAAGTTAAAATAGAAGGCAGCACTAGCAGAATCTATGGATATGGGGAACTCCTAACATACATTAACAGTCAAGTACCAATTCAATAAATAGGTGACAAGAATACTAAGGGGTCATTTTGCTCTTGGAATCCAACCCCTGGGAAATGGATTCCATTGGTAAGGAGCTGAATTGTGTTTGGGTCCCAGGAACGTGTGGGAAATGTTCCTATGGGAATCCAATTCCCAAAATTTGCCCATTTTATGATTCCCATCTTTAAGACAGGTTGCAAAATTTTTAGAAAATGCATCCCATCCAGCAGTTGTATTTTTGAAAAGGATAAAATGTTCCTAAAAACTCTTTCCGAGGATCTAAACGCAAAAAGTGGATTCATGAGAATAGCTTTCCCAGTAACCAAACATCATAGACAGAATCTCCTTCACTGGGAATCTGTTTTCGCGAAACAGAATAGCAACCCCTTTTACAGCAGGGAGCCAAACAACCCTTAATAGAGTGCAAACAAGAAACTAGAGTCTTGTACAGAATATCTACACCTGGATAAAGACTTCCGTCTGCTACTAAATTGCATTACCAAGTGACATAAATGATTTTTAATCCCTCAAATAAGAAAGTAATAGTTTGACATATCACAAGAAGAAAAGGAATTCCTTTCCTTCTTTTTCATTCTTTCTTTTTTTTTTTTAAAAATAAAATAAAATTCAGATGGGTAATTTAGGTAAAAACAAAGGATTTTACAAGGCGCTTTGTCATTAGTCTGTTGTTTTAGTGCCTTATTTGTGTTCGTTTTCCAGCTAGCTTGGAACTAGCATTTTTCTATCTCTATACATACTTTCTTTGGTTACTGTGTTAGTCAATTTTTATTTTTTTTCAAGGGATGAGTTTTGTGTAAGTCAATTAATGATTATCTGAATTAAACCTATCTTGTAGGATTTTCTGTAAGAAATCCTTAATAGAGAGATTCTTCTAATGCATCACTTTTTCCACCATTTGCCACAAATCATCGATAAATTTCTGATACTAATCTGTCAACATTCCTAACTTCAAACATATACCGTGGCACCCTGCACTATTTTTAACCGGTCAAATAAATGTATGGTATATCACATAAATTTTACAGAGGATTGGCATGTTCTGCAAGAATACTTAATGAGAAAGGTCAAAGTTCATGGATAATGCTTCTGAGCATGCATGAGAGGAGAAGGCACCTGTCAGGGAAAGCAGCAGAGTTGAAAGGACACATATGGCTGACTTCTTTTAGATTCACATTGCTGTAGAGTAATTTCTTATTGCTACTGTAGATAACAGTTGGCCTATCCGAGGCAGCAAACACATGGGTGGTGTTCTTGGAAGAGAAAGTACGGAGTGTTATAGGCTGAGTCCCAAGTGAGACCTTCTTCCTATCAGACAACTCACCAGTGTTCATGTTTAATAGGAAATTGAACAGGTGCCCATCTCCAAGGGCGCATAACAAGTAAGATACCTGTTAAACAACCCAAGAGATTAATGGATAGATATGTGCAAACTACTCATCCAACAAGCAAAAAGATGTATTGTATGATGCAAAGCCTGTGAGGTTGTACATTATATATGTGTTTTCAGTTTTTTGTACAAGTGCATGGTTAAGTGATCCAAACCGATGCTATGACCAACATCACTGATGGTGGCACATGCGCAAAAAAAACCCAGATCTGAAGATCCAAGCCGTTGAATTTGGCCTTTTCTTGGTTGAACATTGACAATTGCTGTATTTAGTTTCTTTACCAAATATTAGTTGGCCACCAATTGAAGGCTTAGGATTTTTAATATCTGGAAGATTTTTGCAGCATGCCATCTGCAGTGGGAACAATGATATTAACGGGTTAGATCATTGAACCATGGGCCCACCTACACAAGCTGAAAACCTTAGACAGCTGCACAAACTTCCAGCCCGAGCATTGCATATCTGAGAGAGATTCAACTGCAGCATTGGAAATAAGAAGCAAAGTTACAGTAATCATTAGCATACCCCTTCAAACGCACATAGAAGAACAGAGCGAGGGATGATCTCTCCGCCCAGATGCTCCTTTGTGATCAGTTCCAGACCAGGAAGGGAGAAAATCCTAACGCTTATGTCAGTCCACATTCCAACTGCTGCGAGACTACTGTAATTAGGATTCTCACCTATAGGGTTAATGTCAAGGCATGATATCTCATATTCCAGTTGTGTATGTTTTACTTCAGTCAATACCCCATCTCCTATTTCCAGATAAACTAGGTGGCCTCCCCCAGTGGCTAACAAAACCTGATCCAAGATAAGATGTCAACATAAAACCATCTTCTTTTGATTTCATGAGAAACTATCGTGGTAAGTAACATAAATAAAATTGACGAATTACAGCAGGTGGAGTTGCAAAACAGATAAATCCAGAAAATAAGATTTAAAAAAATATATATATAAAAATAAAAATTGAAGCGACTATATGAATGTCTGAAAATAATCTCAGATTGTAAGGTCACAAAAGAAGGAGATTGCATCAAATTTATTTAAAAAATGGGCATGTAGATACGACTAAAATCTATCAGCCCTTTTTTCGAATAGTAATGACCTATACAGAGCAAGATACTCTGGAACTCATTAAGATAAAAGGACAAAAAATTACATTCGGAACAAACCAGTCTTGTATGTTACACGCAGTTCCATTTCATTCCCCATCAATCCATGCCCGGTTGTAAAGTCACTGACATTGGCATTCAATTTGAGTAAATTGCTCAATTCAGGCTTGGTGATTTTTGTCAAATGGGATTCAAGTTGAACCATGAATCATTATTTAGGAGATTAAAATCAAATAGCAGGATTTGAATACTGGAAAAGCAAGCTACTTAGCGGTTAATTATCCTTTAAGTTGAACAAGCGAAATCGTATGCCTCCTTTGAGAAAGACATGAGAGCTGAAATAATCAGGCAGGCCAGAAAAACTTAATAAAAAAAATATCAACAAGCTGGCAATCTTATCATAAAAGCAACAGCACAGCAGGACTAAATCAATTGCAAAAACATAATTCTTTTTTACCATTGTCTTATGTTTATGAAAAGTAGAGACAATGCATCAAGAAGAGCATTAGGAGCTATAGCTGAAAGCCAGAGGAGATACGTGTGAGATAGAGGCTACTTTTAGAGGTTGTTGAATGAAGATGTGGGCACGGAAAAAGCATGCAGAGGGGCATACCCAGGGATTGCAAGCACATATATTGTCGTGGAGTTCAGGTAGCAAAGGTAAAGGCAGCTTCAACAGAGATGTGGTAGGGGAAGACTGAGGACAAAAGATGTGGTAGGGGAAGACTGAGGACAAAAGATATACCTATAGAAGTGAAGAAGATACTGGCAAAATCAGAATAGTTTAACTAGTATTTTCAATGAAATTTTCTAGGTATAAGAAATGCTAAATGAGAGGAGAAGCATCAAAATACCTACAAGGAAACAAAAGGAGATTAACAAAGTTGCCTGAACTATCGGGGGTTCAAACTATGGAAAAGCATAGAGATAAGAGGAAGAAACTAGACATAGTTTTTATAAATATGGAGAAAGGTAACAATAGGATATCTGGGGAGTTTATGGGGTGGGTGATAAGGAAAGCAATCTGAGAGGATGTATTGGCATCACTAAAGACACTAGGGTGTGGGACATGCGTCCATCGTATTCAAAAGTGGTTACGTGACAGACGTGAAAAATGGCCTGTAATGACCTTCACAAGGCAGTATCGGCACCACTGTTGCCATTATTAAAAACCGCACATGCAACACATGTAAAGTGCAAAGGAATAGAGAGAAGAAAAGATTCAAGGGTAGAGGGAAAAAAAAAAAAAGAAGTCAAAAGGAAAGGTGGGGGCTATACACAAGTGCATGCCACACGCACCCACAAAGAGAGAGAGAGAGAGAGAGAGAGAGAGAGAGAGAGAGAGGAACGAAGGACGACCTGCCTTGCTATTTCCCTTGTTGTGGCCCATTTGAGTCCTGGGTCCACCCAATTTTTGAGCTGACATCCTAACATAAGCCAACACAACAAATATACGGAGTGGACATGACACAGTGATCAGAGTGGGCCCCACAAAGCCTTTGTAGCAGTCTCCCTTGGTGCAGGCTACACACATTAAAAGAGGTGAAAGGACACGGGTGCAATCTGTGCCATCCCTAATGCAGCAAAATCTCTAAAGTCCCTGCCAAACAGCTACACTTTTATGACAAACTTACTACTCACTCTTTAACCAATGTTGTGAAGACTAATTGCAACGGCAAAAAATGACCAAAGCTAATGGTGTTATATATAGTAAAGATGTATGAGAATGCCATTAGAAAAGTGAGAACGGCTTGTGGTGAGAATGGTGAGTTTTGGATGCAGTTCGATCCAAATTGTTTTTTTTTTTAAAAACCAGATTGATTGCATCATGATTTTAGCGGTGAGTTTTAAGTATATAGGCCCCCAAATTCCAACACCTGGAAGAAGGATATTCAGGGATTAAAAACTAAATTGGGTGAGAAAATCCCAACTCAGTACCTAGGATCAGTGTTCGAAATATCAGTATCGCACAATGTATCGCACCCTTGGGATACAGATACGTATCGGTTATCGCACGAGATATATCGTTTGTATCGCATAGTTTATCGCACTTTTTGGAAAACATGGGGAAACATTAGCAAAATGGTTGAATTTTTTTATGAAACTTTGGAGATTATTTAAAAAGACCTTAATGCACACTTTTAAATCATAAAATATCAAAAAAAAAAAGTGAACATAATAAATTTCCTTTGTACAAGGTACCAAGTTATGCGTTATCTTATTAAACTAAGGTAAATATATTTAAATATGATGCATCCCATTTATAAATCCAAAGCTGCTAATTTTAGGGGTTTATACCAAAATTGAAGTAAATCCAAAGCTCAAGTGGACCATTACACAAGAAACAGTGTGGAATAATGATTTCCACCATTGAAACCTTCCTAGGGTCCAAAGTAATTTTTATTTGTCATCCAACCTGTTCATAAGATGACAAAGACATGGATGAAGAGAAACGACAAACATCAGCTTGATCCAAAACTTCTTTGGCCTCCAAAAAATTTTCAATGGTAGAGGTTCAATCAAAATGTTTCCTGTGGTGTGGTCCAGTTGAGATTTTAATTTGCTTCATTTTTGGTATCTAGCCATAAAATTATCTTTTAACATGGATTAGCGGAGTGGATAAAATAAAAAAGTAACAGTGGACCCCACACAGTTTACTCAGTACGCTAGGGGTACTGAGTTACTCGGTACGCAATCCGCTTCCGTAGTACACGTTGTACAAACAGTTCAAAGCAGATCAGAGTTACATGGCCCCACCAATAATGTATTTATTATATCCACACCGTTCATCCATTTGGAGAGATCATTTTAGATCATGAATCCAAAAATGAGTGACATCCAACCCTCAATTGGACCACACCACAAATAGCAGTGAGGACAATGATTCTCACCGTTATAACATTCGTAGGGTCCACCATAACGTTTGTTTTCCATCCAATCTGTTCATGAGGTCACAAAGCCCTTGATGAATAGGAAAAACAAATATCATACGATCCAAAACTTTTGCGACCCCAAAAGGGTTTCAATGGTGGACGTTCAATATCCCGCTGCTTTTTTACAGTGTGGTCCACTTGATCTTTGGATCTGTCTTATTTTTCGGATAAAGCCTTACGAGGAGCTCGCCAAATGGACGAACGGTTTGGATATAATATATACCTCATGATGGGACCCACATAACTTGGTGACGTCAACACGTCGGTGACGTGCGATGCACCACCCGTCCGCTTCTTCTGCATAAGGGCTCGGGGCCCTTTTTTTTCGAAGCAGAGAGGGTTCCGGACGCCGGAACCCTAAAATCTCTCCCAAATCCCGACTATTTCAACGATTTCGGCGGATTTCGCGGCCAAATCTCTCCAAATCAGAGGCTTCGATTCAAATGGCCCATCAAACACAGCTTCCGATCAGGCGATCTTCTTTACAGGTACCGAAATCTACCATTAAAAGTTTTTCTTTTTTCTTTTCTTTTCTTTTTTCATTTTTTTCGGATAATGATGCTCTCCCAGGTGCGATATCGACGATAATATCGGCCGATATCAGAAGTTTTGGATTTTCGGTATCTTCCGGGGGTTGTCGGAGGAGTTTCGTCTCGCTAGGGCCCGATACCGATAATATCGGCCGATAGTATCGATATTTCGAACACTGCCTATGATCAATATCCAACAACTAATGAACAACTCATAGCAATTTTGACACAATTTCCAATACATAAAATAATTTCCTGCAATCAATAAGCACTCTAGATCAGACCAGATTCAAGAGAATATTCTAAGGAGAGAAGATCAAACTGTGTTTTAAACCCACCAAACACCAAACTGTTTCACATGTTTTCTGAACCAGCCCTGGGACTCAGCTGCATGAAGGTCTCATCGGATTTCTGCATAATAGCATGCAGATCGGCTAGACTCAACTCTACCTTGATATTGTAATCAATTTGGCTGACGAACCTTCCTTTCCTTAGAGCTGCCCCTAACCTAGCAACAGCTGGCTAACCAAGTGAAATGAGTCAATTTGGAAGGTTAATGGGCCGATCTTATATATACATGTGTGTGTGAGCAATGAAACTTTGTTTAAAACGAAAAATGACCAAGAGGTGGTTTTATTACCTTGCCTCTATAGTTGCAAGGTTTGGGGATTTAGAAGGATATTTGCAATAGAATTAGATCTCCGTGGATGAAGTGGAGATGTGTCCTAGTATGTTATGTTATCACCTCATGCCTTTGAAGCTTTAAAGGAATTTTTTTAATAAGGTAGCTAGTCAACTGGCTATACTAAATGGGTTGAGCATTGGCAGATAGAAAGCGGCATGAGAGATTGAAGATGGCAAAGATGAGGATGTTGGAATGGATTTGGAATGACTAGGAAGGATAGAAATTAGAATAAAGAAAGAGGTTATAGGATGCAATCTATGAATAGTACCAAGATGTGATAAAACAATAAAGAGGAGATTCAGATAGCACAGTCACGTGCAACAACTTACATGGCTCTGGTAAGGAGAACAATGATTAGTATTAGAAGGCCGGAAAAGAGAATGGTAGGAAGACCTAAAAGAAATTGGATAGAGGTGGTGACAGGGATGTGAAACCTTATTCGCTCATTGAGGATAGGGCCGTGTATAGGATTTTCTGGTGAAACAAGATGCTTAAATCATGCACTCAATTTAATGAAGAATATCCCCTCCAAGAACCCCAAAAGATCTGCACAAGTCCATCTGCAAAGACTTTGGAAGACCACACCCACTTGAATCACTAGCCATTTGGCCTTCAAAAGACCACAATCAAAAATTCGATCGCTAGCCATTTGGCCTTCAGAAGACCACAATAAAAAAATCGATCACTAGCCATTTGGCCTTCAGAAGACCACAAAAAAAAAAAAAAAATCGTTGTGCCTTGAATCTCCTATTATTGTGTTCATGTTACACCACCCAACAGCCTGCAAGAAGGGCAAGACACCATATGGATCTTTTTTCCTCTTTGACCACAGTGCCATGCACTATAGAATTTCCCATGGAACATCACCCACTCAACACTGAACAAGCTTAAGATGCTCCACCATATCTCCCAGGTGAAGGTACAGTGCATGAACAAAAAAAATGATCCACACTTTCTGCATCCCAAGTCATAAAATGCATCCATTCAGAATTATCATTTGAATATTCCTTAAAATGATCAATCATGAGCATTTTTTCCTTACCAACAGCCCACCCAAAAGCCAAGACACATGGCAGGCCCATATACTTCCAAACATGATGAATGGGATTAGGAGATCTAGAGGAAGGAAGAAGAGAAGTAATCGAATAAAAAGACTTTTACAGGAAAGCAACCAGAACTATCAGAGGCCCATCTGTCCCTCTCTACGAAGGCCATATATTGGCCACTCAAGATATCCATCAAGCTGAGAAAATCATCAGATAAATGTTCATGAAAATGAGGCTCCCAAGCCACTTGGTCTCCCACCTAAGGCCACACTAAGAGATGAGAACTCCTTCCTCCATGGTCAACCTAAAAGGCTAAATGAAAGTAATGTTGAGGGTCCTACCCTACACTTAGAAGCAGATCCGAGAAACATACCCCGGAATAAAAAGATATCGCCCTTTTGAAAAGGTTTATCACCTTGAACATTGCCCTCCAAAACCCAAAAGCCATTTACTAGGACGGTTGCAAAGTGAGCCATCCCTCAGTATCTACCCACGTTTATAAGCTATCCCTCCTTCCAGATACCATCCCAAACCACCACAGCCAATTACCCAAAAGAGTAGCACTCATACATTCAAGGGCTCTAATGCCGAACATTAACAGTTGTGTTCAATGATATGTAAAAAATGGCACTAACTAACAAAGGTGAGATGAGCAGGCAATAAAATCATTTGATAACATAAGGGAGCACATCAATATTAATTTGATTAGTAATCTGAATTTGAAAAGAACCTGACTGGCATTTGCTGTAGCTACATTAACAGAGAATCCTGAAGGCGACTTCCATTCATGCCGCAGCTCTCGAGATGTAGAACTGACCAGACGCACAGAATTGGCAGTAACCTGTCATGCAGATGATTAGGCTTGAATGTGTAGAATTTCCTCAAAAACAAATAGACAAAATACAAAACAACAACAAGAATTATAAAAAAAAAAAAAGAAAAAGAAAAAAAAAGAGGGGGTGTGGGGGGGGATAAAAGGCTAATGAGGTCCTCAAAACTGCATGGCTATGATGACACGAACTTTCACAGCTCACCCTTCTGGAAACAAAGGCTTCACCCAACAGAGAAAGAAAACTAAAGATGTCGGCAAGCATAATCAGTTAATCACATTTGAGCTCATCCACCCCATGGCATAAAAGCTTGAGAGCATTTCAAGAAAAAGTAAAATGGACTGGTTGACTAAATCAATCCAAATCAAATATTAAACCTCGTTAATTTAGTGAACAGACTGCTTGAATCTGCCAATCAACCATTACAAACAAGTTTACCATGTGATTTCATTTCAATGCCAACCAAATAGATGGCCAAGTCAATTCCAGTCAGATGGAAAAGTTGATTCAGTGCTTCTCTCATGTTTTTTTCACCACCTCACAAATGTGAACCATCTCACAGAACCTGTTAAATTGGGTGAACCGATTGAAATCAAGCATTCCAACAGGCTAACCCAGTCAGTTCGTTTCAGTTATACGGTTAATTTTTCCCATGAACAGGTTTCAACCAATTATAAGTTATAACCAGATATTTTGATTCGCCCATTCAACAATAAAAATTTCCCCAACTGAGCAGGAGTTAGTTTCAGTTACCAGGATTCCTTTAAATATTTTATTTTCTTTTGAACAAAATAGGTACAGCCGATTCAAATCTCAAGCCAAATTATCCATCAACAAGAACTTGTGAGCGATCTTATTCAAAAACAATAAAATAGACACTTAGGGCATGCAATGTTTTAATCCCCGACAGGATCCTGACCCGTTCTGTTGGCAGTTCAGGCCAAATGGTCCTACTAACAGTCCAAACTGGTCAAACATGATGTCTATCTAGAGTACAGAAGTATAAAAATGACAGGTGTTATACAATAAACACCTGTAGCAAGTGGACCCTGATGCAATACATCTATTTATCAATATATAAAAATGGAGTGGTCAGTCAAACCAGAAGAAACACCTGAATCAATCGGTTGGACAAGTCAACCAGATGGTTTGAACTTTGCCTAAAATGGGTTTATCAATGACCCAAACCATTCTTGTGGCAGGTTCCAGCCCATCCATCCTGTCTGGTCCTGGTTTAAAACATTAAGGACGTGAAACTAAATTTCAAATATATCACAAACAAAGCCAGTTATCTAATTGATCGATGGAACTTTTGAGAAACACTGGGTACACACAAATAAGATATATTTGCATGAATGTGGGACAAATACAATTCCATAATGCCATAAAGGTCCAGCAGAACAAACAATGCCAACATGGAACACATAAATAATACAGAATTACATACATATTCACATGTATATCCATCTGCATCCATTTGTACTGGGAGACAGTTTGTCAACAAGTTCCTAGTAAGTAGAAGTCAGTTTGAAGGGTATAAACTAACCAATTATTAAGAACATTTATCTAACAACTTCAGTTAACTTAGTTTTATTAAAAACATTCATCCAAAACTTAGGGGTAAAAGCCATATTAGTTAATGGTAGGAAACTTCACCTGTACAAGTTGATTGTGGATCGCATCTTGGCAGAACAAAGTTTGTGCCTGGGAGTAAAAACCTTCTATCTCAGTTTCTTCTAACTCATCCTCAGAATTCATCGCCAGAATGCGTGTCTCACTGATGAAGCTTACGACCAAGAAAGTATCATACGGATCATCAGTAGAAGACCGCAAAGACCACATCCCTTTGATGCCTTGAAGTTCTACAGATGCCTATATGTTAACAAATATACATTATATGAGACATTCTTCATTTTAAATAAAGAACACTAAGGGCATTTCAGGAAAATAAAGAGGCAAAAAATAAAAAGTAGAGGCTAACCTGTTCGTTGATCCCTATGCCATTTCGAACAATGCGAAGAGAACCATCTTTATACGCTCCTGAGCAAGTCACAACTTGACCCTGACCTTGCCTCTCAAGGTCAACCACACAGAAGTCCACAATAGGCCCAAGGTTGACGTACCTCTCAAGAACTTCTACGTATGAGCCTTTGGGATCAGGTTGGAGATTTAGCTTGATGAGCTGCATTGGCAAAATCATTTAATACAGAATTTCGGAAAGTGAGATGGAAGAAGGAAAAACATCAGTGACAGCAATGTTGGAACCCAAACTCTAGCAAGGATAAGATTATGACAAACATTATAGTTGTTTAAAACAACATATGCAATTAGCAATATTTCTAACCAGCCACAACAATTGCCAGTCCAAGATGTGGAGACATCAACCTAATCAACACCAAGGATTTGGGATCAGCTTTACGGATCATATTTCATCAATCATATTCAAAACAGGAATTCTCATGATTGATTCACAAAAGTTTTACGACCAGCTTCCCATCTAACATTAACCCCTTCTCCTTTACCTAGGCTTGGGACCAGCTCACAGATCACTTCCAGTGCAGTTTCCAGGCATCAACCAAATAACAGCCTGTTATTGGTGTGCCGTAAGAGGAAGCCATAAAGTCCATTACGTAAAGGTAACGGTGGCAACCATTACACGTTATGAGGTCGTAAAGGCTGTAACAGCCGTTACAGAAAAAAATAAACGTAAAGGGCCCCTGTAACGGCCCTTTACGCCCCTCGGAAAGGCGATAACGGAAATGTAACAGTCCATGACGGGGCCGATATAGGATTTTCAGGTTTTTTATTCAATAAAAAAAGAAAGAGACCATAACGGCCGTTACAGGGGTTGTAACATCCATTACAACATGTATCATAAAGGTAACGGTGGTTACTGTTACAGACACCGTTACCGTTACGGAATACCGACTCTGTTTGAATGGTGAGAAAAGAAAAGAAAAGAATGTGGATGATGTTTCTGGTGACGGATGTTTCACCATGTTTGGATGGCAGAAGAAACCTTGGATTTTTAAATGCAACCATTACCTAAACACCATGGTCAAATTCTCATGCATGAAATACGAAGTGATTTTTGTTAGAGCATTATTTGGATTTTCCACTTGTTATCCAAACAAGACTCCCAAAACAAAAACTCATGAGAATCCAAGCTCATGGGTAACCTCAAGAAATCATCATTGGATAATCATTACAGTTTTCTTTCTTTTTCCCACCATCAAAACGGGCCCTAAGGGTGAAAATAATTGCAACAGGCTGATAGCTCATGCTTTATGCTTCTCTGTTGAGGCTTATTCTTGCTGGTTCATAGATGTTTTTGACTCATGTTAATTTTAACCAAAGTTATCTTTGCTCTCAACGTGGATACTACTACATCATCACGATAGCATGCCTTGCACAGCCAACACGAGACTCGAGAGTGGCTTCATCGCATTACATGTTTACCACTGTTTATGCTTCTAAAAGCCTTGTATCTTTTCCTTGTGAGAATTTACGAATATATTACCCAATTGATAATAATAATAATAAAAGATGTGACATGTTGAACGTATTTTAACTTTGTCACAAACAGAGACAGCATGCATCACAATGCCAAGAAAGTATAGAATATGCACCAGATGCAAAGATGGCCATACCTGTGAATCTCCATAGCTTGAGCCCACATACACAAATGCATTATCAAGATATGATATTGTTGATGCAACAGATGTTTCCCCCAATAGCTCAATTTTGAGTCCAGTCACTCTACAAAAATGTAGGAGAAGATGCATGCTTCAGAACTAGAATAATGCACTCGGCAAGAAAGGAAAGCATATCTCGGAAATTGAGGCTAAGGCTAACAATCTGTTTCTGTTTCAGTGCAAGCATTCAATCAAATAGAGAGAGATCTCGCACCTCTCTTTCTCATGTGTGATAACGAGTAAATGCAAAAATCCTGCATGATCACTAAGCAAGTATCGAGAACCATCTGCATCAACCCTCCCATATGCTCTTGTAATTGACTGGAAGAGTTTACATGGATTTTAAAATACATAAACGAAGAAAGAAGGCAAAATGATAAAATAATCCTATAAGAAATCTCAGTTGCAATTGTGATTTAAGCAAGGATTACAATAAACAAATTGGCAGCAAGATTAAGCAACCACATACAGGTTTTGTTGGAATGGCTTTAAAGGCAGTGGCACTGCAATACACAATTGTTTCTTCTCCAATAATAATAACACCACCAAGAGGCATGGGAACAGGTATTAGCAAACCAGCCCCATTGTCAAGATTATTCTGTGACCATGGACCCTCAACAAAGTCTTTGTCCTTGAGTGCAACCTCATATGTTTTGACATGCCGTGCATCCTTGTTATCCTGCAGTTTGGAAAGAAAAACACACTGTAAGGTTCCTCATTCATAGTGTTGCCAGATTACCTACAAGGCAATGTCCAGCATTTATCATATAATAAAAATTATTAGACAAAGAAAAGGTCTATTGTAATGCGAAAACAAAAGAAGAATAAGAAAGAAGGAAAGAAAGAAAGAAAGAAAAGAAAAGAAAAGGCAAAAGAAAAAAAGAAGAGAGAAAGAAACCCGGGTGAGAGAGATTAACAAAATGGAAAAGCACATGCCATGAAATGTTGTTTGGTCATATAGGAATAAAGATGACTATTTAGGAGTATCTTCTACAGAAGTTAAAAGCTTATGCATCAATTTAAATAAATAATTTAAAAAAAAAAAAACAAAAAAAAACACTATGATTGATGAAAGCAAAACTTATACAGGATAGAAGCAAATTTACAAGGGAGAAAATGTAGTTATAGAAGCAAATTTACAAAGGAGAAAATGTAACTACATACAGATAAAGTAAGTTGTTGATGAGTAAACATTATAGAAGTAATCCATCAAAAATATGATAAATGAAATTGGTAAGTTTCATTATTATACAAACATGCACTGAGAACGTGATATTCAGTAATCCATAAAAGAAGATGGATAAATGGGAAACCTGGTAAAGAACTACAATTGTTGGTTTTGCACAACCGTACAGAAACTTGATGTCCAGAACTTGAAGCTCTTCAAGCCTGAAATTGTAAGAATGAATCAAATGCACGAGGATGGGTAGAAGTTCAAAAGAAGGGCATCAGATTAAAACACTGCAAGCTCGAAGGACATAATATTTTTATTATTACTAATTGTAGAAGAGTGAATTGTTGATCAGAACAGTCAATATATAAAGGATGCATGGATGCTAAACCATTTGGTACATGAGACAAGAATGCTGTGATATAGACAATTAATATAAGGTTTCAGTTGTATCGAAATCTTGCTGCTGGTGATGTTACCTCAAACTAGTTCCTCGGGAGGGTATAATTTACAAGAAAGTAACAAGGACAGCTATAAATATTGAGCCTGTTTAGTGGCAAAAAAAGTAGGTGATGTATTTTGACCATTTCCCATTGAAATGCACCTAGTGGTTATGGGACAACCAAACACCTCAGAAATATGCATAAATGATGAATCAATATGAAATGCTGTAACAAGATTTGTCTATTTTGGATGCCAGTCCCTTACGTGCATTAGTCTTTAATATATCTTGTCATTTAGTTTCATATCTTTTAGTTTTAGTTGTTATCTGATCTTCCCTCAATTACTTCCTAGCATTCTGGCAATTAAGATATGCTATGCCCCATGCATCAGGGAATTACAAGATAGTATGGAGTCTAATCCTAACTCCCCACCTACAATATCTTTTTAAAAACCACAAATATCTTATATAATATGAACTACTGTATTATTTAATACAACTTGTTGATTTTAATCAACTGTTACATAGTGCCTGTACAATTTTTTTGTTCTCGTTAGCGGTCCCAAGTCTGGATAAATGGGGGTTGCATGGGTTGGCAGACAGCGTGAAACTTTTGAGATAACCTTCATCTTGAATCCTAACAATATGACATTACAAACGCCCTAGATTATTGAGCGGAAGGGCGGGGTGGAACAAGATTGATGTAGCCAACCCCAATTAGTTGGAATAAGGCCTAGATGATGATGATGATGATGATGATGATGATTGTATTTTTTGATATATAACTCTTAAGAAGAATCTAAAAGATTCTAGTGATGTTCCAAGTTCCAAGTTCCAACTTACATTCATTCTTATAAGACTCCACACAATTTACCAATTTACCAAAACCCGAAAAAATTAGCATGCAACATAACAATTTGCAAAAAACTATGAGCAATGGTATCCAACAGCAATCAAGGTGTTCCAAAACGGTAACGGTGGCCGTAACAGCCACCACCGTTACCGTTATGATACGGGCTATAACGGCCGTTATGGCCCCCGTATTGGCCGTTACGGCCTTTTTTTATTTTTCAAAAAAAAACTGTTACAGGCCGTTACGGGTCTGTTACAGGGCCATTACCATTACGGCCTGTTTTTCTGTAACAGTCGTTTCGACCCCGTAACGCATAACGGTTATGACCGTTATCATTACATAACGGCCATTACAGCCGTTACGTAACCGATTTTGAAATCCTTGACAGCAATAGACCATGTTCAGAAGTTTATATACAGGATAACTTATAATGCACTAGTAAGTACTTCATACTTAGGGGCTTATATTAGC
This sequence comes from Magnolia sinica, assembly GCF_029962835.1. Lineage (NCBI taxonomy): Eukaryota > Viridiplantae > Streptophyta > Magnoliopsida > Magnoliales > Magnoliaceae > Magnolia > Magnolia sinica. The sequence goes on along the minus strand of NC_080584.1, from coordinate 1,818,924 downwards.
ATTGTGTCTCTTAGCAATCGGAAGCAAAGTGTCCTGATGGCAGGGCCCATAGCTTGTGACTTCTCCAAGGCCCCTTAGAAAAAGATGCCATGAACAATCAAAATAAAGATAATTTGGTATGGAAATCACGCTTTCATCACAGAAGCTGGAACCAATAATCCTGTTGAGGCATCATCATGACATCATCATCATCATCTAAGTCTTATCCCAACTAACTAGGGGTCGGCTACATGGATCCTTTTCCACCATTCCACTACAAGGTTTTGGATCCATGTTGGAAGTTATGCACAATTTTGACGTTGGCTGCCAACCAGACACAACCGTCCTTTATCCGCGCTTGGGACCAGCAATGAGAGCACAAAACTCCCACAGGCACAATGTAATAGACTATTACATAGGTTGGTTGAAATCAAGCACCATCAGCATTATGGATTGAAGCGTTGAGTTCCTCCTCTCTCCTTCAATTGTTCAAGTTATGAATGTGTGTGTTCCTCTTCCATGAAGTCTTGGATGTTTCTTGGATCCATTGTTATTGAATTTCTTCGACCATCAATTTGATTTTCCTCCTTTTTCCCCCATGCAACACTCCAAGCAGTTGCGCGCGAAGTGATAGTCTATAACATAGGTTGATTACTATCAATAAGTTGACTACAATCAATGAGTTGATAGATTGGCAGGATTTTTATTTTTATTTTGTAAGATAAAGGGATTTTATTAAGAAGGCGCCAAGATGGCGCCAAAAGCATAAAACCCTAAGCTGCAAAAAGCAAACCATTATCCCTTTTTTTTTTAAGATCACGATACACACACACACACACACACACACACATATATATTGAAGAAAAAAGGAACTACAAAGGGAGCGGGGCCGCTGAGAAAGCGAACCACCTAAGCTCCAAGAAAAAGAAGATTACAGCCCTTTAGGTTATCTACATTAGAAGCCCACTCTATCATCAACTGTTTAGCTCCACACACTAAGAGCTCCACTGAGTTGGAGACATTCGTGAAGCATCTTCCGTTTCTTTCTTCCCATACAGACCACCAGACAACCAGGAGAGCTATTCTCCATATCGGTGTCCTTTGCTTGCCTAGGCTGACATTGTGTCATGCCTTTAACAACCAACCTATTGTGTCGGGAAGAGACCATTTGATTCCGAAGGGACTTAAAATTTCTGGCCAGATTTGGTTTATATAGGAACAGTGGACAAATAAATGATTGACTAACTCTTCGTTCACCATGCAACATAGGCACACGTTAGCTAGAGTCATCCCCCTTTTCCTCAAGTTGTCGACCATGAGGACCTTTTTCTTTCCAACCAGCCATCCAAAAAGCGCTATCTTAGGAGAGACCGAGTAGCTCCAAATCTGATTTGTCGTAGGTTTTTCTTTGGGGGAACTACTATCCCTTTTTTTAGAGAAATTTATTACAAAAGCCCACCAAAGGTGGGGACAGAATGCAACCCAAGACTAGAACAAAAACCAAGAAGAAAGATTAGCAGACTTCACTACTTTTACCTTTGAGGCCCATTCCGAAACAGCATTTTTCACCAAGTAAATAACCTCTTTGACTGAAGATTCCTTGTTTTGAAAAGGATATGCTCCCAAACTTTCCTAGCGAAGGGGCAATGGATGAAAAGGTGATCGACCGACTCTATATCTCCCATGCACATCAAACATATGTTTGGGAGGATAAGGGACCTTCTTTGAAGATTGTCTATGGAGATCACTCTCTTACTCCCTACAAGCCAAACATATGTCGTGAACCTCGAACGAGCCCCGTACGACCAATAATGGAACGAAAAGGACGATGAACTAGATGGTTTAGGGATCAAACTATAAAAAGATGCCAAAGGTCAATGTTATAATTAAAATTAAAATTTTTAAAAAATAAAAATAAAAAAGTGTCAAAGCTATGAATCTTCTTCAAAAGGTTGGGACAACACCAGCTTCAAGTGATCTAGAAGGCGAAGAAAATCTTCGAATTCCTCGTCTATCAAATTCCTCCAACAAGGTGGGGACCAAACAACGGATCCTTTAACCAAGGCATACCAGCAATGAACATAGATGTAACAATCTAGGGCTTCTTCTTCTTCTTCTTCTTTTAGAGGTAATTGAAATTTTATCAGAAGACCCGCCAAAAGGCAGGGAAATAATACAAAAGAATGCCAAAGTAAAAACCAAGAAGGAAGATCATCAGACTTTTGCTTCTTTCACAAACAGGGCCCATTCTGAAACTGCCAATTTCACTAAACAGACAGTTTCTTAAACAAATGCACTCTTGTTTTGAAAACAGTGGTTGTTTCGTTCTTTTTCCAAATGAACCAGAGGATTCCCATTGTAACCAACCTCCAAATAGCTTTTCGAGGGTTATTTTAGCTAGACTTGGGAAAAGATCTTGCAACCGCCTATCTTTGCACTGGATGTCTACCCAAAAGCGAATACGACTTCCCTTCCCAAGAGAAAAGAAAACACCAAGCAGAAACAATCGCCTTCCAAACATGAGAAGCATAGTAGAGAGATGAGGATTTGATGCTCCAATCATCTAGTTGAGTACCTATTTGGACATTAGAAGTTCCCTCTATAACTTTCCCACTTCCGATCCAAATCTCCAATGCCAACTATCAAGAAGAGCAACATTCATAAGGCCCAAATTTTTTAACCCGGCCCCTCCTTCGACAATTGGCTTACAAACACCAGTCCAATTGAGAAAATTGAACTTTGTCTTTTCCGCAGTCCCTTTCCACAAAAAAATCTCTTCACAACTTATCGAATCTTTCCAAAGTTGACTTGGTTCGTTTGAAAAGAGACGGAATATATAGCCATACTGGAGAAAGCTGCCTTGATGAGAGTTAGCTAACCCCCAATGAAAGATCGATGCCTCTAAGATGAAAGCTTTCTTTCAATTCTTTTGATTAACTTGTCCCAAAGGTGTTTAGCCGACTTCACAATGTAAAGAGGCATCCTAAGATAAGAAGAAGTGAAAGAATCACTTCTGCACTCAAACACATTTGCTAGCTGACAAATCTCCTCACGATCCACATGTATTTCCAACATCTTAAATTTAGAAACATTGACATTAAGGCCCGAAACCACGTCAAAGCAAAGAACTGTCTTGCAAAGGTTATCAACCGCTGCAATATTCGCATCACAAAATAGAATTGTATCATCCGCGTATCAAAGATGACTAACTTGCAACCCCGAATCCGCTACCTTGAAAACATTAATTAAGCCATTTTCCTCTGCTTTGTGGAGCATCATGTTAAACGCTTACCGAACGACAACAAAAAGATAAGAAGAGAGAGGATCGCCTTGTCTAATACCGCATGAAGCTTTAAAAAAATTGAAGGGAGACCCATTTATTAGAATAGAGAAAGACGGAGATTGAATACATGATTGAATCTAATCTCTCCATTTTGGGCCACATCCAAGCCTCCTTAGCATATAGTCTAAAAATTTCCAATCAACAAGGTCATAGGCCTTCTCTACATCAAGCTTGCAAACAAATCAATGTTTTCCTTGACAAAGCCCGGAATCATTAACTTCATGCGCTATAAGGGTAGTATCCAATATTTGTCTTCCCAAGATGAAGGCTCCTTGATTTTCTAAGATGACTTTAAAAAGGACATTTCTAAATCTTAGAGCAAAAACCTTAGCCTATAACTTCTATGGAATCCGAATTAGACTAATGGGGCGAAAATCCTTCAGTTGATAGTTGATATGCTCCTTTGATCTTGTGGATAAGAGCTATAAAGGTGGCACGGGCACCAAGAGCTTTAGAAAGCCAACCTCCATCAAAAAATTCTGATATAAATCTCAATACATAAGTCTTAACCATCACCACATCTTTTACAAAAACAACATCAGGACTTTGTCGAAACCAAGCGCCTTATCTCCACACATGGAATCTAAGGCCACATCAACATTCCTCTCGGAGTTGTTAAATCATCTTCCATTCCTCTTCGCCCAAATGGACCAAAAGGCTAGGAAGATTAACCTATGACACTCCGCCCGCACTGTCTTCGGAAAGCAAGCTCCATATGCAACTCCGCCTACACTTTCTTCAGAAAGCAAGCTCCATATGTCACTCCGCCCACACTCTCTTGGCGGCAGAATTACTCTTATTAAGGCTTCACTCTCCAATCTCCCCATCTAATTCCTCTCCCTGTTTAAGTGCCCCAAATCGGTCCTAAATCATATTGATAAGATGAGAAGGGACTTTCCATGGGAGGGAAGATCAACTAAAAAGAAATTTTACCTTCTTAGTTGGACTAAAGTGTGCAAGCCATGTCCGGAGGTGCAAGCATCAATAACTTAGATGTGGTTAATTCGGCCCTCCTCGGTAAGTGGGTGTGGAGATTTGGGATGGAAGAATCCAGCCTCTAGAGGAGAGTTGTCCCTGCTAGATACAAGACCTCCCCTCTGGGATGGTGGACTAAGGACTCCTCTCTATAGGACCACCTTTATTTGGAAATATGTGGTTGGTATGGCTCCAATTTTGGCCTTTGGATTGAGGTTTGCCATTGGGGATGGGTCCAAAGTTCGTTATTGGTAAGATACTTGGTGTGGTAACTATCCTCTAAATCAGTACTTCCCCTCCCTGGCCAATTTTTGTCCTTTTGCTAATATTGTAGTTGCAAGTTGCTTTGCAGCTCACGCGTGCGCGTGTGTGTGCGGGGGGATGTTCTCTGAAGTTTCCGTGTTAGTATCCCTCCTTTCCCTTTTGCAAGATATGGTACCTAATGTTGGGGAAAAGGATTTGTTAGAGTGGTATCATTCCAAGAATGGAATGCTTTCAATTTGCTCCCTCTATTCTGTGTTAGCTCGTCCTCAAGGTACGGCAAGTCCTTGCCATACGATCTTCCTCTGGAAGTATGGAGCTCCCTCAAAGGTGGTTGCTTTTGTCTAGTTAGCAGCAATGAATAGGATCCTCACCATCGATTACCTTCACAAAAGATCTATCATTTTGCCTAATGCATGCCCTCTCTGTTTGAGTACCAAGGAGTCAGTGGACCACCTATTCATCCATTGTTCCTTCTCCCACATTGTTTGGTCTGGTATCTTCAGATCAACCAACATTATTTAGGGGTCTCCTGGTTCGGTGGTGAGCTTACTTCCAGCATGACATAGTGGGAAGGGTGCCTCACGTGGTAGGAAGAAATGGAAGCTGGTGCTTTTAGCTTTCTTTTGGGCCATCTAGCTGGAAAGAAATAATAGATGCTTTTGTAATTCAAAGTTTTATCGGATTGGGTTTCTTGTAGGGTTGTCTTGTACATTAGGGGGTGGGCTCCCTAAGGGTGTCTTTTTGTTTTCTTTTCTTTTCTTTTTCTATTCTTTATTTGTTTCTTCTCCTTTGGCCTTTAATCTTTTAATTGAATCATCTTTAAAGAATAAAGGGAAAAAAAAAAAAAGGTCCAGTCGCACCACTGCACCTTGAAGGAAGAGAGGATAGAATCCCAAACCGACTACGCAAAAGGGGAATGAATGAAGAGAGGATTTACTGTCACCTCATTAGTCATGCATAAAGAGCACATATTCGAGATACCACACCTCGCTTCCTAAGATTGTCGATGGTTAGGATCATGTTCCTTCCAACAAGCCATCTAACCCCTATTAGAGAGAGGGCGCACAAAAGCGTAAAAAGAAGAAAACAAGCAACGCCCCAAACTTTTAGTTTGCCACACCATCTTGTCGTTATATCCCTAGATTGGGCTAACTATATGGATTTGATTCAGGAGTAAAAAATCTTCCAACTACTCGTCCAAGAGATCCTGACGGGAAGGAGGCGACCACGCCCCCAAAGACCCGCTAGCAAACCAGTAATCTGCCACCGAAATATCAATATCCGTCACTGGTCTACATAACTTTGGTTACACGATCATTATGGGAAAGTCCATCGCCCAAGCATCTTTCCAAAATTTAACTTTTTCATCATTTCCAATTGCAAATCTAAATCCCCTCCTTTTTAGCTTTGACTCTTGCAACTCCCCTCCGCAACCCTAATGCTCTATACAATGAAGCATCCCTAGTCCCTCAACCTCCTTCCTTGCACCCGTACTTGAATGCAATCGATTTTCTCCATAGAGAGTTTCCCTCCACACCCAACCTCCACACTTCCCAAGTAGTGCAGTGTTCATATCTTCCAACACTCTAATGTTTGCTCCTTCCTCATTGTATGGTTTGCAAACTTCCTCCCACGACAGAAGCTAAAACTTTCCTTTGTCATCTGACCTTTGCCATAAGAAATCTCTCCTTGGCTTCTCCAACCTGTTCAACATTGATTTTGGACAGTTAAAGAGGGATAAAAGGTAGAAAGGCATATTAGATGTCATTGATTTTAAAAGCGTGTTACCCCCAAGGAAAAATATCTTCCTTTCAATTGAGCAAGTTTTCTCTCAACCCTTTCCACCACCTTGTCCGGTGTCCCACAAATGCTTCAAAGGCTTCCCTATACACAAAAGCAATCCTAGGTAAGAGGATTGAAACTTTCCAACCTTGCACCCAAAGATACTTGCAAGAGTATTCATCTCCTCCTCCAATCTGATTCCCAACATCTCGCTCTTAACAACATAAAGCCTTCAATCCCAAAACCGCTTCGAAGCATGTAACTGCCACGAAAAGTCTTTCTACCATTTCCTCATTCGCATTGCAAAAAATAATAGAATCATCCACAAACTGGAAATGAGAGATTGGAGGACCATTCTTATCAACCTTGAACCCCTTGAGAAGGTCTAATTGTTGCCCACTAAACAACATTCTGCCCAACACATCTGCCACCAAAGAAAAACAACGAAGATAAGGGATCCCCTTGCAATCCTCTTGAACTTCAAAAATAACCTTTAGGAGACTCGTTGATGAGAACAGAAAACCAAGCAGACCAAACACATTCTTTCATCCACTTCCTCCATTTCTCGTTACACCCAATCCTACCTAGCATGTAGTCCAAGAAGCTCCAATCTACGTGGTCATAGGCTTTTTCGATATCCAACTTGCACACCAAATCTCTCCCCTCCGTAAATCTTGAATCAATACATTCATGAGCCAATAGAGTGCAATCCAAAATTTGTCTTCAAGGATGAAGGCACATTGGTTTTCATAAATAACACTTTTCACCACCAGTCGAAATCTAGACGCAAGTTTTTTAGGAAAAAAATTTTGTAAGGACTTGCGATCAGGTTAATGGGTTTAAAGGCTTTCAAATTTTCTGCCCTTGAACTTTTAGGAATAATTGCAATGAACGAAGCACCAACATCTTTCGACAAACTACCGCCCTCTTGAAATTCTAAAATAAAGCCCAAAAGCCCCTTTTGATAACATCTCCAAACACCTAGAAGACGTAATAGGAAAACTGCCCAAGCCTGGAACCTTGTCTCTGTAAAGAGCAACAACTGCGGTTTTCACCTCAACTTCCAAAAACGGTCATTCCAAAGATTCCACCTCCTTACGACAGATCCTACTAAAGTCAAGATATCGATCCTCGGCCTATTCCAACCTTCCGAAGAAAAATAAAAATTAACCACCGCCTCACAAAGATTTTCTTTCCCTTCTACCCACCTCCCATCAACCACCAAGCTCGAGACTTTATTCATTTTGACCCTTGTGCAAGCCATGTTATGGAAGAACTTTGTGTTCTTGTCCCCTTCAACCAAACCACTCTAGACCGTTGGCGCCACTTTATCTCCTCCTCCTTTAAGCAGTTGTGGTAGTCATGTGAAAGCTTAGCACGCACCTATTTTTTCTTCTTCCAATAATTTCAAGGACTCTTCCTTGATGTCAAGCTCCTGGATACTTGCAAGAATGCTTCCCATCACAGCCTGCTGAATCCCCAAAACCTCTTTTTTACATATATTAATTTTACCTTTGAGCATGTGTAATTTTTTACATGGCTAGAACCCGGCATAGCCCTCCACTTCAAAAGAATCCCACCACAACTTCCTAACTCCAAAAACCCTTCAACCTCCAACGATGCAGAAATTTAACAATCAGCATCTTAAAAAAATATTGAAAGAAACCACACAAAAGAAATAGTTAGAAGCACGATGGTTGTCAAAGAACATACAATGTTTATATTCCAAAAGAAACCTCAAGTTCCAGTCATTGAGGGTAATGAACCGGCCATGGCAGATTGGCAGATATTTTGCCCAGCAGACATCAACCCTCCTCTTTTACCCGGACTTTAGAACCGGCCATGGCAGATTGGCAGATATTTTGCCCAGCAGACATCAACCCTCCTCTTTTTCCAGACTTTAGAACCAGCCATGGCAGATTGGCAGATATTTTGCCCAGCAGACATCAACCCTCGTCTTTTACCTGGACTTTAGAACCGGCCATGGCAGATTGGCAGATATTTTGCCCAGCAGACATCAACCCTCCTCTTTTACCCGGACTTTAGAACCGGCCATGGCAGATTGGCAGATATTTTGCCCAGCAGACATCAACCCTCCTCTTTTACCCGGACTTTAGAACCGGCCATGGCAGAGGCTCATATGCAAACACAATCCCATCTAGTAACAACTGCAGCCATGAAGCAAGCAAAGAGGTGTCATGGAGGGTCAGTTGCCAAACGTATCACTAAGCACCAGGCAATACATACACACAGAGTTCAGCCATATCAGGTAATAAACACAGGTACCCAAGTTGGCAGAAAAGCACACATGTACTACAGCTAGACCCAAAGTGGGATGGAGATTCTCAACTAGTTTGCTGCAAAGGATAAAAGTATAGTTACATGATCGATGAACTGAAGTCGCAAACAGATTCACATGCAAGAGCTGTGAAGCGTCTGGTTCAAAATGTTAGAAGTAGGAACAACTAGGATTAGGAGGCTGGAGCGCCAGTCCATATCATGATTTGAAGCAGGAACAGCAACTGGTAAGAAAGATTGTGCAAACATAGAAGTCACAAATAATCATGTCCAACTCCAATGCTTTCATCTCAGGCATGAATATCAAATAGGACATTTTTGCCATCTCTTTCTATAAAAATTACTCATCAGAATTCTAGATCAACTAATCACCTTCATGGCAGTTTTACAAACATACTTTGAACAATGGAACGGAATTTAAACTTTAAAAAGAAATAAGTCCACTGGAGTAACACCAAGCTAGCAAGGAAAACTCTTTCTTTTTTTTAAGTAACGATGTGTTATTAAGAAAGTAAAGGGTGAAAATAAGAAATCAAAAGTCAAACAGAAATAGAATACCTAATATTAAAAGCTTCCTTGAGCTGTCCTTTGTTGTCAAAGGGTATAACCTGTTAAAACATGGTGCTAGCAGTCATCGTATGGCAAATAACAAGTAAAAGAATGCCAATTAAAAGGACCAAGTGGGTCATTCTGGAAAACAAGAATAGGAAACTAATAAATAATTAAGCATTGAATGTCAAAATTCAAATTGATCAAACCAGGATCATACCTTGAATAAGCCATCATAGAGATGAAGACCAATTAATCTACAATCAGGATCAATTATGCCAATCTACAAAAGGAAATAAAGTTTTTATATAAAAAAAAAAGTTATACTTATAAGAACTTCTTAGCTCCAAATCATGTAAACATTGGAACCAACAACACCAACAACAAAACTTATTTCTTTTTTTAATGGGAAATGAAAAGCAAGGCAAGAAATCAATCTTGTTTGCCTTAATTATGTCATATGCTTTTTCTTTATTCTTTTCTTTTTCTTTCTTTTTTTGCTTTTTCTTTATTCATTAAAAACTTGTTACCTAGGAAATTTTCATTTTGTTGGTTTTTCTATTTTATTGGACTTTATGAATTTTCTATCTATTTCTGTAAAAAAATAAAAAGTTAAAAAGGGCCGAATCATCAACTCACAAAGTCCTCGCCAAAAACAAGCATGGTCTGTGGATCCAAGTTTCCAATACCAATGGCACTTTTTTTGGCCAAGTTTCTTTAAATAATTAAAAATAATAATAATAACACTCAAATAAAGAAAAGAACATACCTGTCCATTGTCTGTAGGGCGACCTATACGATCTGAAACATCTCCCATTGCTCTACACACCATGAAAGGCATAAAGTCCATGAACTCGTGCATGTTTTACAAAATATCCAGATATGGCTTTAACTATCAGGCTTGAGAATAAATAGTATTGCTTAAAGAATTAACACAAACTTCCTATTTTCTGTTTATTGTGAAATGAGTTGACATGATAGAGAAGGCTTGGTTGCATGGCATTAACTGGTCCAAGTAAAAGTGAAGGCAGATACAGATAATAACTTTATAAACGGATTCAAAACAATTAAAACACAAGCAAAAACATGTGAAACATAAGTTAAATAGTGTCCATACATTTAAAACTCAGAAGATTTCTCAGAATCCTTGTGACTTTTAGGAACTTCAACTCAACCTAAAGCCAAATAAAAATAAAAATCATGTAAGAAAACTAGTATTGCCTTATTTGTCTAGCAATCATGTGAATTGTGGATTGTGCATCACTTGGTTTTAGGTACCTCAAAGGAAGAGAGGGCCGATGTGTTGTGCTCTTGCAAAGAGTCTAGGCATGACTAATTAATGCGGTGAGCAAGGCTGATCTAGGAGAATTCCACTTATAGTCACTCTTGTACATTGCTTGTATGATATTTACACTTGAAACAGGGCACCACGCTATCTTTACAGGTAATATTTCGTCCTTTGTTCTGGAATATTTAGCCTCGTGTCAATAAAGTCTTATCCATCTTTTTTTACTTTTTTCTGTTTTCTTTTTTTTTTTTCTTTTTTTTTTGGAAAGATTAGTCTGATCCATTACATTACATGAGTATCTATATGTTTTTATAAACTTGTTGATTGTAATCAACCTACATTGATTACTCTTATCCATCAAAGTACATGACTATCCATATGTATTTATAAACTCGTTGATTGTACTCAACCTATGTATTAGACTATTAAATAGTGGTTGATTGTAAGCAACCCATGTATTATTCTGTTATATTGTGTCTGTGGGAATCTTGTGCTCTCATTGCCAATCCCAAGTCCGGATAAGGAGAGATTTGCATCAGGTTGGCAGCCGGCGTCAAACATATGATATAACTTCCATCATGAATATGAATAATATGACATTCCAAACTCATACTAGGGATTTACGGATTGGCCCTTGATAGAGTGGAATCGTCGAACAGGATTCATGTAGCCAACCCCAATTAATTGGGATAAGGCTTAGATGATGATGGCGATGATGATGATGATATTGATGATGATGATGAGTCTATATGTTTTTATAATTTACAAGTCTCTCTCACAATGTGCACCATTAGGGAGGTATTATAACTCTTTTTAGAGAAATGGCCCACCCTCAAATGGGTTTAGATTTGAAGGTGGCCCTCCTAAAGAGTGGACAAGCATAATATTTGAGTCCAAGGATTGTCCCGTTATGACTCACCTAGTGGATCTTTTGAATCACTCCCAGGTGCGGCAATATAGCACGTGCAGGCAAAAAATCCCCACCTAGCCAACTCTTAGAAAATATCTTCTCCAAAAGCAATTAGTAATATCAAAGGCACCCAAAAAGGTTGCATGGGACACCTTATACTTCATCACAAAAAAGAGTCGAGCTAGGCAAGCATCAAGATCTCATCAAGTTCCAAGATATAACAAAGTTCTCTACTTCTAGCCAAAAGGGAAAAGCACACATGGCTTGGCACTAGATGTGAGATATGACATACGAGAAGGTGAAATAGAAAAAAGCTCTGGCAGTTAATGTCTACGTAAGACTGTAAAATCCCTAGAAGTGTGCATATTATCCGATTCACAATCAAATATAAACCTTCATCTGCATTTTGCATTCACTATCATCATCTAAGACTTATCCCAATTTATTGGGGTTGGTAGGCTACATGAATCATGTTCCACCGTTCCACTCTACTATGGGCCATAAATTCAATTAGACCATAGGCTATCAAAGTTTTTCTTACTACCTCCACCCACCTCCTTTTGGGCCTTCCCCTTGCCCTTTTAGAGCTTTCCAACTTGTACCAACTCACTCCTAACTGGTGTAATTATTGGTCTCCGTTGCACATGACCAATCTACTTTCCCGCATCTTATTACCCACCGGTGCTCCTTATAAAGTTCCCGCAAATGCAACCATTTCTAACTCTATCCTTCCTCATCTTGCCACTCATCCATCCCAACATCCTCATTTCAACTACACATCCCATGAACATGTTGTTCCTTAACTGCCCAACATTGTCCCATAAAGCATGGCTTATAGCTATCTTGTGAAATCTCCCTTTCAGTTCAAGTGGTAGACGACAATCACATAGAACTCCAGAAGCACATCGCCATTTCTTCCACCCAGCTTGAATTCTATTATGAGCAAAATCCTTCTTAATCTCTTTGGTCTCCTGAATTATTGACCCAAGATATTGAAAGCGGTCATTTTAGGAAACTGCTTGGGCAGCAATCTCGACTAATTCCTCATTTCCACTCCTATTGTTACTAAAATTACACTTCGCAATTCACATACTCTATTTTGGGCCAACTATTTTAAATGCTTTAGATTCTAAAGCACCCTCTATAAATCTAGCTCTGTGTTAATGCCCTCTCTCGTCTTGTCAATCAAAACTATGTCATTTGCAAACAACATACATCCTAGGATCTCCTCCTGCAAAAGCATTGTTAACTCTCCACAACCAATGCGAAAAGGTATGGGCTCAATGCCAATCCTCGGTGCAAGCCTACGGTAATCGGGAACTCACTTCTCTCCACTAGTGGCATCACATTTGTTACTCATCCATCATACTATCATATTCATACATATCCTTAGTCATGTGCATTTTGCATTCAAAATCCATAAATCCATAGTATAAGAAAAGAATTAACGCAAGACATAACAAAGTTCTCCAATGTTGGTCAAAGGCAAAAGCACACATGCATTGGCAGCAGATGTTAGAACTAGTGTTTTAAATAGCGGTAGCGTGATGCGTAGCACTCAGCCCTCTATAGCATGATGCGTAAATACGTAGCATGTAGCGTAAGCTACCCGATACTTCTATTTTTTAATTTAAAAATAGGACAAATATAATAAATAGTGAAAAAAAGGAAAAAATATATATATAAATGCCTAAAAGATGATTCATTTTATCAATTATAAGCATGTTCAAAAAAGTTATTAGTTATCATTTATCAAAAGCCAATCCACATATATAAGCCAAATTAAATAATTATCACATCAACAACTTTCTAAGCAAACCACTTTAATTAATAATGTCTAATTGAAACCACAAGTCACAATTATGAAAAGAAATAAAAATCCCATAGGTTAAAAGTATCGAGTATAATACAAGTGTCACGTTCCTCGACACTAGAAACAAAGAAAACGTGAAAAAAAATAATAATAATAATAAAATAGTAAAAAAATACATTGTAGCTTACGCTACGCACTACGTAGCTGTAGCGTACGCTACAAGGGCTTTATACTATTTGGGACGCTACGTAGCGTACACTACGAGCGCTATTTGAAACACTGGTTAGAACTATGATCTAATAGTAGTGGGAACAAAAAGGCACGGCCAACTAATGTTCATGTAGGATTGTAGAATCCCCAAAAGTGTCAAGATGAAAGCAACCAATGCATAGCTTCAATTGACAGTCAAAGATAAGTTGCCACATGCATTGTGCATCCAAGATGCATAGTTGCATAATATAAGAAGTAACCACAATACCGATTACAAATGAAATTATGATAATAATACAAGTTATGCAAGCCAAGAAAAACTAATGTATCTTCCACTTTGCACAAACCTCGTGATGAGCTCAGATGTCTCTGCATCCCATTGGAGAACACAAAATTTGTATCTCTCTGTAGCAATAAATAGAAAATCTTGTGCTTCCCCCTGTAGAGAGACAAGGCAAAAAAGGGAAGCACAGGTGCAAGATCCAAATCAGACAATAGCACAGTGAATCTCCTAAAATGGCATCAAAAGACACTCACATGAGGGCGAAAAAGCTCAAGTGTTGCAATTCTTCCATATATTGGAACATCCAACATAGGCTGCAAAACAGAACAAGAAGATTCAATCGGAAATATCAACAAATTCTTGCATGGTCCAAGGAAATAAAAATAATAATAAATAAATAAATAAATAGTCTGCTTCCAACAATGTATGCTTTGAAGCATAAAAACATCCAAGAAAGAAGTACTGAAATGCAATATAAAATGCACTATGTCAAGCAAAAATACAGGTATATGCAAATCAAAGCAAAAAGAAGACCACAAAGCTTGCCAGTAAAAAACAAAAAATAAAGAACAACATGTCAAAACCCTTCAATGTTATATCAGGTGAGAAGGAAATGGGTGAAGTATTGCAATGGTTTTATATCCAGAAGCTTCTGCAAATGTCAAGCTCAATGAAAGGAGATGTGATCGGTGAAGCATCAAGAGAGAAAAAATATTGGTGAGGAATCAAAAAAATAAATTAATTAACCAAAACAAAAGGTCACATCATCAATTTATGTGAGACACTCTTTTGTACCCATGTGGTGGAGACCACCGTCTTCGTCGCCATAATCATCATTACAATCAACATCAACATCACCACCACTATCATCATCATCATTATTTATGTCAGACATTATCTATGCATGGGGGTGGCAATGGGTCAGGCTAGAGCTAGGTTGTGGTTGGCCCTAGCATGGCCCTAGTCCCCTAAGAGATGGCCCTAGCCCCATATGGCTAGACTGGGCTAAGGCAAGCCCCGTAAGGAAAAAAGCAACATAATTAAGGTCATGAAATAATACAAAATCAAGAAACTTTTTTTAGTATCACCTTCATTCGCAAGTAATCCCATCGTATAAATGGTTTTGATCATAGAAACATGATCTCGAATTCAAAAGTGATTTTAAACTACACTTGTACGGAGATTGGAGTGTCTTCAATCATCCATTCTTTTGCATAAGAGTGACCCGCTTGATGATTGCACTGAGCCAACAAGCCAAGTTGGGTTGGATCGGGCTATTCATCACTGGCCCTGGCCCGGCCCAGCCACCAGACCTAGATTTCAAGCTCAAGCCCAACCAAAAGCCCAAGTTTAGGGGCCTACAAGATATTTTGTAATGGCAACAGTGGCCATAACGGCCACCACCATTACCTTTACGAAACGGGTCGTAACGATGTTACGGTCCCCCTAATAGCCGTTATGGTCATGGTCCCCGTAATAGCCGTTATGGTCATGGTCCCCGTAATAGCCGTTATGGTCTCTTTTTTATTGGAAGAAAAACCCTGAAAAACCTGTATCTGCCCTGTAACGATGAAAAATAAATCGAAAAACTTGTATTTGCCCCGTAACAAACTATTACGGAGCTGTTCCGGCCTTTACAGGGTGCATAATGGGCCGTTCATGCTGGTTACTAGTCATTTTTTCCATAACAATTGTTATGACCATTATGAGTATGACCCCGTAACAAGTACCATTGCCACTATTACCTTTACATAACAGCCTTTACGGCACACCAGGGGCCCAAGCCCCAGTCCTATGGGATCAGGTTGAACGACCCAGCCATTGCCACCCATACTTATGTATACACGTGACAATGAAGCATTAAAAGAATATCAACGAGAAAAATTTTTAAAGAAAGATGAAGAAAATAGGAAGTTCATCATCTTATGGAAGATATTACTTTTGTATGACTACATTTAAATCATCATTTGTAGAAGAACCCAGAGGTATCAAACCTCACCGAATATTTGGGTGTAAGGTTAGAAAGCACCCATTAACCAATCTTGGACTATTGCTTTGCATGGGTAAGCCAGCAAAAAAGTCTCTAAAATGTAGTAGTGGAAAATGTGGAAAGTAGGTTGTAAAAAAAAAAAATTTGATCTCTAGGTGGTTGTATAACCATCAAGGCAACATTGGAAAATATGTTGATTAACTTTGCGTCCATGTTCCTAGTGTTCCAAATATCAGTGATATTTTCAACAATACCATCGATATTGTCAATAATATGGCTAATATTATCAATATCACAAGGTTAGCGATATTGAAAGTAATGTAGAAAATCCCAAATATTGGCAATTGCAATGATATTCTAGGCTCTCGACAGTATAAGAGTTCCCGGATATCAGTGATCCCAGTGACAATATTGCCGATACAATGGATTCTTTTGTAAAACGCTGGAAATTTGTGAGAAAATCAAGAAAAATCCCAAAAATTGAAAAACTCATCGTTTTTTGAAAGATTTCTTAAGAATTTTATTCCTTAGGGAATTTCAACCACTCCTTAAAGTTTTTGTTGAATAAAAGCTTGAATTTAGGAGAGAAATCTTGACATAAACCAGAGACAAGTCAGAACTCAAAGTAATAAACAATCCATAAAAACTCAAATGTTTACATGGATTATAATGTCTATGCATGATTGAGAGTCATAGACATGGATATGTGGTGAATAAATCAACATCTGAATGGGTGACTGGAGGAAATTGCAGAAATCCTAATTTCCTCCAGTTTTTACCCCTCAGTGTTTATTTACTTGCATAAGCATTGTACGGTATTTCCATGATATGACCATATGAACACATTTATCCCACTGCTTTTTTTATAACACATGGTCTGAGCCCCAATAAAATGGAAACTTAAATGTATAGTTGTTTTTTGCAATATTTTTTAATTACTAAATGTGAAAAAAATGTGTGTTTTAACATCTCTTTAAGTTTCACTGGCCCTAAACCCTTAAAAAATAAAAATAAAAATAAAAATAAAAAACCACTTTTTCCCAATGTTTTCCTCAATGAGCAATATTTTTGTGAGTATCAGAGATTATATCAGCGATATCCATAAATGTTTCCATATCAGTGATACCGACACTAAGAACACTATTTGTGCCTCTGCCCCATAAGTGTACTTAAGAGAATTGAGAAGGATATATGAAGGGTATTGGACATAAGGGACAATTTTCATCTCTTTGGAGAATGTTTAGTGCCAAGCCAGCACAGGTGATATTGATTTCACAAGACTTGGATAGTGTCGTTGGAAAACAAGGGGGTAATGATCTCCAGAGCTTCTCTCACATTGGAGAACTAATGCAGGGGCATTTTCACACTGGGCTTGAGTGGGGTCGCCTGTTGGATGCAGGGGCACACTCGGGGTAGGTGACCCATGCGATTTGGAGCCCACGGGGGGATCTCGTGTTCGAGACTCCTTACCAGGGGTGATTAATGCGCATTTCACACCGGGCTCAAGTGGGGTAGCCCGTGGGATGCGGGGACACACTCGAGGTGGGTGGCCCATGTGATTTGGGGCCCACGAAAGGGGTTCGGCCGAGATCCTAACCCATGAGATGTGGAGCCTGGGCTATGAGATAAAGGGATTAATTCGCTATACTCTAACAGTTCGAGCTTTTAGAGCAAGTGGTTAATTGTCCTGCATCAAATTGGTATCAGAGCGAGAGGTCTCGTGTTCGAGACTCCTCACTAGGGGTGATTAATGCAGGGGCATTTTCACTGGGCTTGAGTGGGGTCGCCTGTTGGATGCAGGGGCACACTCGAGGTAGGTGACCCATGCGATTTGGGGCCCACGGGGGAGGTCTCGTGTTCGAGACTCCTTACCAAGGGTGATTAATGCGCATTTCACACCGGGCTCGAGTGGGGTAGCCTATGGGATGCGAGGACACACTCGAGGTGGGCGGCCCATGTGATTTGGGGCCCACGAAGGGGGTTCGGCCGAGGTCCTAACCCATGAGATGTGGAGCCTGGGCTATGAGATAAAGGCATTAATTCGCCATACTCTAGCAGTTCGAGCTTTTAGAGCAAGTGGTTAATTGTCCTGCATCAAGAACATGTTGTGTGATTGTTTTTCTTCAAGGGGCAAGGTTTTCAGTATTGGTAACATATCAGCCAACACATAATCGTATTGGTCACCCCTGTTATGCATTATGGGGTTGAATCGATTGGAACCCAAAAAAAAAGGGTCATCATGCACCCATATGGGCCATATCAGCTGTAGGTTCCACTTGCCTTCTACTATCACTTCCTCTACAAAGTGGCACAAACATTCCCCCCTTCAAGTTCCACCACCTTACTATTCCATCCAACACATGATGCATACATCCAACTACAAGCCTATGTCGTGCATCCAAGGTACACCTGGTATAACATTACAGTCCTGTGCACATCTAGATGCACTTGTTCATGTTGCATGTAGTCAAGATGTACACATCTTTTTATATATCTAGCAACAAGTGAAAGGATAATGCCACATATGATGAACAAGCATTCTCCAATCCATATCATATTTACATCAAGTGCTCGAATAGTAAAGCCATGTACAGGCAGATTTGAATCAGTGGGCTCATTGCTATTTTGTGCAACCAACTACTCAAGCATGTCCTTCCCAATGTCTTGTCTGATGGTATACATGTGACAGAACATAAATGTCCCATCGTGCTAGGCAGAGTTGTCTGAAACAGCATGCTCTAAACCTAAGTTACCTAACTGTTTGGAAATTCACCTTTCAGCAGACTGCTGTTGGATCTACCTAAATGCCCGAAAAATTGGCCCAACTCAGACCAGTTGCAACCCTCAAAGAATCCTCGTTGTGAACTTCTACATAGGTTCTTAATTTTAAGTCAGTCAGTCCCAAACTTTAGGCTTTAGAAATCCAGTACAAATATGTGATTGTTGCAACAAAAAGAAGACTTCAAGAAACACCATAGTGAATGTTACAATAAGAAGAGTCAATTTATGTGTATGTAGTAAAACATGCCTGTTAAATAGTGGCTGTTACTTTCTCACAAATGCCCATTCTCCAAATATCTTGTAGTTATGTGCATGTAGTGACATTTTTCAGTACAGCATCCATTATTTTATTGTGGAAACGGCGTTTTACATTCTTCCATCTTCCAGTTTCAATGTGACTGTCATCATTACTTAAAGGTAAGCCAGTTGGCCATTATAAGATCGAAATGCCACTTTCTAAAACCTGATTGAGGAACACATAATTTTCGTTGTTTGCAGGCATTTCTCAAAGAATTACTGTTAGGAATCAATATATAATAACTCTACCAATGAATTGTCTGCAAAATAATCATCGATTTATTTCAGACACGAGTGTAAAAAAAAAAGGAATGAAATTAAATAACAAATGAGCTAGTACCTGTAGTCCCTGCGGAGTGAGCAGATGTATCTCAATACGTGTGCATTTACTGAAATAAATAAATAAGAGCTGACCCCACATCAGAAAACTGAAAAATGCATTACTCGTGAAAATCAAGCAAACTACAAAAAAAAAAAAAAAAAAAAAACGATTTTTCAGCAGAAACCCGAGAAAACAGGCAAATTAAATCAGCATTTCCAATCAGAACAGGGAAAGAGAAATCAATTCAATAAACAACGCAAGCGTTTCTCAAATAAATTGAAAAATAAAAAATAAAATCTCTTCATTTTGTGAAAGAAAAATGTCGATTCAGAGCTCAAAACAACCATTTCATGCTGTAAACCTGAACTGAAAGAGAGAAACCCTAATCAAACAAGAGAGAGAGAGAGAGCATACGCAATGATGAGGTTGAGTTCCTGAGGGCTGGTAAAATTCCCAACGCAGGAATGCGTGACGTTCGTAGGCTTGTGTGCCGTCACCACGTAATTCCAAACACTCATCTTCTCCAAAGCCTCTCTCTCTCTCTCTCTCTCTCTCTCTCTCTCTCTCTCTATTCCATTTGGAAATCCGTTCCCTCTATATATGGAAATCTATTCCATTTGGAAATCTCTCTCTCTCTCTCTCTCTCTCTCTCTCAGAGCTGTTGCTGCTGCTGTTGTGTATGCGAGGGCACTCAGGCAAGCGGCGCGATGAAGAAGGGAGAGGATTAGGTGCGGCCCCGTTCTCACCCAAGACGGTGCGGTCCTTAACTGTGGGGCCCACTTTGATGTATGTATTCTAAATCCACGCCGTCCATTCGTTTTTCCAGATCCTTTTAGTGCATAATCCAAAAAATGAAGAATATCTAAATCTCAGATGGACGAAAACACAGAAAAAAGTGGTGAATGACCATTAACAACTTATAATGGGCCATAAATGTTTTGGATCAATATGATATTTATTTTTTCCCTTCTTCCAGGTTTATGTGACCTTACAAACAGGATGGATGGAAAATAAAAATTATGGTGACCCCTAGGAAGTTTTTAATGATATGACATTCGGTTACCATTGCCTCCTATATTATGGTCCATCTGATATTTGGATCTTCTTTGTTTTTGGGATAATTGGCATAATGCCCTAAAATGATCTGGAAAATCGCATGGACGGAGTGGATTAGATTATCAAGGTTGGTCCCACGGTAAGGGTCGCACCTTCTTGGGTGTGGTCGGGGCCGCACCTAATCTACTCCCCAGGGGATGATAGTGTACACCCCGAAGGACGGTAATTACGCTACAGCCATGTTTCTGCATTACACGTGCGAGGATTATCTTTCAATCAGGACTGTCCATCTATCGGGCCCTCTGTCGATGGAAATTGATTCGAGATGAACATAGATTGGGTGATCCTGTCCTTTAAAACAGTGGCGTATAAATCGACGGTTGGAAAGGAGTATCAGTTAATGGTCAAATTAAGTACTGGAGAATGAAGCTAAACAACGGATGTAGTCTTCTTATGAGTATTGATTTTAGGAATATCGTCCATCCATAAAGAGGCCCACTGTTTGAACAGTTCAGATTGATGGGTAAGGTTTCCACGTGTAATATAGAGATGGGTCTACCATATTCCATCCATCCCACTCTACCGCATGTAATGTCCGCGGTGGGGGAAAGGGGAAACGGATTGGCTACTCCCCTTGAGCTGGTTGTCGGTGCTCTGTGGGCCCCACCATGATTTATGTGTTTCATCCATTCCGTTAATCCATTTTTAAAGATCATTTTATTATCTTTTGCCAAAAATGAGATGGATATAAATCTCAGTGGACCACACCACATGAAAACAATAGTGATTGGATATCAACCATTAAAATCATCCTAAGGCCCACTATACTGTTTATTTGACATCCAATCTGTTGATTAGGTCATACAGTCTCAGATGAAGAGGAAAAAAAAATATCAGCTTGATTCAAAACTTTTATGGCCCCCAAAATGTTTTTAATGGTCAACCCTCATTCAACACTGTTTCCTGTAACGTGGTCCACTTGAGGTTTGGATATACCTCAGTTTTGTCATCATGTTGTAAAATGATCTGTAAAAACAGATGGATGGCATGGATGAAACGCATACATCATTGTGGGGCCCACATAGCACCGACCACCGGCCATTGGCTGGTGTCAGGGGGAGTAGCCAATCCGTTCCCAGCGAAAGGGACGGAGATTCGGTGAGGTTCGGGAAACACCGACTTGGGTGAGGCCGTGCCGTAGGTCCCACCTTGATGTATGTGTTGTACATCCACTCCGCCCATACGTTTTGCCAGCTCATTTTAGGACATATCCTCGGAAATGAAGCTGATCCGGATCTCAAGTGGACCACACCATAGAGAACCGTGGTGATTGAATGCCAACCATTAAAAGAATTTTGGATCAAGATGATGTTTTTGTTTTCCTCTGTGTGCTCTTGCCAACGGGTTGGAGGAAGCAGTAGAGCTGTACATAACCAAGTTAGCTCAGTTAGCTGGCTCAATTCCACTTGGTTCGAAACTGAGTTCAAGCCAAGTTGAGCTGATTTTTTTAGCTTGAAAAAGTTTTGAGCTTAGTTCAAACTGGACTGAGCTTGACTCGTCTCAGATCAAACCCCAACTTGAATCGAACTCTGATCCAACCAGTTTGGTGACTCAGTTATTTTGATATACTTGTTGCTTGGCAAGTGTTTGATGAAATGACTTAGTGAAGTGTCGGCTCGTGACAAGGAAGGTTTAGATGTGAAATAAACACCCTTTGTATCTTGATTTTTACATTGTCTAAGTGTTTGATGAAATACTTGTAAATCGATGTTGTTGTTTTACGTTCCCCAAAAAATTGAAGGTGCACTCTACGTGTTTGAAAAAATAGGGCAAAGGCTCGATCTTGGCTCAAGCTCGGCTCAAACTGGCCCGAACTGTTGACCGAACCGAGTCGAATTGGCCAATCAGGCTCGAGGACTAAGCCGAGCCAAGTTCGAGCCGGGTCAGCTAGTGGCCGAGCCGAGCCAGGTTGTGCCAAGCTCGACTCATGTACAGCTTTAAGAAGCAGATTGGGTGGTGATCCCAATAACACTTAGGTGTAAGAGTTTTGTGAGCTCTACTGTAATGAATGTGTTTTGTTCATGTCGTTGGTTCATTTTTCCCACTTATTTCAGGGTACAAATATTTTCAACCCTCATGTGAACCAAAGCATAAGACATAATAGGGATTGAGCCCCCAACCAGCCTATTCATAAAGTTAGGAAAACCTAAATAAGGGGAAATCACAAATGCTATCATGATATGGAACTTTTGTGATCCTAAGAAGTTTCCAATGGATGGTGTTTTTCCTGTAAAGTGAACCACCTGAGCTATGTATCTGCCTTATTTTTTTGGTTTATGTTCCAAAATGAGCTAGCAAAATAGACGGACAGCATGGTTAGTGTTGGGGCCCACTAAGCTTTTCCAGAGCTTAGCTAGGTGGTGTTGGGTCACCACAAAATCCGAGTTTGGGTTGGATGGAAAATAAACATTTGGATGCTCCCTATAAAGTTTTTAATGGTGGCCATTTAATCACTACTGTCTATGGTGTGGTCCACCTTAGATTTGGATCTGATTTATTTTCTGTGCTCATTCCCTGAAACAAGCTGAGAAAACAAACAACTACATCGATATAATGCACATGCATCAAGGCGGGTCCCATGGTCATGGTCTCACCAACACAATGTTGGTGGGAGAGGGGGATAGAGTGCCAGACTGATATGTTATGTTCGGATCATTTAAAGGATGGTGATGACTCTTTAAATGTACACATGGCATGGGAATAAGGTGATTCACACCATCCAAATTCCTAACCAAGTTCTTTCCTCTGTAAGGAATTCCTACAAGAATTTCAAACCTAATATGCCATTTCTCAATGCATTTCTTTAGACAAATACTCCGTTTTTTTTTTCCTCTTTCCTGCCAAATAAAATGCGTCCCAAGCCGAAATATCACAAGTACAGCTTTGTCCAGGACCGTCACAAGTGATGGATCATAATCAAGAAATCGCATTGAGAATATTAATATTGTGTTTCACGCTCTTTGTGTGGGGCGGGTGCAGGCGCACCAAGGGGTTGGCGTAACTTTTGCAGTTGTTTGGTGCATATGTTTGATTAGATATGCTTACAGAACTTGGAGTTGCCACTTATCCCGTACAGTCATCTTAGGTTGATTCCCCAACTAAAATGACCCTGGGATAAAATATATAATTGGGGGTTTTAAGTAAAGACGTCAATGAAGTTAAGCACCATTATCCTCTCACACTTGCATACAGTCTCTACTTAACAATATTTTTTTTTTTTTTTTTTATTTTTTGGGATCCTTGCGGTTTTAGATAGCCTTTTACTAATTGACTAGTTGTTTGTAAACAATAGCAGGAATCGACTAGTAAACCATTACTCAACCCAAACCTATACCAAGGAGGTAGCAATATCTCACTTGGGGGTTGGGTTTGAAGAGATAGTTGTAAATGAGAAATGGACAAATATAATGTATTGGTTTTAAAAAAAGGGGGGGGGAAGTGTTCAAGCAACACTCGACCTACAATAGACCAGGATCCGAGAGTTCAACAATGTGAAAGCATACAATCAATAGCTATTAAAACTATAAGTGTGTAGGTGTATTAGATGGAGGACGTGCAAATGCAAAGACCAAAATAATAAATGGATAATCATGTGGCTATATGTGCATGTGAAGATGTGAGAGGAGGAAAGGAGAACTATGACGATCCACTTAAGAGGAGATTATCATAGATTTCAGATCTCAACCATACTCCATTGATTTTAAAATGTGAAGATGGCTTGGATGCTTGTATAGGTTGAGTTGAAAAGCTTAGATGAAGTGGATGACTTGTATGGACACTCACTCGTCTTTTAATTTCTCTCCTCTACTCTCATGCTCCTCTCCACATGCACTCTCTCTCTCTCTCCCCCTCCCTCCCCCCTAGGGTAGAGAAATTGCTCATTGTTGTTCAAATGAGAAGGGTGTACCTCTATTTATAAAGAATGGCTTGATTTTTTTTAATTAGCAGCAACTTGGAGGGAAAAGATGTCATAAGCAGTGATCCGATTGGTTGGAAGCAAGTGACATCATGGGTTTATTTTGATAAGTGATAAAACAAGTAATTTTATTTCTATGGAGAGGTAAAATAACTATTTTTTTCCTTGTCATCCTCACGGAGAATCTCTCTTTATAGCTGTCCGGGAGATATTGGGAGGGATCCCAAGATCATTTCGATACTACGAATAATTGATTGACAATGTATTGTCACCCTCACATAGATTTTACATTTTTGCACTCAACCGTCCTTGAGGTAACCCTCTACATGCTCAAACTATTGAAATGGGTATGAGACCTTTGTTCATTTAATCACAATAGCTTGAAGCAATTCTACAATGACCCATTGTGGTCTCATATTATCAAAATAGACTTAGTCGGCAATAATGCCTTTGTGGATTTTGCCCTCTAAATTTCTAGGCAAAGTGTAGTGATTATGTGGGACCTCGGGCCTTATTATAAATTTGGATGATTAGGCTTCATAAGGATTCTAAGCTTTTTAAATCATCTTCTCAGGTTTAAGAAAGGAACATGGTTTGCTGAGTGAGGTGTCTACAAATATTAACCATCTGATCTATCCTTCAAATTTAGACCCCTCGCTATTTAACCTTAACCAACTCTTTCATCCTAAACCTAGCCTACAACAAATCAAGCCTGAAAACCTAGTAACCTAACTTGG
This sequence comes from Magnolia sinica, assembly GCF_029962835.1. NCBI lineage: Eukaryota > Viridiplantae > Streptophyta > Magnoliopsida > Magnoliales > Magnoliaceae > Magnolia > Magnolia sinica. The sequence continues at coordinate 1,794,071 of NC_080584.1, read as the reverse complement.
ACCATTGATAGCCCTAAATAGATTTCACATTTAACATTACAATGGCACTCGCAGAGCTTTAGGTGCATCTGATCTATTTTTCCTTTCTTGCTCTAAACTGCACAAAGAGAGTAGACACCACTAAAATTGACACATAGACTAGTCTTTTAGACATGGGAAGAGATTTGAACTAAAGGTAAGGGCAACGAGATAATGTAAATGTATTTGGATGCTTACCAACCAATGGTTGAAAATTTACCCAAGTTAGCCCCATCAATACTATAAACTTTACATGCATTACAAGAAGATATGAGTTATTTAAATGTTGATGCGAATAGCCGGCACATCTTGCATATGGCCCGCCCTAACACCAAAACAATTGCTAAAATGCTTGTTGACTTATTGCTATATGATGAATCAAGATTTTCAACACTTGGGTTGAGATCATCTTTCGATGATCCAAACAGGTCTCATCTTCATTTGACTTGCTTTGAATTTGGGCTGTCTCAATGACTTTTGAATAATTAAAGAGCTGAAATACTTTAATTTGAGAGTTATTTAAGATAGTTTTCACCCACAAACTTATGTATAGACGATCTCAATCATCGAAAAAGACCCATATCTACTAGTTGATTAGTCTTCCGGACATGGGAAGAGATTTGAACTAAAGGTGAGGGCAGAGTAGATCATCTAAATGTATTTGGATGCTTACCAACCAATGGTTGAGAATTTACCTAAGTTAGCCCCATCAATTCTATAAACTTTACATGCATTACAGGAAGATAGAGTTATTTAAATGTTGATGCGATTAGCCCACACATCTTGCATATTGCCCGCCCTAACACCAAAACAATTGCTAAAATAGGTGTTGACTTATTGTTATATGATGAATCAATACTTTTAACATTTGGGTTGAGATCATCTTTCGATGATCCAAACAGATCTCATCTTCATTTGAATTGCTTTGAATTTGGGCTGTCTCAATGACTTTTGAATAATTAAAGACTTAAAATACTTTAATTTGAGAATTATTTAAGATCATTTCCACCCACCAACTTGCGTGTAGACGGTCTTGGTCACCGAAAAAGACCCATATCTATTAGTTGATGTCCAAAGCAGTTCCTATCAGGCGTTCAGCTCTACTCGAGCATCATCAATCAAGTCCCATTTTACAACTATTCCTCCAAGGACATCTTCCTCTCCCACCCTGCCTGCACCCATGATCTGGAAAGCTTGCGCGCAACTAAGAAGGATCCTACCTCTTAAAACACAAATGGTCAGTAAAATGAAGAAGATTGGCAGCAGTTAACATTGGATGGAAATGCCCAACAACTGGATATGCAGGATTCTTTAGTCATCTGCAGAAACTGGTCCATCCACAGTGGGGCCCACCCTAACAATAGTCTTGATCGCAGGCACCGCCACACATCGAATTTGAGTGCAACATGGATATGAGAATTTGGTGCATCAAACTCAGGTTTTAAGACTCAGTGAGTCCAACACCATTTTGCAATGCCTATAGTTATTGTTTTTGAAGATTCAGCATCACTAGTGGGGTTCTCAAGGTTACAAGAAGTATCATGGGCCATTACTCAAACATTACATAAGCATGAGAAGTAACATCAACGCTAGGAATAGTAGAATTTGCTTCTTTTCATTTCTTTAGTTGCAATTTTGTCATCACATTAGAAAGAAACCTCTTTTTCCACCCAATTATCTTTTCGACAGAAAGGTTTAAACACTTCTTGAGAAAAATAAATCAATTTCCTTCTCATTTTATATTAAAGAAAATGTCACATTGAATCTTTTGCTTTCCATGGTAAAACAAAGCTTCTACTGACCCCAAACACACCCCAAAGCATATGAACAATTGAAGAAAGGCAACACCCACTTGCAAGCAGTTCTTCTAAGCATGAGTGGAAAACCAGCTACCTCACCAGACACGCCTGGTGAAGTCATGCAAGCGAGCTTTTGAAGGGACTCATCCAAGCTGCTCAAGAGGCAGCCTGACAATGCAGATGCTCTAAGCTAAAAATCAGGCTGGCCTACTCTTCCAATGAGATACACAGGTATGCTGAAGGCAGATCACGCATCTTTTTTCTCTCTTTGTTTTATTTTCCTATTCTAACCATCCATTCTTTCATGAATCTTGTCTCACTGACTAGTAGACTGGCCTGAAATTTGGGGTCCAGAGCATGCGCCAGTGGGTAGGCGGTGCAACATGGATCACACACATGCCATAACGGCACATGGGCTCAAGTAGGCCGGAATGGGCACTCGCGCAATTGGGAAAGCTTGTTCCTCAACCATTTGGAAAAGTCTAATAATAACAAGAATCTCAGCAGGAACAACACAAACTTTCCTCAGGAATGATACGAACAAAATAGCCTCAGAGGCTCATTTTCTTCTCTTGATTCAACTTCTATATCAAACAACAGAGATGGTGGGGAGCTGAGAGGTGCACCCACTTCAGTTTCTGAAATACCTCTACATTGTTTTCTAAAGCCCCAAAACTACAATTTTCGGATCCAAACAAGCCCTATCCCATCATCAGCTGTGATCTGAAAGCTAAAGTACAATTCATGGTTTCTACCAACACGGAATCGTCTGATGCCAAGTCATATGATTTTCGAGAACCACCAGGTAAAATCCGACCAAAGCTCCTGAAGCCGTCAGCATGGAAGGATCCTGCATTTTTATTAGAGCTATACAAGCCTTACCATATTTACAACAAGTTGATGAAAGGAAGAAGCACCTGGAAATCAGTTTAGCGTCGAGAAAATGCAACCATTCATCAGTTAATGGAAAAAAAAATTGGGCTGTGGCATTTCTGTCAACCTGGAACCATCTGCACAGATTTGCCAAACATGCCCATGTCAGAAACCAGGATAAGTATTGAATAAGCCCAATTCGTAAGCCATATCTATATAAATGTGTCTGAGATGTTTAATGATATTATAGAATGTGACAATGTCCACGAGCATTCATAGTGAGCCAGAAGACCAACAGCTGAGAAAGCAAAAAGAATTTCAAATATGGGGATACCATGAGATGATCAAGGGGATGAGGCATTTTTTATCCAACACAGCAATGGTACGGGCCGGGCCCACCTTTAGCCAAATTAAGCCGTTGATCTCGTAGGATCTAGATGGGCCCATGTTTGGATAACCAAAATGTGGGCCCTACAGAGGTGCGGGATAGAACATTATATCTTTCCTCTTCAAATATACCATCATATGAAAAGGATAAAGATAAACTGAAAAAGATGACAAATGTTCGTGCATGTAGAGATATCACCCGAAATCCCAGACAAGGTCTGGATTTTGGTTTTTGAAATGGAAAAACACTAATGGGGGTCAGGTACACAAATCCCATTCCACCATTCCACTCTATCGAGGACCATATCCTCAGTTACGCAATTGGTCATCAAATCTCTTCTTACTACCTCCACCCGCATCCTCTTGGGCCTTCCCTTTACCCTTCTATAGCCTTCAACTTGAACCAAATCACTCCTAATCGTGCAGTTCTTTGTCTCCAACACACATTGGCCGAACCATCAAAGTCTATTTTCCCTTTTCTTGCTAACCATTAGGGATATTCCTAAGTTACCTCGTTCACTTCTATTTCTATCCTCATCTTGCCACTCAACACCCTCATTTCAGCTGCACGCCTATTCTATGAATGTTCTACGAAGGTGTCATTCCTTGACTGCCCAACATTCTGCCCCATAAAGCATGGTCAGTCTTATAGCTATCCTATAAAATCTCCCCTTCAGTTCGATTGGTTTGTGTCGATCGCATAAAACTCCAAAGGCACATCTCAACTTTCATCCACCCTGCTCTAATTCTATGAGCAACTTCCTCTTCTCAATCTCTCAGAGCTACAGAATTATCGACCCAAGATCCCGGACGTGGTCATTTTGAGATACTTCTTGGCCATCGATCTTAACTGATTCATTTTTCCACTCCTATTCTTACTAAAAGAGTAAACAAAGAAAGAAAGAAACTCCATTTCATGGCACAGAGTTTGTTGCTGATGCTCTCATCCAACATGATTGATGAGTTACTACAAGCAGTTGATGCAGAAGCAAAAATCATAATTAGACAATGAGTTAAATGAGATACATAGGAATCATAAGGTTCTGATGCAAGGACTGCACACTGCATTCTAAGCGGAAGATCAATGCAACCATACACGGGCCTAGAAAAAATGGAAGCGAACTACAAAATCTTGAAGCATGTTCCTTACCAGCTTCGACGAGTTTCTGCTTTTCAGCGTCATCATTGCCGCTTCAGCAAAAGCTTGTGCTGCTTCTGCATCAGCCTCTGCCGCCTCTGCTTCTCTCGCCGCTTCTTCTGCTTCTGCCATGGCAACTTCTGCCTCCGCAACTGCTTGAGCAGCAGCAGCTGCTGCCTCCTGTGCAGTCATAGTCCTCATCTTTGCTAGCTCTGCGTCAATCTGAAATTTAGTAAGAAGCCTGAAATCTTCCTTTTCTACCCTGAGAGAATCCCTCGGCCTTCCCTCCAGGAGAAGCATCCCAGAGCTTCTCCCTTCTGAAAAGGCTGAAACAGGTGCAATCCGGTACTTGCGCTTTACCTGCCAAAATAACAAGAAGACCTAACTCCAAGATTCTGAAACATACATGGAATAGCAAATAGTATCTGACCACCCCATTTATTAAGAAGAAAGAAGAAGTGTTTAGGCGACTGAGACAAAACAAACAACTAAAGGTTTGGACACACTAAAAGTTGAATGCAGTTATCCATCTAATAATGTGAAAATAACCAAACGGCAATAGCCTTCCATGGCATTGATATTAAGGGTCTGGCACTCTGGACTCTAAATGGCAACTACACTTTCGAGATTGCCCAAAAGAAATTTAACTGCCATCGGATTTTTTTTCCCTTTTTTCTTTTCTTCTTTCTTTCTCTCTCTTTCATTTTTTGTTTTTAAAAAAAAAAAAATTAATTTGAAGAATCCAATATGAAAGCTACTTCCTCACCACTAGTCCAAGTACAAAACTGCCAAAAATTCGTGCATTCGTAGAATCTACAAGTTTTCAAAGGAGCATAATATCCTAAAGATTAAAAAAAACAAACCATTTTAGAGGCTAGAATAGCAACGAATTCTATCTGAGGTGCCATTTCCCATCCTGGAATCTTGCTAGAACTCCTGCTCCTCCTTTAGAACCTACTCTTGCTTCTAAGCAGTGAGATTCTGATCTACGAAGAGAGCTCCTACAATAGTTCCCTTCACAAAATGCATTCACTCCATTCAAGATTCCTAAGATCTCATCAAAGGCCTCAACAATGTCCATGATATGATAACCACAGTTAGTTCAATGAATGGCATTAAGATAAACTCCTTCACAATCAATCTGTGACCCACTATTGACAAGAATCGGTAACATTGAAGGCCCTATCCCCGAGATCTCCAAGTACCAGTCATAAATCCATGAACCTGAATTCCCAATACACGTTTGGAAATTCTTCATGGTGGTTCTGTCATCATATCCTTGTACCAGCTATTCAGGGTAGGCTTTCCAAATCCTGTTTCCTTAATGAACCTAATACAATATGATACTGTTTTAATTAGGTCGTGCAAGCATCCATGCAGTACCCCACATCAGCACCCCTGACGACATGATATGACATGTACACGTGAGGAAATAAAAGTATCCGGGAATCATAGTTTAACAATTTCTACTTTACAAGCATTTTCTGCAGTCCCTTATGTTCTTCATTCAATTAACTCCATGGGCAGTTTGCATCAGTGCAATACAATCATTCAGAGAAATAAAAAATAAAAAATAAAAAAATCCATTACCTTAATCAACTTCCCACTTGCTGTCAAAGCCTTCAATTTTGCAGACAAGAGCCTCTTAAAATTCGGCAGTGTCCAGTACTGGTCCTACAATATCCAAAGCTGACAACGTTAGACCTTAGAGCTGTTTTCAGATTATCATCATCATCATCTAAGCCTTGTCCCAATTAATTGGGTTTGGCGGCTACATGAATCCTGTTCCACCATTGCTTCAGTTAGACCATAGGAAGAACTAAATTTGACTTGTGGAAAGAACTTCAAGAATCTGTTGAGTGAATACTGGGATACTAAAGACTTGCAGGACAAACTTACGATTAAAAAAATATAAAAATAAAAATAAAAATTAAAAAGGGGCTAGACTATGACCTTTGTCGCCTTCTTTCGCTTCAACTTATCAATCTTACAGTACTAACCATTCTATGAGGCCCCCCAAAGTTGCTAGGATACAAAAGACTCTTGCAGAACATACTTACAATGAAAAAAGGGACTAGACTATGATGTTTGTCACCTTCTTTTGCTTCGACTTATCAGTGACTTGCTTTGCCCACCCCCCCAATCCAAGGTAGAGCTTACCCTGATGAATGGTTTGGATCTCTTAAATGTTTCCATGTGTAGAAAAGTAAGTCACTGACAGCTTAAGTGAAGGAAAACGGCAAACATTCGATGTTTTCTCCAAAAAAAAATAATTTTAAAATACACACATTTTCCACATTCGTGTAAAGCTCCTTAAAACTACCGAAGCACCTTTTACCAGAAGGTGCTCATCAGAGTTCCCCAGATTTGTCTCTCTCCCTAAACAGAATGATAGGATCTGTTTAGTGTCCTTCCATGACAATAGCACACAACTAGCTCCAGATAGATATATGTTCTGGACATGTCAAACTACCCTCATCTAATGAGATCTGGAAAATCTTACAAATATTGGTAAAGATTCTGATACATGATTAAACACATGAGTCTGGCAAATGGTGGTAGTTGGATGTCATCAACTAAAACTGCAGGCAAAGTGGCAAACAGAGCAAAACATGAGCACAATTGAGCCACTACAGTAACAACTTTTCTGGTGGAAGGGAGTTAGGGAACGCTTCTAAATACCATAAGATGAGAAAGTGGCAGTTAGGGGTTTCCATGGAGGAGCAAAGATTGAAGACACTACAGATATGTGCTAACTGCATCAGATTCCTGTATCCATATTGTTAGACACTGCCAGTGAGGAGCAAGGTGATCTAGCTTTTGTTGATCGCTGGGGGGAATTTAACTGGTTTAATTTGTTACATTTCTTTCTTCTCTTTAAAGAGCTTATCATTTACCGAAAAGAAAAGGGTGCATGCAGTGGAAGTGAGAGTAATACCACACATGGGACAATTGAGGCAGAAGCTGTGTGATTTGAACTGGTACGTGATGATGAGAGCAAAAGTAAACATATAAAAACCTCCCATTTATTTTCATTGCCTTAGTACAATACAGGAATCAGCAAATAAAGTCAAGCTACTGTGGAGAGACTGGCGTGTGGAAACCTACGAATATAAAATATAAATCTCGTGGCCTACCAAGTTTCCAGGCCCACTTGATTTATCTTCATGAACACGGTTTATGCTTGATTGTAACAGCAATAAATATTTTTTTCAAGCCGAGTGGAACCTAAATGGATCCCCAAAGTGTGCATGGTGTGCGCCAAAGATAAGAGTACTGAAAAACGATGATCGGAATATGATGCACAGAATTATGATCTAAAAGTGGTTTGGAAGTGTACCTCCGGCTTAAGAAACCTGATGTAAACAATAATAATAATTTGCATAGGAGTAAAACAGCATCGCAAGAATCAAAAGCAGAAACCAACAAAAGAATTGAACAGTTCAATTTCTATTTCTTGAAGACGAAATTAAACATTTATCCTATAATACTGTTTTCTTTCAAGGCATGCAATATTACCTCTATATATATAGCAATTGCTGTTTTGTTAGACCCGCTCGGCTCCTTCAAATTGGTTATAGCTTCCATTATGAGATTGTCAAGCCTACATCCAAAAGGAACTCCATGACAACATGCAAGTAATGATGCTAAAAGCAAATTAATCAAAATAACAGACCCAAGATGCGGCACAGGATCCTATGACATATCTAGATGACATTAGTAACAGTTACAACTGTCTAGGATATCACTATGTCATAAATGCCCACACCTTATAACACATAATGGTGCAGAAATAAAGCAAAATGTTGTAGACAATTTACCTAAGTATATAAGGACTAAGGTACAACTTCTGCATATTTGCTTATTTGATATGCAGAACCTGTCTGTAAACCTGTATCAAATTGTTGTTTGCATTCATCAAAGGAGACAAATACAAGCACAAGTTCATTACTTGTGGTGTTGTCAAATTGAAAGCTATCCAAGTCAAAATTCAAATTGGACAATTCAATTAATTGTTTAATTCTCTTAGGAACCAGTTGCGACACAACTTGAATTTACTAGGGTTCACTTTGGAAAGAAATGATATAAGACATGATGATCATTAATTGATGCGAACATCAGTGGTGCACCCTTTAAAGTGTACCAGAGGAGGAGGCGTCGCCGACAGAGTACCAGAGCGGAGGAGTTGACGTGGATGGACGTTAGGTCTATCGGACCCATTTTCTGACATGCTACGAGTGCAAGAGTGGCATTACCGCACCCTGACCACAGGCCCATGGGGCAGATTTCACACCATTTCACACGGGTGTTTTAATTTTAGGCTTTTTTTTGTTCTTTTCCTTATTTCAGGGGCTTTAGTACATTTTTTTCATCTTTTTTTATTTTTCTTGTTTTCGGGGGTAGTGTACTTTTACTTTTCCATGGGTTATACATACACTGTGAGAAACCCTATTTGATATATAGAATGAATAAGAATTCATATATTTTTTTTCTCTTATATCAAAAAGATCAGGGTTTCGGGATTGGCCCTTGGATGTTGAGGATTTCACCCCAGTTTTAGATTTCCTTCTTTATACATCTTCGAGGTGCAGGAAAAGATAAGAATCAGCCATTTTCTTTTCTTTAATGACTTAAAATCCGTACATTCTTCATCTTGAACCTATCTCTTCTTCATCCCTTTCGTTCCTTTCTAGATATTCCCTTTTAGTTTGAACGGATAATAGTGATAGCTAATCAGGAGAATCAGATCCAATCTTGATTGTGGACTGACTTTTGCTAGATCTAGGATATCCACATAACCCTAGGTCTTCCGTTTTTACTGTTTACGTGATTTTATGCTAAGGGGCATGATTCTAACGGAATGATTTCATCTTTGTGTTGAGATTTGTTTAATCCCCTTGATTGAAAACAGTTGGTTGATTAATTTATTTACTTGAATCTCTTCATCCTGATTATATATGCATTTAGAGTTAGGCCATCACATGCCCTTGTATCATTAATAGTTCATTGCTATTAAATAAAAAATAAAAAATAAAAAAAGGCCATGAAATGCTGCATTCTATGAGTTCAACATCAAGGTTGACAAACGCTAATATAGCTCTAACATTGAATTGTGAGAAAATGACCCCAACCTTGAAATTGATCTCTTTGGGCCAGTAATCTGCAATGTCTCATTTGAGATTGCCAGTGGCTTAGCATCCACAATTTCTTCGTCAAGGCTCCCATCCACTGTACTAAGGGCCATATGGTTATCGTCAGGCCTAGGGATCTGTTGGCTCCTTTTCAAAGCTAGTCTAGCCTTCTCCCGAGATCCCCACCCATTTGCTGTCACGCTCATGTTCCGCCACTTGTCCTGTTCATAGGTGGAACTTTATACATCAATGCATATTACAAAACCTAATCCATCAGCCAAGTATTTGTAAGTTTTAAATGAATGTATCCGATTTATACAAAGAACTCCGCTGCTTATTATTTCAACCAAATCCATGCAATTTCAAAGCATGAGATTGAATCACGTAGTATTTTATAATCCTATCGAGAATATTCAACATCCAAATTAAACAAAATAAAACAGAAAAAAAAAAGGACTTTTTTCCCTATTAGACAAGGTTGAGGAGATGATACCTTGAGATCCACGTTTGAGCGCAAAGACAAGATGCCACTGAACTCTGGGTCTTTTAGTATCGTACGCCATTTGCCTGCCCCATGCTTAACCACTCCAGCTTTGAGGGCAGATTCTTCCTCTGACGTCCATTTCTGTTTGGGAGCACCCATCGATGGGAACCCCAGCACCCTTCAAGAAGATTCTGGTTGTGTCAACCTAATACCCTATATCAATAGAAAAATACCATAATGGAAAAAATCACAAATCACTAAATGAAGATATCACTAATAGCAATAATATGCAACTGTAAACAATCAACTATGATGAATAAAGCTAAACCACATACTATCTTAAAATTCATAAGAAATCCATCACGGGGCACATCACATCAACTTAATTAGCTTGTGCACTTTAGAAAAATCAAGAGTGTGGCAAAATACTATGAGAAATAAATAGATTTAGAGGATCCATGGTGAACGGGTCATGGCGGGGAATGTTCACAGATCACACAATCTTAACCATCCAATTGGTGACCTGAAAAGGCAGCAAAAAACAGATGCCAGCAACGGTCAGATCCTCGAATGGGAAAATATCCACCAAACTGTTGGGTGGAAATGTCCAACTCATGGCAACTATTGGATGAACAGACCTCAAGAAACAAACCATTTTGACACATACACTTTCTGGTGCAGCACACAAAGAATAACATGTCCTCTGCATAGCCATTCCAAAGTGAAATGATGCTCAACCCAAAAAAAAAAATTATGGTGTTCCTCTCGTTCGACCCAGCACCATTACATGAGGGGCCCTTTTTTGGCAATCAGTCCATTCATCTGCATAGCATTCCAAAGTCTTGCATTTTTTTTTTCTTTTATGGTTTGAACTTCAATACTTTACATCGATTCTCATTGCAATTAGTTTCTTCCTTGATCTAGTTGCATTACCCCTTCATGGCATGGGCTGCGCCATAATACCTCCTTATTAGATGATCAGTCCCATCCCATTTTGCAACTTGCAAATTGGTCAATTGTCGCATTTAAAAGGGGATTGGATCTTTCATCCTTAAAACTAAAAATAAATTTTATTTTATTTTTAAACTTTTTTTATATTTTTTTTTTTAAAAAAAGGCATTGGATCACCCGAGGGGACAGAGCAAGTGGGCATTTCTCATCCATAAGAAAAGTTTTGATCACCAAAAGGTGGGCCTAACATATGCAGTTTCTTGGGCTGAAAACCTTTGCAAACATTTCATCTTCAGCCAAACCCAAAATTTTAATAATGAATAGTCCGTAAAACATGAAAATGAAAATAGATCAGTATTCAATCACCCCCATCATGATACACAGCAGAAGCCGAAATTTCCAACTACACCAGCGCCTAACATTTTGACTTCTACGGAAAACCCATGATTCCCGATACACCCAACAGGCATTAAAAAACACATTGATTGAATTCCAAGTTTTAGGGGTCGTTTGGATGCCTTCAACAGGCATCAAAAACACATTGATTGAATTCCAAGTTCTATGGGTCTATTGGATGCCTGTGAGTTCTGTAACGGGTGGTGTTTGGGGGAAGAAATTCACCTGTGAAAGTCACTTATTACAGGCAAAACTGCCAGGAAACTTCACAGGGCCAGGAGGAAGAAGTGACTTACGGGCCAACGTTCTAATTTTTCAAAAAAAGATGGGAAAGAGGCGGAAACGCACCTTCGTGCTTCCTGGAACTGTGGCCGATCGAGGGTACGGCCAACCAGATAGACGGTGCAGAGAGAGAGAGAGAGAGGTGCGTGGGTTTGGAGAATGAGAATCCGGCGATTTCAATTGCAAGGAGGAGCTAGGGTTTTTTTCTTTTTTCCTCTCCTTTCTCTTTTGGTTCTGAAACCAGGAGAGAGAGAGAGAGAGAGAGAGAGAGAGAGAGAGAGGATTGCCTGCGGTAGGGCCCGTGGGGGTGGCGGATTGGGTACAACCCCCACCGGGACCCATCAAGAGACGAACGGTCCTGGCAGGGTCTGGGCCCACCGTGATGTAAATGTTTTATCCACGCCGTCCATCCAATTAAAAAGATAATTTTAGGGTGGGAATCCGAAAAGGAGGAACATCGAAGGCTTGAGTGGACCACACTACAGGAAGCTGTGGTGACAATGAGGACCAGCGTTGAAACCTTCCTGGGGCCCACCGTCATGTTTATTTGCCATCCAACCTGTTCATAAGGCCATGTATACCTGAATGAAGGGAGAGCATGATTATCAGCTTGATCCAAAACTTGTGTGGCCTCCACTTGTAGGCGTTCAATCACCACTGTTTCCTGTGGTGTGGCCCATTCAAGCCTTCGATTCACCTCCATTTTGGGCTCAAGCCCTAAAATGATCTTTCAAAATGGATGGACGGCATAGATAAAACAGATACATCAATGTAACCCCACGTATCCCTTTGGCAGCCAGGTGGGGCCCACCGTGATGTTGGTAAGAAATTCATCTGTCCATCTATCTTGCCGGATGATATTGCCACATCGGCCCAAAAATAAGGCGGATCCAAAAATCAAGTTGGACACTGTGGCCCAAAAATAATGCGGATGGAAAAATTAACTGGGATCGTTGTTTCTGCACTGGTGTTGGTGTGCAAAGTTGCGGCTCCAATTTGGATCGAACAACAATGTCCTCAATCGTCAAGATAGGCATGCAGGTAGTGTATGATTGGGATATGAAAAGATCAATCCACTATTCTGCTACTCACTCAATATGTAAATTGGATAAGGTTATATTCAAATGGTGGGGTTTGTCCTCTAATGATGGGTTACACTTTCGACTTCAGTATGAAAAGACTTTTCAATACAAATGAAATAAAAATGACAAAAAATCTTTACAGTCGATCGCGAAGAACAATCGAAGAACACCTTTATTATAGACAGGTTGAGTCCAGTATGTAAGAGTAGACTCGAATTACAATTAAAATTACAGGCTACTTGATTGCTACTACGAATTACACTAAAGAATATAAATCAGCGGGCTTGAAAAGTAAAGATTACAATATAAATGTAAACTTGCTAGATAAGGAAAGTAACAAATTATACTAAAAAATGCAAATCAAAAGGATAATTTAAAAGATATATTTGGTTTGTTTGGGTTGGTGTGGGACGATTTTCTTTGTTGTATTCCTTTTCTATTCATGGCTTTGATCTAGTCATATAGATCTTTCCCACGTTTTGACAGTTATCATAATTGCTCTCCATTATTGCTCTTTGAATGCTTCTCACGTTCTGATTCATTTGTTTATCCTCTTGTCAACTGTCATGTAATTATTTGGGCACGATTGCTTCCCCACTGGCTACTTCAGTAGTACACGTCATCACCTGATACGTTCTGCCTCCACTTATCGAGAAATTTCACCCGTATATATCTGCAAATCTCTGAACACACCATGCGTATCCGCACATATCACACGTGACACCTCCTGACCGATCGTGGCAGGGAATGGCGCTAATGGGGATGAACAGGATGCATGACAGGAAACAATAGGGATTGGATGTACACCGTTGAAACATTTGCATTGCTACAAAAGTTTTGGATCAAGTTAATAAATTTTTTTTAAAAAAAAAAAAAGCTTTTAGCTCATCTCAGCAAACATACCTCATGAACGGTGTGGATGGCATGTAAACATCGGGGAGGTTTCAAGAGAAGTCATTTTTCACCCTCTTTTTCATGTCGCGTGGCCTACGTGGGTTTCAGATCCACTCATCATTGGCCCAAGTCGTAACATGATTTGGCAAACCTGATGAATGGAGTAGATTTCTCACAAACCTTGTCACGTCTAGAGCTAGGCACGAGACAACTCAACTCGGCAAACTCGATCTGAACCGAATGGGTGAGTCGATCAAAACTTATTAGACTTTGTCCAATTTGAACTCAAACCGAGTCGATTTTAGGTCACTTAGAGATTCGACTCGACCCGACCCGAAACCCGACTCGATTCGAAACCTGACGTGTGTGTGTGTGTAACCCAAATCGGCAAGTGCATACAGGTTTTGGGTTGTGATTTCAACGTGTGGTTCCTGTTGCACTAAACCTGACTCGACTTGACTCAATACCTATGACTGGGTCGGACTTGGTCTGGATTAGTCTAGGCCGAATTTGGACTCATATTGGGTCAGGGATGCTAGACTTGGTATCGAGTCGGGTCAAGTTCGAGTTAGGTCTATTTCAAAATCGGATCGAGTTAGGTCAACCCTAACTCTGTCCAACTCGACTCGATGCCCAGCTCTAGTCATGGCAACACCTAGCTTCCTTTAGCATCCAACATCCTCTACTATACGCAAGATACAACGCTTGAGTTGTTGTCTCTCGACTTGTTTTTGGTCATGTGTGGTGTTTGCGAACATGCTATGACCAATTATATAACTCGATTCAAACCAGATAATTTGACCCCAATTGCTAGGATATGCGATACTCGAATGCCTATTCAACCACTCATATAAGATTGTTACATGATTATCATGTGATTTGTCTAAGGGTGGGGTTCTTCCTCTGAAGATGGTTGCACTTTGCCTCCCATACAAAATGACTTCTAGTATACTAGTCAATCAGAAATACTAACACTCGCCCATAGGGTGAGACTGCAAGAAGCCATTCTGAATCAAGAATTGTTTGTATTTGAACGGAAATAATTCAACGCGAGAGCATGGACTTGGATTACAGTTAGAGATTACTGTTAAAGTTTATTGTTAGTCCTATGATAAGGAAATATAAATTGATTGGATTGTGTGGCCCGCCCATTTTGGGATCAAGCTCATATTTATGTTTTCCCATCATCCATTAAGGTAGGGCCCACATGGCACCGTCCAGATGGGCAGATCTCTAAAAATGGCTGGACGGTGTAGATCTAACACGTCCATTAAATGAGTCCCCACGAAGGTGGATGACATGGATAAGATGCATACTTCATGGTGAGGTCCATTCGGGTGACCACACGACCAAATCATCACTAAACAAAATGAAAGAGAGGGAAAGAGAGAGAGAGATCGGAATAGCGGAGGGACCTCGCCACTATGGGCCCCTCCTTGATACATATCATACATCAAGATAGGTCCCACCACAAGTGGGCCCTTAAATAATCAAATGCAAGCAAAATTATAAATCTAATCATAGAAAACACCCACCATTGATCATCTTGGACTTCTTCTTCTATCAACGCATCCTAAAGCTCTAAGGGATGCATTTCAATAGTGGAGATGGTCTTTAGATGGTGGGATTGAGTGGTAAGGAGGTGGGCCACACTAGCTTCTCTCTCTCATGGAAATGTTGGACGTGGGTTGCTTGGATAATGAGGGAGAGAGATGAGAGAGAGAGGGTTGTAAGAGAGAGAGAGAGATGGGTGAAGAGAGAGAGAGTTGACTTTGGGGTTGCTTGAGGATGGGGCATGTACTTGAGATGTAAGGTGATGTGGTACTTGATTGATGGGATATGATGTGATTCATTTGAAAGATTATTTTGGGTTTGCAAATACGTGGTGTTTTCCTCGAACTAAACCCGGGCCCACATCTCCTTGCCTGGGTATCGCTTCGGCGTGTGAGAAGTGACGACGGCGCGGTCGCTAGGGTTCAAGTCTCAGATTGAGCCAACTCTGGAATACAGAATACGACTCAGGATTGCGCGCAAACACCGATAACAAATCGCGGGTCGCCGGAATTCGACCAGGAGGACCACGGAAGCCTATGGAACAGTACAATCTAGGATACATGTCTTACAACTCTCCCCTCCTAATAAAAATTTTCACATCGAAATTTAAACTAATACAAAGCTCACCAATGGAGGAAAACCACATTACTATATATATATATATATATATATATATATATATAAAATTAGAACACAACATACCAACAAAATTAAACACCTAAGAGATGGGGATAACGTCCACGAATCTCGGACTTTAACTCCCAAGACGCCTCATTTATGAGCAATCTAGCAAGATGGTGCAGGGGCCAAGTCATACGAATCATCGACGACTCCTACTAATGCCTGAGGATCCTGCTGCTAATGCTGAGGATAGGGACACTCACTCTAACGATACTCTATCCCACCGTATCCAAAGCAAACACCTGAGAACGGTCTGGGTGGCAGGGGCTGCCGAGGGTGCGGGCATTCCCATATGCGGTGCCCCATCTCACCACACCTAAAGCATACACTTGAGGACTGACGCATAGGTGGTGCAAATGCTCGGAAGGACGGACGGTTCCTGTGCTTCTGTGGTCGTCGACATCGCTGCTGTTGGGAGCTACCAGAGGGGGCCTTCCTCTTCCGGTCTCCTCTTTGAAGAATGGTGGTTATTGCTTGCAACATCTGTTGCAGCTGGTTCGTACTCACGGATACGGTCGGTGTTACGCTAAACTCGGACGGGGGAGCTGCTTGGCTTGCTCTCTCAAACGTCATGTCTTACAGTATGGAACAAGAGCCTATTATCTTTGAACACTCTTGAATGCACACACGATAGGGAGCTATATCAGAAAATCTCCAAGTTATTCAAACTCGGGGATCTAACCATTCCAAGTTCTCAACAATCATAGAGTAAAGGGTAGCTATCAGCAGATATGTGACGTTATCCTCAGGTGTTCCCAAGCTACGCTTTCACACCAACTTCTGCCAGGCCCCAAACCCGGAAATCAGGCTCACAAATTTCTTGATTACCGAATCCGGTGCCAACAACCTCCGTAGTACCCCATTCTCGACTCCCAGCGTCCATACGCCAGATTCTGATTCTGGGATCATACAAGGAGGATTTTCCAATGTACATTTGTCTCGTAAGAAGCATAACCACAAGTATACTCAAATCACAGAGGCAACATCATCATCACATGTCAACTAATATAAACATTTGAATATAATGCTGAAAGAGAAATACATCTGTCAAAATCAAAGCTCCAAAAGACCGCTGCACGCTCCATGCTCAACACTGCTGCAACCTAACACCACTTGCATGTATCTATCATGCATAAGCTTATAGAAAGCTTAGAAGGTGGTGTAAGTGTGTGCACAAGATAAGTGTCAAGTATTCAATACAATGTCATAATCATACAATGTCAGAAATATTGGCAAGATCATGAATCATATGATATCAGAGTGAGTGAAAATATGCTGGTAAGTCCATGAATGCTATCAGCCGTACCAAGGCTATGCGATGCAAGGCATGAATGCTAACGGCCATATCAAGGGTATGCGATGTAAAAACAGAATAAACCAATATCATATACTGAGGAAGCAATGTAGATCAGCGATAGTGAGCCAAATATTAGATGTCGATGATGCAATGTAATATGCGGTGCGAATGAAATGACCAAGCTAGAGTGAAGTCGGGATGATAGTACATAGTATCGCAAGCTACGGGGTCTATCACCAAGGACTTCTATTCAAACCAGTCCCATACCTAAATTTGGATAGTCAGACTCAATGTGGTAGACTCCTGATCTCTGGTTAGTCGCGTGCCCAACCAAAATTCTAACCATGCGAAGGTATACAATAATTAGTTGCGCACCATCAGCCCGAGTGGATAGTGAATGAATTAATGAATGAGTATGCAACTCCTACTCAATAAGTCCACATATCAGTACAATTCCTCTTTTGAAAATCACTGAGATCTATTACACTCCAAACCAGATTGCCGCCCCATTATGCGCAACAAGGTGAGTGGAAGAGACCTTACTATCCGCCTGCCAATATTGGGTCCAGTTCGTTAATAGCGGATACATTCTTCGAGCTGGTCAAACTTAGCCTAGCTTTGTCCCCTCCTCTCGGGCAGGTAAGGCCTCACCCCCTTCCAACCGACTACGACACAGTGGTAGACGTGGCCTAACGGTGTACGACCCTCATGCCCTCATGTATCCACTCGGTCTAGACGTTGGAGTAACCTCTGGAACCAAGAGGGTTCTGAGACTTTCACCCAAGGATATCTATATAGAGCTGGGCATCGGACCGAGTCAAATCGGATTGGGTCCAACTCAACTTGGTCCGAGTTTTGAAAGGCTTGGATCGAACTCGGTCCGATCCGGGACCAAGTCTGAGTCATCTGACTCGACCCGATCCTAATCCATGCTAGATTGAACCGAACCGAGTCCGACTTAGTCAGGAAAACTGAGTTGGATTGGATTTAGCTAGGTCCAGATCGGTTTTGATCCCTACATTCATTAACTTCTTGACTGCGACAAATTCACCACTCGGTAGACGGATTACATGAACTTTACCGCATGCTCCATTGCTAATAGTAATTTTCTCGTCCACTCGGCCAGGACCCTAGCTTTCCCACAGAGATTGCCGATCTGTGCGAGGCTATATACGGCACCGGCGAAGGTGGGTCCTATGAGGGACAGATGTTGAACGACGAGGATGGTGCCACGTATAATCTGAACGGAATCAGACGCAGGTTCTTGGTCCTCTCGACCATGAACCAGAAAAAAAAGTTTTCTTATCTTGTTTGGAAACGGTGAAGTTTCACCACCACTTTTAAGAGTATGTATCCACCAATCATGTGATGTTTATGTGGCCAGGACTGTTCATATTGTGGGTCTTATCGTGCTTCTATTACGGCTATGATTAGGATTTGGCAGGTTGTGTTTATGATAGCAACCGTAATGTTAGCAAGCCATGCGATTTGGATTGTTGGATTTCCTACACATGTATTGCATGTGAATGGTGGATGAGGGATTATAGTTTTGAAAATGGTGGTGAACTATCATATATGTTACTCTATGATTATTACTTAACTCTTTTTTTTTTGCCTTGCCATGTGTGTGGTAGAAATAGGTGTACAAAGAGATGAATGAAGGAATAAATCAGTGATTAGTAGCTTCTTTTGTAGCCTTTTTGAGAATTAAAGAGAGGAGTGGGGTTTCTGCTTTTCATAATGTCGTAAGAAAATATCTATAAGTGAGCTGGCAACTTCAACCACCCTGGTTGACGTATGAGTGATGAGATACGTCACTGCTTATTTTGTCTTGTTTTTAGTGCCGTAAGTAAATACGCTGCTTATTTACCACACACCACCGATCTTTGTTTTTTCCCTTCATCTGGGTCCGTATGACCTAATCAACAAATCAAATGTCAAATAAACAGTACAGTGGGCCTTAGGAGGATTTTAATGGTGGATATCCAATCACTATTGTTTTCCTGTTTTGTAACTCTAAGAGGATAAAAGAATACTAACTTTTGATGGCTCAAATGAAGCTTCCGCCTGGAAGACCGATACATCACAAAGAATCCGGCACCAACGACCATGATCCCAATCGCAAAAGTAATCGAAATCAGCAAACATATAAGTGCAGTGGGCCATGCCAATAGTCCTTTTGGCTTATCATCTGCGCATGAATTGGGTAATCCAAGTCCACAGAGATTAGGATTTTCTTGGAGAAACGAAGCTATAAGACCAGAGAATAGAGATTAAAGAAGACGGAACTCTACCGGAGAGCTGGTTGAAGGAAACATTGAACAGGGCAAGCTTTAAGTTCTGAAGCCCAGGTAGGATTTCGCCATTGAGATTATTATCAGAGAGATCGATGTATGTTAGAACAGGTAACTCACCAAGAGAAGCTGGGATTTTTCCTATAATCGGATTTTAACTGTCTACATGAATTGGGTAATCAAAGCATTCAATTTTAGTAAAAATACATCCGGTTCCGTTCTAATTTGATCGGATCAGTTCCAAACAGATCGGTCCGGTCGGATTTGCTATTGACCCGAACTCGATTCGATTAATAGTCGGATTTGCCTGATCCTACTCGAACCTGCCCGATCCAGGCCGTCGGTTTTGTTCGAATCGGGTAAAATTGGGTAGGATCGGGTCCATTATGCTCAACTCTATATCTATAGCACCACATGTAGAATAGATTTTCGTTGTCCCATCTGATCATCCACGATATGCCTGCGGAGGCTACGACCCTGATGTCGCTAAGGCGTACGGTATTCATAATCACACAATGCAAGATGCATGAGTCATACAGTCCAATCATCCATCAATCCTACGCATATCGTACGCTCATGTGGGGCAACTCCGCCTATTAGGGAGTCCCATGAACAACCTGCCTTATGGCATATGCAATGACCAACCATATCTCATAATAAAGATGCAGATGATGCGTATGGGCATGTATCATGATGCTATATTGTCACATACTCATAATCGGCCTCGAAAATTAGAATCGGCCTCGACAATCAGAATCGGCCTCGATACTTGGAATCGGCCTCGACAATCAGAATCGGTCTCAATACTCGGAATCGGCCTCAACAATCAGAATCGGCCTCGATAATTGGAATTAGCTTCGATAATCAGAATCGGTCTCGATACTCGGAATCGGCCTTGACAATCGGAATTGACCTCGACAATCAAAATCGGCCTCGATACTCGGAATCAGCCTTGATAATCGAAATCGGCCTCGATAATCAGCCTATCAAAGACTAAGAGAAGGTCATAATGTGGACATTTAACCATCATTACCCATCAATGTGAACATTTAACCAACATTACTCCCAAGGAGTGGTCCACATGAGCCAAACATATAGTAGGCCCATAGTCTCATATAAGGGCCTAATACACATCACAATGGGCCGCATCCATAGGCCGAAAATACATCATAATGGGCCTCGGCACATGGGCCATAAATACATCACATCAGGCCTTGCCTATGGGCTTTGAATACATTACAACGGGCCTGCCCATGGGCCTCGAATACATCACAATAGGCCATAACACATGTGCTTTAAATACATCACAATAGGCCACAACTCATGGGCTTCAAATACATAATAGGCGGGCCCTACACGTGGGCTTAATACATGCCACGATGGGCTGCTCACACGGGCTTAATATGTATCATGATGAGCCGAATCACATGGGCCTAGCACTCATCACTATGGGCTACATCACATGGGCCTAACACTCACCACTATGGGTCGCTCACATGGGCCTAACACACATCACTATGAGTCGCATCAAATGGGCCTAAAACATAAAACAATGGGCCACTCACGTGGGCCTAACACACATCACTATGGGTCGCATTACATGGGCCTAATACACATCACTACGGGCCTCTCACATGGGCCTAATATACATCACGATGGGCCTCACTAAATGGGCACATATACATCGTATTGGGCCTCGCCCATGGGCCTCAAATACATCACAATGGGCCACATCCCATGGGCTCCAAATACACATCAGTGGGCCTCACTTAAGGGCCACATATACATCACTATGGGCCTCATTACATGAGTCGCATATACATCACGACGGGCCTCCTCACATCGACTAACACATCATAGTGGGCCTCTCATACATCAAGTGGGCCGCATCAATGGGCCACACCAATAGGCCTTGGGTTACACCAAAAAATCATTTCAATAGTTGTAGGTGTAACCTGTGTATTACTGTACACTATCATTCTATATGGCACATGACTCACTAATGATGATCAGCACTGTCCAAACATTGTCTATGTAAATCAGCACCGTCTAAACATAGTCCATGTAAATCAGCACTACCCAAACAT
Source organism: Magnolia sinica (assembly GCF_029962835.1). Lineage (NCBI taxonomy): Eukaryota > Viridiplantae > Streptophyta > Magnoliopsida > Magnoliales > Magnoliaceae > Magnolia > Magnolia sinica. The sequence goes on along the minus strand of NC_080584.1, from coordinate 1,772,722 downwards.
AGTCCATGTAAACCAGCACTGTCCAAACATTGTCTAGCACCGTCCAACTATTCTGGACGATATAGATTAAGCAGATACTTCACGGTGGTGTCCCATCGTCCAAATGATGGACGGCTGGATAAAACAGATACATCACGTGGGCTCCACATGCCGGACAACATGTATGTACAACACATACATCAAGGTGGGGCCCAGCAGATGGAAGGTGTGGACATACAATACATACATTAACGGTGGGTTACCACTGTACACGTGGCCTACCAGATTTGAACCTGCCTTGTATTAGGCTCATACCTTAAAATAATATATCTAAATTGGATGGACATTGTGGATACAACACATGCCCCACACGTGGGGCCCACAAAACAATACTGACGTCAGCAAGCAGCAGCAGCTGCTGCTGGGACTCAACACAGATGGACGGTATGGCTGTAACACATACCTCATGGCCCGCCCCACTATCCACGTGGATGGTGGGGATATACAATACATCATTAAGGTGGGCCCCACCCTCACACGTGCATCATGTGTGAGGTGGGTCCTGCATCCTGCAAATAGATGGACAACATGTATATATAATACATCACGGTGGGCCTTACACCACACCGTCCAGATGGACGGTGTAAAAGTAGAATGCATACATCAAGGTGGGCCCACCTCCACACGTGTCACATGTGTGGAGTGGGTCCCACGGTCCAAAGACGGTGAGGATGAAATACATGAGGTGGGTCCCACGTGATGGGCCACTGTCCCCAATAACATAATAATATTATATTACATATTATAATAATATTATATAATTATTTTATTTTTTTTGTATATATATATATATATATATATATATATATATATAGTACACCCCACTGTCAGTTCACACTTCATTGCTGGCCACGTCCAGTGTCCAAGGACACTGGACGGACAATGTGGATATGTGTGCATCAAGGTGGGTCCCACCGTCCTGCTGTGTGGATGGTGAGGATGTACCACATCATCACGGTGGGTCCACGTCAGTGTGGCCCACCCGTTTTGGGATCAAGCTCATATTTATGTTTTCCCATCATCCATCAAGGTAGGGCCCACATGGCACCGTCCAGATGGACGGATCTCTCAAAATGGTTGGACGGTGTAGATCCAACACGTCCATCAAGTGGGTCCCATGAAGGTGGACAACATGGATAAGATGCATACTTCATGGTGGGGTCCATCCAGGTGGGCCACACGACCAAATCATCACCAAACAAAATGAAAGAGAGGGAGAGAGAGAGAGAGAGAGAAATCACAATAGCGGAGGGAGCTCGCCACTATAGGCCCCTCCTTGATACAAATCATACATCAAGATGGGTCCCACCACAAGTGGGCCCTTAAATAATCAAATTCAAGCAAAAATATAAATCTAATCATAGAAAACACCCACCTTTGATCCTCTTGGACTTTTTCTTCCATCAACGCATCCTAGAGCTCCAAGAGATGCATTTCAACGGTGGAGATGGTCTTTGGATGGTGGGATTGAGTGGTAGGGAAGTGGGCCACACTAGGTTCTCCTCTCTCCCATGAAAATGTTGGACATGAGTTACTTGGAGAATGAGGGAGAGAGATGAGAGAGAGAGGGTTGTAAGAGAGAGAGAGATGGGTGAGTGATGGGGAGTGATGGGTGGAGAGAGAGAGTTGACTTTGGGGTTGCTTGGGGATGGGGCATGTACTTGTTATGTGAGGTGATGTGGTATTTGATTAATGTGATGTGATATGATTGATTTGAAAGATTATCCTGGGTTTGCAAATGCGCGGCGTTTTTCTCGAACTGAATGCTGGCCCACATCTCCTGGCCTGGGTATTGCCTCGGCGCGGCATCAGAACCGCGACGACGACGCAGTCGCTAGGGTACAAGTCTTGCGTTGAGCCAACTCTGAAATAAGGAATATGACTCAGGGTCGCGCACAAACGCCGATAATAGATGACAGGTCGCCGGAATTCGATCAGGAGGACCGCATAAGCCTACAGAACAGTACGATCTAGGATATGAGTCTTACAAATTTTCAGCATGAATTTATTTCGTAATAAGCATAACCATAAGCATAACCCACGAACAATAACCAAGACAACATCACAAAATCCACTATGATAAAAAACTTTAAGGTACAATGCGTATAAAGGAAAATACAATAATAATAATAGTGGAAACTCCTGAAGTTCAACTACACACTCATGCTCCTACTAAGCTACGGCTGTGTCCTGGCATCACTTGTACGCATCAATCGTGCATAAGCTTATAGGGTGGTGAAAGTGTATGCACAAGGTAGCAATGCAAGTATGCAATATCAGAGTAATGCGAAAATGCCGGTAAGTCCATAAATACTATCAGTTGTACCAAGGCTATGCGATGCAAGGCATGAATGTTATCGACCATATCAAGGTCATGCGATGTAAGGCGTGAATGATGTCGGCTATATCAAGGCCATGCGATGCGAGATGCAACTTAAGCATACCAATCCTCATCCGAATCGACATATCAATACAGCTCATTACTAGAGCATCAAATATCAGTACAAATCTAACTCCGTACAATCACTAGGGTCTAGTACACTTTACGCAAGCTTACTGCCCCTATTCGAGCTCACAACTGGGTAAGTGAAAGAGACCTCACTATTCGCCTGCCAATATCGGGCTCAGATCGTCGATAGTGGACCCATTCCTTGAGCTGGTCAAACTCAACCTAGATATTGCCCCCTCACTCAGGCAGGTAAGGTCACACCCCTTTCCAACTGACTACGATACAGTGAGAGACGCGGCTTACTGGTATACGACCCTCATGCGCTCATGTATCCACTCAGTCTCGACGCTGGAGTCATCATTTGATACCACCGGGTTTAGAGATTTTCACCTAGGGACATCTATGGCGTCCCAATGCTAGTAACAGGATTTTCGATATCAAATCCTACAATCCACAATATGCCTGTGAAGGCTATGATCTTGATGTCACCAGGGCGTACAAAAATCATATTATACAAATGCGAGATGCATGAATCATACTATCCAGTCATGCATCAATCATGCGCGTACCGCGCATTCATGTGGACAACTCCTCCTATTAGGGAGTCCCATAATAATCCGCCCAATGGCATGTGCGATGATCAATCACTCCTATCAAGCATACATATGATACGTATGGCCATGGATCGTGAAGCTATACTGAGCATGTTATATGATGATGATGTACTCTCCTCATATTAAGGATGGGCCTAGACGGCCTACTCATGTCAAGAATAGGCCTAACGATCATGGGGGCCTAACTATTTGGGTTAGCCCACTAAGAAGAGGTGAGAATGGGCCCTAGGGAGAGTTACAATGTGGACATTTAACCATCATTGCTCTTACAATGTGACATCAAACCATCATTGCTCCCAAGGCATGACTCATCATAAACACCATTACATATATCATGGTGGAATCACACATCACATCGGTCCTCATATACATCGCTTCGAGCCTCACTCATGGACCTCACATGCATCACATTGGGCCTCATATAAGGGCCTCCTATACATCGCATTGGGCCACATCCCATAGTCCTCAAATATATCACAATGGGCCATGTCCCATGGGCCACGAATATATCACAATGGGCCACATCATGGGCCTCTCATGCATCACATTGGGCCTCACTCATGGGCCTCATATATATCACATTGGGCATCACTATCTGGGCCTCACATACATCACATCGGGTTGCATCACATGGGCCTCATATACATCAAGTGGGCCGCATCACATGGGCCACACCATAAATAGCAGCGGAGATAACGATCGAAATATCACATGGACCATACCACAAATAGCAGTGGAGATACTGATTTTCACTGTTTTTAAATTCACGAGGCCCACCATAACGTTTATTTTTCATCCAATCTGCTCATAAGGTCACGAAGACCTGAATTAAGAGGAAAACAAATTTCAAATTGTTTTAGAGCTTCTATGACCCCAAACGGTTTCAATGGTGGACGTTCAATCCTCCACTAATTTTTGCAGTGTGGTCCACCTGATAGGCTAATCTACGGCGTGGATGGACGGTGTGGATGTAACACACCTCATAATCAGACCCACCGAACTCGCCGATGTCCATACTGATGGACAGTTTAGATATAACACATATCTCATGATTGGACCCTCAAAATTGCGGACATCCAAACAGATGGGTGGAAAACGCATGCCTCATGATTAGGCCCACAAGCTTGATGATGTAAATACATCGACCATATAGCTGGTGTGAGGATTGCTGGCCCACCATCCAGATGATGGACGGTTGGGATATATCGCATACCTCATGTGTGGGGTCCACCGTTAAATGGATGGTGTTGATGAAACAGATGGACGGCATGGTATGAAATACATACATCATGCGGGACCCACAGATCTTGCTGATGTCATGTACAGTAGCAATATAGATGGTGTGAGGTACTCCAACCAATCAGCTCCCACCGTCCATGGATTAGACGATGTGGATACAACACATCCATCGTGGTGGGTCCCACCATCCAAGGTCTGGACGGTGAGGATAAGACTCATACATCACGGAGGAGTCCACACGTCCACGTGGACGGTGGATGAAATACGTACATCATGGCTGGCCCCACAGCACCGTCCATAAATGGACGGTGTGAGCATAAAATACATACATCAAGGTAGGGGCCCACATGGCACCGTCCAGATGGACAGTGCTAATATAATACATGCATCAAGGTGCGCCACATGGGTGGGCCACCAAATCCGAATCAAGTTAATATTTTGTGTTTTCCCCTTCATTCGGGCCTGTGTGACCGACTAGTCACGTAGGCCCCAAACCAGGCAGCAAGGTGGCCCACTTGGTGGACGGCATGTATAAAATATGTACATCAGGGTGGCCATTCAAACAGAGAGAGAGAGACGCGTGTGATGGGAGGGACCCTGGCACTATGGGCCCCTCTTTGCTTACAACACATACATGAAAATCGGTCTCATCACAAGTGAGCTTTACATCAAAATTAAGATCTAATGCTACGAATACTCACCGATTTCACTCCTTCTTGGCTTCTTGGAATGCTAAGCTCCTAAGCTTTCTCTTTGATGGAGGTTGATGAAGTATGGATGGCTATTATAGGAGATTGGGTGGTAGGGAGTGGGCCACACTAGGCTTCTTTCTCTCCTTGGAAGGCTTAGATGGTTGCTCTCGTGGTTACTTGGGAGTGAAGAGAGAAATGAGAGAGAGAGAGAGAGGTGATGGGATGAAAAGGGATGGGTGAGTGATGTGTGAGTGATGGGTAGAGTGGTGTTGTGTAAGAGATGGGATGAGTGGAGAGAGAGAGAGAAAGTTGACTTTGGGAATGGGAGAGTGATGGGTAGGGTATGGGTTGGTACTTGACTTGTGATGAGATGTGTACTTGATTGATTGATGGATTGATGTGATGAATGGTAGAGATTCTCTCAGAATTCGTAACGCACGGTGTTTCTTTGGAATATAAGCGGGCCTACAACTCCTGACATGGGTATCGCATTGGCGCGCGAGACGCGGCATTAGAACCGCGGCGACGGCGTGGTCGCTAGAGTACAAGTTTCGAGTCGAGTCGATTCGGGTTGACAGGGTACTACTCAAGGTCGCGTGCAAATGCTATCTACGCATCACGGGTCATCAAAATTTGACTGAGAGGACCGCGGGAGTCTAAGGAATGGTATGGACTAGGATACGGGCCTTACAATTACCTCTATTGTAACGCCTTTGAGGCAACCACCAAAGGTTTTTACAACAGTGGAGGGCTTTTATACCTTCTTCAAATGTAGTTTTTTAAATACTTCATAACTTCATTTATAAATTCTATCCCGCTTCCAGATTATCTTACTTCTTTCACCCGTTGTGGGGGATATTCTAGGAAAAAAGTACTCCAAATATTTTTGCAGATCTTTTGCATGTTATTTCTTTTATGTGTAATGAAACATGTCATTCCCTTATCAGTTATTCCATAAATGGCCGGAACTTGTGTCAACAATCGGCTGAGGCACAATTTGCTAAGGCATAATAGGTTCTCCTTCAGCAAAAATAGTCATCATCCGATTCAATCTCTCAGTCTGACTGGTCATCCACTTTGTAATATGTTAAATCCTCATTTGCATATCGTGTAGCCTGATCAACATTACCTCAAGAGGATCTGTCTGAGATAACGATGCCATGTCATGGTTCTAAGGATTGGACACCGGATTCGACAACACCTTAGGCATTGGTTGCACCTGCATTTTCTCTTTTTATGCATGAGGTTCAGTAGTGCTAGAAGCGTTATGACCTCTTCGACTCATATTGCACTGGTGCACAATAGATATTTATGACAGTCTAGTAATTTCATATATCACCAGGTATGCAAAATTGTTGATTTTCAACTTGTTTTTTTGTCACGTGTGGTGTTTGCAAGCGTGTTAGAATTGATTATGCAACTCGATTTAAACCAAACAACTTTGACCCCAGGCATCGAGAGAGGCAGATACATCAAATGCGACCATATATGATCGAAACCTGAAAAGATCAATTGCCTATTCAGTCACTCACATAAAGATTGTTATGAGATGATCATGCGATTTGTCATAGAGTGGGCTTCTTCCTCTGAAGATGGGTTACACTTTGCCTTTAGTACGAAGGACTTTCGGTATACCATGCAATTAGAAACATTCACACATAAAATGTATACTCACACTTGGCCATATAACGAGACTGCAAGGAGCCTTTTTGAATAAAGAATTATTTGTATTAGAACGGAGATAGTCTAGTGTGAGAGAGCAGACTTATAATACAGCTAAAGATTATTGTTAAAGATTATCACTACTCTTATGATGGAGCTAAAGCTATGATAAGGAAAGATAATTGATTGGTTTGTTTGGTTGGGAAGAGACAATTTGTTATGTTAATTTTCTCTTCTATCTATAAGCTTCCTTGCTTCACATATACATTGCATTCGTTTATGTTCTTTATTCCAATTGTTATGACAACCGAATCATTGTCACGTCGGTCTTCCATATATTTCTGACTCTTTATATTCTTTTAACTGTTCATCTTCTTTCAACCGCTATCCCCTGAACTTCTCATCCATGTCCTGTCATCAGATGACGTGTACTATCTAACTCAGCACTAACTATGCTTTCGTAAAAAGTGCTCTAAATATCTTTGAATATCTTTCTACATGCTATATCCTTTTTGTGTAACAACACATGTCATTCCCCAATTGGCTATTTCAACAATGACCATAAATAGGGTACAAACACGAGTTATAAGGTCCCACCGTCATATATGTGACATCCGTTTTGTTCATCCGTTAAGAAATTACTTTCTAGCACTTTTACGCAATAATCATGTTAATTGAAAGAACTAAAGTGAGCCTCAACACAGTAAACGGTAGGGATAGGAATCCTCATCGTATAAATCTTTATGGGGCCCATCAATCCTTTTTGTATGCCATCCAACCCGTTCATCAAGTCATAACCTACAAAATGAACATAAATCTAAAAAATAATTCTCATCCAAATTTTAGGTCGAGTACACTAGTTGAATTAATGATTTTAAATGTGATATGGTCACGTTTGAGTTTTTTATTATGTTGAGTTTTATTATTTACGATTAAATTTAGATGTCTAAATTGATGAATGGATTATATTTTACATAAGCACCACCATTAGTGATGAAAGGCTCAAGCATTGTATGCGTTTATAACAATTTATGTTATAAAGGAATACAATTATAGCTAGATTTAGGGTTTGGGTGAAGCTATTTAGCTAAGGTTATGTTTAAATGATAGGGGCATCCCTCGAGGATTTCACAAGCTTCATCAGCCATTGGAGCAATCTAACCGTCATCGCTGTTATCAGAGAGAGAGAGAGTCTAATAATTCAAATTAACCTTATAGGCTTTCAAACATATACATCCAAGCCTAGCCTGATTTTTGTAACATGCTTAATTTTTAGGAAAAAGCCTGACCATTGAGCATGATAATTTAGCCCAAGCCTAGCCCAATAAAGGGCCAACTTAGCCCATTGTCACCCATATTTGGAATGATGTAATATTTGGTTTATAAACGAGCAGTTGCGCTAGTATTCTTGAAGGAGTTATGTAACATCTCAAATTTTTACTTTTTTGGATTTCCAAAAACTTTTGAAAATTTTCACTATAATTAACTTATGTTGTCACTTAGTGACCCTTAACGTTGATGTGAGCTTATACGTGGGTAGTACCAGTAAAGACCCTACAACTCTGATTAATCAATCGTGGGAAGACAACGAGTCTACCTGATCACTTAAATATCGAGTCTAGCCTCGTGATTTGTTTATTTATGGCCCAAATCCAGCTGACTTATCATTGGTTAATAAAGATAACCACAACTAAATAAAGACCTATGAAAACTAAGATAATTAGAGGTCGGATTTTACTGAACATACCAAAATGACTCGGTTTCTTAATTAGCTTAAGAACCAATAGTTTATAGTGATTAGGATCGAATTGTCATTTCTGCTAATTACAAATTGGCCACATTATGGACTTAGCTAATCTAAATATTAATCATTGGGCAAAAGAAATCTCGTTATCCAATTCATTACATAAATATCCTGATTTTCTGAATAAGCTTTATTTCGTTTGATAGTGGACGACTAAAATCGATACTATAGAAAAATGTTCGTCTTAGCGGGCTCGATGTCTATTATGGGACGTTGAGCTGAGATCGCGTACCAAATTGCTCAACTTGGCTCGCAAGGCTAATGCATGAGATGTGTGAATGTTTTCGAAATTAATCAAGAACTTAAGTTATTTGTGTATATCCGATCTTGCCAGAGTTATGTCTTTCTCACTATTAGATCGTAACCAAATTTAGGGTACCAACCTAAGTTAACACCCTGCATATATTGTATAGCGGCCGCACCTATTGACCATCAATGACCGCTGAATTGACTTTTGATTATACATGTCGATCGGTGCATCCAAATGGCGGGCCAATCGTATTCATTTGTCAATTATCATTAGGGTCAACTATCCTACATTGTATATCGACCCCTACACCTTATAGTGGGCCCCAAAGGTTAGAAACACACTATTCACAGGACTGGTATAATAAAAACTTAGTCCTTAAGGCAATTCGTACCACGTTTGACACTATATAAGGCTCTCGTTTAGGCACCTACTCTCCCCATACGAATTTATGTACTAAGATTGGGAGAGAAATAAGAGGAAAATATAAAAGAACGAGGAGAGAAAGATAGTGTAGGTGAGTGTTGTGCACCATTTGCCCTTCTTCCCTTCAACTAAAGCCTCAAACACTCTTAAATTTTTTGTCAGATTCTTTACATTGGCGATCGGATGTAAGATTTGGACCTCATTTCCCAATTTAGGCGTTCCTACATTCAATTTCATGAAAATCACAATAATCTTAATGTTTCTATAAGAATTAATGGTTTTCCCTAAAACCCTAAATCTAGTGTAATTATATCGCATAATCCTCTCTTAAAGTGCATACCATTATTCTAGTTTTTATTTTATTAAACCTTGATAGTATTAAATAATAATTTTTTGTTGATTATAAGATGTCATATACTATTTGTATTTGAATTACTTTATTTTTGTAATCCTGATGTTACTTATTGATGATAGTTAACCTGTTTGATGAGATGCTTCAAGAAGATAAAGCTGCTACTGTGAGAAGTCTTGTATGTAAATTCATAAGTGATGTTGATATACAATGGATTGTATTGACATACATTGAGTTGCATTGATTTATACATATGTTCGGTTGATGCACCCTATTGTGATATTAAGTTGTTTCATGATTATGTTTATGTATTCGATAAACTGATTTGTAGTCGTGTGGATCGAGCCATGCAAAATGTTAAGTAAATAGATGACCCTCTTTTACTTGGCTATCCCAGACTTATATAGTTGATCGAGGTTGAACGCGGACGAGCGACAGTAGTTAAAACTGCACAAGATGATTTGCGCCTAATGTCGGTTTGGTCTGGGGTCCTCCGTTGTCTATCGGATAAGTCCAATGCACGACCCGATCATTCCTATGTTTGATAGTTGTATAACATTCAAATGAATGTAAGATATTACTATTAGTATTGAATTAAGTCCATCCATAACCGTTCGTGCATTACGATCCTACACAGACTCATGAACTAGGCATAGTGGCATGAGACACTGTGTTCGAGCCATTGGCCTATGCTGAGGTGACGTGCTTGTCATATAGTCAAATAATTGAGTGGCAAGCCCGCCGTGTTGGTAAAACATTGGGTGACGAGCCTCCCCATAGTGACAACCGAGCAATCTCATGATTTCACCATGTTGTTAATAGTTTTGGTGATGTGTCTTCTACACATTTGGAATTTGTGTGATGATCTTTGCCCTAGTTCTGATTGTCCTTGGGCAACAAGCCCTAACATTAACTCGATTAAGTTGTATGAACTATTGGGTGATGAATACAAATTTATATTAAGAGATACTTGTAACGCACCAAAAATCGACACCCGAGTATAGAGACCCCAGTCTAGAGTTCCCAAGTGTAAACTAAATTTTAATACACGTGTGACCACATTCAAATTTACATTCATTCTATATATGAACAATTAGAATAACGTAATTCAAATTAGTTGATTTAAAGCGAGGTAGAGCCGTAGAGATAAAAAAATTGATAAATATAGGGCTAAGAGTCAAAATACAATTCCAAAGTTGGTGATTGCCCAAAATGGAGATTTCTCAAAAACATCACAATGGGCCACCTAGCTTCTAAGAAGAGAAACTTCCCTTGACATTGTTGCAGGCAATCCCTCTTCTTTTATCTTAGCCGTCTGCCACTTTGTATGCTGGCCCCAATCGGTAGTGGAGCCATCATATCAACGGTCGAAATCAAACCAGGGGACAACTTGTACTTAATGGCCCATTCATCCTCCAAAACTCTCCCATATTGAAAGATCCCAACCATTGGATGTATGGCCCACAAATGGATGGCTGAGAATAAACACAGCTGTTGTGAAAACACATATTAGATTTGCTAGGATTTTCCAGCACGGAAGATTTTGAAACAGGGCCATCCATGCTGGCCTATCAGACATTACAAACATCCTTGTCCAAGTCAACCACTACAACTTCATACATCAACCATCAACTGCAGCAGGACCCACTAGAGATCTTTTATCTAGTGGGCACTACCATGGATGGGCCATCCCCCAAAATCTTCTCCATTTTGGACGATCATGATTATTTCTCGTCCATATTTGTGTAACAAGGGATACCAATGGATGGCAATTGGTAAGGTCTGAGACAGGGACAGGTGCCAACCGTTCATCTATTTTGCCACCACATTTTAGGGCATGAGCATAAAAATATTCTAAAAAATAAAGAATATCAAAAGCTCAAGTGGACCACAGAATCAGTTCTGATTGAACGCCCACCATTAAAAGCTTCTTGAAGGCCAGAACAAGCATATAATTAGGTTTTCCCTTCATCTGCGTCTAGGTGACATTATCACAAGTTGGATGGTAAATAAACAAAGTCATGCTCACTTGCGACACCTTTGCACACATATCATGGGCATCTAATCTGAACAGTCAGTGTAATGCGTAATCCCATGAAATCTCAATGGACAAATTTTCACCCTGTTCTAAAATTCTGTTGGGCCATAGCAAGGAGAAATATAACAAAGAAAAATGTAAATCAAGGGAGGAAACTGTTTTCATTTTTCATGATCCACCAAAATTTTGGATCAAAGTAAAAAATTGGACACAGGAAGTTTAATGAGATGCTATTTCATGTGGACTGTTCAAATTTTGGAGTCACATCACGTATGATGAGTTCTCAAAAAAATTTGCACTAGTTGCAACTAAGCGCTCGGTAAATAAACATTAAGGTGGCACTTGGAAGATTAGGATGGGTGCCATTGTTCTCACCGTTTCAACAGGGGAAAAAACAAAGAAGAAGAAAAAAATAATCACTGGTTTGTGGCTAGGAGGTTTCAGCTGAGAGATTTGGGGACACGATAAATCAATGGCGTGTGACTGGACCATGGATCAAGTGGGCCACTGCAAAGATAGGCCTTACCACTAAACCATTGGACGGGAACCAGTGCACATTCAGCTTGTAATATTCACAATAATTAAATGGCTATATATATATACAGAGAGAGAGAGAGAGAGAGAGAGAGAGAGAGAGAGAGAGATGCTCACTTGCTTACCTTTTTTAGGTGATCAGCACACATGTTATGGGCATAAAATTTGAGGGTCCATATGATGCATTACCCTTTGAAATAGTTTGGAAAAATAGAGGGATGGTCTGTATATGACACACATCAACATCTAATGGTCAGGGTGATTCTTACATATACATTATGGTGGGCCACTTCAAAAATAAATGGCGAGCCTCCCACAACAAATGCTAGTTCGCATAAAAGTGTCACCTTTCGGACACCAAGGTGGCTATAAATGGGGTTCTGTGGGGCCAGAAAGATGTGTGTCATATACATACCATCAATCTATTTTTCCCAACTATTTTTTGTTATAACCACAAAAAATGAGGCAGATCCAAATCTCATATGGACCACATCATAGGAAAAAGTGGTGATTAAACACTCACAGTTAAAAACTTCTTAAGAGCTACAAAAGTTTTGTATTAAGCTTACACTTGTGATTTCTCTTCATATCCAAGTATGCATAACTTAATTAACAGGTTAGATGACAAATAAACATTATAATAAGCTCCATAAAGTTTTTAATGGTGGTCATTCAATCTCCACTATTTTCTTGCCGTGTGGTCAACTTAATTTTTAGGCTCATACTTTATATTGATATGCAAAAACAGATGGCAGGCTAGGATAAACACATATAACCAGTGTTGAAACCTTCTTTGAGCAAATCATGATCTTTATTTTCGATTCCCACGTGTTCAAACCTTCTTGGGGCGAATTATGATCTTTATTTTCCATTCTGCCTAGGGTGTTTGTTTTTTAACTTACCGCTGAAAATCATAAATAATCATTATTAAAAATAAAAGTAAATAAATAATTATTATTTCCCGAATAAGATACACCGCAGCCACCATACACAGTGAACTTGAGAAGTTTGATTTGCCTTGTACTAAAACTAGGGAAAGAGTTCAATCCTGTGGGCTTACCATGATATGTGTATGATCCACGCGGTCCTTTTATTTTATTGGATCATTTTAAGTGGATCGCATATACAAACTAGAATGGGACCCACAGATTCACATTTCAACTATGGACATCAATATCCCCTTGATTGCTGCCGTGTGGGTCCACTTGAGCTTATAACCTGCCTGATTTTTTGGCTCAAGCCCTGCAATGATACGATGAAATAGATACACAGCGTGATATATATATATGGAAAAGGTTCTATACGGTCGATCTCATGGGAACTACCCGTGAGGTTTCCCATGAGCTCGAGCTGCGTGGGCCCCACCATGATGTATGTGGAACATCTGCCCCATCAGTCAGACGCACGTTCCATAGTGGGCCTAGGGCCAATCCCTGACTTTTGTGAGGCACACCACATACAACAGTTAGAGGGGTTACCCTCTATGAAAACATTCAAAATAATGTTTTGGGCCCACCAAGATGTGGTTCACAAATCCAGCCCATCCATTATGTATGTCCCACTTGGACGGAGAGTCAAACCAGTTTCAAACGTATCCAAATTTCAGGTGGGCACCACCAAGTGCTTTTATATGTTTTAAGGGCGTCTTCACATGATTTTAGATGGTATGGCCCACCTGAGATCCATATACGTTGATTTTTTAGATATCCCGTAATTTAAAAGGGACATATCAAATGCACGTGTTGATGTTTGACATACCCTCATGGGAAGTTCCCATGAGCTCGACCATACAGAACCTTTTCTCATATATATATATATATATATATATATCTGACACATAAAATCCATAAAATATAGAAGGCAGAACAACGCAGCAAAATCATAACACAATAAAATAAAATAAAATAAACAAGAATACACATTTACAGTCATATTCCTTTGTAATTGGAAAACCAAACAGGCCTTCCTTGCTCACAAACATAAAAGTCAGCAACCAACACAGAAAGGAGCAAAAGAAGGATGAAAAACCTATCTGTTGCAATCAACGGCTTGAAAAGGCTTCAGAGAGGCTAACCGTTGGCCGAGAAGAGGGGCCTACCCACTTGAATTCTGCAGAGGCAATTACCGTTAATGGGTGGAAAAGATACATGGGGCCACAATGTTCTGTATTTTATCCTCATCAACAGGGTGCCACAATGTTGTATGTATTTTATCCTCATCAAAAGGGTGACCCTGATGATGTGTTTGATCCACATCGTCCATTCATTTTCTAAATGTAGAACCGACCTTTTAGGACGATTGAGACCATAGATCGAAACGAACCAATTTTAGAAGAAAAGGAATTTTACATAAAGCTTCATTAATATAGCCTTTTTCAGGTTTTCAATAAACCACCCCAGTTTAGGGAAGCCCACACGGACAATGATCCATCAAAAATGCCGTATGTGTTCTATCCAAGCCGTCCATCCATTTTTTTCAGATCATTTTAGGATAGAGCTGATAAAATAAGGCAGATACAAAGTTCGTGGAGAGCACACCAAATCAATTTACGATAAGAGCCCACGAAGACCCAAAGTTAGTGATGCACACCACAGGAATCATTGAAGTTTGAAAGGACGGAGTCGTAAATTTACAGTGGGAGATAGACCCTGACTTGGATTCTCCAAATTCAGTATAAATACCTTAAAAATAGCCCCTTTATAGAATTTCACCCATTTGGAATTACCATGGTATTCTTCGTTTGAAAGATGGTCCAAAACGACTGACATAAATTTGTGAGCCCCATCGTCATCCATCCATTTCACCCGAACACTTTGACGCATGAGCCAAAGAATAAGGCAAATCTTCGAATCTATTTTTACTATGGTAATGGGATACTCTATGGCATAGTCCACTTGAACTTTGAATTTACCTCATTTTTTGAGCCCTAAATTCATCAAGCAAGAGGATGAACAGTGTGACCATTCTACATATATCACAGTGAGTTATTTGGTAGCTTAAAAAATTGAGACTCAAATCAACAATAAAGAAGGTGTACACAGGAACATAATTATTGGCCATTCCCAGTGCATTTACCTTTATTCTAAGGCAAATACCTTTACAATTTCACCCTATTTGGAAATAGAAAGAAAGGTAGTTCTGCTTAAGAAAACGGTCCAAAAAAATAAATATAAATTTGTGGGCTCCACCATGATGCATATGACATATCCATGTTGTTTTACCATGACATATTGAAGCATGAGCCGAAAAATGAAGATCCAATGTTGAAGTGGCCCACACCAAAGCAAACAGTGGCCCAAAAAGTTTGTAACGGTGGGTGTTCAATTCCCTTTTTCTTGTGGCATGGTCCACTTGAACTTTAAATTGCCCTAAATTCATTTGGCATAATGGATGAATGGACGGTGCCGATAATCCACATACATCACAGTGGGCCCCACAAATATTTAGAGGCAATCCTCAATTTTTAGGATTGAGAAAAGTAAGAGTCATATCAATCCGAAAAAACAATGCCACAATTACACATGGAAATAATATTAACTATTTACAATGCAATTAAGTTTACTTAAGAAAATCAAACTTAAACCTTATTTGATTTTTAAACAATGCCATAATTACACATGGAAATAATTATTACCTATTTACAGTGTAATTAGGTTTACTTTAGAAAATCAAACTTAGAAAATGTTTGATTTTTTAAAGCAAAGATAAATATATTGATAATAGGCAATAATTATTTCCCTTGGTAATTAACACACTGTTCCCTATGATTGCTTTGACCCATACTTTTTCTAAGACTTGAATCAAGAATACAACCAAATATATGTGAGGCCCACTGTGATGTATGTGGATCACATCCGTCATGCCAATTGAATTCAGGGCATGAGCCAGAAAAATGAAATAGATTCAAAGTTCAAGTAGACCACACCACGGTAAAAAAATGTAATCGAACACTCACCCTTAAAAACTTCCTGAGGCCCCTGTTTACTTTGGTGTGGCCCACTTGAATGTTAAACTTGCCTCATTTTTCAGCTCATGCATCAAAATGTTCCCGTGAAATAGATGGAGGACACGGATATGTCGTATACATGACAGTATAAGGCAGATATGTCGTATACATGTACGGTGGAGACCACAAATTTACGCCAATTATTTTAAACTGTTTTTTGAAACAAGAATACCCCAATTTTCAAACAGCTGAAATAGTAATAATTAGCTATTTCCAGGGCATTTACACTGAATTTAGAAAATCAAACATGCCTAAAAACTCAATAGAAATTTACAAAAAACTACCTCCTTTAAAAAATTTACATTCCAGCAACTTTTTCACAACTCACGGATGACACATAGCATGACCACTAATGGTTGGAGTAGATTTCATGCGATGAAATCAATGAATGAAATTTCCAACTGTTTCCAGACCCACCTGAATCAAAGGTCATCCTAATTTCTGGAAATGGTAAATATCACAAGGACATCTTTCAAAGATCAAGTGTCCATGAATAAGAAATTAGTATTGTTGAACTTATGTGTCTTCTGATGGAATCTCTGGATAACGTAAAAACCAACTAAGAGGCATTAATCGACATGCTTTTCATCAAAAGCAAAGAAATTCTAAGCTGACATGTACGAAAACCAGCAACCAAACACCAACTACAAAACAATGGAACTGGAAATCAATTTCCAAAAGAAAATTGAAATTTTTTTATTAAGCAAGGAAGCTTCAGAAAGTGGTTTTCACATCACAAGAAGAAAAACTTCAGACGGTAATTCCAATATAAGTGACTAACTTCATCACAAGCTTCCATTTGCATCCATTTGAAAACAGATTCATGCATAACAAAATTTAAAATTTAAAATAAAAAACAAGAGAGTTAGGTGGGTATGTAAAGAAGATCCCTCAGAGACCCGTGTAAAATCACACACTTGGAGTGTCATACGGCACTTCCTATCTATGGGTGTTCTTCCTCATTGGATTCCTTTCTATCTTCTCTCTTTTGGAGGGAAGAAAACTACAACATACAACCATTCCAATTGTAATAGAAAGATGTTGATTGTGAACATGGACAACAAAAAAGGATTCTAATTGTAATATATGAAAACAGAAGGAAACATGCATGCAATCAGAACATTGGGTTGAAGCTGGAATGGGATATCCTCAGAGACCCCTTTAAAATCACACACGGTTAGTGTCATACGGCACTTCCTATCTTTGGGTAGTTCTTCCTCATTGGATTCCATTCCTTCCCTCAACCTTGAGTCCAAACTTTTTTAGACCTGTTTGGATTATGGAAATTGAAATTCACATGGATAGCAATTGGAGATCACATGCTCTTCTGAAACTAGTCATTTCAAATGCAAAAGTTAGGATTTCAAATCTCCCTGCTTCCAATGAATATAAGTTATTTTCAATCAGATGAAATCTTTAAAATGCAGAGAAAACAAAGATGATGAATTCCAAAACCATTTCCTCTGTTTGTCTGTGAATGAGATTATCAATGAAATGATTTTAGATGGGAAAACAAGACAAGGTTGTGGAGTATAGAAATCATTCCCAAATTGTATGTGGGGCCCACCACAATGTCCATGTGAAATCCATTCCATCTACCAGCATAGTGATAAACCAAAAATGAAGAAGATACAAAACCCAAGTGGGCCACACAGCAGGAAACAGTGGGGTCCCACCATTGAAACCTTCAATGGAACCCAATAAGGTTCCAATGGAGGGCATTCACCCCCACCTTTTCCTATCATGTGGCCCACTTGAGAATTGAATCTAATCCAATTTGAACTCTCATCATATCATTAGCTATTCCACCAATGACCGGATAGGATTTCAAACAAACAATGCAGTGGGCCCCATAACCTGTATTGCAAGAAAATTAACATCCCTAAGTTGTTCATGTGGGGCTCACGCTCACTAATACATATATGTAAACAGGGAAATAGTAACTAGAAGCTTATGGTAACAAGCATTCTGTGTCGCAAGACCTGTTTTATTCATGTATGCCTTGTTAACGAGATACCCAGCTATCAAAACAAGTCAAGGCATCAGATACCAAAGGCAATTCAACAACAACAACAACAACCACAATAGAAAATGGAAATCAGCTACAGCTACAACTGGTTGTAGGCAAAATTCTCTTACCCCTACAGCTACAAGACATACAACACTACGGAAGACTCCTGTGTGAGTTTTACACCATTTTGATAATGGTGGTCAACCATCCATCTCATGTATAGGCTATAGCACTGATGTACAATTATAAAGACCATATAAATTATAGATCCCATCTCTTAAATCATACAGATCAAGATCAGTGGTACACGTTCAAATGAAAAAAAATTAAAAAAATCAAAGTTCTAATTTTGCGTGCCCCACCAAATGAACGGTCTAGATTGCATCAATGCTGCAAAATTAACATATGAGACAGGAATTCAGGAATTTATGTGCAATCTCAGCCGAAAGATGGTGATAAAATAGAGAATAATCATTGCCAGCTCAGCAACTAATTACAATTTTCATCATCGACTGCACATGTCTACCTAGATCCTAACCGATCACTCACCATAATCTAAAGATTACGATGAATGTACCATACGAACAATATAAACATTCTACCTACTTTTCAATGGTTAGGATCGTTCTATGAAGTAAAAAAAAATGGACAGGCACCCAATCAATGATTGTACTACAAGATGAACGATTCAGATCACCATACGCGTATGCCACGTGTATAAACTGCTTGAGAGATCAGATGGTAGTGCATGTTGAATAATTCATCATCCAATAGCAGAATGTATGGATAATATCATCACGCCTCCCAATGCAGTTCAAATAACCAAATTTGGTTTTTAAAAAAAAAAGAGAAAAAAACGATCAGACGATCCTAGCCGTTGATCGGTGTCCAAAACAGTAAACGATTTGATCATATGTTCTCGCACTTTCCACAAGTGGGTCCAACTTTGGTGGTTGAGAACGTTGATCTGATCGACTCCAACAAGAACAAACCATCAAAAGAATCCGATTTCAGACTCCTTTCAACACCAAACATCTATCTACAATCCATCGGGAGGAACTCCCGCACACTCCCATTTGAAAGATAATCTGCGGATGTTATATCCGCAGTGAGGCCCATCAAACCAACGATCTGGATCAACTAGCCGTGGGCCCCACTTGAGCGCACACGAGAAACGAGGATACTGCTATCCATCCTCGACCCCAATTACCAAATGTAAAAATGAAAAACGAAAAAAAAGAAATAAATCTATTTAAAACGTCATCGAGTAGAAGATGGAATCAGATTCGTACATGTCGATCACCACCTCGCATCGAGAGATGCGAGTAAGACTGGGGCGACAGTCATATCATCACGTTCCAGATGAACGGTGTGGATCAGACATATCGTCTGATCCAACGGACAAAAACACTTACTGAGAGAGAGAGGTCCCGCCTCACGAAGAAGATTAGTAACTCGCGAAGAGGAGAGGAAGAGAGTAGAGAGAGAAGAGTATCTCGCAATGGGAAGAGAATAGAAGCAGAGGCGGAGGTAGGGGATGTAAAGAGAAAAGAGCGAGAAAGGGGTTTTATATAGAAAGGAGATTAGGGTTTTTCTCGATCCGGGCTATGGTTAATCGCGACGAGTGCGAAATCCCTACAGCACTCGTAGTTGGGAACGGATGGCTACTCCCCTGACACCAGCCCTGTGGCTGGTGGTCGGTGACCTATGGGCCCCACCATGATGTATGTATTTCATCCATTCTGTTCATCCATTTTTAAAGATTATTTTAGGCTTTTTCAGAAAAATGAGAGGGATATAAATCTCAGTTGGACCACACCACAGGAAAACAATAGTGATTGGATATCTATCGTTTAAATCCTACTAAGGCCCACTGTACTGTTTATTTTACATCCAATTAGATCATAAAGACCCAGATGAAGGTAAAAAACAAAGATCAGCTTCATCCAATACTTTTATGGGCTCCAAAAAGTTTTTAATGGTTGACATTAATTCAACACTGTTTCCTATAATGTGCTACACTTGAGATTGAAATATATCTCATTTTTTGTATAATACCATAAAATGATCTATTAAAATATATGGACGGAATTGATGAAACACATACATTATGGTGGGGCCCACAGAGCACCGACCACCAGCCATTGCCTGGTGGCAGGGGGAGTAGCCAATCCGTTTCCCTCGTGGTCGTGGTTGGGGACACGGATTCGGTGGTGGACACTCCGTTGCTCACGACGGTGCTGGAAAAGATCTGTCGGACCCATCATGAGGTACGTGTTTTATCGACGCCGTCCATTTATTTTGAGAGATCATTGTAGGGCATGAGAAGAAATATTAGATAGATCCAAATCTAAAGTGGACCACACTATAGAAAACAATGGCGATTGAAGGACCACCGTTAATAACTTCCTAAGGCCCAACATAGTGTTTGTTTTCCATCCAACCTATTGCTTAGGTAACATGGACCTGAATGAAAATTTCGGAAGCGGATTGGCTGGTGTACACACAGCAGCTATACAACTGCTGTAGGTAGTGCGAAGAAGAGCACCAACGCTCCTCGATGTCCAAGTTGTATGAACGGTTCAAAGGAGATCAAAGTTACTTGGCCCTACAGTGATGTATTTATTATATCTACACTGTTCATCTATCTTTAGAGATCATTTTAAAGCATTATCCGAAAATGAATCATATCTAAAGATCAACTGGACCACACAACAAATAGTAGCAGAGATAATGCTTGTCACAGTTGAAAATTTCGTAGGGTTATGATGTTTGAGTTGTGGTGTAGTGGTGTTTAATGTCCTTTAATTGAAATGTATTAGAATTCATGTAAATGTGTTTTACGACATTTATTTAGATAGTATGATAGCTTGACTCATTCAATTGAAATAAATGTTGTATTTGATGTCTTACATCAAGTCACATGCAGGGCTTGTTGATGTCATCGATAGACTATTCGATGGCATTGAACAGTTTTGGATACCATCGATATTTTTTGGATTTAGTTGTTCGTTGGACCAAGTTGGCACATTTTTTATGCCATTGATGAGTGTTTGATGCCATTAAGAATTTTTAAAAAATTATATTTTGTCTCTAGACAGTTGAGATGTGAGTTCGATACCATCAATGAATGTTCGATGTCATCGAAGGATTAGTTTTGATGTCATGTATGAGTGTTCGATGGCATCGAAAGATTTTGTGTAAATTTTTTGCAAAGCTGCGAATTTGTCGAATTAGTTTCTGATTCCGTTTGGGATTCTTTCCTTATATAGGGGGGTTGTAAACGGGATTAAGAGGTATTTTAAGTGTTTCTAAATCGTCCTAGGGTTTCAAAGGATGTAGCAAGGGTGATATTTGAGGTTGTTCGAAGCGGGTAAGCTCTTTCTCTTTATAATTTTCTGCTTTCATAATGATCGTTTGTCACTTTGTGCCGTGGTTTTTTTTCCAAAAGGGTTTTTTCACGTTAAATTGAAGTGTTCTCTTTGCATTTGCTTGGTACAATTAGATTACTATCATAGAATATTCTTTGTGTGCTTCCGCGATCCCCCAACAAGTGGTATCGAAGCTAATGTCAGGGCCCATGCTTGAATCTGAATGATTGATATCAATGGGAGATACTAAGTATGATATTGAGAAGTACTCGGTAAAAATAATTTTGAGTTATGGAAGGTTAATATGATTAACCTATTAACTAAACAAGGCGATGATGGGGATCTTGAGGAGCGACGACCGTTTATGAGTGACGATGATTGAAAGACCCTTGAGAAAATCGCAGCAAGTTTGTCAGCGAAGTTAGAGAACGTTTATGCGAAAAAGTTTATTAAAGATCGCCTATACTTAAAACTGCAGTTGTTCAACTTCAGGATGACAGAGAGTGAAAATGTGGAGGCCCACGTCAATAATTTTAATAAGTTGATTTGCAAGTTGTTGGACATGGAGGATGTTATCAAAGACGAAGATCAGACATTTATTTGTCAAATTCTCTTTTGGCGTTGTATGAGTCATTAAAGGAATCGTTGTGCACCAGTAATAAGTTCCTATGTGTGGACACCATAATAACTTCAAGATTTTCTCAAAACAATGTCCCAAAACAAATTTGGAAAAACAGGATATGTCTCATGTGCCTTAATCAAATACGGTTAGCAAATTAATATATGTAATGGTCTGTACGAGACCGGATATTTCATAGGCAATCGGTGTTGTGAGCAGATATATGTCAAACCCCGACAAACAACATTGGGAAGCGGTAAAATTGCTACTTTGATATAATCGAGGTACAAAAGATTACGTCTTAAATTTTGAGAATATAGAAGCAAAGTTGGTTGGGTATGTGGATATGACTACGTAGGCAGTGTGGGATTTCATAAATTCTACTTCATATTACTCATTTGTACTAGCGGGTGGAACAATTAGTTGGATGTAGAAGCTTCAGTCTGTGGTGGTTCTTTCCACGACCGAAGCAGAGTATATGACAGTGACAGAAGCGTTTAGATAGAGTGTTTGGTTAAGATGTATGATAAATCAGTTGAAGCTTCAGCAGGAGGCCGTGCTGGTTAACTGTAATATCTAGAGCGTTATCAATTCAGCTAAAAATTATGTTTATCACTAACATAATAAATACACTGATGTTCATTGCCACTTTATTCGACAGGTGCTTGAAAAAGGTGGCATGACTCTGAAGAAGATTCACACGAGCGTGAATTCGGCAGGCATGCTCACCAAGGTGGTTCTTGCAGAGAAGTTCAAGTTTTGTACTACCTCTTTAGGCTTGGCGATGGCGTAAAAGGAGGACGGAGAGTGCACGAGAAGCGTTTATAGACTTATGATGTAAGGCAGATATAAGATAGAAGGATAATACTCTACACGTTTGATGATTGAAAATATGTCGAAGATTGTTGTATTTGATATCTTAAATTTAGTAAGGTATAGGGCATGTCGATGCCATCGATAGACTGTTCAGTTTCACCTTCGATAGCATCGAACAGTTCTTGATCCCATCGATATTTTCTGGATTTTCTTTAATTGGTCATTGGACTAACTAGGCATCTTTTCGATGTCATCGATAATTTTCAGAAAATCATGTTTTGTACCTAGACAGTTGAGGTGTTAGTTCGATGCCATCGAAGGATTGTTTTGATGCCATCTATGAGTGTTCGATGGCATTGATGGATTTTGCGCAGATTTTTCACGAAGCTGCAAAATTGTGAGATTTGTTTTCGATTTTGTTTGAAATTATTTCCAAAGTTATATATGTGGGTGTAAACACAACTGAGAAGTATTCTAAGTATTTATAAATCGTCATAGGGTTTCAAAGGGTGTAGCAAGGGTGATATTCGAGGTTGTTCGAATCCGTGTAAGCTCTTTCTCTTTGTAATTTTTGTTTTTATAATGATCATTCGTCGCTTTGTGTCGTGGTCTTTCCACGTTAAATCGTTGTGTTCTCTTTGTGTTTGCTTGGTTCTATTGGATTACTATCGTAGATTATTCTCTGTGTGCTTCCGCGGTCCCCCAACAATAAATGTTAATTCAAAGCCCTTTTTAAAATTACATCAAAGCTATATGATTTTATTTTACATGGATTTTAATTATCACCTCAGCCAATTCACATGTCATAGTTATTTATCTCACTCACTCTTTTAAACACAATTTGATGATTTTGACTATAAAATTTTAGCTAACTCCCATTATAGCTAACATACAGAACTTATTGTTCCAATTCGCATTGATGCAATAGTGATAACTAATGTATATCAAATAAAGTTCACCAAACAACTTACTTACAATGTATGTCAGATACAATCTTTAAGACGAGTTAAATGCAATCTTTAGTAAATATAAAACTTATAACTTTGTATTTCAAATATAAGTTATTGAACAATCCTTAATAAAAAACAATGTCAAAATCAATGTGAAATGAAATATATAGTGTTACAGTTGTGATTTCTCGAAAGAAGTTTATTTTATTTTATTTTATGGAAGTGAGATTCCAATTCACATCGAAATTACTCTTTGTGCACTAATTATCATCAATTATCATCAATCGTTATTGATCACACCTCTTAAATGACCTGACCTCGCCATTAACCAATGACTAGTGGTCGGTGCTCTGTGGGCTCCACCATGATGTATTTGCTTCATCCATGCCATCCACCCATTCTTTCATGTCATTTTAAGGAACGAGCCCAAAAATGAGGTTGAACTAAATCTCAAGTGGACCGTGCAGTTTTGATTGAACGCCCCCCATTAAAAACTTCTATGGGGCCACAAAAGTTTTGGATATATATATACATATATACATACATACATACATACATATATATATATATTATTTCTTTCATCTAAGTTTTTATGACTCAATCAATATGTTAGATGTCAAATAACCATTATAGTGGGCCCTAGTAAGTTTTTATTGGTGGAAATTCAATCACTAGTGTTTTCTCATGGTGTGGTCCACATGAAATTTAGATCTACCTTATTTTTTAAAATCAAGTCCTAAAATTATTTTTAAAAATAGATGGACGGCGTGGATAAATCACACACATCATGGTAGGGTCTACATAGCACCGACCACTAGCTACTGGCTGGTGGCAGTGTCACTGGCCAAACCGCGTCCCCTTGAATAGCACTCTCATCATCAAGAATGAATAGCCATTTTTCAAGAACTCCCTCTCTCTCTGCCTCTGCCCCCAACCAAACCTCATCCTCAGTCATCCTTCTTCTTCTTCTTCTCTCTCTCTCTCTCTCTCTCTCTCTCTCTCTCTCTCTCTCCCCCTGCCTTTGCCGCTAACCAAACCTCATCTTCACTCATGCTTCTTCTTCCTCCTCCTCTCACTCATCCTTCTTCTTCTTCCTCATTTCACTCATCCTTCTTCTTCTCATCTGCATTCTCTGAGCAAACTGCTGTCTCTTCCGTCTTTTTCCTATGGCGAAAAAGAACACTCAAATTTCAAATCACATCGAAATTACTCTGTGCACTAAGTATCATCAATTTTCATCAATCGTTATTGATCACACCTCTTAAATGACCTGACCTTGCCAATAAGCAATGACTAGTGGTCGGTGCTCTGTGGGCCCTACCATGATGTATTTGTTTCATCCATGTCATCCACCCATTCTTTCATATCATTTTAAGGAACAAGCCCAAAAATGAGGTTGATCTAAATCTCAAGTGGACCGTGCAGTTTTAATTGAACGCCCCCTATTAAAAACTTCTATGGGGCCACAAAAGTTTTGAATATATATATATATATATGTATGTATTCCTTTCATCTAAGTTTTTGTGACCCAATCAATATGTTAGATGTCAAATAACCATTACAGTGGGCCCTAGTAAGTTTTTAATGGTGGAAATTCAATCACTAGTGTTTTCTCATGGTGTGGTCCACATGAAATTTAGATCTACCTCATTTTTTAAAATCAAGTCATAAATTTATTTTTAAAAATAGATGGACAGCGTGGATAAATCACATACATCATGGTAGGGTCCACATAGCACCGACTACTAGCTACTGGCTGGTGGTAGAGTCACTGGCCAAATCGCGTCCCCTTAAATAACACTTTCATCACCGAGAACGAATAACAATTTTTCAAGAACTCCCTCTCTCCCTGCCTCTGCCCCTAGCCAAACCTCATCCTCAGCCATCCTTCTTCTTCTTCCTCCTCGTCTCTCTCTCTCTCTCTCTCTCTCTCTCTCTCTCTCCCTGCCTCTGCCCCTAAACAAACCTCATCCTCACTCATCCTTCTTCTTTCTCCTCCTCTCACTTATCCTTCTTCTTCTCCTCTCATTCTTTGAGCAAACTGTTGTCTCTTCCGTCTTTTTCTTATGGTGAAAAAAATACTCAGTTTGCTTAGCCAATCTCATGTCCTCATTGCGATGTTAAGATCGTATTTGAAAAGGCAGGTGAAGATCACATGAATTCTTGTCATTGGGAGATGACAGTTGAATGCGACGGTTGTTTCATGGCATTCAATAATAAGGCAGACAGAGAAATTCATCGACTGGCTAAACACAAAGCAAAAGCATCAAGAGTAAGAGTCCGAGGTTGAGAGGCTCATCACGAAGAATCAGGTTTTTTAAAAACCATATGCCTTGGGAAGCGGTAAAATTGTTACTTTGATATAATCGAGGTAAAAAAGATTACGTCTTAAAATTTGAGAATATGGAAGAAAAGTTGGTTGGGTATGTGGATATGACTACGCAAGCAGTGTGGGATTCCATAAATTCTACTTCATATTACTCGTTTGTACTAGCGGGTGGAACAATTAGTTAAATGCTGAGGCTTCAGTCCATGGTGACTCTTTCCACGACCGAGGCAGAGTATATGGCAGTAACAAAAGCGTTTAAATAGAGTGTTTGGTTAAGAGGTATAATAAATCAGTTGAAGCTTCAGTAAGAGGCTATGCCGGTTAACTGTGATATCTAGAGCGCTATCAATTTAGCTAAAAATTATGTTTATCACTTACGTACTAAATACATTGATGTTCATCGCCACTTTATCCGACAGGTGCTTAAAAAAGGAGGCGTGACTCTAAAGAAGATTCACACGAGTGTGATTTCAGTAGGCATGCTCACCAAAATGGTTCCTTTAGGCTTGATTATAATGTAAAAGGATGACAGAGAGTGCACGAGAAGCGTTGATAGAGCTATGATGTAAGGCAGATATAAGATAAGAGGATAATAAGTTACACGTTTGATGATTGAAAACATGTTGGAGATTGTTATATTTGATGTCTTAAATTTTGTAAGATACAGGGCATGTCGACGTCATCGACAGACTGTTTGATTTCACCTTCGATGGCATCGAACAGTTCTCGATCCCATCGATATTTTTTAGATTTTCTTCAGTTGGTCATTGGACTAACTAAGCACATTTTCGATGCCATCGAAAATTTTCAGAAAATCATGTTTTGTATCTAGACAGTTGAGGTGTTAGATCGATGTCATCGAAGGATTGTTTCGATGCATCTATGAGTGTTCAATGGTATCGACGGATTTTGCGCAATTTTTTCACAAAGATACGAAATTACGAGTTTTGTTTTCGATTTTGTTTGAGATTATTTCCAAAGTTTTATATGTGGGTGTAAACGCGATTGAGAGGTATTCTAAGTATTTCTAAATCGTCATAGGGTTTCAAATGGTGTAGCAAGGGTGATATTTAAGGTTATTCGAATCCGTGTAAGCTCTTTCTCTTTGTATTTTTTGTTTTCATAATGATCATTCGTCGCTTTGTGTCGTGGTCTTTCCACGTTAAATCGATGTGTTCTCTTTGTGTTTGCCTGGTTCTATTGGATTACTATCGTAGATTGTTCTCCGTGTGCTTCCGCAGTCCCCCGACAATAAATGTTAATTCAAAGCCCTTTTTTAAATTACATCAAAGCTATACGA
This sequence comes from Magnolia sinica, assembly GCF_029962835.1. Taxonomy (NCBI): domain Eukaryota; kingdom Viridiplantae; phylum Streptophyta; class Magnoliopsida; order Magnoliales; family Magnoliaceae; genus Magnolia; species Magnolia sinica. The sequence goes on along the minus strand of NC_080584.1, from coordinate 1,745,224 downwards.
TTTTATTTTACATGGATTTTAATTATCACCTCAGCCAATTCACATACTATAATCATTTATCTCACTCACTCTTTTAAACACAATTTGATGATTTGGACTATAAAATTTTAGTTGGCTCCCATTATAGCTAACATACAGAACTTATTGTTCCAATTCGCATTGATGCAATAGTGATAACTAATGTATATCAAATAAAGTTCACCAAACAACTTATAATGTATGTCAGATACAATCTTTAAGACGGGTCAAATGCAATCTTTAATATACATAAAACATACAACTTTGTATTTCAAATATAAGTTATTGAACAATCCTTAATCAAAATCAATGTGAAATGAAATATATAGTGTTATAGTTGTGATTTCTCGAAAGAAGTTTATTTTATTTTATGGAAGTGGTATTCCAATTCACATCGAAATAACTCTGTGTACTAAGTATCATCAATTTTCATCAATCGTTATTGATCACACCTCTTCAATGACCTAACCTTGCCATTAACCAATGACTAGTAGTTGATGCTCTGTGGGCCCCACCATGATGTATTTGTTTTATTTATGCCATCCACACATTCTTTCATATCATTTTAAGGAATGAGCCCAAAAATGAGGTTCATCTAAATCTCAAGTGGACCGCGCAGTTTTGATTGAACGCCCCCCATAAAAAACTTTTATGGGGCCATAAAAGTTTTGGATATATATATATATATATATTTATATATTCCTTTCATTTAAGTTTTTATGATCCAGTCAATATGTTAGATGTCAAATAACCATTACAGTGGGCCCTAATAAGTTTTTAATGGTGGAAATTCAATCACTAGTGTTTTCTCATGGTGTGGTCCACATGAAATTTAGATCTACCTCATTTTTCAAAATCAAGTCCTAAAATTATTTTTAAAAATAGATGGACAGCGTGGATAAATCACATACATCATAGTAGGGTCCACATAGCACCGACCGCTAGCTACTGGCTGGTGGCAGTGTCACTGGCCAAATCGCGTCCCCTTAAATAGCACTCTCATCCCAAGAACGAATAACCATTTTTCAAGAACTCCCTCTCTTTGCCTCTGCCCCCAGCCAAACCTCATCCTCAGTCATCCTTCTTTTTCTTCCTCCTTGTCTCTCTCTCTCTCTCTCTCTCTCTCTCTCTCTCTCTCTCTCTCTCTCTCCCCCTGCCTCTGCCCCTAACCAAACCTCATCCTCACTCATCATTCTTCTTCCTCCTCATCTCACTCATCCTTCTTCTCCTTCCTCCTTTCACTCATCCATCTTCTCATCTCATTCTCTGAGCAAACTGTTGTCTCTTCCGTCTTTTTTCCTATGGCGAAAAAGAACACTCAGTTTCCTGAGTCAATCTCATGTCCTCACTACGATGCTAAGATCGTATCTGAAAAAGCAGGTGAAGATCACATGAATTCTTGTCATCGGGAGATGACAGTTGAATGCGACGACTGTTTCATGGCATTCAACAATAAGGCGGACAGAGAAATTCATCGACTGGCTAAACACAAAACAAAAGCATCAAGAGTAAGAATCTGAGGTTGAGAGGCTCATCATGAAGAATCATGTTTTTTAAAAACCATATGCCTTGGGAAGCGGTAAAATTGTTACTTCGATATAATCGAGGTACAAAAGATTACATCTTAAAATTTGAGAATATGGAAGCAAAGTTGGTTGGGTATGTGGACACGACTTTGCAGGCAGTGTGGGGTTCTATAAATTGTACTTCATATTACTCGTTTGTACTAGCAGGTGGAATAATTAGTTGAATGTTAAAGATTTATCCCGTGGTGGCTCTTTCCATGACCGAAGCAGAGTATATGGCAGTAACAGAAGCGTTTAAATAAAGTGTTTGGTTAAAAAGTATGATAAATCAGTTGAAGCTTCAGTAGGAGGCCATGCCGGTTAACTGTGATAGCTAGAGCGCTATCAATTTAGGTAAAAATTATATTTATCACTTACGTACTAAATACATTGATGTTCATCACCACTTTATCCGATAGGTGCTTGAAAAAGGATTCGTGACTCTGAAGAAGATTCACACGAGTGTGAATTCGGCAGGCATGCTCACTAAGATGGTTCCTTTAGAGAAGTTCAAGTTTTGTGCAACCTCTTTAGGCTTGGCAATGGCGTAAAAGGAGGATGGAGAGTGCATGAGAAGCGTTGATAGAGCTATGATGCAAGGCAAATATAAGATAGGATGATAATAAGCTACACGTTTGATGATTGAAAACATGTTGGAGATTGTTGTATTTGATGTCTTAAATTTAGTAAGATACAGGGCATGTCGATGCCATCAACAGACTGTTTGATTTCACCTTTGATGGCATCGAACAATTCTCAATCCCATCGATATTTTCTGGATTTTCTTCAGTTGGTCGTTGGACTAACTAGGCACCTTTTCAATGCCATCGAGAATTTTCAGAAAATCATATTTTGTATTTAGACAGTTGAGGTGTTAGTTCGATGCCATCAAAGGATTGTTTCGATGGCATCGACGTATTTTGTACAAATTTTTCACAAAGCTACGAAATTGCGAGATTTGTTTTCGATTTTATTTGGGATTATTTCCAAAGTTATATATGTGGGTGTAAACGCGATTGAGAGGTATTCTAAGTATTTCTAAATCGTTATAGGGTTTCAAAGGGTGTAGCAATGGTGATATTCGAGGTTATTCGAATCTGTGTAAGCTCATTCTCTTTGTATTTTTTGTTTTCATAATGATTATTTGTCGTTTTGTGTCGTGGTCTTTCCACGTTAAATCGTTGTGTTCTCTTTGTGTTTGCCTGATTCTATTGGATTACTATCATAAATTATTCTCCGTGTGCTTCCGCGGTGCACCGACAATAAATGTTAATTCAAAGCCCTTTTTTAAATTATATCAAATCTATATGATTTTATTTTATATGGATTTTAATTATCACCTCAGCCAATTCACATGCCGTAGTCATTTATCTCACTCACTCTTTTTAACACAATTTGATGATTTAGACTACAAAATTTTAACTGACTCCTATTATAGCTAACATACATGACTTACTGTTCCAATTCGCATTGATGCAGTAGTGATGACTAATGTATATCAAATAAAGTCCACCAAACAACTTACTTACAATATATGTCAGATACAATCTTTAAGACGGGTCAAATGCAATCTCTAGTATATATAAAACATACAACTTTGTATTTCAAATATAAGTTATTGAACAATCCTTAATCAAAATCAATGTCAAAATCAATGTGAAATGAAATATATAGTGTTATAGTTGTGATTTCTCGAAAGAAGTTCATTTTATTTTATGTAAGTGGGATTCCAATTCACATCGAAATTACTCTTTGTGCACTAAGCATCATCAATTTTCATCAATCGTTATTGATCACACCTCTTAAATGACCTGATCTTGCAATTAACCAATGACTAGTGGTCGGTGCTCTATGGGCCCCACCATGATGTATTTATTTCATCCATGCCATCCACCCATTCTTTCATATCATTTTAAGGAACGAGCCCAAAGATGAGGTTGATCGATCTAAATCTCAAGTGGACCGCGCAATTTTGATTGAACACCCTCCATTAAAAACTTCTATGGGGCCACAAAAGTTTTGGATATATATATATATAGAGAGAGAGAGAGAGAGTAAGTTTTTAATGGTGGAAATTCAATCAGTACTGTTTTCTCATGGTATGGTCCACATGAAATTTAGATTTACCTCATTTTTTTAAAATCAAGTCCTAAAATTATTTTTAAAAATAGATGGACGGCGTGGATAAATCACATACATCATGGTAGGGTCCACATAAGACCGACTACTAGCTACTGGCTGGTAGCAGCGTCAGTGGCCAAATCGCGTCCCCTTAAATAGCACTCTCATCACCAAGAACGAATAACCATTTTTCAAGAACTCTCTCTCTCTGCCTCTGCCCCCAACTAAACCTCATCCTTAGTCATGCTTCTTCTTCTCCTCTCTCTCTCTCTCTCTCTCTCTCTCTCTCTCTCTCTCTCCCTGCCTCTACCCCTAACCAAACCTCATCCTCACTCATCCTTCTTCTTCCTCCTCCTCTTACTCATCCTTCTTCTTCTTCCTCCTTTCACTCATCCATCTTCTCCTCTTCTTCTCTGAGCAAACTGCTGTCTCTTCCGTCTTTTTCCTATGGTGAAAAAGAACACTCAGTTTCCTGAGCAAATCCCATGTCCTCACTACGATGCTAAGATCGTACCTGAAAAAGCAGGCGAAGACCACATGAATTCTTGTCATCGGGAGATGACAGTTGAATGCGACGGCTGTTTCATGACATTCAACAATAAGGCGGACAGAGAAATTCATCGACTGGCTAAACACAAAACAAAAGCATCAAGAGTAAGCGTCTGAGGTTGAGAGGCTCATCATGAAGAATCAGATTTTTTAAAAACAATATGCCTTGGGAAGCGGTAAAATTGTTACTTCGATATAATCGAGGTACAAAAGATTACGTCCTAAATTTTGAGAATATGGAAGCAAAGTTGGTTGGGTATGTAGATATGACTACACAGGCAGTGTGGGATTCCATAAATTTTACTTTATATTACTCGTTTGTACTAGCGGGTGGAACAATTAGTTGGATGTTGAAGCTTCAGTCCGTGGTGGCTCTTTCCATGACCGAAGCAGAGTATATGGCAGTAACAGAAGCGATTAAATAGAGTGTTTAGTTAAGAGGTATGATAAATCAGTTGAAGCTTCAGTAGGAGGCAGTGCCGATTAACTGTGATAGCTAGAGCGCTATCGATTTGGCTAAAAATTATATTTATCGCTTGCGTACTAAATACATTGATGTTCATCGCCAATTTATCCAACAGGAGCTTGAAAAAGGAGGCGCGACTCTAAAGAAGATTCACAAGAGTGTGAATTCGGCAGGCATGCTCACCAAGGTGGTTCCTTCAGAGAAGTTCAAGTTTTGAACAACCTCTTTAGCCTTAACGATGACGTCAAAAGAGGACGGATAATGCACGAGAAGCGTTGACAGAGTTATGATACAAGGCAGATATAAGATAGGAGGATAATAAGCTACACGTTATATGATTGAAAACTTATTGGAGATTGTTGTATTTGATGTCTTAAATTTAGTAAGATACAGGGCATGTCGATGCCATCGACAGACTGTTTGATTTCACCTTCGATGGCATCGAACAGTTCTCGATCCCATTGATATTTTCTTGATTTTCTTCAGTTGGTCGTTGGACTAACTAGGCACCTTTTTTATGCCATCGAGAATTTTCAAAAAATCATGTTTTGTATCTAGATACTTGAGGTGTTAGTTCGATGCCATCGAAGGATTGTTTCGATACCATCTATGAGTGTTCAATGACATCGACGAATTTTGCGCTGATTTTTCACAAAGCTGCGAAATTGCGAGATTTGTTTTCGATTTCCTTTGGGATTATTTCCAAAGTTATATATGTGGGTGTAAACGCGATTGAGAGATATCCTAAGTATTTCTAAATCATCAAAGGGTTTCAAAGGGTGTAGCAAGGGTGATATTCGAGGTTGTTCGAATCCGTGTAAGCTCTTTCTCTTTATATTTTTTGTTTTCATAATGATCATTCGTCACTTTGTGCCGTGGTCTTTCCACATTAAATTGATGTATTCTCTTTGTGTTTGTCTGGTTCTATTGGATTACTATCGTAGATTATTCTCCGTGTGCTTCTGCAGTCCCCCGACAATAAATGTTAATTCAAAGCCTCTTTTTAAATTACATAAAAGCTATATGGTTTTATTTTAGATGGATTTTAATTATTACCTCAGCCAATTCACATGCCATAGTAATTTATCTCACTCACTCTTTTAAACACAATTTAATGATTTGGATTATAAAATTTTAACTGACTCCCATTATAGCTAACATACAGAATTTATTGTTTCAATTCGCATTGATGCAATAGTGATAACTAATGTATATCAAATAAAGTCCACTAAACGACGTACTTACAATGTATGTCAGATACAATCATTAAGAGGGGTCAAATGCAATCTTTAGTATATATAAAACATACAACTTTGTATTTCAATTATAAGTTATTGAACAATCCTTAATTAAAATCAATGTCAAAATCAATATAAAATGAAATATATGGTGTTATAGTTGTGATTTCTCGAAAGAAGTTTATTTTATTTTATGGAAGTGGGATTCCAATTCACATCGAAATTACTTTTTGTGTAATAAGTATCATCAATTTTCATCAATCATTATTGATCACACCTCTTAAATGACCTTACCTTGCCATTAACCAATGACTAGTGGTCGATGCTCTGTGGGCTCCACCACGATTTATTTGTTTCATCCATGCCATCCACCCATTCTTTCATATCATTTTAAGGAACGAGCCCAAAAATGAGGTTGATCTAAATCTCAAGTGAACCGCGCAGTTTTGATTGAACGCCCTCCATTAAAAACTTATATGGGGCCACAAAAGTTTTGGATATATATATTTCTTTCATCTAAGTTTTTATGACCCAATCAATATGTTAGATGTCAAATAACCATTACAGTCGGCCCTAGTAAGTTTTTAATGGTGGAAATTCAATCACTGTTGTTTTCTCATGGTGTGGTCCACATGAAATTTATATATACCCCATTTTTAAAAATCAAGTCCTAAATTTATTTTAAAAAATAGATGGACGGCGTGGATAAATCACATACATCATAGTAAGGTCCACATAGCACCGACCACTAGCTACTGGCTGGTGGCATCGTCTCTAGCCAAACCGCGTCCCCTTAAATAGCACTCTCATCACCAAGAACGAATAACCATTTTTCAAAAACTCCCTCTCTCTGCCTCTGCCCCCAGCCAAACCTCATCCTCAGTCATCCTTCTTCTTCTTCCCCCTCGTCTCTCTCTCTCTCTCTCTCTCTCTCTCCCTGCCTCCTCATCCTCACTCATCCTTCTTCTTTCTCCTCCTTTCACTCATCCATTCTTCTCCTCTCATTCTTTGAGCAAACTGTTGTCTCTTACGTCTTTTTCCTATGGCGAAAAAGAACACTCAGTTTCCTGAGCCAATCTCATGTCCTCACTGCGATGCTAAGATTATATCTGAAAAAGCAGGTGAAGATCAGATGAATTCTTGTCACCGGGAGATGACAGTTGAATGCGACGGTTGTTTCATGACATTCAACAATAAGGCGGACAGAGAAATTCATCAACTGGCTAAACACAAAACAAAAGCATCAAGAGTAAGAGTCCGAGGTTGAGAAGCTTATCACAAAGAATCAGGTTTTTTAAAAACCATACGCGTTGGGAAACGATAAAATTCTTACTTCGATATAATCGAGGTACAAAAGATTACGTCTTAAATTTTGAGAATATGGAAGCAAAGTTGGTTGGGTGTGTGGATATGACTACGCAAGCAGTGTGGGATTCCATAAATTTTACTTCATATTACTCGTTTATACTAGCGGTGAAACAATTAGTTAGATGTTGAAGCTTTAGTCGTGGTGGCTCTTTACACAACCGAAGCAAAGTATATGGTAGTGACAGAAGCGTTTAAATAGAGTGTTTGGTTAAGAGGTATGATAAATCAGTTGAAGCTTCAGCAAGAGGCCGTGCCGGTTAACTGTGATAGCTAGAGCGCTATCAATTTGACTAAAAATTATGTTTATCACTTACGTACTAAATACATTGATGTTCATCGCCACTTTATCCGACATGTGCTTGAAAAAGGAGGCGTGACTCTGAAGAAGATTCACACGAGTGTGAATTCGGCAGGCATGCTCACCAAAGTGGTTCCTTCAGAGAAGTTCAAGTTTTGTGCAACTTCTTTAGACTTGGCGATGGCGTAAAAGGAGGACGGAGAGTGTACGAGAAGCATTGATAGAGCTATGATTGAAGGCAGATATAAGATAGGAGGATAATAAGTTATACGATTGATGATTGAAAACATGTTGGAGATTATTGTATTTGATGTCTTAAATTTAGTAAGATACAGGGCATGTCGATGCCATCGACAGACTGTTCGATTTCACCTTCGATGACATCGAACAGTTCTCGATCCCATCAATATTTTCTGGATTTTTTTCAGTTGGTCGTTGGAATAACTAGGCACCCTTTCGATGCCATTAAGAAATTTCAGAAAATCATGTTTTGTATCTAGACAGTTGAGGTGTTAGTTCGATGCCATCGAAAGATTGTTTCGATGCCATCTATGAGTGTTCGATGGCATCAACGGATTTTGCACAGATTTTTCACAAAGTTGCGAAATTGTGAGATTTGTTTTCGATTTCGTTTGAGATTATTTCTAAAGTTATATATGTGGGTGTAAACGCGATTAAGAGATATTCTAAGTATTTCTAAATCGTCATAGGGTTTCAAAGGGTGTATCAAGGGTGATATTCGAGGTTATTCGAATCCGTGTAAGCTCTTTCTCTTTGTATTTTTTGTTTTCATAATGATCATTCGTTGCTTTGTGTCGTGGTCTTTCCACGTAAAATCGTTGTGTTCTCTTTATGTTTGCCTAGTTCTATTGGATTACTATCGTAGATTATTCTCCGTGTGCTTCCGCGGTCCCTCGACAATAAATGTTAATTCAAAGTCCTTTTTTAAATTACATCATAGCTATATGATTTTATTTTACATGGATTTTAATTATCACCTCAGTCAATTCACATGCCATAGTCATTTATCTCACTCACTCTTTTAAACATAATTTGACGATTTGGAATATAAAATTTTAACTGACTCCCATTATAGCTAACATACAGAACTTTTTGTTCCAATTCGCATTGATGCAATAGTGATTACTAATGTATATCAAATAAAGTCCACCAAACAACTTACTTCTAATGTTTGTCAGATACAATCTTTAAGACGGGTCAAATGCAATCTTTAGTATATATAAAACATACAACTTGGTATTTTAAATATAAGTTATTGAACAATCTATAATCAATATCAATGTCAAAATCAATGTGAAATGAAATATATAGTGTTATAGTTGTGATTTCTCGAAAGAAGTTTATTTTATTTTATGGAAGTGGGATTCCAATTCACATCAAAATTACTTTTTATGTACTAAGTATCATCAATTTTCATCAATCTTTATTAATCACACCTCTTAAATGATCTGACCTTGCCATTAACCAATGACTAGTGGTCGGTGCTCTGTGGGCCCCACCATGATGTATTTGTTTCATCTAGGCCATCTACTCATTCTTTCATATTATTTTAAGGAACGAGCCGAAAAATGAGGTTGATCTAAATCTCAAGTGGACTGCACAGTTTTGATTGAATGCCCCCCATTAAAAACTTCTATAGGGCCACAAAAGTTTTGGATATATATATATATATATATATATATATATATTCCTTTCATCTAAGTTTTTATGATCTAGCCAATATGTTAGATGTCAAATAACCATTATAGTGGGCCTTAGTAAGTTTTTAATGGTGGAAATTCAATCACTACTGTTTTCTCATGGTGTGGTCCACATGAAATTTAGATCTACCTCATTTTTTAAAATCAAGTCCTAAATTTATTTTTAAAAATAGATGGACGGCGTGGATAAATCACATACATCATAGTAGGGTCCACAGCACCAACCACTAGCTACTGGCTGGTAGCAGCGTCACTGGCCAAACCACGTCCCCTTAAATAGTACTCTCATCACCAAGAACGAATAACCATTTTTCAAGAACTCCTTCTTTCTGCCTCTGCCCCCGGTTAAACCTCATCCTTAGTCATCCTTCTTCTTCTTCCTCCTCGTCTCTCTCTCTCTCTCCCTCTCCCTCTCCCTCTCCCTCTCCCTCCCTCCCTGCCTTTGCCCCTAACCAAACCTCATTCTCACTCATCCTTCTTCTTCCTCCTCCTCTCACTCATCCTTCTTCTTCTTCCTCCTTTCACTCATCCTTCTTCTTCTCTCCTTCTCTGAACAAACTGCTGTCTCTTCCATCTTTTTCCTATGACGAAAAAGAACACTCAGTTTCCTGAGCAAATCCCATGTCCTTACCGCGATGCTAACATTTTACCTGAAAAAGTAGGTAAAGATCACATGACTTCTTGTCATCGGGAGATGACAGTTGAATGTAACGGTTGTTTCATGGCATTTAACAATAAGGCGGACAAAAATTCATCGACTAGCTAAACACAAAACAAAAGCATCAAGAGTAAGAGTCCGAGGTTGAGAAGCTCATCATGAAGAATCAGTTTTTTTTTAAAAACCATATGCCTTTTTCTTATGCTTCTCTCTCTCATCTGTCTTTTCTTTCACTTTATCTATTCTTATCTATCTTTCTTCCATCTGGGATCGAAGAAGATTGTGATGGTGGAATACCATAGGTACAAGGTGTCTTTGGTTGTTCTTTTTGGTTTTCCTCACCCTCTCTAATCTCTATGTACTTCTTCATCATCTTATTATTATTATTATTATTATTATTCTTCTTCTTCTATTTCTTTGGGTTGTGGTGTAGTGGTGTTTGGTGTCCTTTAATTGAAATGTATTAGAATTCATGTAAATGTGTTTTACGACATTTATTTGGATAGTATGATAGCATGACTCATTCAATTGAAATAAATGTTGTATTTGATGTCTTAAATCGAGTCAGATGCAGGGCTTGTTGATGTCATCGATAGACTGTTCGATGGCATCGAACAGTTCTGGATACCATCGATATTTTCTGGATTTATTTGTTCGCTAGACTAAGTTGGCACATTTTCAATGCCATCGATGAGTGTTTGATGCCATCAAGAATTTTTTAAAAATCATATTTTGTCTCTACACAGTTGAGGTATTAGTTCGATACCATCGATGAATGTTCGATGCCATCGAATGATTAGTTTCGATGCTATGTATGAGTGTTATATGACATCGAAAGATTTTGTGCAAATTTTTCGCAAAGTTACGAATTTGTGGGATTAGTTTCTGATTTCGTTTGGGATTCTTTCCAGGGGGGGGGGGGGGGGGTGTAAACAGGATTGAGAGGTATTCTAAGTGTTTCTAAATCGTCCAAGGGTTTCAAAGGGTGTAGCAAGGGTGATATTCGAGGTTGCTCGAATCGGGTAAGCTCTTTCTCTTTATAATTTTCTGCTTTCATAATGATTGTTTGTCACTTTGTGCCGTGGTTTTTTTCCAAAAGAGTTTTTCCACATTAAATCGAAGTGTTCTCTTTACGTTTGCTTGGTGTAATTAGATTACTATCATAGAATATTTTTTGTGTGCTTCTGCGATCCCCCAACAAGTTGTATAGGAGCTAACGTCAGGGCCCATGCTTGAATCTGAATGATTAATATCAATGGGAGACACTAGGTGTGATATTGAGATTTACTCAAGTAAAAATAATTTTGAGTTATGGAAGGTTAATGTGATTAACCTATTAACTAAACAAGGTGATGATGGAGATCTTGAGGAGCGACGACCATTTATGAGTGACGATGATTGAAAGACCCATAATAAGAAGGCCTCATCCTTTATCCGATTATGTCTCACGGATGAGGTTCTCTATAATGTTTTGAGGGAGAAAATTGCAGCGAGTTTGTCGGCGAAGTTAGAGAACGTTTATGCAAAAAAGTTGATTGAAGATCGCCTACACTTAAAACTGCAGTTGTTCAACTTCAGGATGACAGAGAGTGGAGATGTGGAGGCCCATGTTAGTAATTTTAATAAGTTGATTTGTGAGTTGTTGGACATGGAGGATGTCATCAAAGATGAAGATCAGACATGTATTTGCTAAATTCTCTTTCGGCGTCGTATGAGTCATTCAGAGACTCGTTGTGCACCGTAATAAGTTCCTGAGTGTGGATACCGTAATCTCATCCCTTTAGGTGAAGGTTATAAGAAATATAAATGGTAACATAGAGACCTCTTATGATGCATTGATCGCAAGAGGCAGGAATACTAAGTAAGATATAAGATCTTCAAGGTCTAGATCCAAATCTAAGGGCAAAGGCAAGTTAAAGTGCTGGAATTGTGAGATGATTGAACACGTGAATAATGATTTCACAAATCTTGAATCGAAAATAGAAGACTCAGAGGCTTCTTTCAGGCAGGCCGACGATGTCACGTCTGATGAATGTACGAGTGAATGTGAAAGTGATGTCTTGTCCGTGTCTATGATCGAACACTTATACGATGATCGTATAGGCGAGTGGATTATTGACACAAGGGCATCTTATCACATGACTCCTCATCGGAGTTGATTCGCCAGCTACAGAGAGTGCGATGGTGGACAGATGTTTATGGGTAATAACATTGCATGTAACGTTGTGGCTATTGGTATGATGCGCATGGATGAGAAAGATTGTACCTTAACTGAGGTGAGACACGTTCCCGACTTGAAGAAGAGTCTGATTTCTCTCGGTGCACTTGAGGCAATAGGATGCAAGTTCACTATTTTTAATGGTGCCCTTAAAGTATCTAAGAGGGCACTTATAATCATGAAAGCGCAAAGGCTTGAAAACCTTTACAGGTTGATCGGGAGCACTTCAACAGGCGGAGTTACAGTGGATGTAGTGGATTCTGTTTATGCTTATATGTGGCATGATTGTATGGGCCACATGAGTGAGTAGGGCATGAAGGCTGAGATAGATGCGCTAACAGAGGTACATGAGCAGGTGGAGCAGCCACCTGTGAGAAGAAATACACCATGCGATCGCAGGTTACCAGCAATATACGGGGATGACTCTAATATTGTATATGTCATCACTACAGATGAAGGTGACCCGTTTACTATTCAGGAAGCTCTTGATAAGCTTGATGCAGAAAAGTTGAAGGCGGCTATAGACGATGAGATGAACTCTTTATATAAGAACCACACATGGGAGCTAGTAGAGATTCCAATGGGCCGAAAAGTGATAAGATGCAAATAGTTATTTAAAAGAAAACAGGATAAATATAAAGCGAGGCTGGTGACGAAGGGTTATGCTCAAAGAGAATGAATCGACTTCATAAAAATATTTAAGTCGGTGGTTAAGTATGTGTCTATCAGATTCATGTTGGCACTGGTTGCCCAATACGATCTCAAGTTGGAACAGATGAACGTGAATGTTGCATTCCTGCATGGGGAATTAAAGGAGCATATCTACATAAAGCATACATAGGGCTACGAAGTTAAAGGGGAAGAGAACAATGTTTGCAGGCTAATGGGGTCATTGCATAGCCTGAATCAGTCGCCTAAGCAGTGGTATAAAAATTTCGATTCTTTCATGTTGAGTCAGAAATTTATTAAAAGTGAATATGATCATTATGTCTATTACAATACACCGAGTGATGGCAAATTCATCATCCTAGTAATGTATATTGATGATATATTGATCGTCAGTCATGATATGTCTGAAATTGACGTACTGAATACTTAGTTATCTGGAATATTCGAGATGAAAGATCCGGGTGCTACAAATAAGGTATTCGGCATATATATTCATAGAGATAGAAAGAGGAGCGGGCTTTGGTTATCACAAGCATAATACCTTAAAAATGTGTTAATTAAGTATAAGATGGGCCAGACAAAGCCAGTGAGAGCTCCTTACGCGGCTCACTTAAAGCTTTCCTCAAAACAATGTTTCAAAACAAATGAGGAAAAACAGCATATATCTAATGTGCCTTATTCAAATGCGGTCGGCAAATTAATATATGTAATGCTCTATACGAGACCGAATATTTCACAAGCTATCGGTGCTGTGAGCAGATACATGTCAAACCCCGGCAAGCAACATTGGGAAGCGGTAAAATTGCTATTTCGATATAATCGAGGTATAAAAGATTGCATTTTAAATTTTGAGAATATAGAAGCAAAGTTGGTTCGGTATGTGGATATGACTACGCAGGCAGTGTGGATTCCATAAAGTCTACTTCATATTACTTGTTTGTACTAGTGGGTGGAACAATTAGTTGGATGTTGTAGCTTCAGTCCGTGGTGGCTCTTTCCACGACCGAAGCAGATTATATGGCAGTGACAGAAGCGTTTAAAGAGAGTGTTTAGTTAAGAGGTATGATAAATCAATTGAAGCTTTAACAGGTGGCCGTGCCGGTTAACTGTAATAGCTAGAGCGCTATCAATTTAGCTAAAAATTATGTTTATCACTTATGTACTAAATACATTGATGTTTATCGCCACTTTATCCGATAGGTGCTTGAAAAAGGAGGCATGACTCTGAAGAAGATTCATACGAGTGTGAATCCGGTAGACATGCTCATCAAGGTGGTTCCTGGAGAGAAGTTCAAGTTCTGTGCAACCTCTCTAGGCTTGGCGATGACCGAAAAGGAGGACAGAGAGTGCACGAGAAGCGTTGATAGAGCTATGATGCAAGATAGATATAAGTTAGGAGGATAATAAGCTACACGTTTAATGATTGAAAACATGTTGGAGATTGTTGTATTTGATGTCTTAAATTTAGTAAGATATATGGCATGTCAATGCCATCAACAGACTATTCGATTTCACCTTCGAACAGTTCTCGATCCTATCAATATTTTCTAGATTTTCTTCAGTTGGTCGTTGGCTAACTAGGCGCATTTTCGATGCCATTGAGAATTTTCAGAAAATCATATTTTGTCTCTGGACAGTTGATGTGTTAGTTCAATGCCATCTATGAGTGTTCGATGGCATCGACAGATTCTGTGTAAATTTTTCGCAAAGCTGCGAAATTGCGAGATTTGTTTTTGATTTCATTTGGGATTATTTCCAAAGCTATATATTTGGGTGTAAACGCGATTGAGAGGTATTCTAAGTATTTCTAAATCATCATAGAGTTTCAAAGGGTGTAGCAAGGGTGAGATTCAAGGTTGTTCGAACCCGTGCAAGCTCTTTCTCTTTATATTTTTTGTTTTCATAATGATCATACATTGCTTTGTGCCGTGATTTTTCCACATTAAATTGTTGTATTCTCTTTGTGTTTGCCTGGTTCTATTGGATTACTACCGTAAATTATTCTTCGTGTGCTTCCGCGGTCCCCTGACAATGAATATTAATTCAAAGCCATTTTTTAAATTACATCAAAGCTACATGATTTTATTTTACATGGATTTTAATTATTACCTTAGCCAATTCACATGCCATAGTCATTTATCTCACTTACTTTTTTAAACACAATTTAATGATTTGTACTATAAAATTTTAGCTGACTCTCATTATAGCTAACATACAAAACTTATTGTTCCAATTCACATTGATGCAATAGTGATAACTAATGTATATCAAATAAAGTCTACCAAACAACTTACTTACAATGTATGTCAGATACAGTCTTTAAGACGGGTCAAATGCAATCTTTAGTATATATAAAACATACAATTTTGTATTTTAAATATAAGTTATTGAACAATCCTTAATCAAAATCAATGTCAAAATCAACGTGAAATGAAATATATAGTGTTGTAGTTGTGATTTCTCTAAAGAAGTTTATTTTATTTTATGGAAGTGAGATTCCAATTCACATCGAAAATACTCATTGTGCACCACGTATCCTCAATTTTCATCAATTGTTATTAATCACACATTTTAAATGCCACTTGTTCAACCATGATAGGATCCACTTATTCAATTGTCATGAGATGGCCCAAGTATTCGTTGGTTGATAATGTGGCATTTTTAATTGCCCAATGGGCTAGAGGGGATTTAAACTACTTGCGGCGCCCCATGACTAAGTTTTTATAATAAGAAGTTAGGTAGGGCATGTTGTTATATAATTAAGCCACATGGCACACATGTGCAATTTGCAAGCATGACATTACCGATTGCGGTCCAATTCAAATTAGACGTTATTGATCGACCATCTATTTTGTTAACTGTCAAGTGCGCTGTTAGATGACTTGTAGATGATGGGGTCATTCCTCCTAATATATGTGTATGTGTGTGTGTGTGTGTGTGTGTGTGTGTGTGTGTGTGTATATATATATATATATATATATATATATATATATATAAAATTTTCTTTTGAGAATGAAGGACTTTCAAAGATACAGTAAATGTTTTCTTGAATGATGTTAAACAACCAATTGCTTTAAAAGGCTCGAGCCTTTAGATCAAGTGGTTGTTTGCCATGGTATTAGAGTAAAAGATAATGTGTTCGAATTATAAGAATAGTAAATATGCCTTTGTTAATATATTGGGGTCAGGAAAAACAAGTATGGCCCAGGAACTTAGAAATCAAGCCCTCTATGTTATGGCGTGAGTGTTTCAGAATTGGAACATAAGTCCATCTATAATACCATGTCAAACAACCATACTTTTTTTTAGCTCGAGCCTTTTTTATGGTGTGAGTGTATTGGATTCGAACACAGGCTGGAGCCTTTAGAGGATTCGAACACACGACCTTTCTCTTTGATACCATCTCAAACATCCTCTTTGCTTAAGCTCCACATGCATACCATCTCAAATAACCACTTTCTCACACAATACCTTCATTTCTGCTTATGGGATTCAAACCTAATACCGTCCTCACTGATATTATGTCGGACAACCACTTGCTTTAAAAGCTCAAGCTGTTGAAGGATAGCATATCAATGTATATAAAGAGACTTTAACAAATTGACATGGTTATTTGACATTGACATACATTGATGTACCATCATTTGACGCCCTGAGCTTTTAGAGCAACTGGTTGTTTGACATAGTATCGGAGAGGAAGGTCTCGTGTTCGAATCTCACGAGCAACAAACATGCCTCGATAGTATATTCTCCCGCGAGGGGCCTGACCTGTGTTGTAGTGTGAGTGCCCCTGCACCTTTGTCTAGTATGATCCCATGCAACAAAGGTTAAAGTCTAAAACTACAATACTTACCACTAATATGGATTACTGTCTTAGCTGAAAGCAACAAAGTTTTGTCCAGTGTAGAGAGAGAACGAATTAACTACTCCTAAATGCTTGGGGGTTATGTGAAAATGAATGATTGGGATGACAAATATCCCAGAGTACTGGATGAGCAACATTGGGCTAGAATTGATTTGTTATATCTGCTATATTTTTTGGTAGATTCTGAATCTTTCGTTATTTATATAGACTTTATAGTGACATTGTGAGAAGAATCATTGCTTACGTGGCGACATCATATATTGTTAACTGCAGTGTGGTAGTTGCCTTTAGTCGTTTGTGCTTTACCTTCGTTGAATGCATTCCTATCAAGATAGTTGTTATTGATCATGTCTTAATGCTGACGTAGCCATAACAGTTTTTCGTTCTTATCCACGAGTTATCCAACCCATTAGAGTTCCGATTCTTATATCACACTACTATGATGTAATCTCGGTCCACAACAAAAACTATATCAACCCCATGTATTATAAATTTGGATCTAATTCCATCGTTAACCCGTGCGTTTTGCGAAAACACGTTTAACCAAGATATAACAATTGAATAAACAATAATTAGTAAAACAATCACATAAAACACGAGATTTAAGGTGAAAAATCCATTCGGAAAAAACCACAACACAATGCGACAAAAAATCTACTATAATCAAAAGCTTTAGAATTTACACCACCACCTTCTTCGACTATAGATGAAGCCCGATCTCTTGTTGCGATACACACCTATGAAAGCCCTAACCACTTGATAAATTTCATTTCCAAGCCAATATAATTGCATAAAACCGAATCACCTCGCAAAACTCTTACCTTTAGAGAGAAAACACTTTTCCGTCATTAAATCCTAATCAAGAATAAACTTAAATACTTTGATTCGTACTAATACATGTAACTTATCGATCAAACCAAAACAAACCAACTCAAACATATCAGTCGAACCGAAAACATGCAAATCTTCAACGTACAAACTAAGATTCACCAACTATTTTGGTTGGACGGATGGAATATCAGTCGAATCGATAGTGGCATTCTCTGCACTCTTAGATTAACAACATATATGGCATTTCACAAAACACAATTAGTACGACTCTTCGAAGCCTTGTCATTAATGAGTTATCATCCGTACTTTCAACACATGTTATGAAGATTTCATGCCGCCACTTGAGTATATCTGCATTATTAAATATAATGCTTTAAGATCTTACCCGTATGGGCCACATTGATGTTTATAAAATATTTTACTCATCGATCTGTTTTGCCACAGGGCATGAGCCAAAAAGCAAAACAAATCCAAAACTCAAGTGGCTGCACACGCATGAGAAAGTGGGTAGAAAAATGCTACCAATGAATCCCTCGCGGGCTGCCTTTGTTTATGTGATAATCAAACCCTCGAGGAGCCCATTAATGAAAACACAAAATATTAGCCTGATGGAAAGCTTCCGTAATTCCCTCAGTGTATCAACGGGTGGGAGTTAATTCCTTGCTATTTACCATAGTAGGGCTTACTTGAGTTTTTGATCCGCCTCTTTCCCTGCATCCGACTAAAGGTTTGTAAGACATGGACGGATGAGAAAGTCCCCACGTTTAACTTGCGCGTGTTCCACTCAGCAGATAACCCAGAAGTCCGTTGCAATTTGGACGGCTGAGAAAACTTGACAAGTGACCCGTTCTACATGCATGAGTGGGCCATCCCAAGCAACCAATTCGCTCTCCTGGCTTCTGGAGGCGCACCATTCATCCGTCCCTAATCATCCGTGGAAGCACACGTGTGGCCAGCACGAGTATACCATCTCGTTCAGATTAATCAGGATGATTCCAGGGACAATTCTTGAATTTCTCCTTTCCTCTTCTACACGAGAATCTATTTTTAACCATCCATATTTATCCCATAAATCAAATGGTAAATACTGTCTCAATAGATAATATTCATCGTTCATCATCCATCCAAAGATCGGGACAACATACCAACGGTCTAGATTACCAAAAAAAGGGCCCCACCAGCAGTATTGAAAAAAATACGTATAAAATGCATATAAACCATCATGTACCATACATTAAACTACCTATTTCGAGAACGTGTATTAGATACTGACAGGTTGAGTAGCGAGAGTGGCTACTGAAGTGACGTCACCAAGTTCTGTGGACTGCACCATTATGTATGTGTTCTATCCACAACGTCCATACATTTGGAGATATTATTTTAAGGTATGAATCAGAGAATGAGGCAGATCCAAATCTTTAATGGACCACACCACAGAAAACAGCGGGAAGATTGATTCCCACCGTTAAAACCTTCCTAAGGCCCACCAAGATGTTTTTTCGAAATCCAACCTGTTCAAAAGTTAGAAAAGACACTAAAAAAGGTAAAACACAAATATCAGCTTGATCGAAAACTTTTGTGGCCTTTAGAAGTTTTTAACGGTGGCATCACTCTCCTCACCGTTTTGTTGGTGGGGTCCACTGGAGCTTTGTATGTGACTCATTCTTTGTATGTTATACTAAAATTATCTCTATAGACGTATGGACGGCGTGGATACAAAAAATACATCATGGTGGGGTCCACAGAACTTGGTGACGTCACTTCAGTAGCAGTCTCGCTACTCAACCTGTCAGTAGCCAATCCGCGCCCCTATTTCGAAGCTCTACTACGGCAAAACCTCTTCAGCCTGTCTGCGGACTCCAACGAAGAATGGTCGCGGCTGCATCCGCAAAACCCACCCCGAAACCCGCGTTAATTACATTCGAGCCACGCCAAATCATGCTGGAGAAGCAGGCGATGAAGAATCAGAAGAAGGAGAAGGATGGCAAAGATATTAATATCGCTCAACGGAAGGGCAATCTCCTCCTCCTCCAATCAATAGCATCTTATCTCCACAACAAAGGATTTTCCAATACTCTTTCTGCTCTTCAATTCGAAGCTCCGTCCGAGGTATGTAATTATAGATACTATGGCCATTTTCCACCGTTGATTTTTTTTTTTTTTTTGGTCCACGGAGCTTTTGCACCGTGATCTGAACGGTTCATCCAGTGGGGCCCATCGTGGATGGTCCATGGTGAGCTATTCCATGGTCTGCGTTCACCACCAGTTTCTTTACTTAGAGGAATTAGGAAACGGATTGGGTGGTGTTCCCAACACTGCTGTGGGTCCCACCGTGATGTATATGCTCTATCCACGCTGTCCATCCGTTTTGCCAGAAAATTTTAGGGAATGAACCAAAAAATGATGCATATCAAAAGCTCAAGTGGACCACACCACAGGAAACAATGGTGATTGAATGCCCACCATTAAAAATTTCTTGGGGACCGGTTGATATTTGTATTTTCCCTTCCAGGTCTTTGTGACCTTATCAACAGGTTAGATGTCAGATATTCACAAGAACATGAATTCAATTAAGTAAATCATCTTTAATACTCAAAGTGGGATATATGTGTGACATCTTTAATAAGCCCATTGAAATATATACTTTGATAAAAATAGGGTAAATCCGAGGCTCAAGTGGGCCTACTAATTTTATAATTGAAGCAATATCCATATCCACTAATTGTAAATGCAGGCGCTAATAAATTACTTAGTATAGAAGCAACTCTTATTAAATTGTCCAATTTCTGACCCACATGGGTGAAAATTTTGTTGATTAGAGTACATGTGAATCAAATGGTCAATCTATGAGGCTTCGAGGTCAAGAATATTTGTGAAAGGGTCAGTCACTTGCAATTTGCTGATGATGCCCTTATCTTCTACTATGCTGAAGCATCTATGGTGGATAATCTTAGGAAAATTATCAGATGATTTGAAGTTGTCTCAGGCCGTAAGGTTACAAAAGCGAGATGCTTGGTGTTGAGGTGTCTAAGGAAGAGGTCAATCATTTTGTTAGTATTTTTGGATGTTGGCTGGGTACTTTACTTCTTCTTATCTTGGCTTACCTTTGTGTTTAGGTAGGCCAGTCAAGTATCTTTGGGACTTGGTGATTGGGCTCCTGGAAAGGAAACCCTCATTGTGGAAAGGCAGACTCGTTCCCTTAGGAAAATTATCAGATGCTTTGAAGTTGTATCAGGCCGTAAGGTTAATGTTGCCCAAAGCAAGATGCTTGGTGTTGACGTGTCTAAGGAAGAGGTCAATCGTTTTACTTGTATTTTCGAATGCTGGCTTGATGCAGGGATGAACGTGATGAAGTAGATCATCGTCTTTCTCAAAGATAACTACTTTGAATCCACGAAGCTTCTCTGGATTCCTCACAGAGAGTTCTCGAATTCACGAGGAAAAAGCAAGAAGATAGAAATAGTATTCATGAAAATTCGTAAATTGATTGATTGATGAATTAAACGAGTTCACAACGCTTTAAATGGGGATACCAAACAATGGGAGAGAAATCAGAAGCAAACAATAACTAAAACTCCCTAAAATTCGTAACTTACTATAAATAGTAATTTTACTTTTATAGTAAGTGTCCTATGTGGCTTAGCCACGTTATTCTCCTAATTATTCTAAGCACTTTTCATGTTGGACACAACTCCTAAAGCCCAACATATGAAGAGTTATAATCAAACTAAAACTTACTATACATAGTAAAAACGGAATTAAACATGGAATTCAGCCATCGATATGATGGAATCTTGCAAATTTGGCGTGGGCAACCCAGCATAGCCGGGTTGGTTGGCTAAAGTAGCTCGTCCTACCCCAAAATCATATATAGTACGTCGAGTAACTCATTCTGGTTTGCGAGATATGCCTGTTTTAAGGTTCTGACGGTGTTGATGACTTTTACCTCTAATCGTGCCTTCTTTGATCCATCTTGGACATAAAAGTGTCCGCGACCCGGTCTACATCATGGCTGGGTCCTTTCCTTCTTCTTATCTTGGCTTGCCTTTGTGCTTAGGTAGGCCAGTCAAGCATCTTTGGACTTGGTGATTGGGCGTATGGAAAGGAAACCCTCATTGTGGAAAGGCAGACTCATTCCCTTAGGAAAGTTATCAAATGCTTTGAAGTTGTATCGGGTCGTAAGGTTAATGTTGCCCAAAGCAAGATGCTCGGTGTTGACGTGTCTAAGGAAGAGGTCAATCGTTTTGCTGGTATTTTTGAATGCTAGCTGGGTCCTTTCCTTCTTATCTTGGCTTGCCTTTTTGCTTAGGTAGGCCAGTCAAGTATCTTTGGGACTTGGTGATTGGGCGCATGGAAAGGAAACTCTCATTGTGGAAAGGCAGACTCCTTCCCTTGGGAGGTAGAACTACTCTGATTAAGGTGGCCCTCTCCAACCTCCCCCTTTACTTCACGTCATTGTTTCGGTGCCCTAAGTAAGTCCTAAAGAGGATTGATAAACTCTAGATGAATTCTTTATTTGGGAGGAGGGGGAGGTAAATTCCACCCCTATTGGAAGGAAGTGTGCATATCTTCCTTTGAAAGTGATGTTGGTATTCGCAGACTCGATGAGGTAAATTCGACCCTCTTGAGTAAATGGGTTTGGAGATTTGGAGTGGAGGAGGGTAGTTGGTGGAGATCTATTATTGTTGGGAAATACGGCTTATTTGCTGGGGGCTGGTGGATAAAGGATTCATCTCTTTACCGCACGTCTTTCGTTTGGAAAGCCATTGCTCGTTTGGAGATGCATAGTCGGTGGATCATTTGTTCATCCATTGTCCTTTTGCTTTGGAAGTATGGGACATTATCTTATCCTCCTTCAAGGTGTCTTGGGTGATGCTGATCTCCATCGAAGGCTTGTTTCAGTATTGGTACTTTGGTGGGATCAGTAAGAGCATGTTGCATTAGAATGTTGCTCTCCTAGTTATTCTTTGGGCGATTTGGGGTGAAAGGAACAATCATTGTTTTCACAATAAGAGTAGTTTGCCAAGGGGGTCGTCTGTCTTGTTTATTTGTATATTGGGATTGGATGCCTTAAGTGGGTGTCTTTTTGTCTCTATTTCCTTTCTTTTGTGTCTTTGTTGTCATTTGCTAGCTTTTGGCCTTTTAATAAATTGCATTATCTTAAAAAAAACGAACATGATCTAGGACGTGTAATTTTGGATAATGGACAATCCACAAAGGGGCCCATCCGATCAATTGTTTGGATTACCAAATTATGGGGCTCACTTGTAGGCCCCTAGGATACCTTACATATCATTGTGCTGACAATCGGTGCTTCCTCATGGAACATTTGATCATGTTCAATCTGTTAATGAATTCAGGCATGTCATTAGTTTTTATTTCGAGAATAGACTGGACTGGCTTCGAGTTATTTTATTTTATTTTTAAGTTCTAAATGGAGTTCTCCTTGGGCTATGTTGGTTTACTGGCTATTGATTTTTCGTAGATCCCCTTTTGAGTGATTTTGGTTTTTCATGGGATTCTCTTTGTGGTAATTTGGTTTTATTAGTGGATCTACCTTCTTCATATCCATAGCTGATTTGTTGAACTTGGTGCAGGTCGATGGTTGGAAGGCATATTCTATTGATCTTGAGGATGTGTTTTGCAAATACTTGGAGACAAGGTAGTGAAATAAATTCAGGGAGCCACCATTGACACCTCCTCCTTTTGATTTGCATACACTCACTTTCTATTTTTTGAAATGAAATAGCGAACCTTTTTGTACTGCTTCAATTCCCAAATTGGGTGGGTCCCACATTGTGATTTAATCGTAATTGATGAAAATTCATTAAGAAGCAAAAGTTATTGGAACCCAAGTTTTGCTATGCTTGACAGGCACATCTACATGTAGACTCATGTCCCACACCAACGCTGTGGAAAATTCTAGGCATGCATTGTGTGGGCCCCACCATCTAATTGAACTGGCTGGGGATCCTTCTAGTCAACTCGTTAGGTGGACTGCATATGCATGAAACAACGGATGGCGTTGAAAAAAATTGCAAATGGTTCCATTCAACATGCAAGTGTGGCCCGCTTGAGAAATTTGGGCTAGGTACTCTACATGCAAGGGACCACCTGATGCATGGCTCAGATGTTACATTTACCAGGATGGCGTGTAGTTGTGTTTAGAGTTCCATGGGGGGCTTAGCTAACCTCCAAGAACTTGATCCGAAAGCTTGGAGAAAATATTGCAACTCAAATATTAGGATACAGGGTATTCTGGTTGATTAGCCTTTCCTAATCAGAACTGCTTCGAGTTACAATATGAATTCTAATCTTTCTTGAATTGCCTGGCACTTGCAGTGAATATCCACTAGAAGAAAATGTCAACAAGTCCAAAGACCGAGGTATGGTGTTCTGGCAAGTAATGCTGTCATTTTGGATTCCTGGCATTTCAGTTCTTACATGAATTATAGAGTCATGCTCATAAGCATTTGTAAAATTCGCTGACACCTGGGATTTGGATATGTGGGGCCCATAGTTTGATGTAAGCTGTTGATCTGATGGGACTTACTGTAAATGGGGATGCCCCAAATATCATTCAGATGGCAAAATATCAACCATCATTCAATATATCATCTGCCTGGGTCATGTCGGTTTTGTCTGGGTCTGGGATTAATCACCAGACTGAAATAGGGGCCGAAATGACTGAAATGGAACATCGTGCCGGTCTCAGTTTCTAGGAGATTTGTGGTCCCAAACTGCTATTTAAAAGCATGACCTCAGCTGTTGATTGAACAACATTCTGTTTGAGCCCAGGTACTCCTGTATTCTGTTGGTTGAAGGGTCAGGATCTCTTCCAATTTGAATGTTCTTTGGGTGTATCTCAATCTAGGGCAGGGCCCATCAGATTAACGGTTTTGATCACCACACCATGGTCATCAACAACCTGTTTGTTTGCTGATGACCTGGACCCTGTAATGCCTCTTAGTTCTATATGCATTTTAACTGTAAAACTCTCAGGGATAGATCTGATGCTGGTGGAAATTGCAGATTCATCAAAAGATGGCAATGCCCAAGATGTTACAGAACCCATTTCTAAGAAAAAGAGAAAGAAGAGCAAAGGCAGTGAGGCTGACACGGGAACTGAGTTAAATAGACCTGAAGATGGGAATGGATTGGCCAAACATGTCAATGATTCAATTGAGAAACTACCGGATATAGTTGTAGATGAGTTACACGTTGAATCTAAAGAGAAGAAAAGCAAGGACGATTCAAAGAAGTACAAATCTGAAGTTGAAAATGGCGTTCTTTGTGGAGACCCACATGGAAAATCCAAAGAGAAGAAGAAAAAACACAAACTTGTTTCTGATTCTCTCGGTGAAAATATCAAACAAGTCGAAACAGGCCATGAAAGTCGATCAGACGAATTGCAAAAAAAATCTAAAGAGAAGAAGAAGAACAAAGACAAGCCAATCTCTGATTCTTGTGACGAGAGTGCTGAGCAGGCCAAATCGGAAGCATTGCAGGAGGTGATTGAAGAGGCTCTGTTAGACGAGTCAAACACAAAATCTAAAGATAAGAAGAAGAAGAAGAAACACAGATCACTTTCTATGGATTGTGGGATTACCGGAGATTCTAATGAAACCGATTCCAAGGAGGACAATGCTTCAGTTCCGGATGAGAATGCTGTTGCTGTTGTTGATGAAAAGAAAAGTTCCAAGAAAAGGAAGAGATTGGCATCTGAGGAAGGAGAGCTTCAGGGTGGCGATGAAACTGCGAGTAAAGAGTCGAAGCTAAGCAAAACAGATGGTTTGAAAGAGAAGGCAAAGGAGAACGGATTTCTAGTAGGAGACGGAGATCTTAATGCGGGTAAGAAAAGGAAAGCAGGAACAAGCGAAGCGGGTGTGGATGTTTCTGCTGATGGGCAGAAGGAAGCGAACGGACATGCTGATGTGAACGTCGGGAAAGAAGAAAGAGAAAGGGATCCCACGCCTAAAACGATGAAGAAAGAACGTAACGGCTCAGCTCAGGTATGTTTGCCTTTTGTTTTGTTTATTATGTTCTTGCACCCAGAAAATCTAAGTTGTGTATTGCTCTTGTAAGTAATCAGAGCACTGGAAGTGAGATCATCATCACAGCCTTGTCCTAGCTACTTAATACTCTGATTATAGCTGATGGTGACTCAGAAGAGCGGGATCTGGATCCTGCCTTCCTCATCAAAGCCAGATGTGGTGGCTCATCTGGTGGGCCCCACCTTGCATGTGCCACAACCCAAAAATTAGGAGAGGCCACAAGTGTATGAACAAGTGGATGGTTAAAGAATACCTATGGTCTGTATTCCACGTAGAGGTGTAGGCTGACGACTGGACTTGCACGGTTTTGGTGTGCAATTCACATTCAATGGCCCGATGACTGGCCTGGCCTGGTTAAAAAGGGATCAACGGTCGATATCTGACAGACGTGTGTGGGGCTGCCTTGTGATTGGACTGTCATGATCTTCAGTTCAGGGCACGTGAACAAACCCGATGGATGACCTGGATCTTGCATGGGGCACATGCTAGCACATGTGTGAGCAGGATTTATGATCCAAAACCTTGCAAAGTAGTCACTGAAGTGCCATTTGGAAATGGTCTGGGTTGGGTTGGCCTGGCCCAACCAGAGTCCAGCCTACTTTGGAGTGGGTTTTGGCTGGACCTCGAGGACTGTGGCTACACCCAATCTTGAAGTTTAGGCATGGGTATGAATTTGGCTTGAATCTGGTTGCATCTGCCTAAAAGGTCTGAGAAGTTGGCCCAGCCCGGCCTGATTTATCCACCATTGGTGATATTTACATTTCAATTGTGATCCCAGCCCGATTGATTTGACACCCTAATCTCTCTCCCTCTCTCTCTCTCTCTCTCTCTCTCTCTCTCAAACTTGAAAGAGAACATCTTTCAAAAACCAAAATTGAAAGAGAACCATTGATGCAATTTCTTTGTGAGCCCTTGATTAAGCTGTTTGGAATTTCTTTGCCAGTTTCATGCACCTTTTTCTGTTGTATGATTGCAGCCCAAAACTGTAAATGCATTTCAAAGGGTGAAAGTTGATGAGGTGGAATTTGTAGATGAGCGGCTTCAAGATAATTCTTACTGGGCAAAGGTTTCTCTCTCTCTCTCTCTCTCTCTCTCTCTCTCTCTCTCTCTCTCTCTCTATATATATATATATATATATATATATATATATATATATATATATCTTGAATTGATGTCTGCACCACCTAAAGTTGATTTGTCCCACTCCCACGTGTAATTTGGTAATTAGAATGGTTGTTTAAAGCACTCACTGAATAAACTCAAAACGACCTGATTACTCCCATAGGGGTGGACCACAATAACAATTTTAGGGTGTGGATGAAATCCCTTTCCTTTTTCCTTTCTCCCCTGATTTTTGCCTTCTTGATTTTATTTATTAGAACTAGAAGTGCCCAGTATTCTAAGGCCTTATCTTTTATTATTATTTTTTCAGTTCTCTTTATTTATTGTAGTTATTTCCTATTTATGTTTTGGCAGGACGGTGCAGATATCGGCTATGGTGCAAAGGCGCAAGAAGTTCTTGGGCAAGTCAGGGGCAGGTACTTTCTCATCGTTTTACAGACTTCTCAATATAAATGACATCCGAAGTAGCCAAGATGTTGCTTGTATTCGGAAAATGGCCCGAATGATTTCGGTTGCATTGCATTTCCTTCGAGCTGTTTTGAAAAAGCCTATGAGTTTAAGAGAAGCTGAGTCTTGGGATAGGGCCAGACTCAGCATTTTCAAAAATGATGGTGACTCGTCCACATCTAACATGCACGGATATCCAGATGATACAGATGGTGGGGCCCATTATGGATAAAGCATAGCTGGAAAATCACTGATTGAGCAATCATGCCCATCCAATAGGTGGCTATCAAGTGGATGGCTAGTGACTAATGAGGGGTACAAATTCAGTAGGAAAAATGAGAAAATAAGTGATGCTTACCATCATCTGCTCTGTTTGATTTTTGGGTCGTGCTCCATCCACAATTGGGTCAGCCAATTCGGACGGTATGTGAATAACCCCATCTTAAATTGGGGAACTATCATAAGAGTCCCATTAAAGTAGAGGTTATGCTGTTGAGTACTGTAAACTGCAGATAGACATACTATCCAATTCATATGGTTATGGTGCAATCGTCTATCTTTTCACATGTATTCGATCTTTGGTGTTACACCCGGTTATGGATATCGTGTCCGGCTGTTCTTCTGTTAAAGATTGTTGGTCTATCCTCTCCTTTTTCCCTCTCTTTTTGGGTCTTACAAAAACTAGAATCATTCAACCCATGGCAGAGTCTACTCGACTTGGTGAGCCTTTTTTCTTTTTCTTTATGGGTCTTACAGAAACCAGACTCATTCGACCCATGGCTGAGTCTACTTGACTTGGTGAGCTTAGTGGGTTGCTTGAGTTTTTAAAAGCTGACAATCATGCCAACCTGTTCGGGAGCGGATTAGGTGTTACTCGGGTAACACCTTAGCGGGTGTTACACTTACCACGGGGCCCACCTTGATGATGTGTTGTATATCCACGCCGTCCATCCATTTCTCGAGCCCATTTTAGGACATCGTCCCAAAATTTGAGCAGATCCAAATCTCAGGAGGACCACACCACAGGAAACAGTGGTGATTGAGTGCCTCACCATAAAAAATTCCAAAGGGCCATTGTGAGGTTTTCATAATGTTTATTTTCCATCCAACCTGTTGATAATGTCAAGAAGACATGGATGAATGGAAAATACGAAGATCAGCTTGATCCAAAACTTTTGTGGCCCACAAAGTTTTTAATGGTCATTCATCACTAGTTCTAGTTGTGTGGTCCACCTGAGATTTGTATCTTCTTAAGGTTTGGTATTGGGTCCTAAACTGAGATGGACGCATGGATATATAACAAATACATCAAGGTGGGCCCCACACTGTTACGGTAATACCCTGTGTAACAGCTAATCCACTCCCAACCTGTTCACTCTCCTCCGCCATTTGTTTTCCACCTGTGCTGCATGAATTACACCTGCTTTTGCGGTGTGCTCTTTTACTACTGTAATGTTCCTAGGTGAAGCTTTAGAACTGGGCCATGTTCGTGGGACATATGAGCCGGACCCCACTCTGTAGATGACCTGGTCCACAAAAGTCATGTGGGGCTACATGCACGAATGTGGGGACCATTTATTATGATTTTAAATACATGACCCACCTGATTAGCTAACCGGCTGGACTTTTGGTCCGCTCATATTTTCTGTGGGGCCCACCTTATTGATGGATCAGGCCACTTGTAGTCTTACCAGCTACTAGAACTCATTAAAGTGTGTCATTTTTACTTTTTTTACTTGTTTTCTTGCAGGGATTTCCGACACGAGAAGACAAAGAAGAAGCGGGGAAGCTACAGGGGCGGACAGATTGATTTCCACTCACACTCAGTAAAATTCAATTACTCTGATGATGATGAGTGATGGTTGGTTGGGATTCAATGGCCGATTTGTGAGTTCTTTTCTTCTTCCTTTTATCCTTTGTGTCATTTTAGCGAGGGTGAAATCCACGCTTGTATTTTTTGTATTGGTTGGTTGAGATGGATCGAGAGCTCTGGCCATTTTTGATATCACTAGGGAGATGGGTCTTGTCTGAGTTTTGATTTTGATCTCTGGATTTTATATAAAGACAGACAATGCTGTTTATTTATTTGCTCATCTGATCTGTAAATGGACAATCAAATCCACTATCCTTGTTCAAATGTGGGTTCCACCATGTTGTCTATATGTCATCCAAACCAGTCATCTGGTGAATCCCACCAGGATGAAGGGATGCCCAGAAACTCAAAAGCCATCTCAAAGCTTAGGTGGGCCACACGGAGTGAATATATAGATTTTAGTATTCATTGTAAGCTGCTCATTGCTTATAGTCTTGTGTCCCACCTGAGTTTTGCATTGGGATGATTCTTGGGATGTACGGTGAACATGATCAGGTGCACCAGATGGACGTTTGGATTCCACATGCACATCACAGGTAATCATTACCCATTCAACTGTTACAATGAAAAATTCCCGAATATGGCTATTTCTAACGCCATTGAAATTCAAGGCCATGGCCCATGGAGTTGCACGGATTTGGACTGGTTTGGGCTGGACCCGTTCTAACCACCTGATCTTTATGGTCCATGTCTGGACGATTGGGGCTGGCTAGAAACCAATCAAATTACCCAGTCCAGCTGGTCCACTGATCAGGTCGGATGTTTCTACCCGTTGGATCGGCAGTTTCGGACCAAAATGTGTTGTGTGGAGTTCAAATCTATGGCTGAATATTTGCAATTAGACATACTACGTACTCTTTTACATGCATCTATTTTCTTAATTTGTATAGTATTATTTACGTATGTTTCAATCCAGAAGATTTAGACGGTCGATCAGACCTGTCATGATTGGGGGGCCGCCTGCAGAAACGGATCATGGCCTGGTCTCGGTTTTGGACCAAGCCATCCACAAAAAAATGGGTCGATGTTTGGTCGGGGTTTTAAAAACAGTGGCAACAATGAGTTCAAACATCACAATGTTTCAGAGTACCTAACAACTCTTTTTTGAAACCGTCGATCTACTCATGGCCCACATCTTGCAAATCACTTCCTCTCTCCATGTGCCTTGCACGTGCCATATTTTTCTCGTTGTGGTATACTAGCGGTAGGGATGTACATCGAGTTGAACCGAGTTGAGCTGGACTCGGCTCGGCCACTAGCTGACCCTATCCTAAACTCGGCTCGGCTTGGCTCGGTCCTCGAGCCTAACTAGCCAGCTTGGCTTAGTTCGGTCGGCAGCTCAGGGTAGTTTGAGCCGAGTTCGTCTGCACAGCATTTTCATAAACACATGGACTGCATTTTCAAAATCTCATTGTATGTAAAACCAGTGTTCGAAATATCGGTATCGCACAATGTATCGCACCCTTGGGATACAGATACGTATCAGTTATCGCACGGGATATATCGTTTGTATCGCATAGTTTATCGCACTTTTTGACAAAACATGGGGAAACATTAGGAAAATGGTTGAATTTTTTAATGAACTTTGGGGATTGTTAAAAAGGCCCTTAATACACACTTTTAAATTATAATATCTCAAAAAAAAGATGCACATAATAATTTTTCTTTGTATAGATTCTTAAGTTATGCGATGTTTAATTGAACTAATACAACTATTTTTAAATTGAACGGTGTAGATATTGCTCTAATATGATCTAATATGATCTCTAAAAATAGATGAACGGTGTAGATATAATAAATACATCACTTTGGGCCCATGTAACTTTGATCTCCTTTGAACCGTTATTGCAACGGATTGCGTCCTACCCTGCCCGTCTCTAGCCCCAAACGGGCAGTTCTGTGGGTTGGGCCCACCTTGAATGTATGTGATCTATCCACACTGCCTATTTGTTTTTCCATCTAATTTAAGGGGATGAGCCAAATATTGCATCATATCCAAAGATCAAGTACACCATACCACAGGAAACAGCAGGGATAATGATATCCACCGTTGAAACCTTGCTAGGCCCAACAATGATGTTTATTTGTCATCCAACCTATTCATAAGATCATACAGACATGGATGAAGGGAAAAAATAAATATAAACTTGATCCAACATTTATGTGGCCCCCAAGAAATTTTCAACGGTAGACGTTCAATTCAACTGTTTCCTATGGTGTGGTCCATTTGAACATTGTATATGTTTCATTTTTGGGTTGAAGCCTAGAATTATCTATTAAAATAGATGGACGGAGCAGATAAAATACATAAATCATGGTGGCCCATACAGCGTTTGCTCAGCACACTAAGCGTAGTGAGTTACTCCGTACGGAAGTTGGATTGCGTACTGAATTACTCAGTATGCTTTTATCGTACTGAGTAAACTCAGTTGGGCCCACTGTGAATTTATGTGGTTTATCTACACCGTCCATCCATTTTTACAGATAATTTTAAGGTTGATCCCAAAATTAAAGTAAATACAAAGCTCAAGTGGACCATTACATACGAAACAATGTGGAATAATGATTTCCACCGTTGAAACCATCCCAGTGTCTAAAGTAATTTTTATTTGTCATCCAACCTGTTCCTAAGATCACAAAGACATGGATGAAGAGAAACCACAAACTTCAGCTTGATCCAAAACTTCTTTGGCCTCCAAAAAATTTTTAATGGTAGAGGTTCAATCAAACTGTTTCCTGTGGTGTGGTCCACTTGAGATTTTAATTTGCTTCGTTTTTTGGGATAAAGCCCTAAAATTATCTTTTAACATGGATTAACGGAGTGGATAAAATAAATAAATAGTAGCGGACCCCACACAGTTTACTCAGTACTCTAAGGGTACTGAGTTACTCAGTACGCAATCCGCTTCCCTCGGTACGCAATCCACTTCCAGCGCGGATTAATGAAGTCACGTCACCAAGTTACGTGGGTCCCACCATGATGTATTTTTTCTATCCACACCGTCCATCCATTTGAACAGATTATTTTAGGGCGTGAGCCAAAAAATGAGTCAGATCCAGAGCTCGAGTGGACCCCACCACAGAAAACAGTGGAGAGAGTGACGTTCACCATTAAAAATTTCTTGAGGGCCACAAGAGATGGATGGTTAAGATGATATTTGTGTTTTCCATTATCCCATATCTTTTTGGACTTATGAACAGATTAGATCACAAATAAACATTATGATGGGCCCTCAAGAATGCTATGAGTTTCTACGGTGGGCGTCACTCTCTTCACTTTTTTCTGTGGCGGGATCCACTAAAGATTTATATCTACATCGTTGTTAGTGTAATGCCATAAAAAATTATTTCCAAATTAATGAACGGTGTGGATATGACACACACATTACCGTTGGACCCACTGAACACGGACACTACTTTATATGATTGTACTGTGAGTAACTCAGTACCATGTGAGGTCCACCACGATTTATGTATTTTATCCGCTCCGTCCATACATTTTAACAGATAATTTCAGGGCTTTAGCCCAAAAATAAACCATATACAATGTTTAAATGGGCCACACCTTACAAAACAGTTGAATTGAACATCCACCGTTGAAATACCATTTTTGGCCACAGAAGTATTAAATTTAGATGACTGATAAACATCACTACAAGCCCATATGATCTTATTAAATTCGTATTTTCCTTTCATCCAAATCCATATAATCTTATTAAGGGTTTAGATGACTGATAAACATCACTGCGGGGGCCAGAAAGGTTTCAACGGTGGAAATCAGTGTCACCACTATTTCCTGTGGTATGATCTACTTCTTGTTCTAATTTTTGGGATCAACCCCTTAATTTATATGGGAAAACAGATGGACGGCGTGGATAGACCACATACATTAAAGGTGGGCCCCAACTGAGTTTACTGAGTACGATAGGAGCGTGCTCAGTAAACCACACCCGCGCCTATCCCCATTTCACCCCTCCCGCCCCATCTTCTTCATTTTCCCTCTCTGTCACGAGCGCTCTCCCTCTCCTTCACGCAGCGAGGGTTCCGGATGAGGTAATATCGTTCCGTTTCCTCAAATCCGGCCTGATTTCTCGCCGAATCTCCGAGAAATCCGCACAGGCACGCTCCAATCAGCGAAGAAAGAGAAAAAATGAAGAAAATAACGAGAAAAATTTGAAGAAAGAGGGATACAGATGCTTACCTGTCGAATGACCCACCTCTGATCACTGCTACAGCCTACGGCTACAGGTACTCTCTCTCTCTCTCTCCTAATTCAAAATTTTTTGATTTTCCGCAACCCACGGCATCGGGGTGGGTTGTATCGGCGATATCGACGATGTATCTCATGTTGTCGCGATATATCGCACAATATCGACGATAATATCATACGATATTTGAAGTTTTAGATTTTTGGTATCTTCCGGATGTTATCGGCGGAGTTTCGTCTTGCACTGGTGCGATACCGATAATATCGGCCGATAGTATCGATATTTCGAATACTGTGTAAAACAACAGTAATGGTTTTATAGGTATTTTATCAAACACCTTCTTCTAAGCAATATAAAAATCAAGAAAAAAAATGGCATTTGTTTCATATATATGCCTTCCTTGCTGCTAGCTACACTTTGTTGAGTCATTTCATCAAACACTTGGTGGGCAACATTAATATCAAAGTAACAAAGTCACTTAACTGGTTCGATCCGAGTCCGATTTGAGTTGGGTTCAATTCGAGTCGAGTCAAGCTGGGGCAGTTCGAACTCGGCTCGAACTCATTTTCTAGCACAAAAAATCAGCTGGACTCAGCTTGAACTCAGCTTTGAACCGAGCCGAATTGAGCTCTTTCGAGTCGAGCGAGCTAGCTCAGTTTGTGTACGCCCCTGACTAGCGGAAACCATGTTCAATCTCGGCTCGATATTTAATCATTAAATTACCAAAAAAGGAAAAGGTACTATGAGGTTGACCTCATGAGAAGGAAGAGCTCTGTGGGCCCCAACAGATCAACGGCATGGCCCACTCGAAGAATCATCGCTCTGGATCACATGTGGCCCGTTATCCGTCGATCTGAACCGCCCAACCAGTGGGCCTATTTGTGGATGGATGGTGTTCTGAAAACCATACTCATCAGAAAGTCATATCAATAACTGATCTTCACTTTCCAGCACGTAATGTGGACAACTGGCTACTTTTCTTTCCCACCGAAGATTTGAAGGCCTCTGTTTAGATGGCTAGGATAATCTGATCCGTACAGATGTTGAATCAATTTCCATCCATAGTGGGTCCCACTAGATGGACAATCCTGATTGAAAGATAAACCTGACACGTGTAAGATAGCAACATGTCTCGTACCATATACCGGTTCTTCTGGCCGCATGGCATATCATCTTCTACGAATACAGGATTTCGGTCACCTGCGAGCAAGACCACGTGGAGCATTTGTTGCGGTCCAACTCAGGTGGGCCCCGCCTTGATGATTTGATGAAATTATCCCATCTACTAGATGCGTCACCTCAGAAAACCACCCAAGTCTGGAAACAAAGTCGATCCAAAACTCAGGTGGGCCATAGTACAGGGAACAAGCTGGGAGTGGACAGTCACCCTTGATTTTCAGTGAAGGCCACTGGCGTTGTAAAACCTCCTGAATTTTGGTCTGACCGTTCATCCAATCCATAGAAATGATCTGAATGGAATTGATTCTATATATACAATACGGTGGACCCCACACGCAAATCAACAGTAACCGTCTTATCATCTTGTTCCCTATTCTGTGGTCCACATGAATTTTCGATTCGCTTGAATTTTAAACCCCAGAGGTTTTGCTGACTGACGCTTCTGATGGACGGGATAGATGTCATCAAAACATCTTTGTGGGGCCCACCTGAGTTGTATCGCAAGGAGTGCGGTCTTGCTCACGGCTGACCTTCTCTCTCTCTACACATATTTCTAAGTTCCAACTCAGGTGGGGCCCACCTGAGTTGGACGGTCCTTCTTTGTCTCTCGGTCTCTAGATGTATATTTGTTCCATTTGCATGAAACAGCCCACATGATGGTTGGCCGAAAAAATATATGATATTCATATCTAAATTCCTCTTTCACATGGTGGGCCACATGCAATACATTTCTAAATTCCTTATTCATGTAGTAGATCACATGATAATCAGCTACTATAAGTAACATATGCCCACACCACACGCTAACCTCCTTCCCATGACCACTGGCCCATAGTTTCAATGATCCAAACAGTTGATTTGAGGGGCAGTACTGTGGATGGATAAGACCAAATTGTAGCCGTCCAATCTTTGACCTTTTCTCCATTGGATGTGGACCATCGTTAACTTGGGTTTCTGATTATAGGACACCGATCGAAGATTGAGGATCATCCCAATGGGAGATTTTTGGAAATGTGGTACATCCACCTAGCCGTGATCAGACCAACGGTCCAGATCACTAAACCATGGGCCCCACTTGTATAAACTAGATCAAATGATATCTAATGACTGCATATGCACGTTACTGAGTGGGCAATGCGTGCAATATAATAGAGCATTAGATAATCTGGGGTCGTGTTGTCATCCTTCAAAGAGAAGTCCCATGGAAGGATAGAGGGTCAAATTAAGAAAATCCACACGTGTAAGGAAATGCACGTACAACGTACGTATGCATGCATGCATGCACGTACCCAGGAACTACGTTCCGTCGTTAGTTGCACTCGCCATACTATACGCACTTGTTAGTTAAAGGGATCGTTTGGCAGGTTGCATTTTATTTTATTTTTCTTAAGAGGTCATGAATTCAAGATTGAATTTGCTAAAATTTAAAAATGATATTTTATCGTTTGATAGGATTGAAAATTCTCGAATTTTGCAACCACGGTTTAAAAAGGAAATTGAAAAATAACTTTTCTAAAGATGTCAATGTAAGGGCTTTGTTAGGTGGACCCTACATGTGATCAATGGTTTGGATAGTCTGAATGTTGAATCTTTGTATTGGGAATATTGGTGGACCTCACAACAGTTGTGATCAGCACAAATATACCGTGCCATGAACTAACTTCTATAATAATAGTTGTGATAGATTGAATTATTTCAACCTTTTATTATTACTATTTATATGGGTCTTGGCCCTCTCAACTATATCTATATAAAACCTAAGTTTTATTATATGTTTTTAGTAGAGCTAGGTATTGAGTTGAGTCGGATTGAGTTAGGGTTGACATGGACTTGATTTGGTTTTAAAATAGACCTGACCTGAACTCGACTCGACTAGAGCTGAGCATGCTTGACCTAATTCGAGTCCAAGTCTAGCTTGGACTAATCTGGCTCGAGTCCAACCTGGTCACAAGTACTGAGTTGGGTCGAGTTGAGTCGGGTGCAACAAGTATCTATGGGTTGAAATCACAACTCAAAACCTAGGTGCACTTGTCAGAATTGCAACCTCTTCATCAGTTACACGACATCTCAGATCTAAAACGTCGGATTTAAGTTTTTTTATTATATATGTGCAAGTCACATTTTGGATTGAGTCTAGTTAGTACTGAGTTGAATTTCAGGTTGAGTCGAGTTGAGTTATTGGGTGATCTGAACTCAACTCGGTTTGAATTCAGATTAGACCAAGTCTATTTGGTTCGGATCGACTCACCCACTCGGTTTGGATCGAGTCAGGTCTAAACAAGTCGGACGAGTCAAGTCGTTCCATGCCCAACTCTAGTTTCAGAAGAGTGTAATATATGAAAGATCAAGGTTTAAAGGAAATGAAATACAATATTGTTATTATGAGATGGTGTACATTAATTGTAGACTCAATCCTCACCGTTACTTTATTGATATATGGATGAATTCATTATTTCACCTATCTAATTTTACATATAATTAAACTATTGAATTTCAAAGATTTATGTGAGATTTTAGCCTCCAAATTCAAAGGTCTTAAAACCACACATGATTCCCCGTGAAATTCACTCTAATTAGGCGTTTTCTTAAAACGTGGGGTAAAAAATGAGACAATCCAGAACTCAAGCAAGATGCATGTTAGGAAATACTGTGGATTGAACATCCACAACTAATACATTATAGGGTGCTACTAAGTCCGGATGAAGCAAATATTTATATGTTTTCGGTTAATAGCATTGGGAGTTACCTTATAAAGAATATGAGTGACATATGAAAATTATGGTGGACGTCTAGGAGATTTCAACGGTGGCCCACCAGAGTATTGGATCTGCTTTATTTTTTACTATTAGAAAATTAAATAGATGGATGAAGTGGATTTCTCACAAACATCACGGTGAGCCCCACATGGAATCCACATCAACCTTTCTCGACCGTCCATTAGGTCTCTCTTCTTCTGCTACTGTGCAAAAATCACAGCAATTGAATGGTCCTCAACATCCATGATTGGACCTACTCAATGAACGGAAACGACCTTGTCCAGCCATCCTTTTTTCATGCCACTGAATGGATGGTTTCGATCGTTTGGATCAGTATGATTATTTCAAGGCAGCCTATGAATGCTGGATTAAGTCTAATGGACGGTCCAGATGGGTGATGTGGGTCCAGCATGTCCAAATGCAATAAGGTGCATGGGAATGTTTCCATGCTGTCAGCCGTCTAGATCATCTATCATCTACGTTGCTGAGATCGCCTGACGAGCGGTCCTTTGAAAATGGGAAAAGCTTCGATACTCTGGCGGAGCGTGATGGACGATACGCATGCACTTAGAAATTATTCAGAAATTGCATTGGTAGAATACAAGCTATGGATGACAGTTTCGATGTATCATGAAAAAGGATTACACCTACATGATTATCTGGCCGTCCGATTATTGGGATTTTTTTGACGGTTAGCTACAAATATCCCACTGTCCTATTTCAACAAACAAGTGTCAACGAATCAGCGGCTAGGATTGTCTGACCATTTTGATTTTCGTACGGTGAATCATCTACATTGATTTTCCCAATCTAGTCGGTTTACTTCGAGTTATTATAATGCCACGTGTACTAATGACTACTGCATGAGTATGAAGCCTCAGACACTGCGGGAGTATCAAACAACTCTCCTTTGAAATGCCCACATGCCATGCAAGGTGGATGGAGATCTCATTCTACGTTGGGTCATTGTCAAAGGACCGGAATCGTCTACCACACCTGTTTTACGCAGCTGTGTACAACACCCAATCTCTCTGGGGCCCAACATATTTTAAATGAAATCCAATCCATCCATCATCAGAGAATTAGTATTCCAACCGTTCATTAAAAATATCATCTCGATAATAGACTATAATAGGCCACAAAAAAAAGAATGATTTAAAACTGCTACTTAAACCGCTAAGTACAGAAAGTGTGGCCCTTCTAATAAATAGACGAGGCTGAATTTTGTATTTTCCCTTTATCCTGGTGATTTAAACGTCATTGTCAGGTTTGATGAAAGATACACATCATGGTGGACACACGGACAAACCCATGGTTGGCATCTCATCTCCATTTTCCCCTGTAGTTTGGCCCATCTGAGTTGTATATCTTGTTGAAATTTTTCTATAATTACTAGACCAACGTTGGAACCTGATGGACGGAGTGGATTTTACATATACAGCATGGTGGGCCCACAGGCTCGAGTGATGTGCCTGCTGATTAAAATAGGTGCTCCAGAGGATTCGGGTCTATTGTCAAACCGCCCAAGCTCATGGCCACCGGCCCACCAGCTCTTTGACGCGG
Source organism: Magnolia sinica (assembly GCF_029962835.1). NCBI lineage: Eukaryota > Viridiplantae > Streptophyta > Magnoliopsida > Magnoliales > Magnoliaceae > Magnolia > Magnolia sinica. The sequence goes on along the minus strand of NC_080584.1, from coordinate 1,706,437 downwards.
ATTACGTGTCACCCCTGATACAAGGAGCCCATGTAACCCAAAGCTCCGTAGGGCCCACTATGATGTGTATATAACATCCAATCCATCCATCGGATTTTTCAGATCATTTTAGAATGTGTTTAAAGAAATGAGGTACATTGAAACTTAAGTACGCCACAAAATAAGAAACAACGAGTATTGAAAATCCACCATTGAAGCCTTATTGTGGCCCATAAGTTTTCTATCAGGATGATATTTGTGTTATCCTTACACCCTGGTGGAAACCACGTTATGAACGGTTTGGATGGAATATATAGATCCTGGTAGGCCCCATGAAAGTTTAAATTGTCCACGTTTCCATCCTCACTGTTTCCTGTGGTGTGGCTCAATTGAGTTTTGGGTCTGCTCTATTTTTGGTCTCGATTATTAAAATGATCTAAAAACAATGATGGACGGAACGGATGATATACTGAGATCGAGATGGACCCCACATAGCTTTGGGTAGCACGGGCTCCGTGTAACAGGCGTGTAGCAGGGGTTACACGCAACTCCATTCGCAGCTGTTGCTTTGCAATAAAGTCAACCGTCCAACGGACAATAAGAAAGGGTCAAGGATCATCACTGCCATACAAAACTAACAGCCAGCCTCCCCAAACACCACAGATAGAAAATAGAGAGAGAGAGAGAGAGAGAGAGAGAGAGAGAGAGAGAGAGAGAGAGAGAGCTGCATCTTCTCCTTTCTTTCTTCATCTTTTGATTTTCTTTTTTCCATGAATCTCTTTTTCTCATAAAACCCATATTTTTTGTTTTGATTCTCTCTCTCTCTTGCACTCTCTCTCTCTGTACAGAGAGAGAGAAGAGTGATTTTTATTTTTATTTATTTTATATTTTTTGGGTTTTTTTTTAGAAGAACATGAACGAGGGCCGTGCAAATTCATCTCCTGAATTACCCTCACCATCCAATCCTGATGATTCAACGCTTGAAGGTGATTTTCATCCACACCGTTCATTTTCCTTGAGTTTTTACTTCCCCATCTACTTTTGCCGACCGCACTCACATGCCAACCCTCTACATCTATTGGACATCTGAGCCGTTCATCAGGCGGGACACATGGTTGAAATCATCAGGCAAAGAACTCGGTCTATCTAGTTTACGGACACATGTTCTTTGCCTACACCATAATTCAATGGTCTGATTTTTTGCCCAGATCATCTACAGGACGTGTCCCACCTGATACACGGTTCGGATGTCCCACCCAAGCCTAGTTTGGCAGATATCTCCACGTGTAGATGTGTGCATGGAGAGGTAAGTGCAGATCACCACTAGCAAACCTTTCATTTCTTTTAATTGAGTTTTTGATTCATATGACATGGAAATGTTAGATACGATAATTCCTTTTGGTTTCTTTTATAGTTCTAAATACTCATCCAATCAAACACCTAAAATGGTCAGATTTCTTCAATTTTTGAGCCACGGCTCATCCATTCAAGAAGATGTTTTACAATATGCAATAGTGATGTATTAACTCGTCGCTAATTAGCTATACTTTATAATAAGTTATTAGGCCGTCGCAAATAATTAACTCATTGATGATGGTCGTATTTACGACGCAATTAGCAACGAGCAGAACTCGTCATAGAAAGATTTTTGCGATGAGTTCAAAAATTTTAATGACAATTTGACGAGCAGAACTCGTCATAGAAAGATTTTTGCTATGAGTTCAAAAATTTTAATGACAATTTGACTCGTCCGAAAAAGTGTGAATTGTTGTAGTGATTGATTAACCTAATATTACTTTCAGGAGTGGCAGCCAGTGTCAAGCTATTACTAAAACTAGTCCAAGAACACAACGATGCGGCCGCATCCAACAAAGACATCGATGGCCGAAAAACCCAAAGGGTGGCCAGCATGATCGGTGTTCTCGATGACATTAGGTCTCGCATCGAGAAATCTCAGCCATCCGGCCGGAAATTAAAAAGAGAAGCCGAGCTGCGGCGGTGCAACACTGATCTAAGGCGGACCCAAAATCCACAGAAGGAGAGGAAATTGCAGGAGCCTATCCATGAAGAGAATCAACGGCTACGAAAGGAGCTGTCCACAAACTTGGCGGCCCGCAAGAGCCTGGAGAGGATGTTCTCGAGCTTAGGCAAGGAAAAAGAGATCATGGCCACTGAACTTGCAAGGAAGGCCCAAGAACTGAATGGGATGGAAGAGCACATCAATGATCTAAAGGCCCAGAACGAGATGTTGCTGGCCAAGGTGAAATGCTGTGCGTCCGAACACAAGGAGAAGAAGATCAACGGTGGAGGAGATCTCCATGGGAATGTGGCCCTCCAAGAACGTAACAAGGCGTTATCAGATCAGCTCCTTAAGTCTCTTGAAGGATACAGATCGTTGAAATGGAAATTGAAAGATTCTCAGGAAGAGAATGCTGGGATTCGTGCCAAGTTGGTGGAGATCAGGAAGGAGGCCTTGGTGGGGCTTGATAGAATTCATGATCTACGGCAGAGGGTTGCGGAGAGGGATGATCCAACGGTGGATATTGAAGAGGAGCTATCAGCGGTGGAGAGCATGTTCAAGTGCTTTGAAGCGAAGGTTGTGATTGGTGGGCCCAAGAGGAGCGAGGGCACGAAGGCAAAGGCCGCAGATGTGGTGGCTGAGAAGTCTCCGGTTCTTGCATGAGTGGGAGAGGTGGGCCACAAATCCAACGGTTGGATTTCTTTTTTCTTGGACTGAGGGTCGACACAAATTTTCTTTGCTTTTGGACATCTTATTAATAAAAATTCAAACAGTTTGTTGTACAGAGAAACTTTCACATACAACGCCTTCTTTTCTGAGTGTTACTTCGGTATAATTGCATCTGAGCCGTGTAAAAGGTGGGCCACGCCATAAAGATCACTTGAGAGAAAATGGGTCCGAATATCGAACTTTGGACCCATGAAAATCATCGGGTATGGGTACCCGTTGATGGGTGTATATTTTGTTTTCCACCGTCGATTCTACGGCCACTGATCAGAGACCATGTCATCTTGGAGAACTGATTAGGTGCGGCCCTTACAGTGGGGCCCACCTTGATGTATTTATTCTCAATCCACGCCGTCCATTCGTTTTTCCAGATCATTTTAGTGCATGGGAGTAAAAATGAAGCAGATCCAATTTTCAGATGGACAATAACATAGGAAACAGTGGTGATTGACCGTTAGTGGGCCACAAAAGTTTTGGATCAAGCTAATATTTGTTTTTTTCCCTTCATTCAAGCTTATATGACCTTATCAACAGGTTGGATGGAACATAAACCTCACCAAAACATTACGGTGGGTCGCAGAAAGTTTTTTAATGGTAGATGTTCATCACCACTGTGTCCTATAGTATGGTCCACCTGAGATTTCTATCTTCTTAATTTTTTGAGCTCATTCTTAGAGTGATATGGAAAAACGGATAGACGGTGTGGATATAGACTAAATACATCAGGGTGGGCCCCACGGCAAAAGCCCGACAAGCTTGACCAATGGCTATGAAAACATCACCGTTCTTGACCAGATGATATCATGGGCCCACCCACAACACACTAGAAATACCCACTTGGGTTCTTCTCAAAACACACACATATAGCATACGTGCAACAATCTTGACCGTCTAGCTAGAAGTGGACCCCACTTCAACGTCCGACGATCACTGCTCATCTCATCCGCATGTTCTGGCCCCACATGCATGCTCACCTACCATGCATGCAAAGATTGTGATCGTTAATTCGGTATTATTCTTTAAACATGCACAAATCATGACCTTTTTGTAGTTAAATATCAATATCATCTGATTATCCTTCAACAGCCCACCATCGCCTTCTGATAGAGCTCCGAGTTCTGGACGGCCAGGATTGGATGATTTGATGGGCCACATGGATTCAATCACATCAGCCCTTCCAGTCATTTGTGTCATCCTTTGTACCATGATCATATACTGGAGGCTCACCATCAAGCCCAGTAAGAATGAAAGGAGGCTCCCACCAGGCCCACCAAGATGGCCCATCTTCGGCAATCTTCTCCAACTGGGCTCACTCCCACACAGGGACATGGCCACCTTCTGTGCCAAATATGGACCGTTGGTTTATCTCCGTCTCGGCAGCGTAGATGCGATCACGACCGACGATCCGGAAGTCATCCGCGAGATCCTTTTCCGGCAAGACGATGTGTTCGCATCTCGCCCGCGGACCCTCGCTGCGGCCCACCTGGCATACGGTTGCGGCGACGTGGCGATGGCCCCACTGGGCCCACAATGGAAACGGATGAGGCGGATATGTATGGAACACCTACTGACCACCAAACGGCTAGATTCGTTCATGAACCAACGGGCTGATGAGGCCCACCATATGGTCAGAGATGTGTGGGCCCAGGCCCAGTATGGGGAGGCTATCAACCTGAGGCAGGTGTTGGGTGCATTTTCTATGAATAATGTGACTAGGATGTTGTTAGGGAAGCAGTATTTTGGGGTGGGGCCAGGTGGGCCCCAGGAGGCGATGGAGTTCATGGATATCACACATGAGCTGTTCTGGCTACTGGGCCTGATCTATCTGGGTGATTACTGGCCCATCTGGAGGTGGGTGGACCCGTTTGGGTGTGAGAGGAAAATGAGGGATGTGGAGAGAAGGGTGGATGATTTTCATGAGAAGATACTTGAGGAGCATAGGAAGGCAAGGAACAGAAAAATGGACGGTAGAGATGATGTTGATGATAAGATGGACTTTGTTGATGTTTTGTTGTCACTGCCTGGTGAAGATGGAAAGGAGCATATGGATGATGTGGAGATCAAAGCTCTAGTTCAGGTAGATTTATTTCATTACCATAAGATCCTATCCGTTCATTCTGTGGGGCCTATTTCAGATGGGCCATGACTAAAAAATCATGCTGATTAGGAAATCCTAACCGTTAGATGGCAGAATTCCTCCAATCAAACGGTTAGGATTGTCCATGGTCCCATCCGAGATGGAGTTTACCAGAGATTGGCCTGGATCTCCATTCATTTATGCCACGTGTATGAAAATAAAATCATTGACAAGCATTTTACCTGGCCCCCACCATCAAAGGTATGTTTGGAGCCAGGAATATCACAAGCTACACCTATTTTACCTGGGGGCCACCAGTGCATCAGAGCCGTTAAAAAGGTGGTCCGCACCATGAAGATTACCTAGCATGAAAATCAGGCTAATCCATCTGCACATCAGCCCAACATTGACCGTCTATTGATTTCGATGGTGTATACCGGGAACGGATTGGCTACTCCCACTCCCACCAGCCCGGTGGCTGCTGGTCGGTGCTCTGTGGGCCCCACTATGATGTATGTTTTTCATCCATGCCCTTCATCCATTTTTAAAGATCATTTTAAGAATTTTTCCAAAATTGAGAGGGATATAAATCTCAGATGGACCACACTAAAGGAAAACAATAGTGATTGGATATCCACCATTAAAATCCTCCTAAGGCCCACTGTACTGTTTATTTGAAATCCAATATTTTAATAGGTCATACAGACCTAGATGAAGGGAAAAAACAAATATCAGCTTGATCCAAAACTTTTATGGGCCCAAAAAAGTTTTTAATAATTGACGTTCATTCAACACTCTTTCCTGTAACGTGGTCCACTTGAGATTTTTATATAACTCATTTTTGGTATAATATCCTAAAATGATCTATAAAAATATATGGACGGCTTGGATGAAACACATACATCATGGTGGGGCCCACATATCACCGACAACCAGCCATCGGCTGGTGGCAGGGGTAGTAGCCAATCCGTTTCCGTGTATCCCGCCTGATTAGCGGACTAACCTGATTTCACGTATCAGGCAATTTTCTTAGTGGGGCCCACCTTTTGGATGGGACAGATGTCCCACAGACGTTGCTCATTAGTGTGAGAAAACGTGCAACAATCCAACGGTTGCTAACTTCCTATTTCCTGACTTGTATGGACAGGATATGATAGCTGCGGCCACAGACACTTCTGCAGTGACAAACGAGTGGGCCATGGCGGAGGTGATCAAGCACCCACACGTGCAACGTAAAATCCAAGATGAGCTGGACGAAGTTGTGGGCCCGGATCGAATGGTCACCGAATCGGATCTGGCCCACCTAAACTACCTACGATGTGTGGTCCGAGAAACCTTTCGGATGCACCCGGCGGGTCCGTTCCTGATCCCACACGAGTCTGTACGGCCCACCCAGCTCTTCGGCTACCACATTCCAGCCAAGACACGTGTTTTCATCAACACGCACGCTTTGGGAAGGAACACACGTGTGTGGGACAGCACCGATGAATTCCGTCCGGAGCGGCACATAACATCGGACGGTAGCCGTGTGGAGATTAGCCACGGGTCTGATTTCCGGATCCTGCCCTTCAGTGCTGGGAAAAGGAAGTGTCCTGGTGCACCCCTGGGTCTGGTCTTCGTTCTTATGGGCCTGGCTCGTTTATTTCATTGCTTTGAATGGGCCCCACCAAATGGGCTGAGGCCCGAAGACATTGATACCACTGAAGTTTATGGTATGACCATGCCCATGGCTAAGCCGTTGATCGCCGTCGGTAGGCCACGTCTGCCACATCATATGTACTGCTGACGTGGACGGATTGATGGTTAAGATGATATTTGTGTTGTTGGTGTGGACAGTGATGTATGGTTATGATGCTGTTTTGGTTGGTAATTAAGTCAATGGGAGTTGTTTATATAAATGTTTTATTCATGCGATTAACGATAATAGTACGTTACAGGTTTGGACCATCTCTGAAAGTGAGATCTCACTGAGATCGGGACGAACGGCACCGTACATGGCTAGATAATGTAAGCCTACAAAATGCCGTGGGGATGGATCATTGGCTGATTGGATATGATGATGAGTAGGATGAACGGTTGATATTTCACGGTGTGTAAGTAGAGCGGTACATTTTGTGGGACCATTAACCTACAAGCAATGAATCGATTCCAAACCCATAGGAGTGCAAGTATAGGAGATGGAAGCTTTGTGGGGCCACGATGATTCTGTGTTTTATCCACACCGTCTATCTGTTTTGCCAGCTCATTTCAGGCGGATAACTAAAAATGAGGAAGATACAGAGCTCAAATGGACCACACCACATGAAACAGTAAACATTGAATGCCTACGGTTGAAAACTTCTTAGGGGCCATGGAAGGTTTGGATGAAGCTGATATTTGTGGTTTCCCTTCATCCACGTCTGTGTAATCTTATCAACAGGGTGGATGGCAAATAAACATCATGATGGACCTAGGAGGTTTTCAACCGTTGGTCATTGTCCCTACAGACTTGGATAAAGGGATATATATATATATATATATATATATATATATATATATATATATATATATATATATATATATGGTGGGCCCCACAGATCTTGGTCTGAGGGTCAGGAAAAGCAGCTGAGTCAAGATCGGGTCACTGTAACAGGTTAGAGGAAGACCTTGTGATGGAATGTATGATACATAATTATCTAAGTCGTCAGATCGAATGGACGGTTGAATTTTGTTGGCTGTGAATCCAACCTAATAGGGCCCACCTAGTGAGGTGACATTTACAGAACTATCATTAAGGATAAAAACTACAAAAATGGCCGGGTATAAAATGAGCAGATCTGCTAATATTCCACACGTGTGTACAAGGGACACCAAGTGGGGCTGGCTGTTCAGTTCTCACGCAAAAATAAATCTAGTCCATTCAGTATCAGGATGTTGAAATGGACGGTTAAAAACTTCAGATGGATTTATGGGTACATTTGTTTCATAAACTGCAGCCCACTTGATGAATGGGCTGTGCCGTATCATCTGAATGAACGGATTGGATCTTGTGCCAACATGCCACGGTGGCACATGTTGCGTCTAGATGAGTTCCCTTGGGCGCAAGCGCGAAAAGCAAGCGCGGAAATGGGCCCAGTAGCTCATGAGTCCAACCGGGATTTGGGCTGGGCTTGGACCTACTAGCTAGTCATTTGGGTGGGCTTGGTCCGGGCTTGAGCTTTACCACTTGCTAGTAGGTCCAAGCCCAGACCAAATCCTGGTTGGGCTTTACCGAGTTCGAGCTGGGGCCAGCAAGTGACTCGGCTTGGCCACATGCTGACCCTAGCTCGAACTCAGCTCCGCTCGGTCCTCGAGCTTGATTGGCCAGCACGGCTCGGTTCAGTGAATAGATTGGGCCAATTTGAGCTAAGATCGAGCCGAGTTTGCTTGGGCAATATTTTCACAAACATAGACCGCACCTTCAAAATCTCATTATATGTGAAACAACAATAGTAGTTTTACATGTATTTCATTGAACATCTTATAAGCAATATAAAAATCAAGAAAAAAAATAGTATTTATTTCATATATGTACCTTCTTTGCCACCAACCACACTTCGCTGAGTCATTTCATCAAAGCCAGACTTCGTTGAGTCATTTCATCAAACACTTGATGAGCAACATCAATATCAATATAACCGAGTCACCAAACTGGTTCGATCCGAGTCAAGTCGAGCTCTAGCAAGATTGGACTCGAAAATTTTTCAAGCTCAAAAAAGCAACTCGACTCAGCTCAAACTCAAATTCGAACAGAGTTGAATTGAGCTTTTCCGAGTGAGCCGAGCTAACTTGGTTCGTGTACAGCCCTAGGCGACATTTTAAGGAGCGGATTAGGTGGGCCCCGGCCTCACCCAAGATGGTGCGGCCCTCATCATCGAGCCCACCATGATGTATTTATACTGTATGCATGCCATCCATCCATTTTAGGCCATTTCAAAACTCAAGTGGGCCACACCATAGATTGAGAGTGGATACCCACCCATTGAAACTTTCTTGATTTATATATGGCCCCAGTGAGATGTTGTTTAGACATCTAGCCATGATTGTGTGTCCTACTCATACAAGGGGCCAAACTGTATTTTAGGCCATTTCAAAACTCAAGTAAGCCCCACCAAGTGATTTTAGATGTATTAGGCATGATTTCCCATGATTTCATATGGTAAGTCCACCTGAGCTTCGAAGTACGGTTGATTTTTGGTACATACACAACCTAGGGGACCTACCAAATGCACAGCATGGATGTCCACCACACATCACGGTGGGGCCCACAGAGCTCGACCTAATGTACCGTTTCCCTATATACACACACACACACACACACAAATGTTAGTGGGCCACACCATTGGAAAAATATTGGTGTATGCTGATTTTATGGGATCAGCTGATGAAAGGATTGGATGGCACATGAACAACACAGCGGCCTGAGAAACGTTTCTAAGGTAGGCATTCCACTCCCACTGTTTAACGTGGTGTGTCCCACTTCATTTTTTGATCGGCCTAAATTTCAAACCCAAGTCCTAAAATGAGGTGCTACAAGTGATGAACGGACTGGATTTGGCACGAACTTTATAGCGGGACCAAATACATCGGCTATTGCACGATCTTCAGAAACAGATGATGCAGATTTTTTTGTTCCATATAAGACGAGTGGCTCAAAACGTTATTCTTCCGTGCACCTTACACATGTAATCGGATAATGCCTGTGAAAAAAAAAAAGAGGAACTCTCTCTCCTCCATGTTAGCTGAATTCATTCTCCAAGGCCACTGTCCATCTAGTCTCAATGATAAGGTAACCATCTCTCTCTCTCTCTCTCTCTCTCTCTCTCTCTCTCTCTCTCTCTCTCTGTAATGTGTAACTCTTGTATAGGTCATCTGATCCATACGAAAGGTGGGCCAGACCATGAACATCACCCAGGGAGAGAATCATCTGGGCCCACTAATTGGGTGGACCACATTGTTGAACCCAATGGACAGCCGTTGGTGTGACTCAATTCACATAGTGACCCACTAAATGAGTGAGCCAAGCTGTTTTTCATGGAAGATGATCTCCATGTTGTTACTCACCTTTTGCACGGCTTGGATGTCATACGCACACAGAAAATTGGCGGGAAAGATGGGTTTGCATGTGAAGGTTTACATACAATGCCTGCAGTTATCATCTCTCTCAGCTCCATCTTTCCCACCAACGTGTCATCTCTGTAGGAAATCTGATCCGTTCAAGTAGTGGACCACAGCATGAACATCACCTAGGATGGGAATCAGGATGGCCCACCAATTGGGTGGCTCGCAATATTGGAATATGGACGACCGATGGTCTGCTCCACATGCAGTAATGGCCCACTAATAACTGGATCTGCCTAATTTTCACATTTTGTGTTTTTTCCGAGTTTTTTGAGTTGACCCTTCTTCAAGTCTTGATAAAATCTGGTCGAGGTGAGTCAACTCAACCACTTCGAGTCATGTTTTTAAACCATGGAAGGTTCAGACTGGGTCTGTGTCACTCTATCTCTGCCGCTCATCAGGTGGGCCCTGCCCAATTTGTACTTGGTCCGAAAAATTAGATTCATCCTGGTCATTGATGGGCCACACTTGTAGAAAAAACGATCAAAGGTCCACATTTGTCATGCAAATGTAGCCCACTTATCCATCAGGCCATCTTATTTTTCTCACCATAGCACATCAAATGCATCTCCCATCTGATGAACGGCCTGGATCACGCAGACGTATCTATCTGGAACATGTGGACAGTAATTCTTTTGTGGGATTTTTGGTGTAGGTGAATGCAATGAAATGTTGGAGTTCTATCACCCCAAATCCCCCCCTACAACTAATCCAAAATCAATAGAAATCCAACCCAAATGTGCTGATTTTTTCAATTCAAGAACATCCCATTCGCCTAAATTCCCACCAAAAAACAACCATTCAATCTCAATCAAACCATCAACAGATTCAAATTTCCCTCCAAAACACATACAATCCCCACAAGAAAACACCCACCTTTTCTCAACAACCAATTCATCAAGCTACATAGATTTCCCGGTGAAAATCGAACATTCAATCCCACCTAACCAATCCACTCATTCGAATTCGCCGCTCAAAATTGCCGGTTCCGTCCCAAGAAAATCATCGGGGAATTTGAAATTCCAATCAAGGCCTACCCATAAAGGATCCAAACATTTTCCACCAAATACCAAACAAATCTCCTCACTAACATTGCAAATCCTCACTCAAATCTATAAACTAGGCCCCACTCCTGACATAATCACATACACAACCTTCATCAAGTACTTAGGTGATTGTGGCCATGCCGACGAAGCATCCGAGCTCTTCGCGATCATGAAAGAAACACACGACCCCGATGTGATTTCATTCACTGTTCTCATCCAAATCCTCTGCAATTGCCGACAGCTCGATCGAGCGCTGGACCTCATTCAAGAAATGCCCTCCCATAACTGCAAACCAGATGTCTTTTGCTACAACACCTTAATCAACAAGCTCGGCGAAGCGGGCCACGAGGATCACATCCGGACCCTCTGGTCAGAAATGCAATTGGATGGAATCCGTCCCAACATCATCACCTACAGCTCATTGGTGAAATCCCTTTGCATTGTGAACAAGATCAATGAGGCCATTTCAGTCATGGCCCACATGGAGACATGTGGAAACATCAAACTGAATACATATGTTTACAACACGATCATGATGGCATATCTTGACCGTGGACAGATCCGTGAAGCTCTAGGAGTTCTTGGGAGGATGGAGATTCGTGGGTGCTGCCCAGATTCGTGTAGTTTCAATCTGTTCATTAGATATTTTAGTGATTTGGGCCATGGTCTAACAGCTTATGTGTTCTTGAAGGAGATGGTTAGAAGGGGAGTTGAAGCCAATGAGATTAGTTACAAGGCATGTGCTCTTGGCCTAATCAAGGAAGGAAAGGTCAGAGAAGTTTTTGAATTGATTGAGGAAACCAGGATTTCATGTGTTTCTCTAAGTGTTGGTTTTTGGAACAATCTCATCTTGTGGTTTGGGAAAATGGGGAAATTGGAGGAGGCTTATGGTGTTTTCATGAGCATCAAAAACCCTAATGAGATTACCATGAATATTGTAATTAACATGTTCTACAAGCATGGAAGGGGTGATATTGCTTGGGATATGTTCAACCTCATGGGAGAGATGGGAATCCGACCATCCATTGTGACTTACAACATATTGGTGCATGGGCTAGGGAGGGAGGGGAGGACCCGCCAGGCGGCCCAGCTGGTGGGCCGGATGGAATTAGACGAATGCCTGTCGCCTGATGTGGTCACGTATAATTGTTTATTGGATGGATTGTGTAGGGCCGGCGAGATCGACGGTGCTTGTCGGCTTGTTTTGGAGATGGTAAGAAGAGGGTGCGGGCCAGATTTGATTAGTTATAATACATTGATCAACGGTTTGATTAGTGTTGGGAGGCTGGATGATGCATGTAGCTTGTTTGAACATATGAGAGGGAAATGGGATGCTCATGTTGTACCTTTGGAGAGATTGATTATGGAAATGGTTGAAAGAAAATTATCCATTTGATTCATTTTTCTTGGTGATTAATAATGATAGAGTTTTGTATTTGAGATAAAAGAAATGATGCAATGCTCTTGGCACTTGGATAGTTCAATTGAATGATCTGGACCATCCATTGGGTCTATCATACATTTCATGGGCATCTAAGCAAAAAAGTCATGTCAATCAAATGATCCGATTCATCAAGTTGGCTGTTTTTTATATAAATGATCTAATTCATCGAAACCATAAGCTTGATGGACTATGATGAATTGATTATTCAAATTGTGAATGGATTTACTTTTATATAAACAATCTATATGTTGTTGATGGGATTGTTAGAAAGGTTGTATTTTGTGATGCTTGCAATGGTAGCTCATGAAGAGGTGATAGACCTAAAACACAACCTATATTAATAAAGCAGTTTTTAAAATTTATTTTTATGCAGAGCTTCTATCTCCTCTTTCATCGACTCTTTCTAGTCATCAGCATCTATAAAAAGATCATACATGAATTTTTATCTCTAGAACTAATTTGAAATTACACGCCTACTTGTAAGAGTATATCTTTCATACACAATCTAGGTGGGGCCATAGAAATTCAAGGGTGAGCATCCATAAAGTTCTTTTTCTTTAAGAGAAGGTATCTGAGTCCAACCAGTTGGACAATAATGAGTTATGGTCCATCTAGTGGATAAATTCCAAACTATTGATCGAATCAACATCGATTCCTTCTGATAGGTTGGCGGATCACCTATGTGAAAAATCAACTCTATCTAATCATCTGGTTGGCCAGGCCAAAGAAAACAATTTTAACTGTTGATAAATAGTAAAATACAAGTGAGGTCTAGTAAATAAGTAGATGTGATTGATTTTTGCAGGAAGAAATCATCATCCTGATTCCAACCTATTGGACGGGTTGGATGTTTCGTCAGAGGTATCTTTTGGATGGCGCATAATTTCTGGTTAGACGTGCAACTTTCTCCTTTTCAAATACACTGAGGGTAATTTATTAAACCAGTAACAGATGGTCTACCACCATTGATATTTTAGGGACCCACTGTAAATATATATTTATGTAAAATTCACTCCAGCCATTAGATGTGATCCTACTTTTGGCTTAGGATATAAAAATATGTGTGATTTCAAGTGGGCTGCACCAAAAGAAATAATTGGGAGAGGCGTCCACTCTTGATTTTTACAGGGCCCACTAATAATGACTGTATGAAATCTACTCTTGTGATGATTGCATGAAATCTACTGGGACCATTAGATTTCAAACCAAAATTTAAGGCTAGGGCAAAAAATCAGACCTATTCATGATTTAAGTGGGCTACACGGGTTTGTTTGGCCAGCTGTATTAGGTAGGATTAAGGTGGAAGGAATTACAAAAGTTAAAATAAATGCATATGTAAGGTATTGTCCTTGGATGGATTGAGTTTATCCCATGTTTTCTAATACTATGTTTGGAATGTATGCATTAAAAAGAAAATCCTAAGATTTACTTTCAAATTGCATTTGGATTGAACATGAATGCAACAAAAATCCATCATCCATGGGATTAGTAATCTCATCTCACACTTTCCAACACAAGGCTCATTTTCCAAAGCCTAAAAAGTTAATTTTAATCCCATCTCACACTTCTTCCAAACATGTCATTCTGAATTTCAAAGTGGGATTAGTAATGCAATCTCATTTAATACAATTTAATACCCTTGTCCTAACTGGCCTATCCGTGATTTAAGTGGCCTACACTAAGGAAACAGTGTAGTGGGTGAGCACCGCCTAATACATTGTTCTGATCATGTGGTCCACCTGAATCCATACATTGTTCTGATCATGTGGTCCACCTGAATCATGGATGGTCTATTTTATTTTATTTTATTTTATTATTATATTATTATTATTATTATTTTTTGGAAGACACGGGGTGTCCCCACCTCTTTCAGAAAGTAGTCAGATGAGAAGACTCAAATTAGTGGGGAAGCTTATTGAAAACTTTTTAAAAAAAAAAAAAATGCACTAGAATGTAAATACCTAATTAACAATGTAGTGATGTGTTAAATTCCCCTTTTCTTACTACTTCCATAGGTTCAGCATTTACCCATGTGGGGTCATGTTTTCTTGACATAGACCATTGAGCTCATGGGCCACACAATGCATTGGGATTGCAAAACTATCTTATAGATTGGAAGATATGTTACCCTTTGATCCTTGACCTATCTTGCGTTTAATTTAGATACAAATTAATTTATTTTATAGGCTGAATTAAAATTTAAATAATTAAAAAAAAAAAAAAAAATCATTTCTTGACTCACCTGGTTAACCCATTGAGTTTCCAATTGAACTGGAACCAGTGACCGATCGAGTCTCGAGCGCCAAATCGGCCTATATGTAGTTCTTAATATATATTAATTTATTTATTTTATAGTTTGAATAATAATTTAAAAAATCATTTCTTGACATACCTGGTTAACACACCGAGTTCTGGGTCGACCTAGAACAGGTGACAGATCGAGTACCGAGCCAAGTCCTAGTAGGCCAACTAGGCCAATGTGACTCAGTAGACCTAGCCAAGTCAAAATAGGCCGGGCGAGTCTTTTTTGCCCTATATGTAGTTTTTAATAGATATTGATTAATTTGTTTTATAGTCAGAACAATAATAAATAAGAAAACAATAAATAAATAAAAACATTTCTTGACCCACCTGGTTAACCCACCGATCTACGGGTCAACCAGAAAGTTGTGATTGATCGAGAGAGATGGAGAGAGATTGTGTACTTAGTAAACACTATGGGGCCACCATGGATGCATGCGTCTTATCCATGCCGTCCATTCGTTTTTCCAAATCATTTCAGGGCATGAGCCCAAAATTGAAGCATATCCAAAGCTATAGTGGACCGCACCACAGGAAACAATGTGAATAATGATGTCCACCCTTGAAACCTAAGGCCCATAGTGATGTTTATTTGTTATCCAACATGTTTATACGATCACACAAACATGGACAAAGGGAAACACAAATATCAGCTTGATCCAAAACTTCTGTTGTCCCTCGAGAAGTTTTCAATGGTAGTCGTTCAATTCACACTGCTTCCGGTGGTGTGGTCCACTTGAGCTTTGGATATGGTTCGATTTTGGGCTCATGCTCTAAAATTATCTGGTAAAATGGATGGACAGGGTGGACTAAAGACAAATCAGTGGACCCCACAGTTTACTCAGTACGCTATCTGCTTCCTCATGAAATTATGTGTTCCTGCAGTAGTGTATTTGGAAAGTTGAAAGAAGATGAGTGCGACTTCAAGGGCCAGCTTATGTAAAGCTTGTTTGAAGCGGCGTATTTAAGAACACCAGGAGATATTGGACGGCTGGCAAGAACCTGAGAGCAATGGTGGCCCACCTTGGACCTCTCCTCTCTACTCAAAGCGGCCCATGCTCTAGAGTTACAACTGCGTAAGGGCATGCCATGCCTAGAAGCGATCCCAGAGCAATGTTCTTGTAGATCTGGCCAAGTTATTAGATTTCAATCTACTACAGTCGTTGCGCCAGATGAGAGATTGGAAAACTCTCCAGGTAAGCTTTGCCGCCTATGTTGTGGATCGTTTGGTTGTACCCCAAAATCATGATTGAATCCGACATCGGTGGAGCGTTTGCGTTGGGCATTTTGCTGTCCAATTTCAAAATTCACTTCCAAGTTGGCCAGGAAGAGTGCATCCTGTCCGCTCAAACAAAGCATAAATCCAAATGTTTTTGGTGCAAAAATGATCTAGGGTTCATGAAAAAAATAAATCCTCAAAAACCTGAATTTATATTAATTAAAAAGGAAAAAAAAGAAATACCCTAACGGGCCACACACCAAATTCATATGATATAACAGAGTGCAATCAAATTCTAATGCAACTGACAACCAATCCAAATTCCAAACAGAACTTCCATGAATTCTGACAGCTAGAATGAAAAGGGAAACAGAAATGGTCCGAACCCATAGTAAAATTTTCTAAACTAAAAGTAACACGGCAGATGAACTCACTAAGCACCCTTCTCTGATTTTGCAGCGGTTGCAGCAGCCTGCCCACGGAGACGACCAGTCCTCCTTGCAGCGATGAGACCAACCTTCTGGCCAGGCGGGGCATCGCGACGGACAGTGCTGGCGTGCCCAATGTGCTGGTGGTTACCACCACCATGGGGATGCTCCACTGGGTTCATGGCCACACCACGGACCTTAGGCCAGCAGTTCCTCTTTACCCTATATTTGTGGTATGCGTTGCCTGCCTTGAGAAGGGGCTTCTCCGTCCGGCCCCCACCTGCAACCTGGCCAATCATGGCACGGCATCCACTTGGAACAATTTTCTTGGCCCCGGAAGGAAGCTTGATCCTGTCAGAAAGAATATAACCATATAAAAAGTTTAATGATGTTAAAATCAGAATCATTTGAAGGTTGAACGTTCACTGCATTTTCATCCCTATGCAACAAACTCCATATGTGTGAGTGTAGAACATTGGTGTGAGAACTGTGTAACTGCCCTGACAGAAGCCAATCCACTGATTGAATGAGCTGCATGCACATGTAAAGTGAGATGTTGCCCTTTCTTTTTTTGTTTTGGAAAAAAGAAAGTTATCATTTTATTAAAATAAGCAAACAAGCAAAACAAGACCTGTAGACGAGTTGACCCTTGGGGGTGGCAATGGGTAGGTTCGTGTCAGGTTCCTGGGGGTGGGGGGGTCGGCCCAAGCCTGACCCATTTACTAAAATGGCTAAGTATTCCAACACGAACCCAGGCCATGACCCATTACCCTGTGGCCCGACCCAACCCACTTAAAATCCATTGAACCCTAACTTGATTGACCCAACCCAGTTAATTCTAACTGGCTCCGGCTCGACCTCCCCATAGGGCCAGGCCCAGCTTTGACCACCCTTGGGTTTAAAAATGTAATACAAGGTTACTGGTTTCCCAACCCTGCCCAGTTAGTGGTTGCATATGAGCATACATACATAATTTGTACGTATCAATTACTCATCATCTATTAATTTGTGATGTGGTGCAGATTTTAGGCCAGAGTCAGGTAGGTCATCTGCCCCAACCCATTGATAAACATTATAGGTACAGCTAGATCCATTTACACAAATGCGCCACATTTTTGGACCCAAGCCCAATCCACTATATATTTAGCTTGACCCAACCTTTTTTTTTTTTGTTAGCTTGTTAGTACACCCACTGTCAGTTCACACTTCACTGTTAGCCACCCCCACTAGGGAATCGATACCAAGACCTCAGTGTTGAAACGAGGTATCTTTCACTCAGTCTACCACTTGAGCTATGGATCAGGGTGTAGCTTGACCCAACCTTGCGTAAGAAGCAGGTTGGGCCAATTGATCTGTTGGGCTGACTCAACCCATTGCCCGCCCTAGTGATCCTATCATCTCTAGGGAGGGAGGGAGGGAGGGAGGGAGACAACAGATGATTTGTCTTTAAAGATCCTAGCATTCCTTTCTTCTAAATCTCCCAAATGATGGCATAGGGAATCAGTGACCAAGTACACCTACTGTGCTTCAAAACGGATCTCTCCTCCACTCACTCGAGACCTTGAAAAGCACAAAATAATAAATAAATAACTGATCCCAATCACTCTGACAGCCTTGTAATGCAAGATGAGATGATCCACTGATTCCTCACTTCTATACATATGACACCTGTTGGCCATCATCATATTCATTTTATTTTATTTTTTCGAAAAGTCACATATCATAATAATAAACGAAAGGGAGCACAAAAACAGTAGACTGCACAGCCGAGGGAGCTACACAGACTACTAAGAGCCTAAAAACAGCAAATTACAGTCCTTCAAATTTACTACATTAACTGCCCATTCAGCAACTAGAAATCTAGCTCTGGAAGCAACAAAATCTGCTGATTTGGAAATCCCGCTAAAAGACCTGCCATTTCTTTCTTCCCAAACAGCCCATCATCATATTCTTTGTAAGAAGAATTGTGATCCATACAAAAAGCTAATGTTAGCACCCATCTCAGCAATGCATCAACATGTGCTTCTTCAACCACTATGAGGCCAACCTTTTCCGCAATGCTTGAAGAACCTAACCAGATCTCCTTCCAGTCATGCTGATGGCCTTCCAAATCCAAAGACCCCATGGGACCCATATTACAACTAGGGAATAAGTTGCCAACTGCAGTCATACTATTTCTTGAAAATGATCTCACTACAATGCTTCCATCTCATCACCAAACCACCACCACCATTTTGTAAGAAGAATCCAATTTTATTCACCAATTCTTCTCAAACCAAGAACCCCCTTCTTTTTTTGGCTTTGAACCACCTTCAAATTGACAAGATGAAATTTGTCACCCTCTTCACGCCCTTCCCGAAGGAAGTCTCTCCGGATCTTCTCAATCCCCTTAGCCACAGCTAGTGGCATCTTATTGAAAAGGCAATGATAATGTCTGGGAAGGCTTGATAAGGCAGCCTTTATGGGGCATATTCTATGTCCAAGGTCTTTTCTCCGTTCCTTCAATAATAGGATCCCAAAAGGTTAAAATTCCCCCCTATAGGAAGGCCAAGGTACTTCATAAGGATATGAGAAGCTTTACTCCCCAATACCTCCGCAAAAGAGTTTACCTCACCATCTTTTCTTTCTTTTTTCTTTTTTTCTTTTTTTGTTGAAGGATACCTCACCATCTTTCTTTCTTTTTCCCCTTTTTTTTAAGGCTACATCACCATCTTCTATAGCCACCCCTACAACGACACCTTGGCTCAAATCAATCCTAAGGCCCGAGTTTGCCTCGAAGCAATGCAAAATTCCATTAATTTGTCTCATCAGGTGACTAGAAGTGTCCCATAAAGATGAGAGTGCGATCGGCAAATTGGAAATGAGAATAGTCATCTCTAATATCCTGATCTCAAAACCTCTCACTAATCCAAGCTTAGATGCTTTCAACACCATCAAACTTAGCCCTTTGGCCACAGTTGTGAATAAAAATGGAGATAAAGTTCAAGTGGTAGACTGAGTGAAAGATACCTCGTTTCAACACTGAGGTCTTGGTATCGATCCCTAGTGGGGGTGGCTAACAGTGAAGTGTCGACTGACAGTGGGGTGTACTAACAAGCTAACCCAAACAAAAAAATAAAAATAAAATAAAATAAATATCCATTAATTAGAATAGATAAGGATTCCACATTAATGCATTCCTTTATCCAAGACCCCCACCTATTGCCAAACCTAGTCCGGTGTAAAAATAGAATAGAAGTCCCCATCAACATGGTCATATGCCTTCTCCACGTCCACCTTGCATAAAATCCCTTTCTCCCCACACTCTTTCTAAAGTCAACTGCTTCATTTATCAATAGAATGCCATCTAGAATTTGCCTTTCTTTACAAAAGTCCATTGAAATGGAGAGAGAGTCAATCCAAAGACTTCTCTCAACCCACGGGATCACATCTTAACAAGAATCTTGTAGACTCTCTAACCAAGCTAATCAGTCTATAGGCCTAGATGTCCAAAGCATCCTCAATTTTGGAGATCAAGGTGATGAATGCAGCAATAAGGCCTTTTACTCAGAACAGATTGATCATGAACTTACTACATAAAACTCGTAAGTCATAAGCTCACTCCTGAAAGAACACAAAAGAGAAGTAGCATTCTACAGGTTATTTCTATAATTTGCTTTTGTGTTGGTTAGTTGTTAGTTGTTAGTCAGGGAGTTACATAGGTTGTTAAAGTTAGTTTTGATTTGTTGAAGGCCAGTTGTGATTAGCATACTAATGACATGTTTAATTAGAACTTGGGAGTTTATTGGAAGTTAGTTAAAAATTATTGTAGGAGATCTATAAATACTTCCAACAAACATTGTAGCGCAGTTCTTTCGAAATTCAGAAATGAAAATGGATTTCTCGTCTTCTAAGTCGAGAGAAATGGACGAAGGAGATTCCTCTTACTATCATTGAGATTGGGTTCAATTGAAGCTCGAGACATTCGCAGATCATAGGATCTTGGAGGATTTTTGACCATCCATGCTAGAGACACTCATGGTATTCCACAATTTCTCGCAGCAAGGGTCTACACCGTGGACTTGGCGCACTCCCTCCCACGTCAAGTGATATCCATACCCCCTCCAAGACCTTGAACACATGCTTTGCTACAAGAACACCCTTCCCACATCTGCAAATCGTTGATGATCAATAGTTGACCCGCTAACACCGCTTCTACAAAGCCTCTACACCTCGTCCAAGAATCCAAACAAGGATATCCATCAAGATTCTTATTACCTAACATGACCACGGATTGACGATCTCAACGGAATCCAGACAACTTCCAAACACACTGGAAAGAACGAGAATTGTGATCTCAAGGTTTTGGATGGGAATTTGCCAACCCAAACACACAAGGGAAAGGATTCTTTGCTCAAAATTTTCTCAAATTCATTATGACCTCCCAAATTACTTTACAATGCTTGTCACAAAGGTAATTAAAGATTTCCTACATCAACTCCGAACTAACTTCCAGCAAACTCGACTAATTTCTAAATATAACTAACATGAGATTTGCATGCCAATCACAACTCACCGTCAACAACTCAAAACTAAATTTGAAAACTTTTGTAACTTTTGACTAACAACTACCTAACCAACGCAAAAGGAAACTATAGAAATACCCCCTAGAAATATTGCCCTTGCTAAAAGAATCAAAAGCATCATCGAGATACTTGTGACGCCCATCATGTGGCCCTTTGCATTGCTCAATCTCCGCCCTCAAGATAATTGAGGCTCACGTGAGCTACATCACCTTACTTCGCACTGATAGCTTCGATCAATCACCACTGTCATCGGATATCCTTTCCATTTACTCTTTTTCAGTTTAGCTTTTGGCTTATTCGGAATGTCCAAAACTACCACTATTGTCCAAGGAATAAGAATCAGTGTTGCCGTGCAACTAGTTGTGGAACTTAAACTACTATAACTCATTCCAACTCAGTAGGATTTGCTTTTATTAGACCCCCAGAACAAACGCAATAATTGGTAACCTATTTTGTTCTGCCCCAAAAGGTACAAAACAGGCAATTTCTCAAGCCATCATATCATCTGTAATATTAATCAAAGGTAGCAGCAATATCTGACATCAGTATTGATGCTGATCCAAGTGGAATTCCAATCATGACAGTAATGTAACAATAACCAACTCCAGATCAATCAGTCCTTTCTACTAAAAATGCTATTGAGGTGTGAGCTGCCAGCAAGCTATTTGGAACCAGTTCCAGTTAAGCACTAGAAGAATATGAACATCATGTATGGACCTATTTTTTAAAACTATTATATATATATAAAAAGTCTCCACTGAGTCAACTCGACATGATCTTCATCATGACTGGGAAAAAATAACTCAATTTGGTAATAACTTGGTCAAGACCTACTCACAACTATTGTCATTATCTTTCAAGAAAGAGACCTAACTCAACTCGACTCACCAAGACTCAACAACATTTATAGTTTTAAATATTAAATAGTCTCGGTGATCAAGACTTGGAAAAATACTCACCCAAGTAACTTGACTAAAAAATAATAATAATAACCAAATAAAATAAAAAACTAACCAGAGTTACTTGGTGTTCAAAAGTCAAGCTGAGCTTTCAAGTATGATATGGAGATGCTCTCTTTCTTCCTATTACTATGAAGTAGTCCTTACTAAGCCAAGTTAACGTGCCCTCTGTTTTTATGTTAAAGGAAAACTTTATCTTGCCATCCTCTTTGCTCTGTGTCCCAGATCGAACAGCTAGCATCCATCACTGTGAAGTGTGAAGTCTATATCACTTGTTCAAGAGTTGCAATTATGATCACAGCATCATCTCTTTCTTTCATATGAAAAAATTATGATCGAAGCTTCACTACAAGCTTCGGAAATAACAGCCCCATATGTAGCTCCAAAACGGCTATTATAGAGATTATTGCTTTAATAACGGGTGCTTTATAGCAAGGTTTTGATGTCCCAGAAGACTATTAAATCCCCACAGTTAAAAGGAAAAACATCTGTGTTTGGATAACCTGTTAATTGTTTAAGCTGGAATTTATTTTATCCAGATTTCAAAATTCTAGCCGTTAAGGTGAATTCGTATGCAGGTAAATGAAATCAGATCTTTTCAGCAGGTTTTCATTTTACAGCTCGTAAATCATTTACAGGCATTGTTCAGCATCCAAACACTCCCTGCAATTCATTTATCACCAGCCCAATTTACAGTCGTCCAAACGACCCCTAAGTCGATCTAAACCGTTCATATTGTAAGTGACATCCAAAATTCTCACCCACCAATTAACACAAACACTCCACAAAATACAAAATCACATGTGAATCATCAACAGTAACTAGTAACTACCAACAGATATAACGGCTAGGGTAAGCCACCAGGGAACATATTCCTGATCGGCTCATCCCACCCCAAATCAGTCCGAACCTAATACATAAAAATCAAAAAATTCAACAAAATTCCCAAAAAAAAAAAAAAAGCATAATTATAATAATAAGAATAAGAATTATACCTGCTAGTGCCGTTATCGGGATTATGACTAATCACAATCGCGTAATCTCCAGACGCCCGAGCGAACACGCCACGATCGCCAACATGGTGCTCGACGTTGCAGACAACGGCACCCTCAGGGATCGAACGAATGGGGAGGACGTTGCCAACGATGAGATTGGCCTTCTTGCCGCAGTACACGAACTGACCGGTGTACATCCCTTCAGCGGCGACGAAGAGCTCCTTCTGGTGCTTGTAGCGGAACGGGTGACGGAACGTGACTCGGGCGAGTGGGGCGCCTCGGCCCGGGTCGTGGACGATTTCCGTCACGACGCCCTTCAGGTAGCCGTTGCGCTCGCCGAAGTCCAGCGACCGGAAGCGGGCCGGACCCTTGCGGTGGTGGGTGTGGGACTTGAAGACGGAGCCGGCACCCTTACGCTGGGCCCGGATCACTCGCCCCATCTGGAATGAACGGTGGCGATCTTAGGGTTTTGGGAAATGAGGAAGGTATAGAAAGAGAGGGAGAACAGCAAGCAGAGGAGCGTTTTATAGGGGGAGGAAGAGCGATGGTAGGGTTTTGGGGGTCGCGGATTTGGTGTTATCCGGGAGCACGTTATTGGATGTTACCCTTACTGTGTGGGGCCCACCTTGATGTTTTTTGTATATCCACGCCGTACATCTGTTTTTTCAGTTTATTTTAGTAAGTATTCTCAAAAATTAAGTACATCAACATCTAAGGTGGACCACACCACAGGAAACAGTGGTTATTGAACGTCCACCATTAACACTTACCAGGGCCTACCTACGCAGATCGGTAATGTTTATTTTTCATCCAAACCGTTGATAAGGTAAAAAACACCTAGATGAAGAAAATGAAGAGATGAGATTGATCCAAAACTTGTATATCCTATAAAAAGTTTTTAATGGTCATTCACCACTTTTTCCAGTGGTGTGGCCACTAGAGATTTGGATCTGCTTAATTTTTTATAGAACGTACTGAAATGATCTGAAAAAAAAAGGATGGGCAGCGTGGATATACAGCATGTTCAACAAGGTGGGCCCGACACGGTAACACCTAATCTGCTCCCATGGATTGCTGCGGCGCTGACCGTGGGGCCCACATAATGTATGCGTTGTATATCTACGCCGTCCATCCGTTTTTCCAGATTACTTTAGGGTATGGTCCTAAAAATGAAGTAGATACACATCTCAAGTGGACCACACCACACTAACCAATGGTCATTGAAGGCCGACCATTAAAAAATTCCTACGATCCACCGTAATTTTCATCCAACCTGTTGATATGGTCACACAGGCCTGGATGAAGGGAAAACATAAATAGAAGCTTGATCCAAAACTTTTTGTAGGCCCGATAAGCTTTTAATGGTGAGAATTCAATCTCCACCGTGTGGTCCGCTGGATATTTATATCTGCTTCAGTTTTGGGACCATGCCCTAAAATGAGCTGAAAAAAGGGATGGACGACGTGGATGTACAGCGCATACATCGAGATGGGCATACGGTCAGGTTCGCTCTCTCTTGGTTGGTGGGTTTACTTGATACTCTGTCTGAGCACCCCGCTTCATACGCAGGCACTTCTCTATTGTATCATAAGCGTATATTAACTCAAATACAACCGACTGAATTGCGGAACACACTTTCCATTTCTACATTTTTATAATCAGATTGTTTGAATGATCTTCACCTCTGATTTGTGGACACTTTGTTGTTAAATAGAACCGTTGGCTTTTTATTATTAGCCGTTCAATGAATGTCTGCCAATTTCGTAGTAAGGTAATCAAATAACCGTGTGCCCACCTTAATGATTTTTTGTTTATCCACGCCATCCATCCGTTTCTCCAACTCATTTTAGGCGAGGGCCCCAAAAATTAAGTAGATCCAAATCTCAGGTGGACCACATGAGTAACTTTTTGGGGCTTTTGTGATGTATTCGTGGCTTGGGACACGGTATACATGACCTGGAGCCGCCACTACTCAACTACTCAAATCCCGGCAGTGGGTTAGACCCTGTATAAATCTTAAGAAAAGGAATCAGGTGGGTTTTCCCATCTTAAAATGACACTCGATTTGCGACCAAAACTTTCAAGGGATCATAATTACAAAAAAAAAACATGTTAAATAACATCTCTTCCCATACAAATATACAATCTTTACTTCACATGCCTGAACAAAGTACTAGGGATTATATTAGTTCTCATGCATGGACATTGCAAATGTTTGTATGATGCAGTGTAATGATGTGATACCTATTGCAAGTGATTGCCCAAGTTAGACAAGTCTACCTAGATGCACCCACTCGAAGAAGCGGTCAAATTCTAGGCAATTTGAGTTTTTTTATGGGCAATATCCAATATGTCGATGAGCCTCATAATATACACTTGGATTGAATAGTGTTGTAGATGTAAGAGTGATGCCAATGCAATGTCTAACTCAAGATGGTAAAAAAGGACAAGATCTACCATATTCAAGTTTTTGATGCGCCAGGATCCGGATAAACCAACAAGCCCCAGAGCATACGCTCGAACATACTAAAAAAGCAGGAGGGGTCGGAGAGAGAATGAGTGTTGCGACTAATTATAAATGAAGTAAAGAAAGCAATAAATGGACTGCATTGGGTGACTGGCAAAACGTATATGCATGAGAAGGAGGAAGAGACATGACACTCTTTGTAAAAGAGATGGTCAGATATCCTCAACCCCAACCATGCTCCGTAAAATATAGAATGTTGAGATGACTTATTTAGGTTGGTTGGTGATTTTAAATAGATTGTATTGGCTTTGATGTGAGCTAGGATTTGGATGAATGGATTGTATTGGATTAACTATACTGGCTTAAAGGGTTTGGATGGTTTGGAAGGCTTGATGGGCTATGTTAGGGTTAGACTATTTAGGCTAGGGTATAGAAGTAGTGACTAGGTGAGAGCCTGCTTCTCCCGCTCTTCTCTTCCCCTCCCTTAAGGATGTGGTGTGAGGTGGCAGATGGGAAGTGAAGGATGTGAGATGTGGGAGATTTGGGATGTGGAAGATAGTTTGGAAATGAAATGGAATGGAGTATCTACAGGGTCCTTGGGTTGGTTTTTTGGTAATTCTTGGAAACTCTCGGGGTAAGAAAGGCTCCAAGGGTTAGGATTGGTTTGTTGGAATGAGATCACCATGTGGTGCAATATGGATGGCTGGATTGGGAGCAAGAAGCGTAATTTTAGGTAAAAGGGAAGGCGGAGAGATCATTGCACCCCGAGAATGTTTGTCAATGCATGCACGTTAATGTCATCACCTCACCTAACATCGCTGTAAAAGATGGTTGGTGTCCACATGGCGGGTGACACATCATACGTCGCTCACCATGCAGATGGGTGCCTTTTTTACAGGGGTCTCTCATTGGGTGGTACTTCTCCTATGATCCATTCAAATCTGCCTTATTTATGGTTCCAAGTTCTAATGGGCTTGGGTTTTTTGCTCGAACTAAGTTTGGACTTGGCTTGGACTTAGACTCGGTTTCGGATGGGTTTTTAGGGTTTTATAGGGTTCTTATGGTGCTCTGATCAAGCTCAACCCTGGATGGGGTGTCTACATTTTTATTTTTGAAAAATGTATTATATGATTGTTACAGTGCATTGTGCTTGTAGGTGATACTTGTGATTCTCGTTCAGATAATATGAACAAAACTGATATTAGTTGATTGTGTTAATATACACATGTACACATGGAATTAAAACTCCCTACATGTGGATGGGATGAATTTGCTTAAAGACAACCTAATGAGCCCCACATAAGATGTGGATAAGTTCAAAACGTGGGGGCCTTCCGCACTAGGGTCATTTGATCATTTCCTTCTTCCTTGGCTTTTTCCACGGAAGGAGATGATGGTGTTTTTTGGCTCCCTTCTTTCATTCTTCCTTCATTTTTTTTTCTTTCTTCCTTGGGTTCCTTGATAGTTATTTTTCTTATTTTTTACTTTTAGTATAAATTGTGAGAGTCTGTGAAAGGGAAGAGGGTATGGAAAATTATTGTAATGGATGGATTTTTATAATGAAATGCTATCGTAATTAATGAATTTTGTAATATAATAATGTTGTAATGCATGAATTTTGTAATGGATGAATATAATAAACATTTGAATGAATGAATGTTGTAATGGATAAGTTTTTATAATGAAAAAAATGTTGAGATAGAAGTATGTTGTATGATAGATCATCGATATTTATTGTAGATCGCCTATCTTCACTATAAATTGCTGATATTTTCATTGCGGATCGTTGATATTCAGTGTAGATTATCGATAATCACTGTAGACCATTGATATTCAATGCAGACCGTTGATATTAAGAGTGGATCAATGATATTCACTGTGGACCATTGATATTTCCATTGTGGATCGCAAATATTCGCTATGAGCCATTGATCTGACGAAAATGGCAATAACTCCCTCATTATATGTCCAATTTGTGTGATTTTGTACTCGTTAGAAAGGTAATCTAATGAAATTTAAATGGATTTGGAATCATATCATTTGGACACCATTTGATTACGTAAAAGTGAGCCCAAAATTCATCAAGATCATTATGGTTCACTGATATTCATTATGGGCCCGTCGATATGATGAAAATGGCCATAACTCCCTTATTACATGTCCGATTTAAGCGATATTATGCTCGTTGAAAATATAATTTGATAAACTTTCAAATAGATTTAGAATCATATTATTTAGAGACCATTTGATTGCCCGAAAGTTGCCCTGAAAGTGGGTCTCGATGAATACTAGTGATTCATAATAAATAATGAACCTTGAGTAATAAAATAGTGTCCAAATGAGATTATTCTAATGTTTTTGAAATATCATCAAATTACTTTTTCAACAAGTATAAAATCGCTTAAATTGGACATATAAAGAGAGAGTTATGGCCATTTTTGTCAAATTGATGGCCCACGATGAATATCAGCGATTCATAGTGATCTTTATGAGCTTTGGGCCCACTGTTAGGTAAATAGATGTTGTTCAAATGAGATGATTCCAATGACATCTAAAATTTCAATAAATTACATTTCCAAAGAGTACAAGATTATCTAAATTAAACATGTAACAAGGGAGTTATGGCTATTTTTATGAGATTGATGGCATATAGTGAATATCAACGATCTATAATGATATTAATAAACTTGGGCCCACTTATACGTAATCAAACGTTGTTAAAATGAGATGATTCCAAATTCATTTGAAATTTCATCAAATTATCTTTCCAACAAGTACAAGATTGCTTAAATTGAACATGTAACAAGGGAGTCATGGTCTTTTTCGTCATATCGATGGCGCACGATGAATATCTGTGATCCATGATGTAAATATCAGCGTCCACAATAAATATCAGTGGTTTACACTTAATATCAGCTGTTCATAATAATATATCAACGGTTCACAATGAATATCGACGGTCCATATTGGATATCAACAAACTGCACTAAATATTGACGATCCATATTGAAAATATCAGCGATCCACATTGAATATGGGTGATTCACAGTAAATATCGATGATCCACTACACAACACTCATCAATTACCACATACTTTCATCTCAACATTCTTCCATTACAAAAATTCATCCATTCCAACATTCATCACATTTATTCATTAAAATATTCTTCTATTATAAAATTTACGCATTACAACATTTTTCTATTACAAAATTCATCAATCACAACATCATTTCATTATAAAAATTCATCCATTACAATATTCTTCCACACCCTATTCATTGTACCCACCATTCATACTAAATTTAAAAAATCCTAAAAAATAATTATAAAAGGATCTAATAAAGGAAGAAGGAAGGAATGGAGAAGGAAGAGAAAAAAAAAACACAATCCTCCCCTCCTACGAAAAAAAAAACCATGGAAGGAAGAAGTAGACAACCAAATGGCCCTCGTGCGAAAGAGCTTCACATTTTAATATGATCAACATCTTATGTGGGGCCCATCGGATTGTCGTGAAGCAAATCCAACTTGTCGACATGTAAGAAGTTTTAATTTAATGTCAACGATATAATTTTGAGGGCAAAACTCATTATAGATGGACCACATAGGAAAAATATAGTTTACAATTAATGCATAACATCAGTGTAGTTGTGGGATATAAAGAACTTCAAACATGAAATATATAAAATCAAAAAAACTATTGTGGCTTTATGATTGTCCACTTAAAATGAATGGATCGTATCAAATAAGTGGTGGGCTGAATTTTAGTTTTAGTAGAGTCATATAAAAAAAGATTTTTCTCTTTTTAAAATGAGAGCAGAAGGGCATTTTTGTCCTCTATAAAATGAAAAAGTAGTTTTATAACTACAAAACTTTAAGTATGGTCAGTACATGCTCCTGCAATGACTACGTCATAGTTAGGGCTGTACATCGAGATGAGTTGAGTCGAGTCGAGTTGAGGTGGGCCAAGCTTGGCTTAACTCATCCATGCTCTCCTCGAGCTTAACATTGGAGCTTGGCTTGTTTGCCAAAGCTTTCGAGGCGAGCTAGTAGATCGAGTGGAGTTGAGCTTATCTTGAGTTGAGTCGAGCCTTCTCCCACCTCAATTTATTATATTTTTTACTACAAAATATAACCCAACCCAACTAGCACCCAACACCCAACCCGACCCAACTCAGTGCCCAACCCAACCAGCACCTAACCCACATCCGACTCAATCCAACATCCGACCTGCACTCGACTCAACCCAGCTGCCCGACCCACCCCCAAATCAAACAAATATTCAATTACATTAAAAAAATTATTAGATGAAGATGATAAATGTACCTTTGTCTGTGCTGGGGAGAGAGAGCTCGGGCGAGTGGCCGAGTGCAGGCCGTACATATGGCTGAGACGATCTGCCGAGTGGCGGTGTGAGAAGAGGAGAGAGAGAGAGAGTCTTGGGCGCAGGTAGCAACGGGTTGGGTAAGGGAAAAGGACGAGCGGCTAAGTATTGTTTTTTAAATTTTAGTTTTAGCTTTTAATTAGTTCTCAACTTTATATATATATATATATATATATATATATATATATATATATATATATATATATATATATATATATAGTTGAAC
The DNA here is from genome assembly GCF_029962835.1 of Magnolia sinica. NCBI lineage: Eukaryota > Viridiplantae > Streptophyta > Magnoliopsida > Magnoliales > Magnoliaceae > Magnolia > Magnolia sinica. Next base: position 1,676,461 of record NC_080584.1, on the reverse strand, counting down.
CGAGCTTGAGCTTCGAGTTGAGCTGCAATATGCTCGAACTCGGCTTGTTTTCAAAACAAGCTGGGTCATTCGAAGCTTGACTTGCCTCGAATCGTCTTTCAAACCAAGTCAATTCGAGTTACATTGAGCCAAGTCGAGCGAGCTTTTCGAGCTAGCTCGGCTCATGTACAGCCCTATGACTCATAATACTGGGCCCTTTGGTCAAAAACTATATATTGAAGCTTGTTTGTTATTATTATTTTTTATTTTTACTATATCTCGGACATTATGAGCCGCTTATATTACCAGAAATGGCGCATGCTATTGCTCGGAAGATGATTAGTAGAGTTATACACGAGTTGAACTGAGTCGAGCTTAGCACAACTTGGCTCAACTCGGCCAAATGCTAACCCTAGCTCGAATTTGACTCGTCTCGGTCCTCAAGCTTGTCTTGCTAGCTCGGCTCGGTTCAGTTAGCAACTTAGGCTGGTTCGAGCCGAGTTTCAGCCTATTTGACATTTTTTCAAATAGGTAGAATACATATTCAATTTCTCACATAATGTAAAACAGTAATAATATTTTACAAATATTTCATCAAACAAACACCAGGCTAGCAGCATCAATATCAAAGAGCCCACGTATCCATTCCTTTATCGCCAATACTTCATTGAGTCATTTCACCAAACACTCGACGGGCAGCATTCATATCAAAATAATCGAGTCATTGAGCTGATTCGATCCGAGTTGATTTGAGTTGAGTTGTGCTTGCACAAGCTCGAACTTGACTCGAAAATTTTCCGAACTCCGAAAACCAGCTCTGTCCGAATCCAATTTCGAATCGATGCAAGTCGAGCTTTTCCTAGTCCAATTGAGTGAGCTGACCGAGCTAACTCGACTCCGATTGGGTGGAGAACTTGAATATGGTATAGTCGTCTATTTACAATATTTTGTACGAAAATTCAATCATCAATCTAGGCCTTCCATCTAGTGCACTCTACTGTTGATGTCAAGTATTTGGAGGTGCAGATGAATTGGTTTTTCTATCCATCAAATTAGTGGCCCTTAAAACATTGGTTGTAAATAAAAATGGTTAATGGTCAAGATTAAGAGCTTCTTTCTGATGAGTGCGAATTTCGAAATACGTACTTACCCTTATTAGAAAAAATATTTGGACGGTCCCGATTAGTATTAAATCCTGCCACGTGTACGGAAGAGAGATGGATTTACAATATTCCGATCTCCTGTCTCCACCGTATCATCTTCCCAAATGTTATCTCCATCTGTAACTTTGTGGGTTCTTTCGGAAATGGATTGGGTGTTTCCGTGAACGTGGGCCTTATCTTGATGTATGTGTTATATATCGACTCCGTTCATCAGTTTTTTCAGATCATTTTAGAGTATGTTTTTAAAAATAAAAGAGATCAAAATCTCTGTGGGCCACACGACCACATCATAGGAAGCAATGGTGACTGAATCCTTATCATTAAAAACTTCATAGGAAGCAATGGTGACTGAATCCTTATCATTAAAAACTTCATAGGACCCACCATAATGTATTTTACATCTGATCACATGGACATGGATGAAGGTAAAAAGCAAATATCAGCTTGATCCAGAACTTTTGTCGCCCCCAAGAAGTTTTTAAAGGTGATAATTTAATTTCTACTGTGTGGTCCACCTTAGATTTGGATTCGTTTCATTTTTTGTACAATTTCCTAAAAGTATCCGGAAAAACTGATGGACGGCGTGGATATGAAGAAAATGTATCAATATGGGCCCCACATTATGAAAAACACGCACTAACGTATTACATGGGCAACACCTAATCTGCAATCTTCCACGTCAACTTACCGCCATGTTTTTCATTTATCCTACGTGTCGAAGTTAGAGACTTACACGTTTTTTCTTCTCATTGGCTGTCGTGTAAGCTTGAAACAGATATTCTGCCAGCGTATGATGGATGATACACAGGCGCTTATATATTATTTAAGAAATTGATTACTCGTTATATTTTTACTAAAAATAAACCGTTCAAATTATGTTATCTGATTTATATTTATATATTTAAAAAATAATAATCTTATTTAATTGCATGACTATCTGATTGGTGAAATTTATTGAACGGTTAAAATGTAAATATCCAACTGTCATTTTTCGACAAATAAGTGTCCACAAATCAACCGTTGTAATTATTTAAAAAATCTTATATTACCCTTTTGACTTAAATAAAGTAGTTGTACATAATCTAGACGGTCTCATTTGAATTAATATATTCTATTTATATATTTTCTTAGTGCCTGAGTATCAAGCTTCGTACGTTGCCTGACTATTATATAACTCCCCGTCAAATAAAGTAACGGAACGGTTGGCTTGAAAGAGACAAAAGCGCATTTAGATCTCAACGTCAGAACCGTCGAAACGCCCTGACGTCTGGGGCGGATTAGGTGCGGTCGCACCCTCACCCAACACGGTACGGCCCTGAAATTTGGGCCAATATTGATGTATTTATTTCATATCTACGCCGTCTATCCTTTTTTTACAGATCATTTTAATGTATTTGGTAAAAATTTAAATATATTTAAATATCAGGTGGATCACACCATAAGAAACAGTGGTGATTGAATATATACTATTAATAATATACTAGGGTCCACATTAATTCCATCTTTAGTTTTTTTCTTTCAATCCAACCTGTTGATAATGTTCAGTCACCATTGTTTCATGTTGTGTAGTCTGCATAAGATTTTTAATTTATTTTTGGTTATTTGACCTAAAATGATGTAAAAAAACAGATGGACGGAGTGGATATATAATAAACACATCATGGTGGGTCCCACGATCAAGATCGTACCATATTATGTGACGTCCGGGCCACACCTAATCTGCTCCCAGTCGGCACGGTGCCTAATGCAGCTACGTGTCCACTTACTTGCCGCGTAGATACTCTCGACGCACTTGGAACGGTTGAACTGCATCATGTACAAATTTAAAATCTGACACTTTGACAGAGTACGATGGATAACACTTGTTTACTTAAAAAGATTACTTAGAAATTATATAAGTGGCATGATAGGATGTCAGTTCAAACTATCCAAGATTATGATTTTAAGTTTGGATGTTTAATTAATTAAAATATTATAGTTGGGATGGAAAGATAAAAAATTAATCATTTAAAGATAGGCTTAAGTCGGGTTACAACGTTATTATCTTTAAAGTAATATTTATATTGTATTGGTGATTAAATAAATTTGTAAGAGGGTTATAACAAATCCGCCTCAAGGATACAATAAGTTTTTTCTTCAAGTTTGAAGAAATGTAAGTTTAGGCTTACAAAACTGAAAAATTGCACGCCGAGCACACTTTTACAGTGTACACTCCTAACTTCTATGTTATTATAATTTACCTTTTGAAAACTGTTTACAATATACTGTTTGAAAAACTTTTCATAGTTTACCATTTGAAAACTGTAACTTTTCAAAAAAGAAAATAAAGAAGAAGAGGAAGAAGATTGGGAGGAGATTGTTGGAATTGTGTTTTCGGATTGACCCAAAGATCAGTTCATATAGAATTACAAGAGATGCTTTAAGACTATTTTCATGAAAAGACATCTTTTTATACGATGTGTTTTCAATAATGGTGGTGTGTAATAATGGCATCTCTTCATTTCAAATTCAAATGATGTTCCATTTAACAAGAGACACCACCATTTACAAATATCACTGAAAGTAATAACCTTTTTTCCAATATTTTTTTATAAATTAAAAATCATTTCCTTTTTATTTTGAAAAAAACTAACATAAAATACTCTAAATTAATAATCCAATGACGGTGACTTACAGATAGTAGTTGCAATAGATTCATTGGTTTAAATGAGTTAATTATTCCATGTGTACGAATTCTAGCTACCTGTGTATCAAGTGTTCGTACGCTTGCTTCCTGAGTATTATATCTCCCTATATAGTGCTCTGGTAGAGTGATGGATGATAATCAGGTGTTTCCAAACTACTTAGAAATTAAACATGTGGCATTAAATGAGTCAAATTAAACTGTCCCAATTATGAGCCATCGTTTATATGGATTGTGAATAAAAACTACATTTATTTGAATAAATGAAAACTTTCAATGGTTTCGTTTAAAATACAAGCGTCCACCGAAGTAGAGGTTAAAAAAAAAAACCTCTGATACATTGGGCGCAGTTTTGGAAGATCCGTAATTGTGGGGCCCACTGCGATGTATATGGCTCACATCCATACTGTCCATCCGTTTTAAAAGCTCATTTTAGTGCATGATGCAAAAAATAAGCAGATCAAAATCTTAGGTGGACCATGCCACAAGAAACAGTCGTAATTGAATCCCCACCATTAAAAAATTAATGTGGGCCACCGGAATGTTTATTTGCCATCCAACCTGTTGATAAGGTCACGAAGACCTGGATGAAGAGACCATTTAAATATCAGCTTGATACAAAACTTTCGTGGTCCACTAGAAGTTTTTAATGGCTGATTACCACTTTTCCTGTATGTTGGCCCACCTGAGATTTGAATCTGCTTATTTTTTGAATCATGCCCTAAAATTAGTTTTTAAAATGGATGGACGGAATGGATGTAATGAACATACATCACGGTATATCCCACACTCAGGGATCCCACCCACCTCGGTGGATCCAGAGATCCACCCCTCCACATTAGGTTTCACGATCTAATCAGTTTAAATTCAGTTATTCTTTAATGCATACCACGTGTACATTTAAATGCCTGTGTGTTACGACTCATGCTCTGCCGAGTATAAAAAGCTTCATGCTCTGCTTGAATATAAAATAAAGTTTTATATAGAGAAATTCCGGTAAATTCAAAATTTAACAAAAGCTTGGTGTATATATTATGTGTGTATGTTTTTATTTTAAGTAATAAACTTGAAAATTTTAGAACCCACATCATATGCGTATAACATCCAACTTTTGAAACATGAGACTAGCTTAAGTGAGGGAGGGTAATATGTTAGTGGGTGAAGTAGATTTGGTATTTTTATGAAATTATATGTGGCGTAATTTCATTGGCCCATGTATGCATTTTAGAAAGGGTTCACCAACTTTCAAAATGTTCTTATATGGAATTCTGGTACAATTTGAGTGGATCCCTAATTGCGGGGCCATCTTGATATATGTGTCTTACATGTATACTATCCATCTATTTTCCATCTCATTTGAAGGCATGAGCCAAAAAATGCAATAGATCTTCAAGTCAAGTGGACCACGCTATAGAAAATAGTGGCGATTGAATGCCCATTTTAAAAATTACTTGAGGCTACTAAAATGTTTAATAGCCATCTAACTCGTCAATAAGGTCGCAAGGGTTGTATGAAGGGATATGTCTTGAGTTTTGGATTTATTGCATTTTCATCTCATGCATTAAATTAAATGAGTTATCAAATGGATAAACGGCATGGATGTATGACATATATCTCGAGTTGAGCCCTACCACAAGCATTCACTCACCTTGTGGAAGTTGCCCCATGTAATACATACTTAACCCGTTGCCAAGTGTATGCAAGCCAATGAAATGACACCACATCACTGTTAGCCACTGTCAAATCACACTTCACTGTTAGCCACCCCCACTAGGAACCGATGCCAAGACCTCAGTGTTGAAACGAGGTATCTTTCACTCAGTCTACCACTTGTGCTATGGATCAGGGTTTCGGGGCTTTATGAACAGCTATCTACTCTCAACGAGGCCCTAATTGTGGGCCCCACCTTGATGTATGTGTTATACAATTTTGTTGTTTATTCATTTTGCTAAAATGTGTTATACATTTTTGTTGTTTATTCATTTTGCTAAATCATTTTAAGATATGGTCTAAAAAAATGAGACATCCAAATATTACGTGGACCCAACAATATAAATTGAATTCCCACCATTAAAAACTTTTTAGGTGTTAAATAAGTTTTGGACCGAGTTCATATTTGCATTTTCCCTTTATCCAAATCTGTGTAACCTAGTAAATAAGCCTGATAGCAAATAAACATTACAATGAGTCGTAAGAAAATTTTAATGGTTGGCATGTAATTACTACTATTTTCTGTGGAGTGGTATACTAGAGTTCTGGATCTATCTCTTTTTTTAAACCATGCCTTAAAATGATATGAGAAAATAAATGTACCACATAGATACAACACATACATGGAGATGGGCCCCATGGTTAGGGCCTACCTAATTTGCAGTGGATTTTAATAATCTTAAATGATTTTTATTATTTTTAATGGTGTGGCTCACCTTGTGCTTTGATGGACCAAACTTTTTTATTCTTTTAAATATGAGGGCAGTTTAATCTATAATAGGGGTTGGATATGATATAAATATAACTTGGACGGCTGGCATACGGTACTTTCAATGCTCAGCGATGGGGGTGTTATTGGGCCTGGATCGGGCCCAAAAATAGAATTTTATATAGGGTTAGCCCGACGGCCCAACGTGAAACAGTTCAAAATCCAGGCAGAGACCTACCCCAGGCCCGGCCCGTTGACCACTACTCGTGTATCGCTTCTCGTTTCAGTTATACTGCATTATTTGGGAAAAGAAAGCTGATTTTGTCCTGCGTGTCCTGCTACCGCCTATGGGTTCTATCCACGCCGTTCATCCATTTTTAAAAGATGATTTGAGGGTATGGACCCAAAAATGAGACAGATCTAAGGCTCACATGGACTATAAATAGGGGATTGAACTCCCACCACTAAAAACTTCCTGGGGCCATGGAATCTTTGGATCATGCTGAAATTTGTTTTTTCCCTTCATCCATGTCAATGTGACCTTATGAATAGGTTGGATAGTAAATAAAGATCACGATAGGCCTTAGTAAGTTTTCAACCGTAAGAGTCATTATCAACACTACTTTAGGTGGTGTGGTCCATTTAATATTTGGATCACACTTATTGTCTTTTTATACCTTAAAAGCATATGAAAAAAATGGATGAACGGCGTGGATTAAACCCATGCATCACGATGTGCCCCAAGGATCCCCTGCCTGGACCGATTTCCGTCCAGGCGGGGGAAGGACGCAGTTCGCTTCCTTGATAAAATACTAATTTCTGAAGAATTTTGCGGTACAAATTCTAATAAAAAAGCTGGCGTGACTTGCGTAGTTTAGGGTTACTGCAAGGGGAATGATTTTATATAATATCCATTCCGTTCATCATTTGATATAACTAGTATTTATAACACCCTTTAGAAATCAAACCAATGTAAATTTCCAGTGGGCCACACAAAAGGAAAATTCTTGATAACGTCCACCATTAAAAACTTCTAAATTGTGTATGGACCCGAAAGTAGTGTCTATATTGTATCCAATCCATTCATATGACGCAATAAATCAGTATGAGAAACTTCCAAAAAATAAGTCCTTATGAAAATCATGTGGGACCCACAAGTGAATTTACATGTTTTAGGCAAGATTTTAAATTTTTTCTTATGGTGTTTCCCACCTGAGCATTGGATCTTCATGATTTTTCGATTCCATGGTGAAAATGAGGCGTTACACATGATGGACAGGGTGGATATTATTATTATTATTATTATAATTATAACCACGTGGCGTTTGATTAGCGCAAGTCACGACCCCGTATGTCTATGCGAGTCACGCAAGTGCGGTTGTTTGAGATCCGCTGAAAGCGATTTCTCCCAGGCGTGCAGGTGCGGCAGATGCCTTCTATTCTCTGTTTTATAAATCCAATTTCGGGAGCGGATTAGCTGTTACCCGGGTAACACCTTAGTGGGTGTTACATAACCGTGTGGGGCCCACCTTGATGTATTTATTTTATATCCATACCGTCCATATGTTTTTAAATATTTTTTTAAGAAGAATAAGAATATGAAAACGACAAATATTTCAAATAGACCTCACAACTATAAATAGTGATGAATGCCCACTGAAAATTTTTGGTGGGCCACAATAGTTTTGGATCAAGATGATATTTGTATTTTCCTTTCATCGATGTCTTTTTTACATTATCAAGAGGTTGGATGGAAAATAAAATTTATGAAAACCTTACGATGGGCACTTTGGAATTTTTATTGGTGAGGCACTCAATCACCATTTTTTCCTGTGGTGTGTTCCACCTGATATTTGGATTTGCTTAATTGTTTGGAAATACATCTAAAATGATCTGGAGGAACGGATGGACGGTGTGGATATACAGTACATAAGAAAAGGTAGGCTCCACGGTCGGTGTTACCTCGGTAACACCTAATCCGCTCCCACAACAACGGCTGTCTTTCCTGTCCCCACTTACATCGACGGTTATCTTTTCATCTTCTGGTTCTATCCGTCAGAGAGAGAGAGAGAGAGAGAGACGGGTTTCCAGAGAAGAACAGGTTTCTAGAGACGCATTTGAAGAAGGGGAGAGAGAGACGCATTTGAAGAAGGGGAGAGAGAGAGAGAGAGAGAGAGAGAGAGAGAGAGAGAGAGAGAGAGAGAGAGAGAGAGAGAGAGAGAGAGAGAGAGAGAGAGAGAGATGGATCTGAGCTCTTTCCTTACATCCCTTGTAACCTCATTCATCATATTCATGGTACTGGTATTCGTATTCACATGGCTGTCGAGGAAGCCTTCCAACGCAGTCATCTACTATCCAAACCGTATTTTGAAGGGTTTGAATCCTTGTGAAAGTGGGAGGAGAACCAGGAACCCTTTCGCTTGGATTGGAGAGGCGTTGAGATCGTCTGAGGAAGACATTATCGCCATGTCCGGCGTTGACACCGCCGTTTATTTCGTCTTCTTAAGCTCTGGTATGTTGGTTTTTTTATAATATTTTTTGTACCATTTTTTTTTTTTCAAAAATTTCTGTAATTTTTTAGGTTTCTTTTATTTTATTTTATTTTATTTTAATTTGGAGATTTTATTTTATTTTAATTTGGAGATTTTTTTTTAATTTTTTAATTTTTTGTGAATTTTAGGATATTTTCTGGTGATTTTTTTTATTTGCTGAAATTTCAGGGTTTTATTTGTGTTTTCTTAATTTCTAGAATTTGTTATGAGATTTTTTGTACTATTTTTTTAAATTTAAATTTTAATTTCTTTCTTTTTTTTTTTTGGGTTTCTTTTTATTTTTAATTTGGAGATTTTTATTTTTTATTTTTTTGGTGAATGTTAGGATATTTTCTGGTGAATTTTTTATTTTCTGAAATTTCAGGGTTTTATGTTTTCTTAATTTCTAGAATTAAATTTTTTTTAAAAAATATAGTTTTCGATTAGAATGGTTATTTAAAAAAAAAAAAAGATTTATGGCATTTTTGGGATTTTTTTAGTATTTGTGAAATTACCATAATGCCACACCATAGGAAGTGGCAAAGTGTAGAATTTGTGGGGCCCATGTCCAACTGGTCGAATAGATGCAATCGACTATAATGTTCAGATGAATCAAAAATTCGGTCCATCTAAACATAAGATGGGCCACACCAAAAGAAACAATATACACCACTCAAAAATATCAAATTCACATGTAGTTCGTCTGGTAATTCCACTTGGATAATTTTTTGTTGGTTGATTATAATGGTGGGGTGCATACATTGGACGGTTGGATGTTATACAAATATCATGTGGCCCCAAACTTATTACTTAAAAAAATAGTATGGTAGGGTACTTTAGTAACTTCACTCCTCATGCTAAGGAATTTTTCCAGTAAAAGCCCCATTTTTATAACTATGGGGTTTTATTCTTGAGAAATGGTGCAGTGCTCTCAGAGCACTATGAGTTATGGTGCTCCTAGATGTGTTGAGGCACTTATACAGTACGATACATTGATCCGGGCCGTTCATTACATCCAGTGCACATTTCATTGGCTATGATGCAAACATCACACCAACCTTAAAAATATTAACCATTCCATCAATGGATTTTAATATGGCAGTCAAGATCGTTTACACAAAAACAGGTCTATTCAACTATTTGATCAATCTATTTGCTAGGGCTCATCATGGATTGCTTATGATTCTAAAGAATCACTTTTGTTATGCAATCATAACCATCCCATCCATGGCTTGGAAAAGGGGGTGGCTATAGAAAATCAGGACATATCAAGGATGGTGTGGATCTTATAACAAGTGTGATTTTTGCATGGTAGTCCATCAAATGGGCTTTGAAGTTAATGAATTGTTCAGATCGATTGATTGGACTGCCAATGTGAACATATGCAACTAGGAGCACTATAACTTACAGTGCTCTGACAGCATTGTAGCAGTTGCCTTTATTTTCTAATTCTTTTTCTGTATTAGTTTAGTCTATTACACCTTTTATCTTTTGGGTTTTTCCCTAATCTTATGGACATTGTATTTTTGGGATTTTTGCTTTAATTTTTTTTAGTCATCTCTAACTTTAGGGTGTGTTTGGTTGCACCAAATATAATGAAATTAATGAATTTCATGATATTTGGTGCAACCAAACCCAACCTTAATTCGAGAATTTCTTTCTGATTTTCATGAAAATTTACATTTGTTTTCTTTGCATTGATTTTGTGTGATTGTGTAAAAATTCCAATAAATTATAATTTTTAATGTAAGTGTGAGAAAACTAGTTTTAAGTCTGTGTTGACAGTAATGAGAGACGGATAATCTAAGCTCATGTGAGAAATTCCCTTTGATCGGATATGCTAACGTCCACCAGGGTGTCCGTGGTTTGGATGTGTGCTCATGACCTCTCCCATTCATCCAATGGATGGATTTTGTGTGGTTGTAGAAATTTCAGATAAATTCTGATTTTCAATGTTAGTATGGTGAAACTAATGTACATTTATATTTCCTGATGGACCTCTAAGCTTGATCAAGCTAGAATTCTCCTTTGATGGGTTATGCTAACATGCACCGGGGCGTCCGTGATTTGGATGTGTGCACCCATGTGGCGTTCGTGATTTGGATGTGTGACCATGAGCGCTCCCCCATTCATCCAACGGACATATATTGGGTGGTTTTATAAAATTTCTGATTTTTGATGTTACTATGGTGAAACTAATGGTCGAACCCCTCCTCGTGGGCCCCACTTCACATGGGTTCCACTTTCCACGAGCCACCCACCTCACACGGGCCGCCCACCCCGATTCTGCCCCTGCATATTACAAGCCACCCCACTCGAGCCCTGTGTGAAAATGCCCCTGCATTAGAGATAAGCTTGCTCATGTTAGAATTCCTGTTTAATGGCATTTGCTAGCGTACACGGGGGTATCTATGATTTAGGTGCATGCCCATGACTTCTCTCTATTCATCCAATGTCCAGGTTTATGTGATTATGTAAAAAAAATTCAACGAAATTCTGATTTTGAATTTTTCTACGGCGAAAGAGTCTTGCACATACTAGAATTTCCCCTTTTTATAGGATATGCTAACGTGCACTGGGATGTCTGTGAAAGATGGTCTTGCACATATTGATTTCGAATTTCTTAATACGGGCTTAAGGGTGCGTTTGGTTGCACTAAATATCATGAAATGTCATTATTCATCAGTCTAATTTGGTGCAGAATTAATGAAAATTCGTGATATTTAGTGCAACCAAACACACCCAACTTAATGGTTGTCCCCTGTTGATGATCATGTGAATACACCTCTATCACATATTCTAGAATGCACTGTTGCGTGCCTTGTGAATTCTTCCCATGAATCAATGCTAACCTCAAAATGCTAGAATTTCGATTCTTCAACATCATGAGCCAGAGAGCCTGTGATCAAGCTGTGGGCCCTGCAATTTCTTCCCATGGATCGATCAGCTACAAGCAATTACTTTCTTTATTTTCCTCTTGTTTGATGTTTCAGTACTGGGGATATTCACTCTATCCGGCATCGTGCTGCTGCCGGTTCTTCTTCCGGTTGCTGGAACTGACAAGGGCATGAAATCAAAATCTGAAGGCAACAACAACGAGGCCATGACCAGCCTTGACAAGCTATTGATGGGAAACGTCACGGTAAGCCTTATGAATTTCTCGTTGATTTTGCATTGTTGTCTTTCTATAAATGAAGAAACATGCTTTGAAGGAAAAATGCATTAAGGACTCCAAAAAAATCATAGACTAATGCGGGGGCATTTTCACATCAGGCTCGAGTGGGGTGGCCTGTGTGAAGCGGGGGCACACTCAGGGTGGGCGGCCCGTATGAGGCGAGGCCCACGAGGGGGTTTGGTTGAGGGCCTAACATGCGCTATGAGATAAAGGGATTGATTAGCCACACTCTATTAGTTCGAGCTTTTACAGTAAGTGGTTAGTTGTCCTGCATCACATACAATGCATTCAAAATAAACGGTTTGGTTTGTTGGCCTTTTGAGTTTATTAAAAAGCTGGTTTTACACAATGCTCGAGCTGAATGTTGGTACGATACGCCATATTGAAAACCCATGGTTTTGTGTTCCAAACTCATTGATGAGGAATTGCTATCCTTTACCGAAGCTTTGCGCTATGTACTTGGGTTTTTTACTTTTGACAAGTAGGGCCCGTGTCCTAGTAATCCAGACCACTAGTACGTTGTCCCATTGTGGATGGACATGAACCGCCTTCAATTGGGGTTTATAGGAATTCCCTGTAACTCTTGTTGTGGCTTAATGACAAAGTGTCATATATTCTTGTTAGATGCAGGGCTCATCAATCACTTTGGAGACTCCAAAGGATGAAGTTTTGCCTTTTTTACTTCGTCCCTAACAAGCGCACATGATACTTTTTCCTTGAGAGGCATTACAAGCAATTCACATCCATCATGGATGGAGCATGCCCTGAAACTCTACTAGTTATGGGCTTCTATATTCGCACATTTTGATGTGGCGGGCCTCAACGTGAATGGTTCATGCACCAAAAATCCCCCTATTAGAAGATCCCAGTGTCTGAATATTTGCCTTTTTTAACTTCCTGGCCGCCTCTTGAATGCTCAGTATATTTTTCCTATTTGGGGGATTTTTCGTGAATGGGCCATGGATGGCTGGATCACTGAACCATGGCCCACTTCACCCTTATTATTGAAGTTGTGGTGTCTCAGTAATCCTAAAGATCACCTAGGTTGAGCAATCCTAACCCCCCAATTGGGGCTATCAAATCGGAGATTGAAAATAAAAAGGTCCTGGGCCCAAATTTAATAAGTGAGATCACATGGTTAAGATCATTTCATCAATGTGAATTCGAGGCCATGCCCACCCCAAGTGTGTCCCCGCATCCCACAGGCTACCCCACTCGAGCCCGGTGTGAAAATGCCCCTGCATTAATCACCCCTGGTGAGGAGTCCTGAACACTAGACCTCCGGCTCGGATACATCCACAAGGGGCCCATGATGTACAAGGACCCTTGTTTTTGTTTAACTGCGCTTAATGAGTATGTTTCAGGAAAACAGTCCAAGGTTGTGGGCATTTCTACTAGGGACATACTGGGTTTCTTTTGTTACGTTTTACGTGTTATGGAAAGCTTACAAACACTGTTCGGAGCTGAGAGCAGCTGCAGAAATGGATCCGGGGTTGAAACCTGAGCAATTCACAGTATTGGTTAGAGACATCCCGCCAGTCCCAGAAGGCCAAACGCGGAAAGAACAGATCGATTCGTATTTCAAAAGTCTCCATCCGGAGACATTCTACAGATCGATGGTGATCACGAACAACAAAGAGGTATTATCATTATCCGGTTGCTGTCATCTTAATGCCTGTTTGGATTGAGAGAAATGCAGATGTAGATGCCCCTTCGGAATCCATGTTTGGGTCGACATTGAGAGAATTCAATTTCGATGTATTTTGAGGATTTCAGTTTCCACAGCTACTTTTTAAAATTGGTGAAATGGGAAGGATGGATTTCAAGTTCTGAGATATGCAAAGGCTCTGGATGTGTGGTGTGTGTATAAGAAATCTGGGTTGTTTTCATCAGGTGGTCCTTTGGCATATGTCCATGGCTCAAAAATCAGGCTGGTCAATTCTTCAGGTGGGTCACATGTCTATTAGAAAATGTTCATATTTGATGGACATGTGTAGAGCACCTGATGATCGGACTGGCCTGAATTAAGGGCCATAGAGCATATATGGTGGGGCCCACTTGTGATTGGCCTCGATGCCCACAATCTATGTGATGTGGCTAGAAAGCCAGGCCTATCTGCTATTACATTGTGGCCTACCACCATGACCATATCTGAGTTTCATGATCTGCTGCCTACCATCTATCAACCTCCCTCCAAGAAGTAAGGCATGCTCCGACTCTGTTTGGAAAATGGACGGTTAAAGAGAATCGACCAACTGTCCATATTTGATGTACACATGCTGGCCCACTTCATGAACCGCCTCAATCTCACGAAATAGCCCTTAGAATTCGATGCATGTCTTATTTTGCCTTGATTTTCCTTTCATTTTCAGGCCAATAAGATCTGGGAAGAGTTGGAGAGCTACAAGAAGAAGCTTGAACGTGCGGAATTGACATTTTCAGAGTCGAAAACCGCAAGCAACCCCGATGGAACAAGGCCTACAAACCGAACTGGCCTCCTTGGCCTGATCGGACAGCAAGTCGACACGATCAACCACTGCAATGACAAGATCAAAGACCTCAGTCAGCAACTAGAGGTCGAGCAGAAGATCACTGTTAAAGAGAAGCAACAAGCGTCTGCTCTAGTCTTCTTCAACAGCAAGCCGGCTGCGGCCACAGCTGCCCAGACCCTCCACGCACAGATAATTGACACATGGACGGTGATGGAAGCTCCCGAGCCCCGCCAGCTGATATGGACCAACATAACAATGAAATTCTATGAGAGGCAGATAAGGAAGTATGTGATCTACACCATTGCATTCTTGGCCATAGTCTTTTACATGGTCCCAATTGCATTTGTATCGGCCTTCACGACACTAAGGAATCTTAGAAATCTTCTACCATTCTTGAAGTCGATTGTCGATCAGCCCGCGATCAAGACTATCCTGGAAGCTTATCTACCGCAGATTGCGTTGATTGTGTTCTTGGCTTTGCTGCCGAGCTTCCTACTGTTTCTATCGAAGTCTGAGGGGATACCATCTGAAAGCCATGTTGTGAGAGCGGCCTCTGGGAAGTATTTCTACTTCATTGTATTCAATGTCTTTCTTGGAGTTACATTGAGTGGGACGTTGTTCAGCTCTTTGAAGACGATCGAGAAGAATCCGAACCAGATCATAACAATTCTTGGCCATAGCTTGCCTACAAATGCGTCATTCTTCCTCACATTTGTTGCTCTGAAGTAAGTATTCTTGGGACTTATGTTTGTAAGAGTGGGCCCACGGTGGTGATCGCCAATGAAAAATGTCGTCGAGGGGATAATCCTAATTCATTCTCTCATTGGTGGGACATTGCTTGTTTCTTGTGGGGGCCATTTTTACAATGTGTACATGCAGCTTGCCTGTTGACTGGCCTTATTTTCGAGCCACAATAACACAAGTGGTGAGGTGGGCCACACATGGACAGAAATTGGACTAGCAGAATAAATGAGCAGTGTTCCACATTCACCACACACATGGCTCACCAGATGCCAAGTCCAGCCTGACTGTTGCATAAATAGTGGGGGTCCACCTGATGAACATTGGAGATCTTGCACCCGCCAGTGATTTAAATATCGGTATTGATGCACATATCACACCCTTTTTGGATATGGAAACACATTGGTACCGTATGTATCTGCAATGTACCTCTTTTAGAGGGAAACATTGGATATGATGGAATTTTTCAATAAAAATTTAGGATATCGAAAGAGACGTTAATACATACCTAGAACTCGAAACATCACAAAAAACAAGTGTAAGAAATGAACTAATGCAATAAAGAAAACCAGTAGACAAATCACAATAGATTTATGTGGTTCGGGTTATGCCTTCTCCACATATGAGACCCTGTCGAAATTACTATCTTCTCGAAAAAGGACTACCGTCCTGAAACTTTCAAGCACCCAAAGAATCGAAAAAAAAAGCTTCTTTTTACGTAACCCTAATTCGATTCCCATAGAGAATATTTATACCCCGTATATAGAAATACCTATTTGGTTACGTCAGGTCTTCGGATCGGGTCTCACACACTGGGGCAACTCTCCTACACTGTTCTGCCGAATGCGAGACATGTGCCATAAACAACAAGTATGAAAGTTTCCTGGTATAGGGTCCTAAACTATGCATTGTTTGATAGAAATGATGTAATTATAATTGAAAATGGGTTCATATAATTCATAAATCATAAAATGCAAGTATGACAAAATTCCCTCAAACAATTTTAGAAAAAAAAGATTTTTGTGTGGTTCGCTCCGATTGCTTTTTACGAACTTCCAATTAGGGAATGTATCACAATGTATTGGCTATAAATATTACAATGTATCATATGTATCAACTATAAGATGGAATTTTATGAAGGCTAATTGGCAAAATATCACAATATATAAATATATTGCAATATATCGGCAATACATTGTGATATTTTGTACAATACAAGGAATGAGGGAATTTTTTAAGGCTATTTGGCAAAATATCATGATGAGTCATTATATCGTAATGTATCCACGGTACATTGCGATATTTCATGTGATATAGGAAAATTTGATAACTCCTCTATTATCTTATTGGCCAAATGTGATATCAAGCCTATCGGCCGATACTATTGATATTTAAATCTGTGCGTCCAACACTCCTTACATGAGTAAGATTCTAAATCTTACTCTATCACACTTTTCTTAAAAGGTTTATGTTTCACCTTAATTGGATAAGGGGTAGAGATTTCTATCGTTTGGGATGCGTTTGGATGTTCAATTGAACTGAATTGCAATAAATTCTAGATGGCTGAAGATAATTGGAGTGGATTTATCATAGCCTCCAAATTGCAATTTCTACCAGTTGAATCCAACTCCCAAACGCATGCAATTGCATTAGGGTTTCGGTCATCATCATAATCAAATGATGTGGCACCCACATTGCTCATTTGCATTATGATGAACTGAATGGATTGCAATTCAGTTCATTTGTGTTTCCAAACATGCCATTATTCATGAAAACATATTTTCTTAACCACATGTCAGGTTCTTTGTTGGCTATGGGCTCGAGCTGTCGCGTTTGATTCCTCTGATAATTTACCATCTAAAAAAGAAGTATATGTGCAAAACCGAAGCCGAGGTGAAAGAAGCATGGGCCCCAGGAGATCTTGGTTTTGCCACTAGAGTTCCCAACGACATGCTGATTGTAACCATCGTCCTCTGCTACTCCGTCATCGCTCCTCTGATCATTCCCTTTGGTGTCATGTACTTCGGCCTTGGATGGCTCATCCTTCGGAACCAGGTCAGTTTATGCAACCATAAGGAAATTATGATTTGGTCATTTCGTAATTGCAATTCAATAAGATAGAGCATCCCAAACAAACCATCAATTGTATTTCAATTCGATGGTGCATCCAAACACTACATCACTAGTGGCATTTTCAGAACTAAGTTGTAGTGACTGTGAGTTTGTTGCGGCAATGGGTTGGGTTTGGGTTGGATCAAGATCAACCCGAGTCGGATCTGTTAACCAAACGGGCCAAGAATCCAGCCTGAACCCGACCCATGATCCACAACCATGTAACCCAGCTATCCCACTTTAATTTCAGCAGGCCCTATCCCAAGCCAACCTGACCCACTTAATCATAACCGTGTTGGGCTCGACCATCCCAACCTGACCAGCACAGCCAAACTTGGGTTTATGACTGGAACACAGGGCTAAAGGTATGTGGGCCCAGCCCAATTAGTTACTAAATATAAAACACAGATACATTGTGTGTATGCGCCTATATCCATTGTCCATCAATTTGTTTTGGGTTTTGGGTCAGGTCGGGTCGGGTCATCTGGCTCAACCCATTGATAAGCTATATGGGCAGATCGTGTCATCCGGCCCAACCCATTGATAAGCTATATGGGCAGATCGGGTCATCTGGCCCGACTCAGGTCGGGTTTGGTTGGGTAAAGGTTCAATCGAAGCCCGTCCTTTCTAACCTGAGCCTAACCCACTACCCATTTAGCTTGGTCCAAACCCACCCCAGAAGTGGAGTGGATTAAGTGCTGCACCGGCCTCACCCAAGATAGTGCGACCCTTACTGTGAGGCCCTCCTTGATATATACATTTTATATCCATGCCGTCCATCTGTTTTTCTAGGTCATTTTAGGGAGTGAGCCCCATTAAAAACTTCCTAGGGCCCACTATAATATTTCTGTAATGTTTATTTGCCATCCAACCTGTTGATAAGGTCACATAAACCTGGATGAAAGGAAAAAACAAATATCAGCTTGATCCAAAACTTATGTGACTCATTAATGGTCAATTACCACTTTTTCATATGGTATGGTACCCTCGAGAATAGGACCTGCTTCAATTTTGGGATCATGCCCTAAAATGGTATGGAAAACGGATGGACGACATGGATATAGAATATATACATCAAGGTGGGCCCCATGGTATGGTCCACCTAAGAATAGGATCTGTTTCAATTTTGGGATCATGCCCTAAAATGATCTGGAAAACGAATGGACAGCATGGATATAGAATAACCAAACTAGTTGGACTGTGTCGGGTCCAATCAGGCCAGTCGAGCTGGACCCAATTACAGGTTAATGGGTTGGGTTAGGTTGGGCTTGAGCTTGATAAATTTTAAGTGGGTCAAGTCTGGCCATAGGGTAACAGGTCATGGGTTAGGTTTGGGCTAGAATTCTTGGTCTATTTAGTGAACAGGTCGGGATTAGGTGACCCCCACCTGTCCTAAACTGACACACTGTGGCCTCTAAGTATAACCTAGAGATACTTCTAGACATAATCTCTCTCTAAGCTTCTTTTGGTGGCCTACCAAATGAACGGTTCAGATCACTGAGTGGATCCCACCTGTGGATTTGCTAGGCCAAACAGAAGTTGCATTTCATCCCCCAGCTTATCCCCCTTGTTTTGAAGAATTACATTGATAAAAAGTGTATAAATACATAGCTTTGGGAGCAGATTAGGTGCAACCTTACCTTTGGGCCCACATTAATGTATTTATTCTATATCCACACCGTTCATCTGATTTGCCAGATTATTTTAGGGCACGACCCTAAAAATGAAGATCTGAATCTCAGGTGGACCGTACTGTTGGAAACAGTGGTGATTGAACTCCCTATCATTAAAAAGTTCCTAGGGCCCACCGTAATGTCTTTGTAACGTTTATTTGTCATCCAACCTGTTGATAATGTCAAATAAACATGGGTGAAGGGAAAAAACAAATATCAGCTTGATCCAAAAGTTTTGTGGCCTATTGATGGTCAATCACCACTATTTCCTATGGTATGGTCTTCCTAAGAATTGGATCTACTTTAATTTTGAGATCTTGCCCTAAAATGATTTGACAAAACAGATGGATGGTGTGGATATAGAATACATAAGTGAAGGTGGGCCCCCTGTTAAGGTCCGCACCCTCTTGGGTGAGGCCGCAGTGGGTAAGAGTTTAGTATAGGTCCGACGGAGCCCCACCTTTTTTTTACGAACCTGAACAAAACCTATACAACCAAAGTAGACCTCTACTCATACGAACGAACTTATAAAGATGAAAATGCCCCCACTTTTTTCAGCTGCTTTACCCTAAAATGAAGGGTATTTTTGTCCAAAACCTTATTTCAGTAGCCTAAAAATATGCTTTGGTAGCATAAGTTTTCTAGCGTCTAAAAAAAAAGGCATCATGCGGAAGAGTCTACGGTGCTAATTTTTTCCTTCACAAGGTGTGTGAGGCAGCCATTCTATACACAAACGCAGGTGTATGTAAATTGTGTGGGTCCCACTCGCACAGAAGATGCAGCGGCCCTTCACATGTTGTGTGAGGTGGCCATTCTATACACCACAACAGGTGCGAGCGTGTCCATTGTGTGGGTCCCACTCCCACAGAAGATGCAGTGGCCCAAACTGAGGCTGGTCCATTAATTAGGTGGGACGTTACGATGGACGGCTTAGGAAAACTTAGACGTTGTGACCCATTGGATGGGTGGAAACATGTGGTTTTTTGGGCCAATGAAAATCCTGAGTGGGACCCATGTGATGGTCGGTTTGGATGCTTCATCCATGTGGCTGCCCTACAAACACGTCTGCCCATGTTCTAGGGTCCGCATTTTAGCGGTCCGAAACTGTAGATCTGATGAGCCCCACCATAGATGGACAACACCCACCAATAACCCTCCCTGATTGGAAGATCCTAACCAATCAGATCTGTGGCCTCTCTTCTTAAGTTGGACGGTTGCTGTATACAGTTTCTTCTCCTAGCCGTCAATTGCCAAGCCACTAATTGAACGGTCATGAATCTTCCATCATCGAAAATATTGGTTCCCACAAGATCAATGGTCTGGATCTAACCCAACATACATATTTCATCTTCTCTAATCTTTTCCCAATCAGGCATTGAAAGTCTACGTCCCTTCTTTCGAAAGCAACGGTCGGATGTGGCCCCACATGCATTCCCGGATATTAGCGGCCCTGATCCTCTATCAGATCACCATGACCGGCTTCTTTGGTGTGAAGAAATTCTACTACACCCCGTTCTTGATACCCCTCCCTATACTCTCACTCATCTTCGCCTATGTGTGTAACAAACGTTACTATCTCGCCTTTCGATCCACACCGTTGGAAGTCGTGGCCCACTCCGCGAAGGACGTCCCGAACATGGAGATGGTCTTTGCTGCGTATGTCCCACCTTGTATGAGCTTGGACAAGTTCAACGATGCAGATCAGTTCGGAGAAGCTCGATCTCAGCCGTAGAGAGTGTGACCATCTTTTCCTTGATGTACATACATTTGTTTTGGATGATTTTTTTTGTTGATGTTCTTTGTATTGGATTGGGCCCACCATCGATGGGCCATGCTGAAATGGGCCGTATTGATGTGTGGTTGGATGCAGATCTTCCATCTCTAGTGGGTCCCAACGGTTGTGCATGTGTGCATGAACCAGTTGAAGGGATACCCCACATCAATGTCTGATGGACGGTGTAGACTTTCCGTTGTTGATGTATGGGCGGGATCGGGCCCAGATGAATGGGTGATTGAAGATTCAAACTATCCATATCTAGTAGGCCCCACAGTTTATAGGCATTGTTGGGAGTGGATTAGGTGTTATCCACGCCGTCCATCTATTTTCCCATATCATTTTAGGACGTGATCCCGAAAATTAAGTAAATCCAAATCTCAGGTGGACCACACAACTGGAAACAGTGGTGAATGGCCATTAAAAGCTTTTTTGTGATGGTATGTATAATACATCATTAAGGTGGGCCTCACGGTAAATAAATGGGATATATAATCCATCTAGTGGGCCCAGGATCATGCGGAGTAGATGGCCAGGGTTAGCAATCGGTGTAATCTTTAGGGTGGGCCATTTGCAGGATGACCGTCCATATGATCCAATCAATGCTGTTTTGTGGGCCCGATTCTGGTTGTAAGCAATTGAAAGGCTAGCAGTAGCTGGGCCAGGGCCGATTTGGATTTATCTCAAGGCCCAGACCCGGCCCAATAAGCCTAATCAGACCCATTAGGCCCATTAACACCATAAATGATCATGGCCTCTCTAGAGCTGTGTACCTCAATCCAAGCCGTCTAAATCATAGAACCCAGGATTTGATGAATTTTAAGTGGATCAGATCCGGTCGTTTGAGGTGGGGCTGGATGAATTGTAAGTGGGCTTGATGCATTTTAAGTGGGTCGAGTTGGGTTGCACGAACCCTGACCCAATTACAATAAGTCGGTTGGTTCGGTTGGACTTGGGTTTAATGAATTCTACGTGGGTCCGATCGGACGATATGGTAATGGGCCGTCGATGGGTTTGAGCCGGTATTGTTGGCCTATTTACCACATAGGTTGGATCAGGAGCCCTACCGATGTGTGGTACTTGAGAGTGAAGGTCTAGAAAGTTATGGAGCTAGAGCTGGGCACGGATGGCCTGACATGTTCGGCTTGTTTAGACCTAACTCGATCCGAACCAAATGCGTGAGTTGTTCCGAACCGAGTAGGATTCGCCCAATCCAAACTCAAACAGGTTGAGTCCAAGTTACCGTAACTCGACCCAAAACTTGATCTAGTCATACTCGATCCAAAACCTCACTCGACTCTGATTGGAATATATATATATATATATATATATATATATATATATATATATAAACTCTAATTTCTAAGTATCTCTCGATGTGATTAGGTGCCGACTC
Organism: Magnolia sinica; assembly: GCF_029962835.1. Classification (NCBI taxonomy): domain Eukaryota; kingdom Viridiplantae; phylum Streptophyta; class Magnoliopsida; order Magnoliales; family Magnoliaceae; genus Magnolia; species Magnolia sinica. The sequence goes on along the minus strand of NC_080584.1, from coordinate 1,654,323 downwards.
GGTCCGGATTATTCCAGGCCAGACCCGGAATCGGCTCCGGTCAGGCATGCTGGACTTGGTCCTAAGTTGGGTTGAGTTCGGGTCAAGCTTATTTCAAAACCATATTGAGTCGGATCAGCTCTAACTCAGGTCCGACTCGACTTGATGCCTAGATCTACACGGAGTCCTATTCGTCAGCTATAACGGAATATCATGCACTGGGCCACGTTATAATGGAATTTGATGGGCCTAAGTTGAATGGGCCAGAGAAAGGCCCATGGAACTGGGCCCACCTTGATCTATTTCCGTGATCATAATGTCCTCTTCAACATGAGTTGTCCACTTGATGATGGGCCAAAGTAGACACGTGGTGTGTCCCACCTAATGACTGGCTCAGATATTGCACGTGTGCCACATCAGCTCGTGTGGGCGACTGAGTTTCTTGCAATAAATCGAAGCTGTTCATTTGGTTTCTGGCACAAATGTTTACTTAACCAGGGCCTACCTTAGCTGTATCACAAATGGTCACTTAGCCATCCATACCGTCGAATTGATGGGCCCCATCTTAGATGTATCACAGCCGGAATATTGCATTTACAGACGATCCTAACCGTCCAAACGGTGACCATCAAAAGGATGGTCAAAGGTTCAAAATCAATGGGTGAGATTGGATGGTCAGCGAATCAGTGCATTTTTCTGGATACGATCTATCGACAGTGGGACCCACAATCTGGACGGTCCAAAGTCCGCGTGCATCTAGACGTGGGTCTTTGAAAAATATAATCAACTACAAAATTCTGTAGGGAGCATGCCAGCACGCAGACTTCTTAAATTGACCAGAATGCCCCTGTGGGTGGAAAAATACACTCACCTTCCCACGTGCGTCTAGTCTCGTCCCACGTGTATATCAAAGATTCCTCGAGGGCAAGATGGTCATTACACAAGAGACGGCTAGAAAAATCATCGCCGTTGGATTACGATGGAAGCAAATGCTACGATATCTTATTGCATCGCTAACAACCATAAATAAATAAATAAAATAGTAGTTTTTGGATTTTGTCTTTGCTACAGCGCGACTCTGGTTTGTCGCGTTGGATTGAGAGTGGATATTCACCGTCCAATTCCTGAAACGTGGCAAGTAGTGGTTTACATCCGGACGGTCCAACTTGTGGGGTCCTCTATATAGATGGATTTTAGTTGAAATCATATTGATACGATGATCCTATCCGTTGGTTTCACCTGCCTGATCGGTCTTCATTCACACAGTCTATTTGAAGGATGCCATGATCGTTTGTTTGGTGTACCTGCTTCATGTGAGGCCCAACACCATCAATTGGATCAATCGAGACCGTCCATTTGGTCAATTTCGTTCATGTTTGGACAGTCTAGATTGATTCACAAGTATTGTTTCGTGGATGAGATGTTTATTAGGTTGGGGCATGTGCATTGTTTGGTGCGATTCTATGGCGTTTCGTTACGGGAGAGATGGAAGAGGTGAGGAGTGGCACATTCTCCGAGATATAAGTCAATGATTCGGTGGGCCCCCTCAGGTAAGAAGCTTAGGTGGGACAGTTCTCATCTATTTTGCCGGCTAATGTTAGGCAGGAGTCCAGATACAATGTAAAACAAATACGTGAGTATCTTGATATATATTGGTCCATTAATTATTAAGTGTTTTAGTTTTTATATTAGATGATGATTTTACATAATATTAGAGCAGAATGTTTTAAATTTAAATTCTGAAAGTAATAAATATATCGCAATGTTATATTTTCTTATAGGTGAGTCTTAAAAATCAAATCTAACTTAGAGATGAAGAAATCAAGCCAGGTCTATTTATAATATGAGTGTCTCTCTACTATTGTCCAATATATTCCCATGCAAGGGAGTGTGTCCTTTTATATATATTGATGCACCATTCTCTACTAGCCCTTGATATATATATTGATACACCATTCTCTAATGGCTTGGGATTTTGGATAACATGGTGATTTAATAGGGTCTTTTAAGGTTAAAACTTTACATCATTCTCAACAAGATGAATTAAAAATATAAAAATATTTGTGTAATAAAAAAACTTATGTGGTCATATTGAATATTCCAACTATAGCCATCTCCCTCCCACTTTTTCTATCATGTGGCTTGCTTTTGGATTTATTTTATTTTGGGCTCATGTCTTGGCATGAGATGGCATAATGGATGAAAGGAGTGAATTTTTCAAAAACTTTAAAGTGGGCCACCTAGTTTGTGGCCCGCAGGAACCTGCTCCGGAAGGTTGCTGCAGTTGAAAGCTAGGTAGGGCTACTATGATATTTGTGAGAAATCTACTCTACTCGTTCATTTTGCCAACTCATGTCAGGATATGTGCCTACAAATGAAGTAATTCAAAACTCCAGTAAGACGCATGGTAGAAAAAAGTAAGGAAAGAAATGCTTATGGTTCACAGCTTATCATAGTACACTAATATTATATGCCAACCAAATTGTTCATTAGGTTATTCCAGAAATACAAATATGCCAATCTACATTGCTTTGTGCTGTGTGACCCACTTGAGTTTTAGATTTGCTTAACTTTCGGGCTCATATAACATAAGCTAGCAAAATGGACAGGCTGAATAGATTTCTCACAAATATCATGGTGAGCCCTCTCTCGTTCCTAACTGCTAGAGTCACCTGCGTATTGTGTTTAGTTAAGTCCACATCATACGTAATGTAGATGATGGGTCTTATAATGATTTTATTTTATTTGTATCATAGGTCTCATGTCGTACGTACACAACGCAAATAAATAATTTTTTTTATCACTAAACGCATTGTAATCTACGTCCACACTTGAAACATGAATTAAGTCGTCCACGTGAAACATGAATTAGGTCAATTAATAAATTAGGTTGGTAGTAATAACTGGTACAAGCAAAATGAATGAACCGTCAGGATAGTCAACAACGACCTTACAATATTGTTTCTATAGGTGTAGCCCAACTGATGAATTAATCAGCCACGTCACGTACACAGCTCCACCTGTTACATGCACGTGACGGAAAAAATCCTCGCGTAACTTTAGCTGACGTGGACGGAACAACTTCACGTGGATAAAATCCACCCGTCCATCAAGTGGGCCACCCTTTGTTTGGATTGGCCACGGTGGGGTGTATATATCATCCAATCCATTCATTTGACACTCCACACCAGGAAGAATAGATTCCCAGTAAATCAGGACATTACAAAACTTACGTGGACCACACCACGTGAATTCGTAGTTGTAGGCATGATTTTACACCGTTCTCTATGGTTTGGCCCACCTATGACTTGGGTTCGACTGTATTATAGTATCAATGGTGAAAATATAACGTTGGACCAGGTGGACGGTGTGGATTATACATATGACGTCCAAGTCAGGCGTGTGTACGGTGTCCTTCGTTAGATATAAAAGGCCCATGCAAAGCGCGTGGGCATTATCACGTGTGAAGGACAATGAAAGAAAGGGAGACTCCGAGGGCAGACGTCTTCACATACAATGCATGCAACGTTGTTTGTGAGCTTTCTCAAACCTGGTTTTCTTTCCTGCCAACGTGGCACTTGGGTGTAAACAATCTGAGCCGTTCGAAAAGTGGGGTCCACCATAGAGATCACCTTGGATGAAAATCAATATGGTCCACTCAATGGATGGTAAGAGTCATGATTGGGTGTGGCCCACCTAAGAGGGAGAAAGAAATCAAGAGATTAAGAGAAAGATCCCATGTATGGCCCACCTGACAATTTGTTGACTCGGAGATCAAGTCATCACAAGTTAATATTAGAAAAGTGTCCCACACCGTACTAACTACATGAATATAAAATATATAATAATATTTATATTTATTTTATTTTTGGAATTTTTTAACTATAAAATTCCTCATAAATTTATATTTTACTAAATAATGCCTCTACAAATTAAAATGCAATAAAAGTACTTCTCAGTAAAAGGAATTACCTGCTACTCACCGTACACTTTATTCTTTAAAAAATTATAACGTCATATAATTGTGGGGCCCACATGATATTATATGAATTCCAACCTGTCAGTGGATGCAATTCCCATGATGTTGGGAATAACCAAAAATTTGGTGGATCTAAGCATTAAGTGGGCCACACTAGAAATTAAAAAAATAAGATACACCATCTAATAAAATAAAAAATTAAGATACTGAATCTGCTATTTTATTTTTAGATTTTTTTTTACCTTAAAAATACTCAGAAATATATATTTTACCAAATAATGACTCTACAAACTAAAATGATGGGAAGGTGGTTTTCGAGGCGAGAAATTACCATACTATCTACTACATATTTTATTCTCAAAAATGTTGTAAGGTCTAGAATCGTGGGGCCCACATGATATTATATGAATTCCAACATGTCAGTAGATGCAATCCCCCTATTGTTGGGAATAAAAAAAACATTGGTGGATCTAAACATTAGGTGGGCCACACCATCTAATAATATCAAAATTCACGTGCAACTCATATGTTGTCCATGACACATCCATGTGGACTTGAAATTCTCTTATTTTATTGTGTAAAAAATAAAAATAATACATGAAGATACTTTGGTGACAGCAGTCCTAAAAAAACAGATTTATAGAGGTTTTTTTTATTTTTTTATTTTTATTTAAAATTTTTAATTTTAAATTTTAAATTCATGGGGATTTTTATGTAAAAATATATTTATTTTATTTTATTTTATTTCAAGCAAAAATCATTTTGATGTGTGACTACCTGTATGTATGCACCACTAATTTATGGCCTATCAGCGGATAATTTCCGTCATATAATGGCAATGGAACATTATAAAAAATTCACTAGTACCATGGTAAAATAAATAAGTAGGAAAAAATTATTTTAAAATGTAATAAATGGGAGATAAACATTTAAAATCTATCTTATATTTAGAAGCCAAATAATTCCTTGAAAGACACATTTATGAGGTATTCATGCATGTTGTGTGTGTGTGTGCAGAAAATGATATTACGAGGCCGACCTAAAGGGAACTTCCCATGAGGTCAAGCTTTATGGACGCCACCATGATGCGTCGTGGAAATCCACTCCATTCATTTGATAGGTCCCCTTTAGGTCATGGGACGTGCCAATAATCAACCATATCTAAAATTTAGGTAGGCCACATTATTTGAAATCATGAAAAATCACGCCTAAAATATCTAAAAGCACTTAGTGGGGAGCTCACGTGAGTTTTGAAATGGCCTAAAATTTGGTGTGACCCCTCATCCAAGTGGAACACACATAATGGATGAATTGAATATTTAAACCACATCTCACTCGCCCTTATATATAATTAGGAATGTTTCAATGGGCGAGCATCCACTCTCAACTTTTGTTGTAGTGTGGCAACCTTAGTAATGGATTGGCATGAATTTCTAACCCATAGACACACATATCACTCATTAAGTAGGCCTCATGTGTTTTTTTATTACCAACAACCATCAATTGTTTTCCACATTTGAGTAGAGGTGGGCATTAGACTGAGTCGGACCGGATTGGGTCTAACCCGATCCACTCCTATATCTCAACGGCTTGACACAAATTCGATCTGATTCGAGACCGAGTACCGGTCACCTGACCCGAACAGATTCGAAGTATATATGGCCTGATCCGATCCGGGTCCAACTCGGTTAGAAAAATCGATCGGATCGGATTGGGCAAGGTTCGGATATCCTCGCTACTATTGTTGGTGTGGTCCATTTAAGCTTTAGATGTAATTAATTTTTTCTTCAAATGCTCTAAAATGATCTCTAAAAATATATGAACGGTGTAGATTAAACATATACATCAAGGTGAGCCCCAAATGGCTCTGAAAGCACTCCCCATTTTGGTATATATATATTTTTACTGGATATGTATTTACGTGCACTGCAAGAATTCCGATGAATTACATTTCACAAGAATCACAGCGATATACTTGCTATAACCACGTTAGCAAGTTCCGTGGGTCTGATCATGGGGTATGTGTTATATCCAAACTGTCCATCCTTTTAGCAAGCTCGTCATAAAGCTTGAGATGAAAAATAAGACAGATTTAACTATCAAGTGGACCACACGAAATGTTAAACGGTGAAAATAATTCTCTGCTGCTATTTGCGGTGTGGTCCAGATGATCTTTAGATATTATTCATTTTTATAATAATGCTCTCCAATGATCTCTAAAAATATATGAACGTTATAGATATACTAAATACATTATTGTGGGGCCCATATAACTTTGATCTCCTTTAAACCGTTTGTACAACTCGGAGCTTGAGGAGCGTCAGTCTCATCTTCGCACGCAATGTTACAACGTACTTGCTGTAATGTTGTTAGCAAGTTCCGTACGTGTGATCATGTGGTATGTGTTATATACAAACCGTCCATCCTTTTTGCGAGCTCGTCATAGGGCTTGAGACAAAAAATAAGACAGATATAACTATCAAGTGGACCACACAAAATGTTTAATGGCGAAAATCATTTTCTGTTGCTATTTGTGGTGAGGTTCAGATGATCTTTTAATATTATTCATTTTTTGGATAATGCTCTCCAATTATCTCTAAAAATATATGAACGGTGTTGATATAATAAATACATCACCGTGGGGTCCATATAACTTTGATCTCCTTTGAACCGTTCGTACAACTCGGAGCTCGAGGGAGCGTCAGTGCTTGTCTTCGCACGACACACACCCCAGCTATGTCGTATAGCCTGCATCAGCTATCCCATCTTATAGCGGCTGTATAGCTGTGTATGGTACTCTAGCAAACCTCTTAATATTATACTAAGTAAACTCTGTTGGGGCCCACTGTGAATGCATGTGCTTTATCCAGGCCGTCCATTCGTTTTTCCATATCATTTCAGTGGTTGAACCCAAAATTGATGGGTATCCAAAGCTCTAAGTGGACCATACTACTGAAAAAAGTAAAATTACTAATATGAACCACCCCGGATCGGGTGTGGTCAGGTCAGTCTGAATCCATTCGGATCGGGTTGTCGGATTGGGTCGGTCCGGATTGACCATGACTCGATCCTGTTCCGAAAAAACATCGGATCTGAATGGTCCTACCCGATCCGCACCGATCCAGGCCGTCGGTTCGGTTTGAAACGGGTCGGATTGGGTCTGATCAGGTCAGATTTGCCCACCTCTACATTTGAGTGATTGATGACACATTTTTGCATAAGGTCATTTTCATAACATTTTTTTTTTCTATTTAAAAAAAGGCAAGTAAAAATTTATTAATCCAAACGGCCCCAAAATGACTAAAAAATCATTTTCATGACAAGTTTTATTATCAAGTTAGGATGCCAGTTGAATATTGATCCCAATAGTAATGAAGCTGGTATACATAAGATATAACGGGATTTGATTGGATGGCAGGCTACAGCTATAGATGGAGCTTGGTAATTGAATAACTTTCATATATACTTAGATGGCCTCGTGAACACTACATAGATCAGTGGTGTTGGGATGTGATCAAATTTGCTTAGGCCACATGTTGTTTATGCCAAATTTGATAATATTAAATCTAACGATTTGGATGATGCCACATGGCAGCAAGATTTTTGCAAGAGACAAATCAAATGTTTCTTTAACCTACTATGATGACCAAGAGAAATTAGAATTCGAAAAGTCATGAGTGGTTTGAAAAGGGTAAGCCTAGCTAACTATTATGAAGATACACGTGTCGCATATCCAGTACACATGACAATTGTAAGGCCCCATAATTCAAATTGAGTTTCATCTGAAACAGGGTCATGACCAACAACAAGTTCGGCTAATCCACCATGATGGCTTGTACGGTTCCTACGGTTGAAGATATCTAGAGCATGGAGTAGTGATTGCACTAATATGACCTAATATCATGGTACATTATTCATGATTGTGTGAAGCAATAGATGATTATCATCATATGTGGTGACTCATGAGAAACTATTGTCTACATAGCAGAGATATATACGACCTATGTGCAATCAATGACCAACCTATGACAAACAACAACTCTACATGTCGTTGCTTAGTAGGTCGCGACTGTTTATGGGTCCAAACGGTAATCTCCATATCAATGTATATGAGAAGTGGCTACAAAGATCTCTCCTTACCATTGTTCTCAGGATACGTATGAGGAAGATAGAAGATTTCTACACCCTTACTAACCCAACACATATCAAATTAAATTTATAGTGCAATGTTGCTTATCAATTTTATCTTTTTTTATTTTATCTTCTCATAGCATAACCTGTCTATGTTGCTATGTCGGACTAATTTTAAGCTAGAAATAGTGTACTTTCATCCTTTTACACTACTATGATGGACTGACTTAGACTATGATTAGTATAATTCCCTTACATATATGTCGAGCGATTGATCATAAGCAATACCTTTTATTTTTCTCTTTCTAGTAGTGCAATTCTTTTCATCTATGCCCTATTAGCTGGTCCAAAAAAGACTTAGATCTAGAACCTCACCATCCATGTCGTCGCAAATATTATATCGCAAAGAAATCATCTTTTGTACATTCTCTTTTATTTTATCAATATAATTGAATTCCTTTCATTCACACATTATACTTATTTGTTCATCTTTACTATCACAATGATAAAGTCTTTTTACCTGAAATCTAAAAAGTACTCATCAAATGTCGAACGCTCTCCTCTACAAATCACTTGATTACAAATGACTAAATATATAACCAAATTGCTTTAATTCTAGATCATAAATAACTGCTCAATCTCTCATGAGGGCGGTTGGAATCAAATTAAAGGTTCGGTTTGAACCTAGCAGTAAAAGGCTTCATCATGACAATGAATCTAGCTGTAAAAGGCTTCATCAAGACAACACTACCAATCACAAGCTAGTTAATGGAGTAAGAAATGCTTTAATTTTCAATCATAAAGAACTACTTAATTCCTCTTTGAGTGGGTGGTTGGAATAAACAACTTTAGTTTGAATTTAGTAAAAAAAAAAGGCTTTATCATTTTTAATACTATATGCATGAGATTTGACCGGCACATGCTAATTAATATGACCCACGCAGAAAATGTTTGAAAGATGTAATCTCTGGCACCGTGGGCCATGAAATCATACTACATCCCAACGTCTCAAATCTCCCCAACTCGTCTCCCTTTCAAACCTGCTTTGGGTGGGTGGGCCGCATCCCTGACATAGCCTTTCATGCGATCAAAATCCTGTCACGTCAGTACCAACATTGGTACAGCAGGGGGCACGGTGGGAAACGGATTGGCTACTCCCCCTGCTGGTCAGTGGTCTGTGGGCCCCATCATGATGTATGTGTTTCATCCATTCTGTTAATCCATTTTAACAGATCATTTTACTGTTTGAACCCAAAAATTAGAGGGATATATATCTCAAATGGACCACACCACAGGAAAACAATAGTGATTGGATATCCACCATTAAAATCTTTCTAATGCCCGCTGTACTGTTTATTTGACATCCAATCTGTTGATAAGGTCATACAGACCCAGATGAAGGGACAAAGCAAAGATACGCTTGATCCAAAACTTTTATGGCCCCAAAAGGTTTTTAATGGTCGAAGTTAATTTAACACTTTTTCCTCTAACATGGTTCATTTTTTATTGGGATATACCTCATTTTTGGTCTCACACTATAAAATGATCTAGAAAAATAGATGGACGGCATGGATGAAACACATACATCATGGTGGGTCCACAGAGCACTGACCATCAGCCATTGGCTGGTGGCAGGGGGAGTGGACAATCCATTTCCGGCACGGTGCCCAGTCTAATATCAGGCAAAAGTACCCGTGCAGGTATCTTCCTACCAACGACAAAGCTCTCTTTGGATGTTGTGACGTTAAAAAAATAAAAAATAAAATTTAGGGATTGAATATTACAACTATTAATCTGGACCGGTCGTCTTCAAAGCAAAAGAGTAAATCAAAGGGTCGAAATGATCCAATCGAAATTTTTATTTGTTGATTTTCAACCATACAAAGAGTGACTCATCTCATAAACGGCTCAGATCATTAGAACATGACCCAAATACAAGGGATAAAGCTCCAACGGATAGTATTTCAGTACGTCATCATGTATACCATCATACCTCTCAAAATAAAACAGAGGGGCACGAAATAACTTACTGTTAATCGAATGGATAACTTCAAAGATGTCATGTAAGTGAAAAATCCAAGCCGTCCAGTAAGTTGTCCCCATACTAATATCATCTTGCACACTCTCAGATGGACTACAATTTTATTTTATTATTTATTAATGGATATACATTATATTTTATAATGATGGGTGGATGAGGATGATTTTTGTACAAATAGATCCTCACGATGGGTTCAACCTATTGAAAGGCTCAGATGTTACACGTACATAACATATTGGAAATTATCTGATGGATGGATTGTAACTTATGGTCCAACAAGTTGAACTTGAGACGTTACCATGATTTTGTCGGGTATGAATTAATGCTCGTTTTGTACGCGGATTGCGTCCTACCCCAGCCGCCTCGACCCACGAGCGGGCAATTGTGTGGGTGGGCCCACCGTGATGTATTGGTTCATCCACGCCGTTCACCCCTTTTCTCAAATCATTTTAAAGTATGCATCCGTTTATCCAAGCCGTTCATCTCCTTTCTCAGGAAAAAAAAAAAGAAGTTACATTGAACACTAAAGTAGGCTGTACTGAATAATAAGCTTAGTTGCATTAAATGCAAGTTACCTTGGCGTTGACCACTTCAAGTATCCAACTCTGCGTGTCTCTAGCTATTAGTTTGGTGGGCGTGCATATCACAATTTATCTATTTATCCATGCTTCCATCTCTTTTCTAATATCAATTTAAGATGTGAGCAGAAGAACGAGGTATATCAAACACTTAAAAGACAACATCATATATGATTATTAAATTCAATATAACTTGCATTCTTGTGTACATATGTTAAAATAATACGAGAGAAAGGATGAATAGCGTGGATAAATAAATACTTCGGCCAGCCTACAAAGCTACCCATTCATGACTAGAGATGAGCGGAGGCAGGATGCATGTCCCAATTTTGCCCTCAATTATATGAGAAAAGGGATGGACGACATGGATAAATTGACACATGACGGTTGACCACCCTCAGAACTGCTTGTTCGTAGCCTAACAGTAGAGTTAGACGCAATCGGACACGAATTTCTTGCCAAAGTCTATGACAAATAAGTTATGGTGCTAGGATGCAATTGCAAGGTGGGGTACACTGTCATGTTTATAAGAAATTCAGTTCATTCACCAATTTTTCTCGTTCATTTTAAAACATGAGACAAAAAATGAAGAGTATCCAAAACTAAACTAGACAATACAACACAAAGGGAAGGGAAATCCTGTCATTGAAACCTTCTTAAGCTCCACATTAATGTTTATATGCCATCGAAGCCGTTGTTTATAACGTCATTGTCACTGGGATGAAATGAAAACGCCGAAAACTTATACCGTTACAAAACTTTTGTGGCCATATAAATATTTCAATGGTTGTCATAAAATCCCCACTGTTTCCTCGTGTGTGGCCCATTTGAGTTTTGGATACATCTTATTTTTTATCATACCTCTTAAAATGAGCTCGAAAAACGGATGAACTAGTTGGATTTCTCAAAAATATCACAGTGACCCCACCGGGAATCCTCGTGTAAGATCTTTCTCGAAAAGGCTTTAGCAGTAAGTCCGCGTCCGCTCGTTTCGAGTATGATACTTCCACAGCTCGTGAATAATGAATAGAATGGCCGTAAGGCCCGGGATTCCATCGACCATGAGGGATTTTTCAATGAATGGTAGACATTTGCCAGCTGCTCAACTTACAAGCTTTCAATGGTTGGATCCAAACCATTGATACTATGGGCCACACTATGAATTATCCACCCACAAAAAAGATAGTTATCCAAGGTGGAAAAATTCTTAAGCTTTTGGATAGGTTGCCAACAGACTAGAATAATCTACAACACTTGCTTTAAATCTACTCCGTACATCAGGTGAAAATCCTTATTTGAACCGTTAGTATAAAAGATCATCCTCACATAAAGCTAGAATGGGCCATATCAATGGGATCAATGCAAAATCGTGCTTAAAAATTTGTAAGTTCACGTGGTGCGGCCCACTTATGATAGGATGGTTTTTTGTATCTTCACTTGAACCTGGTGAATTACTTGATTAACGGTTGTGATGAAAGATACATGCCATGTGGGCCACCATAAAAAGCCTCTGGCATCCCATCATTATTGTTACCTGTGGTGTGGCCCACCTCAGCAGTGGATCTGGGTAAATTTTTTAAAAAATACTCTAACATCGAATATAGAACCTGACAGACGGAATGGATTTTTTATATACGACATGGTGGACCCCACATAGCTCATTATTGTAGACAATTGTACTTTGGGAAAAATTAAAAAATAAACTGTCAGGAACGAAGATAACATGGACTGGTTTCCCATGCACAAGGTTAAAAGACTCGGCGACTTACATCACATGGGATGGACTCCTTCCTTGAGTCAACCCGTTCGATCGAGTCTTTAAAAAATAGGCCCATGCATGTGATATCTGGACCATTTGTGCCACGTGGACGGTGATGGACGTGTACACGGTGGTAATGGGATGCCGCTTGGCTAGTGGTAGGTGCTAAGTGGACCCCACCATGATGTATGTGTTTTATCCCCGCCGTTCATCCATTTTTAAAGATAATTTTAGTTATTGATCCCAAATATTAGGTAGATCTAAATTTCAGTTCGACCACACCATGGGAAAACAGTAGTGATTGAATGTCCACCATTAAAAAACTCCTAAGGCCTACTGTAATGGTTATTTGACATCTATAGCCTGTTGATTAGGTCACACAGACTTGGATGAAGGGACAAAAAATATATATCAGCTTGTTCCAAAACTTCTCTGGCCCTAAGAAGTTTTTAATGGTGAGCGTTTAATCAACACTCTGCGGTCCACCTGTGATTTGGATCAACCTCATTTTTGGCCTCATACCATAAAATGATCTGGAAGAATGGCTGGACGGCACGGATGAAACACATACATCACGGTGGGTCCCATAGAGTACCGACCACTAACCATTGGCCATTGTCAGGGTCAGCATCCAATCCGTTTCCGTAGTAGCAGGCGGACGCGGATATCCTGCATGGGAAGTTCCTTGCGTTGGGAACTTAAGTGGGGTCCACCTTGATGTTTGTGAGAAATCCACTCCGTCCATTAGTTTTATGAGCTCATTTTACAATAAGCGGCCAAAAATGAGCATGATCCAATACTCAAGTGGGCCAAAAACGTGAGGATTGAACTTCCATAGTTGAAATATTCAAGGGTCCACAGAAGTTTTGAATCATGCTAATATTTGTATTTTCAGTTCATCACATTAGTAATAACGTTATGAACGGTACGGATGACATGTAAACATCATTGCCGACCCCATACAGGTTTCAACGGTAGTAATTTCCCTACCCACCTTCTCTTCCAGTGCGGCCCACTTGACTATTGTATCCTTCTCGCTTTTGGTCTCATGCCCTAAAATAATCTCACAAAAAGGATGAACGGGTGGATTTCTCACAAACATCACGGTGGACCCCACCCACGTCCGTACTGGGCCATCTCCTCATCACCATCATATATATATATACACGTAAAAACGTGTAATTACTTCCAACAAAATTCATTCATTCCAAAAATGAAATCGTTGCCAACAAAGGTTATTACACTATAAACAAATCCACCATAATTTAAAATAACGATTAGATACTTATAATTACGAGTACTTTCCTTGATCTTTATCACCCTCATCAGATATCATCTCCACCGTCGATCAATGCTTCAGATCTCCACCATCCATCGCACCCACCAGCGCATCCGCATGCTCCTGCACCACCTTCCACGCCAAATTCACGTGCCGTTCCTCAGTAAGCGTCGCACCAACGGCGAACCTTATCATATAAATCCCACCCACCACAGCATGAGTCATGTACAGACGGCCCGCCGCGTTCATACCCTCCAACAACTTCCGATTCAGCTCATTCGCACGGTCCAACTCCGACCCATTGTCAATCGCGGCATCACGACCGTCCATCGATGCTGGCAGTAGACGGAAACAGACCATCGCGAATGTTCTAGGGACCACTATCTCAAATCTCGGGTCCATCGCTACAAACCCTTCAAATGTCTTAGCCATCTTGACATGGCTCCTTAAGAAATTACGTAGATTGGCCACACCATAGCTACGAAGTACCATCCATAGCTTCATGGATCGGAATCGACGGCTGAGAGCGATCTGCCAATCTTTATAATCCACCACCTGTTTTGAATCAGTAGCCTTGTTTTTCAAATACTCTGGGTTTGTAGAAAGAGCTTTGACAAGGGCATTTGGGTCTTTTACCCAAAGGCAACAGCAATCAAGGGTTGTAAAGAACCATTTGTGTGCATTGAGACTGAATGAATCTGCACCGTCCACTCCATCAATGAAGTGCCGGAATTCCGGGCAGATACACGCGCTGCCGGCGTACGCCGCATCGACATGGACCCATATCCCGAAATCTCTCGCGACATCCGATAACGGCCCGATCGGGTCCGTAGCAGTCGATGAGGTGGTCCCCACCGTCGCGCAGAGGAAAAGTGGAACTAATCCATTTGCAATATCGTCTGCGATCGCAGATCGGAGCGCGTCGGGGGAGAGAGCGAAGGACGTAGATCTTGAAGTCCGTACGGCGCGGAAATTGGCTGGGTGGATTCCGGCGATCTGAGCTGCTTTTTGAAGTGCGCAATGGGTTTGATCTGAACCGTACACTACAAGCCGTCCGATGTGATCTCTACCGATTTTGTTAAGCATTCGATCACGAGCGGCGGTGACAGTGCATAAGATCGCCTCGCAGGTGGTGCCTTGTAACACGCCACCACCGTTGCCGGAGAAGAGGAATGGTTTTGGGAGTTTGAGCATTTTGCCGAGCCAGTCCATTACAATGCTTTCGAGTTCGGTGGCGGCGGGGGAGGACATCCAGTTAAAGCCGACGATGTTGAAACCGGTGCTGAGCATTTCGCCAAGAAAACCGGCGGTGCTGCCGCTGGAAGGGAAGTAGGCGAAGTAGTTGGGGCTTTGCCAGTGGGTGAGGCCGGGGATAATGGAGGTTTGGATGTCTTGGAGAATGGAATCGAGGGGTTCGGGATTGTTGGGAGCGGAGTCGGGGAGGAGTTTGTGGAGGTAGCCGGGTTCGACTTGGCTGCGGACGGGGTATTTTTCGATGTCGCGGTAGTAGTCGGCAAGGAAATCGATTATCATGTGGCCTTGTTTGCGGAATTCGTCGGGGTCGAGTGGGTTGAGTGCGGATGTTGAGTTGTTGGTTTCGAGAGCGTCGGTGTGGAGGCTGCCCATCTTGTGTTTGTGGTTTGGTCTGCGAGAGAGAGAGAGAGAGAGGGAGAGAGGGAGAGCCGAGAGGGCTGCTTCTACTCTTCTGTGAGAGAGAGAGAGAGATAGAGAGAGAGAGAGAGAGAGAGAGAGAGAGAGAGAGAGAGAGAGAGAGAGAGCCGAGAGGGCTGCTTCTACTCTTCTGTGAGAGAGAGAGAGAGAGATAGAGAGAGAGAGAGAGAGAGCCTAGAGGGCTGCTTCTACTCTTCTTTCTTTCTTTCTTTCTTTCTTCAGAACCCAAAACCCAAATGAAGATTGGGTTTGTAGAGAGAGAGAAAGAGAGGTGGTGAATGTGGAAGTGGAGGGAACGAGGGGCTTAAATAAGGAAATGAGGTGGGAATGATTGTGGGAGGGTGGAAGGAGGGAAGTGGGGCCCACGGAAAGTGGTCTGAGAGTGGATCTTGACCAAAGACCTCAGCTTTGCAAGTGTAAATACAAGTGGGGTAGGTAGGCCTTTTTTTACTGGATTAATCGGAGACGTGTAAAAGGAGTCGGTAATTCGTCGGCTACTTCTGGGATGTTTGATTTTTAATTTTCTTACTGAATACGTATAAATATTAATAATTATAACCAACTTCACCCGACGCGGATTAGCTACATACGGACGCGGATTGCGTCCTACCCCGCCCGGACGGTAATCCATCTGGGCAGGGATCTGTGGGGCCCACCGTGATGTAAGTATTTTATCCACGCCGTTCATCACTTTTATTAGATCATTTTAAGATAGCATCTTAAAGATGAGTCAGGTCCACATCTTCAGTGGACCACATCAAAGGAAGTTGCACTGATAATGACACTTGAAACCTTTCTAAGGGCCAACGTGATCTTTTTTTTTTTTTTTTTTAAATACCATCCAACCTATTAATAACGTTTTTTAGACGTGGATGAAGTGAAAACACAAATATCAGCTTGATCCGAAACTTCTCCAGCTCCGAAGAAGTTTTTCACGGTGTACGTTAAATCCCCATTTTGTGGTCCACTTAAGCCTTGTTTCTACCTAATTTTCTTGTTATTACCTTAAAATGATCTGATAAAAGTGTTGAACGGCATGGATAACATACTTTCATCACGATGGGCCCCACAGATTCCTGCCTGAACGGATAACTGTTCGGGCAGGGGTAAGACGCAATCCGCGTCCCAACTTATAGGTTGAGTAGCGAGAGTCAATACTGATGTGGCGTTACCAAGTTATGTGGCCCAACCATGATGTATGTTTTGTATCCACACTATCCATACATTTTGATAGATCATTTTAGAGCGTGATACAAAGAATTGAGGCAGATCCAAGGCTGGAGTGGACCCCACGATAGAAAAAAGTGGATAGAGTGACACCCACCGTTGAAACCATCTGAAGGTCAACCATGATGTTTATTTGAGATCCAACCTGTTCATATGTTAAAGAAGACATGAAATAAGGGAAAACACAAATATCAACTTGATCGAAAACTTTTGTGGCCCGTAAAACTTTTTAACGGTGGGCGTCACTCTCCCCACTGTGTTTTCTGTTGTAGGGTCACTCGAGCTTTGGATCTTACTCATTCTTTGGATTATGCCCTAATATAATCTCTCCAAATGGATGGTGTAACATCCTGAATTTTCACTATTTTGGATTTTTTTTTAAAAACCTTAATTTTTTTTTAAAAAATTAACTTATGATATCACTTAATGACCATTAGCACTCAATGTTAGTTTATACATGAGTGGTACCAGTAAAGAACCGTACAAGTCCAATTAATCAACCGTAGGAAGCCAACGAATCTGCCCAATCATTTGAACATCAGGTGTAGCCCCATGATTTACTCACATAGGACCCAAATCTAACCGACCCATCACTAACTAATCAAGACAAACATGAATAAATTAAAAATCTAACCGGGGCCGAGTCAGATAAGGCCCGAATCTTGAATAATAGACTAAATCAACCCCGTTACTCTTTTAGCATAAAACCGACGGTTTAGAGTAATTATGACCAAATCTCAACTTTCACTAGTTATAAATAGGCCACATTAGGAACATAGTTAATCCAAATCCTAATCATTGCCCACGAGAAATCTTAATACCTAATTCATTCCAAAAATGCCCCGATTTTTCGAACAAGCTCTAGATCGCTCATTGGTGGGCCACTAGTTCCAAAACTATAGAATAATATCCGTCTTACTGGGCTTGACGTCCATCACGGGGGTCATACCTGGGTGCTGTCTAAAACCACTTAACTTGAACTAAAGGACGAGTGCATGAGAAGTGCAAATACCTTAAAAGAATAAATTGAAACTTAAGTGAATTGGGTTGTCCACTCTTATGCAAAGTTGAGAATTTCGGACCGCAGTTTACGACCAAACTTTACCCATGGAGTAAGGATATTTCCCTGCTCATATCCGTATAGCCGCAGCCCCGATCAACCATCGGTGATCGTTAAACAGACTTCTAATCATATCTGTCGATCGGCAGATCCAAATGGTGGGCTGATCATATACATACGTAGATCATCATTAGGGCTAACTATCCTATAGTGTATATAAATATGTACACCCCATAGTGGGCCCTAAAGCTTAGAAAGACCCTCCCATAAGTCTAGTATAGTAAAAACCTAGCCCTTGGGGCCATTTATATCAAATTTGGCATTATAAAATGGCCTCATTTAGGCATCCCTTCTTCCTATACGATTTTGCCCTAGAGAAAAGGAAGAGAGAAAGAGAGAGAGAGGAAGAGAAGAAGAGAGAGAGAGAGTAGGGGGGAGGGCTTTAGTGCTCCCCTTCATAGGTCTCCTCCAATCAAGCCCTAGCATTGATCATGTCCCTTCGCCGAATTCGCCTCATTCGCGATTGGAAGGTAAAAAACAAAACCTAAGGTAAAAAACAAAACCTACTCCCCAACATAGGTTTTTCTAAAATAAATTAAATGAATCTTATCTAATTGCTTTTAAATTGATATAGGAATCATTTTTCCCAATCTTCTAACTTAAGGAACGCCATGAGTTGGGCGAAACGTCACAAGGTGTTGACTATTATTCTTAAGTGGCCTAGCACCAATTTCAATATGAATCTAATAATTTTGCTTGTTGGGTGATGTATGTGAGAAATCTAGCAAAACCTCGACAAGACCTTACACTTTAGATTCCCCAAATCAACGTGGAATGATGATGGATTGCTTGTTGTTTCTCAACATGAATGGGTATGCTAATGATGATTGCTAGTACATTCCTTGTTCGATTCATGTATGATGTTTTTCCCATAACATGTTTGATGCAATGATCCTTGTGTATGTTTCGATATTAGAAGATATATGAAATGCTTAACTTCCTCCCTAACACACACAAACACATGCACTTTTGTTTCCTGATATTGTTAGCTTTGCATGTTAGGAAAATCTGAATTGTATGTTGGGAATATATGAACACATGATATTGTTTATGCTAATTGATAACCTTGTTAGTTGGCATGCCATAGATTATCATTAAACCCTTAGGTTAGTCAGGACTATGAGGAGAGTGAAGGTGGTTCTGTTGGTAGGACTATCCTGAGGCTAAACTCATGGATTTAGGCAGGTACGTGTGGCGACAGTAGTTAGACTACATGGGTCGCTCGTACCCGATATCGTTTGTCACGTGCTTGCATGAACTCATGCGGTCTAGTCTACTTAATGACCAAGCTTATTTATTAACCCCGTTTACTCATATATGTATAAAACCTAGGGCACCCTTCAACTGTTGTAGCCCATTGATAACGAATTGATACCGATCTACCAACTCGTGAGCCAGACATGGTGGAATGGGACACTGCCCGAGCTGTCAGCCTACGCTGGGGTGATGAGCCTCCCCGTAGTGATTACGACCGATCCCTTTTCCTAGCACTTCTCATGTGCTTGAAGTCGGGGATGGGGAACCCGACGGGATTATAGACCGCAGAGCCCTGTCCTCGCACGTTGAGGAGCTTAGGCTTCGCAACTTGATAAGGGTATTGATATGTGGGGTGTATGAGTTTCCCCAACCTGTTGGATGAATGGAATTAACTAAGAACTTGGCTAATATTATCATCGCATCGCACTAGCTAGGGTGGCGACTCGGCAATCGAGGTTGTAATGAGGGAGTGTTGTTATATGCGATCGTGAGATGGTGTCACTCGAGGGAGTATTGTTGTGAGGGCATAAATCATACCATTTATCATGCACCTGTATTAATAAGAATTGTTAGGCATTTTTGAATGCTTGCCTTTCATTAAATGCATAATATAATTGATGTCTGTTACAACTTAAGACTAATAGCACTCACTGAGTTGATCACTCACTCTCACTCTGGGACAGTTTTTTAAAATACCAACTAGACCCTCCCATAGTTACAGGTGACGAAGAGTACGAGGAGCCTAGCGGCACGAGCCTTGATGAGGAGGACGAGTTGTCCTATTTTCAGTTGATGGGTGGCTCTCCATCGGCTTGATAGGTGGGATTCTGGATCGCTGAGTTATGGACTCAGCTCTATTCTTTTAGACTTGTCATTGTTTTGTGATTTTGTTGGGCAACGCCTTGTGTGACCCATTTATATTCTTTTGGACTTGTATATATATAACCTCTTTTATTTCAATAGACCAGTTGTCATTGTGTTTCATGTTCCAAATAATTCCATCCTGCGCATTTAGACCAGATTAAATGTAAAATAGTAAAAAATGACTATAAGTGATATCTGGGAACTTGGGAGCCAAGTGTATACACGACCCCCAATTTTCAAGGCGTTACAGATGGACAACATGGATACAAAACATACATCATGGTGGAGGCCACAGAAGTTGGTGACGTCACTTCAATAGCGAGTCTCCCTACTCAACCTGTCAGTATGTAATCCGCATCATGTAATCCGCATCCAAGATTGGCTGGTGTACCACACACCAGCTATATATTTGGTGTATTGACGTCAGCAAGTTCTGTGGGTCCCATCATAAGGTATGTGTTATATCCAAACCGTCTATGCATTTTGCGAGTTTGTCATAAGGTTTGAGACAAAAAATAAAATAGATCTAACGATCGACTGGACCACACTGAAAAAATCTGTGGGGTATTGAACATTTGCCATTGAAACCCTTTTGGGGTTAATAGAAGTTTTGGATCAATATGAAATTTGTTTACCTCTTCATCCATGTCTTGGTGACGTTATGAACAGATTAGATGGAAAATAAACGTTATTGTGGGCCCTAAGAAGTTTTTAATGGTGAAAATCATTATCTCAGCTGCTATTTGTGGTGTGGTCCACTGGATCTTTGGATATGATTAAGTTTTTAGGTAGTATTCTAAAATGATCTTGAAAAATGGATGAACGGTGTGGATATAATTAATACATTATTGTGGGGCCCATGTAACTTTGATTTCCTTTGAACCGTTCGTATAACTCGGAGCTCGAGCAGCGTCAGCTCTCGTCTTCGCACGACACACGACACGTACCTCCACCAACTATATGGGTGGTGTGTGGTACACCAGCCAATCCGCTTCCGTTCGAAATCGGCGAGAAATTACGTGTTGAAAATCGGGTCTACAAAAATCAAGATGTTACCTATTTAAACTTGTAGGCCCCATAGTGATGTATGTGACTTATCCACACCATCCAATATTTTGAACGACACATTATAAGTTATGATTCCAAAAATGAGACAAACCCCATATCGGGTGACCCACATCTTAAGTAAAGACGTAAACGGTTGAAAGCTATTTTCTACGAACGCGGTTTGGCTAGTGACGCTGCCAGTAACCAGGTACTGGTGGTACTCTTGTGGGCTCCAGCACATGATGGATGTGTTTTATCCACACCGTCCATCCATTTTTCAATATCATTTTAGGGCTTGGTGCCTAAAATGAGACATATATAACCTACAGGTGGACCACACCACAGTAAAACAGTAGTGATTGAATGTCACCATAAAAATCTCATCGGGCCTACTGTAATGTTTATTTGACATACAAGGTCCTACGGATCAGATGAAGGAAAATAAAAAGTATAAGCTAGATCCAAAACATTTGTTGCCACCGAGAAGTTTTTAGCGGTGATTGGGAGTTCAGTAAACACTGTTTCCTGCGATGTGGCCCACTTGAGATTTTGGTCTACTTCAAATTTAGGGTCGTTCCACAAAATGATCTGAAAAAATGGATGGACGGCGTGGATGAAACACATACATCATTGTGGGGCCCACATAGCACTGACCAGTCGCCAGTGGCGGCTTCACCAACCATCCGCGTCCTCGGTTCGCACCCTTCCCGACCATTGACTTGATTCGATGCGTAGCGGTGAACCATTCCCCAGTGCGGCTTCGGTGGATCCCTGTGGACCCACCCTGATTTATTTTGCCTTACATCCATGCCGTCCATCCGTTTTGACATCTCATTTTAAGGAACGATCTAAAAAATGAAGCAGATCCAAATCATGAGTAGACCACACCACAGGAAACAGTGCTGATTGAATACCATCTTAAAAAACTTCTTAGGGCTTCTGGAATGTTTATTTGCCATCAATCAGCTTGCGCCAAAACTTCAGTTGCCTACCATAAATTTTTAATGGTCAATCACTCCTCTTACCTGTGGTATGGTTCACCTAGGGCCTGTTTGGCCGGGATTGGAAGCTAGATCCCGGGACTGGCCAGGCGTGCCAAACAGACACGTGATCCTTATCCCGGGATATAGCAATCCCAAACAATCCACTGACATTACGATCATTACCTTTAAATCCCATCCAATGGGCGTGTTTCGACAAGCAAAATTGCCTGGGGCGTGTTTGGTTTGAAGGATTGAAAGGGATTAGAAGGTTTAATACCGGGATTGACTGGGCGTACCAAACAGACCGGAAATAGCAATCTCGGGATACAGCAATCCCGTAGATCTTGCACCAATCCACTAACACAACTATTATTACCTTGAAATCCGTACAATCCACTCTAATACCATCCAATCTGCCCCGCCAAACAGGCTTATCATTTAGATCTACTTCATTTTTCCATCACGCCCTAAAATTAGCAGGAAAAAACCAATGGACGGGGTGGATGTACAGAAAATACATTACAATGGGTAGATCTACTCACCTGGGTGGATAGGATATGTAGGAACTGCGATCCTATTTAATCAAGACACAGATTTCCTACGGAAGCCTTTTGCACGATGATTGTGAGAAATTTACCTCGTTCATTTATTTTTTAAGCATATTTTTGCACCTGAGTTAAAAAGTGAGTAGACTGCAGACCCAAGTAGTCAGAAAAATGTCACAATTGAGCATTCACAATTGTTACTAGGCCACATAAGTTTTGAATCATTCTAATATTCGTTTTCGGTTCATCCCAATTTACAATAGTAATGACGTTGTGAATGGTCTATACGCAATGTCAGTATCAATGTGACCCAAGGAAACTTCAACTCTAGGAATCTTCCTACCTGCCCACCTTTTATTTCTTTTGCACGGCTCACATTAGTCTTGGATTTGCTCAATTTTAGTATAGTATTTGAAAATGCCCGGCTCACTTTAATCTTCAATCCTGCTAATTTTTGGTCTTTCAGGTGAGGGTTTGATTTTCTCCTTAACTTTATCAAACCTACATGGATGTAGGTGATTGCGTATATCCACATGGACTAGTCTCATTTTTTGTCTTTTAGGTGAGGGTTTGATTTCTCCTTAACTTTATCAGATATACATGGATGTAGGTGATTGCGTATATCCGCACGGACTAGTCTCAATTTTGGTCTTTTAGGCGAGGGTTTGATTTTCTCCTTAACTTTATCAGATAGACGCGGCTGTGGATGATTGCGTGTACCGCATAAACTAGTCTCACGTAAGGCATGGGCTGTGAAGCTCCTTCTTGGCTGCTGCAGTCCTACTTTGGTTTCGTATAGCTATGGGTCGGTGCCATATGGACCCCACCACAATGCATGTGTTTTATCTATGCCGTGTATGCATTTTGAAATATAATTTTAGACCTTGATCCCAAAAAGAAGGTAGATAAAAATCTCAGGTGGACCACACCATGAGAAAACAATAGTGCTTGAATTACACCATTAAAAACTTCCTAGGGTCAACTGTGCGCTCCACTTGAGATTTGGATCAAACTCAATTTTGGGCTCATACCGTAAAATGACATGAAAGAATGAATGAACGGCATGGATGAAACAAATACATCATGGTGGGCCCACAGAGCAGTGATGGCAAAATGAGTAGCCGATCCATTTCCAGACAGAAGTGGGATGCCTCCAAACCATGGGATATGAGATTAGACGACGATACCTGACATAGTATAACTATTACATTGTTTTTTAATTACATCCCACTTAAATCCATCTAATCCCATGCTCCAAACACCGCCATAGAAACAGATGGACGGCGTGGATAAATAACAAAGGCACGAAGGTGGGCCCCACGGGCACCTGACTGAATGATGCGATGCTTAGATCGGTCACGTGCAAATAGCTGGGTGTATACGGAAGACAGTTCCTGCGGCGGCCAGTGGAAAGCAATCAGCATCCGCACTTATGGGAACGCAGACGGGGATTTGGTACTCCCTCCGGACCATTCCAAACTCAGCACGTGCAGGGTCTCTGAGGGACAACTATGATGTACGGATTCTATCCTCACCGTCCATAAATTTTTAAACATCATTTTAGATTCAATATAAAAAATAAGATAAATATAATTCTCAAGTGGACCAATAGAGAGTATTAAACACAAACCGTTGAAGATTTCTTAAGTAACACAGAAATTTTGAATGAATCTTATATTTATTTTTTAACATAAATCCGGAACCATGTGATCTTGTGAACAGGTTTGATCGAAAATAAAAGTAACGGTGGGACGTGGGAGGGTTTTGATCTGTTGGTGTTATTATAACAGCCGCTTTCTGTGGTGTGAGCACTACGCTATAGTGACGCCCTCGGTGGAGGAAGCGGATTGGATGGTGTACCTCACACCAGCTTTATAGCTGCTGTATCGACGCCTGCAAGTTACGTGGGTCTGATGATGGTGCATGTATTATATCAGACCGCCCATCCACTTGGAGAGCTTCTCTTAAGACTTTGGACGAAAAGTAGGATACATCTAACTATCAAGTGGGCTACACTGCAAAAAGCAGCGGGCGATAAAACGTCTACCATTGAAATCCTTTTTAGGGTCACAGGAGTTCTGGATAAATATGGTTTTTTAGAAAAATTTATTCCTCTTCATTTAGGTCTTTTTGACCTAATGAGCAGATTAGATGGAAAATAACGGTTATGGTGGGCCCTACGAATTTTTTAACAGTGAGAATCATTATCTCCGCTGCAATTTGTGGTGTGGCCCATATAATCTTTGGATATGATTCATTTTTGATATAATGCCCTAAAATGATCTCTAAGAATAGATGAACAGTGTAGATATAATAAATACATCACTGTGGGGGGACATGTAACTTTTATTTCCATTGAACGGAATTAGATTGGCTAGTGTACCTGGCACCAACTACATATCTAGTGTATTGACATTAGCAAGTTCCGTGGGGGACATGAAACTTTTATTTCCATTGAACGAAATCGGATTGGCTAGTGCACCTGGCATCAGCCACATAACTAGTGTATTGACATTAACAAGTTCTGTGGGTCTTATCATGAGGTATGTGTTATCCAAACTGCTCATTCATTTGGTGAGCTTGTGTTAAGTGTTGTCACGAAAAATAAGACAAATATAACTATCAAGTGAACCACACTGCAGAAAGAAGTGGGGTATTGAACTGTCTACCATTGAAACCCTTTTTGGGGTCATAGAAGTTTTAGATCAATATGAAATTTGTTTTTGCTCTTCGTTCAGGTCTTTGTGACCTTATGAGTAGATTAAATGGAAAATAAATGTTATGGTGAGCCCTATGAATTGTTTAACGAGTAAAATAATTATCTCCTATGCTGTTTGTGGTGTGGTCCATATGATATTTGAATATAATTAATTTTTCGTATCTTTAAAAAGATCTCTAAAAATAGATGAACGAGGTAGATATAATAAATATATCACTGTGGGGCTCACGTAACTTTGATCTCCTTTGAACCATTCCTACAACTCGGACCTGGAGGAGCGTCAGTGCTCGTTTTCGCAAGACACGTACCTACAACAGCTATATAGGTGGTGTGTGGTGCACCAGCCAATCCGCTTCTCCTTTAAAACGAGTCATCATGAGTTTATGACCTTTTCGCTGGTTCAACAGATAGTGCAGACAACGTGTGGCTGAAAGATGTGAAAACACGTTACGCAGCTGAGATTTTTCAGAAAAATCTCGGGCGATCCGGATAAACTCCTGATGATGCCTTCTGATGTTACAAAGCATTTAGGGAGAAAGTATTTACCGGAGAAATGTAACAATACATAAGCCTCATATGAACTAAAAACACGGATGGAAGGGAGATTTTTCAGAAAATCATGGAAGCGGATTGGCTACTCCCCATGAAACCAGCCCTGTGGCTAGTGGTCGGTGCTCTTTGGGCCCCACCATGATGTATGTGTTTCATCCATTCTATTCATCCATTTTTACAGATCATTTTAGGAATTTATAGGTATATAAATCTCATGTGGACCACACAGTGGGAAAACAATAGTGATTGTATATCCATCATTAAAATCCACCTAAGGCCCACTATACTATTTATTTGACATCCAATCTATTGATTAGGTCATAAATGTCCAGATGAAGGGTAAAAACAAAGATCGGCTTGATCCAAAACTTTTATGGCTCCCAAAAGGTTTTTAATGGTCCACACCCATTCAACACAGTTTCCTGTAATGAGGTCCACTTAAGATTGATATATATATATATATATATATATATCTCATTTTTAGTCTCATATCATAAAATGATCTGGAAAAATAGATGGACGGCATGGATGAAACACTTACGTCATGATAGGGTCTACAGAGCACCGACCACCAGCCATTCTGTTTCCGAAAATCATAACGAGTGACAGAGTAAGTACAAGAACTTGAGTCGGGATCCTCTGTTATCTAGTCAACATGGATTTCCTGTCACCCAAATCTTCATTGCCAAACCATTAGGGTAACATGAGATCCCAATTGACCAGATAACAGAGGATCCGGACTCATGGTTTTAATATCGTTGATGCAATGTCCCGGTGGAGCTCACATAAGGTATGGGTATTGAAGCCCCTTCTTGGAATCAGCTCTGGAGTAAGGGTATATACGATTCTACTTTGGATTTTATGTGATTAGTAGTCAGTGCTATGTATTTTATCCAAGTCGTATGTGTTTTATCCATGCCATTCATCAATTTTAAAATTAGAACTTGATCCCAAAAATGAGGTAGATATAAATCTCAGGTAGACCACACCATGAGAAAACAATAGTGATTGAATTACACCATTAAAAACCTCCTAGGGCCAATTGTGCAGTCCACTTGAGATTTGGATCAAACTCATTTTTGGGATAATACCATAAAATGATATGGAAGAATGGGTGGACGACATAGATGAAACAAATACATCATGGTGGGGCCCACAAAGCATCGACTAGTAGTGGCAAGATGAGTAGCCAATCTGTTTCCCAAACATGAAGTGGGATGGCCTCAGAGAGCATTAGATGACAATCCCAATCCCTAACATAGTGTAATCATTACATTTTGGTAATTCCATGGAAAATCCACACCCTCAAACATGTTCCGTATTTCTTTCACATGGGCAAACCCACTTTGATGCATGTGAGTGTAGATACCCATTTCAAGATGATAAAATAATTGAGTTTGAACTAATGAATGGTTAATCAAAACTCTAATATTAAAAACTTAAACCCTAAGAATCTTAATCCTAACTCCTAAATTTAGTTAACCTAATCAACTAAAATTCTAATTTTAAATTCTAGGAATCCTAATGCTAAATGTGTCAACTTAATCTTAAGCCTTAGGAACTTAAAATATTAGAGCCTTAAGTCAATTTGACAAATCAACTGACTCAACCAACTCGTAAAGTCAACTCATCTAATCAACCAAGTGAACTCGCTGAGTTAACTTATCTGCTCATCTCAATCAACTCTCCTAGTTAAGTCCAAATCAAAGCCCAAAAGCAAGCTCAATCAGACTACAGTGCACGTCATTAATGCGGTGTCTTTTACAACAGAGCCTCCACACGAGTGAGAGAGGCTGCCTGCAAAAGTCGAGAGTCCAAGTGGGGATTGACGGCAACTAGCTTATCGCCAACCATGTGGCAGGGGTGACGTCCCTCAAGCATGTGAAGCCCATCTCTTACAACTTTAAGTATGCGATTAGTGTTGATTTACTTTGGTGCCCATCCCTTTACCTAATTTTATCCTTTTACCACCTCATCTAACTCGTGAAATAACGCTATGTTGCAACCTCCAATCTTAGCCATTCAACTACCTTTTTCTTCTTAACTTTACAGTAATTATAAGAAAACTCGGTTTGTTGGCTATAAATAACCTACTACTCTTCTTATTTCAAGCATACAGGAATTACCAAGTAGTATAGGAAAGCAATCACTACATCTAGCCATCCCTTCACCAAGGACAGTGAGACTGAGAATAAGAAAGTGAGTCCAGCCATGGCCTAGCTTAGCTTAGCCAGAGTCTAAGTCTCTTGAGCTACCTAAGACCTAATTATTCAAGTCACTCAATCTAGCCTTTGCGATACTACCGTCCATCTAATCATTGAAGCATACATAAGTTTTATCTAAGTATGAGCATTAGTATTATGCAACACTAATTCCCTTCTCAACCCCCTACTCCTTAAACACATCATCACTGCATTACATTTCATCATTTTCTCGTATTTGATTGGTGGGGCGTATGCTCTGTGGCGTGCTGATATAATTGAAACTTACCCACCAGAAACCTAGCATGTTAACCGTCGTTTTGGGATAAGCATCAACATAGCATGGAGCATTCCACACATCACATTCTACATACTTTGCACCTTACACTCGGTTGGTTCGAATGTATACTCTGCTACTTGCAAATATATACAAATTCTGCTCATTAGAAATTTGGATTGATTAGCCACCATCATCATTACATATACTACATCTCTTATGTGTGAGAATTAATCTTATTCCTCAAAAGTTAGTCAAATCTTGTGAAGTGAAGACTATACATCTGTACAGGTAAAACAGTTGCCTAATACCTTTCATCTTTGTAACTGTGATCCCTTACTCAGAATATCTGAAACGCAAACTCAAGAATCATCTTAGCGCTAACGATATTCAGATTCCCAATACTATGCGTTCCTACAGGGTCTAATCAACTGAAGATTCGAATTAGTTAATGGTGACTTTAGTCAAATATATATAACATTCTCTTACCCCCCATAAAAGCCCCCGAGTGAGGCAACTCGCGGAAAGCAAGCTAATCCCCCCACCTAGGGTCCAACGCTACAGTGAGTTATATTTACACCGCCCATCTATTTTGACATATCATTTTAGGGCATGATCTAAAAAATGAAGCATATCCAAATCTTATTTAAGTGGACCACACCATAGGAAAGAGTGGTGACGGAATACCCACCATTAAAAATTTCTTGGGTCAACTGGAATGTTTACTTTCCATCCAACCAGTTGATAAGTCAAGAAAAAAACATGGATGAAGAGATCATCCAAATATTTAGCTTGATCCAAAACTTTTGCCATCCATAAGAAATTTTCAATGGTCAATTACCATTGTTTCCTATGGTGCGGTCCCCTTGAGATTTGGATTGGTTCATTTTGAGCATCATGAGCTATCAAAACAGATGAGCAGCATGGATTTAAGGTACATACATCATAGTGGCCCCACAATCATGGATACACCCAAGCCGTGCCCATTTGTGTTTCCCTTCATTGGGTCCACCACTTGTGAACAAACTCGGATTCGGTAGTGACCCTTCCACTATGAGTAATGGTTAGTGCTATATGGGCCCCACCATGAAGCATCTCTTTTATAATCTATTTTGCCAACTAATTTTAGAGAGTGAGCTAAAAATTGAGAAAAATCCAATTTCAGATTGCCTACACCACAGAAAATAGTGATGATCCAATTCCTACTATTGAAAATTTCATATGGCCCACTGTAATGTTTATTTACAATCCAATCGTTGATTAGGCCATGCAAACCTGAATGAAGGGAAAACATAAATATCACCTTGATCCAAAACTTCTGTAGCCCTCAAGAGGTTTTCAATGGTGGGCATTCAATCACTATTTCCTGTGGTGTGGTCGTTCTGAGATTTAGACCTGACTCATTTTTTGTCTCACGCCCTAAAATGAGGAGGTAAAATGGATAGACAGTGTGGTGTGGTCGTCCAGAGATTTAGATCTGCCTCATTTTTGTCTTATGCCATAAAGTGAGGAGGTAAAATGGATGGATGGCATGAATAAAACACATGGATCATAGTGGGGCCCACAAGGCACTGACTACAAAATATTAACTTGATAAAATCATTTGCTGATCTCAAGAAATTTTTAATCGTGAGCGTTCAATCCCTACTTTGTGGTTCACTTGCGCCTTGGATCTACCTCATTTTTAAGCTCTATACTTAAAATGAATTGAAAAAAATGGATGGACGGCATGGGTAAAACCCATATATCATGATGAACCCCACCGAGGCCCTTCCTGTTAGGGAAGCTGATTGCGTGGTGTCCCATTCACCACCCACCTCCTTGACATCACCAAGTTCTGTGGTTCATTTCATGATTTATGTGTTATATCCGAACTAGTCATCCATTTTCCAAGATTATTATAAGGCATGAGCCCAAAATGAAATAGATTCAAAGCTTAAGTGGACCATACCACAACAAGCAGTGGAGATTGAATGGTTACCTTTGAAAACTTCTTGGGGCGAAGGAAGCTTTGGAAATTTCAAAAGATTAACGATCGATATTGAAAAATGACGATAGAACATTGCTAGCATGCTTTTGGGATATCGAACGGTATCTGAATCAGGCGATTCTTGTCCCATTTGAAAGCTTGTCAAGTTACCTTTCCAATGACACCCTCATCCATATTTCTAGTGGTAGATTGAGTGAAAGATACCTTGTTTCAATACTAAGGTCTTGGTATCGATTCCCTAGTGGGGGTGGCTACCAGTGAAGTATGAACTGTCAATGGGTGTATTAACAAGCAAACAAAAAAATAATAAAAAAATACATTTCCAATTAGTTAAAAATCGTCTAAATCTGACCCCTGAAGAGAGAGTTATGAAAGTTTCTATCGGACTAAGATAAGTAGGAAAAATTCAAAACCGACGGTTATGATCCTACTTTTGGATCCCCAAATGGTCTTGAAATATGACGATTTTAATCAGGATTAACAAAACACTAAAGTACCATTCATATGACCCTAAAATCGACTGAATATGACATCAAACGAGGGAGTTATGAGCATTGTTGTTGGATGACACAATTTCAAAATATTAATGATCGAGATTCAAAAATGACAATGGAAGACTTTTATTGTGCTTTTGGGATATCGAACAGTCTCCAAATAAGGTGATTCTTGTCCCATTTGAAAGCTTGTCAAGTTACCTTTCTAATGAACTAAAAATCATATAAATCTGACCTCTAAAGAGAGAGTTATGAGGGTTTCTATTGGACTAAGAGAAGTAGGAAAAATTCAAGATTGACAATTGTGATTCTACTTTTGGATGCCCAAATGGTCTTGGAATTCGACGATTTCAGTTAAAATTTAAAGAGCACTAAAGTACCTTTCACATGACCCTAAAATCGACCCAATCTGTATTCAAACGAGAGAGTTATTTAAATTTGCCTTTTTTTTAGCCATATCCTAACATAATTAGCCAAAATGGATGAATATGATGAATTTCTCACAAACATTATAGTGGGCCCCACCTAACTTTCCACATTAGGAAGGTTTTAAGAAAGGCTTTCCCATCTCATACCAAAAGAGAAGGAAGACATATATACTTAGCAACCATCGAAAGCAATCTCCATGCTTAATATATTTTCTACCATGGGGTAAACGAAATTCTTATGGTAAGAAGCTAGATGGGGCCCACAATAATGTTTTCTAGAAATCCATCTTGTCCATCCATTTTGTCAGCTCATATTAAGACATGAGTAAAAAAAATAAAGCTGATATTAAACTCAAGCGGACCACATCACTAGATGATTGAATGCCCACCATTGAAACATTCATGAGGCTAGAAAAGTTTTACATGATGCTAATATTTTGTGTTTTTCATCCCAGTGAAAATAACCTTACGAGCGGTTTGGATGGCACATAAACATCAGTGTGGACCTCGAAGAAGTTTTAACGGTAGGCATTTCCCTCTCCATTGTTTCTGTCATGTGGCCCACTCGAGTTTTAGATTAGCTTCATTTTTGGTCTCATGTTCTAACATAAGCTGGAAAAATATATGGATGGGGTGGATTTGTCGAAAAACATCATGATGGGTCTCACCTAGCTTCAGATCTCTGGCTCAACTGTCAACCATCCAGGTAGAAAAGCAAGATATTGGATGGCCATGATGTCACTCCCAGTGTGGAATGCCCTGAGATATGGCCTATGAATGATGAGGCCCATCAGATCAATGGTCATGATCGTCAGACCATGGTCCCACTTCTACACACTCAGAACCAGCAATGTGGGTGGGACCCTGACCATAGGGCCCACCTCGATGTATGCATTATACATGCACACCATCTATCTATTTTTCCAGCTTTTTATTTTTATCTCATCGTCCCAAAAATAAATCAGATACAAATTTCATGTGGACCACACCACACCTGGATGTATGCATTATATATCCACGCTGTCTATCTGTTTTTCCATCTTATTTTTATCTCATGATCCCAAAAATAAAGCAGATATAAATTTCATGTGGACGACACCACAAGAAACAGTGGTCATTGAATACCCACCATTAAAAACTTCCTAAGGTCTATCCTAATGTTTATTGACCGTTATAAGCTTGATCCAAAACTTTTGTGGCCCACAAAAGGCTTTTAACGGTCAATAACTACTGTTTCCTATGGTTTGGTGTACATGAAATTCACGTGCATCTGGACTATGCCCTGAAATAATCTGGCAAAATAGATGGACGGCATGGATATACAATGCACACATCAAGGTGGGCCCTACGGTCTGGATCCCACCTACTTTGCTGGTTCATGGGTGGCAGCCACGGTTTAAATGATTTTTTTTATAGCTGTCCATTTGTTTTTATATATAGGCTCAGAAATCTAAGCGGTTCAGCCCAGCTGATGGAAAGCTCAAATCTCACGTACGTGTTTTATATAGGCACGTGTGAGCACTTGCTTTGGAACGTACCTGGCTTCCCATACAGTTCAGATTTGTGGGCCCACCATGATGTATCTGTACCATCCAGTCACTCATCAGATGAGGCCCTCCATTGGGGGGCCCACCTAGATTCAGATTGGCCACATTAATAGGAAAAATGTAAAATTACTCCTATAACTCTAATTTCATGCAGTGTGGCCCATCTGAGTTTTGATCCAGGCTTTCTTCTGTATTTTCACTTCATCCTATAGAGTTACACCTAATTAACGGCTTTGATGAAAGATACACAGGACACCATGGTTGTCCACAGACATGCTATGGTAGGCATCACATCCCCATCCTTCCCTGTGGTGGAGCCCACTTGAGTTCTGGATCTAGGGCTTTAAATCTGATTAAAAGAATGGCACTGTAGCCCCCACAAAAATCAGGTGTCTGACATGCATGTCTTGTAAAGGATTCTGGTCCATGAAATTTCCAGGGATAGAATCCTCTGCTACTTGTTTTATGTAGCCTAAAACGCCTAGGACCTGTTTGGATTTGCATAATCCAATTGAATTTTTTTGCAAAATCTCTCAACAAGGGTCTCACGCGGCTTTTAGTACCGATCTGATGTGTGTATTTTTATTTATTTTTTAACACACGTGCATGCACTTACACTATAGTAGGATTTCACCATTATATGAACATGCATTGATAAAAAGTTTATAAACTTCCTTCACAGTAAGATATACAAATGTTTGTAAGATGACGAATAACCATTTGTATTACACCCTTAAACCCTAGCTTTCTTCTTACAGAATAGAACTCAGATTAGAATACAGAGAAACCAGACAAAGAGAGCCCTAGACATCCCTCTTCTGCGTTACTCATGATGAGAGAGAGAGAGAACAATGAGAGAGAATTCCTCTCTCTATATCACATGTGGGCCCCAACTTATGGATAATATAGGTCAGCTATTGGTCCGTACTAGAGGATCTTATTATAGCATTCAACTCTTCTTCATCGGAAATAGATTGGGGATTGACTTCCCAGCTTGAAGGATCTACATTGACAAATTAGGAACTTCTTCATCACGCTGAGGTAGATTTGAACCATTCTCCAAGAACTTAGAAGTATAGAAGAATGATGTTATCAAAGATGAAAGATCTTAGGATTCATTAAGAATTGAATTTTTTTTAAAAAATTGTTTTTCCCTTACAAAGCTAGTGCACATATAGGTTGATCTGAATTAAGAATAATGGATCTCTTAATCTATACGGCTCATGTAAACACTCACATATCCCAACTCATTAATGACTCTATATATATAGAATGACTTAAGAATAACTAAAAATTCATCTTAAAATCTACTAAGTAATCATGGAATAAGATGGCCTTAAAATTCATAGAACACGGCTCGCCCTTGACCAATGGCCATTATACCTAAACTATGTTCCCAACTACAATGGAGGAAACTCTCTTTTAATTCAAATACATGTATTTATAGGTCATACCTATATGTTAGTCACAACATTAATAACATGTCCACGTAGAGCCTATCATCATGATCTACTGTCTAAATCATCAATTCAATAGATAAGATGAAATAATGATTATAAAATTTATTTATTTTTCTGTAAATTATCCCTATCTTTTTTCTTTTTTCTTTTCCTTTTTCTTTTTTGAAAAGTTAGCTTATTATTACACACCCGGCGGAATAGATGCCAAGACTTCTGTTGAAACGAGGTATCACTCAGTCTACCACTTGAGCCATGGATCAATCATGCCATAGGTGAGTATATATTGTGGTCCTGCTCTAAAAATAAAAACTGACCCACTAACCACAGAAGTGGATTATGTGGGTGTGACACACATTGCTGACATGGGTGGTGTGTTAGCTTGACCAAGTTATGTGGGCCCACCATGATGGATGTGTTATATCTAGAATGTCCATTCATTTTGTCAGATCATTTTAAGACATGATCCAAAGAATAGGTAGATGGAAAACTCAAGTGGACCATACTACAAAAAGCAGTGGGGGTAGTGATGTTGAGCCCACCATGATGTGTTTTTTTTTTTTCCCATCCATCGCGTTCTTAATATCACATAGACTCAGCTGAAAAGAAAACACAATTATCAGCTTGATCCAAAACTTTTGTGGCCCAGGAAGTCTTTAATAGTTGGCATTCATTGAAGCGATCCTCCAAAGTACCCACCGTAGCAACAACAGCTCATATAAACACTCACATAGGGTAGGTATATACATTGAGTCATATTTGTGCGCTTGATGAAGACTTTCTATCCAACTCATTAATGACTCCATATATATATATATATATATATATATATATATATATATATATATATATATATATATATATATATATATATATATATTTATATTTATATAGAATTGCATGAGAATAATGAAAAGTTTGTCTAACTTGGAAAATAATTATCATAAAATTTATTTATTTTTCTATAAATTACCCCTATCTTTCTTTTCTTATTTTATTATATTATATTATATTTAATGTTACCTTATTAGTACACACTCTCACTAGGGAATCAATACCAAGACCTCGTGTTGAAATGAGGTATCTTGGCTCAATCTACCACTTGAGCTCGGATCAATCATGTCATAGGTGAATATATATTGTAGTCCTCTATAAAAATCAAAACTTACCCACTCACTAGGGAAGTGGATTGTGTGGTGTGACACACATCTTACCCACTCACCATGGAAGTGGATCGCGTGGTGTGACACACATCGATGGGCGATGTGTTGACTTGACCAAGTTATGAGGGCCCACCATGATGGATGTGTTATACCTACAATTGTCCATCCATTTTGCTAAATCATTTTAGGGAATGATCCAAAAAATAGTCAATGTAAAGCTCAAGTGGACCACACTACAAAAAGTAGTGGAGGCAGTGACATCGAGTTCACTATGATGTGTATTTTCCATCCAACGCATTCTGTTGGAAAATAATATTTGGATATACCGAAAATGAAAAAAAAATTAAAAAAATTAAAATTTGTTTCACCAGGCTGAATCATGTAAAATGATACACTGTCTTTAAAGCGTGATTCGCCCTCTTATCAATTGCTAATGGGTTACAGGCGAATTGTTTTTAGGATAAGACAAGTCTGCCTGGATCCAATTACGATGGATTCACTATAGAACGTAATAGATTTGTTCTGGCAGAATCAAATAGTAGAAATGTTTACAATATTCTAAAGTGGAGATTTTGAATGTATTTGATGGGAGAGATGATGTTGAGATGATGAGATTTTGGACTGGAATGGTCCAGTTTATATAGGCACTAGATAGTAGATCGTTGGTAGGTGGCTATCAATGGTTCAGAACGTTTGGAAAACATTTCTAACCTTAACCATTAATTCTAAACGTTTCTGGTTGTCGGATCACAAGATTTGACCATTGGATCATCATGGCCCGTCTGTTTTCGGACCGCTATGGCTTTCAAGGTAGCTAACCATTTTAAGAAATTGTTAAACGTTTAATCCGACCGTTCTCAGTCACCTATAAAGCCTTGGCCATTTCAGACCTACTGTACCTAGGCTTTTACCAGACTTATTGCACCGTCTTGCGACGGTTCGCATAAGGTCGCGAGGGAGTGCATGTGCGAAGTTTGCCAACTAGTGCTACTACAGCCACACTGCCCGTGCCTGTGCTCGAGCTCAAGCGCGCGTGCATGCGTGTGTTCCAGTGCACCAGAGCATCTCTATCTCCAAAACATCCAAGTAAGAACACTCCTCACAAATCCACATATAAACCCCAAAAAGTTTTCTACCATTTCTAATATAGGACTAAAAGCACACCAATACCTTTGGATTTGAAATTTCCGAAAAATGTTTTGGCGGCAAAATCTCGAAATTTTGAAAATATGAATTTTTTAAAAAAACCATAAATTTCAACACGTACTTAATATCACACGCACTCGGAAGAAAAGAAAACACAAATATTAGCTTGATCGAAAACTTCTGTGTCCTGATGAAGTCTTCAACGGTTGCTATTCAATCTCTACTGCTTTATACTGTGTAATCCACTTGAGCTTTTCATCAGCTCCATTTTTTTTGCTAAATGAATGATCGGTGTGAACATAACAAATAAATCATGGTGGGGCTCACGTAACTTGGTGACGCCAACCATGACTTATGAGATTTGGATGTACCATATTCTCGGTACTTATGTGGAGATGGTCGGGGGAATATGCAACATCTAAATCTCCACAGTACAGGTGGCAAGCTAATGACTCAATCAGGACCGTCCATCGTTTTACCCCTGATTTGTATAGATAGAATTTCCAAATACAAGAACATTCCATCATACTATCCATATGAAAGGTTTGAGATGAAAATAGTTAATGGCCAAACATTCATCAAGGGAAATTGGAGAAATTTAATGAACATGATTTTATAATCGATGTAATTTTTTAAATATTATCCATCTATAAAGGGGTCCACTAGATGGACAGTCCAGATCTATATATATCCCTGCCACGTGTACTGTGGAGAGATGGCTCTACCATATTGCCATTCTTCCAGCTCTACCGTATCATCTCCCACAAACCGTCCTTTTCGTTTATTCATTTCTACTCGGTTCCACGGTCAGATAATACCGGCATTGTATTCATAAAAGGCCTACGGCTCTTTGGAAAAACGCGGTTTTCAACTTCCTGGGAAGTGGGCCCCACAGGACTACTTTCTCCATGACCACATCTTGGGTGGACCATGCCAAAACCTTTCAGATAGAAAGATCCTACCCACCCAATATTTCAACTTTTTAAAGTGGGATTTGAACCGTCAGCATACTTCTCTTCCTGACCGTCCATTGATACACCACAAAATGAAAGGTTGAGATTTTTATATCATGAAGAATTTTTACATATGGTCCATCCATGGACGTCTGTAAAAGAATAACGGTCTTGATCACCAATAAATGTGGGCCCATTTCAAGAATCAAAGTCCATGTTGTAGTACTGTACAAATACTCGGCCGAGTAGTGTAATTCCTAACGTGTTTTGGGTGAGTGGTAGCCGAGGAAAATCGATCTTGGTAGTTGGTGGGATATGGTGGACCATCTTTTTCATAATTACGTAAATCAGATTATGCAGATTGCCACATACAGATGGATGTCCACCTACTTAAAATACACTGGATTTTACCTGGGAAAATATCAAATGCAACTAGTTGTACCGTATGCTTACCATACAACTAGTTGCTTTGTGCTTGGAGGGCGATCCGCTCATAGATCTGAACGGTCCATTTACTATAGGGGTCTACACGAACTGAGTTAGCTCGGCTAGCTCACTGGTCTCGGCTCAAAAAAGCTCGATTCAACTCCATTCGAAGCTGAGTTTGAGCTGATTTTTTTAGCTTGGAAAAATTTTGAACTGACTTCAAGCTTGCCCCGAGGTCGACCCGGCTCGAATTGAACCCTAACTCGATTCGAACTCGGATTGATCTATTTCAATGACTTAGTTACTTTGATATTAATGTTGCTCACTAAGTGTTTGATAAAATGACCTAAGGAAGTATTGGCTAATACCAAGAAAGTATGTACATGAAATAAATACCATTTTTACTTGATTTTCATGCTGCCTTAAGGCATTCGAAGAATTACTTATAAAGAGCTGTTGTTGTTTTACATATATTTATAAATAAAAAATGGATTGCATGTGTCCATTAAAATGCCACGGATGCTCAATTTTGGCCCGAACTCAGGTTGAATTGGCCCGAGTTGAGCCAAGATGGCCAAGCAAGCTCAACGACCGAGCCGAGTCCAGCTAAGGCCAACTCAACTCAGATCAACTGGGTGTACACCCTAATTTTCTAGGTACCACGGTCTCCCCATGATGATGCCGAATTGGGGCTAATTGAACGGTGTGGACCCATCGGATGTCAATCATTTTTGTTATAGCCGTCCTTTTTACAAGCTGAAGATCGGACGGTTAAGATCATCCAATGAAAGCGTTTTTTGAAATAATAAACATGAAGATCAGACGATTAAGATCATCTGTCGAATTTTTTTTTTATTTTTTTTAATTTTTTTAAATGTAAGCATGAAGATCAGACGGTTAAGATCATCTAACAAAAGCTTTTTTTTTTAAAAAAAAGATAAGCATGGTCCACCGTGGGAGGGCCGTGTGGAGTACATTTTCAAGTTGATGATTGGACTTGTTTTTATCTAATCGATCTTGGCCGTTTTTCCTGGGTACTAGTGATTGGATGGTTGAGATTAAGTCAGCTGAAATAATTAGATAGACACTTCCAGCTAGACGCGTCAATTTCCAAGTATGAAAGGCATCACACCCGTCCAAGAGGTGGACCCCACCATGAAGATCGATTGAGACGTCAAAGCTGGCACAACGATTAGGCAGGCCAGCCTGTGCAAAAACAATGGGTAATAAGTGTACTCGGCTGACGTTTTGCTCGGGCTATCATCATGGTCGGGCCCACCTTTTGAACGGCTCAAGTATCATACACGTGTGGAAATTTGAATTTGGCTTTATATGATCAAAGTTCATTGATTTATGTATCTAGACTTCATATGATCAATGTTCATTGATTTATGTATCTAGACAACAAATAAAGTCTTTAAGAATGATTATTTTAGCCATCTGAAAGGAGAGATCTCTGTTTTGAAAATGGACGGTCAGCGTACCCTTTATATAATCCCAGCTTTGAAATCAGAGATATTTTTAGCCGTGGTACATAAACGGCTGTCCATCAGTTTTTTCACCTCAATTTAGGGTATGGTCCTAAAAATGGAGCAGATTCAAATTTCAAGTGGACCACACTACAGGAAACAATGGTCATTGAACACCCACCGTTCAAAAATTTCTTAGGGTCCATCATAATATTTATTTGTCATCTAACCTGTTGATAACGTCACACAGACATGGATTAAGGGAGGACACAAATATCAGAGTGATCTAAAAACTTTTCTGACCCACAAGAAGCTTTTAATGGTTAATTACCATTGTTTTCCTGTGGTGTGGTCCACTTGAGCTTTAGATCTGCTTCATTTTTAGGACCATGTATTAAAATGACCTGGAAATATTGATGGACGGAGCGGATATACACCTCATACATCAAGATGGGCTGAACTCTCAGGGACTCATCCACTTAGATTATACAAAGGTTACAGGACCGTCCATTTTCAAAGCAAAAGATCCAAATTCCAGACCGTTGAAATAATCCAATATGAGATATTTTACTCGTTTCCTCTCCACCATAGAAGGTGAGGGACATTGTATAAACGGTTCGCATCATCGGATGACGACCAAGATTCAAAGGCTAAAATCCTAACGTATCACATTTGAATACGTCGCGGTGTATTCGAGGAAACCTCTCTCAAATAAATACACCTTCTGGCGATCCGAGTCGTTTATAAGACGTGTTACACGTGGGAAAAATGTGGGGTCCACCGTCGGTTGTTTTGAGGAAGTTTATCGAAGATAATGAAATAAGAGTGGGTAGGTGGAGTCGTGTAGGGCCAAGATTGCTCAGATAACCTAACGGGTTACCTTTCATTTTCTTCGGTCGCGGCCTTTCGGGCTCGAGAAAGGGTCAATTGTTATGATGCTCAGGAAGCGTATGACGCATGATACTCAGGCACTAAGATATTGTACACGTGGTGCATTTTAACTTAAACTAAACCGATGAAAATATGAAAATCACTATCAATAAGTGAAAGCCCAAAAATTAGATTGATTGATAAATTCTAACCTCTGATTCGTGGACACTTTTTGTTGAAATAGGACCGTTGAATAATTTTCATTTTTAACCGTCTAATAAATGTCCAATCTGATAGATTATGAAATAATCTTTATATTTGGTACTTGATGCATCTAAACGTGAAATCATAGATTGACCAGTTTAACTTTTCTTACGTTTATGCCACGTATGCAATATCTAAGTGCATGCATATCATCTATCACAGTCTCGCAGTGTATCAAACTTTTCTTCTAGAAGGTCAACTCACGTCTTGTATGGTAGAGATGATAAACCGGAGTTTGGAGAGGCATCTCTTTACCGTACACGTGGCAGTTATATGCGTCAATCTGCACCGTTCAACTAGTGGGCCTCATTATCAATGGCCTATTTATCACAAATAATACTTATTAGATGATCATACCCATAATTTCCCACAGTTAATGTTGACAATTAACTGTTATTCTTTACTACCGTTGCTTTTTAAAGCCACTGTTCAGACGGCTAGGATCATCTGATCTACCTCTATCTTGAACCAATAAAAATCCATTGTACGTCCCACTAGATGAACAATCCAGATTGACAAGTGACGGTCCCAAATGTAAGACGGCAAGATGGATCTATAACATCATCTAGCTTTAGGAGGTGGATTGGGTGGATCGGTGACTGTGAGGCCCAAATTTATGTAGTTTTCTTTCAATCCGCACCGTCCATCTGTTTTTTCAGATCATTTTAGGACACGAACCCAAAAATGAAGCAGATCAAAGTCTTAGGCGGACCACGCAACAGGAAAACAGTGTTGATTTAAAGCCCATCATAAAAACTTGGTAGAGCCCACCGTAGTTCTTATTTGCCATCCAACTCGTCCTTACCTTCTTTTTTTTTTTGGTTAGCTTGATGGTACACACCCATTCAGTACACACACTCCATGTTAGCCACCCCCACTCGGGGATTGATACCAAGACCTAAGTGTTGGAACGAGGTATCTGCACTCAGTCTGCCAGTTGTTCTATGGACCTGGTTGTAACTCGTCCCTAACCTACCACCCACGATGGAAACCTTGTTCACGTGCCAAAATAGCATTCACACGTGTACTGGCTCTACCACCCACGGTGAAAACAATGTCTGCGTGCTAAAATTAGCATCAGCACGTGTTAGCCATCAAAATCCACTCATCACTCAATCATTAGAACAACTGTAGATTTTTTATTTTTTATTTTAAAAAAAAAACAGATTATACGGAGAATCCATCGTTTACTAATAGATTATGTCTCTCGTGAGATCAGCACCGCTGATTTAGCCTATGATAGAAAACGTTTTTGTTGGTATCATCTGTTGCTCATCATTTTTGTTATTTTAGTAACATGGTTAGTGTCGAAATGGACAGATGCACAATATATAACTATTATTGGAAGACTTCGGCCACTTATTTAGTCATATGTTGAATATGTGAATTGAATCGGGCCATATTAAAAAAGTAGAGTTCGTCTTCAAATGATGTGTTATACCCTGGACTTTTGTAAACAAGCATTTTTCAGTACAAATAAAAAAGAAATGGAAAAAAAATAAATTTCTTATCATCAATCACAGAAAACAGCTGTAAAACACATTTTTTGGATGAGAAACTACATTTAGTGTATGAGCATGAACCCAAAATGAAGCTAAGATTATCAGCTGCCTAATTAATGCTACGGATTAATGAAAAATAAAAACCTTATACTAGAAAATATAGTTTACTTGATAGAAAAGTATATTGGTTATACTAAGGAATGTAATTAATTGATACTTGAAAGGACAATTAACTGATAATGTTTGTATTTGATTGGATTAGTATAAAACGGTATTTCCTTACTGATTACTTTATTATTTATTGTTTTACCAAACTATACAGATCCTTCCCACATTTTGAAGGTTACCTTTACCACTTCGCCTTCTTGGCTCATACTTTTGTCATTGTCCCGAGACTACTTGGACATAATTACTTACCGACTGCTATTATAGTTTGCTTCGCTTGATATGCTCTATTTATGCTATTATATAATCTTTTTCGTATGTTTCCGTAAGTCTTTGATTATACTATGCAAATCTTTTCAGATTACACATAACTCAGTCTGATTGGCGGTCAGAATGACCATCATCAACAATTTTTAATATTTAATATTACTAATCAGTTGTTTGCCATATGATCATGACATCTCGCCTAATCCGACCGTTTATATTCATGGTAGCCCACCTAATCTGTTTTGTTAATTCACTGTAATGATTTTGATATAGTGTCATCAATGAGAACAAAATATCATGGCCCGGTGCCCACTTTCTTTTCTTTTTTCTTATTGTTTATGTATGAGCTTCAAGAATCAAAACCATGATCAAAGATCTGAACCGTTCATTCATGATAGTTTCCGATAAAGCAATCTTAGACAGTAAATGGAAATGATGGGACAATCCAAACCATGTAAATGAATATCATACAAAGCCATTGACATGATTAATGATTTTCATACTCAAGCGCACCGTGATGATCGATACACATGCAATCATGACTTGTACACGTGGCATACACAGGAGCCAGTTAACCCCTCCAAATGGTGGGCCCCACTTTAGATGGGTCATAACCCAAAAATCGACTGAACTGATGTTCTAAATGGGTCAATGTAGAGATCAAATGGAATCAACGGTTGAAGTGCAATTAACAAATGTTGCCTGATCATAGGTTAAGATCATCC
Organism: Magnolia sinica; assembly: GCF_029962835.1. NCBI lineage: Eukaryota > Viridiplantae > Streptophyta > Magnoliopsida > Magnoliales > Magnoliaceae > Magnolia > Magnolia sinica. The sequence goes on along the minus strand of NC_080584.1, from coordinate 1,611,248 downwards.
AATTAATAAGCTTGTCCGGTCTATGACCCACCTTCCATCAATCAAACTGAGGCTGACGCGACTAATGATTCTACGCGTAGCTTGCATTGCCTATTCTTTCCTCAATCAGCCAGCTATCAATCATGACCGTCCATCCGTCTATCCATAATTTGCACGTTTTAGATTAAGTTAAACATGTACCACGTGTTAATTTTCTAAGCTTCCATGCATGAACCATCACATTCTATCAAAGCTTCAATAACACATAACAAATGGTGGAGAAATGTGAAGGATAGAAATGCTCGCGTCCATCCCAATGGACCAAAAAAGTCTCCATGCCCCAACAACCAACAATGACATAATTCAGGTGGCCCCATCTCAGTCCTCAGATGGGCCACACACATTAATGAGGATTACCTTCGCAACCGGCTACATGATATAGACACTGACCAGATCTAAATCTCAAGTGGACCCCACCACATGAAAACAATGGTAATTAAATGTCTACTGTTAAAAAAGTCTTAGGGCCTATTGTAATGTTTATTTGACCCATTGAATAGGTCATCCAAAGGGGCATGAAGGAAAAAAAGAAAAAGAAAAAGAAATTCAGCTTGATCCAATTAGGTCATCAGATGGGCTTCTCTCAAGAATGGATTGCATGCTATACAACCCAACTTTTAACGTGTGAAATTTTTTTGCCCCACCATAAAATATGTTAGATCAACACTGCCAATCATTTTTTTTCCATATTATTCTAAAGCATGAGCCCGAAAATGAGGCACATACAAGGCTCAAATGGACCACACCACATAAAGCACTGGGGATTGAATGACTAACATTGAAACCTTCATAGGGTCCACTATGAGGTTTATTTGTCATCTAACCTCTTTGTAAGGTTACAAAGACCTATATGAAGGTAAAAAAGAAATATCATCTTGATTTGAGCCTTCAATGGGCATCCTATTCCCACTGTTTCCTTATTGTTGCCCCCACTTGAGCCTAAGTTCTGCTTCTCTTTTTGTCTCATGCCTTAAAATGTATGGAAAAATGGATGGACGGTGTGGATCTAACACATATGTTATGATGGGGCCTACAAAAGTTCCACATGTTAACACTTCTAGTTTTCTTCTCGAAATTTCTTGATGTGCAAAATTTAAATGGGCCTCATGATGACATATTTCTAAGATCTACAAGTTTGAAAAATTTTTAGGGTTGTAAAGGACTCTAATTAAGCCGATATTTGTGTTTTATATTCATCCATGTATGGGTGACCTTATTAACAAGTTAGATGGCAAATAAGCCTTGGGGTTGGCCTTAGTAAGGTTTCAATGGCAGTTTGTTCAATCCCCACTGCTTTCTATGGTGTGGTCTACTTGAGCTTTTGATGTTCCTCGGGTTTTGACTCATTCTTTATAATTATCCAGAAATATTGATGGATGGTGTGGATCTAATACAAAAATCATGGTGGATCCACAAAAGCTCTCCACATTAAAAGTTATGTTGTGCAGCAAGCAATCCCTTGGGAGAGAGAAATTCGGCTTATCAAATATGTTGGCAGTAAAAAAGAAAAGCATAAGAGGCCATTAATGTAATCCCTCCTCTTACAAAGCATTGCCCGAGAATATTAGAGTTTGCAGTAAGAATCCTCTTTTCTTACTTTCAAAAGACTTTTAAGAGTATGGGTTTTTGTCACGCAAACCTGAGTGTTTTTTTTTGTTAGCTTGTTAGTACACCCCACCGTCAGTTGACACTTCAGTACCGTTGGCCACCCCTACTAGGGATCGATACCAAGACCTTTTTGTTGAAACCAGGTATCTTTTTTAGGCTTTTTTTAGGCTGAATCAGCCAGATTGAGCGCTTTTCGAGGCTTTATTATGTACAACTTGCGCATGCTTCCTCCCAAAAACCCTAAAGAGTAACATTTTTATACTTAGATCAGAAGCATCATCTGAAACATGATATGTTTAGGGGGTGCATGAGGGTTTTGAGGGTGAAGTTTAACCCATTGTTATTTAAAGTTTTAGCTATAATGTTTCGATTAAATGCGCTTGATACATGGTTGTACACGTGACATTGGTATTACATGTCATACACATGATAATTGTATTTCTTAGAATTACGATTGGGATTACATGTACAACCATACTGCAAAAATTTCCAAATGTTGTTTAAATGTCTCCGTCTAACAGAGATAGATATAATTGCCGCAAGAAAGGACATGTCTATTCATGAAAAATATAACTATATTGAATGTGAACAGGTATATAAATGTACTAAAGATATATAAGAAGTGTTTATTAGAATGACACAATGTTTCTAATTTTAAGTTTTATGTCTTCAATGTGATAGTCCCAAGAAGATAAAAAAGCTCCCAAATGAAGCTATTCATATAGCTTCATCATTTCATCCCTGCCCTCTTTCACTTGTCCTCTCGATATCAATTGTAAATCATATCAATGTCAACTTTTAAATATTTGTTCAACCTTTGAATTTGGATTTATGAGTTAATTCTATTACGAAGATAATTTGTCATCTCATATCTTTCATATTTGTTAGAATATCTTGAAAATGACATAAGAAAATTGTGTGAGTGTAAACTCTGTGGGGTCCACCATGATTTATGTATTTTATCTGCTTCATCCATCTATTTAACCAGATAATTTTAGGGCATGCACCAAAAATGAAGCATATCCAAGTAGACGACATCAGAGGAAACCATGTGAATTAATTAAGTGTCGACCATTGAAAATTTCTTGGGGACCACAAAAGTTTTAGATCAAGTTGATATTTGTGTATGTATCTGTGATCTTATTAACAGTTTGGATGGCAAACAATGCTTACTTAGTAAGATATGCTTCAATTTTGAGCTCAAATCCTAAAATGAGCTGGAAAAAGGAATGGAATGCGTGAATAAACCACATACATTCATGGTGGGTCCAACAATGTTTACTAACTACCATCAAATCATTCACTCAATACGGAATCCAAATTAAAAAATGACAATACATCTATTTTAAAATATTGACCATTCAAGTTAAGACTAACCCACAAATATAATACTTCCTCACGGATTTCTTCATTTCCTCCTTTGCATATTTCTTATTTTTTCAAGACCACATTGGATTTATGTGCTCTTTCGATCTAAATTTTGGAATACATTGGTATAAATCTAAACACTCATCTCCAAATAAAAGTTTACTAATTCCAAAGCTATATGACGTGTGTATCTGAGCCTTCCATAAAATCAAGCTAATTCTTACATCGTTGTCGCCCGCATGTGGATGTGAAGGGCTCCCAAATACGTGTGGAATTCACAAACCTTGGTGAATTAAGATGGTAGGTGGGAGAAAGATTTCAGTAGTTTAAAGTATCCAAGAAAAGGGAGTAAGAAATCATGTCTGCCAACTTACTAAGATTTTAATCCACCAAGTGTTTTTGGGCCCACTTGGTTTCAAACCATTATGATCATACATGTTTTTTGTGTACCAAAGGTGTTCTTCATGCTTGGAGAAATCCAACGGCTAGATATTGATCTCAGGTATTTGGACCTCAAGGGTCAGATATCGCTTTTGCCTGATAACCATCATGTGGGGCCGCGTAAATTTCACACGTCAAAAAATTCCCTTGCTTGTTGGAGAAAAGAAAATCGTAAGTGTTGACATGTGGAACTTTTATGGGCCTATCATGATGTATGCATTAGATCCACACCGTCCATTCATTTTTTTCATTCCTTGCAAGGCATGAAACAAAAAACAATGAGGATCCAAGGCTCAAGTGGGCCACACTACAGGAAAGAGTGGGAATTGGGATTGTCTTTTCCAATGCATGTTATGTCTTAACCGTGCGTCCAAGTTCTACTTACAACCCTCAACTCTCCAATGATTGTTCTCTACAGGGATGGGACACTCCAACAACTGTATCAACAGCTAAAACTACTACTACTTAAGTCAGACTTAGGTGAATCTAACTATCAGGTGGGCCACAGTTTGGGGAACAATATCCACCACTCAAAAAAACCTTTAGATTTATTTGTGGAGTGCACGATCGTTAGATCATCCTGATTAGTGGTTTACATGAGCATCATGCTGAGATGAACCTATTGGACGGGTTGGATTTCATAAACACACCATGCCCGCCCCACAATGCTCAGCTTTGTTACTGTTTTTTTCAAAAATAAAAAAACAAAAAAACAGGCCAGTAGGCAAAAAGCACTCTGCCATGCGGATAGATTGTTTGGTAAAATAAGAAGTGAGGAATTCGGCAGTAAAAGACAAGTTGAAGATAAGAGAGGACCCACTATAATGTATGCGTTTTATCCAGGCCGTTCATCTATTTTTCCATCACATTTTAGGGCACGAGCTAAAAATTGAAGCATATCCAGAGCCCAAGTGTACCACTCTCAAGGAAATTGAGGATAACTACGTCCACCGTTGAAAACTTCCCATGGCCCACCTTGATATGTACTTTCCATCCAACTTGTTCATAAGGTAACGCAGAAGTAGATAAAGGAAAAAAGACAAATATCAGTTTAATCCAAAACGTGTATGTCTCCGAATTGTTTTTGGTCTCAAACAAACCAGGGGGTAAAGGGAATTCCCTCTTGATTTTTGGATCATGCTAACTTGTGGAGGGGCGAGTTTTGGCTAGTCACGTTGCTAGTTGCTGTGGGCTCCACCATGATGTATCCGTTTTATCCGCACTGTTCATCTTTTCTCTCGGATTATTTTAGGGCTTGATCCAAAAATTGAGGTAGATCTAAATCTCAAGTGGACCACACCACAAGAAAAGAGTAGAGACTGAATGTCCATCATTAAAAACTTTCTAAGGGCCATTGTATTGTTTATTTAGCATCCAACCTGTTGATTAGGTCATACATACCCAAATGAAGGGAAAATAAATAAATACCAACTTGATCCAAAACTTTTTTGGCCTATAAGAAATTTTTAACAGTGGGCTTTCAATCAACATTATTTCCTATGAAGTGGTCCACTTGAGATTTTGATCAACCTCATTTTTAGCCTAATGTCATAAAATGATATGAAAAAATAGATAGACGGCATGGATGAAAACCATATATCATAGTGGGCCCACAGAGCACCGACCAGTAGCCAATAGTAGCCATTGACTATTGGCAACATCAATAGCCAAACTGCATCCGCTTGTGGGCCCAAGGGTTTCATGAGGTGACTATTCCAGTGGACCATTCAAATAATTTACCCCACGTGAATCACGTGTCAAGAGGTACTCACAAGTTTCCATGAAATCTTATCCTCATTTGTTTTTTTGGGTTAGCTTGTTAGTACACACCCATGTCAGTACACACACTCCATGTTAGCCACCCCCGCTAGGGATGGATGCCAAGACCTCAAGTGTTGAAATCTTATCCTCATGTGTGGTTGTTGAAATTTAACGGTATTACGTGATGTGATCAAGAGCACATGTCAGAGAGTCAGGTGGGCCATTCTTGTATGGCAAAAACAGATGGTTCAAAAAAAAAAAAAAAAAAAAGGCTTACCACGAGGATACATGCGAATTGTTTTTATGATAAGACAAGTCATTTTCTTAAGGTCCTGCGAGCAGTAAGTTCTAAAATAAATGTAAAAGGAAAAATTGTTCAGAGAGGTCATATTGGATTCTGATTGAATCTATTGGACTAGTATGATTCTAGACATGGAGGGTCCAATTTATATTGCATTTGGGTCATAGGTCGATGATTTTGGATTCATTGATCTTACCGTTTCCAGCAACATATATAGCCCGATCCACATCTTGCATACGGTCGTGATGGGGTGACCACTCTGCGATATGATACACACATGCGAAGTGAAAAGTGTGTAACTAGCGCCCCTACAACTACATTACCTTTGTCCACGCCTACGCTTGAGCACGAGCATGCATATTTGTGTTCCAGAAAAAATACTCTACACTCAGAGACTAATAAACTACAAGTTTTCTCCCACTTTAATGTGAGACTAAACAAAAAAGTAATATTTCCTTTATTTTTTCAAATTCATTTTATTGGGAAATAAAAAATAATAATTTAAATTAATTGTTTTAAAACCAAAATTTCAACATGGCTCATCTTTCCAATTCATTGACGTTGCATGCACTTGAGATATGAACACTAGGGTAGGGTAGCCGGAGAATGAGCCACCATCTAACTAGTTGCATTTTGGTGGTGCAACTTTCAACTAGGACACGGGCTCAGTAGGGAGTGGATTAGCTGCAGCCATGACCTCACCCAAGTCAGTGCAGCCCTTGCTGTGGGACCCACCTTGGTGCATGTGTCATATATCCTTACCCTCCATCTATTCTTATAAATTATTTTAGGAGTTGAGCCCAAAAATTAAGCAGGTCCAAATCTCAGGTAGACCGTTCCATAGGAAAGAATGGTGACTGACCATTAACAACTTATAATTGCAAAGTGGATTGTGGACAATTCCATGGCCAAGATGGACCAGAAAAGATCCAGTCGGCGACATAAGTGATCCAGACCATCAGAACCTTAAAACGGGCATATCTCGCAAACCGGAATGAGATAAGTCGGGTCGCCCATGCCGAATTTGCGAGATTCCATCATATCAATGGTCGAAAATCGATTTAATTTCGGTTTTACTATTTATAGTAAGTTTTAGTTTGATTGTAACTCTTCATCCATTGGGCTTTAGGAGTTGTGTCCAACATGAAAAGTGCTTAGATAAATTGTGAGAATAGCATAGTCGAGCCAAATAGGATGCTTACTATTTTTGGCCGAAAACCATAAGGTCTAATGGAAATCATGACCGTCTATAAATAGTAAGTTTATTATTTACAAAAAGTCACAATTTATGAGAGTTTTAATTGTAGTTTGATTCCAAAACTTCTCCCTAGGGTTTATGTCTTTATTTAAGAGGTTATAAACTTGTTTTTGATCACCAAGCAATTTATTCTGAATTTTCTTAAATTATTTCAAGTTTCATATTTTCCTCATGGATTCAAGATCTCTCTGTGAGGAGTCCAGAGAAGTTCCGTAGATTTGGTGTAGTTATCCCCCTAATGAAGATGGTGCTCGACATCAAAATGGCATTCCCTGCATCAATAATGATCCACAAAAGTTTTGAATTCAAGCATGTGTTTATTTATTCCCTTCATTCATATTTATATGACTTTATCGATAGGTTGGATGGCAAATTAACACTATATGGTCAAACATATGAATGTCGTGGATATACAGTACACATATCAAGGTATACCCAATAGTAAGAGTTGTGAGGCCAAGGCCGCACCTATTCCGCCCTTCATTAAGTGTGCCCTCACAGCACGACCAGGATCCCTCAGCATGATTTGATTTGACATTACCTTATCACGCATTTGAAAGTACAGGCCATCAAATCAAATCCTACAACATCATAGTGAAAGGAGTTCCATCCATCCAAGTGAGGCCCGCTCTATCTATTTTCATGCAACAAGTAATTAATTGCCCTTTCATCATTAGAGGTAGTTAGGCACTCAAGGCATTGAAATAATTCATTGATTGGTAGGCTGCTGTTATACATAGCCATATCAAGTACATCAGCATAAAGCTTTCATACATGTTTTACATATAGTCAATTAAATATAGAGCTAATTCAAAAACCCGATAAAAATTGAAGTAGTTGGAAGAAGGTAGGCCACATATACTCCTTGGTATTTCCGAAAAGGTAACTTATTCTCTCTTTCCCCATCTCAAGTTGTGTGAAGTCGACTATGTTGTTGGTACATTTAATTTATCTCGAAAGGTAGCCCCATCATGAAAACAGGATTCCCAAACCATCGGATTATCGTGTGGGACACACCATAGAAAATAATGAACAATCACCCAAAAGCATTCATGTCCTTATGAGTATCATCTAATGGTTAGATTAACCTGACTTTTGGACCATCCCATTTTTGTTGTGATGGTACCATGGTGTAAGGGTGGGATGGCATACAAACACTATGATAGGGGCCCATTGGTGCACCAATTAGTTGGACGTGTAACAAGTACGTGAGCATCTCTCAATGTATACACATAAGTGCTCCATGCATGGAACCTGCTCTCATGGGAGCTTGTGATGACTTTTTGACAAGTGTTGTGGGCACAAAACTCAAATGACACGGGTCCCCTCGTATCACCCCAAAGGCCCAAAACTCAAATTTTGGTGGACAGAATAAAGAGAGAGGCAAATCAAGGGAGGAAATCCTACGTAGATTTTTGGGTCATGCTAACTTGTGGGGGACACAGTTTGGTCAGTGACGCTCGAGTTATTAGCCTGGGCTATGTTAGCCCCACCATAATATGTGTTTTATCCATGCCATCTAACCATTTCTCCATATCAGTTTTGGCCTTGATCCAAAAAATGAGTTAGATCTAATTCTTAGGTGGACAACATCACAAAAAACAGTAGTGATTGAATGTCTACCATTAAAAACCTCCCAAGGCCCACTATAATGTTTTTATGACATCCAACCTGTTGATTAGGTCATACAAACCTAGATGAAAGGAAAAACAAAAGCAAATATCAGCTTGATCCAAAACTTTCTTAGCTCTCCAAAATTTGTTAATGGTGGGTGTTCAATCAACATTGTTGCCTATGATGTGGTCCACTTGAGATTTGGATTACTTCATTTTGGGGCAAATGCCACGAAATGATATGAAAAATGGATGAGCAGGTGGGATGAAATGCATAAATCATGTTGGGACTTATGGAGTAGCGTACTCACAACTTTTGATATTTGTTTTATTCTTTTTTCTTTTTTTAGGTTAGCTTGTTAGTACACACCCATGTCATTACACACTCCTTGTTTTGTTTTCCGGTTAATCAATCACATAGGCACTCGATCTCATGATCTCATGAACTCCATGTTGAAACTTAAACGGTACTATATGAGGCAAAAGGCATACGTCAGAGACTTAGATGGGCCATCCTTGTATAACAAAAACAGATGATTAAAGAATAAGAAAGAAGGAAAAGCTTGCCAATGGCTAAAAGGTTAGGACTGTCCAATTACTGTGATTTGTCCCACTCGATGATGGTTTCCACATGTGTGCTGCAATCACATGAAGGCATGGGAGGCGTATATGTATATACCATGTGCACCACTTTTGTACTTTGGATCAAATCACTGCCGTCCATGACTTTTATTTATGGTTCACATAATGAATAGAATGGCGTGATTTTTGCATCAGGTATGCTACGGAAGGGCCCATCTTTCCAACGGATTGGATTTTCTATGCACTTGAGATATGAACACATTAGGCTAGCTGGACAATAAGCCACCTTCCACCTAGTTGCATTTTGGTGGTGCAAGTTTCAACTAGGACACGGGATAGGTAGGGAGCAGGTTAGGTGCAGCCTCTGCCCGACGCAAGACGGTGCATCCCTTACTGTGAGGCCCACCTTAATGAATATATCATACATCCATGCCGTCCATTCGTTTATACATAACATTTTAGAATAGTATCCTAAAAACGAAGCAGATCCAAATTCAGGTAGACCATATCACAGGAAACAGTGGTGACTGACCGTTAACTACTTGTAATGTGCCACGAAAGTTTTGGATCAAGCTGGTGTTTATTTTTTCCCCTTCATCTAAGTTTACGTGCACTTTTCACCATATTAGGTGGCAAATAAACAATATAGTGGGCTTTAAGAATTTTCTAAATGGTGGGACGGTAAATCGTCGCTGTTTCTTATAGCACGGTCCATGTGATGCTTGGATGTTGTTATTTTTTAGCACATTTTATAAAATAATCTAATAAAATAGATGAATGACATGAATATAAAATATACATGACAAGGTGAGCCATATAGTAATAGCTACACCATCTTAGATGAGGCTAGGGCTGCACCTAATCCACTCTTGGCCATCCTGGCCGAGATCCCTCCCCATGATTTGATTGAAAAGCACCACATATATATATATATATATAGCATGTTTGAAAGTTCCATGGAGTCGTTGAGTCAAATCCTGCAACATGGCAATGGAAGGAGTTCCATCCGAGTGAGGATGCACCCATGTATCTATTTACGTGCCAAAAAATATATGCTGCTCGATTTGTTTTTAATTATGTGGTCATGTGAGAATCGATATAGCGGCTTGATCCAAATCGATCAACTTTGACCCCGAGTTTTAAAATAAGCAGATACATCTAATATGAACATATATGATCAGATTCTAAGCACATCGGTCGCTTACTTAGCCAATTGCAAAAGTTTATAACGAATAGTCGATAATAGGAGGGTGGGATTCTTCCTCTAAAAATAAGTTACTTTATACCTTACACAAAAAAAAACTTTCAGAATACTAGTGCAAATAAAACAAAAGGAAAAACTCACAATCAATCACTAGGAGTGACTACAAGAATGTGTCTATATAAAGAATTGCTTGATATTTGATAAAGAACAAATCTAGTGTATGAGCATAAACTTAAATTACAACTAAATATTATAATTAAAAATTATTGTTGTTGGATTATCGTTACTCCTAGCATTAGCTAAGATAAAAGAATTTGATAAATAAGTTTGACTGTTGATTTATTAGTTTTAAGGTTTGATGATGTTTTTCCACCATATTTGTCTGTTATTTATAGAGCTCTTTTGCAGCTTGGTCTTTCAGATCATTCCTCCATTACAGCAACGGTTACAATAGTTGAAAGGCCTCTTTCTATATACTTCTCCTGTTACACAACCATTCATCTTCCAAACACTTCTTGTCACTTAAGGTTTTGTTTTGGTTGTCATCAGTCGCCCTTCATATCCTTAAACAACTTAATTGCACATCTTGTACATCGATCATAACATTTTATCGATCATCTTTTGACATTTAAAGTAAACTTATGCCAGCTGTAATCTTACGAAAAGTCCTCCAAATCTTTAAAGATCTTTTTTATCCACTTCCTATTAAATGCCACATGTCGTTTCCCTATTGGTTTTCTTAGAATTGCCAAAATTAGGGTACAACATTGCCCCTACATTGCTTCGCCTTTTGTGAGAAGGTGATAGCGACGTTGTTCTATTGTTCGATACCATAAATGCATTCGACCGTTTATCCACTTGTTACTTCCCCATTGATTCTACTCGACTAATGTTGTATCAGGGGATTTCTTTGTCTCATACCTCTAAGTTGTCCATACGTCACGTCACATAAAAGTGTATCTTATGAGGAGTCATGATTTCATCTTCATTAATATATACATACCCTAGTCGGTATATAAGCAATTCTGAAGTTGGTGCATGAGCTTTCTCATCTCCTCCTTTTACTGTTATAATCACTTCCTAATCTTCCTTCTTCAAATTATCACCATGGCTGCATCTTTTGCTTCTTCTACTCCAAATTTTCATTTTGAATCTTTCATCAAGGACCTTGACATCTTATCATCTAGTGTGATGAATGATTTCCTCTTTAACACCCCAACTGATCCAGACACATCAGTGTTAACACTCGGTCTTGCTTTCCATCCTATGGTCATTTATGAACACCTTCGCAAAATTGAGCATAGCTTCCCAAAGTGTTTCGATGAAGTTTTGATTGTTCAATCGGATGGCTTTTCAAATACCCCTAATGCATTCAAATCTCAACACACAGGGCCGAAACCAATGAATGATTGGGCTGAGTGTTTTGCTCATGTGGAAGCACAACATGGCAATACATGAAAATAATTAGAAATTTATTAATACATTAAACTCTTTTTGGACAACTTTTCAGTCAATCATTTCCTCCTTAAAGCAACGCAGACCTTCTGGAGGCAAAGGACCAACACATTTCATTTCGGGTATGACCACATGGGTCCATTGATCATGGATATATATTCATCCACTCACATTTTCCCTTTTGTCAAGCCTGTCTACCCAGACTTCGCTCTAAAAAATCAACATTCCATTGTTCTCCCAAGCAAGACCAGTAGGATGTACTCCACTTTAATGGCACTTTAGTGGAAGTCTCCGGATGAAGCAAATGAAGAAACACACACAGCAATTTTGTTGATGTAGATCTGCTATTTTCCGTTATGTTGGAGCTCTCAACAAATTACTAAATAGTACATTCACCTGGCAGAGGCCTATCTATCTAGCTTACTAAATAGTCATCAACTTGCTATTGCCCCTTTTCTAGTTAGTTATCTTTACCGCAACATGTATGAAGCTACTACTAAAGAATTCTATTAACCTGTTAGGCCTATCTATCTTGTCTAGATGTGATTTTATGAATATTTTGGAGCAAAGCTAATCAAATCTACCCCAACGAACCAGCTCAACTTAAGCTGAACTGATAAAAGACCACTACAATAGGTCCAATCAAAATGACTCGGACTACTGTTTCAATTTCAATGCTCATAATTCCTTCAACCATTTCAAAGATTGCGGAACTTGTTCGCCTCAGGATACCTAAATCTGCTTTACCTGCGGCATCTTGCCAAACTGCTTCAGGTGTCCTTCTTTGGTTAAAATAAATGCAGATCTTGAGGAATATTAAAAAACTAAATTTTAGTACACTCAATCGAAGTATCCAACCTACCTAAAGAGTGGATATTCTGAGACGCCATGCAGCAAGATGTAGGGTACGCTAGGCTAATGACCAAAATGTCCCTTCTCTACGTAACAAACGGATATCTGGATTCCGAGGGCAGTTTAGGTTTGGCCCAGCCTCACCAAAGACGGTGCGGCCTTCTTCGTGGATATCACTTTGATGTATTTGTCCCATATCCACACCGTCCATCCGTTTTACATATAATTTTAAGGCGTGAGAAAAAAAATGCAGCAGATCCAAAACCCAGGTGGACCATATTATAGGAAAGAGTGGTGATTGAATGCTCTAGCATTAAAAACTTCCTAGTGCCCACAATAATTTTTCTATAATATTTATTTTCCATCTAACCTATTGATAATGTCACATGAAATTAGATAAAGGTGTAGAGAAAATATCAGCTTGATCCAAGATTCTTGTGGCCCACAAAAAACTTTTAATGGTCAGTCACCACTGTTTCCTAAGTTATGGTCCACCTGAGATTTTAATCTGTTTAATTTTTGGGCTCATATTTTAAAATGATCTGGAAAAACGGATTGACGGTGTGGATATGGAATACATGCATCAAGATGGGTCCTACAGTAAGGGCTGCGCCGTCTTGGGTGGAGCCGTGGCCGCACCTAATCCGCTCCCCAGGTTGCATGGCCACCCCAGCAATGTCACACGTGAAGCACGTGATGCACGTGGTAAGGTCGCTCATGTTGGGCAGCTTGAGGAAGTGCATTTCCTCATCAGAAAGGACGGTAGCATCAGGACAGGGTTATACGCCTGGGTTAGTTTTGCACCGTTGAAAAATGGAGGGGACTCATCCACCTCACGTAGCACTGTTGCAAGGCTATCCGAACCATCCAAATTCCGGGTCCCGTTGTGGATTGCGCATATTTCTAAAATCACACTGGTCAAGCCATCCTTACCATCTAATTAATAACCATCAAATGGTTAATATCTGGACAGTTAATATCATCTGTCAGTGTTATTTTTAGGTTGTGCTAGCTCCTATTTGGACGGTCTGAATTACATATGATTATGCCATGACCCATGAGTCTCTTTAAAGAGCACATTAAAAAAATAAAAATAAAAATAATGGTAGTTAGTTAGTTGGTACTCGGTCTCTGTATGACACCTGATACACAGCCGCTCGGAAATTTTTTTGATAGATTGACTTAACTCATATTAAACCAAGTAAATTGTGTAAATCATAATCTCCAAATCACAGTTCCAAAAGAGATTCGTCCAAGCATCCTGCATCTGAATTGTAGACACCTGTTTGTTGAAATAGGATCTTTGGAAACACTTCATTTTTAACCATCCAAATAACTGTCCACAATCTGATCGTCTGAAAATCAAATAAGCAGGGTGATGGTATATCTAAACTGGGTCCCATAATTAATTTGGACAATTTATTTATATTCCAAGTTTGCAATTTCTAAGTTATTTGTAAGTGGTTGTATATCATCCGTCATACTCTGACCGAGTATATATCTAAGTCTTTTTTTTTTTTCAAACGAGACAAAACTGTCGTAGGAATAGCCCATCGCGACAGACATGAATAAAATAAAATGAAATTGTCTGCGACACCAATCAAACAAGCTCTATGGACCCCACCATGTTTAGTATATAAATCCACTCCGTCCATCAGCTGAGAAGCATCGTTTCAACTGTACATACAAAATAACAGCCTGCCAGACCTTGAACTTTTAATTTCACACGGTGTGGCCCACGGAATATCTGAATCAGGCTGATTTTTGCCTTTTCACTTCATCCTGGTGAGGGACACCTGATTAATGGGTTTGATGAAATATACACACCATAGTGGCCCCACACACAAATAAGATTAATGGGTATTATTCAGTTTCAGCCGTCCACTAAATGTCCAGAGATGTAATGGGTAAATGATCCAACAAAAGTAATTTTTGGTTCATAATATATTTTAAAATGTACAGATAATTTGGACGGTTTAGTTTGAATTACTTGTGTGCCACGTATGCAATTTCCCAAGTAATTTCTAACTGCCTGCATATTAACCATTACACTCAGCCAGAGTATCAAAGCATTTCTCTAAAATATTCGCATTTATGAATATTCCATCTGAACCAATTATTCTTCGTACCCATAACACATCAAGATCCATGATCTGAGGCAGGCCCAAGTGGGCCCACATATCCAATTCTCTCTTTAATATACTGGGGCCCACGTAGATATTTTGCACGAGGAGGTTTTGAGTTGAGCAGGACCAGATGGAAATTGGATTGAGTAATAACTCAGTATGGTAATGAGTCAACTTCGGTGGGCCCACCATGAATGTATATGGTTTATCCACGCCGTCCATCCATTTTTCCAGCTCATTTTAGTGGTTGAGCCCAAAATTGAAGCATATCCAAAGATCAAGTGGACCATACCACAGGAAAAGGTGGGAATAGTGATTTCCACCGTTGAAACCTTGCTAGGGCCCATAGTGATTTTTGTTTTTCATCCAACTTGTTCATAAGATCACAGACATGGATGAAAGGAAAACAGAAATATCGGCTTGATCCAAAACTTCTGTGGCCCCCATTAAATTTTCAATGGTAGACGTTCAATTCATACTGTTTCCTGTGGTGTGGTCCACAAGAGCTTCGTATATGCTTCGATTTTTGGCCCAATTCCTAATATTATCTTGTAAAATTGATGGACGGAGTGGATTAAATACATAGATTACGGTGGTTAGTCGGCACGCAATCCTCTTCCGACCAGATGCAAGTTTCAGTATGAAATGTTGCAGCACGTGCCCTCTCTCTCAGGTGCTTTTCTATCTTACCATTGCATCCCCCACATGAGAGAGAGCATGAGTCGCGTGTATGGCTCACGTGCCATCCCTTCTCTCTCACGTGCCATCTCCCTCTCTCTCTCTCACCACTGCATTCCCACGTGAGAGAGAGAATGAGCGTGACTCGCGTGTATAGCTCACGTGGGTCGACGTGACTCTTTTCTTCTGAACTAGGATGATAGTCACAACACTATTTATGAAACAGTGGTGACTCATTCATCATACACTTCCCACAATGTACATAAATCCGGACCATCCAATTCTCAGAACACATCTTCACAGCCCAAAAATTTGGACTTATCGGACGGTCTTAATGATCTGATTTCAGCATCATAACATTTGGACCACCAATCATCATAATTCAAATGGTCTCTTTTGTAGCCATTAATTCAATGGTTAAGATCATCTTAACGGTAGGATTTTTGGATTATAGTCCATTCATGGTGGGCCCCATAATCTGATAAGATACAGAGATGCTAATTGTATCATAGATGGGCCACAACCATTTTGAATTATATGGGTGAACTAACAGTCTAGCCATGATTATGGTGTGAACGTGCCCCACGTGGGCTGTGTATATATCCACCCAACATATAAGATTCGAAAATCTGGCAGTCCACGAGCTGCCATTGAGAAATTGTCGACGTCGCATACTTCTAACCATAACTAAACCGTGCAAATCATGGCCCATTATTTGGATGGGTACAAAACCAATAATTGCACTGACGACGTGTTGAAAATGGCTGGGCGGAGGAATGGACCGTTGAAATTGAAAACAATCGAAGGTCTTCCACACGTTGAGAATGGATGATTGGAGGAATGAGCGGTCGAAATTGAAACAACCGAAGGTCAGAAGTCAACATCTACGTCCATGTGATGCAGCGATCGGGTCGATCATACTAGCTTACAATTATTACATATCTATGGCGGTTCCCATGACCTGGACAGATTACATGAGATAAATACATGCTTCGAAAATCGGCACCTGAATATGAGATTTTGACGACGAATTACTGGATATTAATCTAACAAAATATATATATATATATATATATATATATATATATATATATATATAGAGAGAGAGAGAGAGAGAGAGAGAGAGAGAGAGAGAGAGAGATGCTCCCCTGCGCACCTTCGCACGTGCGCACCTTTGCACATGTGCCATGGGTGTCTAATCTGAACGGTCCATGTGATGCGGAATCTCATAAAACCGCATGTGACAAATTTTCACCCCGATCTAATATTCTGGTGGGCCATAGCAAAGAGAAATGCAAATCAAGGGAGGAAACTGTTTTCATTTTTCATGGCCCATCAAAGTTTTAGATCAAAATAAAACTTGGGCCTGAGGGGGTTTCAGGAGGTGCTGCTTCACATGAACGGTTCAGATTTTGGATCCACGTCATGTATGATGGGTTCTCAAAAAAGTTCGTACATAGTATGTACGAACGGGTTCGGAGGTGAACGTTTCCGTGTGTGTGTGTGTGTGGGGGAAATGGTACTGTATGGTCGAGCGCATGAAATCCTAACATACGGTTGAGTCGTGTCCCGTTTTCCATCGTTGGATGATAAATTTGAAAAATATACTGCCGGGATAACAGCTTTTAATGAAAAGGAAACCGGTGAAACTAGTGGAAGCATTTTACTCACCCGCGGGGAAAGAGATCAAGCATTGGATTGCATGGTGCAACCTTAGTGGTGTGTTGCCATTAGACCCACGATGATGAATGTGTTATATCCAGACCGTCCATCCATTTGCCAAGTTTATTTTAGGGCACATTCATGAAAATGAGATAGATCGAAAGCTCAAGTGGAACACATCACAGGAAGCATTGGGGATTGAATGCTTATCATTGAAAACTGCTAAGCCCATAGAAGTTTTGGATCACGTTGATATTTGTTTTTTTCTCTTCATCTACGTTTGGGTGACCCTATAGACAGGTAGTATTGCAAATAAACATCATGGTAGGACTTAGGAAGGTTTTAAAGGTGGGTGTCACGGTGCCCCACTGCTTTCTGTGGTGAGATCCACTTGAGCTTTAGATCTTCATAATTTTCAGGCTCATGATCTAAATTGACCACGCTAAATAAATGGACGATGTGGAGATAGCACATACATTATGGTGGAGCCCACATAATTGGTGACGTCGTCGCAGCAACTAAGTTGGTGGTGCGTTGCACACCACGCAAGCTGCTTACAGAAAGTAAGGGAGCGGATTAGGTGTTGTCGGGTAACACCTTTGTTACACTTGCTGTGTGGGGCCTACTTTGATGTTTTTTTTATATATCTATTCCCTCCATCCTCTTTATTATAAATTCTTAGGACGTAATCCTAAAACTTAAGCAGATTCAAATGTCAGGTGGACGACACCACTAGAAACAGTGATGAATAACTATTAAAAGCTTTTTATGGGCAACAAAAGTTTTGGATTAATCTTATCTTTACATTTTCCCTTCATCCATGTCTGGTTGACCTTATTAATGGGTTTGATGGAAACAAAACGTTACAATGGACATTACTATGGACCTTAGGAAGTTTTAATGGTAGGCGTTCAATCACCACTGTTTCTGATAATGTGGTCCATCTGAGATTTAAGTCTTCTTCATTTTTGGACTCATGCCATAAAATGATCGTGAAAAACAAATGTACGTCATTGATATAAAATAAATGGATTAAGTTAGCCCAAGAGCTAGGGCCGCACTGTCTATGGTGAGGCCAGGGTTGCATATAATATGCTCCCACCATGTCGAAGCAGAAAACCTCATGTGCCAGGGGTGAATTTCCCGCGAAAGGGCAGGAAGTTCTTGTGAACTTAGGTGGGGCCATCGTGATGCTTGTGAGAAATCCACCCATTCATCCGTTTTATGAGCCCGCTCCAAGACATAAAACAAAATTGATCCTGATCCAACACTCAAGTAGACCATGCGAGAGGGAATACCTGGGGAAAAATACCTACCGTTGAAACCTTCTTGGGTTCGAACTTGATGTTTACATGACATCCAAACCGTTTATGAGGTCATTTCCATTGGGATGAACTGAAAACACAAAGAACTGAGCCTGATACAATTTGTTTGTGTACATATGAATATGTCAACTGTGACTGTTCAATCCCCGTTGTTTCCTATTGTATGGCCCACTGTAGACTTGGATCCGGCTCATTTTTTGTTACAAAAACTAAAGCAAGGTTGCAAAAAGGATGGATAGGGTGGATTTATCACAAACATCATGATGGTCCCACCTACTTACCAACACAGGAACTTAAGGCCAAAAGCTTTTCAGGATATCTACGCTCGTCTACCACGTCCAATGACCTCTATGTTATTGTGTTGCCGTCGTGGCCCAACCATGATGTAAGTGTTATATTCACACCGTCCATTCATTTGGTGAGATTATTTTATGGCATTAGCCCAAACATAAGGCAGATTCAAATCTCAAGTGGACAACAACACAGAAAACAATGGAGATTGAGTGTCTACCATTGAAAATATTGAAAACTTCTTAGGGGCATAAAAGTTTTGGATCAAGCTGGTATTTGTTCTGTCCTTTCATCCAGGTCTGTGTGACAGTATGAATAGGTTGGATAACAAATAAACATCATGGTGCGTCCTAGGAAGTTTTCAACGGTGGTCATCATTGTCCCCACTACCCTCTATGGTGTGATTCATTTGAGAGCTGGATCTGCCTAATTTTTGATTTCATGATTTAAAATGATATCTCTAAAATGATAAACGGTGTGGATATCACACTAACTCGAGAACTTTCCCAATAGGTAGTACATGGGTAATGTCGGTTCCGCCAGTTTTACCTTTGTTTGTGTAGCTGGCATGCATATGGTATACTTTCCAAATTTATCATCCAACGAGAGAAAACAGGACATGACTCAACCGTATGTTAGGGTTTCATATGCTCAACCATATAGTACCATTTCCCTATATATATATATATATATATATATATATATATATATATATATATATATATATATATATATATATATATATATATATATATATATTCTCGATAATACTTTGAGAATAACTTCAAAATAAATCTTCCGATAAATTCATTTTAGTGAAATCAAAGCGAAGTAAAAATAACCAAATTAAAAAAATATAAGGATACAACCCAAATATTACAGTTCAAAAAGTGGTGATCACCCATATGAGAATTATAAGAATTACAATAATTGCAAAATGAACAAAAGAATAACTACCCCGAGGAAAAAGTAAGATATCTATTAGGTGATCCAAGCATATCATCGACTAGTACTATTCTTGATCTATTTACATATGTCAAATAGGATGTGTTAAACGCCAACATAGTGAAAAAAATATTTGCATGATTGTCACTTTGAATATTTTAGTGAATAGCAGGTTCACAACGAATATATATACATGTAGTACACTTAAGCATGTTACATTTAATGCATAGATACTAAGTTACACATGTTATCAACTTAATTACCATGTGCAAGTAATAATGACATAACAAACAAACAGTTTCCTAATCTATTTGATAAGTATATTAATGTCATGATGAAATGATGCATGCTCCTTACAATTCAACACTCTCTAACAAGCGACTTCCATGCCTATTCGCAAATGCTAACACTCTCCTACAAGCGACTTCAATACCAAATCAAAACGTATCATAGGATATGCGTGATTAGCCAAGTGATTATTACTCAGTTCATACAGCAGGTTAGCGAATCTAGGATATCATTGTTATATCATGAGTCGTTATCCGAATCATGTATCTCGTTGTAGCATGCGAAGGCTCCTCACCAGCGTCCCTGGATCCAAATTAAGGGATCAATATAGTACAGGTCGTCACCCAATACCAAGTATGAACCATCAATTCAAAGGTGTGGGCTTGCCACTAAAAATTAAATCAATACAGAGGAAATGACTCATGCATCACTCAATTTCATTCACGCATGTTCGTTCGAATGGTACCTTGGAACGGAACTATCGGCCAGATAATTTCACGGGGGTTGTTTGAACAACATTCTATCACCTCTATCAGTGCTCGTTGATCACTACAGGGAGGCTCGTTACCCCAACATAAGCCAGCAGTTCGAACACGGTGTCCCATACCACCATGCTCGGCTCGTGAGTGATAAGGGTCGAATATTGCATATCAGACCCCGATTATTGCCTGATTTTACGTAGATGATAATGCTTAACGGAGTATTTTAAATGTGTTTTTATTGCAGAATGTAATCAGGAGCGTGGACTGAAAAAGAGTACTAAGAGCGTGGATTTGACACTCCAAAGTCACCAGAGCAAGGGACGCACTCTAGAGGACCAATATTGAATAATTTACATACCAGGGATCTGAGGAAATCAAGCCATTCACATTAAAATGACCTGAAATTAATCCAGAATGCAAGATCACGGGGGTTCCGCCATCCGATTGACCCGAAACTTCATACATGGCCTGGGAGCCATAAATTAACCATACATATTAAATTTTGGCCATTGGATAGCTCGAAAAGTGGGCCAAAGGTCAGATCAACCCCTTAATTCGTTAAGTGAGGCCCACCTGGTCTCTGGATATGATTAAAATTTGGTCTCAACCCCTGATATAAGGATACAAACTGAATAGATGGATTGGATTTCTCAGAAACATTATAATGGACCCCACACCGTGGTGCGTGTACACCATGTACATGCAATCGCGACGTGCACCACACCGACTAAGTCGGTCTGCAAGCGCTGACCCGCGACTCATTTCAAAAACGGAAACTTCCGTTTTTCGTTCCTGCGTAACCTACGGGCGGTCCGTTTTGTGGAAGCTAGTGGGCCACCATCATGGCCCACGGGAACGATCCAAACCGTCTGTAATGTAGAGGGGGAAAAACCCATTGAACTCATGCTGACCGTTTGTGCCCATGCATACACACGTGCTTGCTATAGAGGCCACAAACAGGTGTCTTGCAACATTCAAAATGGTTGCAGCGTGATTGCTTCTCTGGGCCACGTCAATGGACGTTCAAAACCATCCATATTTGAACGAAATTTCGTCCTGAATCCAATGTACGGGGTGAATTTTCCCGAAAACACTTCTGTGGGGCTCACCGATCATCGCAGCGTCATACGTGCGTAGGCTTACGCACGTCCGTGAAAGACGGACTTCCAGGCGGTTGTGGCCCACCATATTTGATCGGATGGAAGATCTGATCCATCCATCGTATAGACCAGCCAAAAACGTCTCAGGAGACGTTGATTTTACGGATAAAGTACAAAGAACAAAGGACTTATAAAGCCCCAAAGTTGGCTGCGAAAAGGGTATGCGGCTGTTGCTGCGACAGCCTCTCCACCGATTCCAGCCTTTCCACCGCCCTTCCAGCACCTATAAGAGGAGTTTTGGACGTGGTAAGGGGAGGGAGAGCTTGAGGATATCCAGGGAGAGCTTGGTTGGACATATAGCAAAGCAAAAGAGAAGAAAGGGGAGCCAAGGAAGAGATCAAGAGAAGAGAAAGAGAAGAAAAGAAGAGAGAAGGATGTTTTTATTTCATCAATGTTATTTTTCTTACTTTCTAATTGATCACATGGATAGCTAAATTCCTTAGCTAGGGCTGAGATGAAGCCTCCAACTTGAATGATCCTTGTTTGTTAATTTAATCTTAACTTGATTGATTTGTTTCTTTCTTTAGTGTACTTGACTGGAATTTCCGTACTTCTCTATGCTATGAGCTTAACCAAAGTCTAGTTATGGATGTTATTTGGAATATTATTTTAAGTGCTTGTGTCTGACCATGAACAGGTTTCCTATAGGGGAAGAAATAGGAATCTACATCTCTTCATGCCTGACCATGGATGGAAAGATGTGATCCATATGCTTTAAGGGACTATAAATTCTGTGTGCCTGACTAAGGACATAGTTTGTGATTTATTTAATTTATATCAATCTGAATAGGGTGAATCAACAGGTAGAACAAGGTTTATGATAATTAGGGGTGGATTCGAAAGTGTGGATTCGAAAGTCCTAGCCTTCTCCTTGATTAAATTTTCCTTATTGCTCTCAGTTATTTTTCCATTGATTTTTGTTTAATTAGTTTACTCAATTACTAGCTCAAATATTTGTTGGATTAGTTAAGAAGAGTCTTTAATTTTGAATTGTGACAACTAGTCCTTGTGGGAACGATCTCGTAATACGTACCATATTTACATCTGATTCGTATACTTGCGAGTTTAAAATCATTTAAATCAGATTGATTTAAAAATAAAACATCAAGTTTTTGGCGCCGTTACTGGGGACTGTTTCGGTCCAATTGGATTTAGGATTCTCTCTTATCATAATTCATAGTCTTAGGATTTTACTAACTGTAAGTTAAAGTTTTTTTTTTAGAAACTAACCTATTTCCTGTTTTGTAGGGTCCTGACATAAACTTCTAATTTGGTAATCCCTTTCTAAATTCTCTACTTTTTCTAATTTCTACTTTTAGAATTAGGGTTTTATTTTTTAGAAATTTTCTAATTTTAAGCTTGCTTTTTTAGAAATTTTCTATTTTCTAATTTTAGATTTAGATTCTTCTTTCAAGTAACTTTCTATTTTCTAGTTTTAGAAATTTTTTCCTTTTTTAGAAACTAACTTAGCTTTTTATTTTTAAGATTAGAAACTTTCTTTTTTAGAAATTAACCGTTGCTTAGGATTTTTCTAGCATTATTTTAGAAAATTTAATTTATTTTTGTTTTTATTATGTTTACAGGAATTAAGGAAGGAAGCTGCTAAATAAGATTGTCTTCAAAATGAGGAGCTCCCAAATCTTCAAACATCCATCATCTCCTTTTCCGGGTTCTTCCTTCCAATTCTTGTTTACATAGCTTTCTCTTGTTTTTAGGAATTCATAATTTTTATTTTTATTTCTCTTAGGTTACATCTTAGTTTAGTTTTCTTTCTTACATTACAATAACATAGTTTATGCTAGGATGTAGATCTCTGAACATAGAACTAGCACCTTTCGATCCTGAAATAGAAAGAACCTTTCGTAGAAGATTTAGAAACATCCTATTTGAAATGGCGGAAGAGAATGGAACTAAAGCTCTTAGAGATTATTCAGCTCCTGTCCAATTCAATGCGCCTTCATGTATAGTGTTGCCTGCCACTACGGCAGCACACTTTGAACTTAAACCTGAGGTCATACAATTGTTACCCTCCTTTTATGGTTTAGATAAGGAGGATCCATATCATCATGTGAAAGAATTCTTAGACATTTGCTCCACCTTTAAGTTCCAAAACTTTTCAGACAATTCGATCCGTTTGCACCTTTTTCCTTTTTCTTTGAAGGATAAGGCAAAAGTATGGTTGAATTCTTTAGGAGTTGGGTCTATCACTACATGGGACCAACTGTCTAAGAAGTTCTTAAACAAGTTCTTCCCCGTTCACAAAACTAATGCTCTCCGTAGAGAAATTACGAATTTCACACAAAAAGAAAGTGAACACTTTCATGAATGTTGGGAAAGATGGAAGGACTTACTTCTTAAATGTCCACACCATGGTTTTGAAAAGTGGCAACAGGTTCAATACTTCTATGACGGTCTGACACCCCAAAATCGTCGCATGGTTGACGCCACCAGTGGAGGGTCATTCATGACCAAAAGTGATGTCGAAGCGTGGAATTTCTTTGAAACCTTGTGTGAAAATTCCCAGCAATGGGACTACTCAAATAGAGGTGAAAGAAGTCCCCAACCACAGAAGAAAGGTGGTATATATGAGGTAGGAGTCACGCCAGATCTTTATGCTAAGATTGATAGCCTGACAAAGAAAGTGGATGCTTTGATGATGAATAATGAACCTCCACAAACAACTCAAATTGAGTCATGTGCCATATGTTCAGTCCCGCCCATCCTACATAGTCTTGTCCATCTAGTGCAGCATTTTCAAAATTTCTCTCTGAACAAGTACATGTCATAAACACCTTTCGGAGACCTGGGAATGATCCTTACTCAGACACCTACAATCTAGGGTGGGCTCGGCATCCAAATTTTTCTTGGGCAAAAGGACCACAACAAGGAGGACCATCTGAAATTTCTCCAAGGCAACCATACCCCCAAGTTGGTAGTCAACAACCTCAGCAGTTTCTGCAGTATCAACAAGTACCTCCACAATCTAGAAAACCATCTCTCGAGGATACACTCAATCTTTTTATGCAGAGTTCACTTCAATTTCAAAAAGACACCCAACAAACTTTACTAGCTAACTAGCAAAGCGTACATGCAAATGATCCATTGCCAAGCTGGAGGTACAGTTGGGTCAACTTGCTACCACATTGAGTGAGAGAGAGAAGGGCAAGTTCCCTAGTTAACCTGTGGCAAATCCAAAAGGACAGTATGAGATTGGCTCTAATTCAAACCAAGAACAATACTATGAGCAAGCCAAATCAATCATTACCCTTAGGTCCGGTAAACAGATCGAGAACAAAGTAGAGATACCTAGGGAAGAATCAAATTCCAAATCAGAAGATCAAAATGAAGCGGAGAGACATACTAATGCATCGAACTGACTCTCCGGGAACTATTCATGTGCCATCTTGTGTGCCTAAAGCACATTTTCCTCAATGTCTGGCACCAGTTAAGAAAGGAAACAACTTTAATGAGATATTGGATATGTTTAAGTAAGTGCAAATCAACATTCCATTGCTTGATGCTATCAAGCAAGTTCCTGCTTATGCTAAGTTTCTCAAAGATTTATGCACTCAAAAGCGTAAGATGAATGTTCATAAGAAGGTCTTCCTTGCAAAGCAACTCAGCTCCATGATTCAACACAACACCCCTCTTAAATTTAGGGATCCAGGAGCTCCTACCATTTCTTGCGTTATAGGAGATCATAAGATTGAGAAGGCATTGCTTGATTTAGGGGCGAGCGTCAATTTGTTACCATATTCTGTGTATGAGCAGCTAGGACTTGGTGAGCTAAAATCAACCAAAATAACACTCCAACTAGCTGATAGATCTATCAAGGTGCCCCGTGATGTTATTGAGGATGTGCTAATCCAGGTTGATAAGTTTTATTTTCAGTGGATTTCATCGTTCTAGATACTCAGCCTGTCCAGAATCCTACAAGTCAAATCCCGGTTATCTTAGGACGTCCATTATTAGCTACATCCAATGCAATCATAAATTGCAGGAACGGAGTTATGAAGCTATCCTTTGGTAACATGAAGATTAAACTCAATGTTTTCAATGCTGGACAACAAATGTCAGACTCGGATGATATATTTGAAGTGAACATGATTGAGAGTCTAGTGCATGACTCTTTCCTTGAATCTTCCGAAGACGCTCTTGAGACTTGTTTAGCACATTTTGGCATAGATTTTGACATAGAAAGTTTCATCCAAGAAGTCAATGCATTGCTTGACTCTAATCTGGAAATAGATACAACAAAATGAAAAGCTATAGTGGAACCTCTTCCATCTTCTGAGTCTAAACTGGTCCCGTCTATTGAGAAACCACCCGAAGTCAACCTTAAACTCTTAAGTATGCATTTTTAGGACCTTCTGAAACCCTGCCTGTCATCATAGCTGCTGACCTTGATAAAGAACAGGAGGGTAAGTTGCTTAATGTTCTTAGAGAACATAAGGCAGCTATTGGGTGGACAATAGCGGACATAAAGGGAATAAGCCCCATGGTGTGTATGCATCGTATTCATCTTGAAGAAAATGCAAAAACATCGCGTGAAATGCAAAGAGGCTTAACCCTAACATGAAAGAGGTCGTTCGAGCTAAGGTGCTAAAATTGTTAGATGTTGGTATCATTTACCCCATTTCGGATAGCACATGGGTCAGTCCAGTTCAAGTTGTTCCTAAAAAGTCTGGGATAACGGTGAAAAAGAATGAGGATAATGAGTTAGTACCAACTCGCATGACTACGGGTTGGTGAGTTTGTATTGATTACCGTAAACTGAACCTGGTCACAAGGAAGGATCACTTTCCTCTTCCTTTCATAGATCAGATGCTTGAGAGATTGGCAGGGCACGGCTATTATTGTTTCCTGGATGGTTATTACGGGTATAATCAGATTCCCATTGCTCTCGAGGATCAAGAGAAAACCACATTTACATGTCCTTTTGGTACATATGCCTATCGGCGTATGCCATTTGGGTTGTGTAATGCGCCTGCGACCTTCCAATGATGCATGATGAGTATTTTTTCAGACATGGTTAAGCGTTTCCTTGAGATTTTCATGGACGATTTTTCAATTTTTGGCTCTTCATTTGATGAATGTTTATACCATCTATCTCTTGTCTTGGAAAGATGTGAAAAAATGAACCTGGTATTGAATTGGGAAAAGTGTCATTTTATGGTTCAAAAAAGGATTGTACTCAGGCATGCTATTTCAAGTAAAGGCATTGAAGTTGATAAAGCTAAGATTGATTTAATTTCTAGTCTTCCTCCACCCAAAACGGTTAAGGAGATTAGATCATTCTTAGGGCATGCGGGATTCTACAGGAGATTCATTAAGGATTTTAGCAAAATTTCTCGACCCTTATGCAATTTACTAACTAAAGATGTTGCTTTTGTCCTTAATGATGATTGTCGGCAAGCTTTTGATAAGTTGAAGCATTTACTGACTTCTACTCCAATCATCCAACCACCTGATTGGAGTTTACCCTTTGAGCTTATGTGTGATGCTTCGGATTATGCTGTTGGAGCCGTCCTAGGACAAAGATTGAACAAAATGTCTCATGTCATTTATTATGCTAGTAGGACTCTAAATGATGCACAGCTCAACTACTCCACCACTGAAAAAGAATTGTTGGCAATAGTATTTGCTCTAGACAAATTCAGGTCGTATCTCGTAGGGTCAAAGGTTATAGTGTTCTCAGATCATGCAGCATTGAAATATCTTCTTTCTAAAAAAGACGTTAAACCTCGATTGATTCGGTGGATTCTCTTGCTACAAGAATTTGATATTGAAATTCGGAATAAAAAGGGTTCCGAAAATGTGGTAGCCAACCATTTGTCTAGACTTGTCTTAGAGTCCACAATGGATCCTTTGCCAATGAACGAGTCTTTCCCTGATGAACAACTTCTAACTATTTCTCACTTACCTTGGTATGCGGACATTGTAAACTATCTTGTTACAGGTCAACTTCCTTCTCATTGGACTAAACAAGATAAATCCAAATTTCTTGCTGAGTTTAAACATTTCTTTTGGGACGACCCATACTAATTCAAAATTTGTCATGATCAGATTATTAGGAGATGTATGCCTGAGAGTGAGTTTCATAGTATAATCTCTTTTTGTCATGACCATGCATGTAGTGGTCATTTTGGTTCAAAGAAAACATCTGCGAAAGTCTTACAAAGTGGATTTTATTGGCCTACACTATTTCGAGACACCCATGCCTTTTGCTCAACATGTGATAGATGCCAACGTACGGGTAATATTTTCCACAGGAACATGATGCCACTTACCAATATTCTCATTGTTGAAATATTTGATGTTTGGGGTATTGACTTCATGGGTCCATTTTCCCCGTCATTCGGTTATGTGTATATCCTTGTGGCCGTCGACTATGTTTCTAAGTGGATTGAAGCAGTGCCATGTAAAACGAATGATCATAAAGTTGTGTCCGTTTCTTAAAAGAGAATATCTTTTCTCGTTTTGGCACTCCTCGAGCAATTATAAGTGACGGGGGTACTCATTTTTGCAATAAACCGTTTGAATCTTTAATGAAGAAATATTCCATCACTCATAAAGTTGCAACGCCATATCATCCACAAACAAGTGGTCAAGTTGAGGTGTCAAATCGTGAGATTAAACAAATTTTAGAGAAAACGGTTCGCCCCGATCGTAAGGATTGGATTGGTCACAATGTTTGAATGATGCTCTTTGGGCATATCGTACGACTTTCAAAACCCCGATTGGAATATCTCCGTACAGGCTTGTCTTTGGGAAAGCCTGTCACTTACGTGTGGAATTAGAACATCATGCTTATTGGGCCATCAAAACTTTTAATTTTGATTTAAGCAAGACTGGATCACACTGTAAACTTCAACTCAATGAGTTAGAAGAAATTCGAAATGAGGCATATGAGAATGCAAAAATTTATAAAGAGCAGACAAAAATCTTCCAAGACAAATCAATTCTTCGCAAGACATTTGAACCAAACCAGAAAGTATTATTGTACAATTCCAAGCTACGCTTCTTTCCTGGAAAACTACGTTCGCGATGGAATGGCCCTTATCGAGTAATACAAGTATTTTCTCATGGAGCAGTTGAGATTCAAAATCTAACAGACGAGAATATCTTCAAAGTAAATGGTCAATGGCTGAAACTATATTTAGATGATTTGGTGAACAAAGATGTTGAGGAAATTTATTTGGCGGACCCAGGTTATCAAGATTGATTAATTCATATATAGTTCATTCTTATCTGGCTGAAGACGTTAAACTTAGCGCTCCTGGGAGGCAACCCAGTTTTTCATTCCATTTCACTTTTCTCATTCATTAGTTCAATGTTTGTGGGTAGCATTGCTGCAAACCCTCACGAGACTACAACTCGTCCACTAAGGGTAACCTAGGGGTTTAAAGGCTTGTTGCATACGCTAAATGCAATCGAGAGCACCTGCGAAAGTGGTATAGGTAGAATTTTCTTTTTACGTTTTTATCATTTTGCTTTTGTTGATTTCTCTCTTATGTTGACTCGCTCTTACATGGATATTTTTTTGGAAAGCCTCTAGATTCTTTCATACAGGTACTATTTGTCCATCACTCCTCTTTTACTTTTGTTGTCTCATGAGCATTGCATGTTTATTTCTTTTACATTGAGGACAATGCAGATTTTAGGTTGGGGGTGGGCGATTAGGTCACCTCATCAGTATTTTCTTGGTCTTGAGTACAAATTGTGAAAATTTTTAAATTTTTCTGGAATTTCTTGTGCATTTGAAGTGATTTTGAAGGATAAATGTGATTTTAACATTACAAGGTACAGAATGTCGGTAATTTATAACTCTTGGATTCAGCCATCTGTTAGATTTCACAGTTAAGTTTGAATTGTTAACCCATGATTAGAACTTTTAAACATTAATTGAGTTATGATCTCACATATCACATCTCGGTTGCACATTAAGGTTCCGTTTCAACATTGAATGATTAACTTGATAATCACTAAGCATGAAAGGAATCAGCCTGAAATTTTTTTTAACTTTGGTCTATAAATAAGAATTGAAAGAAAGGGTGAGTCACATAATCTTCACCATAGGTTTGCTCCCTATAGGTGTATATTCAATCCCCCATGATTGACATTTAGAAAAAGTTAGGGGACAAGTTTTCACCATAGATTTGCTCTCTATAGGTGAGGATTTGATTCCCCTCCTTGGCGTTACTATTCATAAAGAAAAGCAAAGGCTAGTAGAATGAAAAGTTAACCTATCAGGCAAGTGTTGGTTTCAGTTGTCATGCATTCCGTTATTAATTACTAATTATATCATGAAATTGACAATTGGATCTCTTAATGATAGTAAGCCGAGATTACACTATACACTCATGGAACTCAATGTTTAGAATATTCTAATTAATGGATTAATATTTTGAAATTGATTATGAAGTTTACCGTGAGCTTGATTCCAGAAAGGAAAAAATTCTATGCACCGTTCATGAATCTTAGAATTCTCGCACCTAAACGATATGTTCACAAGTCACTCAGGTTTACAGAAATTGTCGTGAATTTCTGAAATTATTTTTTGTATGTTTTGCTCGGGACTAGCAAAATGCTGGTTGGGGGTTGTGATAAGGGTCGAATATTGCATATCAGACCCCGATTATTGCCTGATTTTACGTAGATGATAATGCTTAACGGAGTATTTTAATTGTGTTTTTATTGCAGGATGTAATCAGGAGCGTGGACTGAAAAAGAGTACTAAGAGCATGGATTTGACACTTCAAAGTCACCAGAGCAAGGGACGCACTCTAGAGGACCAATATTGAATAATTTACATGCCAGGGATCCGAGGAAATCAAGTCATTCACATTAAAATGACCCGAAATTAGTCCAGAATGCAAGATCACGGGGGTTCCGCCATCCGATTGACCCGAAACTTCATACATGGCCTGGGAGCCATAAATTAACCGTACATATTAAATTTTGGCCATTGGATATCTAGGAAAGTGGGCCAAAGGTCAGATCAGCCCCTTAATTCATTAAGTGGGGCCCACCTGGTCTCTGGATATGATTAAAATTTGGTCTCAACCCCTGATATAAGGATACAAACTGAATAGATGGATTGGATTTCTCAGAAACATTATAGTGGACCCCACACCGTGGTGCGTGTACACCATGTACATGCAATCACGACGTGCACCACACCGACTAAGTCGGTCCGCAAGCGCTAACCCGCTACTCGTTTCAAAAACGGAAACTTCCGTTTTCGTTCCTGCGTAACCGACGGGCGGTCCATTTTGTGGAAGCTAGTGGGCCACCATCATGGCCCATGGGAACGATCTAAACCGTCCGTAATGTAGAGGGGGAAAAACCCATTGAACTCATGCTGACCGTTTGTCCCCATGCATACACACGTGCTCGCTACAGAGGCCACAAACAGGTGTCATGCAACGTTCAAAATGGTTGCAGCGTGATTGCTTCTCTGGGCCGCTTCAATGGACGTTCAAAACCATCCATATTTGAACGAAATTTCATCCTGAATCCAATATACGGGGTGGATTTTCCCGAAAACACTTCTGTGGGGCTCACCGATCATCATAGCGTCATACGTGCGTAGGTTTACGCACGTCCTTGAAAGACGGACTTCCGGGCGGTTGTGGCCCACCATATTTGATCAGATGGAAGATCTGATCCGTCTATCGTATAGACCAGCCAAAAACGTCCAAGGAGACGTTGATTTTACGGATAAAGTACAAAGAACAAAGGACTTATAAAGCCCCAAAGTTGGCTGTGAAAAGGGTACGTGGCTGTTGCTGCGACAGCCTCTCCACCGATTCCAGCCTTTCCACCGCCCTTCCAGCACCTATAAGAGGAGTTTTGGACGTGGTAAGGGGAGGGAGAGCTTGAGGAAATCCAGGGAGAGCTTGGTTGGACATATAGCAAAGCAAAAGAGAAGAAAGGGGAGCCAGGGAACAGATCCAGAGAAGAGAAAGAGAAGAAAAGAGGAGAGAAAGATGTTTTTTATTTCATCAATGTTATTTTTCTTACTTTCTAATTGATCACATGGATAGCTAAATTCCTTAGCTAGGGCTGAGATGAAGCCTCTAACTTGAATGATCCTTGTTTGTTGATTTAATCTTAACTTGATTGATTTGTTTCTTTCTCTAATGTACTTGACTGGAATTTTCATACTTCTCTATGCTATGAGCTTAACCAAAGTCTAGTTATGGATGTTGTTTGGAATATTATTCTAGGTGCTTGTGTCTGACCATGAACAAGTTTCCTATAGAGGAAGAAACAGGAATCTACATCTCTTCATGCCTGACCATGGATGGAAAGATGTGATCCATATGCTTTAAGGGATTATACATTCTGTGTGCCTGACCAAGGACATAGTTTGTGATTTATTTAATTTATATCAATCTGAATAGGGTGAATCAACAGGTAGAACAAGGTTTATGATAATTAGGGGTGGATTCGAAAGTCCTAGCCTTCTCCTTGATTGAATTTTCCTTATTGCTCTCGGTTATTTTTCCATTAATTTTTGTTTAGTTTACTCAATTACTAGCTCAAATATTTGTTGGATTAGTTAAGAAGAGTCTTTAATTTTGAATTGTGACAACTAGTCCTCGTGAGAACGATCTCATAATACGTACCATATTTACATCTGATTCGTATACTTGCGAGTTTAAAATCATTTAAATCAGATTGATTTAAAAATAAAACATCAGTGAGTCTTTGTAAGATCACAATGCACTAATGGTTATGAGTAGACTTAACCATTGATAATTTTGGTATCCCAGATTCTATTGGATATTATACAATTACTAAGCATAAGAATGATTTATCCTGCATTAGACTGATGTGATCAGATACGGAGGACCCCGAGCAAACCGGCATTGGGTGTAAAGTAAAGCATCTCATGTAGCTCTAACTACTGTCGATCGTTTGTCTTCAACTTTGGTCGGCCGTATAAGCCTGGGATAGCCTCCTTAAAGCGGGTTATCCGTATATTTAAATAATTTGTGAAGCGCGATCCACCACGACAACACGATTCAATCATATTGACATTTCTTAGTATTCGACATCGAATAATTCTAATATTAATAGTTTAATGTCATTCAAGCATTTCATCGAGCATGTTATCAACCAAATAACAAATAAATACGTTTAGTTATTCTAAAATGCCAGGTAAAAGCTTAAGAGTAGATCTTAGAATCGAAATCCTCGACTCGAATGCAACCTTAGTACTTGGAATTTAGGGAAAATGTTTCAAATCCTAATTCATTAGCAATTTTATCGTTAGTATCATGAATTCAACTCTACTTAAATTATAATTAAGGGTTAAGGGTTTTACTTAACATAGTTCGAGCAAACCCCAACTCGATTCAATGATCAGGGCCCTGAGTCCCAGCACGATCAAACCCTAGAGTTAGGGTTTCCGAGAAACGATGAAAATGAAAGGGGGTTTCTAACCCTAATGGCTCAAACGTGCAGAAATCAAAAGAATGAGATGGAAAGACAACTAAGGGAACTCTTACCTAGCAAGGGATGGAGTATCTAACTCGAAATCGTCGAATTTCGGCTAAGGAATGTGTGAAAATGAACATAGACACGAGATCTTTCAAGATTCAATGAGCACAGAGATCGGACAACGCGATTTGGTACCAGGCCCTACTATTTCTCCCATCCCTCTCTTCTTTTCTCTTCCTTCTCTCATTTTCTATGGTAAATTCGTATGGGGAGCCCAAATAAGGCCATTTTATATAGAAAGAAGTGGTGAAAATGGCCCTAATGGTAATGGTTTTGGTGTATTGACTCTATGGGAGCGGGTTTTTGCCTTTTGGAATCCACTGGGAGGTGTATGGGGTAATCTATGTCATAGGATAGTTGGTCTTACAGATGATCTACATATAAATACGATTAGTCTGCCATTTGGATACGTCAATCAACGGATATGATTAAAAGTTAATTTGACGGTCACCGATCATTGATCAGAGCTGCAGCTATATGTATATGTACAACGTATTGTCCTAAGTCAGTGTCTTAAGTTTGATCATAATCTAATGGTCCAAAAACCACAATTTAGGCTGAAAGTGAAAATGGACATTTAACTTAAGTTCCTAACAAACTCTAAAGGTATTTGTACATCTCATGCACTCGCCTTGTGAGCCCAAGTTGAGCGATTCGAGATGTGATCCCGACTCGATGTACTGTAATGGACGCCAAGCCCACTAAGACAAACATCTTCCTATAGTTTCAAGGCCAACAACCCACTAACGAGCGGCCTAAAGCTAGTTTGGTTAATCATGCCATTTCTGGAATAAACTGGGAGGCGAGATTTCTTGTGCACAACAATTAGATTTTGGATTATTTAAGTTCATAACGTAGCCTATTCTTAATTAGCAAAAATGATTATTCGACTATAATCACCCAAATCGAGAATCTTAATTAAATTATACTAGAAACTAGAGCTGGGAACAAACCGACCGAATTTGAACCGAATCGAATGCCTGGATCGGTGCGGTTCGAGTAGGATCAGTCAGATCCAACCATTCATCGGATCGAGTTTAGATCGTGGTCAATCCGAACCGATCCAAATTGAAATCCAAACCGAATGGATCTGATCCGATCCGATTCGAATCTATATATATATATATATAATATTCCAATCCGAACCGATCCAAATTTAAATTATAATATTTTTACTCTTTTTACCCTAAGTATATATATAGTTTTTATTTTTTTTCTCTTTTACTTTTTACCCTACCCAGCAGCACCCACACCCAAATGGTTGAACCTTAAATCTCTAAAATCCCTAAAATTCCTCCATAAAATTCTCAAAATCCCTCCCTCAAATCTCTCCCTCTCTCTTTCTCTACCCGAAAGAGTAGCCATCTCGATCCGGCCACTCCACTCAGCATCCCAGCCCACTTATCAGTCATCATCACCGTTCATCCCTAAAATCATTCCCTATTTCATCTATCTCTACCCGAACGAGCGCCGCACCCGGTCATCTTGTTCCGGCCCACTCATCATCACCATTCATCATCTTCATTCATCAAGTACGTAGGTTTCATTTATATATATATATAAATTTTAGCCAGTATTTTAGATTATTTTGGAGCGGTGGCCCACCATTTTTATTTAAAATTTTTTAAAAAATAAAATCAGGACCGATCCGAACCGTACCCAATCCGATCTAACTCGATTTCCCTTACCGAGTCGAACTTGGATCAGATCGGTCCAGTGGTGGTTCGGATCGGATCGAGTAAGATGACCTGGACTCGGTCCCGGATCAGATCGAGTTCAGGTCAAGCCATGTAAATTTCGGACCGAGTCGAGTTGGACCCAATCCGATCCGACTCGACTCGATGCCCAGCTTTACTAGAAACTACCTGAATTAGTAAATATACTAAAAATATAAAATTATAATTTAATCATATATTATGATTCCTAGCATGATTAGAAGAAATTCCTAAGAAAACACTGAGTGTAAAAACTTTAAAATGAAAAAAATATATGTAGTCCATCAGCAGCGTGCAATTGTAGAAATTTTCAATTTCAATAAGTTTATTACTTTTAGTGTTTCTGATATTTTTAGTTAGCGTATTATTTTTATAATTTTTATGATACTTCATCATCAAGTCTACTTTATCCTCAGAAAATTTTATTCCATTTTGAGTTCTATAAAAATTCCTAAATTTCTATAAATAGAAGTTGCCTGAAATTAATGATTTTCTATATAGTTTCTAAAGCATGCTAAAAATAACAAAATTTTAATTTTAATTTTATATTTTTATTTATTTTTATATAAAATTAGACTCATTGAGTTTGACTCTAAATTTTGAATCACTTCAATCGGAATTGTATCGAAGATGATATGCATCTTTTAAGTCAATATACTTAAACTATCTAAACGAGAGTTGACTCTCGATTTTGGAGGTCGACCCTCAACCTTTGTTTAAACGAGAGTCGATTGTTAACTTTTAGATCTCTTTTTTTCAGAAATTTATAATTTTGGGGACTCAAAATCACTTATTATGATTCTAAACATGTGCGAATACACCCCACGAATATGCACTCTAATTGAAAAATTAAAAGTAATACTCATAAACGTTCAATTCTCAAGTTGGTAAAAATTTAGGGCGTTACATATACTTTGTATTTAAAATATTTGAGCACATGAGTAGGCTGCCATTTAGCTGGTGACTCCAACACCAGCAAGATGGCTGATGTCAAAGATCTATGGGCCCCACCAATGATGTATATATTTTATACACGCCTTCCATCCATTTTTCTAGCTCATTTTAGAATATGAGCTAAAAATCAGGCAAGTCCAGAGCTCAAGTAGACTACATTCCAAGAAATAGAATAAACAGCGGGAGTTAAATAATTAGGCCGAAAACTTCGCAGGGGTCACAGAAGTTTCAGATCAAGTTGATATTCGTGTTTTCAAACTTTTCAACGATGGACATTCAATCCCCACTATTTCTCTTGGATTCATTTGAATTTTGGATTTGCCTCATTGTTAGTCTCATGCCATTAGATGAGCTGGAAAAATAAATGAATGGCAGGGATAAAATACATGAACATACATCATGGAGGCCCCCACAGAGCTTTGACGCCATCTAGCCAGCTGGTGGTCCATCCAAACCGCGTCCGCACGAGTATGGAACGTGACACCTATGTGCACAAAATCACACCGTACAAATCATGGCCCACTATTTAGAAGTGTACAAAATCAATAATTTCACCGATCGAACACGTTTAAAATATCTGGTCAGTGGAATGGACAGGTTGAAATTGAAAACAACTAACGGCCTGGAGTCATCAATTCAGTCTCTATTTTTCACATGCAACGATCGGTTCCATCATATAAATTTCCAGTTTGAACGATTTATAGTAGGTGGGTCCCATGATTTGGACGGTTTATTCCATTTGTGGCTATAGATGGTTTGTTTTTTATGCATGTGATATATATAGATGTGAACTGACGGCTGGTGCATGTGGCCGACCATTTGGCAGAAAAAATGAAGAGTAGCACATGCCTTGTGATTTGTGAACGGTCGAGCGCGACTTGGCTGCGACTCCAAAAAAGTTGGACGTGGATTTCCTGCGGGAGCCTTTAACAGGAAGTTCGTGCGCTAGAAACGTGGGTGGGGCCCACTGTGATGTTTTTGAGAAATCTAGTCCGTCCATCATTTTTTGAGATTATTTTAGTTTGGGGAAATAAAAATGACAAGGATCGAATACTCAAGTAGGCCGCATTAAAGGAAAAGGTGGTTAGAGAAATTCCTACCGTTGAAATATTCTTAGGTTTGTATGTGATGTTTACATTGCATCCATACCGTTCGTAACGTTATTCTTACTGAGATGAACTGAAAACATAAACATTCGTCCTGATTCAAAACTTCTGTGACCCGAATATTTCAACCGTGGAAAATTAATACTCTTGTTTTCGGCACACTTGACTAATGGATCCAGGTGATTTTTGGTTACATGTTGTAAAATGATCTTTAAAAAATGGATGGACTGGATGGATTTCTCACAAACATCAAGGTGGGTCCCACCTAGGTACTTCCTGGGAAAGGCTTTCGCGGAAATCCGCGTCCCAAAACGTTCCAGAGAAAATTATCACTGTAAATGCCACCTTTTACCCAGCATCTTTAATGAACAGTACGAAACTTAACTTTCTAAATTAGACCTTGTATGTACCGACAGGACCAAAAAACCCCTATCTGTACATGGAAGCAAGGGTATTTTCGCCCTGAAATACTCTGTCCGTACATGCAAGGTATAAGTTGGGAAGATAAGTTTTGGACTCTTTCGTAAAAGACGCTGTATAAAAGGTAACATTCACAGTGGTAATTTTTCCAAAGTTCTAATATCAACTTAATCCGAAACTTCCAGAACGTGGGGACGCGGGATCCGGATTTCCAGCAAACAACCGCGCAAGGATGCTGGGTGGGGCCCACTGAAAATTTTGTGATAAATCCACCCCATCCATCCATTTCGAGAGATCATTTTATTCCATATGACCAAAAATCAGATATACCTAACACTCAATTGGGCCACACAAGAGGAAACAGTGGGAATTCAATGAGCACCATTGAAGTATTTTGATGGCCATATAAGTTTTGTATCAGGATATTTTTTGGTGTTTTCACTTCATCCCATTTGGAATGTCCTTATAAACGGTTTGGATAGCATATAAACATCAACGTGGATCTCAGGAAAGTTTCAACGGTAGGAATTTGTCTTCCCAAATTTCCATCTCGTGTGACCCATATGAGTTTTGTATCCATTGAATTTTAACATTTACTCAATAAAATGAGCTAGTAAAACGGATGGACGGAAATGATTTCTCACATACATTTCAGTGGGCCCACTCCGCAACCTTGCGCCGTAACCGCCTGCTAAAGGCGTTCTCAGGAAACTCGCGTCCTCAGAATCTGGACACAGAGAAAAGTAGTCATGTGGGCCCCACTTCCCATAGGTTAACACAGGAAACGGATTGGCAACTCCCCCTACCCCCAGCCTGGTGGTCGGTGCTCTGTGGGCCCCACCATGATGTATGTGTTTCATCCATTCCGTTCATTCATTTTTATAGATTATTTTAGGGCTTTACACCAAAAATGAGAGGGATATAAATCTCAGGTGGACCACACCACAAGAAAACAGTAGTGATTGGATATCCACCATTAAAATCCTCCTAAGGCCCAATGTAGTGTTTATTTGACATCTAATCTTTTGATTAGGTCTTACAGGCCCAGAAGAAGGGAAAAAAACAAAGATCAGTTTGATCCAAAACTTTTATGGCCCCCAAAAGGTTTTTATTGGTCAACGCTCATTCAACACTGTTTCCTGTAATGTGGTCCACTTGAGATTGAAATATATCTCATTTTTGGTCTCATAGTATAAAATGATCTGGAAAAATAGATGGACGGCATGGATGAAATAATTACATCATGATGGACCCACAGGGCACCAACCACCAGCCATTGGCCGGTGGCAGGGGGAGCCGCCAATCCGTTCCATTAACAACCGCGTCATTCCAATGAGTCATAGACTCGTATGGCTTTTACAAATTCAACGCCGTTATTTGCCGACACGCTTGCAAGCATAACCTTATGAGAGGTAGAACTAGCGGTGTACATTGAACCGGTAGAACCGTGGAACCGGACCGGAACCGACCAAACGGTCCAATTTGGTCCGGTTCTAAAGTGCACCGGTTCCGGTTCCGGTTCCAAAAATCAAAGAACCAGTTATATCGATTCGGTTCTCGGTTTTAGGGTATGTAGAACCGAACCGATCCGTAGAACCAAACCGTGGATCCGATCCGTAGAACCGAACTTGGAACC
Organism: Magnolia sinica; assembly: GCF_029962835.1. Lineage (NCBI taxonomy): Eukaryota > Viridiplantae > Streptophyta > Magnoliopsida > Magnoliales > Magnoliaceae > Magnolia > Magnolia sinica. Next base: position 1,572,467 of record NC_080584.1, on the reverse strand, counting down.
GAATCAAGAACCCTTTGATTGTTTCCATATTTGACTCATGATTTATGGTTTATAATGCACCATTTAATTATTTTCATAAATGTATTTTTGCACACCTTATACAATATCTAAATCATTCATCAAATAGACCTCAACATGGATGGAGATGAGCTAGATAATAAAATTAAACATGCAATTAGGCTGGATTATAAAAAGTCCAAAACCGTGGAACCGATCCGGTTTTAACGGTTCGGTTCCGGTTCGGTTCTAAGGTGCCAATGGTCCGGTTCCAGTTCCGAATATCCTAGAACTGTTAGGAATGGTTCGGTTCCGGTTTCACCCCAGAACCGAACCAAACCGACCCGTGTGCACCCATAGGTAGAATCACCTATGTGGATGAGACACTGACGGTAGGGGCCCACCTCGATGTATGCATTTTATATCCACGCTGTTTATTCAAATTTTCAGATTATTTTAAAGATATGGTCCCAAAAATTAAGCAGATAAAAATTTAAAGTAGACCACACCATAAGAAACAGTGATTATTAACTATTATAAACCTTTTGTGGGCCACAGATGTTTGGGATCAAGCTGATATTTGTTTTTCCTTTCATCCAGGTCTATATGACGTTATCAACGGATTGGATTATCAATAAACATTACAATGGACCCTACGAAGTTTTTAATGGTGGGTTTTCAATGATAATTTTTAATTTTTGTGTGGTCCACCAGAAATCTGTATTGTTTCATTTTTGGGACCACGCCCTAAAATAAGCTGCAAAACAGATGAAGGGCTTGGATATATAATGCATACATCGAGGTGGGCCCTATGGTCAGGGTCACACCCACCTGGCTGGTTCCTGAGTCGCAGCCAAGTTGCGATCTGAACGGTGGCGAAAAAAAAAAAAAACGTTGATACTCTGGGTGAATGTGATGGATGATACGCAGGCACGTAGAAATTACTTAGAATTTGCATACGTGGCAGCTCCCACCTTAGATGAAGCATTAAGCAATGTTACGTTTATTTTATTATTGAACTATCAGGATTGGACGGTTAAAAATGAAATATCCAACGGTTGTATTGAGAGTAAAACGGGTCCAGAGAATCGAGGGTTAGGATTTCTCCAATAATGAAAGTGAAAGTAAGCAACGGTAGGATCACCAAATTTACCTGGTTTAATTTGAATTGATGCATGCAACAGGTACAATTTCTTAGTGCCTGTGTATCAAGTGTGATATGCTGACAGAGTATAAAAAACAGCTCAGTTTTTAATGAACCCAACTTGGCTGCGGCCCCGGAGGAAACGGATTGCGTCCTGTCCCACCTGGATGAAGTCGGTCAGGTAGGGCTCTGTGGGACCCACCGTGCGTATACTTCTTATCCACGCCGTTCATCCATTTTCCCGTGTCATTTTAAGATGTGAGTCCAAAAATAAGGTAGATCCAAGGCTTAAGTGGTCCATACGATTGGGATTGAATTCTCACCGTTAAAAACTCCATGGGGCATAGAAGTTTTAGATCAAATTAGAATTTGTGTTTTCCTTTCATCTAGGTTTGTGTGACCTTGTGAAAAGATTGGATGGAAAATAAACATCATGATTTAGAAGTTGAATTTCTCTGTCTTTCTCTCTCTCGGGATCTTCAAAACAGACAGTAAAATGCTCTCTCCCAGCTAAAAATAAAGTAATTTTTACATCTAACCGCCTAATGTTAAAATATTCAAAGTAAATCGCCCACCTTAACGTAAAAACGTTTAAATTTTTTGACTTTGATTACAATGCTATGCATGGTGGAAAAGTATTATTCACATGTGAAATAGCTGGAGTTGCCTCTCATGATTTCCTGTTTTTACTGTTATAACCCATTTCAACACGTGTTGACTTTGCCCCCAATCATTTCTTATTTTCAGTGTTATACCTCGTTTTACACATGCCCAGATCTTAGGTTTGCCCTTCATCATTTCCTATTTTTACTATTATACCTCGTTTTACATATGACCTGATCTTAGCCATGCGAGAAAGTATAGATGAGGCCCATCATGATGTATTTATGTAATCTTGTTGAAATCGAAAAATAACAGTACACAATGGATGATTGAGAAAAAAAACATAATAAGATTATTATTATTATTATTATTATAAAGCTTGACTTGAATAGTCAATTTACCAGGACAGATTTGTTGTTCTTTTTTTAATAGTTTCAACAAGTACAAATAAAGAAATTTTACAAATTGTTTCCAGGATACAATGAACTTTCAATCTAAATTTCAACACGAAAATTTATATATTTATGTATTGAATTGATTTTTAATTTTGACATTGATATGCATTTAAAATGTTTAGAAAAAACATTGTAAAAGGTTGGATGGTTTTATCGGATAAATGAAGCATATATGATTCTGAATTATAGTATATAGGATTTATAGCAATTGAATGGTCATGGAGTTTTTTATGAAGAGATGCCTTTATGTCCCTTTAAAACATCCATACCCATTCACTGCAAACATTTTTCTTCCATGAAATGACATGACCATTTGTCTTATGACAGTTATTTTTATACCCATTTAGACAGAAATGGTCATCCAATAATATAAAACTATAGTCATATGTCCTAATAATCCTAACTGTTGCTACATGAGCGACATGTTTCATAAGTGCCACATGTACAACCATATCATAGTCGCTCTCAATCAACATTAAGGTTAAAACACTTTCCTTAGTTCAATTCAAGTCGCACCATGGCTTTAAAAAGTTTCGTAATAATCCTAATTGTTGTCACATGAGCGACACATGGCATAAGTGTCACATGTATAACCATGTCACAAGCCCATGTGGTGCGCGAGTGAGGATAATGCTTAGCATCGTCCATGAGGAGATTTTGTAACGTCCCGAAAATCGGCACCCGAGTACATAGACTCCGATCCTGAATTTCCGGTGTCAACAAAATAAAAATACATGTGTGATCTCATTCAAATTCAAATTCATTTCAATTAGAGTAGCGCTATTCAAATTAGCGAACCAAATGCGAGGTGAAGATAACAGAAAATCAATGAATATAGTGCTAATAGTCATGGTACAATTAAAAGTGGTATTCGCCCAAATAAGGATTATACAAGCCACAATATACATACCCAAGACGATTAAAATGTAAAGTTTTCAGTTTTCATTCTGCCCCACAAAACATAACAACAGTGGCACAAGCTGATCTATGTCTACCCGTATGAGATCTTGCTAGTACTTGCATCAATAATATTGCTTAGTGTTTTAAAATACCATCTCTGGTGGAAGTGAGTAGCTATCTCAATAATTTCATTAGTTATAAGTTACGCATGTACTAACAACTCAATCAACACAGTTAATGATAAATAATGCATCAAGCATTTCGTAAATATTCTTGTTAAATGCACGAATAAGGTTATGGAATAATGCATGTGCCTTACAATCCAACACTTTCTTACAAGCAACTTTAACGCATATTTCGCAAATGTCAACACTCCCTCGCAAGCGACTCCAATGTCAAATCGGAACCTATCATAGGGTATGCATGATTAGCTAAGTGATTAGTAATTTAAATTCATACAGTCGATTAACAAAGCTAAGATACCAACGTTATATCACGAGTTCTTATCCGGATCATGTGGCTCATTGCGGCACGTAGCAAATCCTCACTAGTGTCCTTTAATCTAAATTTAGGTATCACCCGTTTATCTCAAAAATTAATAATTCCAAAGGTACAGCATGATACCCAAATATATGAGAATCAACTCGGTATAAGTCATCACCCAAACACTGAGTATGATTACTTAGTTCCAAGGTGCGGGCTTGTCATATAAAATCAAATTACCACAAAGAAAATGGCTCGTCGCCCAATTACATTCACGCACGGGTCGTTCGAACAGTACTCTGGCCGGGTAATTTGACGGGGGTCATTTGAACAATGATTTATCACATCCATTAGTGCTCATTGATCACTGCGGAGAAGCTCGTCACCCCAGCATAGGCCGATAGATCAGACATGGTATCCAATACCCCCATGTTCAAATTATGAGTCTTTATGGGATCGTATCGCACTAACGGTTATGAATGAACTCATTCGTTGGGAACGTGATATCTTAAAGTCTATTTGGTCGTGTCATAAATTATAAACATACATGATCAGTTGACTAGTGGACTAATTTAATTGACCTAGAGAACCCCCACACAATTGGCATTCGGTGCAAGTATCCGTTGTAGTACAGCTACTGTCGGCCGTCCATGTTCAACCCAAGTCAATAAAAAAAACCTAGGGTGGCGGGCCTAAATTGGTCCACCCATTGGTTCGGGCGATTTACCGACTAACCCAACATCATAAGCAATCATAAAACATCGCTAATGACTAATAATTCATCTAACAATCATAATAAGATTTCATATGAAGCCTAAATTTAATAACGTAATCACTTAAGCATTTCATCGAACACGTGAGCATTAATGTAATGCCCTGAAAATTGGGGTTCGGGCATACTCTCGACTCCCAAGTTTCCGGGTATCACTTATAACCAATTTTACTATTTTGTGTTTAATCCAGTTTAATGAGCAGTATGAAATTACTTGAAACATGAATCACAATCACATCTAGTCTACTGAAATGGAAGTGACTAAAAGTATACAAAACCATAAAATATATTAATGGGTCGCATAAGGCGTCGTCCAACAAAAATACAAAAAATGATATGTTCAAAAGAATAATGTGCGGAGTCCATCGCTCAGCGATCCAAAATCTGTCCGCTAAATCTATAGTGAACTGCCCATCAGCTGGAAGTAGGACAACTCATCCTCCTCATTAATGCTCGCGCCGTACGGCTCATCGAACTCTGCATCACCTGTGGCTACTGAAGAGTCTGGTTGGTGTTTTAAAACACCATCCCAGAGTGGGAGCGAGTGATCAACTCAGTGGGTGCTATTAGCCTTAAGTTACAACAAGAATCAATTATATGATGGATTTAATGAAAAGTAAACATTCATAAATTCTTAACTAATCTTGTTAATGCATATGCATGATATATAATATAATGCATGACCTCTCAACAACACTCCCTCGAGCGACTTCGTCTAACAAACGCGCATGACCAACACTCCCTCGTTGCGTCCTCAATTGCCGAGTCGTCAACCTAACTAGTGTGATGCGATCGTGATCGTGTTAGCCGAGTTTTTAATTAGTCCGGTTCAACCAGTAAATTGGAGAAACTAGTACACCCCATGGTATCAATGCCCTCAACTGGTTGCGAGGCCAAGGCCCCTCAATGTGCAAGGCCAGGACCCCGCAATCCTTGATCCCATCGGATTCCCCATCCCCGATTTCAAGCATATGGGGAGTGTTGGGAAGTGGGATCGCTCACGGTCACTACGAGGAGGCTCGTCACCCTACCATAGGCCGACAGCTAGGATACAGTGTCCCATTCCATCATGTCCGGCTCTCGAGACAGTGGATCAGTTTCAATTGGTTATCGATGGGCTTCAGTGGGCAAAGGGTGTTCTAGGTTCCATACAAGCGTGAGCAGGCATTGTTAACAAACATAGTTGGTCAGTATGGGCTAGATCATGCGAGTCCAGTCAAGTACATAACTGACGACATCGGGTACAAGCGACCCATGTAGTCCAGCTACTGTCGCCCATTCGCATCTGTCCAAATCCACCGATCTAGCCTCAGGATAGTCCTACCAACGGGACCACCTTCTCTCATCCCAGTTTCCTCACCAACTTAGGGATTTAATGGTATTCAATAACACTTCAACAAATCAGGATTTATCATCTAACACAATGCACTCATACATCAAACATATAAATTCAGATTTTTGTGTAATGCAATTACTAACAATATTACGAAATGAATGTATATGTATGTTGTGTGGGGTTAGCGAAGAGACCAAGAATTATATATATCTCATAGCACAAAAATACAACAAGTTTTAATGTATCATACATGCTACAAAGAAACATTGTACAAGAATCAAGTATGAGATGAACATGCAATCACCAAATTTATGCTTAATCATGTTGAGGAACAACAAACAATACATAATCATCCATGTCATTTGGGAGGATCTATCATGTAAGGTCTTGGCTAAGTTCTCTCTAGATTATTCAAATACATCACCTAAACATTCATAATCATTAAATTCATACTAAAATTGGTGTTAGGCCACCTAAGAACAATAGTCTGCACCTATGGATCATAGAAGACTTGGAAAAATGACCTGGAAGTGTCAAACTTACGGGTCGATTGGCCAGAATCCTGAATCAATGCATTTGCATGTTAGCATTTCATGCAAATCCTAGCTCAACACAAAGGATTACAAAAAGGAGGGGTGCTTACCTCCCCAATCAAATAGAAATCACTTGTAGTTGTGGATGTGGGGTTCCTTGAGGAAAGGGAAGAGAGGTTTCTAGATTTCATGTAACGCCCTGGAAATTGGAGGTCATGCGTATACTCGACTCTCAAGTTCCCGGGTATCACTTATGCTAATTTTTACTAATTTGCGTTTAATCAGATTTAAATGCGCAGCATGGAATTTCTTGGAACAGAGACATAATCACAACTAGTCTACTGAAATGGAAGAGGTCAAATATAAATATACAGGTCCAAAAGAAGATAAATGGATTGCACGAGGCGTTGCCTAACAAAATCACAAAAAGAATCATATGTCCAAAAAGAATAGAGTTAAGCCCACTGTTCAGCGATCCAAATCCTGCCTATCAAGTTGATGGAGAGCCGCCCATCAAGTGGAAGTAAGACAGCTCATCCTCCTCGTCAAGACTCGAGCCGTCAGGCTCCTCGTATCCTGCATCACCTGCATATATGGGAGAGTCTGGTTGGTGTTTTAAAATATCGTCCCAGAGTAAGAATGAGTGATCAACTCAGTGGGTGTTATTAGTCATAAGTTGTAACAAGCATCAGTTATATTATGAATTTAATAAAAAAATCATTCATAAACAACTAACTAATCTTATTAATGCGCATGTATGACAGATGATATGATGCATACCCTCACCACAACACTCCCTCGAGCGACTCCATCTAACGATCACGTATGACCAATACTCCCTCAGAGCGACCTCGACTGCCGAATCGCCACCCTAACTAGTGCGATGCAATGTGATCGTATTAGCCGAGTTCTTAGTTAAGTCCATTCATCGAGTAGGTTGGAAAATCTGATACACCCCACATATCAATGCCTCAACTAGTTGTAATGCTAAGACCCATCAACGCGCGAGGCTAGGGCACCGCGATTGTAACAATCCGTCTAGTCGGTACAGTATCCTGGGGCGTCCACGACGGACTTTTCGCAGGACCGAGCGTTTAAAAACATTCGTGGTGGGGGTGCCATGAACAAATTAGTCTGGGATTAGCCCATTCGAATATGCCGGAAAGGCCGTGGCAAGACCAAGTGTAGGGCCGCCAAGCCGGATGGCCATTTACACTGAGCTACAGCCCAGCAGGCACTCAGAAGTGGGATCTGGCACTGACTTAGTGTACCCCACCCTTGCCATGACCAGAATCTGACGCTTGCGAAAGAAATCGAGATTTCAGGCTATCCAACCATTAGATCTCTTCCATATTTATGGTGGAGGTCTGGTGAATTTTCCTACGCACGTCCGTCAACTCTGGGACCCGATCGTGGGCCGGTCACCGTCGATCACAAATCGGACCCGTGCGATCAAACCCCTGGTCCGATCATCCCCAAATTTTGCGTGACCTTTCATCGGGCCATGAATCACCCATCCTAGAAATTTCATAGCCTAAGGACCACCAGAAGTACTCAAATCACTAGAATGGACCCCACAGGGCCGTTTAAAAATCAAGACCTTTGACTCAAACCCCACTTTCGTCTACCCGTTTACTCCCGAATTTTACACGGGGCCCTAATCGGGCCATAAGGCACCTCCCCATCAAATTTGGTGACCAAAGAAGCATTAGGGCTACACTAACCCCAAAATGCCCCCTAGGAGGCTAATTTGGGGAATTGAGGGAACTTAAGGCCAAGAGGGCCAAGTTTAGGGAATAAACCCTATCCCTCATAAACCCCTCTCCCATTTGCTACAACCACCAAGAGAGGAGGAGAGTAAAGGGGAGAAAGAGGGAAGGAAGAGATTTGTGGGACCCTAGATCAAGGTGGGGCCCCAAGAAAAGCCAACCCTTCCAACTTGTTGCCTCTCTTGCAAGGAGAAACCCCTCTCCTTAGCTTCAACAACAGTCCGCGGGTTGGCTAGGTAAGGTTTTCACCCCTCATTCTTGAAATCCATGTAGCAAGGAGGGTTTGGCTTGAAATTCTAACATGCAATAACTTGGCTTAGGGATTCCGACCGATCGACCCGAAAGCCCTCTTTCCTAGGGCGTTTCCGATTCTCCAACGAACCATAGGTGCGGACTATTACTCCTAGGTGGTCTAGCACCAATTTCAATATGAGATTAATGATTTTGATTGCTTGGTGGTGTGTTTAGAGAATATAGAGAAAAACTTAGAATCTCATGCTTATTAGAGTGCTATGGAATTATATGTTTTAAATGATTTCCTCACATGATGTTTGTACTTGCTTCTTACATGACTCGGTGTAAATTTGTTGATTACTTGTTGATGTTTTGTTGGATTGCACTTATGATGTTGCCCTATAGCATGCATGCCTTAATCGTTTCCTATGCAAATTTATTTTCCCATGAGTGGTGGGAAGTGAGCAACTTCCTCACTAACACACACACTACACATGCACCATTACTCTTAAATCATGATGTTCTGCTTAGTAGATAAATTTGAATTGCATGTGGATGTATGAGATTGTGATGATGATTTTGCCAGTTGATAACTCTATCCGTTGATTTGTTGTGGACCACCATCCAAACCCTAGGGATTGGTCAAGAAAGCATGGAGAGTCGAGGTGGTCCCGTGGGTAGGACAGCCTTGAGGGTAAACCCGCAGAGTTGGGCGAGTGCGGGAGGGCGACAGTAATTAGACCACATGGGTTGCTTGCACCCGATGTCGTACCGCCATGTATTCGCCTGGACTCGTGCGATTTAGCCTACCGTTGACCAACCATGATTGTTAACCCTGTTTGCTCACATCTGTATGGAACCTGTGACACCCTACAACCGATGTAGCCCATCAATAATCCACCTAGAAATGGTCCACAGCCTCGTGAGCCGGGCATGGTGGAATGAGACACTGTTCGAGCTGTCGGACTACGCTGGGGTGACGCACCTCCCCGTAGTGACCGCGAGCGACCCCTTGTTCAGCACCCCCATGTGCTTGAAGTCGGGGATGGGGGAAACCTGACGGGGTCAAGGACCGCGGGGTCTCGGCCTCACGCATTGGGGGGCCTTGGCCTCGCAACCAATTCAGGGCATATGAAATGTGAGGTGTGACAGATTCTCAAACCTGCTGGATGAATTTACTTAACTAATAAGTCGGCTAACACGATCGCATCGCATCGCACTAGGTAGGATAGCGACTCGGCAGTCGAGGTCGCACTGAGGGAGTGTTGGCATTGGCGATCGTTAGACGTTGTCGCATGAGGGAGCGTTGTTGTGAGGGCATGCATCATATCATGCTGCATACATGCGCATTAATAAGACTACTTAGATGTTGGTGATTATATGCTTTTCATTAAGACCGTATTAAAATTGTTGCATATGATAACTTGAGATTAATAGCACCCACTGAGTTGATCACTCACTCCCACTCTGGGACGGTGTTTTAAAACACCAACCAGACTCTCTTATAGATGCAGGTGACCCGGTACTAGAGGAACCTGGCGAGGCGAGCCTGGACGAGGAGGACGAGCTATCGTACTTCCATCTGATGGAGGGTTCTCCGCCGGCTTGATTGGCGGGATTGGGATGGCCGGGCGTTGGGCTTGGCCTCATTCTTTTGGACCATAGTATTTTGTAGGGGTTTGGGCAACGCCTTGTGCGACCCATTTTATTTTGTTTGAACTTGTGTATGTATATACATATATATGACAGCCCTCTTTCATTTCAGCTGCTATGCGTGTTCATGCTTCATGTTCAGGGAGTTTCCGGCTGCGCTACTCTAACAGATATAATGCACATTAATGGAAATCTGACAGTAGTGACTCCCGGGAACTCGGGAGTTGAGCGGTTGCGCGACCCCCGATTTTCAGAGTGTTACAGCGATCCTTGATCCCGTCGGGTTCCCCATCTCCGAATTCAAGTACATGGGGAGTGCAGAGAATTGGGATCGCTCGCGGTCACTACGGGGAGGTTCGTCACCCCAGCATAGACCGGCAGCTTGAACACAGTGTCCCATTCCACCATGCCCGGCCACGAGACGATGGATCGGCTTCAGGTGGTTATTGATGGGCTACAACGGTGGTAAGGTATGCCAGGTTCCATACATGTATGAGCAAACATGGTTAAACAAACAAGGTTGGTCAGCCAGTAGACTAGACCGCATGAGTTCAGGCAAGTACATGGCGAAACGGCATCAGGTACGAGCGACCCATGTAGTCTAACTACTGTCACCCACACGCACTTGCCCAAATCCATGAGTTTAGCCTCAAGACGGTCCTACCAATGGGGCTGCCTTCGCTCTTCTCATATTCCTGACCAACCCAAGGATTTGAGTGGTGATTCATAACATGTCAACTAACAGGGTTATCAACTAGCATAAACAACATCATGTTCTCATACTCCTCAACATACAATTCAGAATCTCGTAGCAAGAGAGGCTAACAATATCATGAATAAAGGTGTATGTGTGTTGTGTGGGTTGGTGAGGAAGTTAAGCACTTTCTACATCTCATAGAGCTAATTTGCACAAGGATTAATAAGGCATACATGCTATAGGGCAACATCATGTGTAGAAAACCAAACAAGACATAAACATGAGATCATCAATTCGTACCAAATCATGTACGAGGCAAGAACAACATCCTATGAAAAAATCAACATGACATACAATTCCATACGATTCCAAACAACCCAACAATTCCTAAGTTTTTTTTTAGATTCTCCAAATGCATCATCCAAACATACAAAATCATTAGACTCATACTACAATTGGTGCTAAGCCACCTAAGATTAATAGTCTACACCTATGGATCGTTGAAGACTTTAGGAAGTGATCTAGGGTTGTCAAACTCGCGGGTCGATTCGCAGAGATCCTGAGCCAAAGGAACTTGCATGTTTGAATTACATGCATTTCCTAGCTCAACCCCAAAGATTACAAAAAGGATGGATGCTTACCTCCCCATTCGGATGGAAGTGGCTTGCAGTTGTGGATATGGGAAAGGGGAAGGTATTTCTCTAAGGCTCCAAGCTTCCTTAGGCCTCACCTTAACTATGACCCACTTTCTCTCCCTTCCTCTCTTCTTCCTTTCTTCTTTCTCTCTTTTCTCTCTTCTCTCTTTCCTTTCTTTAGGGCAAATTCGTACGGGGAGAGGGGTGTCCCAAAGGAGCCCCTTTTATAATGTCAGATTTGGTACAAATGGCCTTAAGTGTTGGGTTTTTACTATACTAACCCTATGGGAGGGTTTTTCTAGCCTCTAGGGCCCTCTATGGGGTATACAAGTCGATATACACCGTAAGATGGTTAGCCTTAATGATGATCTATGTATGGATATGATTGGCCCGTCATTTGGATGTGTCAATCAACAGATACAATTAGAAGTCTGTTTAATGGTCACTGATGGTCGATCGGGGCCGCAGCTATATGGATATGAGTAGAAAAATATCCTTACTCCATGTGTGAAGTTTGGTCGTAAACCGACAGTTCGAAATCCTCAACTTTGCCTAGGAGTGGACAACTCACTTCACTTAAGTTTCAGCTTCTTCCTTAAGGATATTTGCACTTCTCATGCACTCGTCCTTTAGCTCAAGTAAAGTGGTTCTGAAAAGTATCTAGGTCTGACTCCCGCGATGGACGTCAAGCCTAGTAAGACGGACATTATTCTATAGTTTTGAAATTAGTGGCCCACCAACGAGCGGTCTAAAGCTTGTTCGAAAAATCGGAGCATTTTTAGAATGAATTAGTATTAAAATTTTTCGAAGGTAATGATTAGGGTTTGGATTAACTATGTTTATAGTGTGGCCTATTTATAGCTAGTGAAAGTCAAGATTTGGTCATGTTTACTCTAAATCGTCGGTTTTAAGCTAAAAGAGTAACGGGGTTGATTTGGTCTATTAATCAAGATCCGGACCTTATCTGACTCAGCTTCTGTTAGATCTTTAATTTAGTTATGATTATCTTGATTAGTTAGCGATGGGTCGGTTAGATTTTGGGCCCTACGTGAGTAAATCATGGGGCTAAACTTGATGTTCAAGTGATCGGGCGAATTCGTTAGCTTCCTACGGTTGATTAATCGGACTTGTGCGGTTCTTTACTAGTTCCACCCGTTTATAAACTAATATTGAGTGCTAATGGTCGGTAAGTAATTATATAAGTTAATTACAAAAAAAAAATTCAAAAAATTTTGGAAATCCAAAACAGTGAAAATCCAGGATGTTACATTTCACCTCCCTTGGGCATCACTTTTCTCTCCCTTTTTCCTTCCACACTCTCCTTCTTTCTCTTCTTCCTCTCTATTTTCTCTATTCTCTCTCTTTTGTTGTTGGAGTAGTGGTGAGAGTGTGTGAGAGAGAGCTTTAGAGCTTTATTTCCTAGGTTTGGGACAAATGGCCTTAAGTTCTAACAATTTCCTTCAATGGCCTTGTGAGAGCCCTTTTTTACTTTAGGGCAACCCTGTCACCTCCCTGGCCATCAAAATTGGTGTATAGGTGTCTTATGGCCTGATGAGGATCTATGCAAAATTTGAAGACAAACAGACACGGGGTTTTGTCGTACGGTTCCGATCTTTAAAGTGGCCCTGTGAGGTCCATTCTGGCTGTTGGGACGGTTCTGATGCCCCCCTAGCCACCAAATTTATAGGATAAGTTCCCCATAGCCCGATGAAGGGCCGTGCAAAGTTTGAAGGCAAACAGATGTGGGGTTTTACCGCAAAGGTCTGATTTACGATCAACTATCACCGTTCTACGATCGGGTTTCAGATTTTGTGGATGGGCGTGGGGAAATGTTTTTGGCCTTCAACGTGAATGTAGAAGAGATCTGACAGCTGCAAGGCCTAATATCTCAGTTTCATTAAAAGGGCCAGAGATTTAATTTCTAGCCTTTGGGGTCAAGGCTAGGGTGAGTTGCGCTTGGCAAGTGAGATTAGGATGGCGTAGATCATTAGTTTCCAGGCGTCTACTGAGTCCGTGGTCCACGATGGACCACAAGCCCAGTGAGATCTGTGTTTTTCCCGACTTTTAGATTTTTTTGACCTTCCTTGGCGGATGCACGGCCCGTACAGGCTGTTGCCAAATAACGATAGGCTATCTAGCTTGACGGCCCGCACTTGGCCCAAACCCATCCAGACTGGTCCTCCTTAATGGGCTAACATGTGTTAATTTGTTGGTGGTATCCCACACATGAGCGATTTAAGCGAACGTCCTGCGGTAAATCCTATGTGGACTCCTCAGAACATTGTTCTAGTTGAACAGGGCGTTACAATTAATGACACAATACAATCGTATAAGCATTTTATCGAACATGTGAGCATCAACAACACAGTATAATCACATAGGCATTTCATCGAACATCTAAGCATCAATAGAACAATACATTCAATCATTCAACCATTTTATCAAACATGTGAGCATCCATAAACAAGAAATAACAAATGTTACGATCAAATTGAAATGTGAACGTGTAACGTTTCGAAAAAATCCGTACAAAAACCCGAGTACCACCTCAGGCAGATATCACCCAGGACCAAAACCTTTAGAAATTTGGTTAATGTTAGCAAGTACTAAACTAGAGTGCTTATGAAATTAGCACTAATTACTTTAAATATGATCTACAAGACCCAAACTATGCAGTACCATTGACGCTACATTACCCTGAAATCTAGAATCTATCCCTAAACCCGGTTGCTCTCGGGAGCACACCAAAACTCCGTATCGGACCTGGACCGCACGTCGAAAGTCCGATGATCGCAAAACTATACAGTTATGACTGCATTACTGGACTTGACAACCCCCTCAGAAATCAAGTCTTGATTGTGTCTAGAAATGCACAACTTGAGCCCGGAGCAAAGTATGTGAGAAACGTGAATATCTTTAGAAATGAAATCCAAATTTAAGTAATTTGAGTCGTGCCACTTGCGGGCCAAATATAAGGATTTAGACCATCAGAATCTGACCCAAATACACCCTCGGATCAGAAAAAAATTTTCATACATGGCAATGTACTTGTGGCCCTGATCGAGTGCCCGTGACCGTTGAACTGAAACTGGTCCGCCACGGTCGATCTGTAAACCCGATCGGAACGAAAACTCAGTCTGACCTAGATCCATGGTCAGGGAGCTTAAGTCAGACCGCACGTGAAAAAGGGGCCACTAGAAGTGCTCCGTTGGGCTAAAACAGACGCCCTTTGGATATAACCTGAGTATACCTTGGCCCTGGGGCCATTTCCATCAGTCCTGGGCCTATATAAGGACCTTAAACCCTCTCTCTCTCTCTCACCTCCTACGAATTTGAGAAACCCTAAGGGAGAGAGGAGAGAAAAGAGAAGGGAAAAGAGAGAAAGTGAGAGCGAGAGTTGGAGATTCTTCCTGGGATTCGATCCCACTATTCCACGCACTCAACCACCATTGTTGTATCGCTATACAGGCGATTCCAATTCCGTACTTGGGTAAGAAAACCTAACCCTAACTTATTTTAGGGTTTCAGATAGTGTAAGTTATGAAATAGCTAACCTAATTCATGCTATAGGTTGTCAATCCGTCGTTGACAAAGGCTAACTGTCTAAAACGAATCCGTTATGCATTTATCGATGTAAGGTGCGGACTATAAACGTATAGGTTATGGTTTTCAAGGCTTTCAATGTCAGTTAATGGTTTATTACTGATGTGGGTGCTATTTCACATGCCAAATACGATGTTTTTTTCGCGTTTTAGATATATATGAACTATATGGAGTTTAGTGTATTCCATGTATTTGTAGAAAGGGTCATATACGTATGGAATTTGAAAGTGTATTTGTCATGATTAATTGTCGTATATTTATGCTAGTTGTATATGTAACAACTCCTTGGCAAAAGGATTTGCCCAAAGACGTGCTATCACCAACATACGTCATGTATGTTGGAATATGTAGTCTAAGTGTTTGTAGAAATGTTTGAATGAACAAGTGTGTAGTAAATTGTACTTTATATGGGCGTTGAGAAGAGATTCTCAACTACCTTAATGATGTATATGATTTCCTCCATGTAACTTATATTCTTTGTCTGCTTTATTTAGGGACTGCATATATTTGAATTCATGTTTAAATTGAAATTCATCAAATGTTCACATGCTTGTATGAAATTGTTGATCCATTACTGCTCTGATTATCTTGTATGATTATCTGTTATAATTAAATGTGTTTGAGACTACGGAATAGTCCAGGCAATCGGTAACAGGCACTGCATAGGTGGCTGAGGTTGTTTCGCTACATAGGACGTGATCGATGAATTCGAGCCGTACTTGAGATGTCAGCAGTGGTTAGGTCATACGGAGTGCTTACGCACTTCATGTCGATCAACTCGTACTAGTCAAGCTCGTCAAGTAACCCGATTGACCCGATGTATATTCACCATGTATGGATGTTACTGCTTGAATCTAAGGTACCAAACTCACTAGTGAAAACCCTTTTAACCTTTGTACCTTGATCTGCTAAGACTCATGAGCCGGGCATGGTGGTATGGGATACCGTGGTCGAGCTGTCGGCCTACGCTAGGGTGACGAGCCTCCCCGTAGTGTCTAGTGAGCAACACAGCCTCGTGAGCTGAATACGGTGGTATGAGACACTGTATTCAAGCTGTCAGCCTACACTGATAAGGTGACGAGCCCTTTGTAGTGACCTCGAGCGTACTCTAAGACCGCATAGAGGCGACAAGCCCTTGGTAGCAACAAGAGTACATACTAGGCCTGCACTAATAAGGTGACGAGCCCTTTGCAGTGACCTAGAACCGTAACATCGTATGAGATTTATTAAGATTAACGACCCTAGAATGGATCATCGTTTGGGAATTGATATAAGGGAGGTATCTTAGCTTCTCAATTATGCTGTATGAAAAGGACTAATAAGAACTTGGTAATCACGATCATGCACCGCACTGCATGTGCCGTTTGGCATTAGGCAGAGCACTGAGGAAGTGACTGACATGCGCGACCGTTAGAAGAAGATCGCAGAGGGAGTGCAAGCGAGGGCATGCATCATTTATACATACCATTCTTACATTAATCAGAGTACTTAGGGATGTTTGATTGTATTACTTTATCATTACTACTTGATTGAATTGAGAACATGTTAACCTTTGCTTTATTGTTCCACTGAGTTGATCACTTGCTCCCACGTTACGGGACGATGTTTTAAACACCTACCAGACCCTGTCTTAGTTGTAGATGGAGACCCGACTGATGAGGCTGAGGCAGACTTCGCAAATGATGAGGATGCTTTCTCATATATGCAGTATTCAGGCAGATTCATATATGCCGTTCTGATCGACGGGGCTTCAGGGTTTCACTTGTAGAGGACTCACATTTTTGACATTTTGTAACTTAAAACAGTATTTGTAATATTTCACCTGGGAGATGTTTATACTCTAGAGATGTACCACGACTTATATGTTTTATATCCATCTATTCTAGTCTTCCGCTGGCGTAATTTAACTGTCTCTGGAATATAATATGTTATTTGGGTATGATCCCATTCATGCTTTATGCACTAATACAGACAATATTTAATCATCAACAAATATGTTGCATAAGTGATGCGTTGGAACTCGGGAGTTGGAATTTTACTCGACCCCCGATTTTCAGGGCATTACAGAACTTGTTAGCATACACCAACCTATCTACAACCAACAAAATCATTAATTAGGACCCTCAATGGTCGATAAATGGCAATGGTCCGCACATTTACAATGATTCGCCCAACTCAAAGCGCTCATAGGATTAAGGATTTGGGTAAAATGATTTATATACCAATTTAGCAGTAATGAGCTAAGATTCATGCAATTTAATATAGAAAAAATCTATGTTAAAAAGTATGATTCGTTTCTTACCTCTTGATCGTAAATAGAATGGATTCGGCGGTGGAGAACGATTGAGGCTAAGGCTTGATCGAAGGGAACTCATCAATAATACTCCAAGATCTCCTTCCTCTTTCTCTCTTTCTCTTCTCTCTCTTTTTCGAGGGTAAATTCGTATGGGGAGAGGGAGTGTGAAATGAAATGGTATTTATAGTGTCAGATGTTGCACAAATGGCCCTAATGGCCATTTATTCATTATACTAACTTTTGAAGGGGTTATTTCCAACAAACGGGACCCGCTAGAGGTGTATAGGTCAATCTAACCCATGGGATAAATGTCCCAACACATGATCTATATTTGGACACAACCATCTAATGATCGGACGTGCCGATTAACCGAGAAGGCCCTAACTTAGATCGACGATCAGCGATGATTAATCAGGGCCGTGGCTATATAGATATTTGTGGGGAGATGTCTTTAGTCGACACGCTGACTTTGGTCGTGAATTGACGGTCCGAAACTTATAACTTTGCGAAAGAACAAATGGACTAATTTCATTTAAGTTCCAGATTTTTATATAAGGTATTCGCACAACCCAAGCACTCGTCTTGTAAGTCCAAGTTGAACGATTCGAGACGTGATCTCGATTCGATGTCTCACAATAGATATCAAGCCCACTAAGATGAACGTATTTCTATAGCCTCGAATTTAGTGGCCCACTAATCAGTGGTTTAGAGCTCGTTCAGAAAATAAAGACATTTCTGAAATAAATTGGGTAGCAAAATTTTTTGTGCGCAATTATTAAAGTTTTAATTAGCTAAGTTCATAGTCTGGCTTATTCGCAACTAGCAGAAATGATAATTCAATTATAATCACCCTAAGCCGTTGGTTTTTATGCCAAAAGGATAAGTAAGTCAATTTAGTTTGTTAACTAAGATCTAACCCTTAAGGTCTTTATTTAGTTGCGGTTATCTTGATTAGTTAGTGATAGGTCAGCTAGATTTGGGCTATATGTGAATAAATCACGTGGTTAAACTCGATGTTTAAATGATCGGATAGATTCGTTGGCTTCCTATGGTTGATTAATCGGATTTGTGTAGTTCTTTACTACTACTACCCTCGTATAGGCTAACATCGAGGTGTTAATGGTCAGTAAATTACAACATAAGTTGATTATAATGAAAAATTTTAAGAATTTTTTTAAAAATCCAAAATTAGTGAAAATCTAGGACGTTACATATTTAAACCCTACTTGTAGAAGCAAAAACCACTTTTCTTACCAACTGGTTATATATTCTTTTTTATGAAAAATTTTCATAATCAATATATTTATTTACTTACAAAAAATAAAATTTTATTTTTATTATAAAAATACAATAATTATAACTTATATTTGTTTTGCCATGTCAATTTATATGATGTAAACAAAATAAAATAACTCCAAAGTACAGGTAGATAATACCACTAAAAAAAGTGGTGGTTTTTTTTTTAACACACACACCCCCACACACTCACACTGTAGTGGGATTTCACCACCCATGGATACTCAAACCCTTGATCGGGTGTTGAAACTCCTGAGAGAGTCTACCACTGTAGCAAGAGTACTAAGGATCCAAAATTAGATTGTGGTGGTTGAATGCTTACTATCCTATGTTTAACCAGAGTTATATGGGGCCGATAAAGATGCATGTGGAACCATAAAGCCCCTGGTATAGAGATATCTGTGTGCCCCAAGTCATCATTAACCAACTCCTCGTCTTTATTTATTTATGTGTTAAAATTCGCATACAATGGCTATTCGTCATTTTTCCTTATTACGTGTGGGACAAACAATGATTATAAAATATTATATATGAAGATGCATAAAATAATAAATACAATAAAGACAAAGTTACCTATCTTGTTATATATAATTTTTATTTAAAAATTACTTTTTTTACTAACGTGCGCACGATCCAATACACTCTTTAAGGTTGGTGAAACCTATTAGTTTCCTTAGCCCAAAAATAAGGGCTGTGGCTTCTTTGGATTGAGGTGGGTGGATCCCGATCTTGATTTATATCCCTTACATCAAGTTCGTCCATCCATTTGGACAGTTTATTTTTGAGCATGCTGTTAAAAAATGAAGTGGATCCAAATATTCAGTGTATCACATTATCAGAAACAGTGGAGATTGTCCATTAAAAACTTCTTCCACCCACAAATTTTTTTGATCAAGTTGATATTTGTATGGTCCCTTCATCCATATCATTTTTACCTCATAAACAGAGTTGGATGGAAAATACAGATTCCTAGAAGTTTTTTACGGTGGGTATTCAATCACCATTGTTTCCTATGATGTGGTCCACCGAAGAATGAGATCTGCTTCATTTTTGTAATTTTTCTTAAAATGAGCTATCAAAACAGATGGACGGAATGGATGTAAGGTACATACATCACAGTGGGCCCCATTCAGGGATCCACCCACCTCGGTGGATCCTGGGATCCAAAGCCACGCCCAAAAACAAGGGAGATCATGTTATCACATGGACAGAGAATCTGAATAAAATAAATGAACGGATGAAAGGAATCCACGAGGACAAAGAATCTGTACGAAATAAATTAACGGGTGAAACGAATCAACGACGAAATTCAATATAAATATCGCCCTCCAGGTAAGAGGAACCACCCATTTCTATCCAGAAGCCATCTCTATAGTGGGGACCACCTGATGAGTGTTTGGACCTGGCCCACTTGTTGTAAATTGGCACGTGTGAGCCCATGTGAAAAAATGTCCATCCATGCATGCGAGTGCACTTGCACGATTTTATTTCTCCATGCAAAATGAGCGGGAATCGTGACGAGCATATTCAATTACAGTTTGGCTAGTGACCCCAACAACGGGCAGCCAGCTGCTGTCAAAGTTCTGTGGGGCCCACCATGATGCATGTGTTTTATCCACGCCGTTGATCCATTTTTTCAGCTCATTTTAAGTCATTACCCAAAAATAAGGAAAATGCAAATCTTAGGTGGACCACACAACAGGAAATAGTGGAGATTGAACGGTCACCATTGAAAACCTTTTGGGTGGGCCACTGAAGTTTTGGTGACCTTGTCAATGGCATTGAAGGTGGCAAATAAACATTACAGTGAGCCTTAAGGAGTTTTTAATAGTAGATGTTCAAACAATATTGTTTTCCTGTGTTGTGGTCCACTTGAAATTTGGATGTGCCTCATTTTTGGGCTCGTATCCTAAAATGAGTGGGAAAAAAAGATGAATGGCATGGATAAAACACATACATCATGATGAGGTCCACAGAACTTTAACACTACTAGTTGGCTGGTGTTGGATGCGGCCCTAGCCGTGGCTCTTGATATATGTTTTGTATATCCACACCGTCCAATCATTTTTTCCGGCTCGTTTTTGGCTGGCCACCAGCCGCATTATCCAAATATCAGGTGGACCATAATATAGGAAACGATAGTGATTGAATGCCCACCATTAAGAACTTAGGCTCCTAATGTTTATTTACCATCCAACCTGTTGATAAGATCACACAGACCTAGATGTTGGGAAAAAATCTCAGCTTAATCCAAAACTTTTGTGGCCCACAATAAGTTTTTAATGGTCAATCACCACTGTTTCCTTGGATCTACTTCATTCTTTTTTGGAATCATGCCCTGAAACGAGGTAGCAAAACGGATGAACAGCATGGATATACAGTACATACATCAAGGTGGGTTCCACGGTCAGGCCCACAACTAATCCGATCCCAAAACTAGGGAGAGAGTGTGACCGTTCGTAAACATGCGATCTGAGATTCTACTCGTAGCATGCATGTAACTTAAATAAAAAGTCCAAATGGTCCTAATTAATTATTTGAGTCAATGACCCACAATTACAGACGTCCTATAATGGCCATTGGTGAGATCTGATCGAATAATGGATGGTTCAACTAACTCCGGCTTCTTCACGTGAATTCCCATGATGCGCGGGTATCAAATAATTCTCCAATATATATATATATATATATATAGAGAGAGAGAGAGAGAGAGAGAGGTGGGCATGTTGGACCCGATCCGGTGGGTCCGAGCCGATCCGACCCGACTCGGTATCGTTCCGAATAGAACCGACGGCCTAGATCAGCCTGATCGAGTCTGTAAATATATATCCGATCTTTTTTCGGGTCGGGTTTGGATAGTAGTGTATCCGGACAGAACCGATCCGAAAATCCAGACCGAAATGGTCCGAACTGACTCGACCCAACTCGACTCGGGATGTAAACATCTCTTTATTTTCACAAAATTCTCTTTCGTCTGTTAAGATTTACCGCCCACGCATATTTTCAAAAAATAAAAGTTTTACCGCCTCGCCTTTTCATTCGGCGCCAAAAAACCTAACTCTCTCTTAATATCTGTTTATTTGTTTATATATACGTTTCTCCCTTTCTGTTGAAGAAGAAGGCTTGCTGGATGTCTTCTGGTAGATTAAATCCCTCATTTTCTGCCGTTGGGTTCAGAAGCTTCATGTGATTTATTGTTGGAGGGAGGTATATATATTGAGAAATGGTGTATAGCTGTGTACGGATGAGAGAGTCGTAGCAGCGTTGATTGAAGAAGGGAAGCGGATAGTGTACTGCATAACTCAGTACCCGTAGTGTAGTAAATTCTGTGGGGTCCATTGTGATTTATGTATTTTATCCACACCACTCATCTATTTTACCGGATAATTTTAAGGCTTGAGCAAAACAATGAAGTATATATAAACCTCAAATGGACCACACCACAGGAAACAGTTTGAATTGAATATATACCGTTGAAAATTTCTTGGTGGCCACGGAAGTGTTGGATCAATCTTGTATTTGTTTTTTCCCCTTCATCCGTGTCTGTGTGATTGTATGAACAGGTTTGACGAGAAATAAACATCATTGTGGGCCTTAAAAAGGTTTCAACGGTGGAAATCATTATTCCAACCTTTTCCTTTGGTATGGTCCATTTGATCTTTGGGTATGATTAAATTTTGGTCTCAACCGTTAAAATAAGATGGAAAAACGGATGGACTGCGTGGATAGATCATATACATTCACAGTGAGCCCAACAGAGTTTACTCAGTACGCAATCCGTAACGTTGAAGGATGGTTGGCAGAAGCAGGTGAGGCTCTTGTCTTGTCAGTCAGAGCCAAACTGACGGAAGCGGATTGGGTGGTGTACGAAGCAGATTAGCTGGTGCAACGTCAGTGAGATTTGTGGGTCTGATCACGAGGTATGTGTTATATCCAAACCGTCCATCCATTTGCCAATATCTTATTAAGGCTTGAGGAAAAAAAGAAAGACAGATCTAATATTAAGTGGACCACACTACGAACGGCAGTGGGGATTGAACGTCCACCATTGAAACTCTTTTTGGGCTCACAGAAGTTTTGGATCAATATGAAATTTGTTTTTCCTCTTCATTCAGGTCTTTGCGACCTTATGAAGAGATTGAATGGAACAGTTTGGATGAAAAAGAAACATTACGTGGATCTATAAATTGTTTAATGGTGAAAATCATTATCTCCGTTGCTATGTAATGGTGTGGTCCAGATGATCTTTGGACATAATTCTGTTTTTGGATAATACTCTAAAATGATCTCTAAAAATAGATGAACGATGTAGATATAAAAAATACATCACTGTGGGGCCCATAAAACTTTGATCTCCTTTGAACGTTCGTACAACTCGGAGCTCGAAGAGCGTCAGTGCTCATCTTCGAACGACACGTACCTAGAGTAGGTAGGTATAGTTGGGGTTAGCTATATAGCCTATATTAGGCAGTAGTTCTTGATTGCGCACTGCGTTACTAAGCTCTCATCGTACTGAGTAAACTCAGTTGGGCCCACTGCGAATGCATGTAGTTCATCCACGCCATCCATTCATTTTGCCAGATCATTTTATGGGTTCAACCCAAAATTGATGCATATACAAAACTTACGTGGACTATACCACTGAAAAAGGTGGAAGTATTGATTTCAACTGTTAAAAATTTTCTAAGGCCCTCAATGATATTTATTTGTCATCCAACCTGTTCATAAGATCAGAAAGACATGGATGAAGGGAAAACACAAATATCAGCTTGATCTAAACCCTCTGTTGTCACCAAGAATTTTTCAACGGTAGATGTTCAAATCACACTATTTCCGGTGGTGTGGTCCATCTGAGGTTTGGATATACTCCATTTTTGGGATAATGCCCTAAAATTATGTTTCGAAAGAGATGGACGGAGTGGATAAAATGCATGAATGCCACTAGGGACCACGGAGTTTACTCAGTACGCTTACTGTACTGAGTTACTCAGTATCCAATCTGCTACCCTTCGTACGAAGCTTCTTCGAGAAGCTGATTTCGCGGTGAGATATTTTATCCATCGCATAAACTATGTTGGGCCATCTTAATTTATTTATTTTTTATCCACACCGTCCATCAGTTTTTTCAAATCATTTGAGGGATTGATGCTAAATTTTAAGTATTTCTAATAATCAAGTAGATCTCATCATAAGAAACAGTGAGAATAATGATTTCCACACCGTTGGCAAAAATGGACGGTCCGAACCTTGCCCAACCCGATCCGACTAGGTTTTCCTGACCGAGTCGAACTCGGATCGGTCCAGGTCAGCGGGGTTTAGGATCGGATTGGGTCAGAGGACCTAGACTGAGTCTCGGATCTGACTGAGTTCGGGTCAAGCCATGCAGAATTCGAACCTGGTCGAGTTGGGCCCAATCCGATTCGACTCGGTCCGATGCCCAGCTCTATATATATATATATATATATATATATATATTGGGCCCGCTGTGATGCGTGTCAAAGATCAACACCGTTCATTTGATGGTTCCCTTTAAATCATGGGATATCCCAAAAATCAGCCGTATACAGAACTCAGGTGGGCCATAGCATTTAAAATCAGTGAATACATGCATAAAACATATAAAAGCACTTGGTGGGGCCCACCTGAAATTTGGATGCATCTGAAACTTGGTCTGACACCTCATCCAAGTGGGACACACATAACGGATGGGCTTGATTTGTGAACCACATCTCAATGTGCCCAACAAATGATTATGAATGTTTTAATGGAGGGTAACCCCTCTCAACTTTTGTATGTGGTGTGGCCCACACAAGTAATGGATTGACTTTATTTTTAAGCCCTAGGCCCACCATGGAATGGTGCATCTGACTGATGGGGTAGATGTTCGACACGCATCACGGTGGGACCACACAACTCGACCTCATTGGAAGTTCCCATGAGCTCGACCATATATATGTGTGTGTGTGTGTGTGTGCGCGTGTGTGTGTGTGTGTGTGTGTGTGTGTGTGTGTTTCATCCACTCCGCCCATCCATTTCTCCAGCTTATTTTAGGGCATCAGCCCAAAATTAAAGAATACCCAAAGCTCAAGTGGACCACACCACAAGAACCAGTGGGAATTGAATGCCTACCATTGAAAACTTCTTTTGGGCCACATAAGTTTTGGATCAAGCTGATAGGTACGTGAATTGCACATCAAGTTGGTTTTGCCTACTTCGGATCCACCATGCGTAGCCACTTACTGGGGCCCAAATCCTAAGATGGTTCGTTGATTTTAACCGTCCATGTTCTCTTAACTACCATAATTAAAACATCTTCCTATAATCATACATTAATGAAGATCATCACCTAGGATCTTAGAATTATTCTAGTCCCATTAGGGTTGTCAATGGCCCAGGTTGGGATTGCACCAAAGTGGGTCCAAGCCCAGCCAATTTTAACCGTCCATGTTCTCTTAACTACCATAATTATTCTAGAATTATTCTAGTCCCATTTGTAGAATTCAAGCCTAAGCCCAGCATTGGCCCAGATGGGCTAAAATGTATAAACCCAAGTCTAGCCTTGTAAGTAAAGAAATAGCCTAGTCCTAGCCCAAGCTCAAACTTATTTATCATGAATTGGAATAGTCATATGAGATAATATTAATTACTATTGAAATTAGAATAATTATTTTAAAAATTATTAATAAATTGTCTAATATAAATTAGTTATTAAATATTTTAAATGATATACTGAGAGAGAGAGATTGTCTAATATAAATTAGTTATTAAATATTTTAAATGATATACTGAGAGAGAGAGAGAAAGAGAGAGAGAGAGAGAGAGATCCGTTGACCCTCCTTGGAAACAATAAAGGGCCAGAAAGGGTGAAGTTGAGGTAGGCTGAGACACCTTAATAGTTAATACACAACCCTTACCTGACCCACTTAGTAAATGGGCTTCACTTTTAGGCTTCAACTTGGCTCTCGGGCCACATATGCCAACCCAAGTTATTAAATATTTTAAATAATATACTGGAAAAAAAAAAAAAAAAAAGGAGGAGGTAGATCTATGGACCCTTTTCGAAAACAATAAAGGGCCCGCCTGGGATGAATTTGAGATAGGCTGACACGCCTTTATACACAACCCCAGTCTGACCCACTTAGTAAATGGGCTTTACCCTTAGGCTTCAACAGTAGCCTTCGGGCCACATATGCCAACCCGAGTTATTAAATATTTTAAATAATATAGTGAGAAAAAGAAAAGAGAGAGATCTGTTGACCCTCCTTGGAAACAATAAAGGACCAGCTAGGGTGAAGTTGAGGTAGGCTGACATGCCTTTATACACAACCCCAGCATGACTCACTTAGTAAATGAGCTTCACTTTTAGGCTTCAACCCTGCCCTCGGGCCACATATGCTAACCCGAGTTATTAAATATTTTAAATAATATATTGGAAAAAGAAAAAAAAAAAACAAAAAGAGAGAGATAGATCTGTTGACCCTCTTCGGAAACAATAAAGGGCCCGCCTGGGATGAATTTGAAGTAGGCTGACACACCTTTATACACAACCCCAGCCTGAAACGCTTAGTAAATGGGCTGGGCTTCAACCCGGCCATCGGGCCACATATGCCAACCCTAGTCCAGCATGAAGCAGGCCAAGCCGGAGAACCCAATGGGCTAACCGGGCCCATTGACAGCTCTAAGTGCCATTGAAAATTTTCTTCTTATGATATACTCCCAACAGGTGACCAACTTCCGACAACTGAGCAAGTGTCAATATTCATAGTACCAAAAATACATGTAACATAGAGTCAGGTTCAGGTTGCCCGAGGCCTCGGCCCAAGCCCACCTCGATCACATCCCAACTCAACCAGACCCAACCCAAATTTAGGCTGGGCAAGTTGGGATCATGTTGGCTAAAAACCCAATTTTAAATTATCACGTTTTATCACAAACATATTTATCGTACCAAACATTTTAATTTTAATTTTTTTCTTAATTTATAATAATTATTTTCATTTTTAGGCGAGATTTTCCCAATAGAGTGGCTGTGCCTAGGTTGATCGTTTTAAAAGTTGTCATTGTCAGGTCCGTGCAGACTCGGAGCCTAGTGGACACAAGTATTCGAGTTGGGTCTTTGGGCCTTGGTTTGAAGTCAGGTTTCAGGTCAAATAAGGGTGCATTTATATGGCCGGGACAACTTGATGAATGGATTAAAATTGCAAATGCATGTACACCTTTGAAACATGCGTGGTGCGTAAATGAGCTCTCCTACCGTTGTAGCTTAGCAAAACCTCATATTCCATTGCTAGATTATGCAACTACACATCATATCTGACCCAATTTTTAGCTGGATCCACAATGGTGGTGCACCCACACCCACCTTGATTCCTAAATGGTTCCAAAGTTTGAACCCCAACCTACAAAATTCAAGTTGGGTCCATCAGGAATCTGTTAACAGCTCTAATCTAGACATGCTGCTTCAATATTGTATGTAATGCTCACTCAAAGCATGCCCACATAAATATTAGTTCTGACGTTGAATCCTTTCTCATAACACAAAAGCATGAGCTCAAATCACACTTTCAATTTAGGAATTTGAACGTAATGAAACAGAGACCATACTGAAATCAAATTCAAATGAAGAGAAACCACTTCCAATGCATAAGTTCGACCTGAGAAATGGGAATGCAGTGATCTTTTTCTTCTTCTTTTTTCATTTTTAAACAAGTGGGGTTAGACACCCAAATCATCTGATACACCCTTCTCTATAATAGCTCAGAGCTGCAAAAATTCACACACAAGAAACCTTCTCCATGACTGGGCTTTATCCAATACACCATTTTCCCCTCTGAAGAGGCTACAAAATTTTCTTTTTTTTCTGTAGATGATTCTCATGCATTTACAAAATCATTTTCACATGAAAGGAAAGCACTTCGGATCTCACATGATTTGGATGCTTAAGACACCCAACTCATCTAATACACCATTTCCTTCCCTGTATAGCTCAAAGCAGCGAATCCAAATTCACATTTAAAAAGAAAAGAAAAGAAAAAGAAAGAAAGAAAGAAAAAGGAGGGGGCTAGGCTTGGACCTGAGAAGTGGGAGCGTGCCATGATAATTTACAAGTGCTTTTGACACCCAACTCATCTAATACAGCCCTTGTTTTCCCTATTACACTATAAAACCCAAAAGCTACAAAAGTCAATCCGCCATGAATGAATCATTTCTAAAAGACCCGAAAGAGGGATGCTTAGACACCCGACTCGTCTAATACACCGTTCTTCCCACTATCTATATTATCTCAAAAGCTGAGATTGAAATTCAATCACTTTTTTGGTGGTGGGTGGGGGCGGCTTTGGACCTGAAAAAAAGGGAAATGTTATGATAATGTACAGAAAGAGTGTGCTTAGACACTGACAATATCCCATGAAAAATGAGAAAGTTAGCTGTGCATTACTGCCAGTTCTGTAAAACCCTTATTGTAATACAAAAGACTGCCACTTTCACCAATCCGTAAAACTGTTAGCGTAATGATACACCCCCCGACTGCAATTTCATCCTCCTTGGGTTTTTTTCTTCCCACCTGTTGTTCCATAGGCCTCTCCACTCGCGAATAACCTGCACCATAACACAACAGAAGAAAAAATATATAATACATATCAGGGATGGATGAAGAACAACACGATTAAGCACATGCATGAAGGTTTTGATCATTGAGAACATTGTCTTGCTAGCCCCACAAACAGAGGTGCATGCCAACATGGCATGTATACGTTGTACAAGCCACCAACCTGCGTATCAGGTGAGACCCAGCATTTAGATCTTTTTCTTTTTTCTTTTTTTTTTACACACGCACACACACCCCACACACTCACGCTAGTGGAATTTCACCACTTATGGATACTCGAACCCTTGACCGGGTGTTGAAACTCCTGAGAGTCTACCACCCGAGCAAGAGTAAGGATCCGCATTTAGATCATTTGCCCCAAAACTCAGGTGGTTTACTATAAGGTAGTCGACATGTGTGAAAAAACCAAAAAGTCCAAATAAACTTGCAAGTTTTTCTAGGCCATTCACTGTTTCCATACGTAAAAAAAGTGGGATGCTGTATTTCCAGGATTGAATTTTCAGATTCGAATGAACCTCGTAATCATAAGTAGGTTTATTAGTTGTGGGTCTAGGAAAAGAAAATTTGGAATAGGTTTTGATAGGATCCCCCTTAAAAATCGGACATGAAAGTTTCCTCTCTGACAGCCTGATTTTTAGCTGGACCATCTACACGCCAGGTATCGCCACATACACAGCATGGAAGTCCTATACAACCCAGGTTGAAACATGTCTACACATAGAGGTGCGTGTGTGTAGAGCTATAGCAGATCTCTGAGAATATTTGTTTTTATCATTTAAAAAAATGTCCATTGAAACAAGATGGGTCAAGTGGATCCCACCATGTGTTATCCTGATTCCTGTGAATATGATACCTATGCATACATGGTAAATGTGAATAGTGATACCGATAAGACAATTCCAACAAGATGAGTGGGGCTTGCAAATGAATGGCTATAGTAGATAAAGCTGTCATTGTTTTTAATAAACATACATATGCAGCCCACCGGTTGGAGTGGGGCCTGCAAATGAATGGCTATGGTAGATAAAGCTGTTGTTGTTTTTTAATGAACATGCATTTGCAGCCCACCAGTTGGATGGTTAGGATCAGAAAATCAAAACGAATTCTTCGTGATGAGCAATACAAACTGGAGCTCACCACATGGATGGTCCAGATCAATGAATCACTCATGCAAGTATTCAACAAGGAGCTAATGAGTTGAATCAGAGCATTTCCAATATGTGCATGCGCACGTGTAGAGCAACAGGAGTCCCTTCACAAGTTCGATAAAGATTAAAAGAAATGCATATATACAAGCAGCATGGAGATGAAATAGGCAGGTATGGGAGAACATACCTCGAGAATGTTGAGACCAAAACCAGAAAATCCATTCCTCCAATCATCAAATGCACAAAAAAATATGAGATACTAAAATTCAAGAGACCATTGCAACTATCAGCCAGCAACCTTTATCGCTCCCATTTCATCCACCTTAGAGCTCTTATGCTGAAAATATGCACAGAAAGATCACACAGATCACTAAGCAAAAACAAGAAAGCAAACAGAAAAAAGACCCAAATGGAATAATGTGGCAAGATTATTAGCCGTTCTGTTACCTTACTTTTCTTGTGCTTATGAACATCAGAAAGCTCTTCACTCCCATCATGCTTCCTTTTCTGAAATAAGGAAAACACACAAATCAACCACCTGAAGACTTGGAAGGGATAAGGATTTCAGTAAAGAGAAGCAAGTATCATCTTAGGCTAGAGGACATGCAGCATAATCTTCAGGTGTGCAAATGGGGCCCATGGTTAGGCAGTCCAGAATGTTGACCTGATGGGTGTCAGTGGATGGGCATTGGCCCACAGGCACATTGAAAACCCAACAATATTGGATATCCCTGGTTTGAATCACTTCTTGTTAAGCGTGCGCGCGCGCGCGCACACACACAGGCCCCAAGGCCAAGAAAATACAAAATCTATCAGCTAAGACTCATTTAGTGAGGGTTGAATCACATAGCTCAACTTCAGAAAATGAAAGCATGCACACCTTGTCATGATGCTTCTTTGTGTGATCAGCACCAGCATCGTGGTGCCCGCTCTTGTCCTTCTTCTTCTCCTTATCTTTATCTTTACTCCGATCCTTGTGACGATGTTTGCGCTTCTTGTGCTCCTTGTCCTTGTCCTTGTCCTTATCCCTGTCCTTGTGCTTCTTATGCTTCCTCTCCTTATCTTTGGACTCGCTTTTCACTTTCCCACCAATGGTTGGAACCCCCTTTTCTGCCTGTCATATAACATAACAAATGGGCTGGTACTAGTAATTGGAAAATGAATGCTACTTGCAGCCACACATCTGCAGTCCCAAAAACCAGTTACCCCCATCTGTCTACATGGCATGTCCACAAGATCCGAACTGCTCATCTGTGGGCCCCACTTCAATGTAAAAAATCAGGCCAGCGCTCATTAGGTGGGTGTGCGTGTTGAATCTGGTAGGTTGATCAACCTTTTTCATCTTTCCATTTTTTTAATGTGAATTTACTACCGACCCGACAGACCTGATTTGGGCCAGTGCTATGAAATGCAGTGCCCCCTAATGAACACATTGTATCTCTCACGAATGTGTCATGTTGACAACATGTGGGAAATATGGATTTTGAAGACTGCAGATGTGTGGCTGCAATTAGCATTCCGCATGAGAAAGACCAAGAGAATCCACTGCAACATGAAACCACTTACAGAAGGTAGATCAATGGGGGCTGTCTCTCTCAGCTGGAACGCTTGTCTGAGAGTGTCCAGGTCAAAGGGCTGTATGTGTGCATTTGTCTCTCTCACGTACGAGGTGTTCTGAAAGAGCTGATCCAGTTCCATCCCTTCACCTTTCCTGATTTCAGTGTCTCCCACCACATTGTGAAGATAGTGCGTATCAGAAATCGCCAAAGGTAGTGCTCGCTTGCAAAAGAAATCATGGTGTGCCCACAACTTGTAGTGATTTATAAGATCAACAGCACCAGTAAGCTCCCTTGGCCCTGAAGATTTAACAAATGGGAGGAGAGATCTCAGTCAAACCCATTTTAAAGACATGAAAATATTAACTAATTGAAGCCTCCAATAAAATGAGTATACTTGAAAAAATCACTTGTTAAACCAAGGTTTTAAATCTCACGTAATCAACTCAATTCAATCAATACCGCAGTCAAGTTGGGAGTGTAATTTGCTTTTTTATTATAGGGGGAAAAACTAGAACAGGACCTCGAACTTTTAACACAAGCTTTAAAAGGAAAAAATAAATATAAATAAAAAAATAAACAAAAACATTTTTGTACTCAAAATTTTGTTCAGTGTCTCAAGCACTCGACTAGTTTCTAATCAGCTCAATCTTTGGACCTAAGCAAGTGCCAGTAAAGCTTTCCAGCCTTTAAACCAAATCTTACTAGTGCTGCTCATGATATGTTGCCTTCCCATTGTTGGTCATTCCTTGTGCCTCACACCATATGGTGACCCAGATGTCCATACCAAGTTGGTAAAATGCAGACCCTTTTTTCTAACCAAACAATGTATGGGTGGAGAAGATCTCTGACCCGTGGGATTCTGCCACATGACTATTCACAGAAAGATTTGATTGGTGACAGCCTGGATCACCACATGGCCAGGCACTAGAGATAAGCAACGTTGCAGACCTCTTTTCAACCAAGCAAACCAATAAAAGGGCATGACACAACCTTCGATTGAGACAGATCAGAGAATGATACGATCCAGAAAAATGTTTCTTTTGATTGGCAGAAAATTAATAATATTGATTGACATTTATTGTTCAGATAAGGAAGAGTTTGTTATTGATGAATTCTGAAAATATTACTGCCTGTTAATACCATCAAAGTTTCCAAACCAACAGAGTAATGATATAACTGTTGGGTGAGATTGACACAGCCATGAGCTCTCAAGAACAGTCCAATAGTTTCAGTGATGTTTCCTAGTCTTACTTGCACCACCCTGCTCTCACACCTTACTCTTGGCTCAAGGGGCACATGTGTGAGATCCAAGCCGTTCATCAGGGTGGCCCCAAAACCATGGTATTAAAAAATAGTTACGTGACAGCTGTAATGGTAACAGTGGGGGCTGTTACGCAATACAGGGCTGTCACAGCCATTCTAAAAAAAAATGGCCCATAACAGCCATTATGGTAAGCTGTTAGGTTTCAAGAATAAGATGTGCTGGTGAGCTAAATTTTAAAAATCAGAACAAAAACTACATACAGGAAACCTAAAGCATGGGCAAGAAAAGAAAGGAAGAGAGAAAAGGAAAGGAGAAAATCACATGAGCTGAGCTAACTTTGCTAGAAATCTAATCTGGCTGTGACCATCCAAACATTTGGTGAGTTTAAAAAGGAATGCAGCACCGTTTTAGTTATAACGGAGTAAACCAGATAATGTGCAATGAAATAGACAGACCAAACAAATAAAATCAAATCTAATAAAAAATCTCAAATGTACTTTGCAGAACAAGATATCTATGAAAATTCGCACAAGATTAATGGCCAATAAGCATCCTGTTACATCTTACCTCTTCCAAACTTTTTGCCTTCAGGATCCATCGTACCAAAGTTACAGGAAGGGGCGGGCCTTCATCTGAAATAAGAAAAGAAACAGGTTGACAAAGATCAAACTTCCACTTAATAGAATATATGAATACTTCTGTACATCCCAGGAATCCTCTACAAAAATGGTACAAACAATTTGAGCATATGGAAAGCCCAACACTAACAGTTTACATAGGATGCTACTGAAAGGTTCATACAAAATGACATGGGAAAAAATGTACTCCGAGAATCATTGTGACAAATCTCTTTATCAGCAATTTCTCAGCATGGGAATTTCTCAGGAGATTTTCAGATTTTGACATTTTTCTCACAATATTATTTGGAAAATTCTTGCTCAAAATATAATTAAATTATTTCTTCATCATCATCTAAGCCGCCTTATAATTAGGGTTGGCTACATGAATCCTGTTCTGCCATTCACTCTATCAAGGACCATTACCTTCAGTTAGACCATTGGTCATCAAGTCTTTTCTCACTACCTCCATCCACATCCTTTTAGGCCTTTCCCTTGCCCGTTTAGAGCCTTCAACTTCTACCAACTCACTCCTAACCGGCACAGTTCCTGGTCTCCATGGCACATGACCAAACCATCTAGTCTATTTTCCCTCATCTTAACACCTATTGGTGCTGCTCCTAAGCTCCTCCAATGAATTCATTCTAATTCTATCTTCCCTCATCTTGCCACTCATCCATCTCAACATCCTTATTTCAACTACACTCATCCTATGAACATGTTCCTTAACTGCCCAACATTCTATTCAATAAAGCATGGCTTGTCTTTGTTTTTTGAGAAGTAATGAAATTTTATTAAAGTACCAAAAAGGCAGCAAAGATACAACAATGACCTCAGCCCAACTCAAGAAATAAAAACACACTCATCAATGACTTCTAAACTAGAAGCCCATCCCAAAACCTCTGACTTCACCCTTTTAAAGACCTTCAAAGCCGCTAAATGCTTTGATTTTGAAAGCACTGATTGTTTCTTTCCCCCCAAATAGCACATAAGCAAGCCAACAAAGCTAGCCTCCACAAGACCTTCCCTTTTTTGCCAATACCGCCACCATCCGATGCCAAGAACAAGTTGTCAATGGTTTCCTGGCATCACCCATGACACATTAACGAGGCCGAAAACCTCTCCCACACCAATCCTCTTTTTTTAGGGAGGTTCTCCCACACTAATCTTGCAAAGGTGCAGTGGATAAACAAGTGACATAGTGACTTCACATCTAGCAAACACATGGGACACATTAGGAATGCCCATCGACCTGTTTTTAAGATTGTCAATTGTAAGCACCATGTTCCTTCACAACAACCAAGCACAGACTGCGACTTAGGAGGGCCACCATAGCGCCACACAAAAGGAGTATACACAAACGCCAGCCCATTGATGGTTGGGAAGCGTGGTTGGTCTTATAGCTATCCTATAAATTTTCCCTTTCAGTTTGAGGGGTAAACCTCGATCACATAAGACTTCTGAGGCACATCTCCATTTCTTCCACCAACTTGAATTCTATGGGCAACATCCTTCTCAATCTCTCTACTCATGAAATAGACCCAAGGTATCAAAAGCGGTCATTTTGGGAACTTCTTGGCCAGCGATCTTAACTAATTCTCATTTTCACTTGTTTGGTTAGTAAAATTGCACCCATATACTCTGTTTTAGTTCGACAAATTATAATCCTTTAGATTCTGAAGGACCCCTCCATAAATCTAGTTGTGTTTATGCCCTCCCTTGTCTCATCCATCATAACTACGCCAAGCAAACAACATACACCATGGGATCACTTCCTACAAATGCCTCGTCAAGTAACTTGACCATAACCAATACCAAAAGGTATTGTCACGCCCTGAAATTCGGATACAAAGTATGCACCCTCAGACCTAAGTTACGGTCCATGACTCGTACACCAAGTGTACTTAAACCAACTCATCATACAGTTACTTGGAGGCATCGTTTAATGTATTCTAGTTCTTACCAACATTTAACATCAAACATCCACACAAGCCATACGATCTCACACTTCTCCATCATCACAACCATCACATTCTCAAATCATATCACAAATTTTGAAATTCAACTACGTCCACCCATTTGGGACTTTATTCATTCATAAATAACCAACATCATTCAGCAAAAATGTCTATTAACAACCATCCAAAGCAATGTCTAACTAGGAGTAAGTAAAATAATGAAATTCTAAAATTCATAATCAGCAATTTTTTGTGAGCAATCCATTTATTCAGCCCATCACAGCAGATTCATTCTTAGATAAGTATGGCCATTGATCCTGCGTTTCATCTGCCAATCCGGCCTCATTGCCCAGAATTCTGGTTTCCTGTTTCGTTCGTCTCTGTATGGTTGTCAATCCACAACATTAGCTAGCAAGGCTAGTGAGTCAACCTAGCATGGTTCATACAAAGCACAATATGAGATAAGGCAATCAACAATCAAATATATGTATGCAGAGTATGTATGCTGAGATGTCATGAATCTAGTCAAGTGAGATTCATTCTCAGATAAGTATGGCCGTTGATCCTGCGTTTCATCTGCCAATCCGGCCTCATTGCCCAGAATTTAGGTTTCCTGTTTCTTTCGTCTTTGTATGGTTGTCAATCCACAACGTTAGCTGGCCAGGCTAGTGAGTGAACCTAGCATGGTTCATACAAAGCACAATATGAGACAGGGCAATCAACAATCAAATATATGTATGCATGCATGAGTATGTATGCTGAGATGTCATGAATCTAGTCAAGTGGGATGATCATCCACTTGCTTGGGTCGAATATCCGTCAACCCGTATTTACCCCTGGCAGGCTTCTACCGTAAGTAGGCATAGGCAAGGCCCGCATCTACTCCATGAGTAGGCTTCCTCTAACGAGGGCATCTAGTAACGAATCTACCAAGTAAACCATCCAGGGAGATCCCCCATGAACTCAGGCACAAGGTGTGCATGCAGTCATCTAGAGTGTCTTTAGGAATCAGCGCATGAACGCTATGGATGTATGTAATGCATGCTTAATGTCTATGCATCAACATACTCAGTCGGTATATACATCTCTCGGTACGAGAGGAAACAATGGATTCCTCATCATAAGGCTCACATGTTCATGTATCCAATTCTCATTAATAAACATCAAAGTATGAATCAATACAAGAATCATCTTAGCATGTTATCACAGCAACACAATAATCATGACAATCATAACAATCATAACAAGCATATCATCTATCCTAACCGTACAAGTATGAGACACGTTGGGATTTACTCACCTATTCTTGGTAGAGTCAAATCTGTCGAACAGTTGTACGCTTGGAAATCTAGACTCTAAATCCCTATTAAGATGATTTAACATATAACAATTCAATTAAACTATTTCATCAAGTAGGGTCCACCTTTGATCAAACACAATGACCAATTATTAATCCATTATGAACTTGTTACTCCATTAACTTAGTTTTGAAAATCAAATAGGGAACTGTCGATCAATGTAGTCGATCGATTGAGCCACATTGATGGTCGTCAATCGATCCTCCGATCATCGACCCAAGATCGGAAAAGTTTGAATTTATAAGATAAGTCTCTGGACACTTTTGGATCTCCTTCGATCAATCGAACCGTCTAATTGATCGATCGAGAAAAGTTGAAAATAAAACAATTTGGTCGTTGGACAGATTTCACCATGCTCAATCGGTACCTTCAATTGATCGAGATCACTCGAGGAACCCTCGATCGATCAAACCTAGACTCAGATCATCGAACCATAATATGAATTTCTAACTTAGGTCTGTCTGGACAAGAATCGACTTATTCGATCAATCGAATATTAGTTTCGATTGATCAACCAAAGTCGGTTCGGTTCTAATACACAATCCGATTTATGAAAATCTTAGGGTTTCTTCTCCATCTCTTAGCCTTTTATGGACTCAATCAATTCAAGGGTTTGAGGTCCAAAATCATCCATTGATTTCTCCATCAACAACTGGAAAACAATGGATCGCTCGGATCCGAATTATCAGGGATCTACAATCATTGGTTGAAACTATTTTATTTCATCGTCTATCATTATCCATACCATCCGTATATCGCCGTGGGAAATTCACCTGTCAGATCGCTCCAGGATTCAAGGCCCTAACACGATTCGGCCTTAAGATCCTTCGGTTTGAATTGTCCTGAACGAATACCACTGGATTTCTCAAAGTCGATCCCTTCTATACAAGATCTCGCGCAAAACCATTTTCTTATCTTCAAAACCTCTCCATAGGTCATAACAATGGGCGTAGGGTTGATCCACCTCATTCATTATTTAGATGTAGGGTTTTTAGATGAAAATACATATTAAAAAAAAAAAAAAAAAAAAAAAAAAAAAAAAAAAATAAAAAAGGAAAACGATAGAAAACTTACCGGTGAGGTTTCTCCTTTACAGGCTCTCTCTCTCTCTCTCTCTCTCTCTCTCTCTCTCTCTCTCTCTCTCTGTTGCTCAAGTCTTAGGGTTTTCTGCAGGAATTTCCTGCGGTTCTCCCTTTAAATAGAGAAAGAGCCCTGGATCTGGAAGACTCCACCAAGGTTTCTCCTTCTAACAACATGCTAAGTGTTTGGTTTTTGTTATAAATTATAAAATTAAAATTTTAATTTACTTAATCTGGGCGTAACGGGTATGGGCTCAATATCGACCCTAGAGAAAGCCTATAGTAGTTGTGAGCTCACTTGTCTCCTCACTAGTGGTCCTCACATTTGATACTAGTCCCTCATACATATCATCAATCATGTCAATAGATCTTCTTGAAACTCATTTCTTTCCCAACACCACCATTTTAACTCTCTAGAGACCCCATCATATGCTCTAAGTCAATAACGACCATGTGGACATCCTTCCCCCTCCTTATATTCTCCATTGATTGTATAAGTAGGCAAATTACATCAATGGTAGACCTCTAGGCATGAAACCAAACTATTATTTTATACATTTGTCTCATGCCCTAGTCTTTGCTTAATCACTCTCCCAAAGTTTCTTAGTATGGCTCATAAGTTTAATTCTATGATGGTTAGTGCAATTTGTATCTTTTTTATTCTTAGAAATAGATACCACAGTAGTTTCCTTCCATTCATCCGATACTTTCTTTCAATCTTACAATCTTGTTGAACAACTTTGTCAACCAAAATAACCCAATATCCCTCATACACCTCCAAATAGGGAATTAAGCATTTGGTTATGACAACTTTCAAAAGAATGTTAATGTCCAATCTCACACATGAGAGCCTCTACACGTCTAATTGGTACAAGCGTTGATGATGTTGCACCTCTAAAGGGTCATGTACTAATGAAATTGCTTCAAGATTGTAGAACCTCGAGCTAGCGATAGGAGTGGTGAAAGATGTAGGCATACCACCTTGAGATCTTTTGGAGGGGCACATTGTACTATCCTAAGGGTCCAAATTCAAGGAAGAAGTAGGCTTCAAATAAGACTCTTCATGTAATGCCCTCAAGAGTGAGGGTGTAATTGACCACAAGTAGTATATGCCTCCCTTAGTCATACATGCTGGAGAAACCACATGGCTTTCCTCACTATAAGTTGAAGCCATTTCACATTATCTCACCATGTCACGATAGTGTAAGTCATGTGATCTCCACCTTAGCAAGCCCCTAAATCTTGACAGCTCATTTGCACCACCAATAAAGGGCTGCCATGTTTCCCAAGCCCATTTGGTGCCCCACAAACTTTGGGACTTCCATGCACCATCATTCTTTTTTACAACTTTTGACCACCTGCATTCCTGCTCAAATCACAATCTCCATTAGGTGATTCATGAGCCCTTCCACCATATTCTTGACTTCTCATCGAAGTGAAATTGATCCCGTTGTTGCCTCATGTCGGCACAAAGGTCTCAGCATGTGACATATGAGCCTGTTGGGATATGGAAAGGAAGGGAAACATTGTTCCCATGAAACTCACTTTCCATTGTTTATCAAGTCTTTCCCACTTTCTATCTTCATTGGAAAATAAACAAATTTATTTTCCCACCTTCACCCTAAGAAAGGTATTTTCCCATGATTGAAGGAAAATGGATTGTTCTCAAGGGTTAAGCCCAAATGTCCCACCATCCATCTTCCATCGCCTCACGTGTGCCACGTGTCAAATGAGTCATTGTCCATCTTCGGTTATGCCCCATGTGCCAATGTGACACATGTCCCACCATCCATCTTCTCCAAGGCCCATTGTTTAGAGTATCCTCGATATTACAATATACCTGATATTATCCATATATCCAGCTTAGTGATACCGATAACACTGGTAGTATCAAAAATTCCAAGTATCGACAATATATCGTTGAGTATCGTTGATGTATCGATATCGCCAATATTTTTTACTGTTAAATTCCAAGTGTCACTTGTATTGCCACTGTATTGATGTCACCAATGTATTGCCAATGCTTTCGATTGCATAAATTTCATATGCTGCTTGTATTGCTAGTGTATCGGCTATATTTCGATATTATCATCAATGTATTGATATCACCAAAAATCTATTTATTAAAAACTGTTTGGATGGTTGGATGGATAGATGAGATGGATGTTTGGATGATCATATGGGATGGATGGATGGATGGTTTGGTTGGATCGATGGATAGATGGATGGTTGGATCATCATGCATGTGTATTGTGTTTATATGCTTATTTATGTATGGATGCATAATGTATGAATGCATTTGCAAATTTGTTTGCTTGTTAATTAGTTTAATGAGATTTAAGTAATTGTTGTGTTATTTATTGAACTGATTTCTTATGACAGCACACACTTTTAGGCCCCATTTAATGGAAACTTATTATGCATGCATTCTTTTTGCGATTTTTTTATTCTTAAATATGCAAATCTGTGTATTTTAGCATCTCTTGAAGCTTCACTAAAAAATTCCATCATTTCCCCATATTTTCCCACATTTTTGGAAATCAATGATATTGATAGTGTTTCCATATCCCCGACTAACAAAACTTGGAGCGATATCGATATTTCAAACATTGTCTGTGCCCCACACGTGTAAAGTGTCCCACATGTGCTAATGTGCCACTTGTGACACCATCCATCTTCTTGTGTGCCCCACATGTGCTAATGTGCTACATGTACCACCATTCATCTTCCCTTGTGCCCCACCTGTGCAAAGACTCCACATGTGTCAATTTGCCAAATGTGCCATCGTCCAGCTTAAATTACTCCAAATATGCCACATGTAACAATGGTGTCAATGTGCACAAGTGTTGCCATCTAACTTCAAGTGCCCCTGTGTCAAATGTGCCAATCTGTGTCTTGTGCCACATGCCCACATGTGCCACCATACAACTTCAAGCACATCATGTGCCACAATTCAGCTTCGAGCACCCACACATGCCACGTATGCCACATGTGTCACTATCCATCTTCAAGCATCCCTTATAGGGCTGTCAATGGGCTAGATGGGGGGTTGGTCTCAAGCCCAGATTTTGAACTATTTTGGGCCCGGCTGTCGGGCCAAGCCTAGTCAAAATTGTGCTTTTGGCAAGCCCAAGCCCCCATTAACACCCCTAATCCCATATATACTAATATGGCATATGCTAGTAACTACCTAGATTTTTTTTCTTGAGATTTTTTATTTTTTTTGCCAAACAACAAAATGGAAAATAGATCCTATATTTATAGGAAAATCTTTGCTGAGAAGTAAACAAGGAAATTAATGTTTCCTTTCCCACAATTTCATGGAACTATAGCCATTTCCTTGGCAAAAGCAGGCGTTGTCAATCGACACCTGATGTTGAGAACTCATTCACGCTTCTCTGATTCTCCCTTTCAATAAGATGTGCTTAGCCATAAAAATAAAAAATAAAATACAATCATCATGGATAAGGAAAATATTCTAGACATGTTTTAAACAGCCTACTCAAACATGATTATTATGGCTAGTCTTCAAGCCTTGGCTACATGAGCCAATAACACTCAATGTTGTCAAACAGCATAAGCAATCTCGTGCGACCCAAGGGGCCTTTGCGCCTGTGGTTCCGTGGTAAATATGGAACGAAATCAATTCAACAACCATCAATAACCAATCGGGACCACTAGCCCATGCCAAACTAAAAAATTTTGAAATTGTCTTAATTTTGAGCTAGAAATTTAAAGGAGCTTGCGGGGTGTTGTAGTGATGAAATTTGGGGGGCCTTTGGTAATGGGCTTTTTTTAAAAGGTAGCAAAAGTATATTATAAACACGCATCAAAAGGCAAAGGACTATCCAAAGAGAAGGTGAGAACCATCCCAACTATTTACATGAAGAAAGAATAATTAATTCTCCATCCCTCCCCAAAACCCGAGGCCCATTCAATAACTAGACTTTTGACTTTCAGCACGACCCAACCTGACGAGTGGCTCAAGTTTCTAAAACACCTCCCATTTCTTTCTTCCCAAATAGCTCAAAGCCCCGCCAACAAGCATAAACATCATGGGATTTGGAACTCCTTTTTGAGATTCATACAATGCCAAGACAAAATGAATAGATCAATAGACATCGGATAGGCCCAAAACACTTGAAACGAGGTTAGGATACTATTCCACAAAAAGGATGTTGTCAGGCAGTGCAAAAAGAGGTGATCAATTGATCCCACATTCGCCATGCACATCAAACAAACATTTGGGATAGCCATTCCCCACTTTTGAAGGTTAACAACTATCAAAACTTTGCCCTGACCAACCAACCTGAAGGAGCTCCATAGTGCCAAATAAACTTGGCAGCGACTGCACCACTTGTGTAGTCCTTGAGACCATGGCCTAGAGCATGCTATTGAAGGATCGGACCAAGAATCATCCAGATTTATCTAACTGCCAACACATCTTATCCTTATCACCAAGGGATGGATAGCAAAAATTGATATGATCCAATGGTGATGCAAATCCCCCCAAACGTCGGCGAGGAGTCCACATTATACAATCCCTGAATCGGGAGAAGCACTGACTCACCAACATCTCTTGGTCCGTCGATGAGCTTGCTAGCCACGGGAATCCTGGCTCCAAAGTCTCATCCCCAATCCAAATATCTTTCCAAAAGCGAATGTTCTCACCATTCCCAAGCACAAAACACACTCCATTATCAAAGCTCACATTCACCAAAGCAATCCCTTTCCACAAGTGCAACGCCCTGTACAAGGAAGAGTCTTCTGTAAACCACCCTCCAACATCGAATCCATATTTAGTTACAATTATATCCTTCCAGAACGCCTCTTCTTCCATAACAAACCTCCATAGAGCCTGATTCATTACGCCCAAATATTTAATGCCCACCCCACCTTCCCTATAGGGCTTACAAACTTCATCCCACCTAAGTAAATGGAATTTTCTTTTGTCTTCCTCCACTTCTTGCCACAAAGAGTCTCTCCTTAACCTATCAATCTTCTCCAAGACTGATTGCAGGCAACGGTAAAACGACATAAAAGACACTAGGAGGTTAGATAACACCACTTTAATCATTGTTATACGGCCCCCCAAAGATAAGTATTTACCTCTTCACTTGGCAAGGATTCTTTCCACCCTTTCTATAACCACATCCCATAAATGTTTAGTCGGTTTGCCCACACAATGAAGTAAACCAAGGTATGTAGTTGGGAATTCACCCTCTTTGCAACCAAACACCTCAACTAGAGAAGCAAGCTCCTCCTTAGCCACACGAACCCCAAGCATAACACTCTTCGATACATTCACCTTTAACACTGAGACCACTTCAAAACACGTAATGATCATTCTCAAGTTCTCCACCATTCCAGCATGTGTTGTAAAACAGTAGAGTGTCATCCACGAATTGAAGATGAGACACCAGGGGACTAGACTTGCTAACAGAGAAGCCTTTCAAAAGGCCAATTTGTTACCCACACTCAAAAATTTTGCTCAAAGCCACATCACCTTGTCTCAATCCACGCGAACTAGTAAAAAACTTTGGGCGAGCCATTTACTAGGATCGAGAGCTTGGATGACCTCGTGCATTCATGGATCCACACCTCCCATGTCATCCCACAGCCATTTCTCCCAAACATGTAATCCAAAAAGTCTCGTTGAACATGATTATACGCCTTTTCTAAGTCCAAATTACAAACCACTCCCACTTTCTGCTTGAATCTGGCGTCGATACACTCATGGGCAATGGGTGCACTGTCAAGGATCTGTCTTTCTTCTATAAATGCTCCTTGGTTCTTAGATATGATCCCTTGAAACATTCCTTTGCACGTTGTGGCTAGCACCTTAGCAAGAATCTTATGGATGCTTCGAATCAGACTTACAGAACAATAGACTTTTGACACTAGAAATCTTCAAGATTACAGCAATAAATGAGACCCTTAATTCTTTGGATAATCTTCCCCTGGAGTAGAATTCATTCATAAAATCCAGCACATCCCTTTTAACTGTCTCCCAAAATGTTTGGAAAAAGGCTAAAGGGAACCCATCCGGCCCGAGCACCTTGTCTCCCCCCAAATCATCCACAACTTTCTTGACTTCCTCTTCAGAGAAGGACTTTTCTAGGGAGTCTATGACCTCCTGAGACATCACATTGAAATGTAGGCTATCAAATGAAGGTCTTAACCAACTCTCATCTGACAGCAACTCTTCATAAAATCCAATAATTGCAGACCTTATCCTTTTCCTCGAATCTTTCCCCACCCACCACTACAGTAGAGATTTTGTTGCATCTAGCACGGGCACTTGCAAAACTATGGAAAAACTTTGTATTCATATCCCCCCTATTTGAGCCAAGTGGTTCGGGGCCGTTGTCCCCACTTGATTTCCTCCTTAAGATGATTCGCATAGGCAAGCCCAAGCTTTTCATGAAGGCATTTATCCTCCTCCGACAGCTCAAGAGTCTCCGGCTTTAATGTCCATATCATGAAGCTGACCCAACATAGCTTCTATTTCAATAAGTCTGCTTTGTAGCACTTCTTTTTTCCAATCAACAATTTTCCCTTGAGGCAATGCAGAATAGGGGAAGTTTCTAAGTAGAGGTCTACTCTACCCTCTTTGGGTTCACATTCCCAACATTTACTTCCCTCATTTTGGTGACAACTATAACTAATATTGCCAAATGCTTCTCACATCAATTTCCCAATTCGAAAACTATATGGATGACCATGATATGTTCCAAGTGGGTATGCATCTGCAATAAGAGAATGTGTGTCATCCCACATGATTTTCCCATTCTTGGGCTTAGCATTCGCATTTTCATCTATTATGTAATCTTTAGATCTTTGGACTGAGCTTATGTTACAAGCAAAAAAAAAAATTTGCAGTTTCCATCATCATAGTCGTAATTAGAAAAGTAAAGAACTTCTTCAAAAAATGCATACGAACTCAAAATC
The DNA here is from genome assembly GCF_029962835.1 of Magnolia sinica. Lineage (NCBI taxonomy): Eukaryota > Viridiplantae > Streptophyta > Magnoliopsida > Magnoliales > Magnoliaceae > Magnolia > Magnolia sinica. The sequence continues at coordinate 1,528,517 of NC_080584.1, read as the reverse complement.
CATACAACTTTTACATATCAAACTGCATTATTGAATGCCAGTAGAATCAATCAGCACCTAACGAAAGACGACACCACAAGCCACATGGCAATCATTTGCGAGAACCAGTTCGTTCCTCAGGCGGGTCTCGCTAATGATCCAACCAGAAAATCAAGCCAGTCCGGCTCATCAGACAGACCAAAAGTATATGAAGAATGCGGACCACTGGCCATCTTTTCAACAGTCCATTTCTCTCATACAGACGTGGGGCACCCGATGACTGGACCGGCCTAGATCTTTGGTCAGGACATCTACACCATGAGGCCCGCCCACCGAACGGCCAGGATCTCCAATTTGAGTTCAATGACTCGACACATTTCCACACTTAAAAAAAGAGCAATCAAGCTCCACTCAGATAATTTCTTCAATGAAAAACAAAGAATCCACGAAAACGAAACCCGCAAAATCGATAAACCTCAACGAATTCCAAACCCTAGAAATCAAGATTCTTTACAGAATACAGATAAAAAAGCAAGTCCCGAAGAAACGAAAGGATCCTCAGAAATCGAAACCGTAAGACCGAACCCACCAAAAACCCTAATTAGGGTTTCTTCAAATTACATGCCCGATTCCAAGAATTCATGAAAACTGACAGAAGAGATGAAATTTCCGACCTAAATCTTCGAGTGCGGAAGCTTGCAGGATGGAGAGGAAGCCGCGGCGGCGCACGATAAGCTTCGAATGGGGGATCCCGATAGCCTGCGCAGCTGGATCTCGGGCGCACGTTAAGCAGAGAGAGAGAGAGAGAGAGAGAGAATGCAGCAGGCATTGCGGGTTCGAGCTCCTTTTCTAAGTGCCCATGTGCGTAATCCAAATGACGAGAATGCCCTTGCTCGGAAGCAATATGCAAAGCTACTCGCGAGTCCTTACACTCCTGACACGTGGCAGTTTAGAATGTGTATAAGAGATCCCTGACGTTCATTGAATGGGTCCTACTATTTTTTCTTGTCTTGAAGAACTTCAGATCATATCACTAGCTATATACAAGGATAATCTGAAGCTGTGATCGATCATTTTCAATCGTCCATTTTCTTCATGTGTGTGGTCCATATATCAACATAATACTATATTTTTCTTCCATAGAACTTTTATGGTAGTTTTTCATCTCATGAACGGAACGGATTTCTACTTCATTGCCATGTTGAAGAGATTTACCCGCGATTAGAACTGTCATTTCTCCTGGTGAAAGAACCTTCTGGGCTAAATCGAGACTGCATGAAAAATGTGAGTCCATAGAGACTCGCCCAAGCTCAGATTTTTACGCGGGTCTATGCTGTAGCAAGCACGCACCTCCATTTACCAAGGTTCGCCCTTTCTGCCCCACCAATTGATAATCTGGACCGTCCATTTGAAACGCCACGCCTTAGATAGAATAAATATAAAACCTTGATCATGGAAGTTTACGTTATCCATATATACACCAAGCTTAAAAAAACGACGGTCCAGAAGGTCAGTTTTTAATCTATCTCTAAATGGATGGCATTGATCACTGATCAGTGAGATTTTTCCCATGGGGCCAAAATCCCATAGTATTTCTAGATGAATGGTGTGGATCACCATGTTATGAGGTAGGAGGTGTGAGTAGCTTGAGTGAGCCTGGCTGGCAAAGTCAACTATAGTGTGAGCCCGCTGCAATATAATCACGCAAGCATGGCCCATTGCTGAGGGACCCACATCGTTCGTGACGTGGGCCCCACCTAGGGCTGTCAGTAGAGCTGGGCATCGGACTGAGTCGACTTGGATTAGGTCCAACTGGACTCGGTCCGATCCGGGACCGAGTCAGGGTCACCTGGCTTGATCCGATCCTAACTCATGTTGGCCTTAACCGATCCGAGTCCGACTCGATCAGAAAAATCGAGTCAGATCGGACTTGGCCAAGTTCGAATCGGTTGTGCTCCACAACTTTTGTAACTCTTCTCCAGAGTGCATCCTTCTTCAACCCAAGCCACCGCCAAGAAAATCCACCTCCATGGAGTTAGAAGCCACTTTCTCATGAAATGGGATACAAAATCTATGAAGGGTTTTTTCTTTCAAGTGTACCATAAAGATTCAGGATGATCTCCCCAGGACACCTCCTTGTTGGCAAATGAGTAGTTGATATACGAAAACACTCCAGCTTTACATCTACTCAATCTTATCTTGGTAGGTGGGGATGAGCTGATTGGTACTGCTACTTCACCGCACAAGCTGCCCCATGTGGGATCTGTCAGACCTCGAACAACTATTCCAAACCTGCTGATTGGACCAAGTAGACCCAAGTCATCTTCTTCTCAGATCAGCTGCTACCATTTCCGGCAGTCAGCCTACAAGCTCTTCCTCATCTTGATCTAACTCTTCTACAGCCTAAGCCTCGAAAGGTGAATCTCCTACTTTAACTGAGATCTTCTCCTCCAATTCCGCCTTAGCATTGGGGAATGTTTAGGAAAATGGTGGATTTTTTCAGTAAATGTAACCCAAAACTAGGGCTAGCTTTCACCCATTTAAAACTAGCTAATAAGCAGGAATGCTCTAGGTTGGGTCTGGTCAGATCGGGTCGGACCCTTTCGGTTCGGGTTTCTAGTTATGATTAGTCCAGATACACCACTATCCGGACCCGACTTGAAAATCGAACGAATCTGGATAGCCAGACTCGATCAAGCCCGATCTAGGTCGTCGATTCTGTTTGGAACGGGTCGGATCTGATCGGGAGTAACGTCCTAGATTTTCACTGTTTTGGATTTCCAAAAATCCTTAAATTTTTTTAATGTAATTAACTTATATTATCACTTACTGACCATTAGCACTCCATATTAGTTTATACATGGGTGGTACCAGCAAAGAACCACACAAGTCCGATTAATCAACCGTAGGAAGCCAACGAATTCGCTCGATTACTTGAACATCAAGTTTAGCCCCATGATTTACTCACATAGGGCCCAAATCTAACCGACCCGTCGCTAAATAATCAAGACAGTTATAGCTAAATTAAATATCTAACCAAAGCCACGTCAGATAAGGCCTGGATCTTGACTAATAGACTAAATCAATCCTATTACTCTTTTAACCTAAAACCGGCGATTTGGAGTAATCATGACCAAATCTCCATTTCACTAGTTATAAATAGGTCACACTATGAACATAGTTAATCCAAACCCTATTTATTGCCCATGAGAAATCTCAATACCTAATTCATTTCAGAAATGCTCCGATTTTCCGAACAAGCTCTAGACCGCTCGTTAGTGAGCCACTAGTTCCGAAATTATAGAATAAGGTCCATCTCACTGGGCTTGACGTCTATCGCGGGTAGTGAATCAAGAAAGTGTCTAGAACAGCTCAACTTGGGCCGAAAGCTAAGTGCTTGCAACGCGCGAATCCACTAGGCCAAAATCTGAAACTTAAGTAAAATAGACATTCCGTTCTTTCATGGAGTTGTGGCTTTCGGACCGTCAATTCACAACCAAAATTAGAATACCGATTAATGATATTTTTCTGCTCATATCCGTATAGACGCGGCCCCGATCAACCATCGGTGACCGTTAAACAGACTTCTAATCATATCCGTTGATTGACACATCTAAATGGCAGGCTGATCATATCCATATGTAGATCATCATTAGGGCTAACTTTCCTACAATGTATATTGACTTGTACACCCCATAATGGGCCTTAAAGGTTAGAAAAACCATCCCATAAGGCTAGTATAGTAAAAACCTAACCATTGGGGCCATTTACACCAAATCTGGCACTATATAAGGGCTTGATTTGGGCACCCCTTCTTCCCATACGAATTTGTATTTTTAAATGAGAGAAAGAGAGAAAGAGGAAGAGAAAGAGAGAGACAGGAAGAGAAAGTAGGGTGGAGGAGGCTTTAGTGCCTCCCTTCATCGGTTTCCTTCAATCAAAGCCCTAGCATCGATCATTTTCCTTCGCCGAATCCACCTCATTCGTGATTGAAAGGTAACAAACAAAACCTACTTCCCAACCTATGTTTTTCTAAAATGAATTGCATGAATCTTACCTAATTACTTCTAAATTGGTACAGGAATCATTTTTCTCAATTTTCTAACCCAGGGAGCGTCATGAGTTGGGCGAAACGTCACAAGGTGCGGACCATTATCCCTAAATGGCCAAGTACCAATTTTAGGATAAATTTAATAATTTTGACTACTAGAGTGATGTGCATGAGTGATTTGGGAAAAACCTAGCTAGAAACCTACATATTAGGTCCACTAACATCCATACAACGATAAATTGCTATTTGTTTGGTTTTTAACATGTTTAAGCATGAAATTGGTGTTGCATGATCAGCTCATATTTGATTCTTGCATGATTTTCCCTATAACATGTATGATTATACTATTTCTTATTGTATTATTATACTATGAGTGGTGTGTTGTCCTTGGTCTCTTCGGTAATCCAGCACCACACACACAAATGTTTAACTCATGCTATTAAGAATAGTTGCATTTATATTAATAACCTCAAACTCCATGCTCGATGTATTGTGCGCATGATTTCACTTGTGTTAGAAGATGAACTCTTAATTGTTGAAGTGATATTGAATACAACTCATTATCTGGGTTGGTCAGGAACTGAGAATTGTGAGGGTGGACCCATTGGTTGGACCACCCTGTGACTAGACTGACTGATTTGGGCGGACACGAATGGGCGATAGTAGTGGGACTACATGGGTTGCTTGCACCCAATGTCGTGCGTTACGTGCTCGCTGAACTTGAGCAATCTGGTCCACTGACTGACCAACCATGCTTGTTAACCATGTTTGCTCACGCCTGTTTGGAACCTGGAACACCCCTCGCCCACTGACAATAGTTAGAAACTGATTCACAGTCTCATGAGCCGGGCATGGTGGAATGGGACACTGTGTCCGAGATGATGGCCTACGCTGAGGTGACGAGCCTCCCCATAGTGACCGCGATCGATCCCGCTTTCCAGCACTCCCCACGTGCTTGTAATCAGGGGTGAGAACCCCAATGAGATCAAGGATCGTGGGGTCCTGGCCTCGTGCGTTGAGGGGTCCGGGCCTCGCAAATGGATTGGGGCATTAATATCGTCGGGGTGTATCAGTTTTCCCAACCTATTGGATGAACAGAATTAACTAAATACTCAGCTAACATTATTCATGCAGCGCATTAAATAAGATCTGGTGACTCGGCAGTTGAGGTCGCAATGAGGGAGTTTTGGTCATGCGTGACCGTGAGACGAAGTCGCTGGAGGGAGTGTTGTGGGTGAGTCATGCATCATACACAACTCATGCATATGCATTAACAAAGACTAGTTAGTGATTTATGAATGTGTGTTTTTTATTAAATTCATCATGAAATTGTTATTTGATGTAACTTGTGGCTGATGACACCCATTGAGTTAGCTACTCACTCCCACTTTGAGACGGTGTTTTAAAACACCAACCAAACCATTTACTAAATGCAGGTGAGGCGAAGCTCAACGAGCCGAGCGAAGTGAGCATGGATAGGGAAGAGGAGCTTTCCTACTTCCAGCTTATGGGTGGATCACCGTAGATTGTGCGGGTTGTTTATAGGTTGTTGAACAGTGATTAGCGCACCATTTCTTTTGGACATTTCTTATATAAATTTTATCGAGCGACGCCTTGTGCGACTCGTTTGATATTCCTATAGACTTGTATTTCTTAGTCGCATTTATTTTAGTAGATTAGTTGTGGTTTATGTTCCAACCGATTCCTTTATTTCTCATTTAAACTAATTTATGTATAAATTACCATAATTAGGATATAAGCGACACCTAGAAATTTGAAGGCCGAGTTCTAACATGGCCCCCGAAAACCTGGGGTGTTACATCGGGTAGGGTCGGATCCACCGGATCAGGTCCAATATGCCCACCTCTAGCTGTAAGGAGTTGGGCCTATGGTGTAGACCTTGGCCTAGATTTTGAATTGCTTCAAGCCAGGCCAGACCTTTTCAAAAATGTAATTTTTCAAGCCCGGCCCATTGACACCAATAGCCCCACCTTCGATATCCCATGCACTGAAAAATCTACTATATTGGAAGATCGTAACCATTTGATATTTAGCTTATTTTTTGGTTGAATATGAAACATGTATCTGCTTTCTTAACAGCCGTCTATTTGCTGCCTATCAATTGTAGGGTTAAGATCTTTCCATTAGAGACATTTTGGTGCAAATGCTATCTAAAATAAGAACACATGATATTTTGTATAAATTGGAATGTAAATCACAATTATCATGAAATTGTTGTAGACTAAAAATTTTGGATATGTTTGGATGCTTGAAATTTAAATGCCTTATGATCCAAATACTATAATGAGATGCATGTAATTGGATACATTAAAATTCTATGTTATATTGACAAGATCTTATATTTGATTTTTTTTTTAATGTTTATAAGTGCCTTTCTTCTTCTTTTTTTTAAAGCATGTCATATAAATTCTATGGGCCCCACCATGATTTATGTGCTACATCCATGCCATTTACTTGTTTTGTCAAGATATTTTAGGGCATGAGCTAAAAAATGATACAGATCAAAAACTACATAAGGCTATAGAAGTTTTCAACAGTTACAGTTCAATCCTCATTGTTTTTTTAGTGCATTCTACTTAAGAATTGGATGTCTCATATTTGAGCTCGTGCCTTAAAATGAGATGAAAAATGAATGGATGTATAGATATAACACTTGTATTCTGGTGGAGCTCACTTGTTACAACATTGAGTTTTGTTTAATTTTCGAGTTGAATTTCCGCTAAGAATCTCTTTGGTTCACTCGATTAAATGGCAGGGAATTAATACTATTTATTGCATAATGATTAGATGTTCGGAAATATTATGGTATTTTAACCCTTCAATCCTATGTTTGGGATTAAATTCCAAACTGAAAAATGGGGTATTAAGCAAAACCTGTGTTTAGTAGATCATACAATTGTAATCAATAGACCAAATTCATAACTGATATCGGTCACTTCCGCATATATGCAACTCGAATATATGTAAAGGACGCATGTGGATGAACAACTTGGATAAAGTGCATGCATCCATGTGGGCTTACAAATGTATTGGATTTCAAAATGCTCCAAAATTCTGGTAAAATATACCGTTCAAAGTAGACAATACAATACATGGATTAATCAAATCATTCCCTTTATCATCAAATGCAAGATGAAATTATACGAGACCAAATGTAATCACATACTACATACAGAGCAATTGTCATAATTATTTGTTTATTATTGTTTACATGCATTCACATTTTACAGCAATCAATATTGCTCTCGAATTTATACTTTGGACAAAAAATGAAGAAAATTTAAGCGTAAGTAGCCATAAATGTAAGGATGGAATCCAAACAACATAACTGGCTAACATTTTTTTTTTTTCTAATTGATCATTACACGGCTGACATTTGGATCATTCAATTGGTATGATTTTAGTGATGCGGCTAATAATTAAACTATTTGCAAATTAGTAGCTCAACTATACATTTTGCTGCTTGATGAACTCTTCTGTCTTTAAGAGAAAAAGAATTGTCCAACGCTAACAAAATAGAGAGATTTCAAAGCAAAACAAAATTCAACTTTTCACTAACCACTAATTTCATCTCCCATCAATTTACACCAACCAAACAATCTTACTTTTTCAATTCATGGAATAGATGGATTAGTTATCTTCTATCCACTATGACTTGATGATGTCATCCAATAAATGATTTGCATCATTGAAAATGACCCCAATCCAACAACCACGACTGGTTATCATTGAAAGAGATAAATGTTATGAATCCTTTTTTGTGGAATTGTATTGTAATGACCAACAATCAACAGCGATCAGGAATTGGACAGTGGGAATCAAATTAAGGGTACCATTTACAGTGGACCCAGAGAAGTTTCAATGAAGAGTATCTTTCTCTAGTTTTTTTTTATTAGTCAAAGATGACTTAAATGATAAATGAATTGAATGTTAGACACATACCACGGTGGCTCACAGATCTTCTTATGCATTGGCCTAAAAAATGAATCATATCCAAAGTTCAAGTGGACCGCACTACAGAAAATAATGTGAATTGAATGTCTGTTGTTGGAAATTTTCTTAGGAGCCATAGAACTTTCGGATCAAGCTGATATTTGTGCTTTCCCTCCATCCAGGTCGGTGTGACCTTATGAACAGGTTGGATTACAAATGAATATCACTGTGGCCTTAGGGAGGGTTCAACAGTGGAAATCACTATTCCTGATATTTTCTTGTGGTATGGTACACTTGAGCTTTGAATATGATTCAATTTTAGTCTCAACCCTTAAAATGAGCTGGAAAAACGGATGAACGGTGTGGATAAATAACATACATTTGCATTGGGCCCAACAGAGTTTACTCAGTATGATAAAAGCATTATGAATAACTCATTAGGCTATTCGATTTCCACTCCACCCTACCCAGATATATGTCAAACGTAGAAGCAGCCTCTCTTAGAAGGCCCCATCCAATCAACGGTGATGATCTAATGCACTGAATGGGGGGAATGTGGGGTAGTGTTTTATGTATATTTAATCCAATCCAGTCATCAGGTGGGCCCCCACAGGATGAAGGGACAAACCAAAACTCGGCTGGGTCAACCCCACATGAATATACATGTTTTAGGAGTCGATCCCTGTTGTGTGTCCCACATGAGCTTTTTATCATGATGATTTTAGGGATAACAGTTAAAATGCAAGCCACATCAGATGCACAGTTTGGATTCAACATTCACAACATGGGTGGGCCCCACATAGCCGCAATGTATGGTAATTACAACATCATCCCCCATACCCATGACGCCCGTGGGCCTGCTGCCTGTGTGAAATCCACTCCGTACATCAGTGTCGCCAGCTCATCTTAGCCAATTATATAAAAAATCAACCAGATCGAACACTCAAGTTGGCCACACCATAAGAATCATTGAGGAATGAACACCCACCCCTGAGACCTTAATAGGCCCCAAGAAGTTTTGGATGATGCTAATGTCTATATTTTCTCTTCATCCTCATGGTAATCATGTTATAAACGGTTTAGATGACATATAAACATCACGGTGAGCCCCATGAAGGTTTCAATGGTAGACATTTCCATCCTCACTGTTTCCCGTGGTGTGTCCCACTTGGGTCTTTCATCTATTTCATTTTTTGTCTCTCGCCCTAACATGAGCTGAAGAAACTGATAGACGGAGTGGATTTCACATAAACATCTCGGTGGGCCTCATATGGATTAGTGTTACACGCACTCCTTATAACAGAAATCTCACATCCTACTCCCCATCCCAAAACCAACATTACATAAAAATAAACAACAAGAAGTGTTTCTCAAAAGGCCCATCCAATCAACTGTAATGATCTAAGGCTACATTTTGATACCTGTAAGTTTTTTAAGTTATAAGTAAGTTATAGGTAACTTACTTACATGTGAAAGAAGATTACAGGAAATCATGTTTGGGTGTAAGCTGTAATTAACCTACATGTAACTTAGTTTTTGTATTTGGATAACCTGTAAGTTAGTTATAGGTAAAATGTTTTATACTAACACCAACCGGAGTTTAGAGTATGGAATTGTTTAAAAATCAAATTGACACATAAAAAAGTTTGGATAAAAGTATGTAATTTTATTAAGCTCGTTTAAATGATTAGTTGGACTGATTCTTAAGTTAAACTAATCATTATGTGAGAAACATTATTTTTATTATAAAATATAAGTATGAATGAAAGTTTTTATACGCCATACCAATCAAAAATTTGTAAAATTTATTATAAAAACTTTATGTTCACATGGTATGGCCTACCCGAGCTTTTTATTAGGCTTTATTTTTTATGTATCCTATTCATCATAGAGATTTGCACTTAATTAATATGATCAATGAAAGATGCATACTATGGTAGCCCAAACACACACCTATAGTTAAGATCACATTCCTACTAATGAATGTGGTGCGGTCCATCTTGGTCACACACACACACATATATTTACGTTTCTGTGTATTTGTGTATATATATATATGTATATATGTATATTTATACATGTATATATATGTTTATGTATATGTATGTGTAGGTATATGTATATGTATGTATATGTGTGTGTGTGTGTGGTATGTATATGTATATATATTTATATATGTATGTATAGGTATCTATGTATATATATTTATGTATATGTATATGTATATATATGTATGCATACACCTGTACACACACACACACACACACACACACACACACGCACGCACGCATGCACGCACGCACATACACACACATATATGTACACAGACATACACAGACATGCATATGCACACACATATACATACACATATACATATATATACACATACATATACATATACATATATATATTCACACATACACACACACACATAAAATATATATATATATATATATATATATATATATACATGCATATACATATACATACACATACATATAATATGTACATGTATACCTATATACATTTGTTGATGCAAAAATCTGGACCACCCTCTGTCGAGTCCTGCGTGCTTGGAGCGAACCCTAGTCTTGCACAAAACAATAAACAAAGGGGACCCCGGCTCAAGTAGGGGATTCTCTGATGCCAAAGTCAGGCTAGGAAATCTGGAGTCTTAATAGTGTAAAGTAGAGTGTGGGTGCTAAATATTGCATACATGCATTTGTAGAAATGATCCGTATTTATACCTGAGGGTAGTGATTAACGTGTCCGATAATCTCGCCACGGTTATCGCAATCACGCGATGGCTACGCATGCGTGGTTGTTGACAGTTACCCGAAGATCGTGCGCTAGGCATTACTCTAGTCGTGCATTACTGGAGTTATGCACTGATTCCGTTGTTGACCAAGTCCCTGATCCGGCCGACCTCATGGATCGGATCCCACCCCATGGCTCAGATCTTACTGGATCCTACGAGCCCGTGTCTCGAATCTTACTGGATCCTCCGGGCCCACGGATAAGCGGGTTGATATTATACTAAATAAAGAGGTTCAAGTTGGAAGTAGGATGAACGAATGTGCGACGGCTACTGTCTTTCGGGCTTTCGCGCATCAGTGTCGCTAGCTCATCTTAGCCAATAATCTAAAAAATGAACCAGATCGAACACTCAAGTTAGCCGCACCACAAGAATCATTGAGGAATGAACACCCACCATTGAAACCTTAATGGGGCCCAAGAAGTTTTAGATCATCTTGATGTCTATATTTTCTCTTCATTCTCATGGTAATCGCATTATGAACCGTTTAGATGACATATAAACATCACGGCGAGCCCCATGAAGGTTTCAATGGTAGACATTTCCATCCCCACCGTTTCCCATGGTGTGGCCCACTTGGGTCTTTCATTTACTTCATTTTTTGTCTCTCACCCTAACATGAGTTGAAGAAATTGATAGACGGAGTGGATTTCACACAAACATCTCGATAAGCCCCACACAGCTTTGTGTTACATGCACTCCCTGCAACAGAAATCTCACATCCTACTCCCCATCCCAAAACCAACATTGCATAAAAGCAAACAACAAGAAGCGTTTCTCAAAAGGCTCATCCAATCAACTGTCATGCTAAGGCTGCGTTTGGATGCCTGTAAGTTTTTTAAGTTGTAAGTAAGTTACGGGTAATCTACTTACATGTGAAAAAAAGTTACAAGTAATTCTGTTTGGGTGTAAGTTGTAATTAACTTATAGGTAACTTAGTTTTTGTGTTTGGATAACCTGTAAGTTAGTTACAGGTAAGATGTTTTATATTAACACCAGTCAGAGTTTAGAGTATGGAATTTTTAAAATTTTAAATTGTCACATAAAAAGGTTTGGATAAAAGTATATAATTTTATTGAGCCCATTTAGATGATTGGTTGGACTGATTCTTAAGTTGAACTAATCATTATGTGAGAAACATTATTTTTATTATAAAATATAAGTCTCAATGAAAGCTTTCATACGTCATACCAATCAGAAATTTGTAAAATTTATTATAAAAGTTTTATGTTCACATGATATGGCCTACCCAAGCTTTTTATTAGGATTTATTTTGTATGTATCCTATTCATCATAGAGATTTGCACTTAATTAATATGATTAATGAAAGATGCATACTATGGTGGCCTAAACACACACCTATGGTTAAGATCACATCCCTACTATTGAATGTGGCACGGTCCATCTGGGTCACACACACACACATTTATGTATCTGTGTATCTGTATATGTATGTATGTATATATGTGTATTTATACATGCATATGTATGTTTATGTATATGTGTGCATAAATATGTATGTATATATATTTCTATATGTATGTATAGGTATATATGTATATATATTTATATATGTATGTATAGGTATATATGTATATATATTTATGTATATGTATTTATAAGTATATGTATCTGTGTATCTGTATATATATGTATGTATACACCTGTATACACACACACATGTACACACACGCACATACGCATACACATGCACATACACACACATATATACATAGACATACACAGACATATACATATACACACACACATATACATACATACACATACATATATATATATATATTCACACGTATACATATATATATACATAAATATACATATACATACACATACATATAATATGTACATGTATACATATATACATTTGTTAATGTAAAAATCTGGACTACCCTCCGTCGAGTCCTGCGTGCTCGGAGCAAACCCTAGTCCTACACAGAACAATAAACAAAGGAGACCCTGACTCAAGCAGGGGACCCTCCGATGCTAAAGTCAGGCTAGAAAATCTAGGTCATAGTATAGAGTAGAGTGGGGGTGTTAGATGTTGTGTACCTGTATATGTATAAATGATTCGTATTTATACCTGAGGGTAGTGATTAACGTGTCTGATAATCTCGACACGGTTATCGCAATCACGCGATGGCTATGCGTGCGCGGTCGTTGACAGTTACCCGGAGATCATGCGTTGGGCATTACTCTAGTCGTGCATTACTGGAGTTATGCACTGATTCCGTTGTTTACCAAGTCCTTGATCCGGGTCGACCTCATGGCTCAAATCCTACACCATGACTCGGATCTTACTGGATCCTATGAGCCAGTGGCTCGTATCTTATTGGATCCTTCAGGCCCATGGATAAGCGGGTTGATATCATACTAAGTAGAGAGGTTCAAGTTGGAAGCAGGATGAACGGATATGCGACGGCTACTGTCCTTCGGGCTTTCGCACATTGGTGTCGCCAGCTCATCTTAGCCAATAATCTATAAAATGAACCACATCGAACACTCAAGTTGGTCACACCACAAGAATCATTGAGGAATGAACACTCACCATTGAAATCTTAATGGGGCCCAAGAAGCTTTTGATCATACTGATGTCTATATTTTCTCTTCATTCTCATGGTAATCACATTATGAATGGTTTAGATGACATATAAACATCACGGCGAGCCCCATGAAGGTTTCAATGGTAAACATTTCCATCCTCACTGTTTCCCATGGTGTGGCCCACTTGGGTCTTTCATCTACTTCATTTTTTGTCTCTCACCCTAACATGAGCTGAAGAAACTGATAGACGGAGTGGATTTCACACAAACATCTCGATGGGCCCCACATGACTTTGTGTTGCATGCACTCCCTGCAACAGAAATCTCACATCCTACTCCCCATCCCAAAAACAACATTGCATAAAAACAAACAACAAGAAGCGTTTCTCAAAAGGCTCATCCAATCAACTGTCATGATCTAAGGCTGTGTTGGGATGCCCATAAGTTTTTTAAGCTATAAGTTATAAGTAACCTACTTACATGTGAAAGAAAATTACAGGTAATCCTGTTTGGGTGTAAGCTGTAATTAACTTACAGGTAACTTAGTTTCATTGTTTGGATAACCTGTAAGTTAATTAAATGTAAGATGTTTTGTATTAACACCAACTAGAGTTTAGAGTATGGAATTGTTTAAAAATCAAATTGTCACATAAAAAAGTTTAGATAAAAGTATGTAATTTTATTGAGCCCATTTAGATGATTAGTTGGATTAATTCTTAAGCTGAACTAATCATTATGTGAGAAACATTATTTTTATTATAAAATATAAGTCTGAATGAAAGCTTTCATACGCCATACCAATCAGAAATATATAAAATTTATTATAAAAGCTCTATGTTCACATGGTATGACCTACCCGAGCTTTTTATTAGGCTTTATTTTTTATGTATCCTATTCATTATAGAGATTTGCACTTAATTAATATGATTAATGAAATATGCATAATATGGTGGCCCAAACACACACCTATGGTTAAGATCACATCCCTACTATTGAATGTGGTGCGGTCCATTTGGGTCACACACACACATATGTATGTATGTATTTATGTATCTGTATATATGTGTATTTATACATGTATATGTATGTTTATTATATGTGTGCATAAATATGTATATGTATGTGTAGGTATATGTATGTATGTGTGTATATTTATATGTCTGTATATATGTGTGTGTATGTATATGTATATATATTTATATGTATGCATAGGTATATATATTTATATATTTATGTATATGTATTTATTAATATATGTATCTGTGTATCTGTATATATATGTATATATACACCTACACACACACACATACATATACACACACGCACATATACACACACACATGCACACACACACACATATATACATACACATACACAGACATATGCACACACACACACATATACATACACATATACATAAATATACACATACGTATGTATGTATATATATACACACACACACACAAATATACATACATATACATATACATACACATACATATAATATGTACATATATGCATATCTACATTTGTTGATGCAAAAATCTACACCACCCGCCGTCGAGTCCTGCGTGCTTAGAGCGAACCCTAGTCCTGCACAGAATAATAAACAAAGGAGACCCTGGCTCAAGCAGGGGACCCTCCGATGTCAAAGTCAGGCTAGGAAATCTGGGTCTTAATAGTGTAGAGTATAGTGGGGGTGTCAGATGTTGCATACCTGTATCTGTAGAAATGATCCATATTTATACCTGAGGGTATTGATGAACGTGCCCGATAATGGTCCATAAGACATGGCATCCCCATCACAGACCCATGCATGGGCAAGCATCTCATTTTCTCCCTAGTCTCTATCTCAGCCCCCATGCCATATACCCATGTCATCTTCACCTACATCCATGGGCCCACCATCTTCACATACAACACCATGATCAAGGGTCATGCTGAAAGTGACACCCCACATCATGCCATGCATCTTTACCACCATATGCATGCATCATCCATCCTCCCTGAAACCCATACATACCCCTTCCTCCTCAATGCCATAGCCAAGTTGATGGACACACTTGTGGGTGAGATGGTCCACTCCCAAACCATCAAACATGGGCTTGATGGATTGGTGTTTGTACAAAATTCAATGGTCCATATGTATGCCACGTGTGGGCTTGTGGAGAATGCCTACAAGGTGTTTGAGATGGTACCTGAAAAGGTCCTTGTGACATGGAATTCTCTCATCAATAGGTATGCTATCAATGGCAGACCCAATGAGGCACTGACCCTTTATAGGGAGATGGGCCATCATGGGGTGGGCCCAGATGGGTTTACCATGGTCAACTTGATGTGTGCTGGTGCTGAGCTGGGAGCCTTGGCATTGGGGAGGAGGGCTCATGTGCATGTTTTGAAGGTGGGGTTGATTGGGAACTTACATGTGGGCAATGCACTCATTGATTTGTATGCTAAGTGTTGGGCCATTAGGGATACCCACCGGGTGTTTGGTGAGATGGGGTCCCGGAGAGTTGTGTCATGGACGTCGTTGATCGTCGGGTGGGCCTTGAACGGGTATGGCAAGGATGCATTGAAGCTTTTTGAGTGCATGGAGAGAGAGGGGCTGGTGCCTACTGAGATCACCTCTGTGGGTGTGTTGTATGCCTGCAACCATTGTGGCTTGGTTAGTGAAGGGTTTAGACACTTCAATAGGATGAGGGACGTGTATGGACTGGTACCCAAAATAGAGCATTATGGTTGCATGGTTGATCTGTTGGGCAGGGCTGGGATGGTCAATGAGGCGTATGAATTTATTAGCAAAATGCCACTGGAGCCCAATGCTGTGGTGTGGAGGACCTTTTGGGTGTTTGCGCCATGCACGACCACGTTGCATTGGGTGAAATTGCACGGTCACGACTCATTGAACTAGACCCTGGCCACTGCGGTGACTATGTGCTCTTGTCTAATCTATATACTTCCGATGGAAGGTGGCTCGACGCACAAGGGGTCAGGAAGACCATGTTCAGGAAAGGGGTGTGGAAGGCCTCGGGCCATAGCTTAGTTGAGGTGGGGAATTGCGTCTATGAGTTCGTGATGGGAGACCGGTCCCACCCACGGACGGACGAGATATATGCAATGTTAGAGGAGATCACTAGGCTGTTAAAGTTGTGGGGCTACATGTCGCGCACTTCGAACATGCTGGCTTATATAGAGGAGGAGAAGAAGGAGAAGGCACTCTGCTACCATAGTGAGAAGTTGGCTATAACTTTCGCTCTCATTAGCACGCCCAATGGGACGCCCATCACAGTGATCAAGAACTTGAGGGTGTGCGTGGATTTCCATGTGGCGACCAAGATCATATCTAAGGTGTTTGATAGGGAGATCATCGTTAAGGACCGCAACCGATTCCATCATTTTAGAGATGGGTCTTGTTCTTGTAAGGATTACTGGTGAAGTGCCCACATTTATTATGGACTTAACTAACATTTCAGTTAGCTTTACATTACTGAAGAATACCATTTCATCTACGCGGTGTTTGGTTGTCCCCAATTCTCAATCTAGACAGAATGCGTTTTGTCTGAATCACAAAAGAGAGATGGTAACAAGACTGTTCTTGTGTCATTTGTGATTTGGAGTGGAGAAGGCAGGAAAATGCTAATAATGCAGTCCAAACACACCCTTAGGAAAAACCACTTGCATTTATAGAAATCCAATCCCATATAGTGACATGTTTGGACGTAACCATGGACGCGATCAGAAGCACTGATTCCCATCCAAGCATATCAGGAGACACTAGAGATTTAGATTCGAACTCAAATATCGAATTTTAGGGGCGCTCCAAACACGTTGCCGATGGAAATCTATTTGTTTCATTTGTAATACTAAAGTCTGTTCAGTGGCCAGGAACCCTCAAGCTGGTGTGATTTTCCACGTATACCCCATCCATAACAAGACCCAGCAGATGAAAGGTCTAGACCTTGTAGATGTATGCCACTTGTACTGATATCTAATGCTTGATAACTAATTCAGATGATGTTAGCAATATTGCATCAGGAAAAATGATACCATCGGTATGTATTTCATTTTTAAGGATGCGTGTGGATACACTGTGGAATTGAAATGCAATAATCAGTTCGACATGTAAATGATCCAAATTGCAAGTTCCTTCCTCGGCATTCATATTGATGGAGTAGGAACCGAATTGCATGTGTTACTTCCATGTCGGGCGAGAAAGAAAATGAAAATTCAAGTTGAGGGATATTTCTATACTATGAATAATAGAGAAGGCCATTACAATTAGATTATAATTATTGCAATCCATTTCGATAGCGCATCCAAACATGTTAGACTGTTCAATCAATGCACCCCTATTAATATAGGGTGTACATACATTATACTTGACTGCACATGGCCCCATTCAAATAAGGACCTGAAAATGGATGGTACTTGGAAGGAAATGGGAAGGACTAGAAGTGGTCAGTCTCAGGAAAATAGCCCTTATTGAGTTTCAGCTTTTGAAAGTGGTCAACAAAAGACCCCGACAGTCCCTAATAGTCGATCTTGGGTTAAAATAAGCCTCCTGAAAGGTAACAGAGGCATGCAAAGGTTTCCATAGGCCAAACAGAGATTGACCCTCAAGTGGAAAGGCAGAAAGGAGCTTGACTACAGGACCCACCCGTCAAGCAGGGACAACAGTAGGCCTTAGCAATCCGATGGTGCTAAGTGAAATGGTCATCTTATGTATCATGTGTAAGTGCTAAGGAGAAACCATTAACCACTTGTTGATCCAAACATCTCGGTGGGCCCCACATGGATTTGTGTTGCATGCACTCTCTGCAACACAAATCTCACATCCTACTCCCCATCCCAAAACCAACATTGCATAAAAACAAATGACAAGAAGCGTTTCTCAAAAGTCTTAGCCAATCAACTATCATGATCTAAGGTTGCATTTAGATGCATGTAAGTTTTTTAAGTTGTAAGTTACAGGTAATCTACTTACATGTGAAAGAAAGTTACAGGTAATCCTGTTTGGCTGTAAGCTGTAATTAATTTACAGATAACTTAGTTTTTGTGTTTGGATAGCCTGTAAGTTAATTACAGGTAAGATGTTTTATGTTAACACCAACCGGAGTTTAAAGTATGGAATTGTTTAAAAGTTGAATTGTCACATAAAAAGTTTGGATAAAAGTATGTAATTTCATTAAGTCCATTTAGATAACTAGTCGGACTGATTGTTAAACTGAACTAATCATTATGTGAGAAACATTATTTTTATTATAGAATATAAGTTTGAATGAAAGCTTTCATACACCATACCAATCAGAAATTTGTAAAATTTATTATAAAAGCTTTATGTTCACATGATATATCCTACTCAAACTTTTTATTAGGCTTTATTTTTTATGTATCCTATTCATCATAGAGATTTGCACTTAATTAATATGATTAATGAAAGATGCATACTATGGTGGCCCAAACACACACCTATGGTTAAGATCATGTCCCTACTATTGAATGTGGTGTGGTCCATCTGAGTCACATGTGTGTGTGTGTGTGTGTGTGTGTGTGTGTGTGTGTGTGTGTATGTATGTATGTATGTATGTACGTATGTGTATTTATACATATATATGTATGTGTATGTGTATGTATATGTGTGTATAAATTTGTATATGTTTGTGTAGGTATATGTATATGTATATATATTTATATATGTATGCATAGGTATATATGTATATGTATTTATAAGTATATTTATCTATGTATCTGTGTGTGTGTGTGTGTGTATATATATATACACGTATGTATACAGCTGTACACACACACACACATACATATACACAAACACGTACACTCGCACATACACACACATATATATACACAGACATACACAGACATGTGCATGTACATACACATATACACACATACATATACATATATATATATTCACACATATACATATACATATGCATATGCATACACACACACACATAAATATATATACATATACATATACATACACATACATATAATATGTACATGTATACATACATACATACATATACATATATATATATATGTATATGTATGTATGTATTTGTTGATGTAAAAATCTGGACCATCCTCCGTCAAGTCCTGCATGCTCGGAGCAAACCCTAGTCCTGCACAAAATAGTAAACAAAGGAGACCTTGGCTCAAGCAGGGGACCCTCTGATGCTAAAGTCAGGCTAGAAAATCTAGGTCTTAATAGTATAGAGTAGAGTGGGGGTGCCAGATGTTGCGTACCTGTATTTGTAGAAATGATCCGTATTTATACCTGAGGGTATGATGAACGTGTCCGATAATCTCGGCACGGTTATCGCCATCACACGATGGCTACGCGTGCGCGGTCGTTGACAGTTATCCTGAGATCGTGCACTGGGCATTACTCCAGTCGTGCATTACTGGGGTTATGCACTGATTCTGTTGTTGACCAGGTCTCTGATCGGGGCCGACCTCATGGCTCGGATATTATTGGATCCTACGAGCCCGTGGCTCGGATCTTATTGGATCCTATGAGCCCACGGATAAGCGGGTCGATATTATACTAAGTAAAAAGGTTCAGGTTGGAAGTAGGATGAGCAGAAATGTGATAGCTACTGTCCTTCAGGCTTTCGCAAGAGAATCGTCGCAAAGGACAGGTTGGCTCGGACGTGTTACCACCGCCCCGAGGCTCTGTTGGTCGACTTAGACGTGTTACCACCGCTCCAAGTTGGTATCGTAGTTCCACTATAATACTCGGGTTGGATATTCACCTCAGATCGGATTCATATCAGTCCGAGGCCTTGCTCATTGGTGCCAAAGTTAACCTCAATGCGACTCCGTTTGGATTTACTCATAACAACATGCATATATACATATACATTCATATATATAATCATGTATGTTAGTTCATCTTATATGAATCATGACCCTTAAGAAGATGCGTAGTGTTTGTGATTTAATACCTTCTGCAAGTACACTTCTCTCAGATAATTCTTTATTAATTTCTCATGTTCCCGAAAAATCTGGAACGACTCCTGACGAGTAAGATGAGAATGCAGTCAATAAAGTAGGGTAAGCTCCTCCACCACCACCGCCTCCGGTTAACATGAAAGATGCTGGATATAGCACGCAACTCCCATTATCCACTACCACTATTTGAGCTAACATCACAGGACCACATGTTCAGCTGTGGGACACTGCCTTTGGGTTGGTAACGCAGATAGCGGCAATGCTAAAAAACAACAGGATTAGTTTGCCATTCAGTGGGACATATTAGCCACCTTGAACCAGACATCCCAACATAAGCGGAACACGTCTCCACTAAGGTTTGATCAATCTCATGAAGTAGATTTACTTGAAAGATTTACGAAGTTGCAACCACCGGTATTCAATGGTACATCTGACCCATCAATAGCAGAAGATTGGTTAAAGCAGATTGAGTAAGTTGATGTACTAATTTAAATGTTTTGTTACAATATTTTATTATACGGTAAATTATATGCTAATCTGTGCCAAATTGTATAAAATTATAATTGTGCGTTAAATTTATTTATCAAGACAAGTATATATAACAGTTATGAAAATGATATGTTCATACATCATCCCTAATTCATTGATTTTGCATAATGCATGGTTGATCTTAGGAGTCCTCCCTGGAAGAAATGTCAATCTTGGTAGAGTGTTACCAGATGCGAGCTATGTTCAAGCCTAACGAAAGATGGAAGCCTACCCAACATGTGGATGCGGGTTGAAGACATTTAACCTTAAAATCAAATAAATATTTATTTTTCCCTTCATCTAGGTCTTTACGTCTTAATCATGAGGTAAGACATCAAATAAACATTATAGTCAACATTATGATCTTTTTAATTATGAACACCTAAGGTTGAGATCTGCCTATGTTTGCTCATTTTGGGTTTAAGCCCTAAAATGATATGAAAAAAATTGATGAATAACATGGATAAAACACATGCAACATGGCGAGGTCCACAAAGCACCAACTAGTAGTGATATAGTTATTGACTAACGTCGTTAGTCAAACTTGAGTAGATCCATCGATGTATATGGGATCCTAAATTATGGAGCCCATTGTGATGTATTTTTCTCACATCCACATCCTTCATCCGTGTTGAAAGCTCATTTTAAAACATGATACAAAAAAATAAGAAGATTTGAATCTCATGTGGATCATAGTATAGGAAACAATAGTAATTGACCATTAAAAACTTCTTATGGGCACAAAAGTTTTTGGATCAAGATGATATTTGTTTGGTATATTCGTCCAAGCCTTTGTTACCTTATTAACGAAAGCGGATTACGTATCGAGTAAACTCTTTAAGGCTCACCAAGATTTATATATTGTATCCAATCTGTCCATCCATTTTACCATATAGTTTTAAGTCTTGATTCCAAAAATGAAGAATATTCAAAGATCAAATGAACCACACCATTGGAAATAGTGTGAATTGAACTTCTATCGTTGAAAAATTCTGGGGGGCCACAAAAGTTTTGGATCAAGCTTATATTTGATTTTTCCCCTCATCCATGTTTGTTTATTATCTTATGAACATGTTGGATGACAAATAAAAATCATTGTGGGGCCTAACAAAGTTTCGATGGTGGAAATCATTATTTCCACTGTTTCCTATGGTATGATCAACTTGAGCACTCAATTTGCTTCAATTTTGGTCCGAACCCCTTAAATAAGTTGGAAAAAATGAATAGACGGCATGGATAAATCATATACATTAAATGTGGGCCCAATTGAGTTTATTGAGTATGATAAGAGATTCGACTTCCTTGTCAATAGGTTAGATTGAGTACTAAGTTACTCAATACGCTTTTATTGTACCAAGTAAACTCAATTAGGCCCACCTTGAATGTATGTAGTCTATCCACACCATCTATCCATTTTTCCATCTAATTTAAGGAGTTAAGCCCAAAATTGAAGCATATACAAAGATGAAGTGGATCATACCACATGACAGTTAGGATAATGATTTCCACTGATGAAATCTTTCTAGGCCCCACAATAATGTTTATTTGTCATCCAACCTGTTCATAAGATTATACATATGTAGATGAACTGAAAACAAAAATATAAGCTTCATCCAAACCTTCGGTGGCCCTAAGAAATATTCAGTGGTAGAAGTTCAAGTCAACTGTTTCGTGTGGCGTGGTCCATTTGAAAATTGTATATGATTCATTTTTGAGCTCAAGCCCTAAAATTATCTGGGAAAATGGATGGACGGAGCGGATAAAATATATGAATCATGGTGGACCTCGTAGAGTTTACTCAATACGCTAAGCCTAGTGAGTTACTCACCGGGCAAAAAATAAATATTTCAGTGGATCCGTGGTGTTTTTATTACTAGGAATTTAGTTAAGATTGTTTCTTGTGGTGTGGCCCACTTGAGATTTGGATCAGTTTCATTTTTTGGATCATATCCTAAAATGAGCTTTCAATAAGGATGTACGGCGTGGATGTAAGGAAAGTACATCACTATGGGCCCACAGTTAGGCATCCGAAACCGGAAACGGATTGGCTACTCTCGGTGATCTGTGGGCCCCACACATCCTTTCCGTTCACACATTTTTACAGATCATTTTATGGCTTTATGACAAAAATGAGAGGTATATAAATATCAGGTGGACCACACCACATGAAAACAATAGTGATTGAATATCCATCATTAAAATCCTCCTAAGACCATTTGACATCTAATAGGTTGATTAGGTCATACATTCCCAGATGAAGGGAAAAACAAAAATCAGCTTGATCCAAAACTTTTATGGCCCATAATGTTTTTTAATGGTCGACGCTCATTCAACACTGTTTCCTGTAATGTGCTCCACTTAAGATTGGTATATACCTCATTTTTGGTCTCATATCGTAAAATGATCTGTAAAAATAGATGGACGGCATGGATGAAACACATGCATCATGGTGAGGCCCACGGAGCACCGACCATCAGCCATTGGCTGGTGTCAGGGGGCGTAGGCAATCCGTTTCCTCCGAAACCGCCCCTGCCAAACAGCCCCTGCACTAACGCAAAAGAAAAAAAAAAAAATGAAGGAGAGAAAAATAAAAAAACAGAACAGTAAGGGTTAGGGCTTCCCTTGCCCGAGCAGAGGGACGGAAGGAGACGCTGAGAGAGAGAGAGAGAGAGAGAGAGAGAGAGAGAGAGAGAGGGAAGGGGACGCTGAGAGAGGGAGAAGGAGACGTTGGGTCAGAGCAGGTAGGTGCACTTTCAATGCAGCTGCGTTTCCACCACCCTCTCCCAATTTCCAAATGGATAGTCGTTGCCTGTAAGAAAGTAACCTGTGACTTGAAAAACACCTAATTCCTCTGTAACATTTCTTGCAATCTTACCTGATAGAAAGTTACATGTTGAGACTTTGTTACCTGTAACATTTCTCCCCAAACACAAACTGTAAGAAAGTCACCTGTAACTTTCTTACATTTTACACAAGTTATAGGCATCCAAACGGCCCCTTTAATGCACTCAAGATGGCCCACCTCTCTCCATCCAAACCTCTCCAATCTCCTCCCATTGTCAACCCTCCAAACCCCAACAAAGGGCCCCACCTTCAGAAAATGCATTGCCCTCCTCCAGACCCAAAAATCCTACCCCAAAATCATCCAAATCCATGCATGGTCCATAAGACATGGCATCCCCATCACAGACCCATGCATGGGCAAGCATCTCATCTTCTCCCTAGTCTCCATCTCAGCCCCCATGCCATATACCCACACCATCTTCACCCACATCCATGGGCCCACCATCTTCACATACAACACCATGATCAAGGGCTATGCTGAAAGTGACACCCCACATCATGCCATGCATCTGTACCACCATATGCATGCATTGTCCATCCTCCCTGACACCCATACATACCCCTTCCTCCTCAAGGCCATAGCCAAGCTGATGGACACACGTGTGGGTGAGATGGTCCACTCCCAAACCATCAAACATGGGCTTGATGGATTGGTGTTTGTACAAAATTCAATGGTCCATATGTATGCTACGTGTGGGCTTGTGGAGAATGCCTACAAGGTGTTTGAGATGGTACCTGAAAAGGGCCTTGTGACATGGAATTCTCTCATCAATGGGTATGCTATCAATGGCAGACCCAATGAGGCACTGACCCTTTATAGGGAGATGGGCCATCATGGGGTGGCCCCAGATGGGTTTACCATGGTCAGCTTGATGTGTGCTGGTGCTGAGCTGGGGGCCTTGGCATTGGGGAGGAGGGCTCATGTGTATGTTTTGAAGGTGGGGTTGATTGGGAACTTACATGTGGGCAATGCACTCATTGATTTGTATGCTAAGTGTGGGGCCATCAGGGAGGCCCATTGGGTGTTTGGTGAGATGGGGTCCCGGAGTGTCGTGTCATGGACGTCGTTGATCGTCGGGTGGGCCTTGAATGGGTATGGCGAGGATGCGCTGAAGCTGTTTGGGTGCATGGAGAGGGAGGAGCTGGTGCCTACTGAGATCACCTTTGTGGGTGTATTGTATGCCTGCAGCCATTGTGGCTTGGTCAGTGAAGGGTTTGAATACTTCAATAGGATGAGGGATGTGTATGGACTGGTACCCAAAATAGAGCATTATGGTTGCATGGTTGATTTGTTGGGCAGGGCTGGGATGGTCAATGAGGCTCATGAATTTATTAGCAAAATGCCACTGGAGCCCAATGCTGTGGTGTGGAGGACCTTGTTGGGCGCTTGCGCCATGCACGGCCACGTTGCATTGGGTGAAATTGCACGGTCACGGCTCGCTGAATTGGACCCTGGCCACTGCGGCGACTATGTGCTCTTGTCTAATCTATATGCTTCCGATGGAAGGTGGCTCGACGCGCAAGGGGTCAGGAAGACCATGTTCAGGAAAGGGGTGCGGAAGGCCCCTGGCCATAGTTTAGTTGAGGTGGGGAATTGCGTCCATGAGTTTGTGATGGGAGACCGGTCCCACCCACAGAAGGACGAGATATATGCAATGTTGGAGGAGATCACTAAGCTGTTGAAGCTGCAGGGCTACATGCCACGCACTTCGAACGTGCTGGTTGATATAGAGGAGGAGGAGAAGGAGAAGGCACTCTGCTACCATAGTGAGAAGTTGGCTATAGCTTTCGCTCTCATTAGCACGCCCAGTGGGACGGCCATCACAGTGATCAAGAACTTGAGGGTGTGCGTGGATTGCCATGTGGCGACCAAGATCATATCTAAGGTGTTTGATAGGGAGATCATCGTTAGAGACCGCAGCCGATTCCATCATTTTAGAGATGGGTCTTGTTCTTGTAAGGATTACTGGTGAAGTGCCCACATTTATTATGGGCTTAACTGACATTTCAGTTAGCTTTACATTACTGAAGAAATACCATTTCATTTACCTGCTGTTTGGTTGTCCCCAATTCCCAATCTGGACAGAATGCGTTTTGTTTGAATCACAAAAGAGAGATAGGAAGAAGAATGTTCTTGTGTCATTTGTGATTTGGAGTGGAGAAGGTAGGAAAATGCTAATAATGTAGTCCAAACACACCCTTAGGAGAAACCACTTGCATTTATAGAAATCCAATCCTATATAGTGGCATGTTTGGATGTAACCATAGACGCGAGCAGAAGCACTGATTCCCATCTAAGCATATCATGAGACACTAGAGATTCAGGTTCGAAATCAAATATCGGATTTTGGGGGCGCACCAAACACGTTGCTGATGGAAATCTATTTGTTTCATTTGTAATACTAAAGTCTGTTCAGTGGCCAAGAACACTCAAAATGGTGTGATTTTCCGCATATGCCCTATCCATGGCAAGACCCAGCAGATGAAAGGTCTGGGCCTTGTACATGTATACCACTTGTATTGATATCTAATGCTTGATAACTAATTCAGATGATGTTAGTAGCATTGTATTAGGAAAAATGATACCATTAGCATGTATTTCATTTTTAAGGATGCTTTTGGATACACGATGGAATTGAAACGCAATAATCAGTTCGATACGCAAATGATCCAAACTGCAAGTTCCTTCCTCGGCATTCATATTGACGGAGTAGGAACTGAATTGCATGTGTTACTTCCATGTCGGGCGAGAAAGAAAATGGAAATTCAAGTTGGGGGATATTTCTATACTATGAATAATAGAGAAGGCCATTACAATTGGATTATAATTATTTCAATCCATTTCGATAGCGCATCCAAACAGGTTAGATTGTTCAATCAGTGCACCTCTATTAATATAGGGTGTACATACATTATACTTGACTGCACATGGCCCCATTCAAATAAGGACCTCAAAATGGATGATACTTGGAAGGAGATGGGAAGGGCTAGAAGTGGTCAGTCTCAGGAAAATAGCCCTTATTGAGTTTCAGCTTTTGAAAGTGGTCAACCAGAAGACCCCGACAGTCCCTAACAGTCGATCTTGGGTTAAAATAAGCCTCCTGAAAGGTAACAGAGGCGTGCAAAGGTTTCCATAGCCTAAACGGAGATTGACCCTCGAGTGCAAACGCAGAAAGGAGCTTTACTGCAGGGACCCACCCGTCGAGCAGGGACAGCAGTAGGCCTTAGCAATCCGATGGTGCTGAGTGAAAGGGTCGTCCTATGTATCATGTGTAAGTGCTAGGGAGAAACCACTAACCACTTGTTGATCCATTGTTCCTTTGTGCACGGAATTCAGGCGGCAGTGATGGGATGGTTTGGAATGGAATAGCTGTTGAATGGCAGGGTTAGAGAGGGGTTGGGGTAGTAGCCCGTTTAAATACAGGGGAAAACTCATTTGGAATCTTCTCCCTAAGGCAATGTTTCGGGAGCTATGGCTAGAAACTAGAAAGGGATGGGAGAGTTTTTTTTTAAGGTTGTGGAGAGATCTCCCAAGTCCGATGGGTCTAATCAAGGAAAACCTGTTATTATGTGCTCTAGAATAGTAGGGGTGCAACTCTGGAGGGTTGGGTTAGGTTGGGTTGAGGGCCACCATAAGTGGAACTCGGGCAAGCAGACCCAACCAGACCCAAATCCCAATCCAACCTAACCCAATCCAAATTTGCTCAGCCTAAACATAACCCAAATTCAAATCAGGTTGCCATTTTTCAACCTGAACCCAACCCAAGGACCTGGGCCACCCGACCAAAACTCAGGTTGGGGTTGTCCTGAAGCCTAAGTTGCGGGCCTAGTTAGAAGGCCTTTGAAAATGTCTCAGCAGAAACGTTATTCAGCAGGCGGCATGATATTCTGCGGTCCAAAGCTGACCCAGCACAGGGTAAGGGCTCCACCAGAATATTAGGGAGGTGGGCCTTAAGTTCCACAGGTGCTGGTGCAGAGAGAACCGCAAGGCTCAAGTTGCTGCATTTTCAGGGATCGTCATAGCTATTTGTAGCTTCAAAGCCTCAGCCTTAGCGCTAAGAGAGACAACAGAGCCTATTCACTCCAACTTTCCACCACTCATCATTTCGGTGGAGGGAGCGACAGGCTCGAGTAAGACCATTTTGAATGCCCTTAGCTGCATGGTGTGATTATCCAACCATGGCTGTTTTTGTGCCATGTCCAATACAGTGCATTCCTGTCCAACTGTTTTTGCTGATCATATATGGGGCCCCACATGAATCCAAGCTGCGGTCAGGTCAGAAGAATTCATGTTTGATCGTAGCTTGCAACAACAAAGCTCATGGACACCATAGCATGCACATTAAAGCAATCCACAAATGAATCAAAACCCGTTTAAGACCCATATCATGTGGCTTGAATTGCAGTTAAGAAAAACAAATGATAATCCATGGCCATGTCTGATAATAAAAATGCAAGAGATCCTTACCATCTGTTGATAAAATCCCTTTTTGCCGATAAGCAATAAGGGAAAAAAGAAAAAAGAAAAAAAGAAATACCAATGAAAATGGAAAAAGAAACAACCATCCATTAATACGATGGATTAAGATGTTTCCATACAAATGGTGTATCTCAACAGGGTGTCGATGATCGCAATTGCTTGTCTTGAAATCTACATTCAAAGAAAATCTCGCTCATCACAATCTCCACTGTTCTTCATCAAGTGACAAAGCCCACCTCTTCCCATGCCACCTTAAATGATTTGATTACTGGGCAAGATAGGCATTCTGTGAAGAGCTTCAATGGCTTAGATGTCTTCTCTGTTCGGATTACCTAACTCCCCTCAGCCTGTCCAAAACTGCCAATTTATTGATTTATCATATCTAGTGGACCCACTTATGCTGCAGTCCCAACTCCTGATAGAATTCCCATTGGAGTTTTTAACTTCAAAAAACCTGTGGGAGGTTTTCAGGTTTTCGAAAACGATCCATTCAGGGTTTTTCTTTGAGCTTCCTTCAACCACAGCTCTCTAATCTCTTTCAATATCTGAAACCAAGAAACCGTTCAGCTTCTCCATGGAAACCCAACAACAAGGATCTTATCCTTCAAAGACATCTCATCTCTGATGATTCTCTCTTGTTTTCTCTTTCCATAATCCCCATTTTACAGCGAAAGGTAACAGTTGCCACAGGATCCCTCCCAACCCACCTCTAGCAACATGTCAAAACTGGCATTTGCTTGTTTCGATTGTATAGATATGATAATGATAGGAGAAAAAGGAAAAAGGGGCCGCATGATTGTTGGGAAGAATTTGATGTCATCTGAAGTTGCAGCAGTGCGCCTGGCCTTCCCCCAACTTACCCCACAAACAGATCATCTGCCTAGGAGACTGGTAGTGAGCGGTGAAGTAGTCCTCCATGCATCCATACTGGCAAAACTTCCAGTTGTGGGAGTATTGGACAGTGGTGGAGCTGTTGAACTGTTCAACCCACATGCCCATGCTTACATCCTCCATCTTGAAGAGCTGCATGAGTAGCCAAAACATTTTTTTTATTTAAAAAAGGCCAAATCGAAGCTTGCAATGTTCTAAATGTAAAAGGAAATGATACATACACCTTATATTTCCAATACTCACACCCCTTTCACTCTACTTCTGCTAAAGATATCAAAAGTTGAATGAAAGGCCGTTTGCAAAAGGGGGGCAGTGTAGATATAATTTCCCTTAGGGTGCGTTTGGTCGCACCAAATGAAATGGATTTGTTGTGTTATCTAACCCTTAGGCTTTGATTGGCATGTTGAGAGATGATGAATCTTGCAATGTCACTTGAAATTATGTATCCAGGTCCGTTGGCATAAGGCGGATATACTGCTTCTGGCCATTCCTGTTTCCATCATGAAATGATGTTTTAGAAGATCCATGATAACTTCTAAAAAAATCACCGAAGCATCAACCTCATGATATCAGATTTTCCAATAAAGATGCCACATCGTAGAAGTCCCATGAAGTATGGGCCACATCATGCCCATGGTGAAGATGCATGCCTATCAATATGGTTGATCTGGTGGGGACATCATGTGGATGAGCTATGGCCCGAAGGGAAGCAATGGGCTCCTTCCATCGAGCTATGGGCTCAAACTCTTTGATTAGGCAATCCTAGCCTTCCTAAGATGAATTTGGAATTTCATCTCTTTGCTCAAAATTGCCACAACCATACACTTCACCCCCTGATCAGACAGCTACCCTAGTCCCATCGACATGACTATTGGGTTATTTTCCAGCCAACCAATGACTCACCAGGTAAAGGATCCTGATTAGCATATACATGTGCCTTGTGATGCTAAAGATGTTTTGATTGGTATGTGAATCATGGTAGTTCATGGTTGGGGTGAGCAGTGTTCGAAATATCAGTATCGCATCCTTAGGATACGGATACATATCGGTGATCACACAGGATTATATTGTTTGTATCGGGTAATTTATCACTTTTTTTTGGAAAACATGGGGAAACATTGGGAAAATGGTTAAATTTTTCAATGAAACTTCAAGGATTGTTAAAAAGGGACCTTAACATACTTTTAAATCATAACAACTGAAAAAAGAGGCGTACGTAATAGGTTTCCTTTATATAGGGTCTGAAGCTGTGCGTTGTCTGATTGAACTAATGCAACTATATTGAAATTGAATGCACAACATTTAGAGTGGATGTGATGATCATTTCATCGAACACCCATATCTACTTTGAAATTAGTATCAATTTATAGCTAGTTGAAGGGAAATTTCAGTTTTTTTTTTTATATTTAAATTATTATTATTATTGATTTTTAATTAAAATGATTTTTTTTTTTTCAAAAATTGACAAAGACTTAACAAATCAGTAGATCAGCCCTCATGCATGCTTGATTTCATGTTTGGAGTGCAACATTGCAAGCAATTTGGGAGAAATTGGGAAATTTTTTGAATTTTTCCTAATTTTCCCCAAATTGGACCACTTACACTCAAATTTCTAACTTACACTGTATGTGATGATCATTTCATAAAATACTCCTCAATACTTAGAAATTGGTCTCAATTGACTGCTGGTTGAAGAAAATTTTGAGAAAAAATAAAATGGAGAACATGAAGAACCAAAGGGTATCGAAATCAAAGCTCCACCTCTATGATTTTTCATGCAAAATATGAAGAATCAATGGATTTTTAACCATTTGACACTCACTTAACATGATTTCAACAAAAAAGGGGATTGAAAATGCTCACCAAATTGAACATGCGCGATATATCGGCACTACCTGTGCGTTTCGTTTTGTCTAGGTGGGATACAAGATACATTGTGGGATATATCAGCCGATACCGTCGACATTTAAAACATTGGGAGTGAGTGTGTGTGGGTGGATTTGGACAATTCATCAGGTAGGCCCCACCATGCATGTGCCATGGCCTTAAAATCACATCAGAATAGTCAACAAATGGACGTGTGCAGAAAAACAAATGAGGGTTATGAAGAATGACCAGCAGTCCACATTCAACGTACATGTGCGAAGCACTAGATGACCCAACTGGTTTGGCATTCAGGCCCCAGCACATTCAGTGGGGCCCAACCTATGAATGACCATGATATCACACACATGCGGCGAGAGTAGGACTCAAAATTGAAAGCAGCCTTAGCTGGGGTTTTAAAGCAAATTTCCTGAAATCATCAATCAACAATATCATGCAAGCAACTTACCTCGTATGTGACTGCCCATTTTCCACTTCTGAGGGGCGTGTGCAGGAGGTTAAGGTTGCCCATATAAAGGGATTTCTTAGGAGAGGTGCCCTTAATTACTGTTAATATGGTATCCACCCTGACAAAGGTATCATCATCACATTTCATGATGTATGCAGCACTCATGTTGCGGATCTGCAGAACATAGGGTGAGGAAGCAGCACCAAAAAGTTCACGGAGGGAGGGAGATGAAAAGGAATTATATGATCTTTGGCCTGAGGATATGTATGGTATCCTTCTGCCCCGTGCTCCAATATCCGAGGCCCACCGATTGGTGATCCAGAGCATTGATTGGATTAGCATAGCCCTGAATGAACCATTACCCAAAACCCTCACTGATGGGATGATTGTAAGACTTCATTCAGTGGCCTGCAAACGGTGATTCAGGAAAAAATACAGCTATGAGACAAATTCAACAGAAAAATACCAAACATTGGATGGCTAGGATCTGACAACCTGGAGATTTTTGGGGCTTGGTCCATCCATGGTGGAACTCATCAGATTGACAGTCTGGATCGCCAAATCAAAGGTCCAATATGTTTGCACTTAGGGCCCAAGATACCATGCATACAGTAGGGCCATTGATCAATAATTCCCCGTGGACTGTACAACTTATCTGAATCAAATAAGCATTCCCACAAAAAAATAACACTTAGCAAAGGAAACATACTCACCCCATACTCACAGATGGCAACAGTTTTAAGAACCACAAGCTCATAACGGTCCATAAATGGCAAAATCACAATGTCGCCAAAGTAATCTGCTTCCTTCTTCAGCACAGCATTGATTTCCTTCCTCGGATTCTACAACATGTCAGTCTTCAGAATGAGTAGAAATTCAGTAGACGAGAAACCAATAAACATACAAGTACAGAACCCACACACCAATCCATTGCTCATGTGGTAGACTCAGTGAATATAACCTCGTTTCAACATTGAGGTCTTGGTATTGATTCCAAAGTGGGGTGTGTATACTAACATGCTAACTAATAATTAAAAAAAATACAGAACCCATGGGAATATAAGAAAACAGCATGATCCCTGCTAGCAGCAGTTGCACTGCTCCATGTGGACACGCCCTGGCCAAGGAATCAGGGCAGTCCTCTCATCAGGTTGGTCACACGTCCTCGAAAGAAATGGATGGTTAAAACAATATTGATCTCTAGTCCACATTCAATGTACATGATTGGCCCACACCGCTGAGGAGACCTGCCTGATTTTAGGGAATCTACACAATGGAGCCTGTCCAATCACTGGCTTGGACCTCGCACACATGTATCAAATGGCATGTGTCAGCGTGAGTGCCTGGAAACCACACCAATATGGATTCTTTCACATTTCTCAACTAGGAGCTCCAAGAACAGCAGCCCAATTCCACTGGTTCCTCAAAAACTTTATTCCAGAGTGTATTACAAAGTGAGAGGAGCACTGAGCCTCCCAACTGAGCCCATATAGAACTTAGTTTCACGACATCAGAACTGCAGAAATACAAAATGTGCAAATGCTTACTAGTGCAACAAAGAAGCGGGCCACAACTTGCAAAGATTTGATCGCGTCAAATTGCATCCAAGTTTTCCTAATAGCCATGCGTTCCGCGAAGTGGTTTGTAGCAGAGAGAATGCCAATAAATAGATAAGCTGGACTTCCTTGCAGTGGATGAGACTTCCACTGCTCTGACATTTCCAAGAGTTGCTGGAGTGAGAAACTTGGATGAGAGATGGGGAGTGAAGTAGCATATATTGAATGCACATCGACATCACCATTAACCACTAACCCTGTTGCATCTTCAAGAGTAAACCCCTGAAAAAAAATATACCATCATATATGATTAGAAAGCATGTTCCAAATCCTCTGTAATAAAAAGATTAAAAAAAAATCCTCTGCAATAGAAGAAAGCTAGTGAAGAAGTTATGCTAATGCCCAAATCCTGAAAAACCAACAGGGAAATATATAGCGCTTGATCAAATTTTTGGTCAGTTCAAGTTCAATTGAGACCAAGGTTGTAATGGTGGCTGAAACGGCCACCATAATTACCATCACGATATAGGCCGCAACTGCCTTTTACAACCAATTTTTATTTCTTACTTTCTAAAAACACTGTATCAGCCCCATCTCAGGCCATTTTTTCCGTTAGAGCCCATAACACATAACAGTTCCCAAAGTTACTGTTACATAACTGCTCCCACTGTTACAGTTACGTAATTATGTAATGGCCATTACGCAACCGTTTTTGAATAACTTGATTGAGACAACAAAAATTCTCCCCTACTGGATTGATCCTAACCAACAGAAGGGGCCCTTATTAAATGGGTACCGTCGGTTGTGTTTGACCACTGTCAATGATAGCTGGGGCATCCACATCACATGATGGTGCCCAACAGATCAAAAATTTAGGTTCCAGGTGTCTACCTTTCAAGGTATTCAATAATGGTAATGGTGGCCATAAAGGCCACTGCCGTTACCATTACGATACAGGCCGTAATGGCTGTTACGACATTTATTTTTTTGAAAAAACATGTTTCTGGACCATTATGGGTCCGTTACAGGACCGTTACAGGCAGTTTTTTCTATAACGGCCGTTACAGCCGTTTCGGCCCCATAACGCGTTATGGCCGTTACTGTTACATAGCGGCCATTACGTAACCGTTTTTGTATACATTGGTACCTTTGCTGGGTGAAACAAGAAAAAGAAGCTCATTTCTTTTGATTGAGCATCATATGGTATCTCAGAAGGAAACATACAAAAACTATTAACGAAAAACAGGCCTTGATGAAGTGCAATCAAATGCTTGAAAGGTAACACAAAATATATTATAAACAATGCCAAAACGGCAAAGCTGTACAAAGGTAGGGTGGGCACCACATCAAATGCTTGATATTGAACAGCTTGAAACGAAGACGTATTAAAAAAATATTATTGCAAGTTTAGCAGCATACCGTCCTATAAGGGAATGAAGTCACATGTCTGCCACCAGCATTAACATGGTATCCTTCTACACCAGCTCGTATAGTAAGGACAAATAGTCTACCCTCCACGAAAGGAAAAGGCCAGGTCACTTCCGGCTTCTTTGCACGCCCTATGAATCGTCTCAACCATGACGTACTCTTGGATTCTTGTGAATCTTCCACATCATCGTTTATCCATTTCTCACATTTGCTAAAACCATCAACTGTCCAATAAAATAAAAAATTTAATGCATGCAAAATATATCAGCTTGGTGATAGATGAAATGGTACCTAACTTCTACATCCTGTTATACCTGGCAATGAACTTAATTGCATAAAATGAGAAAGGAAAGATTAATAGATTCCTACAAAAATGAAAACAAAAGGTAGTACTTCTGCATACAGATGTTAAGAACTATAGTTTTGGAAGGGGCATGCTCCAGTGGTAATGGTACCACCGTAAGCTTACAGTGGTGTTGGGCATATGTGGAGCTCACTGTATGTACTCACACCATCCAACCCGTCTATTATATGAGTCACCTCAAAAAATCCCTATTAGCCAAAACTCAAGTCTGATAAAAAACTGAGGTGGGCCACAGAAAAGGGAATGAGCTGGGAGGGAACACCCACCGATGAATTTCAGTGTCCACATGAGTTGCAAAACAGCCTGAAGTTTGGCCTGGCTCTCATCTGGAATGGATGAAGGGTTTGAATGACCTTGATTTTATATACACACATGGTGGCCCCCATGCTTATCAACAGTGGGCATTCCTTCTCAATATGTTCCCTGTTCTGTGGCCCATATAAGTTTTGGATCAGACTGATTTTTGGGCTCTGAGGGTTTTCTGAGGCGACTCATCTTATGGAGAGGTTGAATTTCCTGAAAACATCACTAGGCCCCACATCTACCCAGTATTACCACTGGAGAGCGCCCCATTTTGGAAAACCACTTTATACACGCGCGCGCGCGCGCACACAGATGGTGATTGTTATTATGAAAACCAAAAAGGAATGATGCCTCAGACCAACTGCATGCAACCATACAGGAGGAAGAGGTCAAAAGTGGACCCCACTTGCTGGCCTAAGTCTATCCAATTGACCTGTAGATCCCACACGATCAATCAGGTGGGCCAAACAATGGTCCACTTGGGCAGTGGGATCCAAAGATCCAAACAGATGGTTCTATATATGAATCGATAGGATTATCGGGGAACCAAAAGTCCTATTGACGGTCCTTTATTGGGTTTTATAGAGGGTTTATACACACTGTAAGGTCTATAAAACCCATACAGTATATTCTAAGAAATGAAAGGCTAATAGAGAATAGCAAGCAAGATTTCTATTAGCCTATTGCAAGCGAGTAATTCCATGTAAAGTTTTATCTTACTTTATGCATATGAAACCAGTGATTTAATCCAATCAATCATCTGATGTCTTGAAAGGTTAGGTAACTAGTAGTCTGTAATTTAGTCTAGCCACGTTCTTGAAGTCATCACCAGCTGAATTGGTTTACAAACAAGCCACTCAAGTGGAATTTTAAAACAAAAGCAAAATAAGGCTTACCCATATCGGCATCATTCTCGGACGGTATTCCATTGCATCTTTGGGCCATCCCCCATTGCATCCTATAACATGTATTGTGCTCAATGACCTGCCTCTGACTCCAATCACCCTTCAGCCGGGGATTCAAATGCATAATCCTTGGTGGGTCCTCACCATCCACTGCCTTCAGCCCCTGCAACTCGACCTTAAACTGTGAAATCAAAACCCTCCCATCCCCATTCCGAATTCTCGCAAGCTGGGGTACATACTCCTCATGAGCCAGGTGGGGTGTTCCCACCACCGTCACCGATGACCCTGCTGCAAGCCCACACGGAAGAAGCATGATATAATCAGCCTTTGTGAACTCTTCTCCAGTCAATGACACAGAAGAAGGACACGACTCAACAAATGCTTTCTCATTACTCTCATGATATCCAGATCTCTCCAATTCTTTCCATGCCTTTAGCCCCAATGCCCATGCCTCATCTGCCATTTTCTCCAACTCTGTCAATCCATTCGTCCTATTCATCCGTCTCAAAATCTCACCCGTTATCCTACCATAATGGCTCTGGCGATGCATGACCAACTGGGACCCGCTCGTTTCCACCCGGAATGGCTCCTTCCATGGCATTTGTGGTGGGTTCTGGGTCAAGGCATCTTCTAATCTACTGTGGAAAGTGTCCTTATATACCGAACTAAAGAAGTGCCTGTTGCCATCCGGACCATCGCCATCTTCCGCCACCGACCGATCGAGGCCCACAAAACTATCATCCCCGCTTAGTATCATGGAGGTCTCAAGGAACCTTGGGAACTTCAATCCAATGAAAACCAGATATAACGCCGCTACGCCAATCAGAAAGTGCGACAATTTCAACCGCCTCCCACCTGGGGTGTCGCTCTTCAGCCTCTTCATTGTCCAATAATCTTCTAAAACCGAACGAAACCGTCTTCTCCAACTATCATTTTGATTCCAATGAAACCAACAGGAATTTAAACACAACAAACCATTTCTACAGAAAATAGACAAACTGACAATGGAATAAATATTCAGAAAGGAAAAATAAAAAATAAAAAATCTAACCATTCTTCATTGTCAATCCATCAAAACTGCTTTAAATTCAACGAAAATTTACAGGAAAAGACTATAATCTAAGGTATGAAAAAAATCAAAGTTTGGTCCATCAAAAACCCTTTCAAAATAGAATGAGATTTTACAAGAAAATGTTCTAATCTAATGAAGAAAAAAACCCAAATTCTATCCATTCTTCTCTACCAACCTATGAAAATAGCACCAAATTCACCGGCATTTTACAGGAACAGATCGGAGAAAAAAAAAACAGTAAATTCCAACTATTTCCTATAAAATTCCACCAAAACCATTCCAATCTCAACAACATTCAACTAACGAAAGCTCAATCAGAAAAAGAGAAAAACAGCCAGAAATTCTAACCATTTTACACCAAAATCATTCCATATTCATAACCAATTAACAGGAAAAAATTCTAATCCGATATTTACAAACAGAAAACAATAAATTCTAACAATTCCATCAAAATTGCATCAAATTCCACGAAATTTAACATAAAAAACCCTAATCTGAATCAAAACATCTGAAATTTACAATCAAAACACAAATTCAGCTGCATTATGCAGCGGAAACAGATAGGGAGCGAAATCGACGTACCAATTTCATAAAATTCTCTCCAAATTCACGCCTTGCATCTCAGATCCATCGGCATTTACGGTGGGGGTTGGATTTACAACCGGAATTTGGGATTCTTGGAAAACCCTAATTTCATTTCTGGGAATGTCTCCCCATTTTCGGAGCGAGAGAGAGAGAGCTCCGGACCTCCGGTTGTGCAAAATGAAATGCAGGGGAGGCACGTGCGAGTACAAACGACAGCACATGTGCCAAGTTTGGCACGTGTGGGAGATGCAAGCCACTCGTTTGCTTGCCCATCCTTGTAGATGGCATGC
Source organism: Magnolia sinica (assembly GCF_029962835.1). Taxonomy (NCBI): domain Eukaryota; kingdom Viridiplantae; phylum Streptophyta; class Magnoliopsida; order Magnoliales; family Magnoliaceae; genus Magnolia; species Magnolia sinica. The sequence goes on along the minus strand of NC_080584.1, from coordinate 1,490,604 downwards.
AATGAAAATCAGGCCGTTTGGCTCTTCCGGTGGGCCACCCAAGTATCCTGATTGGGGAACTTTGGTCACTCCGTTATAACCATTCATTTCTCAAATGAGAAATGATCACACACAGCGGCTGTATCATAAGTTACGATACATCCAAACTTTTTTGTGAGAACATGTTTCATTAGTAGAAAATCCGATCGGTGTAAAATATAGGATACACAATTTTTATTTTGAAAAAAAAAATTCAGCCGGAAAACCTATGCAGTGGGCCACACCAGTTTTCTGAGTCTTACCATCGTTTGTTTTTTTAGTTTGATTTTGTGTCCAGATATATGAGTTGATCGTCCTGATTTTCAATTGAGATAATAAATATAATGCGTTACGTATAATTCACGGATTGGATACTCATTTCATCGGACATGTTGCTGTAAAAAAAAAAATTAACTATTTCATTACTTAGGATATAGATGGTTTTATTCATCTGATATCATCAGCTGCATTTAATGGAGCGGAGCGACTCCAAGAACCAGCGATTTGGGTGAGAACCTGACCCTTGGGCCCAACTAGATATATGAATTTGTATATCCACGCCGTTCATCTGCTTTTTTAGATTATTTTAAACTGTGGTCCCAAAAATGAAGCAGATATAAACTTCAAGTGGACCGCACCACAGGAAACAATGGTTATTAACCATTAAAAACCTTTTGTGGATCATAAAGTTTTGGATCAAGCTGAAATAGTTTCTTTCTTTTTATCCAGTTTTTATTGACCTTATCAATAGGTTGGATATTCAATAAGCATTATGGTGGGCCCTTGGAAATTTCTAATGGTGAGCTCTCAATGAACACAATTTCCTTTAAATGTAATTCATATGAAATTTGTATCTACTTAATTTTTAGGACCATAGCTTAAAATAATCTCAAAAAACAGATGGACAGTGTGGATATGCGATGCAAACATGTAGGTGGGCCCTACAGGAGTCCCACCCACCTCTCCGGCTCCAAGGTCGCCGTCACACGATGATACTGAAAATTAAAAAACATAGCAGGATACAGGTTGGGTACTACGCCCACTTGTCTCGAGCTCGAAACAAGACAAGGCTTTGAAAGAGCACCATGATGTATGTGTTCATCCACTCCATCCGACCATTTTTCCATGTCATTTTATGATAGAAAGTTAAAATTGATGCATGTCCAAAGCTCAAATGGACCAAACGGTGGGGATTAAAAGTTCACCATTGGGAGCTTCATAAGTTTTGTATGCAGCCTGCATTTGTTTTTAGCCTTCGTTTGATTATATATGACCTTATGAATAGGTTGGATGGTAAATAAACATCATAGTAGGCATTAGGAAGTTTGCGAACATCATTATCATCGTTGTTTCTTGTAATGTTGTCCATCTGAACCTTGGGTTTGATTATTTTTTGGATTATATCCTAAAATAATATGATAAAAAATGGATGGATGGTATCAATAAACTCATAGATCATAGTGGGCCACATAGAGCTATAGGGGTAGTTTGGCATTGTGGATTGGAGGAGATTGGCAATCCCCTGACTGTTTGGCAGCATAAAGTAACTGGGGGTTTCAAATCTAGGGGGTTTCTAATCCCCTCTTTGAGGGGGTTTGCAATCCACAGTGAGAGCTTGGATTACACCTAAAATCATTTCAATAGTTGCAGGTGTAACATGTGTATTATTGTACATTATCATTCTATTGGGGACATGGCCTACAAATGATGATCAACACCATCTAAACATTGTCCATGTAAATTAGCATTGTCCAAACATTGTCCAGCACTGTCCAAACATTGTCTAAATTAATCAACGATTAAAAATCGTTGGTTAGTCACATAGTCATGATCTTGTGCTTGTGGTACATCCCAGACTTGGAATTTCATCATTTTAGGCAAAGCATATATTTCAGTGGGCTTATCACAACCATAATTTCAAAAATTATATATCTCACTAATTAGGGATATTAAAGTTGATTTAGTAATTAAATTCAAACCCATGTAAATATACCATGCATAGGTATTTTTGAATTAAAGTTGATTCACACTCCAAGGTGTCAAACACAACCGAGAGGATTGCCAATCCAGGGGGTTCCAAATCCACGCTCCTAAACAGGCCCGTTTGTTTCGATGTAACACCTCGAATTTTTGCCATTTTGGGTCTGCTAAAAATCTTAAATTTTTTTTTTTAATAACTAGCCACGTTATCACTTACGAACTATTGACACTTGAGGCGAGCTTATACACGGGTGGTACCAATAAAGAACCGCACAAGTTCGATTAATCAACCGTAGGAAGCCAACGAATCTGCCCGATCACTTAAACATCGAGTTTAGCCATATGATTTGCTCACACAGAGCCTAAATCTAACCGACCTACCACTAATTAATCAAGACAATTGTAACTAAATTAAAAGATCTACTTGAAGCCGAGTTAGATAAGGCCCGGATCTTGACTAATGGACCAAATTAACCCCCTTACTCTTTTAGCCTAAAACCGACGGTTTAGAGTAATCATGACCAAATTTCTACTTTCACTAATTATAAATAACCCACACTATGAACATAGTTAACACAAACCCAAATTATTGTCCACGAGAAATCTCAATACCTAATTCATTTCAGAAATGCCCCGATTTTCGGAACAAGCTCTAGACGGCTCCTTAGTGGGCCACTAGTTCCAAAATTATAGAATAATGTCCGTCTTACTGGACTCGACATCTATTGCGGGAGTTGGACCTGGGTAATGTCTAGAACCACTCAACTTGAACCGAAGAACGAGTGCATGAGAAATGCAAATACCCTAAAGGAAGAAGTTGAAACTTAAGTGAATTGGGTCGTCCACTCTTATATAAAGTTGAGAATTTCGGACCGTCGGTTTACGACCAAACTTTACACGTAGAGTAATGATATTTCCCTGCTCATATCCATATAGCCGCGACCTCGATTAACCATCAGTGACCATTGAACAGACTTCTAATCATATTTGTCGATCGGCGCATCCAAATGGCGGGTCGATCATGTCCACACGTAGATCATCATTAGGGCTAACTATCCTATGGTGTATATCAATATGTACACCCCATAGTGGGTCCTAGAGGTTAGAAAAATCCTCCCATAGGGCTAGTATAGTAAAAACCCAACCCTTGGGGTCATTTATACCAAATCTGGCACTATAAAAGGGTCTCATTTGGGCACCCCCTTCTCCTATATGAATTTCATACCCTACCTTGGGTAAAGGAGAAGAGAAAGAGAAAGAGAGATGGAGAGAAAATGAAGAGAAATATAAGGGAGGGAGTGTTTGTGTGAGTAAGGGGAATCTTGATACTTGTAGAGTTAGTATTTTCTCAATCAAACCGGTGGCTACTACAAACCTCCACCAAATCCACACATGCTAAGAATCGGAGGTAAGAATGGTATATTTTTCCTTCAATTAAGCAAACTAGTGTAGATTTATATTTATTAATGTTGTTTTTTTTTATTTTAATTTAGGAATTGATGGTTTTACCCAAATTCTCAAATCCTAAGATCTCAAAGAATGAAAATCTCCTCTTAAGGTACGGACCATTATCCTTAGGTGGCTAAGTATTAATTTTACGATAAATTTAATGATTGTGAATATTAGATTGATGTGCATGAGTAATTTAGAGAAAATCTAGCTAGGAACCTACATGTCAGGTCTACCCAATACGCATGCGATGATAAATTGATGTTTGATTGATCTTTAATTCGTTTGGGCATGAAATTGGTGTTGCATGTTTATTTCACGTCCGATTTTTTCTTGATCTTCCCTATAACATGTATGATTGTCTTATTTCTTGTTGGATTTTTGTACTATGAGTGATGTGTTATCCTTTGCCTCTTAAGAAATCCGGCACCACACGCACACACGATTAACTTATGCTGTTAAGAGTAGTTGCATTCATCTTAATATCCTGAAATTCTATACTTAATGTATTGTATGCATAATTTCATTTATACTTGAAGATGAATCCTTAGCTGCTTAGAAGTGATATTGAATACAACCCATTCTCTGGGTTGGTTAGGAACTGAGAATTGTGAGGGTGGTCCCGTTGGTTGGACCGCCCTGTGACCAGACTGACAGATTTGGGTGGACATGAATGGGCGATAGTAGTGGAACTACATAGGTTGCTTGCACCCGATGTCGTGCGTTACGTGGTCGCCTGAACTTGGGCAGTCTAATCCACCGACTAACCAACTATGCTTGTTAACCGTGTTTGCTCACGTCTGTTTGGAACCTGGAACACCCCTTGCCTACTGACGCCCACTGACAACACCTGGAAACTAATCCACAGTCTCGTGAGCCGGTCATGATGGAATGAGACACTGTGTCCGAGCTGTCGGCTTACGCTGGGGTGACGAGACTCCCCGTAGTGACCGCGAGCGATCCCGCTTTCCAGCACTGTAACAACCCGTCCAACTAGTATAGTGTCTTAGGGCGTCCACGTAGGATTTTCAGCAGGACCGATCGTTTAAAACATACGCGGTGGGGGTACCATAAGCTAATTAACCTAGGATTAGCCCATTTGAATAAACCAGACAGGCCATGACAAGACCAAGTGCGGGCCGCCAAGCCGGATGACCATTTACATTAAGCAACAGCCAGTACGGGCTGTACCGCGACGCGGGAAGCTCAGAAAAATTTAAAAATTTAGGTAACCATAGAGCTCACTGGGCTTGTGGACCATCGCAGACCGCAGACCCAGCGGACACCCAGAAGTGGGATCTGGCACTGATTAAATGCACCCCACCAATGCCAGGACCAAAATCTGGCGCTTGCAAATGAAGCCGAGATACCAGGCTATCTAACCATCGGATCTCTTCCATATTTACAGTGGAGGTCTAATGGATTTTCCTACGCCCGTTCACCAACTCTGGAACTCGATCGTGGAATGTAGACTGTCGATCACAAATCGGACCCGTACGACTAAACCCTAGGTCCAATCGTCGCCAAATTTTGCATGGCCCTTCATCGGGCCATGAAGCATCTATCATGGGGATTTCATAGCCAGAGGGCCACCAGAAACACTCCAATCACCAGAATGGATCCCACAGGGCCGTTTAAAGATCAGAACCGTTGACTCAAACCCCACAATCGTCCATCCGTTTGTTCCCAAATTTTACACGGGCCCTAATTGGGCCATATGACACCTACCCACCGAATTTAGTGGCCAAAGGAGTATTAGGGCCACACCAACCCCAAAAGTAGGTCCTAGTTGGCTATTTTGGGAATTTGAGGAAACTTAAGGCCAAAAGGCCCAAGCCTAGGGAATAAACCCTATCTCTCATAACTCTCTCTCTCATTTGCTACAACCACCAAGAGAGAATGAGAGTGAAGGAGAGTAAAGACGAGAAAGAGAGAAGGAGGTAGATTCTAGGTGGACCCTAGATCGAAGTGGGGGCCCAAGAGAGTCAACCCTTCCGACTCCCTACCTCTCTTGCAAGGAGAAACTCCTCTCCTTAACTTCAACAACCGTCCGTAGGTTGTCTAGGTAAGGTTTTCACCCATTCTTCTTGAAATCCATGTAGTAAGATGGGATTGGCTTGGAATTCTAACACGCAAGAGCTTGTTTTAGGGATTCCAGCCGATCGACCCGAAAGCCCTCTTTCTTAGGGCGTTTTCCGAATCTCCAACGAACCGTAGGTGCGGACTATTACTCCTAGGTGCCCTAGCACCAATTTCAATATGAGTTTAATGATTTTGATTGCTTGGTTGATGCATTTAGAGAATATAGAGAAAACCTAGGAATTTATGTTTATTTAGAGTGGTATGGAATTGTATGTTTATTTGATTTCCTCACATGATGTTGTTCTTGCTTCTTACATGACTTGGTGCAATTTGATGATCACTTGTCGATGTCTTGTTGGATTTGCTCATATGATGATGCCCTATAGCATGCGTGCCTTATTTATTTCCTGTGTAATTTGTTTTCATGAGTTGTAGGAAGTGATCAACTTCCTCACCAACACACACAACACACATGCACAGTTGCTCATAAATTGTGTTAGCTTGCTTATTAGAAGAATCTGAATTATATGTTGAGGGTGAGAACATGATGATGATTTTGCAAGTTGATAACCCTGTCCGTTGACATGTTGGGGACCATCATCCAAACCCTAGGGTTGGTCAAGAAAACAAGGAGAGTTAAGGCGGTCCCGTTGGTAGGACCGCCTTGAGGCTAAACCCATGGATTTGGGCGAGTGCGTGTGGGCGACTGTAGTTAGACTACATGGGTTGCTTGCACCCGATGTCGTTCCGCCATGCACTTGCCTGGACTTGTGCGGCCTAGCCTACTGTCTGACCAACCATGATTGATAACCCTGTTTGCTCACACTTGTATGGAACCTGTGACACCCTACAACCGTTGTAGCTCATCAATAATCCACTTGGAATTGGTCCACAGCCTCGTGAGCCAGGCATGGTAGAATAAGACACTGTGTCCGAACTGTCGGCCTACACTGGGGTACCGCGCCTCCCCGTAGTGACCGCGAGTGATCCCTTTCTCTTGGCACTCCTCATGTGCTTGAAGTCGAGGATGAGGAACCCAACAGGATCACGGACCGCGGGGCCTCGGCCTCACGCATTGGGGGGTCTTGGCCTCGCACCCAGACTAGGGCATTAATACGTGGGGTGTACCAGATTCCCCAATCGGCTGGATGAATGGACCTAACTAATAACTCGGATAACACGATCGCATTGCATCGCACTAGTTAGGATGGCGACTCGACAGTCGAGGTCGCACTGAGGGAGTGTTGGCATTGGCGATTGTTAGATGGTGTCGCACGAGGGAGCGTTGTGGTGAGGGCATGTATCATGTCATGCTGTATACATGCACATTAATAAGATTACTTAGACGTATGTGATTGTCTGCTTTTCATTAAGATCATATTAAAATTGATGCACTGAGTTGATCACTCACTCCCACTCTGGGATGGTGTTTTAAAATACCAACCAGACCCATTCATAGATGCAGGTGACTCGGGACTGGAGGAGCCTGGCGAGACGAGCTATCATACTTCCAGCTGATGGAGGGTTCTCCGCCTGCTTGATCGGCGGGATTGGGATGGCTGGGCGGTGGGCTCGGTCTTATTCTTTTGGGGCATAGCATTCTTTTGTTGTTTGGATTGGACAACGCCTTGTGCGACCCATTTATGTTTTAGATTGTATATATGTCAGACCTCTTTCATTTCAGCAGACTTACGTGTTCATGTTTCATGTTCAGAGAATCTCAGGCTGCGCAACTTAAACAGATTTAATGCATATAAATGAAAATCTGTTAATAGTGACTCTCGGGAACTCGGGAGTTGACCGGATGCGCGACTCTCGATTTTCAGGGCGTTACAAGCACTCCTCACGTGCTTGCAATCGGGGGTGGGGACCCTGATGGGATCATGGATCGTGGGGTCCTGCCCTCGCGCGTTGAGGGGTCCGGGTCTCGCAAATGGATGAGGGCATTGATATCGTCGGGGTGTACCAGTTTTCCCAACCTACTGGATGAACGAAATTAACTAAATACTCGGCTAACATTAGCTATGATTTGGAGACTTGGCAGCTGAGGTGGCAATGAGGGAGTGTTGGTCATGTGCGGCCGTAAGACGAAGTCGTTGGAGGGAGTGTTGTGCGTGAGGTCATGCATACGCATTAACAAAGACTAGTTAGTGATTTATGAATATGTGTTTTTCATTAAATTCATCATGGAATTGTTATTTGATGTAACTTGTGCCTGATGACAGCCACTGAATTAGCTACTCACTCCCATTTTGTAATGGTGTTTTAAAAATACTAACTAGACCTTTTACTAGATGCAGGTGAGGCGGAGCTCAACAAGCCGAGTGGGGTGAGCATGGATAAGGAAGAGGAGCTTCCCCGCTTCCAGACTTTCGGCGGATCCTTCTAATCTGAGTTCGGGCTACCGTGGGGTATGACCTAGGGCTCTAGTCACTTTGGGTCATGTATGGGTGTGACTAGTTCCCTATTTAGATGATTTTATATTTAGTGGCTTGGATATTTTTATATTTAGTGACACTTGATACTGTTTTATGACTTACTTATGCTTCACGCATTGTTGAACTCTTCATTGTTTACGAGATCATTCAAATGTAATTAAAATCTGAAGACCATTAGGGCACCCGTGGCACATGAGAATTCGGGAGCCGAGTTCCTACACGGCCCCTGAAAATCCGGGGTGTTACATTCGAGCTCATGATAAGTCCCACTCTATAATGATGATAAATTTACATCACGAATACAATATAATACAATGTAAAGTTGTAATGATTATAAATATTTTATGTAACTCATGTTACACTTGACTCGTAAGAGTTTCAACACGAGGTCATGGTGAAAGTGCGAGTGTACAGGAATGTGTGAAAAAAGAAAATAAAAGAAAAAAAAGGTTAATGAATTAATGTGTGCATGTTAGCTTACCATGCAACCTTCCATGAACGACGACCTTAGGTCAAGAATTGACGAGGCTCATCGTGATGTATATAACTTATCTATGTTGTCCATTCACTTTGCCATCTCATGTTAAAGCATGAGCTCAAAATTATCATTTTAAAGCACGAGCTCAAAATTGAGTAGTCTAAAGTTTGAATGAACCACATCAAGAAAATAGTGGGGAGAGTGGTGTACATAGCTGCACATGGACATTTAACTTGTTCATAAGGTCACATGGGCATGGATTGGTACTACCGCCACCAAGACCTAGCTAGAGATGGTTAGTCCTAATAAGGGCTCCATGGGGCCCACCTAATGTATGTGTTTTATCCACACCGTCCATCCATTTTAACAGATCATTTTATAGCATGAACTCGAAAAGGAAACAAATGCAAGGCTTAAGTGGACCACACCATAAGAAAGAAGTGAGGATGGAATGTCTACCGTTGAAACCCTCTTGGGGGGCCATAAAAGTTTTGGATCAAATTGATATTTATGATTTATCTTTATTCATGTATGTCTGGCTGCGTGAACTGGTTTGATGGCAAATAAACATCACAGTGGGCCTTAGAAAGATTTCAACAATGGGTGTCATTGTCACAATTGTTTCTTGTAGCGTAGTCCACTCAAGCCTCAGATCTGCCTCTTTTTTTGGCTCCTACCCTAAAATGGCATATGTTAAAATGGATGAATGATGTAGACAAAACACATACATCATGATGGGGCCCATAAAGCCGCTACTAGGATTGCCCATCTCTAACTAGGTCCTAGTGAGGGTAGTACCCAATCCGTGCCTAGGTTGCACGCATACCTAGATGAAGGGAAAAATACTTATCTACTTGATTGAAACTTTTATGGTCCCAATAAGTTTTCAATGGCAGGCATTGGATCCCTTCTCTTTCATGTGGTGTGTATTACTGCCAATTCAATCAAATGTATGAATGAGAGCCCATATTCGGTTCCACGTGCAGGTACGATGCGTGGCAACGTGGGTTTGCTGGAGTTTACCTGACTCAATGTTTGATTGAGCTGGTAGTGTTCTTCTGCATTGAAACGGCAAGTAGATTGGAGATTGGACATAGAATCCAATTATCATTTTAACCATGGGTGGGATGGACCGTTCGAATAGAGTCCTTTAGGCTTGTGATAATAGAGGTGAGTTTATGGGCTTAAGGACCCGTTCTTTCACTAATACGTTTAGCTTAATATTTTTCAAATGAATAAAAATATATAGATAAATAATTTTGATTTTTTTAATATTTGAATGCATATCTCATTACATATGTCATGATAAAGCCCACGTAACTCATGACACAGCTTCCCCGGGTTCCTACTGAAGCCGGCAGGCAGTAGCTAATCTGTGTGGGGATCTGTTCGGCAGTAGATTTGGTGAGACGCCGGATCCACCTAGGTACTGTGGGGCCACTAATAGTTTTAGCTTAATATTTTTCAAATGAATAAAAATATATAGATATATAATTTTGATTTTTTTAATATTTAAATGCATGTCTCATTACATATGTCATGATAAAGCCCACGTAACTCGTGACACAGCTTCCCCGGGTTGCTACTGAAGCCGGCAGGCAGTAGCTAATCTGTGTGGGGATCCGTTCGGCAGTAGATTTGGTGAGACCCCGGATCCACCTAGGTACTGTGGGGCCACTGTGGTATATGTTATTATATCCATGCTATCCATCTGTATCATATGTGATTTTATCCATGCTGTCCATCTGTATTGGAAGCTAATTTTAAGGTATGATTAAAAATTGAAGTATATTGAAATCTCAGGTGAACCATAATACAGAAAATAATGGTAATAATTCATTAAAAGCTTCTCGGGGGCCACAAATTTTTTGAATTAAGTTGATATTTGTGTGGTCTCTTCATCCAAATCTTTCTGACCTTATCAACAGATTGGATGACAAATAAAAGTTCCGATGGCCCACATGAAGTTTTTAACGGTAGGAATTCAATCATTATTGTTTCCTGTGACATGGTCCACGTAAGATTACTTAAATCTGCTTCATTTTTGGAATCATGACCTAAAATGAGCTTTTAAAACGGTTGGACGGTGTGGACTTAAGGCACATGCATCATGGTGAGCGCCACCGTCAGGGGTCCCACCCACCCAGGTGGATCCGGGTCTCACCTAATCCGCTCCCGACCCCTTCGCACAAAATCCTGCCACGTGTCCTGCAGAGAGAAGCTCCATCGTATTACTGTTTTTTTTGGCTCCATGGTATCATCTCCCCGAATGCCAACGAAAGGAAAGGTCCAAAGGATAGCGAGACTCGCTACGAAGTGACGTCATCAACTTATGTGAGCCCCACCATGATGTTTGTTTTGTATCCACACCGTCCATCCATTTGGAGAGATCATATTAGGGTATAATTCAAAGAATGAGTTAGATCCAAAGCTCGAGTGGATCCCACCAAAGAAAACAGTGGAGAGGGTGACGCCCACCATTAAAAAGTTCTAAGGGCCGTGAAAGTTTTCGATGAAGCTGATATTTGTGTTTTCCCTTCTTTCATGTATTCTTTAACATATGAACAGGCTGGATCTCAAATAAACATCATGGTAGACCTTCGGAAGGTTTCAACGGTGGTCGTCACTCTCTCCCATGTTTTCAGTGGTGGGTCCACTCCAGCCTTGGATCTGCCTCGTTATTTGTATAATGCCCTAATATGATCTCTCCAAATGGATGGACGGAATGGATAAGAAATATACATCATGGTGGGGCCCACGGAAGTTGGTGACGTCACTTCAGTAGCGAGTCTCGCTACTCAGCCCGTCAGTAGCTAATTCGCGTCCGTGCCCAAGGACACGGGTAGTTCCTGTAGTCGGAAGCTTGTAGGGCCCGTAGAGATTTCCGTGGCAAATCCACTCCGTCCATCAGTTTTTAAAGATCGCATTAGTACAAAATTATAAACATCAGACATATTAAAAACTCGTCTGGGCCACACTACACGAAAGAGCATAGATTAAAAGCCCATCACTGGAAAATTTGTGGGGTCCACATAAGTTTTGTATCAAGACAATATTCTGAATACAGTTTATCTGAGTGGTAATAACCCTACGGACGGTTTAGATAGCATATAAACATCAACATGGGCTCCAGGAAGGTTTCAACGGTCGACATTTCGGTTCCCACATATTTATTACGGACGCGGATTACGAAGTTCCTGCGCTGAAACTTAGGTGGAGCCCACAGTGGTGTTTATGTGAAATCCACCCCGTCCATCCGTTTTGTGAGGTCATTTTAAGGCTTCATACCAAAATTGAGCAGGATACAAGACTCAAGTGGGCCGAACTAAAAGAAAACGTGTGTCGGGAAATTCCTGCCGTTGAAACGTTCCTGGCTTCGACGGTGATGTTTACATTCCATCTATACCGTTTATAACGTCAATATGAAAACACGAATATTAGCCTGATACAAAGCTTCTGTGGCCACACGAATATTTCAAGTGTAGACGTTCAATCCTCACGTTTTAGGCCCACCTGAGTATTGGATCCGGCTCATTTCTGGCCTTACTTGCTAAAATGAGCTCACAAAACGGATGGATGGAGTGGATTTCTCAAAAACATCACCGCGGGCCCCACCTAAGTTCCAGCGTAGTAACTTCCTGCTAAAGGCTTTCCAGGAAATCGGCATCCTGCGGGAACTTCATGTGCCTGAGGCACAGGCAATCCGCGTCCGAAGAATTATTTGATACTCTGATAGAGTATGATTGGTCATACGCAAACACTTATAAACTGTAAAACATGTCATACATTAACCCAGACCAAACTGTCCACGTCGAGTGTCCCACTGTTGATAGGTAATCGTACAATGTTAAGATTGATTAAATCTTCCTAGCAACTGATTCACCGTATATTTTTTCAATGAATCTGGGCTGTTGACTGTTTCCCATTCAATCGTCCATTAAATGTCCACAAATCAACCAGTACAGAAGTAAAATCACTGTAATTTTCTTTTTCTAAATATATAAACCATATAATGGTATCCACATTTCAAACAGTCGATTTTTATGTTACATGTACGCCACGTGTGCATTTTGTAAGCACCGGTGTATCAACTAACCATTGATTCAGAATTGTATTTGGCATCCTAAATTTATAATCCCTTGTAATCCATAAATAGTTATATATTTAAATTATACATTATATTTATAAGAATTTGAATTTAATTATTAAAATAGCTTTAATATTCCTAATTAGTATATAAATGTAATGTTTAATACAATGATAATAATGAACCAGTTAAAATATATACTTTGACAAAAAATGATGAAATCACAAACCTCGTATGGGCCACAAGTATAGATCATAAGTGAGCAACTAACCAACCTTTTTTTAGCTGATGATTTACATGGCCAATGTAGATACTGCTCATATCATTCTTTTGATGGAATTTTAGTGATGATAATCTAAATATTTTAAGATGTCATGAGCGGGCCACATGTACAATAGATTATCAGCCTAGTGACGTCTCTCCTAATTTTAAAAAATGAGAGAAAAAAGAGAAAATATTATTAATACAAACAAAATGAAGTGGTTAAAAAACCCATCATAAGTGAGGATTTAAAATTCCTTGGATTTGGAATACCTTTAATCCACTATGCCAAATGACCCATCGATTCAGAATACCCTCAAATCCCTCCAAATCTACGGTGCCAAACAACCCCCAAGTATGCTCTTTGAGATCTAAACCTATCATGTATATTTCTGGGAATTCCTATTATCAGGCTCCAACAACCATTAATTTTGTGGGCTGCATAAATCAATTGGTCGAACAACTAATAAGTTTGACCAATGCACCTTGATAAAAAAAACAAACAAACAAACAAACAAACAAAACTTGGCATGGCACAAATGTTATCAAGTAGGGTTGTCAAGACAGAGCCCAGGTTGGCTTTGGCTTAGATTTTGAACTGTTCAAACCAGGCTCGACGGGCGACTTTGCTAGGCCTTAGACAACCTTATTATCAAAGGGTAGTTTGGTAGCTTATATTTGATATGCATTGATATACGCAGACAAGTACTGTAGAATTCATGTGAATTAGAACCATTAGTTGTATTTGTCAGCTTTTAATCGGAATCCACTGAAATCCATCAATCAGAATCACTAAATTGAAATTGTGTTTGGCAGCATATACTTGGAAGAACACGAGCAAGAGAAGGAGCCATCAGTGTGACATGTGATTAAATGGTTTTGCTATGACTTTTAAAAAAAAGTCTTTACTAATAGTTGATGCAAGAATTGAAATTTGCATCAAATACACTCCTCACAAATGCACCAACTATCACCGATTGATTCTAGCCATTGGATCTTAGGCAATGAGTAAATTAGTAAGGCTTATTAATGATGTGATCAACATTAATGTAATATGGGGCAATAAAATTATCCACTTTTATCACACGATGAAATCCTAATAAGTGCTGTTGAACATATATTTGAACATATGAGCTATGTGGGGTCCACTGTGATGTGAGAGTAACATCCAACTATCCACTATGTGCTCCTCAATGTTAGGCCCAGATTCCAAAATTCAGTCTGATATATAACTCAGGTGGGGCATCCAACCCATTAATTAGATGAGCCCCACCAGGATGAAGGGACACCACAAAACACAGGTGGGCCACACCTTGTGAATATGTAGACTTTAGGTGTGATTGTACACTAGTCCCATTGTTATGTCCCACCTGAGCTTTGGATCGAGATGACTCTTCATTCATATGGTGAACATGAAGTGGCGCACTAGATTCACGGTCTGGATTCCACATAAACATCACAGGTGGGCTCCACACAGCTCAATCATTTCCCCATCATTTATACTGCTACACAGTACAAGAGTCCAACAAAAATCAACTGTGGCAAATGCAAAAACAAAGACTCTCATCAAGACTGTTATTACAAAAGCCCAAAAAATCCATATTCAATCAGTTTAAATCACAACCATTCATTTTTCTTCATGTGGGTAGCTTGAATTTCACATTTTAATCAGGTATGACATGAAGAGTAGCTTATGAAAGAGATTTTACATGGATGGCTGTATTCCTTTTCTTTTCTTTGTTTTTTTTTTTTGTTTTTTTTTTCCATGTAAGCAAATGATACAACTCTGATGAAAAACCAAATTTGAAAAAAAAAAAAAAAACAAACCAAATTTGAATTTTATGAGCACTTGGGATTCAGGTCTTACGGGAAACATTTACAGCAGAGGAAATGGGATGATGGGATGCGGCCCGTTTGGCGGATGTAGTCTGCTTGCTGAACTGTTCTCATCGCCTCCTGATTCTTCCTGGCTTCAGCTGCGGCTCGCTTTTCCTCTGACCGTTGCCTTGTGATTGCAAGCTTGTTCATCATCTTCTCTTGAGCATGAGATCTTGTTTGTTCCGCATGGGCCTGCAGATTGATGTTATCAGGAACGGACGGTTATAAAACCCGACTAGATTTATAACAATTTAAACAAAAAAAATAGTAACTTCTCATAAGATCAAAAATAAAGAAAATGAAGAAGAACAGTAACTTTATTTTATTTTATTTATTTTTAAATTGGGGTGTGTTTGGTTGCACCAAATATCATGAAATTTCACAATGCCAAAATATCATGAAATGCAATGGGTGGGGTCCATCATGATGTGTGCATGCCATTTAGTTCGTCCATCATGTGTGGTCCCTTCATATTCTCCTTGGTGCTGAAGAATCAGGCTGATCAAAAACTCAAGTGGGCTACACTTATAGGTAAGTGTTGAATGGGAATGTCCAAAAAATCAGTTGTAATCTTAGCACGGCTGGACCAAAAGAAGCCCGAACGAAAGTGGAAGTAGTCCGTCAGAACCGGGTCCGGTCTTAAGCAGGGCATGACATAATTGAGTCCTAAGAGAGTAAGAGTGTCTGGTTCAAAGAAATTCATTCTGGACATGGAGAAATTGCCGTTTTAAGTTTTGACCGTAAAAGAGCGGTAACTTTTGATCCGGGCATCGTCATGAAACGCACAACCTATTGATCTACATGTAATGGTGGTTCTAAGAGTCAACCGAACAGGTCGCGGACGGTTGTTTCATGAGAAACACTCGTCTTGATGGTCAAAATCAAGATGGTGATCTTTCTCATTATTATTTCACGCTCTTCCTTGCATCAACCAAATATCATAAAATTTCATGATAACAAGATATCATGAAATGCAATGTGGAGCCCACCATGACGTGCGCACGACATCTAGTTCGTCCATCATGTGTGCCCCCTCATGTTCTCCTTGGTGCCCAAGAATCAGGCTGATCAAAAACTCAGGTGGGCTCCACCATAGGGAACAGTTAGAATAGGGATGTCAAAAAATCAGTCGTAATCTTGATCATGTAGACTCATTGATTACTCATATCATGGAAATGCCTACCTCCATGTTCATGTTCATAGACCCAAAATAATAATTTTTTTAAAAAAAAAAACATGAAAAAATACCTCTGTTCTCTTAATTTCGGCTTCCAATTTCGCTCTCTGGTGATACTCCCATGCTTGAATCTTAATCTCTTCGCGTTTGTATCTGAAACATTTTCAACCGTTAAAATTCAAAACAATCTAACAGTATCAAAATTGAAAATTTTTCTTTATAACTACTTATGCATCATAGTGAGAGGTAAACCACTACTGTCAGTTTCCAGATTTTCCGCTTGGAGGATTATCATCAATCTTCATGAACAACACGAGTTCAAAAGAGGTAGATCCTCTGCAAAGCTTCGTAGGTTGAGCTAATGGTGTGCCGTAACAGCCGTTATGGGGCCATAAAGGCCATTATGTGAGGGTAATAGTGGCAACTGTTATATGTTAAAGGGTCGTAACAGCCGTTATGGAAAAAATGACCCATAACAGCCATTATATCTCCTGTAATGGCCTGTTACGCCTCCCATAATAGCCCGTAACAGTCCACTACAGAGTTGATACACGTTTTTCGGTTTTTTTTTTTTTTTTTTTTTAAATTAAAAAAAAAGGATACCATAACAGTCGTTACAACCCATATCATTAAGGTAACAGTGGTTTACGGCTACAGAATACCTTGGTTGAGCTCAACCTACAATGCACAGTAACGTGTGCATGACATCCTATCATCCATCATGTGCAACCACTTGCAAACAAAAATCAGGCCGATGTAGAAGTCAGGTGGGCCACACCATGTGGAATCAACAAAAAAAATCACTGCTGTGGCAACCTGAGTTTTGGAGTGACCTGATTTTTGGAGTATCCATTCATCCTTATGGGGCATATCTTCTCAATGGATGGGATGGTGTGTAAAAAATATAGTGGGCACCACACACAATCTGAAAGGTTTTAATGGTAGATTTCCCATCCCAACTATTCCATGTAGCCCACTTGAGTTTTTGATCAGCCTGATTTTAGGCACCAAGGAGAACATGGCAGGGCACACTTGAAGGACAGAATGGACGTCATGCACACATAATGGTGGGCCCCATGGGAAGCTGAACCTACAGAGCTTTGTAGTGGTTCCAGGCTCAGTTTGAAATGGGTACTTAATAATCAGACAGGATGCCACACAAGGGGGCCCACAGATCAATGATCTAGACTGTTAATCTGAAGGACCCCACCTTGGATGGGGGATGCCCAAGAGCTTTTTTTTTCTTCTTCTTAACTATCTACTTGGAAACCAAACATCAAAGGATTAGAATCTTCCAATTTGGGAGATAGTGGCCACCTACCATCATGGTGGGGCCCACCATATCAATTGTCTGAATCAGCACCTCAGAAAAATACTGACTGAATTACAACAGGAAGAAAAAAATTCATGAGGGAGTAAGAGAAATAACCTGGCCATGTGTTTAGATTTCTCAGCTTCCTCCCATGCTGCCGCTCGGTTTTCGAATTCAAGCTTCTGAAGCTGCTCCGCATCAACAGCCTCATTCAAAACATTAGTGTTTTCCTTCTCTTCTTTACTCGCCCAAGCGGCAATGTTCATCTT
This sequence comes from Magnolia sinica, assembly GCF_029962835.1. Taxonomy (NCBI): domain Eukaryota; kingdom Viridiplantae; phylum Streptophyta; class Magnoliopsida; order Magnoliales; family Magnoliaceae; genus Magnolia; species Magnolia sinica. Next base: position 1,473,175 of record NC_080584.1, on the reverse strand, counting down.
ACCTAGCTGTACACCAAGAGCAACGATCTCTCTCCTCGTTTTCTCCTGTAATTCTTTCTCGGACAGTTCCTTTTTCTCTTGACGGCCTAACTCATCATCTGTAGCAGCCTCTGCAGGGGAGGGGGCTGGTGCTCCCCTTCTGGGAGTTGACGGTATGGATGAAACGGGGCTGCGGATGGGTGTCGTGGCTCCGACAGGAGTTCCAGTCCTTGAAGGCTCTTGGCTTGTCATGGGGGTCATTTCAGTTCCCATATCTCTCATTGAAACTGACCTTACAGAAGGCACAGCTGCATGGTTTCAACACCCATACAAACCCAAATGAGAAGTGATGCATTCAAGAAGGAAAACCAAAACATTTGTAGGATTCTTCCTTTTGGGTGCATTTGGTTGCACCAAAGATCATGATGTGGGGAGCACTCCAGTAGTACCGATACCACCTTAAGGCATGGCCCAGTGATTTGCTAATGGAATCCAACCCGTCCATAGGAGATGTGTTACCTCAAGAAACCTCCGGAGCCCAAAAATCATCCTGACCCAAAACTCAGATAGCCCACAGCACAGGGAACATATTGAGAGGGAACGCCCACTGCTTATCAGAGTGGGCATCATTATCCCCACTGTTTCCTGTGGTGTGGTCCACTTGAGCTTTGGATATGCTTCGATTTTGGGCTCATGCCCTAAAATGATCTGGAAAAACGGATGGATAGCTTGGAAAAGACGCATACATCGACAGTGGGCCCCACAGATCCGCTTCCATCAGACAAGTAAGAAAACCTCATTGACTGAATAAAGACCAACAAATGGTTGAAGGAGAAGAAAATTGATGATGATGATCACCAATTGGATGGCAGGATCGTCCAACCCACTGTATTTGCAGAAAGTGGTCCATACATGGTGGGACCACCCGACCTCCGGGCCAGATCATGGACCATTTTGCAACTTCTGAAATTTGAATGGAAAAAAAAAAAAAAAAAAACTTACTGGTAGTGTCTGCAATGTGATTTTCTTCCTTCCAATCTTTTGTCAGAGTAATTACACCATCATCGCCAGGACATTGATCCGTTAATCTGTCCATCCCTTTCGTGGGCCCAGAAGTTTGACGTGGCCCTGTGAAAGAGAACTTCTCCAATCCGATTTGCGTTGAGGGCTGACAAGAGTCGATCCGCTTAGTATCTGCAACCTGTGCAACAGAATCCCTTTGGTCTGTAACCATTGAATCTGGAGCGACCCTCGTCCAATTCACAGTTGCTTGTCGATTTGCTTGACTTTGAAAGATGGTCTTCTTGGGAACATTTGGATGCGCGATCTGTCGATTCATGATCCATTTCTCTGCATCATTCCACTTCGATGGGACGGGCCGCGAGAAGGGTCCCACCATGGGATTGTGTAGAGTCCTCTCCCCTTTATGAAACTCGAAGCTAGATGTACTGGCATTGTCAACGCCACTGTCATAATCAGCACTGTCTTCTTCGAGATGCTTCACGGGGTGAACCGTTCTCGAGTTACTGCTGAATTGAACTTGATTAGCGACACCCTTTGGATTTTTTTGGACTTTAACACGGCCCGCGTTGCTGATTTCTCTAAACTGAATATCCATTGAACAGGAACCTGTCTGATTGCCTTGGATGGCGTTGGACGCCCCATCGCCGGATATGGGAAGTGGAACCACATCAAGAGCAGAACCTAAAATGGTACAGGTGAGATGGGTGATGTCCTATGATGCTCGATCATAAGAAACAGTGTTTTTGGATCAACCCAACAATGGTACAAGTGGGGCCCACATTTTGGTAATATAGGCCATTGATCTGGTGGCCCCTCCATGTAATCAGCACTGGGACATTTGACAGTTAGGAATTTAGGATCATCCAGTGGGAGACACTTTTGGGTACCTCCATCTACTATGTGGCCCACCATATAAACTATTTGAATCACCAAAAGGTGGACCCCACATGTACAGTTTATTGGGATGAATGAATGGTCAATTGCACAGTGTGTTTGCGAAGGATAGAAGGACGACAAGTACAAACCTTGCACATGGAAGTCCTCATTTTCGGCTGCTAATAAGCTATTATTCGCAAACTCCGCATCCTCAAGCTTGGAAGGAGATGTTCGAGATGAATTGCTCCCTCCTTCCTTTCTTCTACGGTTGGGGGATCCTAAGAGTTTCAGCCTCAATTTACTCGGAGAAATCACACCCGTCTGCATGCAATTTCGAAACAAATCCAATTCAAGTTAGACCTCTCCCGCTCTCATAAGCATTGAAAATTCTTTTATCTTTCAGCACTAAAATCAACTGATAAGAACACCATGGGCGTGTTTTGGTTGCACCAAATATCATGAATGATCCAAATGCACCCTAACTAAATTTCTTATTAGATCACCGAAATTTAAAAGAAGCAGAAAAAATGATGAAGCCAAACTAAAATGAAGAAACCCAAATAATGTATCTAACCAAGAATCCGTGGAGAGAAATTACAAGAAACTCAAGCCCCTCAATATACTCGGGTTTAAGGGTTTTACTAGGTATGCTTCCCCAAAATCAGTATCGATAACATTCATGCCAAAAGCTTATTACAATAATCAATCTTAGCCTTTCTGTATGGTGTTGGCTTTTTAAATGGTAGATTGTAAATTGTTTTTAAGATCAATGGCCCCACCAGACCATGGTTTTTAGACATGGCTACTTGGATTGACTTGTTCAGTCTCACGTCAAGTTAGGACTCACCTGACTCGGGGGTGACTCGGGGGTGGGTGGGACTCGAGGTATCGAATTGGATTGGGTAGAACCAAATACGAGTCTACTTAGACAAGTCATAACATATCAAACTCATATGAGTCTTAAAACCGTGCACCAGACCAGACATCAACCTTCCTCTTTTACCCAAGCTCTTAGAATTGCACATGGAAAAGGCTCACATCAAGACAACTTACAAGCCATCACGGTCTCACCCAGTCGTAAGGATCATCCTGACCATTGCATGCATCCCCCAAAGGGCCAGCAAGCAAATGAGTCATGGAGGGGCAGCTTGAAAAGCCTCTCCACTATTGGGAAAAAGGACAAAATCCATATAAGATCCATTCTATACGAACATCAACACTAACAACTATATTCAAGTCCAGATCTAGAGGTTTGCAGGCCCTAGATGCACCTTTACATGTGATGTACATGCCAACCTCTTGAGCATGCGGGATGTCGGATTAGTGTATAAGGTAGCCCCCCACCATGAAGATTGATATACAAAAAATCAAGACAACCCACTTTGTTAATTCAAATGGCATCAATAGAGACATGGAACATCACACTTGATATGATGATCGTCAAAGCAACAACACAAACGATGATGCATCTGACTTCTCGTTGGGATGAGGCACCGACTAAGCATTCACAGGCTGCTTGAAACCCAACACCAAAACCACCACTACACCTCCTTCGTACACTCAGTGAAAGGAAGAGAAAACAGAAGTTTGGAGAGAATAGCAACGCATTACTAAACGTTCACACAAAAAGGGAAGCTAAAGCCTACCAGGCTAGGATTCGCACCCACCCTGCGCCCGAGTACCATGCACATGTACCTGGTTAACCAGTTTTCTAGTCGGTTTAGCCCCTGGCCGGCCTCATGCATGCACACGGGCTAGAGCATTATATGACTGTTTTTCAAAAGCACTAGGAGTGGAATGCTTTATAAGCACTCTCCACTCCTACCTATCCAAGACAAACTTTTACACTTGAAAAAGTGAAAAGCGATTCTTCCCAAAGACTTCCAAATTACACAAGAAATTTTTTTTTTTAATACTTTCAACACACTCATCATACAAAATAGAACACTTACAAAACCAAATTTCATATTTTTTTTTCTTCGTTAAAAATAAAAATAAAAAAATACTGACAACAACATTCAGCTTGAAAGCTAATCATATGCCTTTCTTTTTTTCTTTTTCTTTTTCTTTTTTTTTTTTTGGGGGGGGGGGGGGGTGTTATCAGCTGAAAATCTTTCCTTTCCAAACCATGAAAGATATTAGAAGACAAAACCCATACCAAAAATAAGAAACAGAACAAAATCCATGACATCTGACAAAAATCTTATGAGAAAAAAGAAATATTAAAAAAATGAAACCATATAAAGATCAATCAAGATCTCCGTTTGCTAGATCAGATTCCTACAAAGTTCGTACCATTTTTAAAAAAATGGTGACTCATCCACAGTTCACATGGCGTAGTTGTACAGCAATCAAAAACATCCAAACACACTAATTACATGATTGCAAATGGTAGTAACCATCTGAGTTTGCACATCGAAATTAGGCCACTCACTATTTTACTATTAACCATCCATTCAATAGCAACCAATTGGATGGTTGGTATGCTTGATCAATTTGATTTTCAAGCTCTGCTCCATCCACAACTAGCCCAACAATTTGATGGTCTGGATACCTTAATGCAGGCCACCTGTAAGGTCAGCATTTTGAAAAGGGGGAGTCATTTCGTACTCAGTAGGACATGACACTTGATACTCGGGCACTCAGAAACTGTATCAGTGGCATACATCAACTCATATTAAACTAACTAAATGGAAGAACCCATTGTCCAAGTCAAAGCTCCAAAACAAGACTGCATGAACAATCCTAGCCTCTGATTTGTGGACACTTGTTGATGTTATATTAGGACCATCAGATATTTTTTTATTTTTAACCATCCAATAAATGTCCTTCGGATAATCAAACAAGCACAATTTTCGCGTTACATCTAAAGCGGGACCCATGATCTGTAAAGATCAACTTGAATTACTTGTACGCCACATATAAAATTTCAAAGTAATTCAGAGTTCCTGTAAATCCAGAGTTTTTTTTTTTTTTTCCTCTTTTGAAAATGGTTGTGAACTTCCACAGGAGTCCTCCCACACTAGTCACTTCATTACCAAATAATAGAAAATTTTATATGTCAAAGAGAGTGGTTATGTATCTCAATCCAGAGGGAGCAGATTAGGTGAGACCCAGGCCTCACCCAAGATGGTGAGGCCCCTACTGTGGGGCCCACCTTGATGTATCTATTCTGTATCCACGCTGTTCATCCTTTTTATTTTCAGATCATTTTAGTGCATGATCCCAAAAATGAAGCAAATCCAATAATCAGGTGGACCATACCATAGGAAAAAGTGGTGATTGACCATTAATGGGCCACAAAAGGTTTGGATCAAATTGATATTTGTTTTTCCCTTCATCCAGGCTTATGTGACCTTATCAACCGATTAGATGGCAAATAAACACTACGAAAACATTAAGGTGTGCCTTAAGAAGTTGTTATGGTCCACCTGAGTTTTGGATCTTCTTCAAAAATGAACTGGAAAATGGTATGGACAACATGGATACAATATGGATACATCAAGGTGGGCCCCACAGTAAGGGCCGCACCGCGGGGGTCTCACCTAATCCACTCCCCAATCCCCAAACCAAAAACCATTACTCAATCATTTAAATATCTAAAAATATAGGGGGAAAAAAAAAGGACAGAAATTGGTTTTTTGGCATTTAATGGTTTGGTAAAAAAAGAATCATTTTTTAAACATTTCATAATACATTGGTAGAGATGTTTATATTGCATTACCAAAAGTAGACAGGAGTGTATCTATCAAAAAGAGTGGGTGTGTGTGTGTGTGTGCGTGTGTGTGTGTGTGTGTATCTCAGTTCACAACAAAAAACCCAGTAATCCAACCATAGTAAATTTCTAAAAATACAGGAAAAAAAAAAAAGATATGGGGGTTTTTTAATTTCACCACACTATATTGATACATGGACCTTTCTTCTATATTTAGTAACACAAGAGTATAATTTTTTTACTACTGCATTACAAAAAGTTGGAAAAAGGTGTGTCAATCAAAAAGAGTGGGTGCACATGTCAATTCCCAATAGAAACCAGTAATGAAACAATTACAAAATCTCTAGAGAGAGAGAGAGAGAGAAGGGTTGTTGTTAGATCATGGTTTGGTGCAAGAGAACCATACTCGAAACTTTTATTTACATCCACATTAGATTGATTCATAAATCTCTCTTTCCATATTGGGGAACAAGACAGTACAAATTTTTACCATTCAATTACCAAAAGCAGAATAGATGGGTGTATCAATAAAAAAGAGTGGGTGCATATATCAATTCCCAATAAAAAGCCAGTAATGCAACAATTACAAAAGAATCTCTAAAAATACAGAAAAAAAAAAAAAAAACTGAAGTGGGGTTTTTAAAGCTCAATACTTTGGGGTCTTTTTCCATTTTTGCTAGCACAACTCTACAGATTTTTACTATTGCATGACCAAAAGTAGAATAGAAGGGTGTATCAATAAAAAAGAGGGGGGTCAATATTAATTCCCAACAATAAAAAACCCAGTAATGCAACAATTACAAAATCTCTAAAAATACGAAAAAAAAAAAAAAAAAGTGGGTTTTTGTCAGCTCATCCTATAGTGTCTTTTCAAATATTTTTGTCATACAATACTACAAATTTTTACCATTGCATTACCAAAAGCAGAATAGAAGGGTGTATCAATAAAAATAAATAAAAATAGCGGGTGATATTTTCCTTACCAATTAAAAAAACCCAGCAATGCAACAATTACAGAATCTCTAAAAATAAAGAAAGAAAAAAAAAACAAAAAAAAAAAAAGAACAAACAGAGGCGTTTTTTCTTTTCTTTTCAGCTCATCCTCTGGTGTCTTTTTCCATTTTTGGTAACAGAAAACTACAAATTTTCACTATTGCGACCAAAAGTAGAATACAAAAGTGTCTCAATCAAAAAAGAGGGTGCATATATCAATTCCCAATAAAAATTTATAAAAATACACAAAATTGATTTTTTTCAGTAAAAACAGAAATGGGTTTTTGCCAGCTCATCCATTTGCAGGGGAAAATCATACCTGAACCTTGTCAATCCTCTCATAATCCATTGATCTCCTCTCTGCTTTCTTTTGGATGGAGGGAGAGTGGGAGAGAGAAAGAGAGAGAGCTGAGGCGAGTCTTGCTCCTCCAATGGGGTTCTATTTGAGTAGGCGGAAGATAAGACCCCGGTCGGCGACTTTTTGAATTGCACGCACGTCACCCATATATCGGCGATCTTTTCATTTTCTCGCCGATTTTTAATATCCCGCTCTTGCGAAAAAAAAAAAAAAAACTCGTTCGGATTACGTTTGCAGCCCGTAGAGCTGTACACGAGTCGAGTTAGCTCGCTCGACTCGACTCGGAAAAGCTGGCTCGCCCGGTTCGAAATTGGATTTCCAACCCAGTCGAGTTGGTCATTGGAGCTGGAAAATTTTTGAGTCGAGTTCAAGCTTGCTCGAGCTCGACTAAACTCGGATTGAACCTCAACTTGTATTGACTTGGATCGAATCAATTCGGTGACTAAGGTGTTTTGACTTTGACGTTGCTCACTGATTATTTGATGAAATAACTCAGCGAAATGTTGTTTTTGGGTGCTTACATTTTATGTGGGATCAGTGGGTGCTGAGGAAGGAATGGATACAAAATAAATCACTATAAAAAAAAACTTTATATCATAAAATCAGCATCATATCTTGATTTTTATTTTGCTCGCCGAGTGTTTGATAAAATACTTGTATAGAGTTGTTACCATTTTGCATTATGTGAGAAATTGAAGATGTATTCTGTGTTTCAGGGAATGTCACACAGGCTCGAACTCAGCTCTAACTAACCAGAGTTGTTGACCGAACCGAGCCGAGCTAACCAGACAGGCTCGAGGACCGAGCTGAGCTGAGTTTGAGCTAGGATTAGCTACTAGCTGAGTTGTGTCAAGCTATAACGTCCTAAATTTTCAATATTTTGGATTGTCAAAAATCCTTAAATTATATATATATATAGCCTATGTCGTCACTTACTGACCCTTGATGTTCGAAGTAAAACTTATACGTGTGAGGTACTGATAAAGAACAACACAAATAGGATTAATCAACTATAGAAAGCCAACGAATTTGACCAATCACTTAAACATCGAATCTACCTCCATGATTTGTTTACATAAGGTCCAAATTTAGCCAACTTATCACTTGAGATAACCATAACCAATTAAAGATCTACCCAAAGCTGAGCCAGTTATGGCCTGGATCTTAATTAATGGACCAAATCAACCCGATCACTCATTTAGCCTAAGAACCAATGATCTAGAGTGATCATGAACAAATAACAATTTTCGCTAATTTCGAATAGGCTACACTATGAACTTAGTTAATTCAGATCCTAACAACTGCGCCCAAGAAATCTCCCTACCCAATTCATTCGAAAAATGCTTCGATTATCCGAACAAGCTCTAAACCGCTCGTTAGTGGGTCACTAGTTTCGAAATTATAGAATAATGTTCATCTCATTAGGCTTGACGTCTATCGTGGACGGTGGGCCCAACGATGCCCCGAACGTACAACTTGGACCGTGAAGGTAGAGCTTGAAAGGCGCGACTCTCCAGGACTGGAAACCTGAAACTTAAGTTGACCCCGCCATTAAAATGCGCAAAATTGCGACCTTTCAACCTTTGAATTGCAATCAAACTCGTGCCATGAGTTAAGGATATCTCCTTGCTCATATCTGTCTAAGTGGGGCTCTGATCGAACATCGATGACCGTTGATAACCAATCAGGCCCCCTCGGCCAATCGACTTATCTGTTTGCCACCAAACTTGGAACAACCCTTCATCTGACCATGGGGCACCTGCTCCATGATGTAGATGGGTCAGGGGGCCACTAAGATAGCCCCAGGGACCAAAAACTCACCCACTAGGGGTATATACATAAAAACAAGTCTCTCTAGGGCCAACTGGACCAATTTCTAGACTATATAAGCCCTTAAATCTCTCTCTCACACTTCCATGCGAATTTTCTGCAAGTGGGGAGAGAGAGAGGAGAGAGTAGAGAGGGAGTGGAGGCTGAGGAAGAGCTTAAGGAGGCTGGAAGTTGAGAAATTTTCTCTCTTACCTTAGTCTTGCGCCGAAGCTTACAACCCCACCGCCACAGGAGCACCCCGCCAACAACCGGAAGGTATCCTTCCAACCATCTTTCAGTTTTTAATGCATTAGGCCCCTTGCATGTATCTTAACATGCAAATCCTATTCGCACAGGGCTCCAACACTATAATTCACGGGACTGACACCTTGGGAGCGGCTCCACAAGCCGTCAAACCATTCTAGGTGCGGACCATTATCCTTATGTGATATTTTATCAAACCTAGGCTAGAATTAATGATTTTCTATGAGAATTTTGTTGTGCATGTTGTTTTTCAAGGGAAATGATAGTAGACATTCGTTCTTATTATGATAAAAGTTACTTAGGAGAGGATTAATTAGCTTCAAGCAATCTAATGTTTGTCTTATCTGAATTTCCTTTCCGTTATGAAAAATTTGAACGTAACGCAACCCCAACTTGAGGAAATTTGAGGGAAATGTTGCATGCCTCCCATACATATGAATTGAGGTAATTGACTACATAATTGTTTGCATGCATGTGTAAATTCTCTGAAATTAGGAACAGTACATAGTCCTCTTACAACATTACGTGAATTGAAACTCTTGCGTGCTTGCTTAGAACTCCCTTGCAACTTGATCTTTAGTAATATTGAGCTTATGAATCTATACTTACGCATGCTTAAATTTTCCACAACTAGAAGTAGATCATAGTGTTCCTTTATTATATCTGGATATTCAATTCCCCTTGTCGGGTTGGCCAGCAATATTGAAGCCCGTAATGGCAGTCCCATCGGTAGGGCTGCCCAACGGCCCATCTGACCCATTTAGTTCGAGTACGGATAACCGACAGTAGTTGAACTACATGGGACACTCGCTCGTAATGTCGTGTGTTCCACAACTCGCTTAAATGGGATAAATTGGCTCATTATCTGACCAACCAAGATTGTTAACTATGTATGGTTAGGTCTACCTGAATCTGAAGCACCCCATACCTTTGAGAGGCCTACTGATAACTGTTAGTGATACGATCCCACTAAAATTTATGAGCCGGGCATAGTGGAATGGGACACCATGTCCGAGCTGTCGACCTACGTTGGGGTGACGAGCCTCCCCGTAATAACCAGTGAGCAATCAAGTCTTGGGAGTTGGGCATGGTGGAAAGGGACATTGTGTCTGTGCTGTTGGCCTACGCTGGGGTGACGACCCTCCCCGTAGTGACCGACGAGCACAGGAGGTAATAGGTCCTTGTTTGAATGACCATCGTTAAATTACTCAGCCGATGGTTTCATACTAGAGTACTGTTCGAACGACATGGGCATGAATGGAATTGGGTGACGAGCTCTTTTTCTTATGGTGATTTGGTTATGTGACAAGCTCACACCTTAAAACTAAGCAATCATACTCAGTGTTTGAGTGATAACCTATATCGAGTTAATCCTCGTACCTTTAGATATCATGCCTTACCTTTGGAATTATTGATTTGTGAGACAAATGAATAATACCTAAATTTGGATCAATGATCGCAAGCTCAGAACCGCTACAGTCGCCCTAGACAAGTGATATGGATAAGGTCATTGATTAAATGAAGGTGTTTCAGCCTCCTCAATCTTACTGGATAAACGGACTTAATTAAATACTTGGCTAACATGAATATCCATAGCATTGCAGTAGCATAGGTTTGCGACTTGGCAGTTGAGGTCATATTGAGGGAGTGTTGGTCATTGCGAACATAAGATAGTGTCGCTCGAGGGAGTGTTGTATGGTAAAGGCATGCATCATATCATAAAATCATGCATGTGCATTAACAAGAGTATCTAGGAACTGTATGCTTACTTTTCTTTTCATTAATTATGTCTATGGAATTTATAACATATGTAACTTATTGTTAATGGAACCCATTGAGTTGATCACTCACTCCCACTCTGGGACGGTATTTTAAAATACCAACTAGACCCCATCTTAGATGCAGGTATCACAAAGCCTGACACGCTGGATGAGGCGGCCATTGCATAGTCTATTTTAATTCCACGAATTGCTCAAAGCCCTGGTAAAATGAACTATAGAACATCGCTTCCGCAAAGCATAAGTCACACCCGGGATATCGGGAGTCGAGTATCTACTCGGCCCATGAAATTCGGGGTGTTACACAAGCTCAACTCGGTTCGACTCGTGTACAACTTTATTTGGAGGTGGAGGGATTATACAATGTCTGCGATTGCATCTTTTTACTGTATACATGCATTTTCAGTTCTGGCAAATGAGGCCATGGTTAGGTAATCAAGACTATTGGTCTATTGAGTATTGAAAGATGACATGACAAAAACTAAGGATCACAATCCTATCCACTGTGTTTAACCTAGTTTTTTAATCGATTTGCTAGGATGAGTCATGTCCATCGGATCAAAATTCATAGGTTAAGAATGTCCTATCAAGGAGAATTTTAAGAAGTAGACCATCAAATATGGAAAAAAAAAAACTTTTCAATGGTCTAGGTTCTAGAACAATGGGCCCCATTTGAGAGAAACGAAAAACGTGTGCACTATGCAAAGACACGGGCCCACTGAATGTACGTGTTTTATCTAGGTCGTCCATCTATTTTCTAAATCATTTCAAAGATCATGAGAAAAAAAATTAGGTAGATCTAAAGTTAAAGTGGACCACACCATAGGAAACATTGGGATAATGACGCCATCGTTGAAAACTTCCTGGGCCCACTGTGATGTTTGTTTACCATCCAACTTGTTGATAAGCTCACAAAATCCCGCATGAAAGGAAAACACAAATATTTGCTTGACTAAAAACTTTTGTGCCCTATGGATGCTGGATCGCAGAGTAGATTGTGCTCACAAAATTCGTTAGTGTACTTGGGGCGTGGGGGTATTATATTTTATTAGAATTGACACTAACTAGTTATGCAGATTTCCACAGTTAACTAAACCTTTGGGATGAGTTGTTAGATTTTCTGTCATAAAATGACTCATTGATCTACAATTAGAAATTTCAAGTAGGAAACTACGGTTACGAAAAGGGAAAGTTTTAGGCACTCTCTCTGCAAGACTAAACAAACTGTCAGGGATTAGGATTAACTCTTGTGTACTAATGATGCAAATGTGTGTGTAATGCGGATGGCCCGGGTTAAATAAATCTGCCTTGACTCACCCACTTGAATAAGAAGTTGAAGCCTAGTCACTCTAAGTTTTTTTATGGGTAAGATTTGGAATACTGGCGAGCTGCATAACATACACTTGGACTGACTAGACCAGCAAGGGGTTGGAGTGGAGAGATTGATACACATTGCTATGCAAGTATGAACGTTGTTGATTGGAGCTAGATGAGTGGGCGGACGGGCTTGTCACAAAGATTGACTCGAGTAGACCAGATCAGCGTTTGGTGACTCAGGTGGTTAAAGTTAAGGATTGACTAGGTTGACCTAAGGCTAAATGTGCTTCCTCTTTTACACTCTTTCTCTCCTTGGTGGATGGGCAGGCTAGATCTCACTCTTCTTTGAGCTCACTCATAAGTGTTGAAAGGTTAAGAGATAAATTGAAAATAGAATGTGAAGGGAGATTTATAGGGTCTTGGGTTAGTTTTGGTAAATCTTCATAAGTTCAGTGGTAAATGAGGCTTCAAAGGCTTGGATTGTATAACACCCCGAATTTTCGCTATTTTAAAATTTCTAAAATCCTTAAATTTTCTTTTTTATAACTAGCCACGTCATCACTTACTGACCATCGACACTCGAGATGGGCTTATACACGGCTGGTGCTAATAAAGAACTGTATAAATAGGATTGATCGACCGTAGAAGACCAACGAATCCGTCCGATCACTTAAACAACGAGCTTAGCCTTAGGATTTGTTCATATAGGGTCCAATTCTAGCCGACCTATCACTAACTAATTGAGATGACAGTAACTAAATAATCAGTGGATTATGCTTGGGCCACCATCTTCACAAACGAGAAGGCCGAAAACCATTAATACCATGGGCTCAACATCACTGAAAGACCTTGGAGAAATCCTAAGAGCCTGTTGCTCTTGGGAGTACATTGAAACTCCGTATCAGACCTAAACCGCACGTTGAGAGTTCGATGACCGTGAAACTATAGGATTATGTCCATCTTACTGGGCTTGACAACCATCACAAAAATTGAGCCCAAATAGTGTCCAAAAACGCATAACTTGAGTTATGAGTGAAGTGTATGAGAAGCGCGAATATCTTTAGAAAATGAAATGAAACTTAAGTGAATTGGGCCTTTCGCTCACATGCGAAATTGAGGATTTTGGACCATCAGTTTCTGACCAAACTTCACCCATAGAAAAGAAAATTTTTCTTGCACATATCCGTATAACTGTGGCCCCCATCGAGTAAGTATGACCGTTGATCTGACACGGGACCTCCACGGTCAATCGGCTTATCCGATCGCACTGAAATCACATCCTGGCATAGATCCATTGTCAAGGAACTTACCCTATGACGTAGGTGAGTAGTGGGCCTCCCCATGAGCCCTGTTTGTTAAAAACAACTGCCCAAAGGGTATAACCCATGTATATAGTGGCCCTGGGGCCATTTGCATCACTTATGGGCTTATAAATAGCCCTTATATCACCCCACCTCTCTCATATACGAATTTTTCCAAAACCCTAAGGGAGAGAGAGAGAAAAGAAGAGAAAAGAGGAAAGAGAGAATAAGGATTTTTGGTGATTGATGTTGTGATTCTCTCCCACTACTCCATGCACTGAATCACCTTCCCGTTATGCCACACGCTCAGTTTCGACTATGATTTTGGGTAAGAAACCCTAACCCTAATCTTGTCATAGAGATCTGGGCTAATTATTTCTCAAACTAGCTAACCATATGCATTATTTGGGTGCCCGGCGTTCCGTTTTCGGGAACGTAGAATTCGAACCAAGTCCGAATCGAGTATTTCGACGAAATGTGTGAACTATAAACGTTTAGGTTATGGTTATCAATGCTTTCAGTATCAGCTAATGATTTATGTCTAACTTGATTGCTGTCATATTGTCTTAAATACGCCATTTTTGATATAATATGCATGTATGAAATATGTTGAACAAAAGATGTATCACATGTGTTTGTTGAAATGTTTGAATGAACGTGTAAATATGATTTGTGCTTGCCATGACTACTAATTTAGGATTCATTGTTGTCATATGCATGCTGACCTCTATGCATAAGGATTTGCTTAAATATATGTTGTACCTAACCTAGTCTATATATTTGGTGAAGTGTAGTCTAAGTGTTTGATGAATTGTCTGAATAAGAAATTGATGATTATTTGTATTTATTAAGAGTATTAAGATAGGATTCTTGGTTACCTTTTCATATGTACAGTTCATTCATGCAATCATATTCACCTCTATGCAAATGATTGATAAAATGCTAGTATTTGGTAACATGATCAAGGTGTTTGATAAAATGCTCAAATGAGGATTTCACTTGGATTATTTGTTAAATGCTAAATTGATTATCACATGTATGTAATTGCTGTATTTGAGTAAGATTGGGGCTACAAGCTAGCCCTGGTAATCGGTAACAGTTCCCATTCGGTGGCCAAATTAGTCTCACCACATTGGGTAAACTCGAGGAATCTGGGTCACACAACGATTGTCGACAGTGGTTAGGCCACGAGGGGTGCTTTTGCACTCTATGTCGATTAAGTCAGCGTGTGCTCGTACCAATCGAACTTGCCCAACAACCCGATTGGCTTATTGTGTGTTTATCATGTATGGAAACTATTGCTTGAATCTAAGGTACCTCTCTCCAATGTAAAGGACCACTTTAACTATAATACCATGATCCATTAAGACTCGTGAGCCAGGCATGGTGGTATGGGATACCGTATTCGAGCTGTCGGCTTACGCTGAGGTGACAAGCCTCCCCGTAATGATCAGTGAGCAACTCATAATTGTGAGCCGGACATGGTGGCATGGGACACCGTGTTCGAGCTGTCGGCCTATGCCGAGGTGATTAGCTACCCCGTAGTGACCGCGAGTATAAACTTATAAATTTGCCTCAACTGCTTTTCATTGGGAGTGATGACCCTACAACTTGTCTATCATATGTACTTGACTAGGAATGGCGAACCTAGATAGATCCTTCAGTTCGAGTCAATGATATAAAGGGAGGTACCCTAGCTTCCCAAATCTACTATATGAATAAGCTTAATTAACTTTTGAGCTAACATGACCATGTATTGTACTGCATTAGTTAGGATGTGCTTTAAAGGCGTAGAAGTCGCACAAGAAGCAGTGATATCATATGCGAAATTGGGTGTCGGAGTCACTTGTTGAGGGAGCTTTAATGCGAGGGCATGCATCATTACTTGCACTCCATTTGTGCATTAACAAGAGTAGTTAAGAAGTGATTGTTATGTTGCTTTATGATTACTGCTTAATTGACTTGATAACATGTTAACCTTTGCCTTATAGTACCACTGAATTGATCACTCACTCCCACCCCTGGGATGATGTTTTAAAACACCAACCAGACTCTGATTTAGATGCAGGTGTTGACAAAGTCTATGCATCGGAGCAGGACTTTACGGATGAAGAGGAGTTCTCCTACTTTTAGCTCTCGGGTGGGTCTATGTAAATTTCGTGCTGATATGAAGGGAACACTGGGACTTTTGGCTTAGATGGACATCTTGCATTTTCACATTTTGTATATTTTAAAACAATACATATATATATTTAGCCCAGATCTATACTCATACTCTGGAGGTTGCGAAATACTTACATACTTAAATACATGTACTTCATACTTCCGCTTGCTTAGTTTAATTATATCCGGAGTATGATATGCTATTTTAGTATAATCTTACTCATGCTTAACTCATTAATATGGACGAAATCTGAACATCATCATCCATACTGCATAAGTGATGTTCTGAATCTCGGGAGTAGAGCCTTACTCGACCCTTGAAATTCCGGGCGTTACAGATTGCTTGCTACCACGTGGCACAGTCCAAGCAGTTGGATCGATGGAAAATGGTGTAATTTTGGCTAAAGATGAAGGTAGTGGTGCCTTTTCCCCTACCGATGTGTTTACCAAGAAGTCCAACTGATGTCACCAACCCACCTAACTCCCTTACGAAAGTTAAAAAATTGACATATGACTGGCAGCATATAGCGTGCCACCTATCACGTGGAACCTTTTTATATTTCACATGTCAGCTCCGGAGGTGGTGTATTGTCCTTGTTTTCATTGGCTTTACATTTGTAGTCTTAGGTGTTAATGGGCATATATATGAGCTTGAACTAGGCTTAGGATTTGGCCTAAAATTGGGCTCAATTTTTGGCTGATTGGATTGGCTAGGTTTTGACAGGGATGGACATGGTTGGACTAAGTTGACTGGGTTGGACTAGGTCGGACTTGGTTGGACTGAGTTGACTAGGTTGGACTAAGTTAACTGGGTTAGATTAAGTACCATGATTAGCTTGTCGGCCCATGGTTGGGGTGTCTACAACCCCCTAAGAAGTTTTTAAGGATAGGCATTAAATCCCCATGGTTTCATGTGGCGTGGTCCACTCCTAGCAACTTTCGATTTTTGTTCGATGGTGTGTATGATTGACTTGAAGTTGTCACCAGCTGATAAAGCTCAGAATTTATGGGCAGTTAGACATGGTAGAACCATCTAGAGTTTGGGGGGTTTGTTGCAAATGGAACAAAGGGGAGAAACAGAACGTTGAGAGAAAAAGGGGTTGTGGGAAGGCATAGAAGTTGCTGGAGAAGCCCCGGGGCTAGCCGCGGTCATGCTGAGTCCAGCCAAAGTCGGCACGCCATCATCTACTTAAAGCTACAGATGTGAAATCTTCCTCGCTTCCCTACCCCTTGCAAAGCCTAACTATGTCGTTACTCTGCTCTAACAAAAACCACGAATATTCAAAACCAAACAAGATACTAAAGTCAAAAGAGTGGGATTAGAATTTATCCAACCATCCGTTTTGCAGAAAAGGGTGTCAAGTTTCCCATTTTCATTAACACATTTCAAATCAACTTGCATTCTAATCCACACATTTCAAACACATCAACAATACACACACTTGCCCTTTTATTTTATCCCTACGATCCTCTCTCTTGTTTACCTTCATTTTTATTTTTTTTTACCTACCCAGGGTCTTAAACCCTAAGTAGTAAAGGTAAGTGCCGCTTATTTTATTTTTTTAACTACCCGGAGTATTAAACTCTACGAAGCATGGCTAGACATTGTAACACCGAAATTCCTCTAAATCTCCTTAAAGACTAAAATTTCGAGAAATAGATACCACACATCGCGCTAGTGAAAAAGAGTGCCTAACTCATTCTTTATCCATAGCTGAGGCCCTTACTCAAAATTTATGGTTACAAACCAACTGCAAAAGTCACTTGAGTCAAGGAATGTTACAATTCCCCGACCTTTAAGTGATTATACGGTTTTTAGCCAGCCATATATTCCAAGCTTCATTTAGCTAGTGGCAACTTAAAGTCAAGCACACTTTTATCTCTAAGTCCATCCCATATTCAAACCAATTCAAAACTAGAGCAAACAAATATGGTGAGAGAAACCTACGCAAGTGAGGGCATCATTACGCATACTTGCGTGGGACGCCGTTCATAGATTCTTGATGCTTTTTTATTACTCTACTATTTATAATACCAAGTGACAACATCTAATTAGTTTGTAGGTGTCGGTCTTATTCTTACCGAGCATAAGTGATAAGGAAGTCTTTGGTTTGACTTAAAGATGAGAATTGAGTGCTCTCAAAATTAGTTTTCGTCTAATCTATATCAACCTCGATAAGCTTCTATACCTAAAGTGGGGTGTTTATTGGCATCACTTTTCTTTTCTTTTTTTCCTCTTGAAGAACTCAAAAATCAGAAGGAAATATCAAATGTGATAAGGATATGCCTCATCATATTTGAATTATTCTCAATATTCTTTTAATCCTATAAAGGGAGGCATTACTTCAGGAAAAAAATGTCAATACAAAAGAACACCTAATAGAGAAAATTGGAATATAGATAACTATCAGTAAACATCGAATTTGAATCACACAAATAAAGATAAACGCAAACAAAGCTGACCAGAGAATACACAATTTTATGTGGAAAAACTCATGCGGAAAAAAGTCATGGCACAAAACAACGAGCAATCTACTATGAAAACGGACGCACAAGATGTAGATCAACTTACATATGCCAAAACCCAAGTTTCCTCCCTTCCTAATCCTAGAAATGATTTTGCTCTCCATATTCTACTACATTCTCCCATAATATCGTTTCTATATATAGTGTTACACTCGGAATAAGAAATAAATCACGCAATTATACAAAACTACATGAGTTGTCGATTTAACTATTGATTAATTGCATGTTGATCGAGAAAGCCTTCAATCGATCAAACCCCCATGTTTGATCATTTTAAAAAATGTTCAAAGAATTAACTTGAATTTTTCAAATTATCTCCATCACTCGAACATATCCAAATCTGTCTAGTGACTAATTTGTCTAATTCGGGATTCATTTGATTGATCGAGCAGCCTGTTCAATCAATTAAAACCCTCTACTTTTGCACGGATTGAAGACATCCATATAATAATAACTAGTTTATATTTATATCGCCTTAAAATGCCTTTAAATGATCTAAGCTGTTGATCATATCTGAAGCTATACTAATCGTAAGGATCTAGAAGTGCTTATATAATTTTCTCCTGTTATAGTAAGGTGGACCAACAGATTTGGTCATATATCATTGGCTTTATGTGTAAGATTTTAAGATTGTCTAAATACCGTTAGATCCCATGGGCCCACCATCCAAGCCTTTCAGTTGATCT
Organism: Magnolia sinica; assembly: GCF_029962835.1. NCBI lineage: Eukaryota > Viridiplantae > Streptophyta > Magnoliopsida > Magnoliales > Magnoliaceae > Magnolia > Magnolia sinica. Next base: position 1,454,387 of record NC_080584.1, on the reverse strand, counting down.
AGTTGAGACAATAAGACAGGATACAAATAAGCAGAATATTGGTCTGTTGTGTCTTACCATGCATGGACCACGAAGAAAAAATACCTCTCTGGCACAATCTTAACCTTTCAATTTTTACCAGATGGACGGTGAGATCTAAAATATCAATGGTCTGGATTTAGAACCATGGACCCCACATGTAAGAATTGAAAAACAACCAGTGTCTGCTGTCTAAAGAAGTGGCCACGTGTCATATGATTAACGGTGAAAAGTTTCACTTTACTTCAAAAGACCGGATCAAAAGGGCAAATGAGCATTTTTTGGGATTATAAAATGATGGGCATCGTCAATCAATCACATCCGTCCATCTTGGGTTCTTTTCAATCAATCACTTCGATCATCAATCGATCAATCACTTCCTTTTTCGTAGCTTCCACTTCCACCGTTTAACAGATCCTACGGTTATTTTAAATTTCACCTTTTTATCAATATAAACAATTATGTGAGCATGCTTACATCTTGGTTAGTGATCCATCACTTAATCTACACACACGTGGAAAGCTCGTACAAGATCCGGACCGTTCATCTAATATATCCTACCGTGGATAACCACATACCAAAAAATTCGAGCAAATCTAACCATCAATTGGAGGATTTTTGCACATTGAAATCTCTCCGTTGGATCTCTTCCTAGCTGCCTAGTCGTCAATCTGGAAAAGCCCTCCAACTAGTGGCCCATTTCACAATCTCCCATTTTCACCCAACGGTCCGATATCGGAGGCATGGCCCACCCATGGAGGGCCAACAAGATGAAGGGTCCAGATCTAGCACAAGCGTTTGGTAACTAATTGAAACACTACTTGATATTACTCTCTCAAAAGATGTGTATTAGTTACTAATTAAATGTGTCTTAATCATGACAAACAAATGGGTGTCTTGATAAAGTCGGTACATGAAAGGATTTGGTAATAAATCATATTTATAGTGCTCCTAGTTTCATAGAGGTACTTCCAAACTCCAATCCATTGATCTGAACTGTCCATTAGTTCAAGCTCTCATTTCATGGGCCACCATGGAAAAATCACATGGATTAGATGATTCGATCAATGCATATTATTACATCTTTTAAATCTATACGTTTTTTTAAACACATGGATTGGATGGTTAGGATGACATGATAAAAGTCGCAATCTTAAGCGGCCCATGATGTGCGTTTGGCTAGTGACGCTGCCTGCCACTAGCCAAGTGGATAGTGGTTGGGGCTCTGTAGGCCATACCATGATGTATGTGTTTTATCCATGCCGTCCATCCAATTTTACAGATCATTTTAGGGCTTGATCCCAAAAAATATGCAAATATAAATCTCAGGTGGACCACACTAGAGGAAAATAGTCTGTAATTGAATGTCCACCATTAAAAACCTCCATTGACATGGATGAAGTAAAAATAAATAAATATCAGCTTAATCCAAAACTTTTGTAAGAAGTGCTTGAGATTTGGATCTATCTCGTTTTTGGGCTCATACATAAAATGATATGAAAAAATAGATGGACGGCATGGATGAAATACATACATTATGGTGGGGCCTGCGGAGCACCGACAAATCCGTTTCCAAGTAATACGTGGGCTTGTGGAAAGGCGTTTGTACCTACTTTTATATAAATGGCCTGAACCGTCCGTTTTACAAGTGATTGATCAAGTGGTTGGAATCGTTCAATTGATGTTTTGCTTAGCATTGTAGGTCATCAAGTGTGGTGGGGACCTTATGAAGAGTCAGGATCAACCGATCAAGTTGTGAAAGTGCTCAAATACAGTAAGGCACAACATAACTTCCACTGCTCTAAAAACATTAGTTTATTTCTAAGCTTAATAATCAGAAAACATCCGAGACAACCAAACAACTGGCATTTAAAAGCACTTTTACTGTTCCAATCCCCCATTGTAAAGCTTATATAGGATAAAATAAGGTCAATACGTTCATTAAGTGGCCACCCATATATTTGGATATAATTGATGGTTGTTAGTTGTGTTTTATGGTGTGGCCCACTTAATGTATGGATCACCTTTGTTAATGCATAAATCTGGTCAGCCCTTCCTTACTCATGAACCTATATAAAGAATAAATAAAGAAGACCCTGTCTCGTGCCAGAGACTCTCCAATGCCAAAGTCAGGAATTTGGGTCTAGTTGAATGTTGAGGGTATAGGGCTAGATATTGTGCGTATCTCTCCCCTCTGGGGATCATCTTATTTATAGGTAGGAAGAGGCGGTGACGTATGGTGCAATTGTCCCTATTTTGGCGGGGACAGAATCCTAGTATGATTTTGAGTTTACGAGCGGCGAGGATCCTTTTAGATCTTCAGCAAGGAGAACCATGTTGGAGATAGTTTCCGTGATCTTCGGCGCGGATCGCAGGTCGACTAGGTGTCAGTTATGTCGAGCTCGGGCTAACGTTGGGGTCGGGTGTGACTTGTCCATTGAGGTCGGGTACAACCTATCCACTGAGGTTGAGCTCAACCAAAGGTTTGGGTTGAGTTCGGCCCGATGCCGAGGGATCAAGCTCCTCAGTTGGACTCTGGCCTACTGAGGTCGGGCTCGACTTGAAGCCAAAAGATGGAGGTTTCTTCCTGGTTGGTCAAGAAGTGAGTGTTGGACCATTGGGTCGCACCTCTTGCTGTTAGAGTGCTCGACCTGGCCTGTTGACGATAGATCGGCGTATTTTCCCCATAACAACCTTCATGATGGGGATCAAACTTAAGTTGCTAATCCTCCATTTTAATGCTACATTTTTTTTGTTAAAATTTAAATTACCTTTTTAGCTTATCACACAAGCGAAAAATATATCAAATATTGTAATATCCACCTTTAAATAAGTCTTATTTTTTTTACCACGACATTAATTAAAAGAAATGTGTAATAATTATAAATTATTTTATTGATATTTTGAGAACTCCTGTTTAGTTCCTGGTATTAAACAGTATGGAATTATGCTATGGAATTAACACTATTATTGTACGATAATTACATGTTTAGAAATACCATGATATTTTAACCATGTTTGGGATCAAATTCTTTATATAGGAAAGGAATTGGGGTGTAACACCCTAAAAATCGGGGGTCGTGCGTACGCTCGACTCCCGAGTTCCTAAGAGTCATTTTTAACCGATTTCATTAATACGTTTAATCAGGTTTAGTTGCGCAGCCTGGAGGTTCCTGGAGCATGAAACATAGCAACGCCAGTCTACTGAAATGAGCGAAAAACAAACATACATCCATATACATGTCCAAAAATATGAAAGGGGCGCATATGACGCTGTCCAACAAAATTTCAAAAGAATAGCAAGTCCAAAGAATAGAACTGAGCCCCCCTGCTCAGTGATCCAATCCCGCCTCTCAAGCTAGCGGTGAGCCCTCCATCAACTGGTAGTAGGATAGCTCGTCCTCCTCGTCGAAGCTTGCCTCACCAGGCTCCTCTGCCCCTGAGCCACCTGCATCTATAAACGGGCCTGGTTGGTGTTTTAAAACACCGTCCCAGAGTGGGAGTGAGTGATCAACTCAGTGGGTGCTATAAATCTAAAGTTATCGCAGGCATTAATTATAATATGATCTTAATGAAAAGCAGTCAATCATAAACATCTAACTAGTCTTATTAATGCACATGTATGCAGGATGATATGATGTATACTCTCACTACAACGCTCCCTCGAGCGACTCCATCTAACGATCGCGTATGACAACACTCCCTCAGTGCGACCTCGACTGCCGAGTCGCCACCCTAGATAATGCGATCGTGTTAACCGAGTTTTTAGTTAGGTCCTTTCGTCCAGCAGGTTGGGGATTCTGGTACACCCCACGTATCAATGCCCTAAACTGAGTGCGAGGCCAAGACCCCCCAATGCGTGAGGCCGAGGCCCCGCGGTCCGTGATCCCGTCGGGTTCCTCATCCCCGACTTCAAGCACATGAGGAGTGCCGAGAGAAAAGGGATCGCTCGCAGTCACAACGGGGAGGCGCAGTACCCCAGCGTAGGCCGACAGCTCGGACACAGTGTCGTATTCTACCATGCCTGGCTCACGAGGCTGTGGACCCATTTTCGGTGGGTTACTAATGAGCTACAACGGTTGTGGGGTATTCTAGGTTCCATACATGTGTGAGCAAACTGGGTTAACAAACAAGATTGGTCAGACAGTAGGCTACACCGCACTAGTCGGGCGAGCGTGAGGCGAGTGACTTCGGGCACAAAGGACCCATGTAGTCGAACTACAGCCACCCGAACACGCCCACCCAAACCCACGGGTCAAGCCATAGCATAGTCCAACCGATGAGACTACCGCCTCTTCTCAAATTCCTGACCAACCCAAGGGTAGGAATAGTGACTCGTAGCATGCCAACAACCAATGCAACATTAAGTACATTCAACACCATGTTCTCATGTTGCTCAACATATAATTCAACTTTCTCTAACAAACAACTATTAATATTATGAATAAAATGTATGTATGTGGTGTGGGTTGGTGAAGAAGTTAACACTTCCTCCATATTGAGAAATCATATGTACAAGAGCAATAATCATACATCCTATGAGGTTACAACACATGGAAAAATCACACAAGGCATAAGTATGTAATCATCCATACACCAAATCATGTGAGAGGCAAGAACAATCATCATAAGAGTCAAACCAACAATTCCATATTATTTCAACAAACCTACAATTTCTAAGGTTTCTCTAGAATCTCCAAATATAACATCCAAGCAACCAAAATCATTAATCTCGTATTAAACTTGGTGCTAGGCCACCTAAGAACAATAGTCCGTACCTATGGTTCGTTGGAGATTCGAAAAACGCCCTAGGAAAGAGGGCTTTCGGGTCGATCGGCCGGAATCCCTAAAACAAGCTCTTACGTGTTAGAATTCCAAGCCAATCCCATCTTACTAAATGGACTTCAAGAAGAATGGGTGAAAACCTTACCTAGGCAACCCACGGACGGTTGTTGAAGTTAAGGAGAAGATTTTCTCCTTACAAGAGAGGTAGGGAGTTGGAAGGGTTGACTCGCTTGGGCCCCACTTTGATCTAAGCTCCACCTTAAATCACCCCTCACACACCATCTTCTCCTCTTGACTCCTTCACTCTCTTTCTTTCTCGGTGGTTGTGGCAAATGAGGGAGAGTTATGAGAGCTAAGGTTTATTCCCTAGACTTGGGCCCTTTGGCCTTAAGTTTCCTCAAATTTTCAAAATAGCCTATTAGGACTCACTTTTGGAGTTGGTGTGACCCTAATACTCCTTTGGCCACCAAATTTGGTGGGTAGGTGCCCTGTGGCCCGATTAAGGCCCGTGTAAATTTTAGGAACAAACGGATGGACGGTTGTGGGGTTTGAGTCAACGGTTCTGACCTTTAAACGTCCATGAGGGGTCCATTCTGGTGATTGGAGTGGTTCTAGTGGCCCTCTGGCTATGGAATTTCTACGATAGATGCTTCATGGTGTAACATCCTGAATTTTCACTGTTTTGGATTTCCAAAATTCCTTTAATTTTTTTTTAAATTTAATTAACTTATAATATTACTTATTAACCATTAGCACTTAATGTTAGTCTATACATGGGTGAAGCTAATAAAGAACCGCACAAATCCGATTAATCAACCGTCGGAAGCCAACGAATCCACCCGATCACTTGAACATCAGGTGTAGTGTAACGTCCCACCCAACCAGAACAGTGTCCTGGGGCGTCCACGTAGGATTTGCCACAGGACTGTTCGTTTAAGCCACTCATAGTGAGGTATCACAAATAAATTAGACCAAGATTAACTCAATTGAATAGACCAGACGAGCCTTGATAGAACCTGGTGCGGGCCTCCAAGCCAGATGGCCGTTTACACTTAGCGACAGCCCGTGCGGGTTGTACCGTGATGCGGGAAGGTCAGAAAAATCTAAAAATTTAGAGAACCATAGAGCTCACTGGGCTTGTGGACTATCGCGGACCACGGACCTAGTGGATACCCAGAAGTGGGATCTGGCACTGACTAAATGCACCCCACTTATGCAGGACCGGAATATGGTGCTCGCAAATGAAGCTGAGATACAAGGCTATCCAGCCGTCGGATCTCTTTTACATTAGGGGAGGTCTAATGAATTTTTCTACACCCGTCCACAAACTCTGGGACCCGATCGTGGAACGGTGACCGTTGATCACAAATCGGGCCCGTGCGACTAAACTCCAGATCCGATCATCTCCAAATTTTACGTGGCCCTTCATCGGGCCATGGAGCACCTATCCTATTAGTTTCATGGCCAGAGGGCCACCAGAACTGCCTCGAATCTCCAAATAAGCTCTACACCACTCGTTGGCGGTCCATTAGTTTCGAAATTATAGAATAATGTCCCTCTCATTGGGCTTGACGTCCATCGCGGGAATCGAACCTGGGTACTGTCCAGAACCGGTCAACTTGAGCCGAAGGACTAGTGCATGAGAAGTGCAAATACCCTAAAGAAAGGAACTGAAACTTAAGTGAATTGAGTCATCCACTCTTATGCAAAGTTGAGGATTTTGGACCGTCAGTTTGCGACCAAACTTCACACGTGGAGTAAGAATATTTCCCTGCTCATATCCGTATAGTCGTGGCCCCGATCGACCATCGGTGACCGTTGAACAGATTTCTAATCATATCTATCGATCGGCGGATCCAAATGGCGGGCTGATCATGTTCATACATAGATCATCATTAGGGTTAACTATCCTACGGTGTATATCAATATGTATACCCTATAGTGGGCCCTAGATCTTGAAAAGACCCTCCCATAGGTCTAATATAGTAAAAACCCAACACTTAGGGCCATTTTCACCAAATCTGGCATTATAAAAGGGCCTTATTTGGGCACCCTCTTTCCTCATACGATTTTACCCTAGAGAAGGAAAGAGAGAAGAGAGAAAAAGGAGAAGAGAAAGAGGAGAAAGGAGGAGAAAGAGAGAGGAAGAAGAGAGTGAAGGAGGGTGTTGTTGATGGTGGGGCCCAAGGAAGCTCAACCTTGCACCTCCCTACCTATTCTCCAAGGAAATCCCTACACTACAACTACAAGAATTGTTCGTTGGTCATCTAGGTAAAACCCCTCACCCATTTTTCTTGAAATCCATGTATTAAGAAGAGATTGGCATGGATTCTAACATACAAATACTTTCTTTAGGGATTCCGGCCGTTCAACCCTAAAAATCCATCTTCCTAGGTCGTCTTTCAATCCTCCAACGAATTCGAAGGTGCGGACTATTGTTCTTAGGTGGCCTAGCGCCAATTCTAGTATGAGATTAATGATTTTGATTGCTTGGATGCCATATTAGGAGAATCTAGAGAAAGCCTAGGAATTTTAGGTTTGTTGAAATAATATGGAATTGTTGGATTGACTCTTGTGATGATTGTTCTTGCCTCTCACATGATTTGGTGTATGGATGATTACATGTTCATGCCTTGTTTAATTTTTCTATGTGATGTTGCTTCATTGGATGTATGATTTATTGCTCTTGTACATATGATTTCTCAACATGGAGGAAGTGTTAACTTCCTCACCAACCCACACCACATACATACACTTTATTCATGATATTAATAATTGCTTGTTAGAGAAATTTGAATTGTATGTTGAGCAACATGAGAATATGGTGTTGAATATGCTTGATGTTACTTTGGTAGTTGTCATGCTATGAGTCCCTATTCCTACCCTTGGGTTGGTCAGGAACTTGAGGAGAGACGGTAGTCCCATCGGTAGGGCTACGCTATGGTTGGACTTGTGGGTTTGGGCGGGTGTGATCGGGTGGCTGTAGTTCGACTACATGGGACCCTCGTGCCCGATGTCACACGCCTCATGCTCGCCTGACTCGTGAGGTCTAGCCTACCGTCCGACCAACCTTGATTGTTAACCCTGTTTGCTCACATATGTATGGAACCTGATCCACCCTACAACCATTGTAGCCCATCAATAACCCACTTGAAATTGGTCCACCGCCTCGTGAGCCGGGCATGGTGGAATGGGACACTGTGTCCGAGCTGTCGGCCTATGCTGGGGTACCGCGCCTCCCCATAGTGACCGCGAGCGATCCCTTTCTCATGGCACTCCTCATGTGCTTGAAGTCGGGGATGAGGAACCTGACGGGATCACGGACCGTGGGGTCTCGGCCTCACGCATTGGGGGGTCTTGGCCTCGCAACCCATTTAGGGCATTGATACGTGGGGTGTACCAGATTTCCAAATCTGCTGGATGAATGGACCTAACTAATCACACGGCTAACACGATCATTGCATCGCATTAGTTAGGGTGGCGACTCGGCAGTCGAGGTCGCATTGAGGGAGTGTTGGCATTGGCGATCGTTAGATGGTGTCGCACGAGGGAGCGTTGTGGTGAGGGCATGCATCATGTCATGCTGCATACATGCGCATTAATAAGATTACTTATATGTATGTGATTGTCTGCTTTTCATTAAGATCATATTATAATTGATGCCTGTGATAACTTAAGACTAATAGCACCTACTGAGTTGATCACTCACTCCCACTCTGGGACGGTGTTTTAAAATACCAACCAGACCCATTCATAGATGCAGGTGACTCGGGACTGGAGGAGCCTGGCGAGATGAGCCTGGACGAGGAAGTCGAGCCATCATACTTCCAGCTGATGGAGGGTTCTCCGCCAGCTTGATCGGCGGGATTGGGTCACTAAGCAGGGGGCTCAGTCCTATTCTTTTGGTCTTGCTATTCTTTTGTGATTTTGTTGGGTAGCATCTTAGGCAACCCATGTATTCTTTTGGTCATGTATATATATATATATATTTGTATTCGATCTAATTCATTTCAGTGGACTTGTGTGGATGTACTTCATGTTCTAGGAGATTCCAGGCTGCGCATTTAGACTGGATCGCATATTAATAAAAATTAGCTATAAGTGACCCCGGGAACTCGGGAGTCGAGTATATGCATGACCCCCGATTTCCAGGGTGTTACACATGGCCCGATGAAGGGCCATGCAAAATTTGAGAACGATCGGATCTAGGGTTTGGTCGTACGGGTTCGATTTGTGATCGACGGTCACCGTTCCACGATCGGGTCCCAGAGTTGGTGGATGGGTGTAGAAAAATTCATTAGACCTCCACCGTAAATGTGGAAGAGATCCGACGGTTGGATAGCCTGGTATCTCGGTTTCATTTGCAAGCGCCAGATTTTGGTCCCGACATTGGTGGGGTGCATTTAGTCAGTGCCAGATCCCACTTCTGGGTGTCCGCTGGGTCCGTGGTTCGCGATGGTCCACAAGCCCAGTGAGATTTATTGTCCCCTTTATTTTTAGAGTTTTCTGACCTTCTTGTGTCACGGTGTAGCCCATACGGGTTGTCGATAAGGGCAAATGAGCCATCTGGCTAGACGGCCCGCACCGGGTCCTGTTATGTCCCGACCGGCTTATTCTAATCGGCTAATCTTAGGTTGATTTGCTTGTGGTACCTCACCGCACATGGTTTAAGTGATCGGTCCTGCGGAAAATCCTACGTGGACACCCCAGGACACTGTACTGGTTGGACGGGTTGTTACAGGGTATCTGTTTTTCATTTCCATACTGTGTATATGCATGTAAATGAGTAATTATGAGAAATATCAGCTATTTAATAAAGGATGTACATACATGTTGTTGATGTAAAAATCTGGTTAGCCCCTTTTTAGACCTGCTTGCTTGAAGGAACGGACAAGGAAGACCCTGACTAGAGTAGGGGACCCTCCGATGCCTAAGTCAGTGACAAGATTTGGGTCTAGTTGAATATAGAGGGTTTAGGGTTAAAGATAGTACGTACCATTTACCATTAGAGGTCTCTCTATTTATAGTTGATGAGAAGCGGTAGTATGAAACAAATTTCCCTGTTAAGTAGGAGGATCCCTGAGATCCTCGGAGAGGATCTGGGGATCACGATTGTGTCACGGATGAATCCTGTGATCTCCGGAGAAGTTACAGGTCCATCTTCCTTAGATAAGGTCGGACCAACCGGAATTGACGTAGAGATGTTGGTTGGAGACCGAGCTTAATTGGACTGACCTTCCCTTGAGGTTAGACCAAGGAAATAGCCGCGCACTGGAGACATGTTGAGTATTGTTCAGGAACATGAGGGAGCTCGTCCACGTATGCTGAACAAAGTGATGGCCTTCCATTTATAAAGAAGGTTTCTGTGACGTCCAATTTCTTTAGCCCCTAACTTCTTCATGAGTCCTAGTAACCTCTTCCCATTGCTTATACATGGGTTTGCGCCGATCCTCCAATCCAGAGAGAAGTAGGGGATCTGGGCTGTGCCGACCTTGAGGTGCCAACTTTGAGTGCCGACCTACCTTGCTTAGTCGGGCGATTGGGCTTCCTTAGGGTTTGTAGTACTTGCACCATCAATGTCGATCTCATCTCTCAGGCTTTAGAACTGTTTGTTGAGTTGAATATGTGGGTTTCTGACCTAACCTTTTTATTTTTTATTTTTTTGTGGGTCAGTCCATTTTCCCCATAACACATTTCATTTTCGAAGATGTGATTTTATTGATTTTTAAAGGAAATCATGAAAAATACAAGTAACTTCTCAAGGTGTTGATGAGACGTATTTACATTTGCAATAGTTTGTAGGCACAAAATTCGCATTTGGTGACTATAGAATTGTAATTAATGGACATATTCACAACTGATGTTAGCCACTTATATAAATATAGAACTCAAATATCATGTATAAAGAGTGCATATAGATGGATGGTGTGAATAAAACACAAGCATTAATACCAGGCCTGTTGGTGGATTTCGAAATCTTTAGGGCCTGTTTGGCCGGACGGATCCCATGGGATTAGGAGGGATGGGATGGATTTTAAGGGCCTGTTTGGCTGAGCAGATTAAGAGGGATCAAACAGACTGGGTGAACTTGTCCCGGGATATAGCAATCCCATGGATCTTAAACCAATCGGGATATAACAATCCCATGGATCTTAAACCAATCCACTGACATCACCATCATTACCTTAAAATCCATCCCATCCTTCCTAATCCTGTTCAATCGTGCCTGGGGTTGTTTGGTTGGACAGATTGGAAGGGATTGGGATGGTAAAATCCCGGGATATGCCGGGAGTCCTAAACAGACTCGATGAAGTTGTCCCGGGATATAGTAATCCCATGGATCTTAAACTAATCCACCGACACCACCATCAATACCTTAAAATCCATCCCATCCCTCCTAATCCCATAGGATCTGTCCGGCCAAACAGGCCCTAAGGTAATGATGGTGGTGTTGGTGGATTGGTTTAAGATTTAGGGCCCGTTTGGCCAGGTGGATTGGAAGGGATTAAATGGTATCAAGGTGGATGGCATGGATTTCTAGGTAATGATGGTGTTGTCAGTGGATTGTCTTGAGATCCGTGAGATTGCTATATCCAGTCTGTTTGGCACGCCTGGCCAATCCTGGGATTAAACCTTCCCATCCCTTCCAATCCCTCAAACGAAACACGTCCTAGGCAAATTTGAAAGGATTAGGGTGGATTGGATGGGATTTAAAGATAATAATGGTGTTGTCAGTGGATTGTCTTAAGATCCTTGGGAGTGGGATCAGATCACCGACTCTGTTTGGCACGCCAGGCCAATCCCGGGATTTGACTTCCAATCCCTTCCAATACCATCCAATCCCTTCCAATCCGACTGGCCAAACGGGCCCTTATGGGATTGCTATATCCCGGGACAACTTCATCGAGTCTGTTTGGCACACCTAGCATATTCCAAAATTTTACCTTCCAAACCCTTTCAATCCGTTCAACCAAACACGCCCCAAGAATGATTTAACAAAATTAGGAGAGATGAGATCAATTTTAATGTAATAATGGTGAACAAAATTAGGAGAGATGAGATCAATTTTAATGTAATAATGGTGATGCCAGTGGATTTGTTTAAGATCCTTGTATTTGCTATATCCTAGAACGAGTTCACCGGGTATGTTTGGCTCATTTGGCATATCCTTAGATTTTACCATCCCATCCCTCCCAATGCCTCTTAATCCTTCGGGCCGAACATGCCCTTAAAATATTCAGATGTTTTTTTTTATCGAAGTTCGGAAATATTCCAGGACCTTTAAAAAAAACGTGCTGTGAAACTGGAAAAAGTACGATAATTATAAATTATTAATATTAAAAAAAATACAAAAGTACAATTTCACCTAAATAGTACAATGATTATAAACTATTAATATTTAGAATATTTTTTTATTTGATTAACAATTTTTATATTTGGTTAGACTAATATACTTCTTCTCTAAATCACTGAAATAATTAATGAAACAAACAGCTTAATCATTTACATTGAATCATATCATCAACTATCCTTTTGAGTTAAACAATGCGGTCCAATTGATAAACGGTGGATCTTGATTCTCATCTTGGGTAATTATTTCATGGTGTGGGCCCATCCCTTATATTGGATTAGATGTTCTGCGCATTTGACACGTTGGCAGAAAAGAAAGCTTGGATTGTCTAAGTCCACATGCACGTTAGAAAACATGCATAACACATGACGAAATTATGATATCTGACCATCCATCAGGTGGGCCACAGCTCATGGATGCGACAAGCACTTCCCTTGTCACATTTCAAAGGGAAAGGATTTAATACGGTCCGAGTCATCATAAGGTGGATAGTGTCCTGCTGCCTCCAGTTGTACAAGTGGGGGTCCCTGGTTCGATGATCAAAGCCGTCAATCAGATGGGCCTCATCATGGACGGTGGACATCCTAAGAGATCCCAGATTGAAAGATCCTACCCATACAAAACGTGGGCTTTTTGGGCAATTACGGGATCCTGACCGTCCAATGGTGGGGTCATGGCAGGTTGGTAGAAAGAGAAAGGTGGGGTCCACATCATGTGGTACGATCAGCTCATTTCTGTGAAAGTATTTTAATCACTCTATAGTACACATGGTCAAACTTGTATTCAAACACGTCACAGGACGGTTGGGGACAGTTCACCACCATTTAAAAAACGAGGACGGTCACTCACCCACCGTACATGTGGCATTCATGTCTGCCCTCCACACCGTCCAAGTAATAAGGCCTGATGTGTATACGGAATGAGACGTCGAAAATAAATCCAATGAGCCAAATCAGCGATCAATATCATTGCATCTGACAATCCACACTGTCGGTGGTCCACTTGAACTTTGGATCTGCCTCATTTTTGAGCTCATGACCTAAAATGACCTGTTAAAATGGATGTACGGTGTAGATGGAACACATTCATCATGGTGGAGCCCACGGAATTTCGCCACGTCAACAACCCAAATCATAAGGACCGATGTGGATACCATCCAATGGGCCAAATCAGCTATCAATGTTATTCCATATGACAATCCATACCGTCCGTTTTTTTTGGTGCAACGCGATGGATGGACATGCGCTAGAATCTGCTGATAGGACAATCTTAACCTTTCAATCTGTGAGGTCTACGGATGAATGGTATTCATCCATGAAAACGATGGGGCCCACCATGTTGATTACTGTTCTGAAAACTCAGCCCCATCTGCTCAATAGGTGGGCCACACATGTAGGGAACACCGAGGTCGGTTGATACGTGACAGTAGGGGCCAACGTGATGTGTGTTCTTTATATCCAAGCCGTCCATCCATTTTGCCAGACTTCCTGGGGCCCACCGAAATGTTTATTTGACATCCGACCTGTTGATAAGGTCACACGGACCTGGATGAAGGGAAAAATTAAATATCAGCTTGATTCAAAACTTCTGTAGCCCTCAAAACGTTTTTAATAGTGGACGTTCAATCACCACTGTTTCTGGTGTTGTGGTCCACTTGGATTTAGATCTACTTCATTTTTTGATATCATAGTTAAAATGAGCTGGTAAAACAGATGGACGGCATGGATATAAAACATATACATCATGGTTTGCTCCACAGTCACGGATCACCACCGAATCCGTGTCCTTTCCGTGCCATTTGATCTTCACGGTGGACCCCACAGTTTGGTGTGAAGGGTTCTACGGATTACAGTTCGCGGTACCTTCCCTTAAATTGATATCTGAGATGGTCCACAATCTGGGCGGCTCTGATTTACCGTACGTGTATCTCGTATGTACCGTGGATTTGAATCTGAAACGTCTCGTATGTACGGTGGATTTGAATCTGAAACGCGGTCAACCGACACCTAATCTAGCGCGGAGTTGCAGAAAAGACGGAAGTCCTCGCCGATTTTTTTTCCCGATTAATCGGCGGGGTAGTTGGATTTTATAGTGCGTATTTCCTTCCCACCAAATTCTTCCTTGAATCAGTCAAACGTACTTCCCAATACTACCCCTCTGTCTTGAAATTTACAAATCCTACCCGCGCGTTGAAAACTGCACATCCACACGCAGTCACATGTGCTAATATGGTTCACTTGTGTGATATCCGAGCTTACTATCTGGTTGAATAAAATCTCTATAACTTCTTTCCCAAAATACATAGTTTTTTGTAAATTCGAAATCTGAAACATATTTATAACCGTCCATTTCTCGTGTCTTTTGTGGCCAATATGATTAGTAAAATAGTCTTATTATCAAAAAATAGAATGTAAATCAAATACATAAACTAATGAAAATATATGATCAGACTAATGAATGACATATTGACACGTGTACACACGCGTGTGAGATTATCAATCTCCCTCTGACACACGCACTACTGTACTTTTGTCAGACTGCAGAATTCTATAATGTGACTACCCATATCTTTCACTCACTCCTGCTGGAGACGCCTAAGGGCAAAATGGGAAACCCAAAATGTCTAGAAATTGACATTTACACCCATTGTATTGATTTTTACATACACCCGTTTCTCAATTTTGGTTATGTAAATAGTATACTTTGTACTATTTCGATTTCTAAAATGAGAAATGGGTGATCGTGGACGACTCCTGTAGTTGTCTTGGACTCATGTCTCATCCACACGTGGCATTTTACGTGCACTTCGATCGACGGGTCCAGATTGCTTAAAAAGTGGGCCTCTCTATAGATCAGTAGCAGGTCAAAAATAACACTGATTGAGTAATCCCAACCGTTCAATTGGTGGCTTTAAATGGATGGCTGATCATTTGGTGAAAACAGATGGCTGAGATTGTTCCATCATTCTTGAGTTTAAGGATACATTACGGTCCATCGAATATGGATCCGACTATTTGGATGGTGTGGATTTTCATACAACGAGTCTAACTATCTCTTTAGCCCTCTTTCACGGCTAAATTGCGAGAAGCGGATTGGACGGTGATCCCAACACCACTGAGCTAGGTAGTATAAAAGCTCTGTGGGCCCCACCAAGATGTATGTATTTTATCCATGCCGTCCATCCATTTTTACAGACTATTTTAGGGAAGGAGACCCAAAATGAGTTGGATTCAAATCTTAAGTGAACCACACTACAGGAAACAGTGGGGATTGAACGCCTACTGTTGAAAATTTCTTGGGGCCACAGAAGTGTTGGATCAATCTGATATTTTTGTTTTCCCTTCATCCTTGTCTGTGTGACCTAGTCAACAGGTTGGATGGAAAATAAACATTACAGTCGGCCCTAAGAAGTTTTTAATGGTGGATATTCAATCACTACTGTTTCCTGTGGTGTGGTCCATATGAGATTTAGATCTGTCTCATTTTTTATCCTCAATGCCCTAAAATGATCTGAAAAATGGATGGACAGCACGGATATAGAACAAATGCATCTAGGTGGGCCCCACTGTGTGTGTATATACATAATGTGGAGTTCGGTGAGTCGAGTCGAATTTTTAAATCGTTACACCCATAATTCTCTATATTGACTCATCTAAGTAGGATCCATTATTTGAACGGTCTGGATTAGGGTATTTTTTGTGCCACTTGTACAATGACTTTGTGCCTGTGTATGGATGATTATACTCATCTAGAGTATCAAAGTTTTCTTATTAAAAGAAAAGAAAAGAAAAATTGAAGGGCCCTGATTTCCTCCTGTAATGTCTAGGGTTACCCGCCCATTATCATCTGTCTCCTACCAAATAACATGGTTTTATCCAAAACCCTAGGCAAATGGATATTTTAAATTAATCTCCGACGTCTATCAAGGGCCCATGTACATATCATTTCATGAGGTTTTGTATGCACACGTGTATGGATGACAGTTGCCCATTTACATGCATATGCACGTGTCACATTGCACACATGCATTCAAATGGTAGCCCACACCGATAAGGTCTCCTTACTAAAAAATCAGGTTGTTTTACTCTCTTTTAGTGGGCCATGATGTTCAATTATATGGACGGGTGCAACAATTATTCAAAGCCGTCCATTTGTTTTCTAGACTGTGGCTTTTCTGAGAATCAAAACTAGATGAATTTTAGGCTGGAATATCTAGACAGTGTGGCCCACCTGATGGAATGTTTGGATCTCGCACGGTTGCATGATGTAGGCCCATGTGGTTGCGTGTGGATGGGGAAAGCTGTACACGTGGATTTTATCTGGATAACCCATACCCGAGGCAAAGGGTTATCTTTACATTAATGGAAAAGGAGGCGGATTAGGTGCGGCCCTGGCCGTACCCAGGACGATACGTCCCTTATCGTGGCCCCACCTTGATTCATTTATTATTTATCCACTCCGTCCATTCGTTTTGAAAGATTATTTCATGGCATTATTTCAAAATTGAAATTGATATAACTCTGCTGGACCATACCATGGGAAAAAGTGATGAATGACTATTAAAAACTTATTGTGGGCCACAAAAGTTTTGAATCAATATAATATTTTTTCGCTTATTCCAGGTGTTTTTTTTACCTTATCAACAGTTTGGATGGAAATTAAACATTAATAAAACATTATAGTGGGCCTGAGAATTTGTTAGCGGTGTAGCATTCAATCACCAACTTTCCTATAGTATGGTCAACTGGAGATTTCGATCTGTTAATATTTTTTCTCATAATCCAATAAAATGATCTTTAAAAACGGATGGATGGAGTGGATATAAAGTAAATTCATCAATGTGGGTCCCACAGTAGGGGTTGTACAATTTTGGGTGAGGCCGAGGCCGCACCTAAAGCGCACGCTATCTCAAGTGCTTCTCATCTCTCGAGGGACCGTGTACATATGAAATCATGCTAGTCACGGGTTCTCAGTTTAGACAATTAGTCCCCATATTTCGATAATCCAGACCATTGGTTAGTTTTTTTCCACTATGAATGGATTACGATAGAAATATCACTACATTAGGAAGATTTAAATCTACGATTTTTAGGTCACAGATGGATGGTAATGAAGGGAAATACAACAACAGTCCACGTTCAAATTGAAAAGGTCTCGGAAGTTTTTAGATAAATATTAAAACCTGGTATTTTTTTGGTCTAACATTGTTTAAATCAACAGATTAATGGTTTGGATCTACTTAACTAAATTGAAAATCTGCATGTATTACAGAGAGGTGCAGGCCGTGTATCATATACTCCCGCGTATGATTAGAAACAAAGAAAGAAAGAAAAACCAAAGGGAACCGCCCAACAGTCTTTTATGTACTAATCAACGCGAGCGAATTAAGTAAGGTCGGGGTAACACCGTGTTCAGTAAGGCTGTGACCGTGGGCCCACCTTGATGTATATTTTGTATATCCACACAGTCCATCCATATTTAATTTTCATTTTTGGATTTGAATAGAAAAATGAAACAGATCCAATTCTCAAGTGGACGACAAAACAGGAAACAGTGGTGATTGAACTCTTTTTCCTTGTCTCCTGGTCCATCTAGATTTTTATTAGCTTCATGAACTGAAAAATAGTCTGAAAAAACGGATGGATAGTTTCGATGTAAAATAAATACATTAAGGTGGGCCCCACAGTCACGGATCCACCGAATCTGCGTCCTTCATGCTAAGTTAATTGTCAGTACACCTGCTGTATCATAAGTTATAATACATCTATTTTTTCCCGCCAATTCGTCATATGTATGAAAAATCATATCCGTGAAAAATGTGGAAAGATCCATTATAATATCAGAAAACGAAAATTAGTCTGATCCACTCATTGAGTGGGCCATACTAGTACACCGACTCATACCATTGGTTTTACACTAATGTTGATCTTGTGCCCCACCATACGTGTGGATCGTTCTGATTGATATAATTATCACGGTTTTTTCCACCCTTTTTCACGGATAGGATATTACATATATATGACACGTAGGCAAGAAAAGATACCTGTATGATAGCTTATGATACAGCCGCTGCTTCTCATCATTTCCTTCCGAGCGTTCCTTCCTTCGCGTTCTTATCCCAAAAAAAAAAAAGAGGCCCACTCAATAATATCTTCCTATCATGATCTGGGTCGGCCACAAATTAGCTCAAATGAACGGTGACCGTCGATCATATCTTTTCTACAGGATTAAATATCCTGTAGATCCCGTCCCAATCACTAACTGAGCCATTTCCATATAAAAAACGGTAACCATTGTCTAAGAGCCCGTGCAACAAAAAAGATCTGTGGGGCCCACCACTGATGTGTAATGTGAAATCCACTCCGTCCATCATTTACGAAAGCTCTTGTTAGAACGAGAGGCCAAAACTAAGTCTGACCCAAAACTCAAGTGGAACACACCACAGCGAGAAAAGTGGGGATGTGTATATCTACCGTTGAAACCTTCTTGAGGCCAGCAAAGTTCTGAATCAGGCTGATATTTGGTTTACCTATTCATTACTGAACGGTTTGGATGGCATATAAAGGTTACGGTGGAAACAGGAAGGTTTCAACGGGCAGCCTTGTGGCCACTGTTCCCTGTGACGTGGCCCACTTGAGTCTTATTTTCAGTCCCACATCTAAAATGATCTGGTACAAACGATGAATGGAGTGGATTTCACATACATATCAAAGCGGGCCCCACAGAGCTCTTAGTTGCACGGAGCTCCCTACAGCCGGTGTTGTAGGAAATTCCAGTGCATGCACGACGGTCGGTGCGTAGGTGCATTTTGGTCAGACTAGAAGGGAGGAGCATGATCTCTATGGCCCACATGGCGTGACGTACGGTAGATAACCCATCTAATCATGTGTGTGAACGTACAGTGTCCACGTGGGTGTGGACGAGAGGGTGGGCCCCACATTCATTCAAATCATGATAAGAGATTGAATGAGGAATCCATGCGGACGTGGAAACTTTGGAAAGTAGTCTACTTCATTCACATGTGATGTGTTTAATTTCAACGGCCAGGGAGAATTTTGGCTGGCATTTTCAAACTTGTGGTCTGACTCAGTATGGTTAGCTTTCTTTGATGTGGGGCCCACCTAAATCTTGCCGCCTTTCACGGCTGGGATTTGCTCCAATCTGCGGACGGATGAAATATGTTAGTTTTATTTGGCTTCCTGATCGGCGATCTGGACCGTTGATCTGATTAGATGCACAAGTGATGGTCTCTGGTTTGAAAATCTTCAAGATTGGAAGATCTGAAACTTTTGATCAATGGTCCAGAGAAAAAGTGTGGGCCCCACATTTACCCAATTTATGATAGGAGAGTGTCCGGAGGACCCATGGGGATGAGAAGAAATGGGAGGTTGGTTGTTTTTTTCAAACTTGTGGCTTGACTCAAATAGGGATGTGGGGTCTTCGACTTTTCTAGAATGAGATTTGCTAACTTACCCAGTTGAATAATCTCGGCTGTATATAGATCATGTTTGGCGATCTGAACCGTTGAACTGGTAAGATACAGAACTAATGATGGCTAATCTGAAAATTTTCAAGATTGGAAGATACTAAAGTTTCAAACAATGACAACCCACAAAACAACGGTCGAGGAGAATGTTAATGTTTGAAAGAAGAATTAAATGATAAAATGGTTAAAATTTTCAGTTCTCTCGGAGTCTCCGATCAGGTGGGGCCATCATATAAAGGGTTTGATTTATTATAGCATGACAATACAGCCAACGGTAACAAATTCTTTGATGAGACTTGCATATTACTTATTTATTCTCTTAATTGCACTAGTTTCTAATGCATTCAAAGGCTTATTTAATCTAATTATATATATTTTCTACATGTGAGATATTTTGAAAACCGAAGATAAATATGTACTTAAAGAAAAAGAACTAGAGCTCAAAAGAGTTATTGATTAATGATCGAAGATTTGAATCTTAATAATGAATATTCAAAGTGTTAAGGATCAAAGAAAAATAAGTGACAAGCAACTAGAAATCAAACAGCAAAGGAATCGAAGAAACCTGTAGAGATTCGAACGATCAACACACAGTTCAACAACTTCATGGATGCTTTTGATTAATTGATGAAAATTCGGATTTTACGTGAAAATTTACTAGACTCTTTTTGCTAGTTTTGACCGGTCAACAAATCAGTCGACAGGTTATTACGGGGAAGAAATTCAAAAGTTAATTACTGAACAATTTTATCAACTTTCGATTGATGACTTTGACTAGTTGACCCAATGAGTTAGGCTGATGGTGTGCACAACCTCGTAAATCAAGTCAGTTTATGATTTTTTTTTGTGTGAGAAAATTGGAGTTCCAAATCTATTCAAAATAGTGTGTTAGGTTATTCTAGATATAAATTAGGACTTAAGTGAGAAACCAAGGGTGGCAGAGCTTTTATAAAGCCGTTCTTCTTCTTTTATTATTCAGTTCTAGTTTTTCTTTTAGTTTTGTTCTAGCATATTAGCCATGTTAAGTTAATTTCTTATCTAAGAATAAGGAATTAAGTTTATAATTTAATTACAATATTCAATTTATTCGATTTAATAACAATGGTTTGAATGATGATAATAGGTTGAGATAAATTTGAATTTTATTTTAGAGCTTTTATGTTGTTTCATTTTTTATTTATCGTTAACTTCGGACGCATTGCATGCTTGGAAGTGCAATTATAATGCTTGATTAAGAGAATGAATCAATCTGTATAATAAATTGATCTAGTGTCGCCTACATGTACATTGGATACTCTTGATTCCCTACTATAGATGTCTGAATGCTTCATGAGAGAATCATTTAATTGAATTTATATATTGTTGATGTTGATGATTGGTTTAATAGAATTATCTTTTAATTGAATAAGATATGACTTTGATTCCAGTTAAAGTATAGAAATTGAATCAATGAACGAGAAATTGTGATTGATGGGAAAGTGGATATTTGAATCCTTAAATTTTTTTTTTTTAATTTTTTGTTTAAACCCTCAACTTGTTAACTGTATTACAAACACACACACACATAAAAATCCATTAGCTTTAGATTAGTTTTAAGTTATGTTCATCATTCCCTGAGGATTAAACCTTGGTCTGATCAAATTATTACTGCATCACAATCCTGCACTTGGGGTTGTCAACCATTGGGTTCGATCATTCGCATAACAACACAACCACCTAGTAGCAAACCTCCTTTCGAACACAAATTATCTCCCCGCTATCAATTTTACGATATCACAATAGGACAAGATTCTAAAAAAAAAGTGGATCCAAAACCCATGTGGGCCCACTGCATGAAACAACAGGGATAAAAAGCCCCCATTGGAAACTTCGTGGTAGCCATAGAAGTTTTGTATCACGATGATATTTGTGTTTACAATTTATTTGAGTGGGAATAACCCTATGAACGGTTTGGATAGCACATAAATATGATGGTCGGCTCCAACAAAGTTACCAACTATGGACATTTCGTTACCACTCTTTCATGTAGTGTGTCCCACATGAGTTTTAGATATCCCTGATTTTTAGGTTTTTGTCTTATTGCAGTTTTGAAAAACTGATGGACGGAGGGGATTTGTCACATGCATCTCTAGGAACCCCACACAGCTTCCGCCCACATGAACTTCCTGTGCCCCTGAGCAGAGCCAATACGTCCATGTCCTTCTACTTAAAAAAATAAAAAAGGATAACCCTTCTTTGTGGGCCTTCAACTACAAAAACAATCCAACCGTTCAGTTTTTATAGATTAAAAGACTCCAACCCCTATTTTAGGTTTTTAGGTCAATGAAGGTAGGTAGCCATTTGAAAGAGGAGTCTCTGTTTGATCCATGAAGGAGAGGCCCAGAAAAGAAAGGGCGGTCCCATAAAAGAGATTAACTTTGATACTCTGGCAGAGAGATGGATGATACACATGCGATTATAAATTACATACATTCTCGGATAAGTAATTCAAACTAAACTGTCCAAATTATGGGCCCACTTTCAATGTATCATGAACCAAAAAATTAAGCTCATTTGAAAATCTGATCATGGAATCAATGAAAATTTATTGGACGGTTGAAAATGGAAAAAAATAAATAAATCTAGGGGTCTTATTTCAACAAACAAGTTTCCATGAATCAGTGGTCAGGATTGCTCAATCAATATGATTTTTAGTCGGTTTAATTTGAGTTAATACATGCCATACGTACCATTTATGTGTGCCTGAGTATCAAGCATCATATGCTGCCAGAGTATCTTATAATTCCCACATAAAAAATATTTAAGGTCTAGACTACTGTGTGTTTTTACCGTCATTTCTTATAAACGGTGGTGATGCATCCACTGTACATCTAGCATAGATGTAATTCAATCTAAATCGTTCAAAATCATTGGGACCATCGTGGAAGGAGCATCTGTGAAAATTACACAGATCAGATTATCTAAACCACCTGATACCGACACAAGTATTGGAATTTGACCACTCATCAATTTAATCTTAAACATTCATTTGATGGCCCAAAAATTGGATGGCTATGATCATCCTGTAAGTTCGATCTTCAGTATATACTCCACCTCGATAGTGCTAATGAATAACGGATTGATGATTTGCATGTGATCAATCACCACCGTTTATTGAACGGCTGAAGATGCACATATTAGTGTAAAACATCATTTAATGACTGTACTTATATTCAAAGGGAGGCAGAAATACGGTCCCCACATCTTTGTAATGTAGTAGAGATATTTTCTCTATAATGTTCAAAAATTCTAGTATACATTTTCAAATTATGTACGGCGGTGGGCCACACAATTTCCAATAATGACATCAAGGGCCCAATCGTGTGCATCCTTTAAGATTTTTAGCTTATTGGATCTTAAAAATCCAGCCGTTGAAAGATGGGCCCATTTTGGTTTTGTTAATCTTACAACCTTAATCATGTTATTATGGGAAGGGGTCTAAGTTTCCTTTGTTTATATTATAGTTCTAAAACTCAGTGAGTTGACTCAGAACTCAATGAGATTTTACTAGGAAACTCACTCCTGGGTGCAACTTTGTGTGATTTTTAGGCCAATCAACTATTGGGTCTAAAACTTAGGCCTAAGTCCAACCCATGTACCTCGCGGCTCAGCCCTAACTAGGCTCGGTCCATGTGATTCCAATTTCCTAGGTGTGGGTTTCATCTCTTCTGAGCCGAGTTGCCCTAACTAGGCTCAGTCCACGCATTTCCAATTTCCTAAGCACGGGTTTCATCTCTTCCTAGCGTAGACGATGGGGTCGCACGATCTCTCTAAGTGGTAATGCATCGAATAAACTAAAGAGGAAGGAACTACTACTGTATATATGCTATAATGGACAGTTCAATGGAAGTGGGCCGTTGTTGTCATTGGTGCATTGGACCCACAAAAAATCAACCATGGATGATTATAAGATTGTATCTATATAATGGTACATTATCAATGGTACAAGCCACAAAAGCACACTAAGCGTTGTTGAAGGACTAAGTTTAGCTTACATTTTAATGATCTACTCAGCTAAACTAAGGTATATTCAAGATTAGGTTTCTCTTATATGTTCATTTATTATTATTTTTTGATATATTATTCTATCACTTCAGTATTTTAAAGAGATTTCATGTCCATGTTGACCACTTCTAATAATACATATAATTTTTATAGTAATATTATAATTATTTTATTATTATATAATGAGTTTTTTAAAAATTTATATTATACTAAAATTATCAAATAATCATTAACTTATATTTTGAGATAATTGTTACTATTCATATAAATAATATAATTGTTACTTACCTTCGCTTGCTTATTTTCTACATGCCTATTAATGAGATAATAGATGCAATTTGTATAACTCATATAATGGTCATTATTTATCTTTATATGTTTATTTTATGCATGTTTGTTAATGAGTTTTATGTTCATGTCCACCACTTTCAATAATATATAAATTTTATTGAAAATATGAATTTGCTTTTTTCTTAAATACTTCCAAATTTGAAGGATACACCTATCATCACCAAAAACCCAACAAAAATATTTACATTATTGCAGAAGAAATACAAATGGCCATTGCTTTGGACAGTCTTAGGAGGTTTACAAACTTTCGAAACTTTCATTCTCACTGTCGCTTCCTTCTTTGCAGTTTGTTAGAATTTGGAGAGGAAAGAATCTTATATTGACTAGGTCGTCACTACTTACATAGACAACTCGAAAGACATCACATTTTAAATCGACATACAACTGATCAAGGTATGGTGAAATGGTCTTTCGAAAATTTGAATTGAGTAGCCAAGAGTAACATGAGTGGACTGATTTCCATACTTGTAAGCACGCAACCCTCGGCCTATCATAGCATCGGAAGCAGACGCCGGCGGTGACTCCATCCATCTTCAAAAAACACGATTTTAGAAGGGTCACACTAGCATAAGAGAGGTCGGTTAAGTCATCGGAGGCTGGGAGCATCGAGTTCATAGAAATGGTATCGCCGGAGGAGAATCTGGCAATTGGATGGCCATCTTTTGATTCTCCAGCATATGGCTCGAAGAAGCTATAGTCGAGTAAAATGGCCATGCTCGATACATTAGCTAATGCTGATTTCTGAAAGTAAAAAGACCAAAATCAAATCAATTTCACTTCAATTGGACTTGAACTGTTACAATGTCTCATAATTTTAACACCCATGTCATTTGAATTGCCATGCATACATTTAGCCTATGTTTGTAGGCTCTTTATGAACATTAATTTCACAAGAGAATTTAAACCACCAATAAGTTTTGAATTCAAACATTTCATTTCATATGATATCACATAAAGATTGATTTTACATATATCATTTATGTGATAACGACATAATTTACATGAATGATGATAGTACATGTAAAATTATAAGGATTGGTGATGTTAGAATTACTATTTTTTTAATGATATATATATCATAAAAAATAGTAATTCTAACATCACTAAGTCTTTCAAGTTGGTATAATTTAAAAGGTCATTTGGATGTACAAAAGTGTTAAAGTTGTGATTTTCACTTAAAAGTGACTTTAAACGGTAGATATCTTACATGAAAGTGACTTCTCACCCTCAACCTTATGATATTTTCAAGTAATTTAACTTATAAATAACTTCCAGGTGAATTTCCTCCCCCAAACATTACTCGTAAGTGACTTACGTGTAAGTCACTTCCTACTTACAAAACTTATAGACGTCCAAAGCATTCAATTGAGTTTCTAACCTCTATCGAAGGACATCAAAACAAGAACGGTCGTCGCAGTGGGGTTGTCAACGGATCGGATCTTGGCCGAGGCTTAGATCACCTGTGTGCGGCCCAAGATAATTATGCCTGGCCCAAGCCTAGTCCGAGCCGAACTCGGCACCCAGTTTTGTAGAATATCTAGACTGTCCATTAGGTGGGATCCATCAAGCCTCATATACTATGAAAATGCCCTAAGAAAACCTAAGCAGGCCAAAGCCCAAGTCCATTAATAAATGGACCCTAGCAGTGGACCTGGGCTTGACCTTTGGGCCTAACATTCTAGCCCATGGCCAATCCAAAGTGGGCCAGGACCAAAGCCCAATGTACCAGCCCAACACATTGATAACCCTGTGTCCCAAATGAGAATGGGATAGGATGTGGCCCACCTGTCCCACCCATCTTGTGGAACTGTAGGGTGCATGCCACAAAATGCAGATGATCCACCACTAGGGCCCACATGGTCTGGGCCAACATGGGCTGGGCCCATCACCTGCTGATTCTCATTCAAGTGGAAGATGAGGCAGTAAGGAAACAAAATCCACAACAATCTGAAATCCTCATAACATGGCCCATCAAACAATGGCAAGAAACATGTATGCACTATAATTTTTCAAAATCAATAAATCTACACCGTTCAACTTTTTGGCCCACCAAGCATGAACGCCGTCCCCAAAAAAAAACCACAAGCCATTGAATGTGGATGGTTGGTTGGGATTTTTTTTTATAACCACCCAATTTAAATTCATCATAACTCACCCAATCAGTGGCAACGGATGAGATTTTCCGTGTGCAGTCCATCAGTATTAATGCCTAACAAATGAACGGTGTGGATCTGGCACACGTGTGTGATAGAGACCAATAACAGCTAATGAAATTCAATCTACTCACCAGAGTCGCACTGAGCAATTCTTTCTTCTCGTTTGATCTCTTCATCCATGCTCCATACCATATGACCTGATAGAAATACACCAAAATCTCACCAAATTTTAGAAAATTATTTATTAGTCCCTAGAATTATTAATTTTGACTAAAAAGTGATGTTTGTTTGTCATCGAACCTGTTCGTAAGGTCACACAGACATGGATGAAGGGAAAACACAAATAACATCTTGATCCAAAACTTCGGTGGCCCACAGGAAGATTTCAACGGTAGGCGTTCAATTCATACTGTTTCGTCTATTTCAGCAGTGGATGTGATTCAATTTTGGACTCATGCCCTAAAACGAGCTGGTAAAACGGATGGACGGCTTAGATAAGCCACATACATCATGGTCGGCTGATGCACTAAAATGAGCCAATGGACGGCACCGATTAGTAAGGTGTATCAACGTTATGGACCTTTGATTGGTTCACCATCGGTGATAGATCAGGACCGTGCAATTAGTGGGCCATGCCTTAGGATGATGCATAGCCGAAAAATGATCCCTGATCGGAGGTTTTTAACTATCTGTTCTATCAATGTTTTCGGCTGGTCATGGAAAGTTTTCAGCAACGGTTCAGGAAAGAAGTCCATGAATTGACGGCCAGGAACATCCATTCGCTATATTTTTCTATGTTTAGTCCATCCACAAGATGGCCGATTAGTCGTATGGTCTGGATCTATGGATCGTATATACCAATCTCGTGAATTGTAGGTTGGTATCATTTACCGAACGGTACTCAGTCATACACTGGATGTGATGGCCCCTTCAAATAAAAGCAATTTCAGCCGCCCACAGGACTCTCCCAAGTCCGAACGAGAGTAATGCTAGTATGCAAGTTGCTCCACTGAAGTTCTATGCAACTCACTCCGTACAGTACAGTTGGCAAACATTTCAAGCGATCCAGACCGTCAATCTGGTGGGCCACCATGTGGATAGGCTATAGACCAAAAGTACTATAATAGGACATTGCCACCGTCCATTTATTGAGATCTTTGATGGTTGAGTGCGGACGATTGCTTTAACGGTTCCTTTTGAAGATGGGTTGCTGGACTGTAGAATCCCCTTGATTCTGGGATGTGGCTTCTTTTCGTGTCCCACCAACGGTTCTGATTGTTGCATGTGGTGGGGATCCCACAAAATCGGGATTAAGTCTAATCCCACCGTTTATTCATGAAAATGGCAAGCGGGGATGGAAGATATCTAACTATCTCCCAAACAGAATATCCCAATCGTTCCAATCTATGCCCTTCAAATAAACGGTCAAGAAAAAGATACAAGATCAAGGGCTAGGATAATCTGATCTGTGAGATTTTTCCGGTATCCCCTAGCAACGGAAGGGATAATCTAATCAACGGTCTAGATCACCCGTCCACGTGCCTCACCTGCTCATTTCCTCTTCTTTCTTTTTCAAAAAGAGAGGATTGCGTACTGACTAAACTCTGTGGGGCCTACCGTGATGTATGCGTCTTATCCAAGCCGCCGGTTCCTTTTTTAGGGCATGAGCCCAAAATCGAAGCATATCCAAAGCTCTCAAGTGGGCCACACCATAGGAAACAATGGGAATTGAGCAGGTTAGATGACAAACAAACATCACTTTAAGGGCCCTAGGAAGGTTTTAACGGTGGATGTCATCATCCCCACTATTTCCTGTGGTGTGGCGCACTTGAGACTTGGATATACTTCAAACTTGGGCTTATTCCCTATAATGAGCTTGTAAAACGGATGGACGGCGTGGATAACCCCACAGAGTTTTCTCGGTACGCTATAGCATACTGAGTTATATGCAATCCGTGCCTACTGAGTAACTAAGATTAAGCATACTGAGTAAACTATGTGGGCCCACCGTGATTTATATATTTTATCCACGCCGTCCATTCATTTTACAAACTCACTTTAGTGCATCAGCCCAAAATCTAAGCATATCCAAATCTCATTTGCACCACACCACAGGAAACATTGTTCTTAGATGTAATAAAAGTTCCGGATCAAGCTAATATTTTTGTTTCCTATGGTGTGGTCCACTTGAGCTTTGGATATGGGATCATGCCCTAAAATAAAAAACTGATGTACGGCATGGATAAGGCACATACATCCACTGTGGGCCCCACAGAGTTTACTTGAGCGTACTGTGTAACTTAGCATGCAATCCGCTTCCTGAAAACAACAGGAAGGAAAAAAGAAAGAAAGAGGCCCATCATAGAATTACATACAAGTGGGTCTACTACAAATTCATCAAGATGGTCGACCCAACAGGCTCCCACCCAAACAGAAGATCCCAACCGTTCAAATCAATACCCTTCAAAAAGCCGAAAGATCAAACGGCTCGGATCGTCAGATGCGGGAGAGATTTTTCGTCCAACACAATTGGCACCATGGATCACCCTATAAATGGCCTAGATCGCCGATCGAAACGGTTCAAAAGAAGAAAATAGAAAGAGAAAAGAAAAAAGAGTAAGTGGGGCCCACCAGATTGCCATGAAGGCTCTTGAAGACAGAGCTGTAGGCACATCCATGGTCCTCAGAGCAAAAGGAGACGTACTTAAGAGCTTCAATCAGCTCTTCTGCAAACAACCCAATTGGCTTGAATACAAAGAAGCTGATATCCAAATTCCTACCATGGAATGGCACAAAGCAAGGCATGCTTTTTCTCTATCTCTCTCTCTCTCTCTTTTCTTCCTTTCTTCTCCAAAAAATTCAAAGGGAGGAAAGTGCAGCCGATTTCTCTGATTTTTTCTTTTTGGGTCTCTGAATCTTCTCAGAAAGAGCTCAAATGGGGTCTGTTTTATACAGATTCTGAGGTGGCTTCATCAAACGGCTGTGAATCGTTTTCGGGTCGTCTTTGGCGAGCGTGACTTGGAACCGACCCGGAACCTGACTGTAGGGTCATCTCCAATCTACATGCATTTACTGTATATCCGCACTGTACATCTGTTTTTACAGCTTATTTTATAGCATGGTACCAAAAATAAAACAGATACAATTTTAAGGTGGACCACACTAAAGGAAACATTATTTATTGACCATTAAAAGTTTTGGATCAAGCTGATAATTGTTTTTTTCTTTTCATCCATGCCTTTGTGTCCTTATCAACGGGTTGGATGGTTAATAAAAATTACAGTGGAACCTAGGAAGTTTTTAATGGTAAGCGTTCAATGACCACTGTTTCTTGTGGCGTGTTCCACCTGATATTTGTATTTATTTCATTTTTGGAACCGTGTTTTAAAATAATATGAGAAAACAGATGCACGGCATGGATATACAATTCATACATCTAGGTGGGCCCCTACGGTCAGTGTCTCATCCCATCGCCAAGTCGCGCTCATTTGGGACTGAGGTCGGTACTGGTCGAAGCTCTACGGGTCCTATCATGATATATGTATTTATCCACTCCGTTCATCCATTTTGGTAGCTCATTTTAATATGTTATTTAAAAAATGAGGGAGATCAAAATCTCAAGTGGACCACAAATCCTGAAACAGTGGGGATTGAATGCTAACTGTTGAAAACTTCATGTGGGCCACGGAAGTTTTGAATCAAACCCTTTTTTATGTTTTCCTTTCATCCATGTTTATGTGACTTTATGAACAGGTCGGATGGTAAATAAACGGAGCGTTAGGCCATTGTGAGGTTTCAATGGACAGTCTCACTGTCCTCCCTTCTTCTTCTTCTTGTGGTGTGGTTCACTTGAGATTTTTTTATTTTTATTTTTATTTTTATTTTTGGAGAAGTTCATTTTCACCACTTGAGATTTTAGATATACTTCAATTTTGGGATTTTATACTAAAATGATCTCGTAAGATGAATGGACGGCATGGATGAAACACATACATCATGATAGAGCCTCTGCATGATAGAGCCCACATTGCTTTTGCAGTACTGAGTTCTGTACTCGAGGGGTCACTACCTTCGAGTCCGAAAAGGACACGGCCATGGTCAAGTTCTTTGACTTTTCGTAGGAGGAATACATGAAGAATATAAAAAAGTATAGAGAAATGCTGAGCACTATAAGTTATACTGCTTCTAGTTGAATTGGGACAATTACATAGTCCTGTATATTGATCTAGACCGTTTATTATATCCAAAATAAATTTTATAAGCTACTATTTGAAGGTCAGTCTAATCAGATAAACATTAGCCATATGATCAACAGCCTTTAATATTGACGGACAAAAAAATTTTCACAAAAGGAGGTCCAATTAACAATCTGGTCCGTCTATATCTTAGATACCATCATGTATTGTTTATGATTCTAAAGAATTAATTTTTGAACGCAATCGTAACCATCTGATCCATGGCTTAGAAAAAGTATGGCTAAAGAAAATAACATAATCATGGATTGATTAGATCATCCGATCAGTACCACTTTTGCATTATAGATGATGAAGTGTGTTCTGGACTTAATAGACAGTTCAGATCAATCGATCGGGCGGTTGAAATACCGATGTAACTTGGAGCACTTTAACTTAGTGTACCATGTCCGCGGAGCATTAGAAAAACTGGGGTAGGCATACTGTAATTTTTTAGTATAGATCCGACATTAGAGCTGGGCATCGGACCGAGTCGGATCGGATTTGGTCCAACCCGATCAGGTTCGAAATTGATAGGTCTTGGCCCGAACCCGATCAGATTCGAGACCGGATTCGAATCATTTAACTCAAACAGATCCTAACCATTGCTAGTCTGAATCGATCCGACTCCGACTCGGTCAGAAAACTGAGTCGGATCGGATTGAGAAACATTTGAATAAAAAACTGATGGATGGTGTGGATAAACCAAAAAAAGCTCAAAATGGGCCTCACATAATTAACTCAGCAGGATAAAATAGATGCTTAGGGCCTGTTTGGCCGGACCGCGGTATTAGATGTGATGGGATTCAAAAAACCTCATTATTACCCATGACAGCGACTGTTCCCTGTTACCATGCGATAAGCTTAATCCGCTTTTTTGTTTGTAATAGGGTAGTACATTGAAAGGATATACCACCATCATTTGAAACTATTGACAATAACATACATGTGTTATATTTAAACCGTTCATTTGTTTTGTAACCCCATTTTATGGTATGGGCCTAAAAATGAGGCAGATCCAAAGCTTATGTGGCCCCAGATAATTTTTAAACGGTAAGTATTCAATCCCCATTGCTTTCTATGGTGAGGTCCCCTTGAGCTTTAGATCTACCTGATTTTTTTCTCCATGCTATAAAATGATCTCGAAAAATGGGTGGACGGTGTGGATATAGTCCACACATCATGGTGGGACCTACACAACTTGCTAACAGTGAGTGATTTTAGCACGAGACCCGATACGATTCCATCTCACCTACTCCCAAGCTTTTCCACTCTTCCCAAACATGGCACAGGACCAGATGCAAAACCTAAGCCCATCTAATCCAGCCGGCCAAACAGGCCCTTAGGTTCTCGAAGAAGCTTTACATCAGATAGCTTCTTGAAGAAGCTTTACGTCAGCCTCTTGGAGAAGTTTCATAACTCCAAAGTATAGTGCTCGATGTTCTGTGGGGCCCAACATGATGTATGTGTATCATCCATGCCGTCCATCTATTTTTATATATCATTTTATGATACGAAGAAAAAAAAGAACTATATCTCAATCTTAAACGGACCACATTACAGGAAATAGTGTTGAGTAAATTTTGACCATTAAAAACTTTTTAGGAGTAATTAAAGTTTTGGATCAAGCTTATATTTATTGTTTCCCTTCATCTGGGTCTTCATGACCAAATCAACCGATTGGATTTCAAATAAACAGTACAGTGGGCTTTCGGAGGATTTTAATGGTGAATATCCATTCATTATTGTTTTGCTGTGGTGTGGCCCACGTAAGATTTATATCCCTATAATTTTTTTTATCAAGCCCTAAAATGAGCTATAAAAATGGATGAACGGAATGGATGAAACACATACATCATGGTGGGGCCCACAGAGCACCGACCATCAGCCACGGGCGGGTGTACCGTGTTTGCTCTGTAGCTAGCACCAGCTAGCCTACCTAGCTAATCTAGGTACGTGTCATGCGAAACGAGCACTGACGTGCCTCGAGCTCCGAGTTGTACGAACGGTTCAAAGGAGATACACGTTACATGGCCCACGATGACGTGTTTACTATATCTTCACCGTTCATCTATTTTTAGAGATCATTTCGGAGCATTATCCAAAAAATGAATCATATCCAAAGATCACCTGGACCACACCATAAATAGCAGCAGATATCATGATTTTCACCGTTAAAAAATTTCTAAGGCCCACCATAATGTTTATTTTACATCCAATCTGTTTATGCCGAAACAACTACTTGAAAAAACATATTTTATAAGGCGACAGGTACATGCTTGAACGAAAAAACAAATTTCACATTCCTGTGACCCTAAAAAGGGTTTTAATGATAGACGTCCAATCTCCCTCTAGTGTTTGCAGGGTGGTCTAGTTGATGGTTAGATCTGCCTTATTTTTTGTCTCAAGCATTAAAATGAGCTCGCCAACTGGATGGACGGTTTGGATATAACACATACCTCGTGATCAAATTCACAAAACGTGCTAACGTTACCTGAGTCCGTTGGCTTCTCGCATTCTTCTTGGTAATTTTCTCAGTTTATCTCTCTCCAGCAGCAAAGTCCAGGCTCCAAAACTGAAACCTCCTTCTCGCCTTCTTCTTCAACCGAAATAGAGAAGCAAATATAGAGAGAATCTATGGAGAGAGATAGAGTGATAGGTACGAGCTCAAGTGTATATTGGGCAGGATTTTTTGGCGCCGAGGCGAAAGCTTAAGTGGTAAAAGTAAAAACGATATATATATATATATATATATATATATATATATATATATATATATATATATATATATATATATATATATATATATATATATATACACACACACACACACTAATATATACGGTCCGGATCGGGTCGGTCCGAATCGGATCCAATCGGATTAGGTTTCAGATCAGGTCGATTCGAAACAGAGCCTATCCGAATTCGACCCGAAAAGAATTCGGATCTAGATCACGCTACCCGATCTTGACCATCAGTTCTGTTCGAATCAGGTCGGATCGGGTCTGATCGGGCCGGATCCACCGGTTCGGGTATGAAATGCCGAGCTCTATCCGACATGCTACTTATCTTTTTTTACAAACTAATAAAGATGAAAATACTTATACTTTTTCCAGGTACTTCACCCTGTACATTAGGGGTATTTTTGTCACAAGAGGGAGGAGTCTACAGTGCTGAGTCTCAAGTCCAACTGATTGGACCTTAAGTTGCCGTCCCCCAAGCATATCACTTACATCCTTTGTTCGGTCCAATAAGATTTACCTATCATGAGGGTCACCTTTTACAAAAATCATCCACATCCACTAATCAGGTGGGCCACTCTGTAGAGAACAAGAGATGGAGATTGTTGGCAACCGGACAGCAGGAACTTAGATGAGGGCCATTGTGATGTTTGTGACAAATCCGCTCTGTCCATCCGTTTTTCCATCCCACTTTAGGTCTTTAGACTAAAAATGGGGTGGATCCAAAACTCAAGTGGGTCCACCTTGATGTTTACATGCCATCCAAACCGTTCATAAGATCATCCTCACTGGGATGAACAGAAAAAAACAAAAATATTAGCCCTAATACAAAACTTCAACGGTGCATGTTCAATATCCACTGTTTCCTGTCGTGTGACCCACTTGAGTTTTGGATCCAATTCATTTTTTATATCAAGCAATAAAATGATCCGAAAAAACTGATGGACGGAGTGGATTTATCACAAACATCACGATGGGCCCCACCTAGCTTCCAACCCGACTCTAGGCAATGGTCGTTCGAAACAATGCATAGTCATAGATAAATTACAAAATAAAAGAATGGTCCACGTGATGAGTGGATGTGGCTGATTTATGCACAACAATGGGATTTTGAAGAAATTCAGAATTTCGTGATGCATTTTGATTCCTGCCAGCTATTTTTAGGTGGTGAGGCGTACGTGCTGACGTGCTCCCGGTGCGCATCGAGATCACGCTGGCTCAGAGTCAGAAGGTTCTTAGACACGTGCACGTCTCACTAATTTTATTCATTTGACCTAATGCGTGTAGCTTTTTTCTTGTTTTTATTTTTCGTTTTGTTTTTGTTTTTCACTAAAATATTTTTTTTATCGATTTTTTTTAACAGATTGGAAGATCATTTACCGTTGATATTTGGCAAATTCTCCATTGAATGCCAGCCGTTGCTGTGTTTCTTTCTCTTAGCCATGCAATTGTAGGCCGTACTATATTGCCTTCCCCATCATCTCAATGGTTTGGATCATCCGCATGCAACGTATGGTAAATTCGAGCTTCAAGGTCCCACCTGTGATGTGTATGTGGAATCCAGACCGTGCATCTGGTGCACCTCCTCATGTTCACCGTACATCCCAAGAATCATTCTGATCCAAAACTCAAGTGGGACATATAACAAGGACGTATTTACGATGACTCCTAAAATCTATAAACTCCCATGATATGGCCCACCTGAATATTGTGACAGCGTGAGTATTGGTTTCTCCGTTCATCCTGGACCTGACGGATGGGTTGGATGGGATGTAGACCCTAGAGAATGGATTGGATGGGATATACACGAGACGGTGGGGGTGGGCCCGGGATTCCATCTGGAAGGTTTTATGGTGGGCGTCAACCACCGCAATGGCCCCAGTGTTCCCTTTGGTGTGGCACATGTGAATTATTGATGAGGACCTGGGCGGATGATTTTATAAAAAACCATACACTTATATAAAATTTAACTTTTTGGTACCTTTTTAAAAATTATTTTTAATACCCTACGGTGATGTTTAGGCAAAATTCACCAGACAATCAGGTGCATCACATCATCCAAGTGAACCATATGATTGAAAATAGTGTACAGGGCAACCCTGAATCACAAGTCAACTGCTTCCTTTAAAGTGGTCCACCTGAATCACAAGTCAAGCCACGCCCACATAAATCACAAGTTAGCCTGATTTTTGGGCCTACCGTGAGACTACAAATCTAATGGTTGCAGTGGATCTTACATACCCAGCAGGGTGTGTTTTTTTAATAGCTGCTAGAGAGACACTTCCCTTATTTTATTTTTTTCTGGACACTGAATTTTGAAGTGTGTTGTGTATGTGAAATCTCACATTAGGCCTAGGGCTATAAATAAATAAATCAGGCTGATCTATGATTTAGGTGGGTCACACCAAAGAAACAATTGGAGAGACCATTAGATGTGAAGTCCCACCCTTAATTTTTACTGGGCCGACCGTGATGATTACATGAAATCCACTCCAATCATCAGATGCCATGCCAAAATTTACACCTGAGGGCCATATGTGATTCAGATGGTCAAGACCAAGAGAAACAGTTTAGAGGGTAAGGGTTGCGGAATAATGGATGGGGCTGCTTTTTAGGTCCTGAGCCTAACAAGGGGTGGCACACCGGCAGTAAACATCACAGTGGGGCTCACACGAGCCTCTGACCTGCGTTTGTCGGCCGCCCCAGTTTTGAGTAGTAAAGAATTTAATTCGAATGTACTCGGACGATAATTTAGGGTAGCTAATTGGAAATCTTTTTTGAAAAAGGTAGCAGAATGTAAATCCAATATTAAGTAGATTTTTTATTTTTTATTTGTTAAATTCCCTAAGAAAAGGGCCCCACCTATCAGAATATTTCCTGCACGACAAATCCAATCCGAGCAGTTCAACTAATTGAATAAAAGACCTGTTTGCAGTGCATGTGTTTGACTGACCATATATGATTGGACAAAATAATAAAGTGATGAGGACCCAAGCTTCTAGTAATGACGATATAAGTGGAGCTTTGCTGAACATCGTGTATACGCCACATGTCCCATCATGGCATGATAGGTCCAAGATCCAATCCATCCATCAGAATCCCCACCACCATATGGCATAACCCAAGAATCAGGTTCATCCACTGATTAGGTGGGACATAGTTTAGAAAACAAATGTCTAGCTCTAAAAAACTTGGTTGAAATTCTCCAACCTATCCACCTGTTTCCAATATTGGGGTCCACATGCTGAGTGGACCAGATTTATTTTTGGGAAAACATGTATAAGGTTGGACAAACCTGATAGATGGATTGGATCTCACCTACGTGCCATGCTGGCACATGTGTAGTGTGTACATGAGCTTTATTGCAGAGGCCTGTGCACTTTGCAAACCTCAACGGAACAGAGAGTTTTGGTACTGTACAATCTTTCCCTGCCAACATGCTACTTGTGTAGGACATCAAAACTGCTAAAACAGTACGCAATGTTATGATGATCGCCCTTATCAAAAAGCAGGCTGATCTGCCCAATAGGTGGGCCACGCCTGTGTTGAGTCAGACTATGAGTTCTCATATTGATTGTGTTGGCTCACCTGATGCGTGGAACAGCCCAATTTTTATTCCAGGCAATTTTCATGGCAGGGCCTACCATTTCCATGGCACTGATGTCCTGCGCAAGTAGCAAGTCAGCGGAAAAGGTGGCAGATTACAATAATAGAGCGGCGAAGATAATGCCGGCGGGCCATCAGATACTTGACATTCAAGCCCCCCTCAATGGTGGGTTTTTAATACCTTATCTTTTCGTATTTGGAATACATTCAAACACAAACAAACGGTTCCACATGAATAATGTGAAACATCGTTTTCCGTCATCCCCTGTTCAATGATAGAATTTTCTTCTCATATTTTCAAACCTAAGTAACCTTGAATGGTTGGTTGGAGTTCTACGGGCTGACCGCCGCTCCAGCAGTGTTCTCTATGTGGCCTTATTTCTACCTCAGAATGGGGAGACAAGAAAAAATTCTATACCTTTTAACAAATGATTGGATTGATGGAAACAACAGAGATTGTGGGGCCCAGCTCCAGGTCGCCCTTCAACTTTGACCTGCAGGTTTAACATGGAAACAATCAATCATCCATTTTCCATTGATGCATCTCTTTCCATCTATTAGACTGCATTATTGATTTGAATCGCGATAATTTGCTGAAATCCATACTGAGGAGCCAGCATGGTTGTGAGACTTTGATGATTCTGTTGCAAATCATTTGAGTCAAGCAGACTCAGTCAGACCCGATACGGTATGATACCACAAGCCCTGACTCAGGCGAGTCATGACTCGTTCAATCGAGTTGCTGTCCAAGTTGCAGCTAGGTTACTTTCAATTGGACTTGCAAGACATGCAACTGCAATTTGAGGCCTATGAAATGTCGACACAGTCTAGTAATTTCCTGTTTCGACTGAACTGAATGTCCCCAGTTTGATTTAAGCTCATGCATCCAAAACCACGGTTTTAAAAATCAGCCGATACATATCATGTATCAGTCGTGACTGATATGATAAATTGATGCTTATCGTAGATCAAAGAAAAATCACAAGAGAACTAAAAAAGAGAGAACATATT
This sequence comes from Magnolia sinica, assembly GCF_029962835.1. NCBI lineage: Eukaryota > Viridiplantae > Streptophyta > Magnoliopsida > Magnoliales > Magnoliaceae > Magnolia > Magnolia sinica. The sequence continues at coordinate 1,416,606 of NC_080584.1, read as the reverse complement.
TTATTATTTACTTAATTCCTTATGTATTTGTGAACAGTTAAAAGTATTTTTGATTGAAAAACAAACATATGCAAAGAATACGATATAGAATATTATTTCAGTATTTCTTTTACCTTTAAAATTTTCACAGTGAAATGACTGATAAATGGGTTGTATTGGCAATACACTCTATAATATTGTTTATCAATGGTTGCCAATATGGAAACGATACACGATTATTTGAACCATGCCCAGAGCACGATCTTGGCATTCTAAAGTCAGTAACCATTTTAACGGATTAGCTACAAAATAGTCAATACAGATACACCTATCACTGCTGTCAACATACGATCTGCCTTCGCAGGATAAGGATGAGAAATAGTTCAATAGAACTCAATGTGTCATGATGTCATCCAACCCCTGTTCTATTGCATGTGCGGATGTTACTTTTGGTTGATTTTGATGGCCTACCTAGGGCTGCCATGACCAATGATCACCTGGATTGAGTGATAATAGCCATTCAATGGGAGTACGCAAATGGATGGTTAGTAGCAATAGGCATTATTATAATACTCCTCTCACCCTCCCTCCCTCCTCTGACCCTTCTGAAACATCAGATCATAGGGGCATCAAGACGCCATCTACTGACACCTCTGAACTGTTAGATCTCATGGGCAGCAAGATGCCAACTACCATGAGGCAAACAAATGCAGTGGTTAACACTTTGGAATCTCGCTTGACTGGTTGGCAGGAATAGAATCCTCTCTGTTGACAATCTGCATGAAAAGGGTTATAGTGCTCCCAAATGTTTGCCTTCTCTGCATGAAGTGTGAGGAATCAGTGGAGCATGTATTCCTCCTCTGCCCTTTTCTAAAAACGATTTAGGATGGTATCCTCAATGTTCTGTGGGTTATGCCGAATTCCATAGAGGCAAACAAATGCATTTATTCCTCCGGCAGGACAATTGTAATCCTTCGATCAGGGCCCTACAGATGTAGGACAATCTTACACACACACACACAAAAAGAGGGAATATTAAACCTACAGAACATTGAGGACAGAGAGGACACCATCCTAAGTCGTTTTTACAAAAGCGCAGAGGAATAAATGCTCCACCAATTCCTCACACTTCATGCAGAGAAGGCAAACATTTGGGAGCACTATAACCCTTTCCACGCAGATTGTCAACAGAGGATTCTATTCCTGCTAACCAGTCAAGCAAACAACGCTACCTTCAGAGGGGCCCCATACCTCCAGACCATCCTAGCTTATACACTATTGCCTATGCGAATTTATTTTTATTCATAAAATAATAGAAATTAACTTTTATTTACTTAATACTCACTTTTCTAAAATGTTAAAATTTTCATATTTTTATTGAATTTTTATGTTTTATTTATGTATTTTCTCATAAATATATAAATTCAAAATTAATTTCTTGACCGACCAGGTCGACCCGCCAAGTCGACCCAATCCAATGACAGTTCGAGTCCAAGTTGGCAAACTAAGGTGAATTAGACATCAGATTCAATACTCTGGGTCAGCAAAACCGAGTCAACTTGGCTGAGTTCCAAAATGGTCAGGTGAGATTCCGAACACAGCATGTAGGCATCCGCAAGGACTAACTCGGTAAGTTGCAATTGGGCTGGGTTGAAGCATGTCTCCAAATCCAGCCAGCCAATGAGTTCACACTGGGCTTGAGCTGGCCCCACCAGCCAAATACACATCATACCAATGTTAAATCAGGCAGGCCAGGCAACTTGTTGGGACATAATCTAGGAAAGATGCAGTCCCAGGTCCTCAGGCCGGGTCCCACAAGCCTATCCAGAAACCATCATATTGAAGCAGTTCTCTACATTGAGAAGGCATCTCTTCAATGAATAGTAGTTTCTAAAAAAACTTAAGAACTTACCTTTCATTATAAGTCGATTGGGATTCTAAGACCATCATAAGCAAGCTGCACCGGGATCCCTTCTCTGAATGCAGACAAATTCAACACAAGATCAGTTCTCTACTTTGAGAAGGCATCTGTTCCATGTTTCTTGAAACAGTGTTAAAATTTTGGAAGCATGCATAGGATTAGGTTTGCAAGCCCCACATGCCTGTGCGGTATTTAAGCCGTGCATAAGATGGCCCCAACTGTGTAGATGAATATATGAAAAATATGACCCTTCACTCATCAGGCAGACCACACAAGTTTGTTGAATATGGACAGTCGGCAAGTTTTCTTTTCAGAACCTCCATTCTTTTTTGTATAGGTTGGTCGACCTGACGAATGGACCAGCCTGATTTTTGCATATCCACATCTTAATCGTGGGGGACACATCATACACCCAATCGGATGTCCCACACACATGCCATGCTGGCATGTGGATAAACATGCATGTGGAGATAGAAAACCTCTGAACATGAAATTGTTGGAATTCAAAGCTGGACAACCAATTCAACAGGAGCTCACCAACTTTATAACAAGTGGTGAGCATTTCATGAAGACTAAAGGAGGAATGCTAATTCAACACCCTTGTTGCACCTAAGGGCCCGTTTGGACGGGTGGATTGGAAGGGATTGAATGGTATTAGGGTGGATGGCATAGATTTCAAGGTAATGATGGTGTTGTCAGTGGATTGTCTTAAGATCCATGGGATTGCTATATCCCCGGATTGCTATATCGAGTCTGTTTGGCACGCCCGGCCAATCCCGGGATTAAACCTTCCCGTCCCTTCCAATCCCTCGAACCAAACACGTACCAGGCAAATTTGAACGGATTAGGGTGGATTGGATGGGATTTAAAGGTAATGATGGTGTTGTCAGTGGATTGTCTTAAGATCCATGGGATTGCTATATCCCGGGATCAAATCACCCAGTCTGTTTGGCACGCCCGGCCAATCCTGGGATTTAACTTCCAATCCCTTCCAATCCACCCATCCAAACGGGCCCTAAGTTTCGATGGATGATGTGGTAGAACTGTACAAGATCTTTGACTACTCATTCGATAAGGCCCACCAACTACAGACCATGGCCCAAAAATAGGCAATCAGCATACCAAAACCACTCGAATGGAATAGATCCCAAAAAATGGGTAGTGGGCATTCCATTCCTCAATTTGAATGGTAAGGATCACCCAGCCCGCCTGATTTTTGAGCCAGGCCCTTATATGGCTGGGCTAACTATAAGTGGTCTAGATCATGACTCTCATGTGCAAAAAAAATGCATACAGTGAACATCACTTTAACTGAAGTACTCAGAACCGAAGCCGCCTGAGTTGACTTGATTGTGCCCAAGCTGTTCGGTGTAATTTCAAACATTGAATTGATTGAATTGAAATGAGGGGTCTCTTATTCCAAACCTTCTAGACCATTCCACAAGAAACTCATTGTCCTTGTGGTGATCAAACTCATGGGTCATGCCAATGAACAGCGCTTGCTTCGGGCATATCCTCTTCACAGCATCAAGAGACTGAAAGGAGAATGTATTAGTAGCAGAAAGGAGATTGTAGAGTGATTTAATGTTAGAACTGATCACCTACAACTTGTAGCATGTTAACTTAACCCACAATGCCTTTCAACAAGAATGTTGCCTTTGAAAATATCTATTATTTTCAAGGGCAAAAGTGGAAACAACTTATCAGAAGGCACAAAAAAAAAGGTGATGCACCATGTGATAGGTTGCAGTTTATCACTTCTCATTTAAAGTAGGCTGAGATTCAAATAAATTGCAAACTGGAAAAAAATAAAATAAAATAAAATAAAAGATTTAAAAAAGAATGAAGCCCAACCTGAGGGAAGCAAAAGTGAGTATTATGTGATCCTTTCTGCAAAAATTAAAAAAACAAAAGAAAACAAAGAAAAAGGTGTCAGAAATATATCAACCATTAGACTTTATCAGAAAATATAAAAAGTACACGAGAAGGATGCTAAATTTTGAAAAATGTGGAAGGCAATTTAGGAAAAAACATTAGGACCTGTTTGGTACATGCCTAAAAATGAGTTTATCTTGTTTTAGTTAATTGTAATTATGTATTAGAGATCTTCTTCTTCCTCTTCTTCTTTTTTTGCAAGGATAAAAAAAGTTACTCGAAAACGAAAATCATGATCTCTCATACATAATTATGATTGACAAAAGTGAGATCAACTCATTTTTAGTCATCTAAAAAACAGGTCCTTAATCTTCCGCCGCATCCCATTCTGTTTGGATATGTATATGAAATCTTAGTTAGCTATCAAGCACTCTTGGTATACATGGACACTTGTGCGAAACCAGGACCACCCATGTATTTGGGCAGTGCCATATTGGGCCCTGCACCTGAATCACACTGTTAAAAAATAATTTTTTTAGCAGTGGCTGAAACCACCCAACCGTTTACTGATTTTCCCTGAGGGGTACTGGGGCCAAGGTGTGCCATAACGGCCATTTCATAATGGTAATGGTGCCAATCATTGTGCGTTACAGGGTCGTAATGGCCATTACGTAATGGTAATGGTGCCAACCATTGTGTGTTACAGGGTTGTAACGGCCGTTATGGCCCATATAGTTACAGTAATGGTAGTGGCCATTATGGACACCATTGCCATCACGGTATACCATGACTGGGGCCTCACAGATGAACAGCTGCATCCCATTCATGGACACCAAGAGCGGCAGAGATTCAGAGCTTGATAATGATGTCATTTTCAGGGGCCACCACATCTATCGCCCCGTGTTTGATGTCTAACAAACCAACATGCTTGATACTAGTTACATAGGTGGCAAGCAGTTAATAGGGAGCTCTTCAGTTGTCAAACTTTTTGGCTTGCATAGATATTCAACATTTTTTAGGGATAGGATTCAGTTAGACAAGCTCATTATTAGATGGTTAGGATACTTTGATAAATATATTCTTTGGTTGGTGGCCCATCAATGGGTGAGGGCATGGGATCAGTGGCTCAGAACATCATACACATAGGGGCACATCTGATGCCCCGTGTTTGGTGTCTAACAAAACAATATGTTTGAGACTAGTTACATAGGTGGCAAGCAATTAATAGGAAACTCTTCAGTTGTCAAACATTTTGACTCACATAGATATTTCAACCTTAAATTGATTTTAATGGATTGGATTCTATGATACAAGCTCATTATTAGATGGTTAGGATGGTCTGACAAACACCTTCTTTTTTTTTTTGTTAGTAGTGGCCCATCAATGGGGGAGGGCAGGTGATGAATGGCTCAGATCATCATACACATAAGGCGCATGGATGGTGCACAATATGGAGGCATGAAATTCTGTGGCTTTTGAGGCCTAGGATTCCTTCACTAGATAATGTCATACATATCAACTGACCTTGTATAGGGTGTCCAAGATGAGAAGATCCAATTGTCCTGCTCCAGTTTTTGAAATAACTGCAGAACCAGAATTTCCATGAGAAACTATGAGAGAAAAAGAGAGAGAACTAGGCCGAGGTAAGCCCAAGATCGACCCATTTAAATCCCAGGGCTACAAATTAGGCCCAGCGCTGGCCTGCAGAGACCTGGAAGTTAGACCCCTGTACCAGATTCAGGTTCAGGCTGGTTGAATAGAAATGTCATTAAATTCAAGCATGGCCCAGCCCATGTATTCTTTGGGCCCAAAAATTAGGTCCAAGCCTGGCCCACGAACCTAAACATTATGTAGTGGGATTGGCCCAAGAGCTTGATGGTCCTAGTCCACATTAAGTAAAACACCAGCAATACTCACCATATTCTGTGCTTTCAGGGAAACGTGTAACATCAGATATATATGCAACTCTAGATTTTTCTCCGAAAAGAAAGCCTAAGGAAATATAATCCTCTCCATGCATCACCTACACAGAAACAAGATATTAGAAACAAGATGGATGTGGATGATAAGTAAGAAGTTACAATGCAGCAGAGAGGTGGAGTTAGAACAATTAACTGGCAAAGGAACAAACTGAAGGCCTGATGCAATAAACGGCTTCTCACAGTGGCTCTCGATTATCTTCCACTCGAGCTGAGCGACCCGCCTCACTTCTTGGCCTTCTTTTAGTTTCTTCTGAACTAAGTATGGGAATTTTGCAGCAATGCTGATTTGCAAATAAAATGAAGATGTGTCATATAAACGTTATAAGAGATTATATGATCTTAGGTCATATGCATGATTGAAGTCTTCTTATGGAAAATTACTCAGAATACACTGTGCTACCCTGAGTGTTTGGAGCTATGGCCTTGAAAACCAATGTAAATCTTATCCATTGATGACACGGATGGTATCCAAGGATATCGATGATCATGATCATAGATCATGATAACCATGATCCTAGATGGACATGTGATTATGTCATAGTTAATATGTGGAAGTATCCAAACATATATAAACATGGGTTTCTCTGGTTGTCCTTGAGAGTGGACATAGCAGTCATGATGAAGAAAGAGTTGTGGGCCATGGATCTCAATACCCTATTATTCCACGTCTATTGTGTGGACAGCTCTAACGTCTCCCTTGGCCCTATTCCAAGGGCTGACATGTGGCTCCCATCCTCTTCCGCATCTAAGATAGATATGGGAGAGACTTCTAATTGAAGGAATGACATAAAAAATTTGACAATTTGTTAACGGCACCAATCAAGTAAATCTTAGCCATAGGATTTTAGAATTTTCTTCCTAGAAATCTGAGAATATTTGAAAGGGGATCTATATGACTATAAAACTAAAATTGGGTTTTTGAAGAACTTTTATTTTTTGAAGCATTTCAAAAGCCCAACACCAAGGGAGGATCCCTCCTCTCCATGCCCTCCCTCCTTCCTTTCCCGTCTTTCTAAGAGGGAGTGTGAATGGGATTCCATCAGATAGCTTAAAAAATAGGTTGATCAACTTGGCAGGTGGGGCACATGAAGAGCAGACATCCTGATTTTGGGGGCATGGGAAACATGGTGGGGCCTACTTGATGAATGATTTGGACACAACACTGGCAAGCACATGTGAAGTGCCTTCCCTTGTTTGCACACAGGTTTCCTATAGTATTCTACTACAGTAGGATTCATTCTTTGAGGTTAAGAAATCCACATAGAAATGCCTCCTGCTGTTGCATAACTACAGAAAAGTTTTATGCAGCAGACCGAAACATGGGTTTTTTCTTTCTTCTTTTCTAATACTCAAGGGAACATCAGAAATTCTTTGGGGGTTACAGCCACAAATTCTTTTTGGCATACTCAAGTAATTTATATAATTAGTAGTAAATCTATGAAGCTCCACCGAGCCACTACCAGATGACAAAACCTGCGAAGAAAAGCAAGATGGCTAACTAATAGTGCCAGCCCGTCTTATCTTTTATATAAAGGTATTTTATTAACAGAACTTATTTTTATTATTATTTTTTTTAGTTTTTTGAACACTACATGAACATTTAATCGGTCAGAATGCTGTAACTGCAATCCTGGCAAAAGATTGCAGTCCCTAGTCAGAAATTAGCATCGGGACTAAAAATAGTGTGCTAATGATAGCATATATCATCCTTCTGGGCATTTCACAATCACATATAATCAACATTGGTGCAGGATCAGTTTTGTAACTGGATATTTTAGCACAACACTTGCAAGTCCAGACAAAACAAAAAGAGCTGATGGAGTGATACCTGTCCATTGCAAACTGAGTGAGGTAAATAGGAGTGGGATCGATATCATTTGTTGGACTATATGGTTGTATTGCACGTATATCATCCAGACCAAGAACTGCATCCGCATGTTCATGAGTCAAAAGAATCTGCATTTAGTAAAATTCAGTCAAATTTGATCATTAACAGGGGTGGGTTTCTTTTATCAGTGATAAACAGAGAAGATAATAAATAACCATATTAGAATCATTATGGAACTGTTCCACGTATTATCCCTCAAGATAAGACGACATTCTGTACAGGCCTCAGGTGCCCCATTTTCTCTGTTTCCTATACTACGTTAATGACCATAAATGCATAACTAAGTAAATAACCACGTGCGTAAGTATAGGGCCATGAGTGATAGGGCTCAAAGCTCTAGCGCACAGTAGCAGGTGTAATTGCAATCATGTACACCAGTCAGTCTGGTTAATGGGATTATAATGTAGCCATCTGGGCATGCAGCACTGTAGAATTGCAATCTGATGGGTACAAACCTGCCCATGCACAATAATTACAGTCCAGGGTTCTGCACCCTATCAAAATTGTCCAGCAACCCAAGTTGAAACTTGAAACATCTCTATATGGAATTCTAAAAACTTGTTATGCAACAATAGAATGTAGATCATCCCAGCACATAGGGAAAAATAGCAATTTATCATGAATGAATGATGGATGAAAGAAATTTTAATGCACAAGAATAATGTGTTTATCATTATTTCTCAAACTGGTCATCTTCCATTGCATATAAACTCAAATTTGAAGCAATCATCTTCTAAGCATTATCCCAACTACCAGGGGTCAGCTAAATTAATCCTATTATGCCATTCCACTAAAGACCATAACTTCACTTAGACCATAGGTCATCAAGTCTTTTCTTACTACCTCCACCCACACCTTCTAGGCCTTCCCCTTGCCCTTTTAGAGTCTTCAGTTTGTACACTTCGAAATAATATAATCAGAAAAGTGCTTTTTGTGCTTGGCCTAGATCAAGTGCCACGACATTTGGTGAGGACATCTGAGCAACATACCAGACGAGGAGGGCTGAGCCAGTCTCCTTGTGGTTAGACCACCATTACATGGGCCCTACTTGGCCCAATTCACATTTCCAGCCACGTTGAAGACCCCACGTGTATGTTCATGCATCTTTGAAGACCCTGCACGGGGAAGATGCATGTGAGTTGCATATAGGAGCTTGATGGACAAATCAACCGTTGGATCGAGTGGACACGATGATCGGACCATTGGATTATCATCATTGGACATCTTGATCATGGATTCCCATGGGCCATGGAAAAGTTTAGTTGTTTATCTACACGTGTTGTTATTTTTTGTATAGCTCATATTTGTATTGAGATTAAGGAGTTAGGAACAATTTTTAATTCGTTAAGCGTCTTTATGTTGACAATCTTATTTGAATGCGCCTTTTTTTGTAAAAGGTCTTTTCCGAGACTATAAAGGGTTTGACGTCCTCACCCTAGCCATTATGCATGTTATGAATGAAAGAGGTTTCTCTCCTTTTGCTTTGAGATTAAGCAAAAAAAAAAAAAACATTCTATGATTGAATTAGTGGCGCAAAACCACAAGGAGTGGTTCCCTAGATATATTTTCTACTTTTCTCTCTTCTCAACAAGGTATCATATTTTCTTATCTTCTTCTTTTCTTCCTTCTTCATCTCTTTCTTTGTTATCATTGAAAACCTAAATCGACCCATCCTAAGCCCAAACCAACCACAACCGACGATTCTTTGTTGTCCGTACAAATGTATGGATGCATGTACGGACGGCCTTGTATAGTGGCCCCCTTGTTTCATCACAAATGCCCTTCCCTTTCCTTCCCTTCCCTCTTCAAAACCACTAAACTAATTTCAGGAAACCCTAACCTTAAAATCCCAAATTCCCAAATCCAAATCCCCAAAATCTGAAAATCCCTTCACCAAATCATAAATCCCTAATTCCCACAACCTGAAACCCATATTCCCAATTCTAGAAACCTTAAATCTTAAATCACTAAAACCCAAAATCTGAAATCCTAACCCGAAACCTCCCAAAACCTCGACCATAATGTTCCAAACCCTAATTCCTCTAAAAGCATAGATACCCCAAACCCATTTCTCGCATTCCCTAGCCTTCAAACCGCCCTAACACGTCAAAACTCTTACAAAACACATGATTTCCATTGAATTTGTATTTAACCCTGTGCTAGGATGGGGGTTCTATCTCCCATAGGTCTCGGTTAATCAATTGCATTATGAGATTCGCATTGCAGGACTCTCATAGGCTTGAATTTGGACATATCATGAATCTAAAATTTCTGAATTTATGGTAAATTAACTTTATTTTGTCACTCCATTGCTCTAGTTAATCTGTCTTTTAATTTCATGGCATCATATTAGGTTAGATCATTCCGTCCTGCATCAACATTACAAGAAATATTTATTTCTTTGTAATTTTCTCTTTTTCTTTCCCTTGATAATTACAAGAGCAAAGTGAGAATAGCTCATGAAATTTAACTTTAGCTCTAAGTTATTTCAATAAACAAAAAGTTTATAAGCTTAGAACCATGCTCAAAAATGTATGGAGTTCACTAATTTTGAAGTTCAATATAAATAGCCATGCAGTTAATCACTCATGAAGACTCTTGGGACCTATGGAGGATCAAGGAAGAGCCTCCGCCGGAGCCGACGAAGTCTCTGCAGCCTTGCCCGGAAGAAGGTACACAACTCAGCTTCTCCTGCGGAGCACCATCTCGAACGCCTGCCACCCCTACTGACAACTGCGGCGGAGAAGATCTCTCTCTCGCCCTCTACGTGACACGTGGTGACGCCCTGTCGAATCCACCGCTCTCGTCTGACGTAGCTAAATCTTGTGCGTCCACGTATTCGGACAACTGGAGACTTCGGCCGACGCATGGTGCGGTCGACCTTCTTGTTGATTCGAATAATGGGCAATCGGCCTTTTATCCGGGGAAGGGTTGCGAGCATCCGCTGGGTAAAGAAGCCATCGTCCATTTGGCGTCAAAGGGTATTAATGCCCTGCCACGTCCCCCTCTTTTGTAGGAGTTAGCGACTCACGTGCCTACTTTGTTTTCTACACGTGGACGGGAGTCACCCATCCGGGCCTTTTCTTCCACCTCGAGCAGGCACTTACACCTGGACCCGGATCCGAATCCGAAACCTTTCTTACCTACTGTCCAGTTCCCCCTTAGCACCTTGTCGACCCCCTCTATTGTTGTTCATTCAACACGTCTTGACTCCCCTGCGCTTGGGTGGGAAACTCCAAATCTTCTTCTCACCCTGACCCTTTCATCTAAGCCTAGCCCCTCTTTCGATCCAACGATCGACTCTGCTGGGAGTGACACTGCATCAGAATATCAAACTCGAGCTTCATCTCCCTCCAATTCCTCTCCTTGATCGCTCGCCGATTCGGAGCTGGGTCTGATTACGCTATTTCAGGATAATCTCTCTACTGATATCCTAATGGCAGAACCTCTGCAGATGATTGCGGATAATCAGGCGGAGAATCAAACTACGGAAATGAACAAGACTGAGCTTTTGGCAAAGCTCCAGAATAAGAAATGGATCAGAGATGCCATTTGGAAGTTAGGAAGATCTCTAGGTTTGTCCTTTGGAGATCGTTTAGAAGATTATATAGCTCTATTTCAATGTATCGAGAATAGGGGGAGACCCTTGGTTAAGCACTCGTCTACCGGAAAACAACTGGCAAAAATCTCCACCAACCGCGAATTACAGCGTCTGGAAGCGACTCCTGGGTTTATAGCAACCTCATCATCTAAATCCAGGAGACAAGGAGCCCAGGGCAGTAAAGTTAGTCAATGAAGATAATTTCTTGGAATGTTAGGGGTGTTGGCTACAAGCAAAAGAGGAGCCTAATTAAAGCTACCCTTAGCAGATGTAATCCGGATGTTATATGTTTTCAGGAGACGAAAGTTCCCATCTTCAAAGACAGTTTGATCTCTTCTTTATGGAAGGCGAATGATGCGAAGTGGGTGACCTTAGATGCCATCGGCTCCTCGGGAGGGATTCTGATTACTTGGAAATCATCCAAGTGGGAACTTTTCTCGTCTTGCTACGGCGAGTGGTCGGTGCCCGTCAATTTCCAAGATAAGTCCTCCCCCTTTTCTTGTCTTTTATCTGCTATTTATGGGCCTAACAATGATGCAGCCAGGGAAGATTTCTGAGTTGAGCTGAATCGGGCCAGACAGTCTTTCATTGGGCCGTCCTGCATGGTAGGTGATTTCAACATTACCCGTTTTGCTGAAGATCACTCTAGAAAGAGAAGGTCGACTCCTACAATGCATCAATTCTCCGATTGGATCCAACAACATCAACTGATCGATCTTCCGTTACAGGGTGCTCGATATACTTAGACCAATGGCCGACTTAATTCCATTCAAACTCGCCTTGACAGATTTCTTGTTTCTCCCAAATGGATGGAGTCGTTCCCCTATCTTTAGCAAACGACTCTTCCAAGAACGACGTCTGACCATTGTCCTATTCTTCTTTCCGTGAAGGGTGAAAACTGGGGTCCGAAACCTTTCAAGTTCAACACATCCTGGCTTCAATCTGAGAGCCTCCGTCAGAACATTATTGAATGGTGGTCGAGTTTCAAGGTAGATGGCTATGCTGGCCACCGGCTTCTCTGTAAACTCAGACTTCTCAAATATAAGATTAAGGAATGGCGGGATCAGGTTCTTCAAAAAAGAGAGGCTGGAGTGGAATTTCTGATGTTTGATCTTCAGCAAATTGACGTTGAGGCAGAAGTTGCTCCGCTTTCAAGCGAAGCTCTGTCCCGAAGAATTAGCATTTTCCAGAATTTATCGAATATAGCTCTGGAAGACGAGGACTCGTGGAGAATCAAATCCAGATTAAGATGGATTGCCAATGAGGACAGAAATACTAAGTTTTTCCACAACATGGCAAGGATGCAGGCGAGGGCAAAGACTATTATAAGTATCTATGATAATGGGATCACAATCAAAGACAAAGCTGAGATCGAACGTACAGCCATTTCGCATTTCCAACATCTTCTCATCGATGAAAATTGGAAACGTCCGCTTCCAGATAATATAGTTTTTTCCTCTTTGGAGCAATCTGTTGCCGACTCATTAGAGGTCCAGTTCTCAAAGATAGAAGTCAAAGCTGCAGTTGATGCCTTCGTGGGGGATAAATCCCCAGGGCCAGATGGGTTCCCGATGAGTTTCTACCAGGCCTTTTAGGAGGTTGTCCGTCAAGATGTTATGACTTTTGTTCATGAATTTCACGCCAGAGGTTGGCTCTCGAAAGGATTAGGAGCCTCTTTTATTTCTCTGATCCCAAAAGTTTCAAGGGCTAGCACGTTTTCTCAATTTCCCCCGATCAGTTTGGTGGGGAGTCCCTATAAAATCCTTGCGAAAGTCTTAGATTGTCGCCTATCAAAGGTTATCGGCAGACTCATATCCCCCCATCAGAACGCTTTTATCAAAAGCAGACAGATTTTGGATGGAGCCCTCATTGCCAACGAAGTTCTCCACTCTTGTCATAAATCAAAGTCTTAAGGGATATTCTGCAAACTGGACTTTGCTAAAGCGTATGACAATGTTGATTGGAATTTTCTTCTCTATATGCTGACTCGAATGGGTTTTGGAATTAAATGGAGAAGGTGGATTAAGGCTTGCATCAGCTCTGCTCATTTCTCCATTATCCTAAATGGATCTTCGAAGGGCTTTTTTAAGAGTTCCAGAGGTCTTCGCCAAGGGGATCCCCTCTCCCCCCTCCTCTTCATAATCGTCGTTGAAGCGTGTCTCAGATGTTGCTTAGAGGGCAGGCTCATGGTCTCCTGCGTGGTATTTCAATGCCAAGTCTATCAAACCCCATTACTCATATCCAGTTCGCCGATGACACCCTTATTTGCTCCAATGCTTCGTCGGACTGCATCAGTAATCTCCTTATTACCTTGCGCTGTTTTGAAGCGGTGTCTGGTCTTCGGATCAACATGAGCAAACCAAAGATCCTTGGGATTAACGTTTCCCTATTGACGACGCAAAATCTCGCCGATTTGCTCGGGTGTCAGGTGGATTCGTTTCCAAATTCCTTCATTGGTCTCCCCCTGTCCGTTGGACCTCCCCCTAAACATGTGGGAAAGAGTCGTTAATAAACTTCACAAAAATCTGTCGACGTGGAAATGTCGTTATCTATCATTGGGTGGGCATTTGACGTTGATCAAATCTGCCCTCTCTAGTCTTCCTCTTTATTTTATGTTGCTGTTCCGATGCCCGCCCACGGTTAGGAAGATGATCGATAAAATTAGAAGGGACTTCCTCTAGTTCGAGAAGGAGAATCAAAGGAAATTTCACCTGTTGGAGTGGAATGATGTTTGCAAAGTTTTCAAGGAGGGTGGTGCAAACATAAAAAATCTGAAAGTCATGAATGCGGCTCTGCTTGGGAAATGGGCTTGGAGATTTGCGACTGAAAAGGGTGCCCTATGGACCTCGATCGTTAAAGGAAAATATGGCTCTTCTATAGGGGGTTGGTGGCCGATAGATTCTTCATACTATAAGGCATCGCACATTTGGAGAGGCATCTTGGCAGCTAAAAATTCGGTGATTGCTAACTGCAGCTATTCTCTTGGTAACGGTTCTGCCATCCGTTTCTGGAAAGACCATTGGGTGGGTGAAAAACCGCTGTTTCTTCAATTTCCTCTCATTTATCGCCTTTCCCTCGATAAAGATACTTTCACCAACAGATGCTATTCCTCTTCTCTGGCACAAACTGTCTGGTCCATCAGATGCATCAGGAATTTGAAGGATGAGGAAATCATTGAATTCACGAATCTGCACGATCTCATATCGAAGACTATGCCTCTTTGCGATCAGTCCGATGAAGTAGAGTGGAAATTAGACAAATCTGGGCTTTTTTCTGTTAAGTCCCTATATGCTCTCATTCTCCCTTCCGCGCCCTATTCTGGCCTCGCCAATCATTTCATCTGGAAATATCTGGCTCCTCCAAAATTCATTTGCTTTAGATGGCTTGCAGGTCGTAACAGAATTCTCATGATTGACAATTTGGCCAAACGCGGTATGCAGTTAGCTAATGTATGTGTTTGTTGTATGCGGGAGGCGGAAACCATCAACCATCTTTTGGTTCATTGCCCCTACTTTTATCCTTTATGGACTGATATTTGCCAGAGGTTCTTGATATATTGGTGTAACCCCGAATCAGCTGTCGAACTACTTGCAGCTTGGCATGGCCCTAAGTTTGGGAAGCTCAATTCCGTCGTGTGGCGCTTGTTCTCGTAATTTGGTGTGCCATTTGGATCGAACGGAATGATGGATGTTTTAATGATAAATTTTCTTCTGTTTCGTCTGTGGGTGCTAGGGCTAAGAAGATGGTCATAGAATGGGCAACGAATGTGAGGGATCTGTGTAATTTTGATTTCAGTTTTCTAGGTTGTTAGGGCGTTTCTACTATCTCAGCAGCTTCGCTTTTCTTTCTTTTCTTTTTTTTTTCTGTTCTCTTTCCTCTGTATCCTCTTTTCCTTTTAATGCATTTTCATTTCGTTGCCTTTTTAAAAAAAAATGATTACATGTTTGGAAATACAATGGTATTTTGATTGTCCAATCCCACGTTTGGGATCAAATTCTTCATTTGGGAAAAACAATGTATTAAGTGAAACCTGCATTTGCAAGACCATGGAATTGTGATCAATGGACTAGATTTCATAATTGATGTCAGTCACCTGTATACATATGCAACTCGATTGTCCCGTGTAAAGGGCACATATTAATGGACGGCGTGGATAACAAACATGCATCAACGTAGGGCCCACAGATGTAATGGATTTCGAAGTCCACCATAAATCCTGTCGTATCTCCTGTTGGGACTTACATGATACCTGGATTAATCCAATCCTTCCCATTATTTCCAAACGCCAGATGGAATTTACATTGGACCAAATGCAACCTAATCACACGTTCCAAACAGGCCTTTATAATGAATATTGACCACGTGAACCAGTTTTCAATATTTTTATGATGAGAATTGTTGTGAAATCTCTTACACTAAACTTTAACACCTATTTCTATGAACTTCTAAGATGAAATGATGCACCATAGGAGGTGAAAAGGAAGGAAAATAGAAATGCCTTTCCCCAAGAATTTCTATAGTCTTTGACAATACGCATAAGGCCATAGGAGTGTGGAACTATGTCTAGCATCACCTTATACCAAAGGATCATACAGCAATCACATATTTTTAATAGTTAAAAGGCTGTGCAAATCGTGGCACAAATTTTCTTAGGTAGTTCAAACAAGGACAAAAGTTAAAGAAGTTTTGGAGTCGCATAACAATGAATACCTGCTACTCACAAAAAAAAGATTTGCTTGACACAACTCTTCTTTCTTTTTTTACATATATTATACATCGTTGAATTTTCATCCTAAGTTTAAACACTTTGGCTTTACCTCATTTTGATTAAAAGTTTTGGAGGGAAACTTGGTTCTTATTGTTTTAGATGGTAAGGTCCTCATCCCACATTGGATGGAGATGCTTCTCCACTACCTTAGTCCTTGTAAAAAGAGGTTTAGCTTTGAGGACTAGAGTCCTTTCAAGGGGCATTCAATTTTCTTAGCCAAGGCTTCCTTTCGTTGTAGAGACATATATGCATATATGCATTCATGCAAAGAAACACCACAAAAATCCTCAGAAAAAACAGTACAACAGAAAAGTAAATATGGACTGTTTCCTGACTTATTTTGCCTGAAACATCCCGAAAAACTGACCAAAAACTCCTAGAAAAATCATCATAGTTCTTCTAAAATCAAGCTCTTCCAAATCCCATAACTTTTTCCCTTCAAGAATTCATTGAATTGTATGCTAGCGACATCACTTGCACGGATGATGACATCAATAGTGGGTCCAACCAAAACAACCTTTGATCAGCCAAGGAAGAGTACTCTGATGCCAAGTAGAAAGTGGAGTGATTAAGGGAAAAGAGAAGAGAAAAAGCAGGAGGAAGTGGCAAGGAGAGAGAAAGTGTAATGGCTGAATGTTGCGTGTTAGCCTTAATGGACTAACACTATCCTCTTTAATATTAAGCAGATATATAGTACAATACAGACCAAATAATACAGTGCGCACACACATATGAATACATAAACACATATATTTCTCTACACTCATTTCACACACGAGCATGTGTAGCCTAGTGTGCATGCAAGTGCGAGTGCAAGGGCTGAGCTGATCCACATTGTGCAGTGTCAACTTCTGTGTGAAGGATTTGATTTTGATTACGTTTTTGACATTTTCACATATCTAGGTTTTTTGCCATTGGCTTTGTAATATCTTAATTTAATAGGCCTTCAATGAATGTTACTGTTTTGTGACCATTCAAGTCTGCAGCAGCTGAACACGCATGTGGTAGCTTTCTATTTATGAAAAGGGCGAATCAGTTTTGGCAACAGCTGGTGTTCGGTGGGTCTCAGACCGTACATGCACACATCCACAAGTGTTCTTGATCGAGGCTTGTCATATCCAGGAAGTGGTGACACTGCTTCACCTAATTGCATCAAGGGCATTGATCCTAGAGGGTGTAAATTGACTTAAATTAGCAACTACAGTAACATAACTCAGTCCTCCCAAGTCCCAATCGAATTCTTTCATTCTCTTGTTGATTTATTTGTTTTGCATATTCTAATCTTTGAGATCTTAATAGCCTTCGTAGTTGTCATCATCTTAAGCCTTATCCAGTTAAATGGGGTACGCTGATTTTTTTTGCTTTTTTTTGACAATTTATCAATAAATGGCAAAGCCGAAAGAATACAAAGAAAAAAACAAAAAAACAAAAGAGCAATGCTTGGCCACTACGAGCCTCAACTTAAGGGGAAGCAGCCGCCCATTCTAACAAACAGGATTTAGTGGCTTTCTTTTTCAAAAGATAACATATCGAACCAGAGATAAAAATATGGCAACCCTGAAATATGAATGATGAGAACTTTATGTTGTCAACATATTAAAGATTTGAATTAAAAAAAATAAAAAGCAAACAAACAAACAAAATAAAATTCTTCACAAGGATTGAACTCACAGAATCCACACGAGGAATCTTGTGGTGGGTAAACCACCGTAGCACTTGCTCCCTGAAGGTCTTCCCAACATCAATCAGTATATAGTTGTGCTTGGCATCACTTTGAGAATAATCAATTAGAAGCGATGTATTACACCTGCAAAAGGAAGGACCCTAAGGCCTGAACTTTCTAAACTATAAATGCATGAAAGTAGAAGGTGAAGATGGAGTCCCATGATTTAGCATCTTTAGTGTCATAGTTCTCTCTTACCAATAACCACTCCCAAACCATTAAAAAGGAATCTATAGAAAAACTAGACTACTCTTTTTTTATAATGACGTCAGGGTGTCCCCACCCCATTTTAAGGTGAGACTAGTCCCTGCATATGCACGCAATTACCCGCAAACCACATACATTGGGTAATCCAATGCAGGACGGATGGCCTAAACTAGAATTATGCAAATTAATTAATTAACGGATTACTAGAGTAAATCAAAGCACAAAATAGAGCCAATCTACCACAAATCTATAGTCAAATATTCAATTAAGCTCAATTTCAAGACCACATCACAATCTGGTAAAATAGATCCTTAAGGCTATTAATCGGAAATGGTCCAAAGGAAGGTAGAACTTTCATCTAGTATAGGATTTTCGTTCTATATTCGAGGATTCGATTGTGCTTTGCTAGGGATTAAGGTTTGAGTTTGATTTTTTTTAAAAAAAGGAATTTAGGGTTTTATAAAAGGTTAGGGCTAGAGTTAGGGTTAAATAAAATAGAGAAGAAAAGAAAATGATCAATGAGGGGGAGGCTAATCGACTATACGGACATTGTACGAGCATATCCATGTAGTGTATGGGAATGTCCGTACAGTCGTATGGACGATGTGGTGGGACTGGGTCAGTTTGGTCGGTGATGGGTTGAATTGATGATGGTGGAGTTAGGGTTTGAGAAAGAAAAGAAAAGAGTCAATGGGAAAAGAGGGTTTGAGAGGGAGAAGAAAGAAATGCCTAGATAGGAATAAAAAAGATAACTCGGAATCACTCCAATGGCTTCACACGAAATTCCATTCACATGAAGTTTTCTTGCTCAAAGATGCAACGTACAGAAATTTCATTCAATATTTCCATTATACCAAGTCTCAAGTCTCAAACAAACAAACTAACTAATATATATATATATATATAAGAAAACCTAAGCAAACCCTACATCTAGAACTATTCTTGACCGTCTGAATTACTAACAATCTAAAATAAAATTTAAAAATAAAGCAAAAATAAAGATGTGCCACACAGCACAAGGATGATCTCCAATGTGCAACAGGTATGTCTACACATGATCAAAAGCCTTGATGAATGTGCTCCAACGTGTCCATGGGTCGGATGTGCAGACTAGGGTGTTTGTACACCTAAACCTGAGTCTTCAAACATATCTAGCGGTCCGAATCACCAAATTGATGTGTCCAGGATATCTAACGGCATGGTCTAACGTTTGTAACATCCAAATGTGGTCCAGGTCAGGCTGGGTGACGTCCAAACAATCGAAAGATGTATCACTTGGTTCTAAATAAGCTGCCCAAAGGCATCTTCCTAGTGTGGGGTCTTCAAAGATGCACAACCATGCATGCGGGGTCTTTAACGTGGCTAAGAACTCGAATTGGGTCCACTGGGCCCCATGTAATGATCATCCAACCATGATGAAGCTGGGGTTGGGGCCTCAGCTCTCCTCCTCTGATAAACTCGTGTAGGTGCTCGGATGCCTTCATCATAATCCCAGGAAGGGGAATCGAACTCGCGTTTGTGGGGAGCAAACCCACGACGCTAGCCATTTGCCCAAACCCTATGCGGGTAAACTAGGCCACTTTTTAATCTCCTATTTCAATAAAATTAACTATTTTTAATCTCCTATTTCAATAAAATTAACTAACTGAGATAGAAAATTGCACAAATAGTGTATAAAACCCCTGTTGATCCCAAATAGCTGGGACAAGGCTATGATAATGATGTATAAAAACCTTAACTGCCTATTTGTTTTGCTTTTTCTTTTTTTCTTTTTCTCTTGTTAGCTTGTTAGTACACTCACTGTCAGTTCACACTTCAGTGTTAGCCACCCCCACTAGGGAATCGATACCAAGACCTCAGTGTTGAAACGAGCTATCTTTCACTCAATCTACCACTTGAGCTATGGATCTGGGTGTCCTGTTTGTTTTGCTTATTTCCCTTTAAATGTAAAGGAATTGTGTCATTATTACGATTTTACCACTGCCAACCAAACACAGGAATGGTCGAAACGTAGATGTATTCAATAGACAAGTAAATTTGTGATCATTGCACTTTTTCATGTAATTATGGTTTTTTTTTTTTTTTTAAAGGTTGAAACCAATCAGCATCAGCGACATTAGTGTATTTTGGTGATGTTTTGACATTAAAGAAAGGTAAAAATGTCATCATTATGATTTTAGCGCCGACAAACCAAACATGGGAATTGGCTATCAAATGCAATTGTTGTCAGGAGACAAGTAATGTAATTTGTAATCATTGCACATTTCTTTTGCATGCCCTTGGTAACCAGTGAAACAAACAGACCCTTAAAAAAATTCAAATCCTATCCACGCTCACCAATATATAGCCAGATGGAGCCCAAATTACACATTCGACAAAGTTACACAAAACATATCCAACACAAATCACAACAACACTAAAACCCTAAAATCACTCAAATGCCAACAAAGTTTATCGACTTGTGACTGTGATTGAGTTAAAATGACACATCACATTAAATATTCCCAATCTGCATTTTCTGCAGAATCATCGTGGACATAGCTTGATTAGCCATGAATCTCAAAGAGAATTGATCACATACAAGCAAGGTACCACAACTTGTCGTACCATACCATCTTTTCAGCTAACATGACACTGGTGAAGGACATTAGTAACATAAAAATGGTAAGCTCCACCATGAAGATCACTCTTGTCATAAATCAGGTTGTTCCACTCATCAGGTGGGGCACACTATGGGAATCAATGGACAACTGATGGTCTAAATCAATATATAGGTGTGGCCCACCTAGCGAGTGGATCACAGACTGACTCGCAAGAAGAGTGATCGTCATGGTGGGGCCTACAGTTTTCATGGAACTGATGTCCTAGACAAGTGGCATGTTGAGGGAAGAGATGGTACAGTACCTCGGAGTTGGGCTATCACTGCCTATATGTGATATTTCTCAATCTCAAAATACAATGCAACCAACAACATCTGCATCCACCAATCTACATCCAAATCGATCTCTATTCGTGAATGCAGCAAAAATTACACCTTAAATCCCAAAATCTCCTGGAAAAAATAAAAATAAAAATAAATAAAATAAAATAAAATAATCAACCATCTCTGCATCTTCAAATCCTATAAACACTCAAATTTAAACTTGCTTGTCAATCTGAATCTCAAATTAAGCTCAGATCACGGATTCAAGACAGATTGCACCAAAAAGCACTAAAACCTCCCAGATTTCAACAAAAATAACCAAATCCACATCATAAAACCCTAAAAGAACTCAAGTGTCAACTACATTCCTCAATATGAATCTCCAATCAAGCTCATGACTCATCTCACACAATCAACACAAAATCTGCCTAGAAACCCCAAAACCTCACAAAATCAGACAAAGCAGACCAAAGCCACAACATAAAACCCTAAAAAACACAAGTGTCAACTACATTCCTCGACCTAAATCTCCAATCAAGCTCATGACTCATCTTGCAGAATCGACACAAACCCACCTAAAAATCCCAAAACCTCACATAATCAAAACAAAGTAGATCAAATCACCATCATAAAACCCTAAAGAACTCAAATATCAACTACATTCCTAGATCTAAATCCTCAATCAAGCTCACACAATCACCGCAATCCCCATATAAAACCCCCAAAATATCACCAAATATACCAAATCCACACCACAAAACCCTTAAAGAAACTCAAATTCCAACAGCATTCGACGATCTAAAGCTCAAATTAACTCAGATCCACGGCCAACACAAATCGCACCAGAAAAGAAAGAAAGCTCAATTTCAACGAAATCCACTGACCTGTAGTTCGGATTGCGATCCGGAGGAACCGAGAGGGATTGAACGCAGACCTGGCAGGGAGGATCAGACGGCTGTAACAAGCACATCAAGTTGGGGACGGCGCTCGAACAACCCGTTCCTAGAAACAGAATCGAAGAAGAAGAAGAAGATCCGTATATTTTCGAATCTGGATCGGAAATACTTCCGTTTTCTGAGAGATTTTCTCTTTCTGTCCCCATTTCAATGGCTTGCAGGGAGAGAGAGAGAGAGAGAGAGAGAGAGAGGAGGAGCTTCAGGACAACGAGGGAAAAATGGCGGGTATTTATAGGAGGAATATGCCCCGCGTGAAACCAACGGTTTTCTCGCGGGACAGTGGGATTCGGTGCTGACACGTGTCGACGCGAGGAGGCGCGGATTCACAAAGTTCCTTCGGGTGTTTTCCGTGGGCCCAATTCGATATTTGTTGTATATCCACACCGTCCATCCTCACTGGAAGCTAATTTTATGGCATGGGTCAACAAATGAAGTAGATCCAAATCTAAGGTGGACCACACAACACGAAACAGTGATCATTGAACGCCTGCCATTAAAGACTTCCTAGTAATTTTTATTTTACATCCAACCTCGTGGAAAAATATTAGCTTGATTGAAGACTTTTGTAGCCCACAGAATCTTTTTAATATTCAAAACCACTATTTCCATGGTGTGGTCCACCCGATAATTCAATCTGCTTCATTCATTGGTCCATCGCCATGAAATTAGCTGGAAAATGGAAACGGATTGGCTACTCCACATGCCACCATCCAATGGCTGGTGGTCGGTGATCTGTGGACCCACCATGATGTATGTGTTTCATCCATGCCGTCCATCTATTTTTCCAGATCATTTTATGGCATGAGACCGAAAATGAGGTATATCCAAATCTCAAATGGAGCACATTACAGAGAAACAGTGTTGAATGAGCATCGACCATTAGAAGCCCTTTTGGGGCATAAAAGTTTTGGATCAAGATGATCGTTGCCTTTTCCCTTTATTTGTTCCTGTACGACCTAATCAACAGATTGGATGTCAAATAAACAGTACAGTGGGCCTTAGGAGGATTTTAATGGTGGATATTCAATTGCTATTGTTTTCCTATGGCGTGGTCCAACTGAAATTTATATACCTCTCATTTTTAGTATGAGGCCCTAAAATTATATGTAAAAATGGATGAACGGCATGAATGAAACATATACATCATGGTGGGGCCCACAGAGCACCGACCACTAGCCACCGTGCTGGTGGCAGGGGGAAGTAGCCAATCCGTTTCCCTGCAAACTTGGATGAATCCTCACCCAAGCTTCGTGGGCCCACTAGCTGTATATGTAAAATCCATTCCGTCCATCAAGTCCCATCCACAGTTCTAAACCATGAGGATAAGAATCAGCAAGATCGCACCTCAAAATGGTCTACACCAAAGGGAAATAGTTAGGATAGGATCTAACCGTAGGTTCATGCTTGGGAGGACTTTGTGGGGCCCACTGTAATGTTTGTGTTTTATATGAGCCGTTCATTTATTTTACCAGCATTTTTTGCCACGAGCCCAAAAGCACATCCTATGCGCAAGCAGACCCAGTCACGGGATATAGCGGTGATTGAACACCTACTTTTGAAAACTTATAATGGAGCAAAAGTTTTGGATCAAGCTGATATTCGGACTTTCCCTCCACTCAGGTCATTTGCGACCTTGCGATAAAATTAATCATATCAAGGTTTCAAGTATGGGCATCATTATTCTTACGTTTTTTTTTTTTCCTTAGGGCAGCTTGCTTGGGATCTAGGTCTACTTAACTTTTTTTAGTTCATGTCCTAAAATGACCTTGCAAACAAATGTCATCCTTAATAATTTTTATCTTTGACCATCCATTAAACGTCTACTAATCTCACACTCGTGTAAACATAACTTTAGAAGTTCAATTTAACTTGCATATCATTATTGTTAACTAATGTCTTTAATTTGAGGAAATTCGATTGACTCGAAAAAAATTCGGCTGAAAGTCCAGCAACAATGTATTTTGAAATTTCTGAGAAATTCGATTAATTGAATGACAGGTTTGACTAAGTTGAAGGGCAGCCTTCGACTAACCCTAGCTCTGGCTCGACTAGTCAAAGGGCACCCTCGACTAGCCTAAGCTCTGGCTCAACTAGTCGAAGTTTATGCAAACTGCGCATGGACTGCATAAATTTGAGGCGGTTTCCAGACTATTCGAAGTCAGTGCGAAAGTAGGGTTTCAGAGTTCTTAGGGTCATTTTAAAATATTATAAGGCTTTCTAAAGTATTCTAAATGGTTTCTAAAGAGAATTCTAGGGTTTCAAAGGGTGTAGTAAGGGTGAGATTCAAGGTTGTTTGAATCGGGTAAGTCTTTTCTCTTTGTAATTTCTATTTTCACAGTGAAGATCTGTTGCTTTGTGCCGTAGTTTTTTTCCAAAAGGGTTTTCCACGTTAAATCTTTGTGCTCTCTTGTGTTTGCTTGGTGCTCTTAGATTGCTATCTTAGATTCATCTTTATGTGATTCCACAGCTCAATGGTATTAGAGAAATTGTTAGGGTACAAATCTAGATATGCAAGATTAACATCAATGGGAAACGTCAAATTTGATATTGAGAAGTACTTAGGCAAAAATAATTTTGAATTATGAAATATTAAGATGATTAGTTTATTGACTAAGTAAGGCGAAGCTAAAGCAATTTAGGAGCAGAAATCAACAATGCATGATGATGACTAGAATACTCCTAATATGAATGCTTTATCTTCTATCTGTTTATGTATCACGGATGAAGTTCTCTATAATGTTTTGAGGGAGAAAACTGCAGCTAGTTTATGGGCGAAGTTAAAGGATATTTATGCGAAAAAATCCTCTGAAAATCGCCTACACTTGAAGCTACGGTGGTATGCCTTTAAGATAGTAGAGGGTGGAGACCTGGAGGCCCACATCAGCAACTTTAATAAATTAGTTTACAAGCTCCTGAATATTGAGGAAGTGATCAAAGATGAGGAACAAGCATGTATGTTGTTGAATTCTCTTCAGGTATCATATGAGTCATTTAGGGACTCAATGTACACTGCAAATAAAACCTTAAGTGTCGACACCGTTATCTCAGCCCTTCAAGGGAAGGCCACGAGAAAGCTAAATAGCGGCATGGGGATATCTTTTGATGCACTAATTACGAGAGCCAGGAATACTGATCGTGGTACAAGATCTTCAGGACATATGAAACTGTGGGATGACTGGACACATGAAGAAGGATTGTACCAATTCTAAAGCGAAGAAAGAAAATTCAACGACTTCTTCTAAGGAGGTCATGTTGTCACATCTGATGAAGAGGCAAGTGGTGGTGATGTTCTGTCTGTGTCCATGATTGGTCACTTGCACGACAATCATAAAGATGAATGGATCACTGACACAAAAGCATCACATCACATGACTCCTTATCGGAGTTGGTTCGCCAATTACAAGGAATACGATGGTAGACAAGTCTTTATGGGCAATGACAATGCTTGTAATGTTGTGGTTATTGGTACAATGAGCACCACGATGTTTGATGGGATGGAGAGTATCTTGACTGATGTCAGATACATTTCTGATATGAAAAAAAGTCTAATTTCTTTCGGTGCACTCGAGGCTATAGGGTGCAAGTTCATCGATCTTAATGATGTCTTTAAAATTTCAAATGGGGCACTTGTAGTTATGAGAGCGCAAAGGCACAGAAACTTTTATAGGTTGACCAGAAGCACTTCAAAAGGTAGAGAAGTAACAGCTATTACAGATTCCACTTCTGTACGTATGTGGCATGCTCATTTGAGCCACATGAGTGAGCGAGGCATGAAGGTACTATCTGATCGTTGTTTGATTCTGGCATTTAAGAATTTTGATTTAGATATATGCGTGCATTGTATATATAGTAAACAATCTAAATTATCCTTTAAATCTGACAAACATGTATGCAAGAGAATGCTTAATTAAGCTTTGATTTGAATTAAGATATATTTTTACTTTTGTATAATTTATTGTGATTGAAGTTACAATAGATGCTGTGAAGGCTTTTGATATGATCGTATTGACTTTAGAATTATGTGATGTATAGAAATCGTTATTCACCATCGTCTCCTGGGCATGGTAGGATGATTGAATTCCCATACCATCATTGCAATTAGATGGATATTTGAAAACCAAATTAATGAAAAGTTAAAATTCTGTTTTAACTGCTCCATCATCTGATTGGATATAATAGATCTTCGATTCCAATTGAGTTATCATTGAATCAAGTAAATTAATATTGAGATTGTTATAAGTAGATTCATGGATCATTAGTCATTTATTTTTATTATTTTAAAACCATTTTCTAAATTACTGGATTAAAAACCTAAACCAATCAAGTTAGACTTAAATTAATTTTATACTATGTTATCTATTCCCTGTGGATTCGACCTCGGTCTTACCGAGTTATTATTACATCGCGACTCTATACTTGGGGTTGTGAACCGTCAGCTCAATTCGATCAAGTTAAACCCCAGTCAACTCACCTAAACAATTCAAACCAGTTAACCCCTGTCAAAACCCAACTAATTCAACTCAAATACCTGCCCAAAACTAGACCCCAATCATAATCCAAAACCAAGCTTAAGATGGGCGTAGGGTCTTTAGCCTTCAAGACCACCGCAAAGTAAACCGAACAGAACAAGAGGCCCACTAACTATCCCAGGAACTCCCTGTGAAAGCATGGGGGCATTCCAAGTGGTGGGTGTCGCCGCTCACCATGCGGCATCTCTCCTGCTTGGTAGGAGAGGGTACAAGTAAAGCATGCGGGGGTCTCCTGGCTCAATGACACGTGCGTGGGCAAGGGAAAAGACTGCATGGTCCCCCTTGCCTAAATTACATGGAAACAGATTAGCTACCCCTGCCAACCAATGGCTGGTGGTTGGTGCTCTGTAGGACCCGCCATGATGTATATTTTCATCCATGCTGTCCATCTATTTTTTCAGATCATTTTACAACATGAGACCAAAAACGAGGTATATCCCAATCTCAAGTGGACCACATGACAGGAAACAGTTTTAAACGAGTGTCAACCATTAACAACCTTCTGGGAGCAATAAAAGTTTTGGATCAAGCTGATTTTTGTTTTTTCCGTTCATCTGAGCCTGTATGACCTAATCAACGTATTTTTGTTTTTTCCCTTCATCTAGGCCTGTATGACCTAATCAAAGTATGGGATGTCAAATAAACAGTACGGTGGGCCTTAGGAGGATTTTAATGGTGGATATCCAATCACTATTGTTTTCCTGTGGTGTGGTCCACCTGAGATTTATATCCCTCTCATTTTTGGTACCAAGCCCTAAAATGATATATAAAAATGCATGAACGGAATGGATGAAACACATACATCATGGTGGGGCCCACAGAGCACAGACCACCAGCCACAGGGCTGGTGGCAGGGGGAGTAGCCAATCCGTTTCCAAATTACATTCCATACTCTCGATTCAACAAATGAGATTCTGCCATGTGGCAGTCCCAAATATCAGCCCTACAACCCTTTTTAAGACACGGAGTTCCCGACTATACAAAAAAACCAGTCGAAGGGATCCCAAATATCAATCAAGCTCACACTTCATCTCACACAATCAACACAATCCCAATCTAAAACCCCCAAAATATCACAAAATATACCAAATCCACACCACAAAACCCGTAAAGAAACTCAAATTCCAACAGCATTCGACGATCTAAAGCTATAAATCAGATACACGGCCAACACAAATCGCACCAGAAAAGAAAGAAAGCTCAATTTCAACGAAATCCACTGACCTGTAGTTCGGATTGCGATCCGGAGGAACCGAGAGGGATTGAACGCAGACCTGGCAGGGAGGATCAGACGGCTGTAACAAGCACATCAAGTTGGGGACGGAGCCCGAACTACCCGTTCCTAGAAACAGAATCGACGAAGAAGAAGATCCGTTTATTTTCGAATCGGGATCGGAAATGCTTCCGTTTTCTGAGAGATTTTCTCTTTGCGTCCCCATTTCAATGGCTTGCAGAGAGAGAGAGAGAGAAGCTTCAGGACAGCGAGAGAAAAATGGCGGGTATTTATAGGAGGAATATGCCCCGCGTGAAATCAACGGTTTTCTCGCGGGACAGTAGGATTCGGTGCTGACACGTGTCGGAAACTGACGGCTATGATTCCGGACGCGAGGGGGCGCGGATTCAGGTGTTTTCCGTGGGGCCAATTCTATATGTGTTGTATATCCACACTGTCCATCCTCTCTGGAAGTTAATTTTATGGCATGGGTCAACAAATGAAGCAGATCCAAATCTAAGGTGTACCACCCGACAGGAAACAGTGATCATTCAACACCATCCGTCCATCTATTTTTCCACGAAGTATATGTTTCATCCACTCCGTCCATCTATTGTTTCAGATAATTTTGTGCTATGAGACCAAAAATGAGGTATATCCCAAACTCAAGTGGACCACATTACAGGAAAAAAGTGTTGAATGAGTGTCGACCATTAAAAACCTTTTGGGGACCATAAATTTTGGATCAAGCTGATCTTTGTTTTTCGCTTTATCTGGTCCTGTATGACCTAATCAACAGATTGGATGTCAAATAAACAGTACAGTAGGCCTTAGGAGGATTTTAATAGTGGATATCCAATCACTACTGTTTTCCTGTGGTGTGGTCCAACTGAAATTTATATACCTCTCATTTCTAGGATTAAGCCTAAAAATATATATAAAAATGGACCAACGGAATGGATGAAATACATACATCATGGTAGGGCCCACGGAGCACCGACCATGAGCCACCGGGCTGGTGGCAGGGGGAGTAGCCAATCCGTTTCCCTGGAAAATTGGACGAATGTAAAGGGAACTACAAGGGGACTCCTCACCCAATATTTGTGGGGCCCAATAGCTGTATATGTAAAATCCATTCCGTCCATCAAGTTCCATCCTCAGTTCTAAACCATGAGGATAAGAATCAGCAAGATCGCAGCTCAAAATGGGCTACACCAAAGGGAAACAGTCACGATAGGATGCTAACCGTAGGTTCATGCATGGGTTCACCATCTTGTGTATCTTTCATCAACTTACCTTTCCACTACCTACCTCAGTGGCAGGACTAGGTGGGGCCCACTGTAATGTTTGTGTTTTATTGAGCTATTCATTTATTTTACCTGCATTTTAGGTCATGAGCCCAAAATTAAAGCACATCTTATACTCAAGTGGACCATGCCATGAGAAATAGTGGGGATTGAACACCTAATGTTGAAAACTTATGAGAAGAACAAAAATTTTGGATAAAGCTGATATTTGTGCTTTCCCTCTACTCAGGTCTTCTGCGACCCTACTAAGAAACCTTAGTAAGGTTTCAACAGTGGGCATTATTATATCTATATGGCAGTTTGAGTTACACACACACATACACCCCCACACACTCGTGCTAGTAGAATTTCACCATATATGAGTACTTGAACTCTTGACCAGGCGTTGAAACTCCTGAGAGTCTACTATTGGAGCAAGTGTAAGGACTCGTCCTATAATGACCTTGCAGAAGAAATGCTGTCCGTAATATTTTTCATCCTTGACAGTCAGTTAAACGTCTACCAATCTCATACTCATGTAAACATAACTTTAGGAACTTCAAATTAACTTGCATACCACGTGTATAATATCTAAGTTTTAAGGATTAGTTTTTGAATGCATCTTTCCTATTTTTGTTTATTTATTTTTTAAGTTAATTAGATATAGAGAGAGAGAGTGAGATGCTCACATAAATTATCGTGTGATCTAGTAAGGTTGTCCTCACTATAAAAATGAGATGCTCTAAAAATTAAATTGATCTAACCATGAAAATGAAGGGCACAGCTTCAGTGTTCCTCATATCCATTGAAGTGCTTGGATTCCTAACTGTGGGCCCACCTTTATGTATGTGACTGCATCTACACAGTCCATCTATATTAAAAACTCATTTTAGGTTATGATCCAAAAAAATAACCCAGATCCAAATCTCATATGGACTATAGTATGGGAAACAATAGTAATTGCCCATTAAAAGCTTCTTGTCGACCACAAAAGCTTTGGATGAAGATAATATTGTGGGCCACAAAGGTTTTAGATGAAGATGATTTTATGTGGTCTTTTCGTATAGGTATTTGTGACCTTATCAGTAGGTTAGATGGCAAATAAACATTCAGGTGGATTCTATGAAGTTTTTAATAATGAGAATTCAATCTCAACTGTTTCATGTGGTGTGGTCCACCTAAGATCTAGGCATGCTTCATTTTTAGAATCATGCCCTAAAATAAGCATTGAAAATGGTTGGACGGTATAGATGTAAGGCACATACATCACCATCAAGGGTCCCACCCACCTCAATGGATTCAAGCACATATACATCACTATGACCCATGTAAATGTACAGTTTTTCAAAAGTTGTTCACGGTTTTCTAACAGAGTGCCTTTATGTTAGTTCTATCAACTTGATTTTTAAATAATTCTACTTTCATGATTAGGTAACTTTAATGGTCGGACAATAAATTGACGTGAGCCATCACGCATACTGTGTGAGAAGGTTTTAAGTCCAACTTGTGGGACCACAAGTAATGATAACTTTCAACCTGATAAGTGAATGTGGCACCCAGATGTTCCAATGGGTGGGGTCCACCATGACCATCACGTGCAAAAATCAGCCCCATCTACTTATCGGATGGGTCTTACCTAGAAAACAATGTCCAGCTGTTGGAAAATAGCAAAATAGAAGTGTCACCCTTTTAATTAGTGGAAAGCAGCTTACATTGCCGTCCAATCAATTGGACTTTGGGACCACCTCTGTCTTTGATTAATGTCCTCGTGTCCTTTTCAATGACACGTGGGGCGGCTCATCATCAATCTAAATTTGAATTGTGCATTCATTCATACAAGTAGGGGTGTACATCGAGTCGAGCTGGCCTCAACTCACTCGGCTCGAACACTGACTGACCTTAGCTCGAACTCGCCACGGCTCAGTCCTCGAGCCTGACTGGCCAGCTCAGCTCGGTTCAGTCAGCAGCTCGAGCCAACTTCGAGCCAAGATTGAGCAGAGTTTGCCATTGAGGCATTTCCACAAACACCTGAACTGCAACTTCAAAAACCCACTGTTTTACAAACAGGAGCAATGGTTTTACACGCGTTTGATAAGTAACATAAAAATTTAAAAAAATTAAAATAAAAAAGATGAAAAAGCCATTTGTTTAATATACATACTTTGCTTGCCACCGGCCAAACCTTCCTCGCCACCAGCCACATTTCATTGAGTCATTTTATCAAAGAGTTGGTGACCAACATCAATGGCAAAGTAATCAAGTCACCAAACTGGTTCAATCCAAGTTCGATTCAAGTTGGATTCGATCCGAGCTGGGGCCTGCTCGAACTCATTTTCGAGCTCAAAAAATCAGCTCGAACTCAGCTTTGAACCGAGTTGAATCAAGCTTTTTCGAGTCGAGCCGAGCGAGGTAACGGAGCTAGCTCGATCCGTGTACACCCCTACATACAATTAGGAGGAGGCTATGGTGTAAAAATCACATGCAATTGGATTATCCAAAGCGTTTGAAGATTGAGTGGAGAAATAAAAGAGCTTCATTTATCTTCTAGAAAGATTCTAAAGTAAGATACTAAAGTAGCGGTTTAGTTTGATGATTTTAATCACTTTGTGCATGCCCTGTTCAAAAGATTAGGATGATATGATTGGTGTGATTTTTGCATCGTGGCTTGCTCTTATTAGTATTACTGGATGAATGTCTAGATTGATGATTGAGCATCTAATGTGGGGATGTTAGCAAAACCCCCTGCTCACATAATAGAAGGATTAGTCCATATCATCGTCCATAGTCTCGGAATCGCTTAGATTGCTCCCTGCTCTTGGATGGTCTAGATTGTTGTCCTCTATCTTAGAGAGGTCCAGCTCAGTGTCCATGTGCTTGTAAATGGTCAGGTAGCTGGTTTTAGAATGATCCAAATTAATGACTATCTAGCGTTGAATGGTCTAGATGGTTGTTCACCATCTTGGAACTGTCTATAAAGCTGTCTATGTATGTATTGAGTGATCAATCTCATTATCCACGATCACTAGTTTTTTTAGTATTTTCGTCAATTTCAAAAATATGTTAGTGTTATTTTGTTTGGGTGTGCAAATAAAAAACACTGTGACACATTTTTGTAGATGTACCCAGGGTTGACAAGCTTATGAGGTCAAACCCGATCAACCCAACCCTATCAAGTTAAACCTAGTCAACTCAACCCGTTCAAGTTAAACCTTAGCCAACTCACATAGACAATTCAACCTAGTTAACCCCGGTCAAAACCCAACTAATTCAACTCAAATACCTGCCCAAAAGCAGACCCCAATCCTAATCCAAAACCAAGCGTAAGATGGGCCCAGGACCCATTAGCCTTTAAGACCACCGCAAAGTAAGCCGAACAGAACCAGAGGCCCACAACTACCCAGTAGCTCCCTGTGAAAGCATGGGGGCATTCCAAGTGGTGGGTGTTGCCGCTCACCATGCGGCATCTCTCCTACTTTGGTGAGAGAGGGTGTAAAGCATGTGGGGGTCTCTTGGCTCAATGGCAAGCACGTGGGCAAGGGAAAAGACTGCGTGGTCCCCCCTTGCCTAAATTACAATCCATACTCTCTCCATTCAACAAATGAGATTATGCCCCTATAACCCTTTGTAAAACCTAGAGTTCCCAACCATACCAAAAAAACCAGTCGAAAGGACCTAAATAAGCTCTTCCCCTTTCATTTCAAATCACTTCCAAAAATCCGACCAACCCAAGAGAGCTCCCATCTCCCTGAGTCATTCAAGCCCTGTCTCATCCCTCCACCAAGGATAAGTGAGAGGCCAAAGAAACTGAGTTCAACCTAAGTCAGCCTAGCCTAGCATAACCCTCAACAACTTCAGCAATCAAAACCTCGATCCAAGCTACTTAGTATGACCTTTGCAACAAAACCATTCACCCCTTCCGCCTAACCTCGATAACTTCATTTAAATTTGCATTAGCATTGTGCAACAACCTCTCCCTTCTTAACCCCTGTTTACTTTTCCTACGAGCATCACATTAAATCTTAGCACCCAATTGACTCGAGCGTATGCTATACCGCTTGTCGAAATATCGAATCCTGCCCATCAAAAACCTGAGTTGACTGGTTATTCATCCGCTTTTGACAAGTATGTGAGTCAGGTAGATTTATCTAACTCGCTATTGCTTGTCATCAATATTGCATTGTGACTGCATTACATACACTTTTGCATCATTGGTGAGCAAGATGTAATCACCACTAGACTTGGGCAGAATCCGACCCGATCCAACAGATCCAACCCGATCCGATCCGACCTGAACCGAAGGGCGGGATCGGGTTGGATTGAGTAGGCCCACTTGGATCCAACTAAACATCGAGTTGAATTCGGATCAGTGGCCAATCTGGACCCATCCGATCCAATTGGATCCGATCTGCATAATGTTCACTCAACACTATTTCCTGTAATGTTGTCCACTTGAGATTCGGATGTACCTCATTTTTTGTTTAATACCATAAAATGATATAGAAAAATAGATGGACGACATGGATGAAATAAATACATCATGGTGGCGTCCACAAAGCACCAACCACTAGCCATTGGCTGGTGGCAGGGGGAGTAGCCAAACCATCCTCTCAGCTCATGGATGAAGGCGCATCGAGCACCGAGCTTTAACACAAGGTGAAGCGGATTGCGTAGTGAGTAACTCTCACTACGGTTAGCGTACTGAGTAAACACTGTGAGGTCCACCACAATATATGTATTTTATCCGCTTTGTCAATCCATTTTAATAGATAAATTTAGGTGTTGATCCCAAAAATGAGGCATATCCAATGTTCAAATGGACCACACCATAGGAAACAATTGAATTAAACATCTACTGTTAAAAAATTCTTGGAGGCCACAAAAGTTTTGGATCAAGCTTATATTTGTTTTTCCCCCTTCATCCATGTATGTATGATCTTATGAACAGTTTGGATGACAAATAGACATCACTGTGGGGCCTATCAAGGTTTCAACGGTGGAAATCATTATCCCCACTGTTTTGTGTGGTATGATCCACTTGATCTTTCTATATGCTTCTAGTTTGGGCTCAACCTCTTAAATTATATGGAAAAACGATGGATGGAGTGGATAAACTACATACATTCAAGGTGGGCTTAATCGAGTTTGCTCGGTACGATAAGAGCAAACTGAGTAACTCAGTACGTAAACCGATTTCCTGACATTCGAAAAGAAAGAAGATAAAGAGGCGGATTGGCAGGTGTACCATGTACCAGGTATTGATGTATTGACGTCAGCAAGTACTCATGAGGTATGTGTTATACCCAAACCGTCCATCCATTCGATGGGCTCATCTTAAGGCTTGAGCCAAAAAATAAGACAAATCTAAAGACCAAGTGGACCACACTGCAAAAGGCAATGGAGGTTGAATGTCTACCATTGAAACTCTTTTAGGGGTCGCATAAGTTTCGGATCAATATGAAATTTGTTTTTCCTCTTCATCCATGTAGTTGTAACCTTATTAACAGATTGGATGAAAAATAAAGGTTATGGTGGGCCCTACGATTTTTTTAACAGTAAAAATCATATATATATATATTTTTTTATATAGAAGATATGATCCGAACCGTACTCAACCTGATCCGAATCGGTTTCCCTGACCGAGTTGGACTCGGTTCGGGTCAGGCCAGCAGTGCAACGGATCGGATCGAGTTAGAGGACTCAGAACTGGTCCCAGATCAGATCGAGTTTGGGTCAATGCATTAAAAATTTCGGACCGAGTCAAGTTGGACCCAATCCAGTCTGACTCGGCTCAATGCCCACCTCTAATCACCATCCTCAATAATTTGTATAATCACATGAAGTAGAGACCGCATAATTATGTGTGCGAGGTGCCTAACACCTTCTCTCTATTATAACCTCAGTCTCTTATTCATCAATCATAGATTAATGAATTGTTTTAAAGCACATGACCCTCATATTCTATCTCCTAATGTCTTGACATTGTTTAACCGAACGTGGAAGTGAAGTTACTGACTAAATGGCTACGTGTAATATGTTACTCGCGCCTCAAACCCATCAACACACCCGCACACAATCCAGCGTCCACAGTTTTATAAATTTTCCTTAAAATTTTTTTAAGGGAAACGGATTGGCTGGTGAACCACACACCAGCTGTATACCTGCTGTAGGTATGTGTAGGATGCGGATTGCGTCCTACCCTTGCCAGTCTGTAGCCCCGAACAGGCAGTTCTGTGGGTGGGCTCACCGTAATGCATCTGTTCATCTAAGCTATCCATCCTTTTTTCATATCATTTTAAGGCATGAATTAAAAAAATGAGAAAGATACAACGCTTTAATGAACCACACCAGAGATGGCTCTTGCATTTTAATGCAACTGGCATTTCAATCTTTGTGCATTTAATGCAACCAAGCTTATTATTTGTTTGGTGTGGTCCACTTGATTATTAGATTTGCCTCATTTTTAATTTTTTATTTATCATACCTTAAAATGAGCTAAGAAAAGGGATGGACGGATTGAATAAACAGATACATAACGGTGGGCTGCCCATGGTACTACCTGTTCGGGGCTAGAGACAGACAGGGGCAGGTCCGTACGTGTCGTGCGAAGAAGGGACCTAGATTTCCTAGGAAAGCCTTTTGTAAGAAGTTCCTTTGCAAGGATGTTGGGTGGGGCCACCACCATGTTTGTGAGAATTACACTACATTCATTTATTTTGCAAGCTCATTTTAGGACAAGCGAAAAAAAAAATGACGTGTATCCAAGACTCAAGTGCGCCACGCGAGAGAAAACAGTGAGAATTCAATGAAAACAGTTGAAACATTCTTATCACGGTAAAAACTTTTTTTTTTTCAGGCTAAACAGTTTGGATGGCATATAAAAATCAAGGTGGAGCTCAAGAAGATTTTAACAATAAGTATTTCTTTCTCCAAATTTCCCTCCTGTGTGGCCCACTTTAGTTTCAATCCATCTCATTTTTGGTCACTTGTCCTAAAATGAACTTGCCAATTAGATGAACGGAGTATATTTCCCACAAACATAGTGGTAGCCCCACCTAGCATCCTTGTGCAGGAACTTCTTGTAAAAGGCTTTTGCAGAAAATCTGCGTCGGCCAAGAAGAGCACTGTCGCTCCTCGAGCTACGAGTCGTACTAACGGTTCAAAGGAGATCAAAGTTACATGGCCCTAACATTGATTTATTTATTATATCTACATCTATTTTTAGAGATCATTTTAATGCATTATCTGAAAAAATTAATTATATCCAAAGATCATGTGGACCACACCACAAATAGCAGTTGAGATAATGATTTTCACGGCTAAAATATTTGTATGGCCTACCATAATGTTTATTTTCCATCCAATTTGTTCGGTCAAAAAGACCTGAATGAAGAGGAAAAACAAATTTCATAATCATCCAAAACTTCCGTGACCCCAAAAAGGGTTTCAATGGTAGACGTTCAATTCACCACTGCTTTTTTCAGTGTGGTCCACTCGATAGTTAGATCTGTCTTATTTTTCTTTTCAAGCGTTAAGACGAGCTCGCAAGATGGATGGACGATTAGGATATAACACATGCCTCATTAACAGACCCACATAACTTGCTGACGTCAATACAGCAGCTATATAGCTGGTGTGAGGTACACCAGCCAATCCACTTCCATTTTTAAGTGCCTGCGTATCATCCTTATTGACTCTGCCAGTGCGTCGAAGTTCGTCTCTGTTATTACTCCCACAGAAAGCTCCACTTGGAAAAGAAGGCAAGGCCTCCCAGAACCCTAGCTTTGGATCTCTTCTTCTGTCTTCCCTCTTCGCACCCTCCATTTCCTGGAATCTACCATTTCTACTGCAGATGCATAAAACTCTTTTTCGATGTCAGAAATCCAATCTTTTAATCCAATTCCACACATGCATTCATAGCAGAAACATGAAGTCTACAAATGCCCCCAAAGATCATTTATTTGCCCCAAAAAATAGCAGTAAAAATGCCATATTTTTCTCATATATCTCATCTGGAAGTCGTAACCCTAACCCTAGTTCGGGTGGAAGATGTGATTTAGATGGCATTAGGAAATTGGGTGGAGAACTCGAAGGAATTGAAGAAGATGACGGAGATGAAGATGGAAAGGGGTTTGGGGGTGTGGGGTTTTCTGCAAACCCTAACCCTAATTTGGGTTCCCAAAATCAGAAAAGATCTGGTTTTGATGATGTTGAGAAATGGGGCATAGAAATTGGGAAAGAAGAAGAAGAAGAAGGGGAGGAAGGCAGGGGGTCTAGGGTTTTGGGTTTCCTTGAAAACCCTAACCTCAATCCTAATTTGGGAACCCAATTTGGGGAAATTGACGATTCTAATGTTGACGAGGATTCGGATGGAGAAATCAATGAAGAAGTCGATGACGACAATGATGATGACAATTTCAAGGTTTTGGAGTTGTTCGATCAGAACAAGGTGAAAAAAGAAGAAATTAGGACAATTGAAGATGAATATGATGAATCTAGACACCCTTTAGTTAGAGAGATTTGTAGATTAATTGAACATCGGCATGTGTGGGACCCGAAGCTCGAGGGTGAACTACGACACCTACTGAGAAGCCTCAAGCCCCAACAAGTCTGTGCGGTCCTCCGATTGCAGGCTGATGGGCGGGTTGCATTGAATTTCTTCCACTGGGCTGATCGGCAATGGCGGTATCGGCATGCAGTTGAGGTGTATTATGCCATGCTTGAGGTCCTTAGTAAGACAAAGCTGTGCCAGGGCTCAAGGCGGGTCCTCCGGTTGATGGCCCGCCGGGGGATCAAGTGCCGGCCCGAAGCGTACGGGTATGTGATGGTCTCGTATAGCCGGGCGGGCAAGCTCAGGAGTGCCATGAGGGTGTTGAACTTGATGCAGAAGGCTGGCTGCGAGCCCGACCTATCGATCTGTAACACTGCAATGCATGTTCTTGTGATGGCGAATCGATTGGAGAAGGCACTGAGGTTCTTGGATCGGATGCAACGGGTCGGGATCAGTCCTGACGTTGTCACGTTTAACTGCTTGATCAAGGGCCTTTGCAATGTGCATCGAGTTGAAGATGCTCTGGATTTGATTGAAGAAATGCCATTCAAAGGATGTTTGCCTGATAAGATTAGTTACTACACAGTCATGGTTTTTTTATGCAAAGAGAAACGGATTAGAGAAGTGAGAGAGATTTTGGAGAAGATGTTGAAAGACAGCGGTTTGTTACCGGACCAGGTTACGTACAATACGTTGATCCATGTGCTTTCAAAGCATGGTCATGCAGATGAAGCTCTTGGGTTCTTGCGAGAATCCAAAGAGAAGGGTTTTCGGGTTGATAAGGTGGGGTACAGTGCAGTGGTCCACTCGTTTTGCCAGGATGGGCGGATGGATGAAGCGAAAGAAGTTGTGAATGAGATGTTCTTGAAGGGTTGCATTCCAGATGTGGTGACTTACAGTGCAGTTGTCAATGGGTTTTGTAGGATCGGGAGAATTGATCAAGCAAGAAAGATGCTCCTGCAAATGTACAAGCACGGCTGCAAGCCGAACACTGTATCATACACCGCGTTGTTAAATGGGCTGTGCCGAATTGGGAATTCGTCTGAAGCGAGAGAGATGCTAAATGCGAGTGAGGAGGAGTGGTGGACCCCGAATGCCATCACGTACAGTGTTGTGATGCACGGGCTCCGTAGGGAAGGAAAATTGGCCGAATCCTGTGATTTAGTCATGCAGATGATAAAAAATGGCTTTTTCCCAACCCCAGCTGAAATCAATTTGCTAATTCATGCACTCTGCCGGGAGGGGAAGGCGGGCCACGCCAAGACATTTATGGAGGAGTGTTTGAGCAAGGGCTGTGCCATTAATGTGGTGAATTTCACCACTTTAATTCATGGGTTCTGTTGTGAAGGTGACTTGGAGTCTGCACTCTCGTTATTAGACGACATGTATCTAAGTAACCGACACCCGGATGTTGTAACATACACGACTGTGATCGATGCACTGGGAAAGAAAGGTAGATTAGAAGAGGCGACCGAGCTTACAAACAAAATGCTTAAGAAGGGTGTGGTCCCCACACCTGTGACATATAGGACCGTCATACATCGGTATTGCGAGAATGGTAGAGTGGAAGAGTTATTAAAGCTGTTAGAGAAGATGCTATTGAGGCAGGAGTTTAGGACCGCATATAATCAGGTTATTGAGAAGCTTTGTAGATTTGGGAAGCTGGAGGAGGCCTATAAGCTCTTAGGAAAGGTCTTGAGGACCGCTTCGAAAGTTGATGCCGATACATGCCACATGCTTATGGAGAGTTATCTGAGTAGAGGGATTCCTTCATCATCTTATAAAGTGGCTTGTCGAATGTTTCAGCGGAATTTGATCCCAGACATGAAACTATGTAGGAAAGTAAGTGAGCAATTGAAGTTAGAAGGGAAGTCTGGTGAGGCGGAGAGGCTTATGCTCTGTTTTGTTGAAAGGGGCTGCCTTTCACCCCCGTATTTATAGCATGTTGTAACTAGGAGAACCATCATTGTACATTATCGGATGAATGGATGGCATGTAGGCCTCTGATTTCCTATTTATTGAGTGGTTGCAATATTTATATATTATAGCACTTGACAAAACTTGACAAAGCTCAACTTGCCAAGACTCCACAATATTTATACATTATAATACTTTTGAATAAAAATTTCTTATCTTGGTATTCAAGATTAAACAAAAAAACTTGACCGGGTTTCTTGACAGAGTCATAGGCCTTCCAATCAAGTTTTAGAGTTTCTAAACCTTGGTGTAAGAGAAGATTTCATAAAGTTTTGAGGTTCAGGACATGATCTTCAGTATCACTGGATTGTTGGCTTCTATTCCTTTTTTTTATGGAATGCTCTTATCAACCTTGCCTTCCTTTTTAGCTTTTTCGTTCATTTTGGTTTTAAGTTTTAACAAATTTGTGTTTTTTAATGGCTTTAATAATACGTTTTTCTGCCATTCGAGAGAGAGAGAGAGAGAGAGAGAGAGAGAGAGAGCTCTGTTTTTTTGCAGTCAAAAGGGATACTTCAAGGGGATGCCATTTCATTTTGTAATAAAGAACTATGTAATTCAAGGAGGTGATCGTTCTGTTTTTTTTTTGCAGTCAAAAGGGATACTTCAAGGGGATGCCATTTCATTTTGTAATAAAGAACTATGTCATTCAAGGAGGCGATCTTCATGGGCTCGGATCTGCAGAAGACTGGATGTTGAAAGGAAAACCCCACAGTGAACTGGTGATAAGGTCGCTTGCTTGTCTTTTCATATTATTTTTTGATTTCCACATTCACTTGTAGTACAGTTGAAACTGTTATGAAGAGTGATCCACACAATACAAGTGGGAATGTGTATGGTGATGGGGATGGTTAATCTGGTAGCTCTGGTGGGCCACCACGTGGATGTGCCATCACAAAAAAAAATAAAAATCAGTGATTTGACAATCCTGAAAAAATATATTTTTTTTTTCTGAGATTTATTTGAATGTGGGCCGTTGCTGTTTTTTTTTTTTTTTTTTTGTTTTTTTTTGTTTTTTTTGTTTTTTTGTTTTTTGGTTTTTCCCATTGATGTTAACCTTATCAGACTTCTGCCATAATCAGATAGCCTTGATGAAAATTTGGGCTATTGTCCATCCAGATGATGGCACAAATGGAAATCAACATTCCTAATCACCATGCACAGGCTCCACGTTACAGTGGAGGTCCTTTTGGTGCTCATTTCAAGGCACCTGTGCAATGCCAACAATTCTAAATGGTTGATATTTGGTTATACTTGTTTGAGATCTCGACTCCTCTTTATTATATATCCAGCCCGAAACATGAGGCATTGATGCTTGGAACTTCAAAGGCTGAGGCATTTATGATGCAGGACAATTAACCACTTGCTCTAAAAGCTCGAACTGTTAGAGTATGGCGAATTAATCCCTTTATCTCATAGCCCAGGCCCCACATCTCATGGGTTAGGACCTCGGCCGAACCCCCTTCGTGGGCCCCAAATCACATGGGCCGCCCATCTCGAGTGTGTCCCCGCATCCCACGGGCTACTCCACTCGAGCCCGGTGTGAAATGCACATTACTCACCTCTGGTAAGGAGTCTCGAACACGAGACCTCCCCCGTGGACCCCAAATCGCATGGGTCACCCACCCCGAGTGTGCCCCTGCATCCAGCAGACGACCCCACTCGAGCCCAGTGTGAAAATGCCCCTGCATTAATCACCCCCGGTGAGGAGTCTCGAACACGAGACCTCCCGCTTTGATACCAATTTGATGCAGGACAATTAACCACTTGCTCTAAAAGCTCGAACTGTTAGAGTATGGCGAATTAATCCCTTTATCTCATAGCCCAGGCCCCACATCTCATGGGTTAGGACCTCGGCCGAACCCCCTTCGTGGGCCCCAAATCACATGGGCCGCCCACCTCGAGTGTGTCCCCGCATCCCGCGGGCTACTCCACTCGAGCCCGGTGTGAAATGCACATTACTCACCCCTGGTAAGGAGTCTCGAACACGAGACCTCTCCCGTGGACCCCAAATCGCATGGGTCACCCACCCCGAGTGTGCCCCTGCATCCAACAGACGACCCCACTCGAGCCCAGTGTGAAAATGCCCCTGCATTAATTTAGGGACACCCAACAAAGTGCTACTAAGTTTGGAGATCCTGACCCTTTTATCAGAGTCCTACAAACAGCCATTCAAGAAAATTAGACAACAACGGTACAGAAAATATGCCAAAGATTGGATTGATTTGGGCTGAATTTCTTTTTCTGCTAGGGGAGGTATTTTGTAAATGGGCTCATATGATAGGCAACATCCCAAGTTTTTAATGGGATCATGCCGGAATGTAGCAGTCTTGTTACAAGTTTGTTAATTAAAAAAAAGTTTCTGTTGAAAAAAAAAAGAAAAGAAAAGAAGACAAACCCATGCCTAGCCCATTTCAGGCTGGTCTCGTTTGCCATTGGGTTACCATGCCCATAGCCACCTCTTGACTAAATTTAAGAAATTTGCAATTCTTTTTAATAAATTTTCGTTATTCTTAAAAAACAGTATAATGGGACAGTATTTTCTTGGTGAAATATGTAAATTAGCAGCAATACGATGAACTTTACTATGATGTCTTGAAGACTGATTTGCGGTTGATATTAGATTTCGAGTTTGTGATGTTATTTTCATTTTTACTACATTTTATCTTTTAATTGGGTGTGATCCAAATTCATCCGAAGGCACTGGGTTCTTTTTCTTTTTCTGTTTTTAAATTCCAGTTACCTGTACAAGCCCCATTTTGCTTCTCCTGTAAATCTTGTGGAATTGGGCTCATTTGACATACAATTAGTTTAAATTTTAAATTAGTTTAAATTTTAATTATAGTGCTGAAGTTGTCTATGTTCTTTTGGGATTCTCTTTAGATTTTGATTGAATGGTTATGGAATTTAGTCATTTCTTTCGTTCTTTCTTAAAAAAAAAAAGTAAAAATCTGTTTGACTGCGAGTAGGATTCTAATCCTACTTGCATGAATTGCCTTCACATTTCTCTTCAGTAGTTTGTGTGCGTCCTACAAAAACAAGGTCAGAGTTCATGTATTTTGGGGACGTTAGGCTAAATTAGGATAGTAATCCATGGCCTGATCTGCTTCTCTTCCAACCTCAACATGCAACATTTGGACCACATCTAAATTGACTTAAAAGCCCAAAAGAGCCTCTTGAAGTCCACTACGACACTACGCATGCATACCATTGGCGAATGTTGGCATTGAATAAGAGAGGCAGGCATGGGCAAAATATGCATAAAAGGTGGTGGACAACCACTTGGATAATGATTCACCACACATCCAACGATGACGAGGACCATGTTTACAACAACGACAGGCTTCTTGCTGGTGTTAGTGACTTGAAGGTTGACTGGGATGAGAATGAAGTGTGCAACAAATATGATAAGTAGGTGGGCGACACATGCAATACATACACAGGCTTTCTAATCTCTTAATCATTTATTAGTTTTTGCAGCTGTGGCCTATTTGATGAACTCATAGGCTTCACATCTATTAGTGTTCTGAAAGCTGCAAGCATGGGTGACATTTTATCCATTGCATACTTGCAGTGGCTTATGCTGCAAACCTCTCTAGCTGATTGATGATGATTATGATTTGAAAATATTTAAACAACTGTCCATTTTCACGTTGTTCTGACATTGTTTGACCCTCGAACCATAGACATAACTTTGGATGACTAAATGATACCATCAAAATAGAGAAAGAAACCTATGGATTGGACTTCCACACAAATGGATTTAGATCCATTTTCCATTCCTAAATTTTCTGATTCATTGAGAGGAGGCAAGGGGAGGGGCCGAAAGGGCAATTTTGCAAACTGTTCTATTACCATATTATGCAAAAACAGACTTTTACATGTCCTTGTCTCACAACTTAATGACCCACCATGCAGCCTAGTTGCTTTTTCCTCTTTCAAAGATTTTTTAATGAGGGTTTCACTGAAATAACGTTGTAACTGTTTACCCGTTTCTTCATTCCCCCCCCCCCCCCCCCCCGTGCGGCTCCTCTCTCTCTCTCTCTCTCTCCACTCATTAACTGTACACAGTTGCACGCAGTCCAATAGATGCTGCATTGGTGGCAACAGGGGTTGGAGATGATTAGGTCTTTTTGTGGAAGATTGAACGAGCAGATTGGGGCGTAGAACTCCAAGGTGCATTTATTGTTCAGATATGAATGGGTTTTTCTCAAACTGAGTAGCTATGCTAGCAATGTGAATCTCTTCTTCTCCAGGACCCAACCACCCAATCAAGCAGATAGGATTACTGATCATTTTACTGGTCATTCCATGTCGAGATTTATGAAGTTGCGAATGGACTGAAGAACCTCTGATAAGTTATTGTTTGTGACCTCTCAGTGGTTGTTCCTGTTCATTCTAGTTACTATAGGATTCTATTTCTTTTGGACAACATTTTTTTTTTTCTCAATCTCTTATGAAGTTATGGCCTTTGGTAGAGAGGAATGGTGGAAC
This sequence comes from Magnolia sinica, assembly GCF_029962835.1. Classification (NCBI taxonomy): domain Eukaryota; kingdom Viridiplantae; phylum Streptophyta; class Magnoliopsida; order Magnoliales; family Magnoliaceae; genus Magnolia; species Magnolia sinica. The sequence goes on along the minus strand of NC_080584.1, from coordinate 1,372,739 downwards.
AGGATTCATGTATCTGACCCCAATTAATTGGGATAAGGCTTCAATGATGATGATGATGATTATAATATTTTGGTAGAGAGCTGACCATGAATGTACACTTCTTACTGTTTTTTTTTTTTTTTTCCCTTCTTCTTCTGATCAATATTTTCATGTATGCAGAGAACTCAGGAATCAGGCCTCCTACTTTGAATGTCTTCCCATTTGTAAGTTTTGCACTTTGTCTTCGTCCATTGGATGGAAAGCTCTGGTCTAGCACACTTGGGTTTATTTATTGTATCCAAGTGGTTTTCTACTTGTGGCATTACATGGGTTTAGTGCCACAAGTAGGATTCTGCTTCCTTTATGGTATTTGGATAAAATTCTCTTTTCCTATCCAATGTTTCTTTATGGTTTGGAAGCAGTACGTTCTTAATGTATTTTTTAATTGCTTCAGGTGGAGTTGAAATTCTCTATATATACACTCCTGTATGATATGAATGGATTGTTTATTCAACCGAACATGCCAGCTATTTGATTTAACAAACGCACGAGGGCTGCCTGATGAGTAGACCTGCCTAATTTGTATTCATGGTGATCTTCCTGGGAGGGCCCACCTTATGCAAGGTAGAGATCTCACAAAAATGTGCTAGGTTGGCACATTTTACAGTGTGTGTTACGCTAACCTACAACCAGTTAAAGGTGAGAATTCCTCTTCTATTTTTCAAGGGGAAAATGGTTTTTAAACGGGTTGAATTCTAAGTTAATATTTTTATATCGTTGGCTATGACATATCCCCTATTATTAAGTTAATATTATCTATGTTTGAAGAGGTTACAGATTAAGTATGTTAAATTACTGGCTATATGTTAATCACTGTGAATTTTTTGCAAGTAATCAATGAAGAGAGCAGTTAAGTAGATGGGTGTTTCATGTTTGGGCCATTGGGCCACGTGGATTATTGGATCCAGTCTATTGGATTAGGACCAACCATGGATGGTGGAAGTCATTAAATCCTAATTTACTAAAGATCATATCTTCTCAAGACAATGCCTTGTTTTTCCAACTGTTACTGTGTCTATAAGCACTGAGTTTTTTTTTTTTTTTTCAATCAGTTTTTACCTACCCACTGGAGAAGGCAGTGTCTCGGGAACAGAGGACTCAAATATAGCGCTGTAATGATGGCTAAGTAAGCGCCGATCGTATATAAAAAAAAAAAGGATGGTCAAGTAAGCGGTTCTCATCGCTTCCCAAGAAAGCTCTGTGGATAGATGTTGATTCTTCTGAAATGGCAGAACTTATCTTTGTTTTGTGATGATGGATTGCTGTAATGTATATGCTGTTTGATTTATCTCTAATCAATTCAAATCAAAATATAGTGCAGGTGTTTGCCGATATATCACTCTGCTTCATGCTTGTGTCACTTGGTATATAAGTTCTTGTAAGTACCTAGTCAGCAAAGGAATTCATTCCTTTAAAAAATAAAAATAAAAAGGTGATACTCCGAGGATTTTCATGGAAATGTTTTAGGTGATCTTGTTGTATTGGGCACCTTATCTCCAGAATCCCAACATATTGTATTCTCTTCACACAAACACCCATAAAAAATCATATAAGGTTCTAGTGCAGATCCTATTTTCTTCTTAACCTTGAATGTACAGCAGTAATGGATATATCTGTATTTTGGGGCACATCAAAACAATACCTGAATTAAGCAGCACTAATACCAGAGGTATAATGGGGACCTGTTGAAGCTTTTTTGAATCATTACAAGGTTCTAGTGCCCAGAACAATGACAAGTTTGTTTATTTTGGCATTTGCTAACCCCAAACAAGTGTATAAATTCAGCCCCTCTGCACAACAGCATGGAACGTGTGTGTGATCCAGGCTGTCTATCAGGTGGCCCCATGACTTAATTTTCATGGCCCAAACATCAGGTGAGTCACAGTTCGTGAAACCAACTGTCAGTTGAAAAGAACTTGGCCAAAATTTGTTAGTGGTACCGTCAATGGTATTGTTTTGTCTATTTTTTCTTAAAAAGGAAAATTTCTGAAAAATTGATAAGAAATAAAAATAATAACTCATATGATCTTTTCCTCTCCATAATGACTGGATGTCTTTATCCTCTCCATAATGACTTTAGATTATTTCAGTGAAATTTGTTTTTTGGTTCTATTTACATCTTTTCTTTCTTTCCTTCTGCAGTTGTATAGTATAGAGTTACATGAATCTTCTACTTTTGATATTGTTTAAGTTGCTACTCACTTTACCCTTCTGGTAAATAAGGTTCATGGTCATAAACCAGAGGGCTGGATACTTCTGTTGAGTTCAAAATCCTCACATGAAGATCGTTTGGGCACCAAAAACTCTTCATTGAAGACATTAATATTTAGTAACTTCAGTTTATTGAAATGCATTGTGTAGCTTCTGTAACTCTAATTAAGATAAGTTATTCAATCCTTACTTGATAATGGATTTTGATGGCTTCCAAAGTTCAGTTGGAATTTATATAAAAAAAATTGTGTTTAATGGTATCATTGATAGAGTTGAATGCGGAACTGGATTCTTTTAGCTGGGGCAATGCTTAGATTACAACTACTACTACTACATGGGAAAGTCTGATATTGGAATGTTCTGTATCATGAAACCTAAATTTTAGAATGGGCTCAACAGATATGAATTGTAATTGCAATTCAGTTAGACAGTGCATCTTGATTGCACCAGCGTGGTGCAGTATTTGGAGGCGTTTTCATAAAATTGTTTATACCACACTTCACCCATAAGCAATGATACTCTGAGATGAGAGTGTAAAGTAGAATAACCAAAGCACCTATAACATGGGTTTCATTTCTCTGCTACACCGAACAAAAAGAGCTGTAGCTTCTGTTTTCTATCCTACACTGAACAACAAGAGCCACATGTATATGTGGTTTTTTGTTCCATGATTGTCATCTCTGATATCCTGTTTATACTACAGCTTTTATGTGCCATCAAGCATCAAAGCTAGGTCACATAGTACCGTTCAAGAGTACATTAAAGATGCATTTGGATGTACCACCAAATCGCAGTTGGATGTTTTTCCATCCACTTCCACTGGCCCACTTATGCAACAACAAAAGGATTAAAATTGTAGTAATTGCCTGTTTTTTGCTGATCTTATAAACCATGGAGCTGTTCGTGATTCATGGTTCTGCCAGTGTTTTGGTTATTAACTCTTTAATGATACTGTTCTGCCAGCTCTTGCTGACAAGAATGTTTTAACAGGTGCTCCACTTCCAAGAGGTCAGGTGCTTGCTAAAAAGGTGGTTGAACCCATTGGTGATCACATAGAGGATAAACCAGTAAGTTCCTCAGACTTTTTACTCTTGGATGTCATAAGACAAAAATATACCATCTGCTCATTCACATGGAAATAAGTTTCATGTAAGCTAATTGCATAACAGCAGTGTTTTGTGAAGGTGTGGGTTAGTAGTTTCAATGATGGGTGGATCGTCTCCGCATTTCCTAGTTGGGACCGGAATGGATTGCGCCTCGGTCACTTTTACATCACACATAGTGGACGTGTGATCATGGCCAGTGAGGTTGGTGTTGTAGACATCTGCTAGAAGATGTGGCCAGGAAAGGAAGACTTAAACCCTGGAATGATCATACTGGTAGATTTTGAGAATCGTATTGTTGTTGATGATGAGGCCTTGAAGCAGCAGTACTCTCTAGACAGAAAATAGAACTTGAGGATATCATAAATTCTGTTCCTGAAGCTGATAGAGTCCCACCTACCATATCTGGAACAGTGCCTGTGAGTTCAATATCTTGTCTCATGTAGTTTTTCTATTTGCATTCTGATTTTAAGAAGTTCTGAGCATGGTTGTAACTGCCATTTTAATTTATACTTTAGGTATATTGACATGATGATAATAACATGGAAAACATGGGAATTCATGGATTGTTGGCTCCATTGAAGGCTTTTGGGTAAGTAGTTTCAGACCTTTTCTGTGCTGTTTTCTTGCTCATCTATGAAAAATGAAATAAATCATTGAGTTTCCTTATTCAGATACACTGTAGAAGACCTGGAGATGCTGTTGTTGCCCATGGCAAAAGATGGTACTGAGGCTCTTGGCTCAATGGGAAATGATGCTCCTTTGGCTGTGATGTCCAACAGAGAGAAACTTACATTTGAGTATTTCAAGCAGATGTTTGCTCAGGTTACAAACCCACCGATTGATCCGATCCAAGAGAAAATAGTCACGTGGAAGGGGACCTGACTGAAACAGTTCATGTGGAAGGCTATGCGGTAGTTTGTTTGTTTTGAAAACTTAAAATAGACCATTAATTGTTTTGTTGGTATTGTGCTGATTGTTGTCTTGATGGATGTTAAATGGGTGAAACATGCACAGGTTCAATCATTGGTTGATTATAATATTATTAGCTTTTGTTGATAGAAACTAGATTTAGCCTCGGTTATTGATAAATGATGTTAAAAATTGACTTTAGCCTCAGTTGATACCAACAAAGGCTGAATCTATCTTTAGTCTCAGTTTTGCCTCAGTTACCTAAACTGAGACTACAACTCCCGTGGCTAAAGGCTTTAGCCTCGGTTTTTGAGAACCGAGGTTAAAAATAGATTTAGCTTCAATTGGAGGCAACTGAGGCTAAAATTTGGATTTTGTCTCAGTTGGAAACAATGGAGGCTAAAATTTTGATTTAGCCTCATTTCGAGAAAATTGAAGCTAAAAAGGTTCTTTTAGCTTCACTTGAAGAACTGAGGCTATAAAAGTCATTTTAGCCTTGGTTGCTAAAATTGAGGCTAATGCCTTTAGCCACAGGGGGTTTCAACCTTGGTTTGGATAACTAAGGCAAAATTGAGGCTAAAGGCTTTAGCCTCAGTTTTTAATCTTTTTAGCCACAGTTTTGAACCGAGGCTAAAGCCCCCTTTTCTTGTAGTGCTCTACCACACGTGCCAACTTTTCGTGTGTGTAAGACATCCAAGTCATGCAAGGCAGACCTTCCGTGAAAATGGGTTGGGTTTGAGCTATTCGGGTCAGCCCAAGCCCAAGCCATTTAGTAAACGGGCAAATAATTGTAGCCCAGACCATGGTTTTACACTCGGTGAATGAAGCCGAGATGTCCAGCCCTGAGTCAAGTCATGATAGCTATTTGTGAAGTTTGCATGCATGGAGTTTGTATCTGATCATTTCTCAATGACTAAAATTCTGAAAGAGATGCTCATGTGTGAAAAACTTCAAACCATGCTTGCGATATTCAACTTGTCAAGTAGGTTGGCCCCTCCATGAGGATCATCTTGTGAAAAAGTCATCTAAATCAACTTATCAGGTGGGCCATGCCATAGAAAATAATGTATATTTGTTGATGGATAACAAATTATAAGTGTGGTCAATTTGATGAGTGGACGTGGATGGCAATCGCAGGATCTCGATTTGATGTTGATTACTGTTTGGATCAAATCATTGCAGCTAGAGTCACCACCAGCTCTTGCAAGTTGACCTGGGGAGATAGAGAACTATATAAAAATTGAATCATAACTCTAATTTTAACTGATACCACCGATATTTAAGGGATCTGATTATAAAAGGAAAATGGGTTAAGTGACTCATCTATACTCAGGGATTATTTGATTCCAAGTAATATGAGTATAATGTAAATAAGTAATAATTATTTACTTTACTATTCCCTCTAGCAAGATTTGACAATAGGAACATCTCTCAAGTGGTTACTTGATTTGTATGACACTGGTGCAGGTCTATGTAGCAAAATTATGTGGGTCCTATTTTGTTGTATATGTTTTATCCATGCTGTCCATTTATTTTTCTGTATCATTTTAAGACAAGTGAACCACAGCATAGGAAACAGTGGGAACAATGATGCCCACTATTGAACCCCCCGTTTTTTGTGGTGTGGTCAGCTTGAGCTTTGGTTCTGTCTCATTTTTGGGCACGTTACCTACAATGATTTAAGAAAATGAATGGACAACGGGGATATAACACATACCACATGTTAGGGCTACAAAGTTTTTTGCTTTTATGAATTTGAATTTGACTCGAAACTCGAGGTGAAATTACTTTTTAATATTACGATTTCATCACAATTTACCTGTATTTACTCCAAGATAAACAGGCCCTTATCGAGGCAAGGTTTTAAGCTAGAGTAAGCCTTTATAAGCCCCCATCCACTATACTCAAACCCCCCCCCCCCCCCCCCTCTCTCTCTCTCTCTCTCTCTGTCTCTCTCTCTCTATATATATATATATATAAAGATTCGCTACATAAGAGTTTGAAGATCCTTGGCCTTTCCCTTGTAGACAATATTACATAGTTTACTTCGATGGCAAATCTATAAAATAAGAGAGTATAAGTATTACTTAAAATGATATGTTTAAAGTTATTTTCATCCATTAAATGCAAAGGTAAGATTGTCATTGCTTCTTTTTTTTTTTTTTTTTGTTTTTTTTGTTTTTTTTTTTATTATTTTTATTATAATTTTGATAAGAATAAATAATTAAAAAGGAGTCTCTTTAGAAGTTGCTTAATTGGGTATTTTTGTTTTGTTTTTTTTAATCTTTGCGTGTTTAAAGAGTTGATAAAGAACCTCTATTCTTTTACTATGCTTGTCAAAGAATGATATTAGATTAAGCTTGGAATCCTCTCTAGTGAGAAGTCCTATAACCTCTTTGATAATCATTCATTGTAGAACATGGATCTTTCAATCCTAGAGCTCATTGTCCATTCTAAAGAATATCAAGAATTGCTACAACCAATATAATCAAAGTATAGTCAAATATTTTATCATTACATCTCATCTTATTTTGGCCCACTAAGAGGCATTTTATTGTGGGACTAGTGGGTGTTACCCTTCTGTTTAGGGCAACCTTGATGAATGTGTTTTAAATCCATGCCGCCCATCTATTTTTTCAGCTCATTTTAAGACCTTGATTCTAAAGACAAGTTCACTTAAGGTGTGGTGTTTATAGATGTCCCTTTTTAACAGAGGTTGAAAGATTCGAATGCCAAAGTCAAAGACGCTCACATTAGGAAATTCTTGAATTTGTATATGCTTAAAATAAATTGATTATTTTCAAATGAATCACTATTCTCATACCCAATTAGAATGAGAAGTTGGCTAATGCAATTAACAAAGAAAAGGAGATTCCCCGCATGCTTCTGGCATCCTATGGGAATCCAAAATAAAAAAGGTCTAGCTCCATGTTTGGTGTCTTCTGAACATCGATGGTTGGTGTGCACTAAAGTTGATTTTTTGAGGATTATGGTACAAAACCCAATTGATTTTGTCATCATCATTATTATTTCAAATATATATATATATATATATAAATTTTGATTATAATTAAAGAAACATTTCAAGTGGGTGCTTTGCTGAAGGGGTGAGTAAAAATTGCTTGCCCACCTAGGCCGAAATTTTCTAAATTCGCCATTCTCGGCTGCATGGTGATAATCGTTGCATGCTTGCTGTTTAATACAATAGTTTCTGCAATTGCCTTACCGACCATGCCCTCGCCAGCATGCGTGCATGCATGCATGCAACCCAAGTTCTCTCTCTCCATTTCACCAACATGCATGCAACCCAATTTCTCTCTCGCCATTTCACCAAGCAAACACACCAAATGATAGCTTATATATATATATATATATATATATATATATATATATATATATATATATATATATATATATATATATATATAAAGCTCTCAATCTCTAAGTGATGTGGGACAAAGGATTTTCCATAGTTTTTTCTAAAATTTTAGGAAGGAAATAAACATTGAAATTTGTTTTTTTTTTTTTTTTTTTAAAAATTTAAAAAATTTTTATTTTAAACAAAAACTCAACGGAAAGTGTGGTCCCGGGGGTTTTAAGGGGAGCCGCATCACGTGGACCGTTCAAATTTTGTGCCCACAACAAGTGCAGGTGAGCATGACTCTTTGTGTGCGCACTCGCATGTGTGCGTGTGTGTTGGCTCACTAAGACATTTTTTCGTGGCACCTACTGTTTGAGATTTGTGCATCTATTTGACCAAAGTTTCTTTAGAGCTTGATCTTCAAGATTTTTCCAAGTACTGTATAGTATACTCTAAGATCATCACAATTGGAAAACAAACAGGGGCGTGGACCACGCTTAATTATCGTTAGTTTTACTTGTTTAAAAAGAGGTGAGTAAAAATTACTCAACGACCATACTCAGATTTTATTCTTTACAGTTTATTAGATGTGATTTACTTATTTGTAAATTGAGTTTACCTAAGGTGTTATGTTTACATATGCTCCTCTTTGACAGATCTTAAAAGAATTAAATAACGAAGTTAAAAACACATCACTCTAAGAAATCTTTAAATTTGCAAAAGTTTAAAATAATTTGATTATTTCAATATCAATCACTATTATCGCACCCAATTTGCCTCAAAACAAAGGGGATTCCCCGTGTCTGGGGAATCCAAAATTAAAAAGGTCTATCCCCATGTTCTGCGTCTTTCCTAACATCTTTGACTGTTGGTTCACACGAAAGTTGATATTTTGATGATTATGATGCAAAACCCAATCTTGATATGAGTGTGTGGCTGATTTTGCCATCATCATTATTATTCTAAAGATTTTGATTTTGATTTACGTATAATTAGAGAAACACTAACATGTACATATAATTCATCTAGCAATTCATCAGGCACCAGATATGAAAATTTAGACATCAACCTTGCGGCACAGAATCTGAAAAGTCCACGTGATGCGGCACTCCTAGAAACCGCACAAGCCCAACTTTCAGCTTGGTCCAAAACTTTAGTGAGCCATGGCAAAAGGAAACAGTTTCCTCCCTTGATTTGCATTTCTCTTTGCTATGACCCACTAGAATTTTGGATCAGGCTGAAAATTAGGCCATCTAGTTTCAAGGGGTGCCGCATCACTTGGACTGTTCAGATTCTGTGCCCATGACACATGTGCAAAGGTAGGCACATGTGCTCATGTAAGAAGGTGCGTAGGTGAGCATTCCTCTATATATATCACCCATTGGGCATGGCTGATCATACCCTTAGCCTAGTATTCGGTTCTTAAACCTGAGTGGTGTGGCCGTGGGTCTGGTTGGGTTAGTCTAACCCCAATCCAATTGCAGTTATGGTTTTAAGACTCAGATGAGTCCCATGTGACTCGTCTGAGTAAACTCCAGCCAGTCGGCCTCAATCCAGTTCAACACCTTGAGTCACCCCTGAGTCATTTCCGACTTACAGGTGAATCACGACTCAAGCTTGAGGACCAAATGAGTTGGTCTGAGTCGTCAGCCATTTAACCATGATCACAGCAGAATGGATTAGATTGGGCTTAGCCTTGATGGATTTAAAATTGGTTGGGTTGGACCACAGTGTAATGGGTCCTGGATCAATTTGGTCTCATGGGTACTAAATGGGTTGGGCTTGGGCTGACCCAAATGGCCCAAACCCGACCCATTCCCACCCTTAGCCGTATGTAAAAACTAGTAAGTTAGTTCAATCATCATACAACAGTGGATCGTTTAAACCAGGTATGTGGACGGTCTGATTCGACCAACTTATGTCCATTTTGATGAATGGACCACAGTGATATTTAAGGGATTTGATTGATTAGGTGCCTCATCTATACTTGGCAGTATTGGGCTAAGGCTTGTTTGATTCCATGTAATATCAGTAATTTAACGTAAATAAGTAATAATTATTTACTTTACTATTCCCTCTATATGACATGGATTTCGCCTTTCGCAGGAAGTTACTGTGCAAGGATGCTGGGTAGGACCCACCGCTATGTTTTTGAGAAATCCACTCACTCCATCCATTTTGCGAGATCATTTCATTATATTCGATAAAAAATCAGGAGGATTCAATACTCAAGTGGTTTGCAAGGGAGGAAACAGTGGGTTTTCAGTGATAACTGTTGAAACATTCCACCGGCTATAAAAGTTTGTTGTGTTTTCACTTCATCTGAGTGGGAATAACCTTATAAGCAATTTGGATGACATATAAACATCAAGGTGGAGCCCAGAAAGGTTACAACGGTAGGAATTTCTTTTCTCAATTTTACCTCTCGTGTGACCCACTTGAGTTTTTAATCCTCCTGATTTTTAATTTTTCCGAATGTCATGAAATGAGGTTGCAAAACAGATAGACAGAGTGGACTTCTCACAAAGATATAAGTGGGTCCCACCCAGCATCCTTGCTTTCACAGGAAATCCGCGCCCTGTATGACATAGGTGCGTGTCTTTGTAGCAAAACTATGTAGGCCCTACTTTGTTATGTGTTTTATTCATGCTGGCCATTCATTTTGCTGTATCATTTTGAGGCATGAGCCAAAAAATGGGGAAGAGAGTATAAGTATTACTTAAAATGATATGTTTAAAGTTATTTTCATCCATTAAATGCAAAGGTAAGATTGTCATTGCCTTTTATTTTTTTATTTTTTAAAATAAATAAGAATAAATAATTAAAAAGGTGTCTCTTTAAAAGTTGCTTAATTGGGTATTTTTATCATTTCTTCAATTTAGACACTTTATAGAGAGTTGTTAAAGAACTTCTATTCTTTTACTATGCTTCTGAAAGAATGATATTAAATTAAGCTTCGAATCCTCTCTAGTGAGAAGTCCTATAACCTCTTTGATAGTCATTCATTGTAGAACATGGATCTTTCAATCCTAGAGCTCATTTTCTATGGCAAAGAATATAAAAAATTGCTACAACCAATATAATCAAAGTAAAGTCAAATATTTTATCATTACATCTCATCTTATTTTGGCCCACTAAGAGGCACTTTATTGTGGGACTAGTGGGTGTTACCCTTCCGTTTAGGGCGACCTTGATGAATGTGTTTTAAATCCATGCCGCCCATCTATTTTTTCAGCTCATTTTAAGACCTTGATTCTAAAGACAAGTTCACTTAAGGTGTGGTGTTTATAGATGTCTCTTTTTAACGGAGGTTGAAAGATTTGAATGCCAAAGTTAAAGACATTCACATTAGGAAATTCTTGAATTTATATATGCTTAAAATAAATTGATTATTTTCATATGAATCACTATTCTCATACCCAATTAGTGAGAAGTTGGCTAATGCAATTAACAAAGAAAAGGAGATTCCCTGCATGCGTCTGGCGTCCTACGGGAATCCAAAATTAAAAGGTCTAGCCCCATGTTTGGCGTCTTCCGAACATCGATGGTTGATTTGCACTAAAGTTGATTTTTTGAGGATTATGGTACAAAACCCAATTGATTTTGTCGTCATCATTATAATTTCAATTTTTTTTATATTTGATTATAATTAAAGAAACATTTCAAGTGGGTGCTATGCTGAAGGGGTGAGTAAAAATTGCTTGGCCGCGTAGGCCGAAATTTAAAATTTCCAAATTCCCTCTTTAAAGTCCCTATTTTTTCCATTCCTTTCTTTTCCGCAACTTAAAAAAAATAAAATAATAATAATAATAATAAATCCTTTTCCCTCCATTTTCTTAACCCTTTTGTCTACTACAATGGTAAGGAAAATCAAGAATAAGTGCAACCAATGATCAAAGTATATGTGTGTGTGTGTGAAATGCCATTCTCTAGCTACATGGTTATAACCGTTGCATGCTTGTTGTTTAATATGATAGTTTCTGCAATTGCCTTACTGACCATGCCCTCTCCAGCGTGCATGCATGCATGCATGCAACCCAAGTTCTCTCTCTCCATTTCACCAAGTAAACACACCAAATAATCACTCATAAACCAAAAAAAAAAAAAAAACTCTCAATCTCTAAGTGATGTGGGACAAAAGATTTTCTATAGTTTTTCTAAAATTTTAGGAAGGAAATAAACTTTGAATTTTATTTTTTTAAAAAAAAAAAATCAAAAATTCAAACATTTTTATTTTAACCAAAAACTCAACAGAAAGTTTGGTCCCGACAGTTTTAAGGGGTGCCGCATAACGTGGACCATTCAAATTTTGTGCCAGTGAGCATGACTCTTTGTGTGCGGACGCGCATGCGTGCGTGTGTGTTGGCTCACTAAGACACATTTTTTCGTGGCACCTACTGTTTGAGATTTGTGCATCTATTTGACCAAAGTTTCTTTAGAGCTTGATCTTCAAGATTTTTCCAAGTACTGTATAGTAGACTCTAAGATCATCACAATTGGACAACAAATAGGGGCGTGGACCACCCTTAATTATTGTTAGTTTTACTTGTTTAAAGAGAGTTGAGTAAAAATGAAGGGTAAGTAAAAATTACTCAACCACCGTACTCAGATTTTATTCTTTACAATTTATTGGATGTGATTTACTTATTTGTAAATTAGGTTATTCTAAGGTGAGATGTCTACAGATACCTCTCCTTGACAAATCTTAAAAGTATTAAATGACAAAGTTAAAAACACATCACCTATGATATCTTTAAATTTGCAAAAGTTTAAAATAATTTGATTATTTCAATATCAATCACTATTCTCACACCCAATTTGCCTCAAAACAAAGGAGATTCTCCGTGTCTGGTGAATCCAAAATTAAAAAGGTTTATCCCCATGTTCGGCGTCTTTCCTAACATCTTCGACTGTTGGTTCGCACGAAAGTTGATATTTTGATGATTATGATACAAAACCCAATCTTGATATGAGTGTGTGGGTGATTTTGTCATCATCATTATTATTCTAAAGATTTTGATTTTGATATACTTATAATTAAAGAAACACTAACATGTCCTTTGCTACAAGGGTGAGTAAAAATTGCTCGGCTTCGGTCGATTCCTGATTGTGGGGCCCACTGTGATATATGTGCCTTACATCCCCATTGCCCATCTATTTTGATAGCTTTTTTAGGGCATGTTCCCAAAAATGAAGTAGATATAAATCTTAGGTGGACCATACCATAGGAAGTAGTAATGATGATTAAACACTCAAATATCAGCTTGATCCAAAACTTTTGTGGCCCACAAGAAGTTTTTAATGGTCAATCACCATTGTTTTATGTAGTGTGGTCCATGTAGTGTGGTCCACTTGAGATTTAGATCTACTTCATCTTTTAAATCATGCTTTAAAATGATCTTTCAAAATAGATGGACGGCATGGATGTAAGGAACACATCAAGGTGGGCCCTACATTTTCCTCCTCCTAACCCACCTTCTTTCGATCAAAAACTCTTGTTTTTTTTTCCACGCCTCCTGGATTCTCTTGCCTCATCACTTACTCTTGCCTTTTCTTTTTCTCTTTCATTGTCTCTCTTTTCCCCACACCCACCCATCTTTCCTTTGATATGGACCACCACCTCAATGGACTTTATAAGAAAAACAAGGAGGAAGTTGGACAGTTGATTTAGGTGGGACCCAGAGGAAATAAGTGTTTTGAGGGCAAATCTTTTGATGATTGGCCCTCTTCTTCTTTTTATGTATCAATGGTCTCTAAAAAAATGCAGACCGTCCATATGCAACCCACATGTGTGGCCTGCCTGATGAGTGGACCATCCTATTTGTTTAAGTACGTTCATCTTGACAGTGTGGGCCACCTCCTGCACCGTTTGGATATATGCCCCCCAACACTCATGTGATCATCCCCTGATAACATTGCATGCATGCATATGTATGTAGCAAATGCAACGATGAAGAAGAAAATGGTAAGAGAAGGTGGGCCTTGGCCACCTTTCTCCTTTTTCTTCCTTGGGTGGGCTAGAAAAAAAGGGAATCCTATAGTGAATAGGGATTATAAAGTCATGGTTGGATGATCCAGACCGTTGATCATGTGATCCCTACTATAGATAGAGAATGAGAGAGAGAAAACCACTGACCATCCATCGGTGTTTACTAAATTTGTTTACTTTTTTTTTTTCATCATCCACCATCCAAAGCATATCCCATAATACCAACGGTCTGGATCAACGATTGATGGGCCCCACATGTAACAAAAAGGGTGCATTGGGACGCTATTCAGATGCCCACTTGTAGAAAAAAATATCAAATGGGATCTCTTGACATGTCTAGTTCAAGGCTGGCCATAGCTCCACTGCAAAAAGATGCTCTCTTGTCCTGTAAAATCACCACCATATAAAGGCTTGGAAACTTCAAAGAAAAAGCGTTGGTTTGTCACTCATGGCTTCAACACCTTTGAAAATCTCCCACAAGGAAGAATCAGCTAGGCAAGTGGGCCCACCTATGATCAACAACAATGGTTGGATCAGAGGAATTAGCCGTGGATTGTGCACGGTCTGCAAAAGAAGTGTTATTGGATAATCACATCCAGACGGGCGTAAAATGATGGTGTAATACCAGTTCGCGCTGCTCTACATGGCCCACCAGGCAAAATCGTACAGACTGAATGATTCTACCCAAGACTGTTGGGCGCACCGTGATGTATGTGTTTAATATCCATGCCGTCCATCCATTTTTTCAGGTCATTTTAGGGAATGAGCCCAAAAACGAAGCAGATCCAAATATCAGGTGGACCACACCATTGGAAACAGTGTCGATTGAATGCCCACCATTAAAAACTTCTTGGGGGCCACAAAAGTTTTAGATCAAGCTAATATTTATGTTTTCCCTCCATACAAGTCTGTGTGACCTTATCAACAGGTTGGATGGAAAATAAACATTACGGTGGGCCCTAGGAAGTTTTTAATGGTAGGCCGTCAATCACCACTATTTCCTGTGGTGTGGTCCACCTGAGATTTGGGTGTGCCTAATTTTTTATATCATGCACTCAAATAATCTGGCAAAAAAGATGGACGGCGTGGATATAAACCACATAGATGGAGGTGGCCCCACAGCCACGAATCCACCGCGAATCCGTATTCATTCTGCCCACCCCATCTACGGCCATTAATTTAATAACTATGGGCCTCCCAAGACATTGATTGGATGGTTATGGTCGTAGAACTAAAATGATTCTACCGAATCTCTTTTCTGCTTTGATGATTGGACTTTCTTTGGCTGTAACTGATTTCAGCCGTCCATTTCTTTTTCTAGTTGTGAATTGGACCGTTATGATTTTTTGGACATTTGTGATTAGGTTGAGAGGTGTGAGTTGATGTGGGCCCAAATGGGCCAGCCCAGATCATAATTAGGCAACGCATGTGCTCAATACAGACAACTTGGGTCCACTGCCATTGATTTGTATCATGCAAAATGTTCACTGTCTTATCTTTCCACACCAATATTCCACTTGTGTAGGACATCTCAGCCGTCCAAAAGGTGAGGCTGTAGATATAACGATCAGCCGTAAAAAAGAAGAAGCCAGGATGGTGCACTCATTAGATGGGCCACACCACTTAGAATCAATGAACAGTTGATGATCTGACTCAACATGAGTCCATTGGATGTAATGTCACACCACCTTGACTTTAAGCTAATGGAATTTCCTCAAAGAAGGAGTCTTTTAAGGTGTGTTTGCTTGCATCAAATATCACGAAAACATCTATGTTTTATATATAAAAAATCAATCACATACAGCCAAGACACCACAACTAGCTCCACCTCACCATCTTTCTCCACCAATATGATATTTGTGTAGGGTGTTTGTACATGAAATAGTGGGCCCCACCATAAATATCACCAGAGACAGCTATCAGGTTGCTCCCCTCATCAGGTGAATCATGTGGCTAGCTCCCCTCTCATCAGGTGAAGCATGTCATTTGAGCCGACGGACAACTGATGCATGAATGGTCGTGATGAGGTCGAGCACCGTCTCACTCAGAGGGGTAACTATTCCAAATTCATGAAACTATTCTAGACTCCTCGTGGAGATACCTCGAATCCAGGAAGAAAATAAGAAAATAAAAATAATTCTAGAAATTTATAATAAATTGATTAACAATGGAAAATGAGCTTACAAATTCTTAAATAATAAAATAAACCCTAGGAAGAAGTTTTAGAAGCATACTAAAACTCTTAGAAATCATGACTTATTATAAATAATAAACTGACTATTTATAGATGGTCATCATTCATACCAGACCTCATGGTTTTCATCCAAAAATAGTAAGTGCCCTGTTTGGCTTAACCATGCTACTCTCCTATGTTTTCTAATCACTTTTTTCTATTGGATGCAACTTATAAAGCCCAGAATAAAAGGGGATTTTGACTGTCGATCTGATGAAATCTCACAAATTTGGCATGGGCAACCAAGCATAGCATGGTTGAGTGGCTAAAATAGCTTCTCCTACCCAAAATCATATATGACATGTAAGATAACTTATTCTGGTTTGCGAGATACGCCTGTTTTAAGCTTCTAATAGTCAGAATCACTTCCGCCCCTGATTGGGCCTTTTCTAGTCCATCTTGGCCATGAAATTGTATGCGACCCGCTCTACGTCAATAACTCATGGTATGGCTTGATGAATAGGTGTGGCCCACCTATTTGGCATATCATATTGTTTTCTGAGAATGATGATCTTTATGGCGAGGCCTATTGTTTTCATGGTATTGATGTCCCATTTAAGTGACATATTGGCAAGAAGATGGTACCATACCATGACTTGCTATGCCATTGCTTGTATGTGATTGATTCTAAAGAGATGGTCTTTTCTCTTTGCAGTTGGAAATTTTTTAGCTATTGAACGTTTGGATTCGGTTGAAATTGAAAAGAGTAAAATTGATTTTCTTTAAATTTACTGAGAATAATTGTCTAAGTCCCAATTTAATTAGAATATTGGGTTATTAAGCAAGCTTTAATCGAGTCAAATCAGAAAAGTTGTTAATTAGTAATTTTTCTTTTTAGAGTTGTAATATTAATAGAATTATAAAATAGGGAACCCACTTTTATATAAAAGCTAACTAGTATGTAAACAACATTCATCTAAAATCTCTCTCTCTCTCTCTCTCTCTCTCTCTCAAAGGATGCTAAGACCTTTTTGTCTTTGTAGCTTTCCTTGTATGATTTTCTATAAAAATTAAATTTTTTTTTTTTCATGACTTATCTCTAGCTCCCACAATTTTCTTACAAAGAATTACTCTAATATTTCATTTTTGTTGTTTTTTATTTTTATTTTTATTTATTTATTTATTTATTTTATTTTATTGGTTGGTTCTCTTACTTTTATGAAAAATTTACAATTGGCTGTGTATTCATGATCAAGGCTCATGATCAAGGGTCATCTCTTACTTCCAACCATCAATCAAAAAAGTTCATTCAACAGTACAATGGGAGCAAGCCTTGGTGTAAAAATCACACTAATCGGATGATCCCCCTTGAATGGGGACATTTTTTTTAACAAATAACTGCCTGTTATTTATGGGAGCAAGCCTTGGTGTAAAAATCACACTAATCGGATGATCCCCCTTGAATGGGGACATTATTTTTAACAAATAACTGCCTGTTATTTATGAGCCATTGATCACATGTTTAGAATCATCAAACCAAAAGTACTGTTACTATTGAATCATAAGTAATACAAAGTGGGATCAATCTGGTAGATGTTTTAAGATGATAGTTGGAGCTATTTTGATTCTCCGTTAACTTATCCAATGTGCCATCTTTATATATATATATATATATATATATATATATATATATATATATATATATATATATATATATATAGGAAAAGGTTATGTGCCGTGGAGCTCATGGGAACTTCCCAGGAGGTCCAGCTATGTGGACCCCACCGTGATGTATGTCGAACATCTACCCAATCAGTCATATGTACCATTTCATGGTGGGCCTAGGGCTTAAAAATCAAGTCAATTCGTGACTTGCATGGGCCACAACACATACAAATGTTGAGAGGGGTTACCCTCCATTAAAACATTCAAAATCATTTGTTCGGTGCACTGAGAACTGGTTCACAAATCCAGCCCATCCATTATATGTTTCCCACTTGGATGAGGGGTCAAACCAAGTTTCAGATGCATCCAAATTTCAGCTGGGCCCCACCAAGTGCTTTTATATGTTGTAGCCATGTCTTCACATGATTTTAGATGGTATAGCTCACCTGAGTTCCGTATATAGTTGATTTTTGGGATATCCTATAATTTAAAGGGGACCCATCAAATGCACGGTGTTGATGTTCGAGAGAGAGAGAGAGAGAGAGAGAGAGAGAGAGAGAGAGAGAGAGAGAGAGAGAGGAATGATCACCTGCGCACTGCAAACCTTGATGCCGGCTATAGAATTTGACATACGGTTGGGATAAAGGTGTGATGAAGTGCGAATTTGACGGTGAGCAAGTTCTGTGGGTCCCATCATGATATATTTGTTGTATCCAAACCGTCCATCCATTTTGCGAGCTTGTCATAAGACTTGAGTTGAAAATAAGACATATATAAAGCCATATTGCGAGCTTGTCGTAAGACTTGAGCTGAAAATTAAGACATATATAAAGATAAACTGGACCACACTGCAAAAAGTAGTAGGGGATTGAACATGTACCATTGAAACCCTTTTGGGGTCAGAAGTTTCTGATCAATATGAAATTTGTTTTTCTTCTTCATCCATATATTTTTGACCTTATGAATACATTAGATGGAAAATAAACGTTAAAGTGGGCCCTGTGAATTTTTTAACGGTGAAAATCATTATCCCACAGCTATTTTTGGTGTGGTCCATTTGAGTTTGGATATAATTCATTTTTTGGACAATGCTCTAAAATAATTTTGAAAAATTTATGAACGGTGTGGATATAATAAATACATTATTGTAGGGCCCATGTAACTTTAATCTCCTTTGAAACCTTCATACAAGGCGAACGTAGAGGAGCATCTTCACACAACACGTATCCACGTATCAACAGATTGGCTACTCCCCCAGCCATTAGCCTGGTGGGTGATGGTTAGTGCTGTGAGGCCCCATGATGTATGTGTTTCATCCATTCAGTTCATTCATTTTTTACGTATCATTTTATATCTCTATCCCAAAAAATTCCACCACATTTTTACATATTTTAATTTTCTATTAAGTATTTAATAGTTTATTTGAATTAAATACAATAATTTTATTTTCATTTAATAAAAAATAATTTCTTTATACTGTAAAATATTTCCAAACAGGAGATAGGGGCAAATGTGTCAAACCAATATATTTCAGACAATTCATATGTTTGTTCACAAACAGATTGTTTCAAATTCAGTACTTAATTTTCAGACTTCAGCCATAATTACCAAACAAGTTTTTTGACTTCAGATTTTAGATTCAACTTCAGATTTCAAATTCAGGCTTTAGACTTCAGATTTAACAAACGGGGCCTAAGCTTCTGTCATACACGCCTCTCTCTCTCTCTCTCTATACACACACACACACACACACACACACACACACACACACACACATATTCATTCA